>NC_139149.1:41591879-43043129 GCF_964270905.1 Leucopleurus acutus
AATAGTTTTGCAGTAAACACTGGGGTGCTTGTATCTTTTCAAAGTATGGTTTTCTCCAGCTATATGCCCAGGATTGGGATTGCTGGATCATATGGTAGCTCTATTTTTAGTTTTTCAAGGAACCTCCATACTGTTCTCCATAGTGGCTGTACCAGTTTACATTCCCACCAACAGTGTAGGGGGGTTCCCTTTTCTCCACACCCTCTTCAGCATTTATTGTTTGTAGACATTGTGATGATGACCATTCTGACTGGTATGATGTGATACCTCATTGTAGTTTTGCTTTGCACTTCTCTGATAATTAGTGATGTTAAGCATCTTTTCATGTGCTTTTTAACCATCTGTATGTCTTCTCTGGAGAAATGTCTAGATCTTCTTCCCATTTTTTGATTGGGTTGTTTGTTTTTTTGATATAGAGCTGCATGAGCACTGATTTCATTTGTGTACATATAAATCTATGTGTAATATGTAGCTAGTGTATCCATTTTAGAGCCTAACGTTTTATTATTTTTGTTATTGTAGGCAGTGGTGTGTTAGTAAATGTTTAATAGTGGACTTTCTGGGGTGTGGGGAATGCCTGATTTGTAATATTTGCCGATTTCCATGGTGCAGATACTCCCACCTGGATGATTTCAAGCTATCAAGGACCCCACTGAATGCAGAATTGGAAAGAGATGTGCAGTGGCTCACCATTATTTAGTATTTCTGCTGTACAGATACATTGGACATAAATAATCTTTAGGGCACAGATATAGTAAAATATAGTAAAATAATTAGGAGGTGATACATTCTGAGTGGTTATTACCTTGGTTTTTAATATAATCTATTTAATTTCAAGTTAATACAATTTAATTTTTTAATAGTTGGCTTTAACTACTGGCTCACAAGAGTCTTGACAATTTAACAACCTGCTTAATTATCCTGGTCTGAGCCTGGCTCTAGCACATCACTAATTGTAGGCAATATACCATGGTAGGGACTTTAAATCTCACTTTCTACAGGTAGTTTTTCAATAGTTAAGCTTTGAATATGTTTACAAAATTGTCAGTTCCTTTCAGAAATCAGAATACAGAAAATTAACCAAATGAATGAGCCCTGCCCCCAGGCTGTAGCTGAAACACCAGAACCCTGCTTAATTTGATTCTCAAATGCACTCACCTCCCCACAACTTTGAACACCTCTGAAATTGGTATGCATCTTATAATTGAGATATGTACTTTCTCATCATTTACTTGGCAGTGTTTTTCTATGGTACCTAGAATAATGGTGCATCTTAACAAGTTATGGCATCTTAGAGTTGCTGGAATATGGCACTTTTAAAGTATGAGAAATTGCTGATTTGGCTAAGACATTGTTAGATTATTTTTTCTTATTGGAAAATGCAAGAAAGTCCCTTCATGTTCCAGGGGTTGAGTGTCTTAACATTAATTCAAAATATCTAAGTACTGTGTTAGTAAGAACAAAAAAGGCCCAATCTATCAAATGAAGGGAGTTGACATTAAAATATTCTAGCTCTTAAAGTCAAAACTATCATGTTCTGAGAAGAAAACTTCATTATTTTTCTCCTCATCATAGTTTCAATGTTAACATTTATTGTGTGAAGAATGAAGCATGTGCTAATCTATTTCTTGTAGTAATTGGCTATATCCATTATATGTTTTAGTGATGGTAAATAAGCAGTTGTTAATGCAGAAGGAGCCTGTAGGTGACATCTGAAATGTAACTGAGCATTGTGACCCAGAGAGAGAGAAAATTGCCTTCAGTTCGTCTGCTGCCAAGTCATTCCATCTTCTGATTTTAGAGAAAAGCCATGTTAATTTCATGTCAGGGCACAGAAACAAATAGGAAGTTATATTTTCTCTCTGCCCACGGCCTGTCTTGGCAAATTAGTTCACTCGTATGTATCATCCTTGTACACATTAGTGGAATGAAAGTAGGAAAAGCAAAAGGGTGGTGCTTTTTCTGTGGAGTTTAATGGTTGGTTCATATCTTATCTTTTAAAATAGAAAATAAATTTACTTTGTTTTTCTACTTATAATGGCTGTACATTTCAGTGAAAATATTTGAAAACTATAGAAAACTTTAAAAATGAAAATAAAAATCATGCATAATAATCCCATCACTTACAAATAACACTTTTGTGCAGAACTTTTTGTGAGTATCTCTGATTTTTTCAGAGGAAAATTCTTTTTCATGGTATCACCATGTTAAGAGAACGGACATTTGTAAGGTTTTGTAAAATGCCTCCAGGAATTTGGATCTGTTTATACTCTTAACAGTAGTATATGAGAGTGCTTATTCCACTGCACCCATGCTAACATAAGATATGATCATTTAATTTGCCAATTTAAAAGCAAACAGTCACATCTCATTATTAATTTTTGTCTAATTGATTAATGATACTCTGATTAAGGTTGAACTTCCGTGCACATGTTCATTAGCATTTATATTTCTTTTGTGATTAGCTTGTTCATGTCCTTTGTCAACTTTTTTTTGTCTCTCTTTTTTATTTTTAACATCTTTATTGGAGTATAATTGCTTTACAGTGGTGTGTTAATTTCTGCTTTATAACAAAGTGAATCACCTATACATTTACATATATCCCCATATCTCTTTCCTCTTGCGTCTCCCTCCCTCCCCCCCTCCCTATCCCACCCCTCTAGGTGGTCACAAAGCACCAAGCTGATCTCTCTGTGCTGTGCGGCTCCTTCCCACTAGATATTGGTTATACATTTGGTAGTGTATATATGTACATGCCACTCTCTCACTTTGTCCCAGCTTACCCTTCCCCCTTCCCATGTCTTCAAGTCCATTTTCTAGTAGGTCTGTATCTTTATTCCCGTCCGGCCCCTAGGTTCTTCATGACCATTTTTTTTTTTTAATCCTAAACTCCCTAACTATCCCTCCCCTCTCCGAATTCTCTTTTTTTTAAAAAAATAATTATTTATTTATTTATTTATTATTAGTCATCCATTTTATACATATCAGTGTATACATGTCAATCCCAACCTCCCAATTCATCACACCACCATCCCCACCCCCTGCCATTTTCCCCCCTTGGTGTCCATATGTTTGTTCTCTACATCTGTGGCTCAGTTTCTGCTCTGCAAACTGGTTCATCTGTACCATTTTCTAGGTTCCACATATATGTGTTAATATACGATAATTGTTTTTCTTTTTCTGACTTCACACTGTATGACAGTCTCTAGATCCACCCACGTCTCTACAAATGACCCAATTTCGTTCCTTTTTATGGCTGAGTAATATTCCATTGTATATATGTACCACATCTTCTTTATCTATTAGTCTATCGATGCGCATTTAGGTTGCTTCCATGACCTGGATATTGTAAATAGTGCTGCAATGAACATTGGGGTGCATGTGTCTTTTTGAAGTATGGTTTTCTCTGGGTATATGCCCAGTAGTGGGATTGCTGGGTCATATGGTAATTCTATTTTTAGTTCTTTAAGGAACTTCCATACTGTTCTCCACAATGGCTGTATCAATTTACATTCCTACCAACAGTGCAAGAGGATTCCCTTTTCTCCACACCCTCTCCAGCATTTGTTGTTTGTAGATTTTCTGATGATGCCCATTCTAACTGGTGTGGGGTGATACCTCATTGTAGTTTTGATTTGCATTTCTCTAATAATTAGTGATGTTGAGCAGCTTTTCATGTGCTTCTTGGCCATCTGTATGTCTTCTTTGGAGAAATGTCTATTTAGGTCTTCTGCCCATTTTTGGATTGGGTTGTTTGTTTTTTTAATATTGAGCTGCATGAGCTGTTTATATATTTTGGAGATTAATCCTTTGTCCAATGATTCATATGAAAATATTTCCTCCCATTCTGAGGGATGTCTTTTCATCTTGTTTATGGTTTCCTTTGCTGTGCAAAAGCTTTGAAATTTCATTATGTCCCAATTGTTTATTTTTGTTTCCATTGCTCTAGGAGGTGGATCAAAAAATACCTTTCTGTGATTTCTGTCAAAGAGTGTTCTTCCTGTGTTTTCCTCTAAGAGTTTTAGAGTGTCGGGTCTTACATTTAGGTCTCTAATCCATTTTGAGTTTATTTTTGTGTAGGGTGTTAGGGAGTGTTCTAATTTTAGGTCTCTAATCCATTTTGAGTTTATTGTTGTGTAGGGCGTTAGGGAGTGTTCTAATTTCATTCTTTTACATGTAGCTGTCCAGTTTTCCCAGCACCACTTATTGAAGAGAATGTCTTTTCTCCATTGTGTATCCTTGCCTCCTTTGTCATAGATTAGTTGACCATAGGTGCGTGGGTTTTTCTCTGGGCTTTCTATCTTGTTCCATTGATCTATGTTTCTGTTTTTGTGCCAATACAATATTGTCTTGATTACTGTAGCTTTGTAGTATAGTCTGAAGTCAGGGAGTCTGATTCCTACAGCACTGTTTTTTTCCCCTCGAGACTGCTTAGGCTATTTGGGGTCTTTTGTGTCTCCAAACAAATTTTAAGAGTTTTTGTTCCAGTTCCGTAAAAAATGCCATTGGTAATTTGATAGGGATTGCATTGAATCTGTAGATTGCTTTGGGTAGTATAGTCATTTTCACAATATTGATTCTTCCAATCCAAGAACATGGTATATCTCTCCATCTGTTGGTATCATCTTTAATTTCTTTCTTCAGTGTCTTATAGTTTTCTGCATACAGGGCTTTTGTCTCCCTAGGTAGGTTTATTCCTAGGTATTTTATTCTTTTTGTTGCAATGGTAAATGGGAGTGTTTCCTTAATTTCTCTTTCAGATTTTTCATCATTAGTGTATAGGAATGCAAGAGATTTCTGTGCATTAATTTTGTATCCTGTAACTTTATTACCTTCATTGATTAGCTCTCGTAGTTTTCTGGTGGCATCTTTAGGATGCTCTATGTATAGTATCATGTCATCTGCAAACAGTGACAGTTTTACTTCTTTTTTTCCAATTTGTATTCCTTTTATTTCTTTTTCTTCTCTGATGGCCGTGGCTAGGACTTCCAAAATTATGTTGAATAATAGTGGCATGAGTGGACATCCTTGTCTTGTTCCTGATCTTAGAGGAAATGTTTTCAGTTTTTCACCATTGAGAATGATGTTTGCTGTGGGTTTGTCATATATGGCCTTTATTATGTTGAAGTAGGTTCCCTCTATGCCCACTTTCTGGAGAATTTTTATCATAAATGGGTGTTGAATTTTGTCAAAAGCTTTTTCTGCATCTATTGAGATAATCATATTGTTTTTATTCTTCAATTTGTTAATATGGTTTTTCACATTAGTTGATTTGCATATATTGAAGAATCCTTGCATCTCTGGGATAAATCCACTTGATCCTGGTGTATGATCCTTTTAATGTGTTGCTCAATTCTGTTTGCTAGTATTTTGTTGAGGATTTTTGCATCTATATTCATCCATGATATTGGTCTGTGATTTTCTTTTTTTGTAGTATCTTTGTCCGGTTTTGGTATCAGGGTGATGGTGGCCTCAGAATGAGTTTGGGAGTTTTCCTTCCTCTACAATTTTTTGGGAAGAGTTTGAGAAGAATGGATGTTAGCTCTTCTCTAAATGTTTGGTAGAATTCACCTGTGAAGCCATCTGGTCCTGGACCTTTGTTTGTTGGAAGATTTTTAATCACAGTTTCAATTTCATTACTTCTGATTGGTCTTTTCATATTTTCTATTTCTTCCTGGTTCAGTCTTGGAAGGTTCTACCTTTCTAAGAATTTGTTCATTTTTTCCAGGTTGTGCATTTTAGTAGCATAGAGTTGCTTGTAATAGTCTCTTAGGATGCTTTGTACTTCTGCCATGTCTGTTGTAACTGCTCCTTTTACATTTCTAAGTTTATTGATTTGAGGCCTCTCTTCCTTTTTCTTGATGAGTCTGGCTAATGGTTTGTCAATTTTGTTTATCTTCTCAAAGAACCAGCTTTTAATTTTATTGACCTTTGCTATTGTTGTTTTTTTGTTTTTTTTTTGCTTCTATTTATTTCTGCTCTGATCTTTATGATTTCTTTCCTTCTTCTAACTTTGGGTTTTGTTAGTTCTTCTTTCTCTAGTTCCTTTAGGTGTAACGTTAGATTTTTTATTTGAGATTTTTCTTGTTTCTTGAGGTAGGCTTGTATAGTATAAACTCCCCTCTTAGAACTGCTTTGGCTGTATCCCATAGGCTTTGGATCGTTGTGTTTTCATTATCATTTGTCTCTAGGTATTTTTCGATTTCCTGTGTGATTTCTTCAGTGATCTCTTGGTTATTTAGTAATGTATTGTTTTCCCTCCATGTGTTTGTGTTTTTTATGTTTTTTTCCATGTAATTGATTTCTAATCTCATAGCGTTGTAGTCAGAAAAGATGTTTGGTATGATTTCAGTTTTCTTAAATTTACTGAGGCTTGATTTGTGACCCAAGATATGATCTATCCTGGAGAATGTTCCATGCACACTTGAGAAGAAAGTGTAATCTGCTGTTTCTGAATGGAATGTCCTATAAATATCAAGTAAATCTATCTGGTCTATTGTGTCATTTAAAGCTTGTGTTTCCTTATTTATTTTCTTTTTGGATGGTGTGTCCATTGGTGTAAGTGAAGTGTTAATGTCCCCCACTATTATTGTGTCACTGTCGATTTCCTCTTTTCGAGCTCTTAGCAGTTGCCTGATGTATTGAGGTGCTCCTGTGTTGGGTGCACGTATATTTATAATTGTTATATCTTCTTCTTGGATTGATCCCTTGGTCTTTACGTAGTGTCCTTCCTCTCTCTTGTAATATTCTTTATTTTAAAGTCTATTTTATCTGCTATGAGTATTGCTACTCCAGCTTTCTTTTGATTTCCATTTCCATGGAATATCTTTTTCCAACCCCTCACTTTCAGTCTGTATGTGTCCCTAGGTCTGAAGTGGGTCTCTTGTAGACAGCATATATATGGGTCTTGTTTTTGTATCCATTCAGCAGTGCCTGTGTCTTTTGGTTGGAGCATTTAATCCATTCACGTTTAAGGTAATTATCAGTATATATGTTCCTATTACCATTTTCTTAATTGTTTTGGGTTTGTTTTTGTAGGTCCTTTTTTTCTCTTGTGTCTCCCACTTAGAGAAGTTTCTTTACCATTTCTTGTTGAGCTGGTTGGTGGTGCTGAATTTTCTTAGTTTTTGCTTGTCTGTAAAGCTTTTGATTTCTCCATCGAATCTGAATGAAATCCTTACTGGGTAGAGTATTCTTGGTTGTAGTTTCTTCCCTTTCATCACTTTAAGGATATCATGCCACTCCCTTCTGGCTTGTAGAGTTTCTGCTGAGAAATCAGCTGTTAACCTTATGTAAGTTCCCTTGTATGTTATTTGTGGTTTTTCTGAATGAAATCCTTACTCGAATCTGAATGAAATCCTTACTGGGTAGAGTATTCTTGGTTGTAGTTTCTTCCCTTTCATCACTTTAAGGATATCATGCCACTCCCTTCTGGCTTGTAGAGTTTCTGCTGAGAAATCAGCTGTTAACCTTATGGGAGTTCCCTTGTATGTTATTTGTGGTTTTTCCCTTGCTGCTTTCAATAATTTTTCTTTGTCTTTAATTTTTGCCAGTTTGATTACTGTGTGTTTTGGCATGTTTCTCTTTGGGTTTATCCTGTATGGGATTCTCTGCGCTTCCGGGACTTGGGTGGTTATTTCCTTTCCCATATTAGGGAAGTTTTCGACTATAATCTTTTCAGATATTTTCTCGGGTCCTTTCTCTTCTCCTTCTGGGACCCCTATAATGCAAATGTTGTTGCATTTAATGTTGTCCCAGAGGTCTCTTAGTCTGTCTTCATTTCTTTTCATTCTTTTTTCTTCATTGTGTTCCACAGCAGTGAATTCCACCATTCTGTCTTCCAGGTCACTTATCCATTCTTCTGCCTCAGTTATTCTGCTATTGATTCCTTCTAGTGTATTTTTCATTTCAGTTATTGTATTGTTCACCTCTGTTTGTTCTTTAATTCTTTTAGATCTTTGGTAAACATTTCTTGCATCTTCTATATCTTTGCCTCCATTCTTTTTTCTAGGCCCTGGATCATCTTCACTATCATTATTCTGAATTCTTTTTCTGCAAGATTGCCTGTCTCCATTTTATTTAGTTGTTTTTCAGGGGTTTTATCTTGTTCCTTCATCAGGGGTGTAGCCCTTTGCCTTTTCGTCTTGTGTATCTTTCTGTGATTGTTCATTGTTTTTTTTTTGGATTCCATATATATGTGTTACGTATGGTATTTGTTTTTCTCTTTCTGACTTACTTCATTCTGTATGATAGACTCTAGGTCCATCCACCTCACTACGAATAACTCAATTTCGTTTCTTTTTATGGCTGAGTAATATTCCATTGTATATATGTGCCACATCTTCTTTATCAGTTCATCTGTTGATGGACATTTAGGTTGCTTCCATGTCCTGGCTTGTAAGTAGTGCTGCAATAAACATTGTGGTACATGACTCTTTTTGAATTATGGTTTTCTCAGGGTATATGCCCAGTAGTGGGATTGCTGGGTCGTATGGTAGTTCTATTTTTAGTTTTTTAAGGAACCTCCATACTGTTCTCCCTAGTGGCTGTATCTATTCACATTCCCACCAACAGTGCCAGAGGCTCTTTGTCCACTTTTATTTTAGAATAGTTACATTTTATATGGTGACATAGAAAACATCTATATGTTTTCATATAAACACTCTTACCTTGTATATTTCAGATATTCTTCCCAATTTTTTAAAGAAAGTTTTTTGTTTCAATTATAAAAGCAATAATGTTCATGATGCAAAGTTTTGAAACTATGAAATGTAGATAGACAAAATAAAATTCATAATAATCCTTCTGCCTAGATAGAATTATTTGTTTACATTTTTGGGATTTTCTTCCTTTTGGCTTTGCTTTCACACATTCACATACACTCTCTTTACAAATTCAAATCTGTATGTTATGTTTTTATTCAGATTTTTAAAGACCGTATCACGACCAATTATAAAAGTGCTATTTCCTTATCTTGATTTTAGTTCCTCCAAATGCAGACACTGAGACAAGGACTTGGGTGTGGGTGTTCCGCTCACACATAGAACAGATGGCAGAGCTGAAGCCTGATGAGCCAAATGGTAGAGATACAATGAGCCACTTTTAGATCAGAGAGTTGATTACTTACCTACACAGCAGAAGGAAGAATAAGCCAGAGGAGTCAACTCCCCTTGATCCTTGTCCCATACACTGAAGCAAAAGGACCCAGGAGACTGTAACACGAGTTGTGGTCCAAGCCTAGACTGCTACTGGCAGTTTTATATTCTGCAGCTCTAGTATGATGGGGCCAGAGCAGAAGGTCCCATGCCTCATCAGAATGCAGAAAGTGGTGGGAAATCATCTTACCGTAGTCAATTGGAAGATGAGTTCAAGATAGCCTCATATCAGCTCCTTATAAGACCTCCCATCCTCTAGTGTGCTAGATAGAATACAAAGTTCTCCACTTAAATGGCTGTGTTGCAGTTCAAGCATTTACCTATAGGGATACCTGCAAGATTGCCAGGTGCCACAGCTGAGCTGTTTTCCTACAACTATAGAAAGTGATCCAAGTTAACAAAAGAAACAAAATGGGGAAAGGGAAACATGGAAGAATGAAAAACCAATAAAGTGTGCATGAACGAATTGGTTACCACTGTGGGCAACTGTGGCTCACTCCCTGGGGAGGGCTTCTGGGGAACTGTATAGGCTGTGCCTCAGACGTGCTATGGGACAGAGAAGCTGAGGTCTTTATCCCCCACCCTTATCCCTCATTGGTTCTGGGTTGCCCATCACTGACGCCCTGGTCTTTCTAGAAGGTTTTGCATGTCGGTTAAGCAAGTTGCAAAGGAGCCAGAGAAAACCCTTGGGCAGAGAAGTTGGAGGCCTTGAGGTTGGGATGTCAGCAATTTGGGAATTATCTGCTGTAGCTACATGTGAACTCAGAGGTGGGCAGCAAGGATATGAGCCTCATCTGACACAGTGCAGAATGTTGAGAAAACTAAGTATTATAAAAAAGAGATACACTTCCATTTCTATGAGCTAATTTTGTTAATGTCCCAATCATATTTCTCTGAGCTTTCTTCAATGATTATGTGATACTGCATATTCAGTTTTGCTTTCAATTTTTGGAAAAACCTTATACCATTTTTTAATAATTTACTCATATTACCACAGGCATACCTCGAAGATATTTCAGTTTCAGTTCTAGACTGCAACAATAACACAACTATGGCAGCAAAGCAAGTCACATGAATTTTATTTTTCCTAGTGCATATAAAGTTTATCTTTATACTACATTGTAGTCTATTAAGTGTGCAATAGAGCATTATGTCTAAAAAACAATGTGCATACCTTAAATAAAAAATACTTTATTGCTAAAAAATGCTAACATCATCTGAGCCTTCAGTGAGTCGTAATCTTTTTGCTGGTGGAGGGTCTTGATGGCTACTGACTGATCAGGTTGTTGATGGGTGGGGTGGCTGTGACAATTTCTTAAAATAAGACAATGAAATTTGCTGTATTGATTGACTCCTCCCTTCATGATGATTTGTCTGTAGTGTGCAATGCTGTTGGATAGCATTTTACCCACAGTAGGATATCTTTAAAAATTAGAGTCAATCCTCTCAAACCTTGTTGCTGCTTTATGAACTAAGTTTATGTAATATTCTAAATCCTTTGTTGTCATTGCAACAATCTTCACAGCATCTTCACCTGGAGTAGATTCCAACTCAACAAACTACTTTCTTCGCTAATCCATGAGAAGAAACTCCTCATTAAGTTTTATCGTGAGATTGTAGCAATTCAGTCACATCTTCAGGCTTCACTTCTCATTCTAGTTTTCTTGCTGTTTCCACCACATCTGCAGTTACCTCCTCCACTGAAGTCTTGAATCCTTCCAAATCATTCCTGAAGGTTGGAATCAACTTCTTCCAAACTCCTGTTAATGTTAATATTTTGACTTCTTCCTATGAATCAAAAATGTTCATAAGGGCATGTAGAGTGGTAAATAGTTTGCAGAAGGTTTGCAATGTGGTTTGCCCAGATCCATCAGAGGAACCATTATTTATGTCAGCCATAGCCTTACAAAATATGTTTCTTAAGAATAAGACTTGAAAGTTGAAATTAACTCTTTAGTCCATGGGCTACAGCATGGATGTGATGTTAGCAGGCATGAAAATAAGAAGAATCTCATTGTCCATCTCCCTCAGAGCTCCTGGGTGACCAGGTGCATCGTCAGTGAGCAGTAATATTCTGAAAGGAATCTTTTTTTTTCTGAGCAGTAGGTGTCAACAGTGAGCTGAAAATATTCAGTAAACCATGTTATAAATGGATGTGCTGTTATCCAGGCTTTGTTGTTCCATGTGTAGAGCACAGGCAGAGCAGATTTAGCATAATTCTTAAGGACCCTAGGATTTTAAGAACGGTAAATGATCATTGGCTTCAACTTAAAGTCACTAGCTGCATTGGCTTCTAACAAGAGAGTCAGCTATTCCTTTAAAGCTTTGAAGCCAGGCATTGACTTCACCTCTTTGGCTATGAAAATCCTAGATGACATCTTCTTCCAATAAGACTGTCTACATTGAAAATCTGTTGTTTAGTGTGGCCACGTTCATTAATTATCTTACCTAGATTTTCTGGAAAACTTGCTGCTGCCTCTACATCAGCACTTTATGCTTCACCTTGCGCTTTGAAGTTATGGTGATGGTGTCTATCCTTAAACCTCATGAACCAACTTCTGCGAGCTTCAAACTTTTCTGTGCCTTCCTCATTTCTCCCAGCCTTCATAGAATTGAAGAAAGTTAGGACCTTGTTGTGGATTAGCCTTTGGTTCAAGGGAATGTTGTGGTTGGTTTTATCTTCCATCTAGATCTAAAACTTTCTCCATATCAGCAATAAGGTTGTTTTGCTTTCTCATCATCCATGTCTTCACTGGAGTAGCACTTTTACTTTCCTTCAAGAACTTATTCTTTGCATTCACAGTTTAGCTAACTGTTTGGTACAAGAGGCCTAGCTTTCAGCTTATCTTGGCCATTAACATAACTCCTCACTAAACTTAATCATTTCTAGCTTTTGATTGAAAGTGAGAAGTGTGCGACTCTTCTTTTCACTTGAACACTTAGAGGCCATTGTAGGATTATTAACTGGCCTAATTTCAATATTGTAGTATCTCAGGGAATGGGGAGGGCAGAGGAGAGGGAGAGAGACAGGGAACAGCCTGACAGAGCAGTCAGAACACACATAACACTTCCATTAAGTTTGATGTCTTATATGCGTGTTGTGGTGCCCCAAAACAATTACAACAGTCAAATCAAATATGAGTGATCACAGATCATCATGACAAATATAATAATAATGAAAAAGTTTGAAATAGTATGAGAATTACCAAACTGTGATGCAGAGACAAGAAGTGAGAAAATGCTGTTGGAAAAATTGTGCAGGTGGTCTTGCTCTAGCAGGGTTACCGCAATAAAATGAGGTATGCTTTTAGAAATGCTTTGTGAACATATTTTTCTCCATGGAGATTAAAGTTTATTTGGAGATCAGTATACACAAAACAAAATTATTGAAGTAACACAGTAAATTATAGAATTATTGTTCAAAAGTTATGTGAATATTTGGTTGAGATCATAAGTTTAAAAGGGAGATAGGATTGTGGAAGTGTCAAGAAAGGTTTCAGTGTGAGGAAGAATTATAAGGTAAATGTTGAAAGACTAAACAGAAGATAGCTCAGATGTTTAGGAGAGTATCAGCTAAATTAAATCAGGTACAGCATGAGTACAGATTCTCAAACACAGTGAAGCAAACTCTATTAGGAGGCTGTGGTAGGCAGAATAATTCCCCCCCCGCCAAAAAAAGATGTCCACTTCCTAATCCCCAGAACCTGTGAATACATTACCCTGTATGGCGAAGTGCAGTTTAAGTCACAGATAGAAGTAAGGTTGCTAATTAGCTGACCTTAAAATAGGGAGATAGTTTGGATGGTCAAGATGGGGCCAACATCGCCACAAGCATTCTTAAAAGTGGAAGACAGAGGCAGAAGAGTAGTTAGAGTGATGTGCTGAGGTGGGAGAAGGATTTAGACTGCCATTGCTGGCTTGAAGATAGAGGAAAGGTGTGGGGGAAAGGGGAAGCACAAGCCAAGGAACGTGGGTGAATTCTAGAAGTTGAAAACGGCAAGGAAACATTTTCCTGTAGAGCCTCCAAAAAGGAACACAGCCTGTGGACATATTGATTGTAGCCCAGTGAGAGTCCAGATTGATTTTGACTGGAAAGTAATGAGTCCTTTAATTTACATATTTGATTTTTTTTTCAACCAAGAAAGTTTTCCTTGCCTTTTCCTCTATTCCCATCATTAGTGTCCCTTCACAAAGTTGTTATGTTACATATCTGTTGCCTGGGTGTTATCTTTCCATTTTTACTTACAAAAATCTTTTCTCGCACATTCTAAGAGAGGTTCTCAATTTTGGCTTCCACATCTCTAATTTTATTTTCCATGGAGTCAACTACATTTAGTTGTTAATTTTTATATTGCCTTGTAAAACTTTATCACACCCTTTCGTCCATCCTGTCTCTTTAAAACCCATATTCTGTCATCTTCTCCCCCAGGTTATTCTCCTTTCTTCTGGATCTTTAGTAAGTTATTTTTAGAGGCTTGCATTTCCTTTCTCCTGTTAGGATGATATTCCCTGTCATTTGTTATGAGTGACTTTTCACTGACTGCTTACCCTCCACCTACCTCCACTCTCCCCTTATTTTTCCTTTCTACCCAGTGGAATTTATATAATGAGAGAACTATTCAGTTGTAAAATTTTCCAATAAGATGAATTCATGAAATATGCTTAACCAACTCTCTAAGCGGTAACACAGAAAAGTACAGAATGAGTGACAAGTATGTGATTACGGGGTTTGGACAAATAGCTTAAAAGAGAGACATGGGTGGGGAAGGAAGGCTTCATAGTGGAGAAGAAATTTAAGTTGTTCATTGAAGAGCTAAGTTGAAAATGGCTCAGAGGTTCTCAGGTGAATCAGATAATACAGACCTCTGGTTCTCTATGAATAAAAGTACTGAATGTCCTTCTGAAATTCAGTCAGAACTTGTCATTCTGTCCTGCTCATTTCTTAACATTTTTACCTTACTATTTAACTAAAAAACACAACGAATGGTTTAAACAGCAGAATTCATGAATTAGATAAGAAATTTGAAGAAATTACCCACATGTGGTTTTCATAAAATTGTGTAGTGAGGTACCGCTCCTGTTTTTTGATGTTGTGTGCGGTTTTGTTTTGTTCTAACCCTTGTGGCAAATTTTTTTCTACCCCTTCTCACTTTCTCTTATTCCCTGGATTGTTAGCCTAGAATTCTGTTTTTATTGTCATTTCAGGGCTCCTTGTCCCATGTGATAGGATGTTTCAGATCTAGTCACAGAGTCAGCGTGTGGCTTGATTCATTTCCCTGATCTTTAGATTCTGCCTGTGACCTCCTACCTTCCTCATCTCACAGCTTGCTCAAAATCAAAGCCATAGGTGGTAGCTGGTAACCGTTTTCGTTTAGCTCCCTTGCTGAAGACTGTATTTAGACGGCACCTCCAGCACCTGTCCTCAAACAATGAGCCAGGTTCCCCTTTTCATAGGGGAACCTTCTTAAATAAGGGCTGAACTTCGAGAGCAGTCGCTGTGACCAGAACTCAGCAGGGCCAGGGCCTCCGTTGTTTTTATTGCTTTTTGATTTTGTTTTATTTCCACTAAAAAGAGGTGTTTATCTAGGTTTTGTGTCTATCTCTTTTCTTTTCTTTATTTTAATACTCTGTTTCTCTGTGTTTGGAGTACAGATGGCTTATTCAAATATAAATTTCTACTATTTTGAGTAGAACTCTTACCTTTGTTTTAGAAGGTGTTTGTAGACTATCAGTATTTACCTTCACTATTTGGTTATACATGCATTTGAGAGTAAAGTTATATCTTTTTGGCACAGACATACACCAGATACCATGTTGACCTGGTGTGCTTGGCGCCTGTTGGGCTCTCTCCTAGATTTGTTAAGGCTATGATTTTTCGCTTCATTTCTAAGCATCATAGACCAAAACAGCAAAGATAAATCTTCCTTCTGGCTAACAGTGACTTTCTGTTTGAGAGGGGTGGGGGTGTTCTAAACAGTTTGCTATTCCTCTGTTGTCATTTTGTTAGGAACACTTCCTACCCCTCCCCTACCAAGGAAACCAAAGGGAAGGAATTAATTTGTTTTAGTTACTGTGACCATCTTGGATTATCTGAGTCAGTCTCACTTAAGGAGAGTTGTGCTTTCAACAGTTGGCTCTCTGGTGGGCCAGTTAGAGCAGTGCAATTCTGCAGCTAGAGTGAAGAGGAAACCAGGTTTAACCACATTTCAGCATTCAGCCAGGATGCCCCCCTTTTCTTGCTGCTGTGAAGTGTCCTGCAGAAGACATTTAGGTTGTGATACTTCTTTGCCCTTCAGCCACCAGGAGGTGTGTTCTGCCTTTCCTACCAGTCTGCTGTCTTGGAAGCCTAGTGGTTCATGTCGGGTCTACGCATTGCAACCACAGACAATTTTCCTTTTAGAAAGGTTTTGACACTTTCTTTTCTGATGCATAACTTATTGTCCTTTCCTATGATGCTGATTTACTTTCTAGTTTAGAGGGTCTTTTGTTTCCCTGCTTAAGCAGGTTCCTTTATGATGATCTCCCTGACAACATCTTATCTGGGCTGAGTTCCAGGGAATAGAAGAGGGGTTAGGATGGGGAGTCAAATAACAACACCGTTAACATTATTATTACAACAGCAACAGAGTAAACCTTTTAGACGTTTGTCAGTGTTGCCCCAGGCATCACCTTTATCTCCTCTATTCATCTCAGGCTCCTTTGATCCTCACAATAGCTCGGAGTCAGGAGGGGAACACTGTTTTCTCCACACTACAGATGAAGGTCCTGAAGCTCACAGAGGAAAGGTGACTTGTTGAAATCAGAACTAGTAAGTATCAGAATAGGAACTAGTATCCTTTGCTTGTTCCACCAACATTTGTTGAGATACAAGCTGCACAACATGGAGCTCCTTTACATGATGGTGAGGATTCTACAATAGCACAAACATAATTAAAAATGGGTTGTTTTTCCACTTCCAGAGCCTATTTGTACCTATTTGCAAATGGACACATCTCTGAAAATAGGCACATGTATCTCCTTTATGTCTCTCTGCTCTGGTGATGCTTGACTTTGATCATAACCTGGAATGAGAGACAATGTGTATTAACTATATTTCTGCCATTTTTCATTATTTTGGGGATATTGTTATATTTGGAAATTCTAACAAAATTGTGTATCAACTACTTGTATGAAGAACCTGTGAAAAGAATTTTTGGCAGGTAACGGTGTACCCTACTTGTAAGCTCCACCTATTCACCTAGAATTATTGTATATCCTTCAATCAATGACTTTTTGGTAAGACCTTAAATTCTTTGGGAATTACTTTTTCTGTCTTAACAAGAGCTAGTAATAAAAAGAAATGACCTATCAAACCATGAAAAGACATGGAGAAAACTTCAATGCAATATTGATAAGTGAAGGATGCCAGTATGAAAGGGCTACAGACTGTGTGATTCCAACTATACAGCATTCAGGAAAAGGCAAAACTATGGAGACAGTAAAAAGGTCAGTGGTCGCCAGGGATTCATGGGGAGGAGGAGGCGGAGGAGGGGAATAGGTGAAGCCCAGGGCATTTTTAGGGCAGTGAAACTATTCTGTATGATATAATAATGGTGGATGTATGACACTGCATTTCTCAGAACCTATAGAACTATACAACACAAAGAGTGGGCCCTAATGTAAACTATGGATTTTAGTTAATAACTATATATCAATATTGTTTATCAATTGTAACAAATGTTCCACACTAATGCAATATATTAATAATAGGGGAAACTGTTTGTTTTGGGGGAAGGAGAGAAGGTATATGGGAATTCTCTATGCTTAATTTTCCCATAAACTTAAAGCTGCTCAAAAAAGCCTATTAATTAAAACAAAGGTGATGGGGCTTCCCTGGTGGCACAGTGGTTGAGAGTCCGCCTGCCGATGCAGGGGACGTGGGTTCGTGCCCTGGTCCGGGAAGATCCCACATGCCGCGGAGCGGCTGCGCCCGTGAGCCATGGCCGCTGAGCCTGCGTGTCCGGAGCCTGTGCTCTGCAACAGGAGAGGCCATGACAGTGAGAGGCCGCGTACTGCCAAAAAAAAAAAAAAAAAAGGTGATATTCTTTGTGCCCTATAATACATATGGAGACACTAGAAGTTCTAAGGGGCTCTTCTCTGCAAAAGGTGTCCAACCCTTAGGGAAAGTACACACATGAGTCTCTATATATTTATTAAGGTTACAAAAGCTTTGTGTTAGGACCCTCCTTTGTTCATTTCTCTAAACCTTCTGAAGAGTTTCTTTTTCTTCAGTCTGAAATTTCTCTAATCTTGGTCTTGGCTGAAGGGTAAATTCTAAAGGGAATGTGAGATTCAATTTCTTCAAATATGAGTTATGAGACTGAGAGAATAATAAAAACTACTGAAGTTATTTTCTTGTATTTAGCACATAGGCATTTTAACACTGATAAATCATAAATAACTGCAGTTAAACATCCAGTTTTGCAGGGTGCAAATCCCTTAGAAAGACTGTGGTTTAAAAAAAACAACCCCTCTGGGACATGTTTGTCTTGGTTCTTTGGTATCAAAAACTTCTTTTACATGCAATGACTATAGTTGTGCAAGAAGAGAGACTACTTTTAAAATTTATGTGAATGAAAGTATAAGAAATTGCATGTTTTATATCCAGCTTGATACAAAAGTTTCATCTATACTAAAGACATTGTTGGCAGAAGAAAATAATACTATAAAGTTTATGCCTTTCTGCATCTTCATTTCTTTTTCTTTCTTTTTTTTTTTTAACATCTTTATTGGGGTATAATTGCTTTATAATGGTGTGTTAGTTTCTGCTTTATAACAAAGTGAATCAGTTATACATATACATATGTTCCCATATCTCTTCCCTCTTGCGTCTCCCTCCCTCTGACCCTCCCTATCCCACCCCTCCAGGCGGTCACAAAGCACCGAGCCGATATCCCTATGCCATGCGGCTGCTTCCCACTAGCTATCTACCTTACGTTTGTTAGTGTATATATGTCCATGACTCTCTCTTGCCCTGTCACAGCTCACCCTTCCCCCTCCCCATATCAACAAGTCCATTCTCCAGTAGGTCTGTGTCTTTATCCCTGTCTTACCCCTAGGTTCTTCTTGACATTTTTTTTCTTAAATTCCATATATATGTGTTAGCATATGGTATTTGTCTTTTTCTTTCTGACTTACTTCACTCTGTATGACAGACTCTAGGTCTATCCACCTCATTACAAATAGCTCAATTTCGTTTCTTTTTATGGCTGAGTAATATTCCATTGTATATATGTGCCACATCTTCTTTATCCATTCATCCAATGATGGGCACTTAGGTTGTTTCCATCTCCGGGCTATTGTGAATAGAGCTGCAATGAACATTTTGGTACATGACTCTTTTTGAATTTTGGTTTTCTCAGGGTATATGCCCAGTAGTGGGATTGCTGGGTCATATGGTAGTTCTATTTGTAGTTTTTTAAGGAACCTCCATACTGTTCTCCATAGTGGCTGAACCAATTCACATTCCCATCAGCAGAGCAAGAGTGTTCCCTTTTCTCCACACCCTCTCCAGCATTTATTGTTTCTAGATTTTTTGATGATGGCCATTCAGACTGGTGTGAGATGATATCTCATTGTAGTTTTGATTTGCATTTCTCTAATGATTAATGATGTTGAGCATTCTTTCATGTGTTTGTTGGCAGTCTGTATATCTTCTTTGGAGAAATGTCTGTTTAGGTCTTCTGCCCATTTTTCGATTGGGTTGTTTGTGTTTTTAATATTGAGCTGCATGAGCTGCTTGTAAATTTTGGAAATAAATCCTTTGTCAGTTGCTTCATTTGCAAATATTTTCTCCCATTCTGAGGGTTGTCTTTTGGTCTTGTTTATGGTTTCCTTTGCTGTGCAAAAGCATTGAAGTTTCATTAGGTACAACTTGTTTATTTTTGTTTTTATTTCCATTTCTCTAGGAGGTGGGTCAGAAAGGATCTTGCTGTGATTTATGTCAGAGTGTTCTGCCTGTGTTTTCCTCTAAGAGTTTGATAGTTTCTGGCCTTACATTTAGGTCTTTAATCCATTTTGAGCTTATTTTTGTGTATGGTGTTAGGGAGTGATCTCATCTCATACTTTTACATGTGTCTGTCCAGTTTTCCCAGCACCACTTATTGAAGAGGCTGTCCTTTCTCCACTGTACATTCCTGCCACCTTTATCAAAGATAAGGTGTCCATATGTGCGTGGGTTTATCTCTGGGCTTTCTATCCTGTTCCATTGATCTCTATTTCTGTTTTTGTGCCAGTACGATACTGTCTTGATTACTGTAGCTTTGTAGTATAGTCTGAAGTCAGGGAGCCTGATTCCTCCAGCTCCGTTTTTCGTTCTCAAGATTGCTTTGGCTCTTTGGGGTCTTTTGTGTTTCCATACAAATTGCGAAATTTTTTGTTCTAATTCTGTGAAAAATGCCAGTGGTAGTTTGATAGGGATTGCATTGAATCTGGAGAGTCATTTTCACAATGTTGATTCTTCCAATCCAAGAACATGGTATATCTCTCCATCTGTTTGTATCATCTTTAATTTCTTTTATCAGTGTCTTGTAATTTTCTGCATACAGGTCTTTTGTCTCCTTAGGTAGGTTTATTCCTAGATATTTTATTCTTTTTGTTGCAGTGGTAAATGGGAGTGTTTTCTTGATTTCACTGTCAGATTTTTCATCATTAGTATATAGGAATGCCAGAGATTTCTGTGCATGAATTTTGTATCCTGCTACTTTACCAAATTCATTGATTAGCTCTAGTAGTTTTCTGGTAGCATCTTTAGGATTCTCTATGTATAGTATCATGTCATCTGCAAACAGTGACAGCTTTACTTCTTCTTTTCCGATTTGGATTCCTTTTATTTCCTTTTCTTCTCTGATTGCTGTGCCTGAAACTTCTAAAACTATGGTGAGTAAGAGTGGTGAGAGTGAGCAACCTTGTCTTGTTCCTGATCTTAGTGGAAATGCTTTCAGTTTTTCACCATTGAGGATGATGTTGGCTGTGGGCTTGTCATATGTGGCCTTTATTATGTTGAGGAAAGTTCCCTTTATGCCTACTTTCTGCAGGGATTTTATCATAAATGGGTGTTGAATTTTGTCGAAAACTTTCTCTGCATCTATTGAGATGATCATATGGTTTTTCTCCTTCAGTTTGTTAATATGGTGTATCACATTGATAGATTTGCGTATATTGAAGAATCCTTGCATTCCTGGAATAAACCCCACTTGATCATGGTGTATGATCCTTTTAATGTGCTGTTGGATTCTGTTTCCTAGTATTTTGTTGAGGATTTTTGCATCTATGTTCATCAGTGATATTGGCCTGTAGTTTTCTTTCTTTGTGACATCCTTGTCTGGTTTTGGTATCAAGGTGATGGTGACCTTGTAGAAGGAATTTGGGAGTGTTCCTCCCTCTTCTATATTTTGGAAGAGTTTGAGAAGGATAGGTGTTAGCTCTTCTCTAAATGTTTGATAGAATTCGCCTGTGAAGCCATCGGGTCCTGGGCCTTTGTTTGTTGGAAGATTTTTAATCACAGTTTCAATTTCAGTACTTGTGATTGGTCTGTTCATATTTTCTATTTCTTTCTGATTCAGTCTTGGCAGGTTGTGCATTTCTAAGAATTTGTCCATTTCTTCCAGATTGTCCATTTTATTGGCATAGACTTGCTTGTAGTAATCTGTCATGATCTTTTTTATTTCTGCTGTGTCAGTTGTTACTTCTCCTTTTTCATTTCTAATTCTATTGATTTGAGTCTTCTCCCTTTTTTTCTTGATGAGTCTGGCTAGTGGTTTATCTATTTTGTTTATCTTCTCAAAGAACCAGCTTTTAGTTTTATTGATCTTTGCTATTGTTTCCTTCATTTCTTTTTCATTTATTTCTCATCTGATTTTTATGATTTCTTTCCTTCTGCTAGCTTTGGGGTTTTTTTGTTCTTCTTTCTCTAATTGCTTGAGGTGCAAGGTTAGGTTGTTTATTCGAGATGTTTCCTGCTTCTTAAGGTGGGCTTGTATTGCTATAAACTTCCCCGTTAGAACTGCTTTTGCTGCATCCCATAGGTTTTGGGTCGTTGTGTCTCCATTGTCATTTGTTTCTAGGTATATTTAAATTTCCTCTTTGATTTCTTCAGTGATCACTTCATTATTAAGTAGTGTATTGTTTAGCCTCCATGTGTTTGTATTTTTTACAGATCTTTTCCTGTAATTGATGTCTAGTCTCATGGCGTTATGGTCGGAAAAGATACTTGATACAATTTCAATTTTCTTAAATTTACCAAGGCTTGATTTGTGACCCAAGATATGATCTATCCTGGAGAATGTTCCATGAGCACTTGAGAAAAATGTGTGTTCTGTTGTTTTTGGATGGAGTGTCCTGTAAATGTCAATTAAGTCCATCTTGTTTAATGTATCATTTAAAGCTTGTGTTTCCTTATTTATTTTCAATTTGGATGATCTGTCCATGGGTGAAAGTGGGCTGTTAAAGTCCCCTACTATGAATGTGTTACTGTAGATTTCCCCTTTTATGGCTGTTACTATTTGCCTTATGTATCGAGGTGCTCCTATGTTGGGTGCATAAATATTTACAATTGTTACATCTTCTTCTTGGATTGATTCCTTGACCATTATGTAGTGTCCTTCTTTGTCTCTTCTAATAGTCTTTATTTTAAAGTCTATTTTGTCTGATATGAGAATTGCTACTCCAGCTTTCTTTTGGTTTCCATTTGCATGGAATATCTTTTTCCATCCTCTTACTTTCAGTCTGTATGTGTCTCTAGGTCTGAAGTGGGTCTCTTGTAGACAGCATATATAAGGGTGTTGTTTTTGTATCCATTCAGCCAATCTGTGTCTTTTGGTGGGAGCATTTAGTCCATTTACATTTAAGGTAATTATCGATATGTATGTTCCTATTCCCATTTTCTAAATTGTTTTGGGGTCATTATTATAGGTCTTTTCCTTCTCTTGTGTTTCTTGCCTAGAGAAGTTCTTTTAGCATTTGTTGTAAAGCTGGTTTGGTGGTGCTGAACTCTCTCAGCTTTTGCTTGTCTGTAAAGGTTTTAATTTCTCCATCAAATCTGAGTGAGATCCTTGCTGGGTAGAGTAATCTTGGTTGCAGGTTTTTCTCCTTCATCACTTTCAGTATGTCCTGCCACTCCCTTCTGGCTTGTAGGGTTTCTGCTGAGAGATCAGCTGTTAATCTTATGGGGATTCCCTTGTGTGTTATTTGTTGTTTTTCCCTTGCTGCTTTTAATATGCTTTCTTTGTATTTAATTTTTGATAGTTTGATTAATATGTGTCTTGGCGTATTTCTCCTTGGATTTATCCTGTATGGGACTCTCTGTGCTTCCTAGACTTGATTAACTATTTCCTTTCCCATATTAGGGAAGTTTTCAACTATAATGTCTTCAAATATTTTCTCAGTCCCTTTCTTTTTCTCTTCTTCTTCTGGAACCCCTATAATTCGAATGTTGGTGCGTTTAATGTTGTTCCAGAGGTCTCTGAGACTGTCCTCCGTTCTTTTCATTTTCTTTTCTTTTTTCTTTATTCTGCTCTGCAGTAGTTATTTCCACTATTTTATCTTCCAGGTCACTTATCCGTTCTTCTGCCTCAGTTATTCTGCTATTGATCCCATCTAGAGTACTTTTAATTTCATTTATTGTGTTGTTCATCATTGCTTGTTTCATCTTTATTTCTTCTAAGTCCTTGTTAACTGTTTCTTGCATTTTGTCCATTCTATTTCCAAGATTTTGGATCATCCTTACTATCATTGTTCTGAATTCTTTTTCAGGTAGACTGCCTATTTCCTCTTCATTTGTTAGGTCTGGTGCATTTTTATCTTGCTTCTTTATCTGCTGTGTGTTTTTCTGTCTTCTCATTTTGCTTATCTTACTGTGTTTGGGGTCTCCTTTTTGCAGGCTGCAGGTTCGTAGTTCTCGCTGTTTTTGATGTCTGTCTCCAGTGGCTAAGGTTGGTTCAGTGGGTTGTGTAGGCTTCCTGGTGGAGGGAACTAGTGCCTGTGTTGTGGTGGATGAGGCTGGATCTTGTCTCTCTAGTGGGCAGGTTCACGTCTGGTGGTGTGTTTTGGGGTGTCTGTGGACTTATTATGATTTTAGGCAGCCTCTCTGCTAATGGGTGGGGTTGTGTTCCTGTTTTGCTAGTTGTTTGGTACAGGTTTTCCAGCACTGTAGCTTGCTGGTCGTTGAGTGAAGCTGGGTGCTGGTGTTAAGATGGAGGTCTCTGGGAGATTTTCGCCGTTTGATATTATGTGGAGCTGGGAGGTCTCTTGTGGACCAGTGTCCTGAAGTTGGCTCTCCCACCTCAGAGGCAGAGCCCTGACTCCTGGCTGGAGCACCAAGAGCTTTTCATCCACACGGCTCAGAAAAAAAGGGAGAAAAAGTAGAGAGAATTAGTAGACGTATGAAGAAAGAAAGAAAGAAAGAAAGGAGGGAAGGAAGGAAGGAAGGAAGGAAGGAAGCAAGGAAGAAAGAAAGAAGCAAAGAAGGCAAGAAGAAAGGAGGGAGGGAAGGAGGAAGGAAGGAAGGAGGGAAGGAAGGAAAAAAGACAAAGAAAGAAGATACAGTAAAATAAAATAAAGTATAATAAAGTTATTGAATTAAAAAATAATTATTTAGGGAAAAAAAGGGACGGATAGAACCTTAGGACAAATGTTGGAAGCAAAGCTGTACAGACAAAATCTTACACAGAAGCATACACATACACCCTCACAAAAAGAGGTAAAGGGGAAAAATCATAAATCTTTCTCTCAGGGACCACCTCCTCAATTTGGGATGATTCGTTGTGTAAAGGAGGGAAGGAAGGAAAGAAAGAAAGAAAGAAGGTAAAGTATAATATTGTTATTAAAATTAATTATTAAGAAAAAAATTAAAAAAAAAAAAAACATGGACGGATAGAACCCTAGGACAAATGGTGGAAGCAAAGCTATACAGACAAGATCTCACACAGAAGCATACACATACACATTCACAAAAAGAGGAAAAGGGGAAAGAATCATAGATCTTGCTCTCGAAGCCCACCTCCTCAATTTGGGATGATTCGTTGTCTATTCATGTATTCCACAGATGCAGGGTACATCAAGTTGATTGTGGAGCTTTAATCCGCTGCTTCTGAGGCTGCTGGGAGAGATTTCCCTTTCTCTTCTTTGTTCTCACAGCTCCCAGGGCTCAGCTTTGCATTTGGCCCTGCCTCTGCGTGTAGGTTGCCGGAGGGCGTCTGTTTTTTGCTCAGACAGGACGGGGTTCAAGGAGCCGCTGATTCGGGGGCTCTAGCGCACTCAGGCCGGGGGGAGGGAGGGACACTGCATGCGGGGCGGGCCTGCGGCGGCAGCGGCCGACGTGATGTTGCACCAGCCTGGGGCCCGCCGTGCGTTCTCCCGGGGAAGTTGTCCCTGGATCCCGGGAACCTGGCAGTGGCGGGCTGCACAGGCTCTCCGGAAGAGGGGTGTGGGTAGTGACCTGTGCTCGCACACAGGCCCCTTGGTGGTGGCGGCAGCAGCAGCAGCAGCAGCCTTAACGTCTCCCGCCCGTCTCTGGGGTCCGCGCTTTTAGCCGCGGCTCGCGCCCGTCTCTGGAGTTCCTTTAATCAGCACTCTTAAACCCCTCCCTTCGCGCACCAGGAAACAAAGAGGGAAGAAAAAGTCTCTTCCCTCTTCGGCAGGTGTAGACTTTTCCCCCCGGACTCCCTCCCGGCTAGCCGTGGTGCACTAACCCCTTCAGGCTATGTTCAAGCCGCCAACCCCAGTCCTCCCCCTGCGCTCTGACCGAGAGCCTCAGCTCGCAGCCCCTCCCGCCTCGGTGGGTGAGCAGACAAGCCTCTCGGGCTGGTGAGTGCTGGTCGGCACCGATCCTCTGTGCGGGAATCTCCCCGCTTTGCCCTCCGCACCCCGGTTGCTGTGCACTTCTCCGCGGCTTCGAAGCTCCCCCCTCCGCCTCCCGCAGTCTCTGCCCGAGAAGGGGCTTCCTAGTGTGTGGAAACCTTCCATCCTTCACAGCTCCCTCCCACTGGTGCAGGTCCCATCCCTATCCTTTTGTCTCTGTTTATTCTTTTTTCTTTTGCCCTACCCAGGTACGTGGGGGGTTTCTTGCCTTTTGGGAGGCCTGAGGTCTTCTGCCAGCCTTCAGTAGGTGTTCTGTAGGAGTTGTTCCACGTGTAGATGTATTTCTGGTGTATCTGTACGGAGGAAGGTGATCTCCGTGTCTTACTCTTCCGCCACCTTCAAGGTCCCCCCTGCATCTTCATTTCTTATGTGGTATTTAGTCTCTTTTACTTTGCATTTGAACAAGCAGGTACATTAAAATTCTCCAGCAGCACAATGCTACGTAAGGTGATGGTCAGCATTAGTCAACAATGAGAAGAGTGAAGCTTTCCTAGCAGAGCATTGCACATATGCAAGCCTCCAAAATTGTTTTGTTGAGCAATAACCTATGTGATTGTAAGAATGTGTATGTGTGTGTATATTATGTACAGGGGCTTTAACAGCAACATCTGAGAGACTGACTCTATTACTAAGCAACGGCCAGAGCCCCAGAGTGGGTTTGTTTTTTTTTTTAAATAAATAAATTTATTTATTTATTGGCTGTGTTGGGTCTTCATTGCTGTGCATGGGCTTTCTCTAGTTACGGCGAGCGGGGGCTACTCTTTGTTGCAGTGTGCGGGCTTCTCATTGCAGTGGCTCCTCTTGTTGCGGAGCACGGGCTCTAGGCACGCAGCCTGCTGTAGTTGCAGCGCGTGGGCTCAGTAGTTGTGGATTGCGGGTTCTAGAGCACAGGCTCAGTAGTTGTGGTGCATGGGCTTAGTTGCTCTGTGGCATGTGGCGTCTTCCCGGACCAGGGCTCGAGCCTGTGCCCCCTGCATTGGCAGGCAGATTCTTAACCACTGTGCAACCAGGGAAGTCCCCTCAGAGTGATTTTTAACTAAGCGAGTTCATTGACGGAAATTGGCTAATCTTTGCTTACTGGAATTTGTTTTATAGTTTTTGCAAGGACATAATCCCTTGTTCAAAAGAATTGCCCCTTGACAGAAGTTGGACTAACTATGGCTCATGGGCTAAATATGTCTCACAGTCTCTTTTGTGTATAACCCATGGCCTTTTTTTGTACATCCCATAAGCTAAGAATAGTTTTTACTTTTTTAAAGGGTTAAAAAAATTACACAAAAACCGTTATGTGGTCCAGAAAACCTAAAATATTTTTATGTGGCCCTTTACCTGAAAAAGTTTGCCAGCCTCTGTCTTAGAAAATAGAAACTTGTAGGCCCAGTCCTTGTTTCCTATAACTAGTTTAATTTAATTAGCTCTTATCTCTGGTCCTTTCCACAAAAATAGCTGGGATAAGTTACTTGAAGCTTTTTAAAATCTCCTCTATTGAAGGACTTTTAGTGTGTTCCTATTGCTCATATTATTAATGAAGTCTTTGAGTTTGCCTACTAATTAGCATCCTCTTCTCAGCCCATGTCCTGAATAAAGTCTTAACTAAAACAGAGGGGTGGTAGATGAAGGCCAAGTATCACCTTCATCACTGCTGAAGGCTACCTTTGGGGCTGTATGAGGAAGCAGTGTGGAACCAGTGCCAGACTCTCCGTGTGAAGAGTACAAGATGGTATGGACCCCTATAGGCAGCTTCTTGAGCGGAGGGGGATAAAAAAGGGCAGAACTGCACTGAGCAGTCCCAATTAATTCTTAAATTTACCAACCACAGAGGGCAGTATTCCTCCAAAAAGAAGAAATGAGTAATTGAGTAAAGAGAAACCAGGGGTCAAATACTATACATGCTTTAGATTCACACTGAAGAAAATCTTACGGGTAGGGAAGAAGTATTGATACTTCTCCCTGAAATAGTAATCTTCAAATCCTGAACAGAGTCTGCAAGGCATGTCATCTTTCTCTTTTTTGCCCCCCGCCCCCGTCCACCTCTCCAATTTTACCTCTTATTACTTTCCTTTACTTCAGTATACATAACTACATTAAATTATTTGCTATAGCTGGTCTCTGTATCTTGACTCTTGTAATATTCCAGTTAGTGATGTCCTTCTCCTGCAATCTACATCCATCCTTTGTAGAAAACGTCAGTTCAGAATTCACTTTTTCCAGGGACTACCTGCAGTTTAAACAGCACAACAGTTTGCTCTATTCTCTGTCTTCTGTTGTGCATCCTTCCATTTCCTAAATTTTCATGTTAATATGGTACCATGTTTTAGTAACAAGACCCATGGATTAAGGATTGGTGGTGTTTTAGCCACCATTTCTTATGTGCTAGGTACAATGCTGAGTGCTTTTAATACATTCTCATTTAAGTTTCACAATAGTCCTAATGGAGTAGATTATAAGTAGGTCACACATTTTGTAATACAATGTACTGTGCAAAAATGAGGACTGTGATTAATAAGGTTATAGATCAGTCTCCTAAAATATTTATATACTTATTTTTCTTTTTTAAAAAAAATTTATTTTGTATTGGAGTTCATTTGATTTACAATGTTGTGTTAGTTTCAGGTATACAGCAAAGTGATTCAGTTATACATATAACTATTCTTCTTAAAATTCTTCTCCCATTTAGATTATTACATACATACTTATTTTTCTTAGTAGATTTCAAAGTTCTCAAGGAAAGAGGTAGTGGCTGCTCCTGTTTTATGGTTTCCGTCACATTTAGTGCATTGTTCTGAAGAAAAATGGGTGTTCAGTATATTTCTGTCTCTAGTACAGTAAAATTAATAATAAAAGGAATAAAAATAGGAATTATTTTTAATAAGTTCTACAAACCAGCTGGGAATTAATGCTGTGGCAGAGGAAAGGAATAAATCTTGAAAATAAAATCAGCAAAAGCTGTGTAGATTTTTCTTCTTCCTTAGCTGGTTAAAATGCAAAATGTCAAATTAAAACAGATATAGAAAGAATGATAAAATGATCCCTCATAACCTGCCGTTAAGCTTCAACTCTTATCAACCCATGGTCAATTTTATTTCAGCTATACGTCACCCACCCTAGATCAATTTGAAGAAACTTTCAGGCATCATAATCAGTTTCTGTGAATATTTCAGTGTGTCTTTGTAAAAGATGAGAGCTCTTCTTTTTTAATTGAAGCATAATTGATTTGCAATATTGTGTTAGTTTCAGGTGTACAGCAAAGTGTTTCAGTTATATATTTTTAGATTATATTCTATTATAGATTATTACAAGATATTGAATATAATTCCCTATGCTATACAGTAAATCCTTGTTGCTTATCTCTTTATGTATAATAGTTTGTATCTGATAATCCCATATTCCTAATTTGTCCATCCCTTCCTCCCTCTCCCCCTGTGGTAACCATAAGTTTGTTTTCTATATCTGTGACTGTGTTTCTGTTTTGTAAATAAGTTCATTTGTATTATTTTTAGATTCCACAAACTATAGTATTTGTCTATCTCTGTCTGACTTACTTCACTAAGTATAATATTCTCTACGTCCATGTATGTTGCTGCAAATGGCAATATTTCATTCTTTTTTATGGCTGAGTAATATTCCATTGTGTATATATATCTTCTTAAGTCAGTCATCTATTGATGGGCACTTGTGTTGTTTCCGTATCTTGACTGTTGTAAATAGTGCTGCAGTGAACATTGGGGTGCATGTATATTTTTGCATTAAAGTTTTTGTTTTTTTCTGGATATATATACCCAGGAGTGGAATTGCTGGATCATATAGTAGTTCTATTTTTAGTTTTTTAACAAACCACTATACTATTTTCCATAGTGGCTGCACTAATTTACATTCCCATCAATAGTGTGCAGTGGTTCCCTTTTCTCCACACTCAGATGAGGGCTCATTTTTAGAACAAAATGACAATTGCATTATTGTCCAAAAATTTAACAGTTCTTTAATATCATCAATTATCTAGTTAATGATTGAGTTTCTCTAGTTGTACACAATTTATTTCAAGGTTAGTTTGCTTCAGGATCTGAGTAAGATCAGTACAGTGTAATTGGCTTACATATTGCTTAACTATCTTTTAATTCATAAATTATGCTCTCTCTCTCTCCCACTCCCTCCTTCCTTGCAATTATGTTTTTTTCAAAAGAAGCTGGGTCATATGACTTTGGATTCTCATACTGTGGACTTCGCTGATTTCATCCCATAACGTCCTTTACCATGTTTCTTTGTTCCTTGTATTTTTGTAAATTGATGGTTATATCTAGAGGCTTGATCAGATTCAGGTTCAAACATTTTATCAGTAGTGTTTAAGTGGTATTGAGTACTTCTGTCAGGAATTTTTCTTCTCTTCTGTTATGTTAGCAGCCATTGGTAATCATTACTGAAATCCATTAACTCATTAGGGATTATAAGATGGAGGTATTCTAATATACCATTCCTTCTTTATTTGCTGGAATATTTCTATAAAGAGAAACAGCACTGCATTAACTGTAAGGCTACTCTGAAATATGTTTATCTACTCTGAGGTAAACACTTAATGCACTCTTTTGACTTACTGTTTTTCAAAATAATGAATCACTTCCCTAACCTTCTTTGAAGGTGACCAACAAGATTTTTTTTTTGAGATTCATTATGAACTTGTGGATTTAAACATATTTTTGTTTCAGTTGGTTTCAATATTCTTACTGATGTTCAAATTTTCTTATCTTTGGCTAACAGGAGCTTCATCAAGTTGGTTCCCGAATCTTTTTAGTAATTTTGATAACTTTTTTGCTTTCTAATATGACACAATTTTCCAGATTAATCTTTAATATTTTCTTGTAAGATCTGAAATTATTCTTCTCTCCAAAGAGCCCTGGATTATTTAGGTGAAAAATATTAAGAGACTGTGATTTGGGTAATGGGGTGTTAATTATGACAGGGTTGGTCATTGGGCATTGTGTAAAGGCTTATTCAGATAGTCAAGTGAGGAAATATATAGTTTTGAAAATAAGCAGTAACTCTCTTTTCCCGTGTCAAAAACCTCATTATATAAAACACTAGCATACTCATTTTCTTTACAATTCAGACAACAGTCTTAGAATAATATCACCACTAATATCTATACTATGATTACTAGAAATAGTTTAAGGTTTTCAAATTTTCTTTTACAGTTCTTTCTGCCCTTAAAGCAAATATGTCTAGGGTATGTATAACTAAATAATTCCTTTCTGTATAGTTACACTATCAATTTGAGTTAGGTTTATTTATTTCAAATTTTAAGCTACTGTCTTTTATTATAAAATTGACTTAGTTTTATAATTATGTATAATATTTACATGGTTCCAAGGTCAACTGTATAAAAACAAGATTTAACCAGGGAGATCTAGCTTCTATCCTCATGTCCTTCACCCTATTTTCGTCTTCCCTTTTAAGTAACCACCAAACGTTTGTGGTCTATCCTTCCATTTTTTAAATCCTTCCACTTTTAAGTATATGTGTGTGTATGTGTATGTGTGTGTATTTGTACTGACCCTTTACTTAGATAAATAGATTAATTTACGTAACTTTCTCTACCTTGCTTTTTCTACTGTACAGTATAAACTGGGAATCACTGCATAGAAATACGAAGAGAGATTACTTATTCCTTTTCACAGCTGCATAATGGTCCACTAGTGAATATTCGAAAGCATATTCAATCAGTCTGTTACTGATGTATGTCTCTGCTCTTTTCGCTATTACAAACAATACTTCCATAGATAGCCTTGTTAAAAGTTCTGTTTTTACCAGGGCATCTTTGGGGTAGATTCCTGAAAAAGGGTGCTGAGTCAGAGGCTAAATGTAAATTTTGTTTTGGATTACTAGTGTTAAATTCCTCTCCAGAGGGCTTATTTATATTTTGCATTCCTATCAGCAATATGTGAAAATGCCTGTTTCTTCAGAACATTGCAACTTTTGCTGAAATTATATCTCATTTAGCTTTAAATTCCTATTACCTTGTTATGAGAGAGATTGATCATCTTTTCAAATGAGTAAGGGTTATGTGAATTTCTTTTTGGGTGAACTGTTTTTCCATATCTCTGGTCCATATTTTTTTTTTTTCCTTTTCAGGTTGACTTTTTTTCTTTCTATATTTAAAAGCTTTCTCTACATTTAGAAAACTAAACTTTTAGGATATAATTTGCAAACATATTTTCCCAGTATATCTGTCTTTTTACCTGGCTTCAGTTGTTGAATGTTTTACCCCACAAAAATATTATCATGAAATTTATCAATCTTTTAATTATGTTACTGGATTTTGTGTTATAGTTAGAGAACTTTTTCCAGTTCAGTTAATAAAGCTATTCACCCATGCTTCCTTGAGTACTTATATAATTTTTTACATTTCAAGTTTCTGATGGAATTTCTGCTGTTTTATAGTTGAGGAATGTATCAAATTTTATACTTGTAGCTCTATGACAACAGCCTTCATTTAAAAGTCCCATTTTCTTACTGATTTCTTAGCCACTTCCTCTTATACTAAAAATTCCATAATCAGTTAAATCTGTGTCTGGATTTTCTGTTTTACGTTATTGGTTTGTATGTCTGTTCAAACATGAAGAACACATCAACTTAAGTATTGAGGCTTTATGATATCTTTTAGTATCTGGTTGTGCTAGATCTCCTTCATTCTTTTTCACAGTTATTCTGACAACTCTTGCTTGTTTTTATGCCTTCTAATGCACTTTAAAAACAACTTTTAATGCTCTAGGAAAAAATGGTACTTTTACTGGAATTGTATTCTGTTTAGAAGTTAACTTAGGAAGAACTTTAACCTTTATGATGTGGGTCTTCCTATCCAAGAATGTCCTGTATATTTTCATTTGTTCAAGTCTAATTTTGTGTTTTTCAGATATTTTTCATAGTTTTCTTAAGTTTTAGACATCTCTTGCTAAATTTGTGCCTAAGTCTGGTCTCTTTCTCCTTCTCCCCAACCCCACTTTTGTAAACGAAGCCTTTTTTTTTGTTGTATTTTCCAAGTTGCAAGAGTGGAAATGAATGGTATTAATTTTTGTATGTTGGTTTTTATCACTCACTATTTTCCAAATTCTCTTATGTTTGCAGTAATGTTCCATCAATTTGGGGGTTTTGCTAGATATCATCTGCAAGTAAAGAGGTGTTACTTCTTCCTTTTCAGTTCTCATGCCTCTAATTGCTTTCTACTGTTTCTCTGTATTAATTTATACCTTCAATAAAATATTAAATAATTATGAAGCCAGTGTTATTAGGGTTAGGATTGGCTAGATTTAATAATTTCACAGGCTCTGGGGCAGAGGGGCTGTCCCTAGTTATCTGATACGTGGCCCTGGGGTGGCTAGGGCAGGCAGATACGTCCTGAGTGTGAGAAACTTATAAAGGAGGGGGTTGGGGTGAAGGGTCTGGATCGGTTGATTTGCATTTAAAAGGCACATTGTGTTCAATTTAATTGATATTTATTTATACTATGAATTTTCCTCTGATAATGGCTTTAGCCCTATCTTACAGTTTCATATATGTTGTGTATTCATTGTTACTATAGGGAAATTCTGTAGTTTTGTATTTCTTTTTTTTTTCTTTTTCTTTGCGCTACGCAGGCCTCTCACTGTTGTGGCCTCTCCCGTTGTGGAGCACAGGCTCCGGATGTGCAGGCTCAGTGGCCATGGCTCACGGGCCCAGCCACTCCGCGGCATGTGGGATCCTGCCAGACCGGGGCACGAACCCATGTCCCCTGCATTGGCAGGCGGACTGTCAACCACTGCGCCACCAGGGAAGCCCTATATTTCTTTTTTAATCTGAGTTGTTTAATAGCATATTTTTAATTTTCGGGGAGAAAGTTCTTTGTTTTTATTAACATTTTGGTCATAGAATGCTGTATTCTAATTTTGGTATTAATTGATCATTTCTTGTGGACACACATATTTTAATTTTCATAGATGTTTTGTTTACTTTTACAAAGAAGATGTATTTTCTATTGGGGTTTGGAGTTTGACATGTATCCATGAGGTCCTCTTGTTGTTTTTGTTGTTTAGGTCTTCTACATCCCTACAGATTTTTTTGTCTACTTGATCTTAGATTGAGAGAGCTATGCTAGATTCTAAATTTTCAATATATGTTTTTATCCTTTTTGAATATTCTATAGTTTCTACTTTATGAAAGATTTTGCTGTGTTACTGGGAACAAAAATTTTAATCATTTCTATGTTCTTGTTGTGACTCTTAACTTCAGCATTTTAAAGTTTCCTTTTTCTCCTTTCGTGCTTTTTGTTCTGAACTCTTCCTTTTCAAATATGAACATCATGACCACTGAATTTTATTTATTTTGCATTTTTCTGTTACTTATTGTCCATGCTTTTATTTTTAACCTTTCTGAATCTCTCCCACTTAAAATTTTAGATGTGTTTCTTATATACAGCATAGAGCTGTATTTTGCTATTTTAGGCGATATGAGATATATTTGGTTTCAATTCCATATTGCTTTACATACACACATTTATATATAAAATATTCCACTATATGGCATATTTTCCTTTATTTTTTCTTTGGTATTTATTGGTATATCACTTTCCTTTCTCTTTTGTATTTTTGACTATATAAAATTGTTTAAATTGTTCAAACAATTAGGTGTATACCAATAAATTATGCTCCCAGCTAACTTCTATCAGATAATCAGTGAATTTATTTTAGTTTTCACATAATCTCCCCATTCTTTCCTAATTTGGGGTAGTTGCACTCTCCCTACATTGTCAGACTATATAGCCATTACTTAATACACAGTTTCCTTTATAACCATCATTTAGTTTTAGTTCTTTTTCTTTTTAACATCTATATTGGAGTATAGTTGCTTTACAATGTTGTGTTAGTTTCCGCTGTATAACAAAGTGAATCAGCTATATGTATACATATATCTCCATATCCCCTCCCTCTTGCGCCTCCCTCCCACCCTTCTTATCCCCCCCCCCCCAGGTGGTCACAAAGCACCGAGCTGATCTCCCTGTGCTATGCAGCTACTTCCCACTAGCTATCTATTTTTACGTTTGGTAGTGTATATATGTCAATGCTACTCTCTCACTTTGTCCCAGCTTACCCTTCCCCCACCCTGTGTCCTCAAGTCCATTCTCTACATCTGTGTCTTTATTCCTTTCCTAACCCTAGGTTCATCAGAACCATTTATTTTAGATTCCATATATATGTGTTAGCATACAGCATGTGTTTTTCTCTTTCTGACTTACTTCACTCTATATGACAGACTCTAGGTCCATCCACCTCACTACAAATAATTCAATTTTGTTTCTTTTTATGGCTGAGTAATATTCCATTGTATATATGTGCCACATCTTCTTTATCCATTCATCTGTTGATGGACACTTAGGTTGTTTCATGTCCTGGCTATTGTAAATAGTGCTGCAATGAACATTGTTGTACATGTCTTTTTTTGAATTATGGTTTTCTCTGGGTATATGCCCTTAGTGCTTCAAGTACATGTAATGTTCAGTACCAGTCTTTATATCAATGTTTGTCTGGTCATTTTGATTTTCTGAAGTTTATATGCTAAGCTTCTTCATGAAGCACTCTTAGCAATAGTATCCCTGAACTCTTGCTTATTCATAACAATGTGTGGCCTTTTTACCTGAAGACCACCTTAACTGGGTATAAAATCCTTGGCTTGAATTTCAATAAAGCAAATACCTGCATTCCTAAGCAGACCTTTCTCCTCTAAAATTAATCACTATCATGTGGTTATGCCTTATATTTATAGTTTTACCACCTAAGTATATGTTACTACACATAATGTTTTAGATTTTAAAAAAAAACAACTAAAATTTGTAAAACTTAATAGAAATGAAACCATGCAATATATATTCTTTTCCAACTTTTTAAAATGTAAATCACATTTATGAGATTTAGCCACATCATTGTATGTGGCTGTAATTCATCCTCATTGCTTATAGTATTTTGTATAATGAATATGCAATAACTTATCCATTATATTTTGATGAATATTTAGATGTTTAAATTTTTGCTGCTTTAAACATGTCTGCACACATTTTCAGGGTGGAATTGGCTGAAGTAGATTTCTAGAGTCATGGAGTATGTGTAACTTCTGCTTGATTAGATAAAATAAAAATTTTCCAAAGTGGTTATAGCAATTTATATTTTCACTAGCAGCCTGTGAGATAGGCTCTTAGAGTTGGAGGGAGACTAAGAAAGCATCTTTTTCAATTCTTTTTAATATGATAAAATGAGTTTCTGATATGTCCACAGTGATGGATTTGAAATTCCATTGCTGGTTAGTGAGCAAGGTGGCTGTGGATTTCTGGTTTTTTTATTTCTTTCTTATTTTGTTCATGTTAGTGTTCTTTCTGTGATATTTTGACAATAAAGGAATAGACTGAAAGATGATTGGAACACATGCAAAATCTCAAAAAGTCTTATACTTTAGGTCATGCAATAGCTTGAGCTACCCATAGCTCAAATATGCTCCGAGTCTTACTGTTACAGAAATATACAATATTGTTATTGTGCTAAGCCTGAATCATTACAAGGTTGATTTGGTATTGTGTGTTCTGTTTATAAAGGCAGATAAATACAGTATGTATTTTAGAAAGATTTCATTAAAATGTTATAATTGAAATAATTATGCTTAAAGAAAAGATTTTAATGGCTGAATATTTTACTCCATGTAAAATGCCATACCATCCAAAGATATGGATAAATTAGGCATAACTCTAATATGCAATGTTTGATGTTCTCTGTTTATTTCATATGTTATCTAAGTTAACGGTTCTTGTACAGTACATATAGTATCTGTTCTTTTATATTCCTTTTAGCTTTTGTATAATACACGTTATACAGTAGGAAGTTTATTAATATATTGAATACTTCAATTTCCCACAGAGTATGCAAGTCTGGAGTCAAAATAGTAGGTGTGACTAGCATTAGAGTTGCACTTCATAAATATTTATGAGGAGAGTTGAAAGTAGTATAGAAGGTATTTATCTTAGTAATTATGACTAAGTTGATAAAACACGTTTTTGTACCCTAATACCTGTTTTGTATAAAACCAGGGATTGAGAAAAAGCCATACACTATGACTCTAGAAATCCAGTTCTGCCAATTCCACCCTGGTGGAATTCCAGGTGCAGGAATTTTTAAAACAGCAAAATGTTAAATATAAAAATATTCATCAGCAATATAATGGATAAATTATTGCTATAATTCTCCTTTGATCCTTATTTAGTACAAGCATATTTAATAGTGTAAATGATAAGTGGAGAATTCAGAAGAATTGGCCCAACTTTAATACTGTTGTGTCTCAAGTAACAGGGAAGTCTGAGGAGTGGGGTGAAATGGGGGAACAGCTGGTCGGTAGAGCAGTCAGAACACATACATTTATTAATTAAGTTTGCCATCTTATATGGTCGCAGTTTGTGGTGCCCCAAAACAATTACAGTAGTAACATCAAAGATCACTGATCACCGATGAGCATAACAAATAGAATAAAAATAAAAAAGTTTGAAATATTGTGAGAATTAGCAGGATGTGACAGAGATGCAAAGTGAGCAAATGTTGAAAAAATGGCACTGATAGACTTGCTCAATAAGGTTGCCACAAACCTTCTATTTTTAGAAAATGCAATATCTGCAAAGTGTGATAAAGGAAGTGCAATAATAAAAGGTATGCCTATATCTTTAGCTCCCTATGGAAATGAATATCTATTTAGTGCCGTGCAGAGAAGCCTACTGTGTCAATTTGGGGACTTTTAAACAATTATACTTGGGGAAATTGTTTTGGAAGAAACAACGAATTACTTCGTTTAAATGTGACTTTTGGGCTTTGTGACTCTTGTAGGATTATCAGTCTCATTATTTCATGTTCCACTGAAAACGAGTATATTTTGCTCACCTTCATTCTATTTGACCTTAAATATGTAAGTATATAAATGTTTTTCTTCACTAAAAAACATGAAGGACAGGCACACAGATCTCGACTGGCTTGTAATAATATCTAATATATATGCACGTTTATAATTCATGTTGATATATATTTATAACATCTATATTCATGTAAAATATATAACGTAGGTGCTCATATATTCTATCAACAACACAACATGTGACGGCATATAAAGAAGCATTTTGATTACCTACCAATGGTATATTAGTAAACAGTGGGTTTTTGGAGAAAAATAAAACCCTGATTTTTAACATTTGTCTACTTACATGGTGTAACTACTCTAACCATAGCCTAATTCAAGATACCAACACTCTTTGCTACTGAACGTGTAGTAGAGAAAAGATGCTGGTTTCAGGACACCTTGTATCTCTATTTTTCAGATGAGAAAACGGAAACATAATGAAGTGATGCGATTTGTTAAAAGTAGAACTCATATGTTGAAGAATTGTACTTGAACCAGGTTATTTTATTTCTCCAAATATCTGTCTCTCCACTAACATATGTGATTCCCTCATACAATAAATTCCTAGAGTAGAAGGATAGCACTTTTATCTTCTTGGCATTGCCTCCTCTTCCCTTATGAACTAAGCCTTTTAGTATAAGTATGCCCCATGCAATATCGTGAACAGAATGCAAAAATTGGGACCATCTTTGACTAAAAAATATTTTTGTGATTTATCTGAAATTCAAATTTAACTGTGTTCTGCATTTAATCTGGCAACCCTAGCTTTGCCTTATATGAGCAGTGTTTAAGTTAGAATGACAAGGGCTATCACGTGCTGAGGGAAGATAATGAACAAAGGCATAGAGGGAGAATTGAATACCGAGTGCTTATAAAACCCCAAGGAAAATCATGTGACAGAAGAAAACTCTATGAAAGCTCTCTGAGAACAGGAACTGTGTCTTATTTACCCTAGGACCCACTCTGATTACCACAGAATAGGTGATTAGTAAGTATTGTCCAATGTTTAAATGCACAATTGCTCTGTGACAAAGAGAAATAGGTTGGAGCTGTGGAGTGAGCCTAGACTGTGGAGGGCTTGGAAAGCTGGGAGGTGTGGGTTTGGGGGAGACTGTGCTGAGGATCAGGTTTGAATGGGTTTGATCAGAATCTCAAATAACCAGTGTACCCAGTTCAGATAAAACCCTTAAATGCATTCACACTTTCACATCCAGAAAACACCAAATTCTTCTATTACTTCTGTGGTCTTTGCTCATGTTGCCAGAGAAAGGAGCAGGAAAAAAAAAAATGAAGTCTTTAGGATAATGCAAGGACATGGAAAGTTGCAAGAACATTTTCACTTACAATCATAGGATCATTTCACAGTGTTCCTTCCAAAACTGACTGATAAACAAGATGGATGAACTTCATTCTGTCTCAGGTTTTGGATATGTCTGAAAAACTGGTGAGATATTCCAAGGAAGAGAAATATGACATTCTCATACCGATTCTGAGACCAGCTCTGTCTGTCACGCAGATTGTTCTCCAACCCTGCCCCAGGCACTCACTGAGGTGGGCAGGGATGAGAGAAGACATGATCAAGGTTCTATGAGTGCTGAGGGCATTGTTGGGTGCCAGTGATGGACCGAGGCATTGCTGTGGTTCAGGCAGTGACTGGCGGTCGTGCCCTTGGTGCACATGATGCTCAGCATTCTTCATACGGCAGTCCTGGGTGTCATTAGCAGGGGCAGTTTCCTAGTTTGGTGTCAACAGCAACACCATTTCAAGGCAGTGTAACTACTCATTTGGGTATCAGCCGATACAGAAGCATCACTACAGTTTGATGGAGCTGAAGAAGAGGAAAACTGAAAACTCGTAAGTCACTATGGCATCAGCTAAAGGGACTGGTTTCACAAGGCCCAGAGGAGACTGAGAATCACAGTGGGAAGAATTTTGAGATAAGCTTGTACTCTCGCAGAGAAGGTGCTGTGAGAGGCAGAGAAAAAAATCTGATTTGTGTCACTCTGAACTTGTGCTCTATCAGTCTTCCCCACCTTGGTGGATTGTCGTGTCCTGGGCACAATGGGCAGTGGGGATGGCTTAGTTTGTGTTGCTTATTGTGTATATTCTAGATTTTATGCATCCCAATAAGTATAACAGCATTATCCACACTGAGGTCCACAGCATACTTGTTTCACAGCAAAGTTACCTGTTACTTAAAAAAAATGCTGTCTAAATAAATGTGGATTCATGAGTTTAACAAAATAGTTTTCTCAACTGTAAGACTTCTCAGAACCTTAAAATGCTAAAATATTATAAATATCCAAGAGGCAGATTTAGAATTAGTCTGTTCCAAGCTTAATTGACCGCTATAATTTCCCCCCACTGTGGTACATCTTTTAAGACCAGTGTTCCAAGTAACACGCTCTAGGAAAATGTTCTTCCTTCTATTCATGATGGTATGCAAGTTATGGGTTTATTGGAAAATCACTCCAGGGATACAAACACTTTTTTTTTTTTGCATGAATCTTACATTGGTGAATTACTTTAGTGGGCAGAGAGGAGCATTATTTAACTGCATGCTCACACATTCTCAAGTGTACCTAGTCTCTCCTAGGCTGTTGCCTCAGGAATGAAAAGAACATCATTGTATTTGCCACTGGAAAACACACTGTGTCTGCACACATTGGATCTGAGATTCCTCTGTTTATGGGCTTGGCAGAAGTAGAAAGGACCTTCAAGGCTGACCATATCCAGGGAACGTCAGAGCATTCACTGGTTGTTTATCATCTGTCATGGTTTTACTGCTAGGGATCTGGGGTTTTTTTGCACTTTTGAGATATCCTTCCTGTTGTCTTCCAGTATCTGAAATTTAATGTACTGCATTCTGTTTTGTTTTTTTTTTTTTAAAGTCTCTAAGCCTTTGGGGATCAAGAATGAAGATGATTTGTGAAATTTAACAACTGTTTACTTGTCAATTAATATATAAATTTTTTCAAAATTGACCTGCTCATCTACTTTTCTCATTTGAGATATGAAAAAAAAAGAAGATTCTGACAAAAATATACCTTCATTTAGAATTATAACTGTTAATATCTTCTCTTATTTTAGATATATGAAGTAAAAAAGCTATAGTTTACCTCAGCCCCACCCTCAATCCCTGAATCTCACTCTCTTTTTCCTATATCGGAGGTAACCGTTGTCAGGAATTTAGTGAGTGCTCTTCCATTATATACTTTTCCATACATATGAGTATTTGTAACATCTATACACATAAATGTACATTATATATATATATATATATATATATATATATATATATATACACATATAAATGCTATATGTCCATAAAGAGCATCATACTTTATTTTTATGCATTTATGTTTACTAATTTGTATGAATACATACTAAATTTCATTTGTTTTAATAGCTGTATAACCTTTTATCTTGTATATTTATATATTGCATTTGGACATGAGGGTTGTTTATAGCTTGTTTTTCCCAATTACAAGTATTGCTTGACAGGATTGTTGTCACTGGGGTATAACATATGGGGTATATTTGCAGTTTTTTCCTAGATACTGCTGATTGTACCCCGATATGGCTGTAACAATTTTCATTCTCTTTGGCTGAATCTTGAGAGTACCATTTCCCCTAAATTCTTGCATATATTTAATTAGATCATAAAACTTTGCTTGTGTGGTGGAAGAAAAATATCAGTTAATTTATATTTCCCTGATACCAAGAGAGATTAGCATATTTTCACATTTGTCTTTTCAGTCACTATTCTGGAAATAGCTTGGTTTTAAATTTTGCCAATTTTATTGATGTGATTTTTGTCTTTCTCATTGATTAATTGAAGTTCCTTTTATATTCACAATATTACTTCTTTGTTGGATATTACATTGTAAAAATCTTCTATTCTCAGGCTATATTTTAACTTTATAATTATTTAAAATTTAAAATTAAATATTCTTGATGTGTCTTATTTAATTGTCATAAACATATTTTCCAAAATTTTAGAAATTTCTCACATTTAGAACTTCAGTATACCTGGGACTGGTTTTTGTTTGTTATGAAGTAGTAAATTTAATTTTCTTAGGGTTACTTTTGCTAACACAGTTTATTATAAACTGTATTTTCCTCACTGATACATTGTAATGCATATATTATACACCATATTCTTCTATATTATGGGTCAGTTTCTGGGCTTGCTTCTAGTCCATTGATTTGCTTGACAGCTATGGTGCCAACACTGTATCAGCTGAAATAGTATTGTTCTACCTTTTGGTAGGCAAGAACTCTTTCTTTAAGATTGTTTTGGCAATTTTTTTTTTTTTTACTTTACATGTGATTTCAGATTCAGTTTAAGTTCTATGAAAATGTCATTCCAATTTTGTTGGAAGTTGTATGAAGTTTTAGATCAATTTTTGGGAGAAAGCATTTTAACTATGCTGAGAATTTCCAGTCACTCAGGTCTTCATGACTTTCAAAGAGTTTTCATCATTTTGTCCAAAATGTCTCATATATATTTTTGTTAGAATTTTTCATAGACTAAAAAACTGTATTTGGAATCTTTTTTCTTTTGCTTTTTCCTAACCAGCTCTTACTGGCATAAACAAAACACTATTGACTTTTGAATGTTTATCTTGTATCTAGAAACCTTATTAAACACTCTCATTGGTTTTTATAACTTTTTCTTTGTGAATTTCTTCAGGGAAGAATCCAAATAATGACAATATTTAAAGTCTTTCTGTGACAGAGACCAGTATTTGTCATCTAATATCCTTTTTCCTTTGAAGATAGCCCTGCATTTTAACTGGGCACATGGCTATCCAGGATAAAGCCAACATTTCCCAGGCTGTCTTATATTTACGTGTGACTGTGATTAAGTTTTAATCATGGGGATGTAATCAGAAGGAATCTATTCAGCTTCAGGGAACTGAATTTAAAGGGAAAATATTGATATAACTTCTTATCACCTCTTCTTTGTATGGAATGCAGAAGTGATGGCAAGTGCTGGATCATTTGTCTTGGACCATGCAGTGAAAACTGCATATTGAGGAGGGCAGAACAAGAAGGAGATATCCTGACTCTCTGATTGTCAGTCTTTACAATCAACCCAGGTCACTGAAGTTTATAAGAAGGAAAAAAAAAAAACCCAAACAAAACTGCTATTCTGATTCTTTGGGTTTTCTGTTTCTTGCAACAGAACCTATTCTTTCCAATCTTCATATAAGTTGTATAATTTTTTTTCAGGAACAGTTATATATGATAGAGATCATCTGTTCCTTAGAAATTTGCTAAAACTAAACTGTAAAAGTGTTTTGTTCAGTATAGGAGATTTTTGAGTACCACATTAATGCCCTTAATAATTTATCTATTTAGGTATTCATTTCATCTTGGATCCGTCTGTCTTCTATCCCTCTGTCATTGTCTCTGTCTCTGTTTCTCTCTCTGTCTCTAGATATATATAGAACATAACCCTAGAAAAATCTTTTATTCCTTTCTGATTTTTCAGGTTTATTGGCTTTATTGTATATCTTATGAATTTTTAAAATCTCAGATGTATCTTTGTAAATACTTTAGTGTCTACATTTGAAGTTAATTTATTCTGTTGAATGATTATTATCCATTGGGAAAGGAACATTTGATATATTAAGGTTCTCTGATTTTCAGTTTGAAAGTTAAATGTTTATTTCCTTGGAGGCAAATGTTACAGAAAGAATGTAGTGACAATCTGGTAGTATGATGTGAATTGCTATGCATTTTAGGCAATATTTTTAATAAAGAAGAAACTCAAAGTTTATAGTATAGGTTGAGGTGGCATATAATACCTTCTAAATCTTGTTCTCTCTCCAAACCATTCCCCCAAATAGCTGTTATCTATCTTATTCAAGTTAAGTCTTCAAGTTAAATTAACTTCAAGTTAACCACCAGATAAGTCAATCCCTTATCTCTTGGTATGCCAAGTCACATGGTATACCAAACCCCCTTCATAGGTGTGTCATCAGATGCTAATCAATATGAAAATGTATTTTTGCCAGGACTGTCATGATGTCCATCAGAGGTTTCACTGAGTTGACTTAATCATGTGGTAAGGTATGTTGTTGGCTAAAACCTCTGCTAGAAAACAGGTAAGAGGCATGGCATATTGGCAATAGGGATAGCATGTTTACTGAAGTACAGTACAGGGTATTAAATGCTGATACAGCCTTCCAACTGGCACCCCTGCCTCCACACTTACTCCCTATTCCCCATGTACCGCTTTCAAAGACGAACTAGGCTGACCTTTCTTAGGTCTACATTTATCATGTTACTTTCCCGTTTAAAATCCTCCAGTAACATCACTCTGCATCCAGAAGAAAATCAAACTCCTACCGTGGCTTAAGAGACAACAATACTCACCACTGCCAACCTCACTGACCCCAACCTATCTTTACTACATCTTGTTCACTATTCCTGCCACACTGGCCTCCTTTCTGTTCTTGAAGTATGCCGTTCCTCTCTTGGGCCTACTTCTTGCTGTTCCTTCTGCATAGGACACTCAGAACTACTTACACCTGGCTTCCCAACTTAAATGTTGACCTCTCCAGAGACACTTGCCCTGTCTACCCTACTAGACCCCAGTTACTCTTTATCTCATTACTGTATGTGTGATGGAAGACAGCAACATACAGCTTGAAGAGGTATATTTTCTTTAGTGGTGACGGATATGGCATTTTAAGGAAATAAACACATTCTCAGACTTAGGTTTGGTTTTTCAGGGCCCCTTAGTTTCCATTTGGATGTACAGAGAGAATAATACTACCTCTGTAAATGGATGAGGGGGGTCTATCCTGACCCTTGGTGATTTTCTTCTTAACACTTCTCAGTTCTTGAAACAATCTTTTCTTGGTTTGCTTTCTTATATACAGTTGACCCTTGAACACTGTGGGGGTTGGGATGCTGACCCCCCCCCCCACCGCCCCCAGCATAGTTACAAATTCACATACTGCTGTCTTTGCCTCAAAAACAAATGAATTGATAAATGACTTAACCAAGGTTAGGAAGCTGAAACATTTGGATGGAATCAGGACTCAAACCGTAGTGCTTTTGATTCCACATATTGTGATCTTTAATCAAATGCAAACATTTCCTTGCACTTAATTTAAAGATCTGTACAATAAAAATACAGGTACTATATTTATTGAAAAAAAATCTGCATAAAAGTGTCCCCATGCAGTTCAAACCCATGTTGATCGAGGGTCAACTATATTATTTGTTACCCCACACTAAAATATAAGCTCCTTGAGTTCAGAATCTCTAGTGTCTTATTAATTGCTGTAACCCTTATACGCAGACCACATCTGAGAGGCATTCAGTAGGTATTTGTCATCTGCTGATTGACTGAATAGCCTGGTCTCCAGTGCCTTTAGTTCACTCACTCTTCCAGAAATGTTTTTGAGTTTGCAATCCAAATATAAGTTCTCCCTTCTTTGAAACTTTGTACTTACCCTGTAATAACCTCATATTCTTCCTGTATTCTCACTATTTTTGTTAACTTCCTATCCTCTGCACTAAAGAGTAAACTTCTAAAGGACAAGGATGATGTCCTATTCATCTTTATATCCTTTATAACACTTAGCAAAATGCCTTGTACAACTTTACTATTAGTGCATTAATTTATCCGATTAAAGCAGTCCTAATTTTCTATTAATTTATGCTTTTAAATTTTGAATCATGAGTTTTTGAGTTCTATACACTTTATGTTAAATGGAAGTAACAGTTTTCCCTTTTAAAAATTTAGTTGTTTCTGATCTGGCCTCATTCCTTATGTTTTCTTTGACCAGATGTGCTCCACTTAGAAACTGCAAACTGGCAGCTCACCGTCTAAATGCAGGCTGCAGATACGTTTTATTTGGCTCTCATAATGTTTTTAAAATTTTGAGTTAGCTGATACAATTTAAAAATTAGGTTTCATAAAATTTTTTGCACCTTTGGCTTTCCTAAAAAATAGGACAATCTGGCATCCCTGGGTTCACATACTCTCATGACAACAAATACTAAAAATGCACATGAGCTCTGGTTTACCATAGGACTCTCTTGTCTTGCCTCATTTGTTTGCAGTACGTGCTTAGACTCTTCATATATTGGAGTTTGAGACTCCAGATTTATTCCACTTCTACAATGTCTATGTAATTTTAGTGATGATTCAATAGTAACTACCTAAAAACACCTGCAATTTAACTCAGCTCTGTTTGACTCCAAAGTCTGAAGTGTTTCATCATCTACCATATTTGACTAGGTATAGAAGCATGTAAGGCTTTGAAAGAAAAGGAGAGTTATAGAACCCTCACACAGAAACTTCCATTTGCTTAGGAGCCATGACAAGAGGTGAATTCATATACAGAGTTAGAATGCTTGAGTTCTACTATCAGTTTTTCACAGATTTCTTTTGTGATCATTTCACCATTTTGGGCTATAATTCCTCCTATACAAAGTAAGAATGATGTGTATTGATTCCTAGGTTTCCTTTTAGCACTTGCCATCCTATGATTTTTTTTAATTGAAGCATAGTTGATTTACAATATTGTGTTAGTTTTAGGTGTACAGCATATTTATTCGTTTTTTTGCAGATTATATTCCATTACTGGTTGTTATAAAATATTGGGTGTCATTCCCTGTGCTATACAGTAAATCCTTACTGCTTACCTATTTTATATATAGTAGTTTATATTTGTTATTCCCATATTCGTAATTTGTCCCCCCCCACCCTTAGGTAAGTAAGTCTGTTTTCTATGTCCGTGAATCTGTTTCTGTTTTGTATATATATTCATTTGTATTATTTTTTTAGATTCCACATATAAGTGATATCATATAGTCTTTGTCTTTCTCTGTCTGACTTATTTCACTAAGCATAATATTCTCTAGGTTCATCCGTGTTGCTGCAAATGACAATATTTCATTCTTTTTTATGGCTAACATTCCATTGTATATATATACCATATCTTCTTTATCCATTCACCTGTTGATGGGCACTTGGGTTGCTTCCATGTCTTGACTATTGTAAATAGTGCTGCTATGAATATTGGGATGCATGTATCTTTTTGAATTAGAGTTTTCATCTTTTCTGGGTATACACCCAGGAGTGGAATTGCTGGATCACACAGTAGTTCTAGTTTTTTAAGGACCCTCTATACTATTTTCCATAGTGACTGCACCGATTTACATTCCCATCAACAGCGATGAGCGTTCCCTTTTCTCCACATCCTCTCCAACATTTATTATTTGTAGACTTTTTGATGATAGCCATTCAGACTGATGTCAGGTGATACCTCATTGTGGCTTTGATTTGCATTTCTCTAATAATTAACAATATTGAGCATCTTTTCATGTGGCTGTTAGCCATCTCTATGTCTTCTTTGGAAGATTGTCTGTTCAGGTCTCCTGTTCATTTAAAAAATTTTTTTTTTGATATTAACTTGTATGAGCTGTTTTTATTGGGTTAGCCAAAATGTTTGTCCAGGTTTTTCCATAACGTCTTAAGGAAAAACTCGAATGAACTTTTTGGCCAACTTAATATATTTTGGATATTAACCCTTTATCAAATATATCACTTACAAATATTTTCTCCCATTCCATAGGTTGTCTTTTCATTTTGTTGATCATTTCCTTTGCTGTGCAAAAGCTTTTAAGTTTGATTAGGTCCCATTTGTTTATTTTTGCTTTTATTTCTTTTGCCTTGGGAGACTGATCTAAAAAATATTGCGATGATCTATGTCACAAAATTTTTTGCCTATGTTCTCTTCTATGTGTTTTATGGGGTCATGTCTTACATTTAGGTTTTTAAACTATTTTAAATTTATTTTTGTGTATGGCGTGTGAGACTGTTCTAATTTCATTGATTTACATGCTGTTTTCCAGCTTTCCCAAGACCACTTGTTAAAGAGACTTTTTCCATTGTATATTATTGCTTTTTTGTTGTAAATTAATTGACTCTAGGTGTGTGGGTTTATTTCTGGGCTCTCTATTCTGTTCCATTGATCTATGTGTCTGTTTCTGTGCAAATTCCACACTGTTTTGATTACTATAGCTTGTAGTAGAGTCTGAAGTTTAGGAGAGTCCTGGAGGGTATACCTCCAGGTTTGTTCTTTTTTTTTTTTTTTTTAATATTTGTGAAGGTATTAAACACATCAATCTGAGACACTTTATTAATTAATTTATTTTTGCTGTGTTGGGTCTTCGTTTCTGTGCGAGGGCTTTCTCTAGTTGTGGCAAGCGGGGGCCACTCTTCATCACGGTGCGTGGGCCTCTCACTATCGCGGCCTCTCTTGTTGCGGAGCACAGGCTCCAGACGCACAGGCTCAGTACTTGTGGCTCACAGGCCTAGTTGCTCCGTGGCATGTGGGATCCTCCCAGACCAGGGCTCGAACCCGTGTCCCCTGCATTAGCAGGCAGATTCTCAACCACTGTGCCACCAGGGAAGCCCCCTCCAGGTTTGTTCCTTTTCCTCAGGATTGTCTTGGCAATTCTGGGTCTTTTGTGGTTCCATATAAATTTTAGGATTATTTGTCCTAGGTCTATGAAAAAGACCTTGGGTAATTTTATAGGGATCACATTAAATATGTAGATTGTTTTGGGTAGTACGGCCATCTTAACAATATTAATTCTTCCAATCTAAGAGCATAGGATATCTTTCAATTTCTTTGTATCATCTTCAGTTTCCTTCATCAGTGATTTATAGTTTTCAGTGTATATGCCTTTCACCTCTTGGTTAAGATTATTCCAAGGCATATATTTTTTGTGTGTGATTTTAAATGGGATTGATTTTTACTTTTTCTGATATTTCATTATTAGTGTATAGAAACACAACAGATTTCTGTATATTAATCTTGTATCCTGCTACCTTGCTGAATTCATTCATTAGTTCTAATAGCTTTTGTGTGGAGACTTTAGGGTTCTCTATATAGTATATCATGTTATCTGCAAATAGTGACAATTTTCCTTTTCCATTCCAGTTTGGATAGCATTTATTTATTTTTTCTTGTCTGATTGCTGTAGCTAGAACTTCCAATACTATGAAATATAGAATTGGTGAGAGTGGCATCCTTGTCTTGTTCTTGAATTTAGCGGGAAGGGTTTCCGCTTTTCACCATTGAGTATTATGTTGGCCGTGGGCTTGTCATAAATGGCCTTTATTGTGCTGAGATGTTCCTTCTATACCCACTTTGAGAGTTTTTATCATGAATGGATGTTGAATTTTGTCAAATGCTTTTTCTGCGCCTATTGATATGATCATGTGTTTTTTTTTTCTTTTCTTTTCTTAACGTGGTGTATCACATTGACTTGCATATGTTGAATTATCCCCATGACCCTGGAATAAATCCAACTTAATCATGGTGTATGATCCTTTTTATATATTGTTAGATTCAGTTTGCTAGTACTCTGTTGATGATTTTTGCATCTATATGCATCAAAAATATTGGCCTGGGCTTCCCTGGTGGCGCAGTGGTTGAGAGTCTGTCTGCCAATGCAGGGGACACGGGTTCGTGCCCCGGTCTGGGAAGATCCCACGTGCCGCGGAGCGGCTGGGCCCGTGAGCCGTGGCCACTGAGCCTGTGCGTCAGGAGCCTGTGCTCCACAACGGGAGAGGCCACAGCAGTGAGAGACCCGCATACAGCAAAAAAAAAAAAAAAAAAAAAAAAATGTTGGCCTGTAATTTTCTTTTTTTGTAGTGTCTTTGTTGGGTTTTGGTATCAGGATGATGGTGGCCTTTTAGAATGAATTTGTGTGTTCACTCCTCTTCAATTTTTGGAATGGTTTGAGAAGGATAGGTATAACTTATTTATGTGTTTGATAGAATTCTTCAGTGAGGCCATCTGGTCCTGTAGTTTTGGTTGCAGGAAGATTTTTTTTTTTTTAATTACAGATTTTATTTCACTTCTAGTGATCTGTCTTTTCAAGTTGTCTGTTTCTTTTCTTTTTTTTTTCATTTTTTTTTTTTTTTTTGCTGTGGCCTCTCCCGTCATGGAGCAACAGGCTCCGGACGTGCAGGCTCAGCAGCCATGGCCCACGGGCGCAGCCGCTCCGCAGCATGTGGGATCCTTCCAGACCGGGGCACGAACCCGTGTCCCCTGCACCGGCAGGTGGACTCTCAACCACTAGGCCACCAGGGAAGCCCTCAAGTTGTCTGTTTCTTCTTGACTCAGTCTTGGCAGGTTGTATGTTCCTAGAAATTTGTCCATTTCTTCTAGGTTGTAGAATCCGTTGGCATATAACTGTTCATAGTGTTCTCTTATGATTTTTTTTCTCAGTGGTATTCATTGTTATTTCTCCTCTTTCATTTATTTTGTTTATTTTAGTCTTCTCTTCTCTTCTTGGTGTGCCTGTCTAATGATTTGTCAATTTTATTTGTCTTTTCAAAAAACCACCTCTTGGTATTATTGATCTTTTCCACTGGTTTTTTAAATCTCTATTTTATTTATTTGTTTATTTCCTCTCTGATCTTTATTGTTTTCTTCTTTCTGCTGACTTTGGGGTTTTTTTTATTGTTTTTCTAATTCTTTTAGGTGGTAGGTTAGGTTGTTTATTTGAGATTTTTCTTGTTTCTTGAGGAAGGACTGTGTCCATATGAACTTCCCTCTAGAACTTCTTTTGCTGCATCCCAAAGATTTTGTAAAGTTGTGTTTTCATTTTCATTTGTCTCAAGGTATTTTCTGATTTCTTCCCTGATTTCATTGACTCATTGGGTTTTTTTTAGTAGCATGTTGTTAAGTCTCCATGTGTTTATTCTTTTCCCATTTTTCTGTCCATAGTTGATTTTCAGTTTCATATCATCATGGTCAGGAAAGGTGTTTGATGTAATTTCTATCCTCTTAAATTTGCTGGGGCTTGTTCTGTGACCTAATATGTGGTCTATCCTAGAGAATGCTCCAAGTGCCCTTGAATACTGTGTATTCTGTTTATTTTGGATGTAGTGTCCTGTAGATATCAATTAAGTCCAGCTAGTCTATTGGGTCATTTAGGACCTCTGTTGCCTTATTGATTTTCTGTCTGGATGACCTGTCCATTGATGTCTGTGGGGTGTTAAAGTCTCCTAATATTATTGCATTATTGTCAATTTCTCCCTTTATGTTTGCTTTATATATTTAACTGCTCCTATATTAGGTGCATATATGTTAATGTAACACCGGCTTCTTGTACTGATCCCTTTATCATATAATGCCCTTCTTTGTCTTTTATTATGGCCTTTGTTTTAAAGTCTGTTTGGTTTGATATGAGTATTGCTAACCCTACTTTCTTGCCATTTCCATTTGCATGAAATATTTTTCCATCCTCTCACTTTCAACCTGTGTGTGTCTTTCACCCTGAAGTCAGTCTCTTGTAAGCAGCATATTGCAGGTTCCTGTTTTTTTTTTTTTTTTTTAATCCAATCAGCCACTCTGTGTCTTTTGAGTGGAGCATTTAGTCCCCTGACGTTTAAAGTAATTATTGATAGGTATGTTTCTATTGCCATTTTATTCCTTGTTTCCAGTTGTTTTTGTAGTTCTTCTTTGTTCATTTCTTCCTTTTGTTTTTCCTTTTGTGGTTTGATTTTCTTTTGTAATATGCTTGGGTTCCTTTCTTTTTGGTTTTTGTGAATCTTGTGTGTGTGTGTGTATATATATATATATATATTTTTTTTAACATCTTTATTGGAATATAATTGGTTTACATTGTTATGTTAGTTTCTGCTGTATAACCAAGTGAATCAGCTATATGTATACCTATAGCCCCATATCCCCTCTCTCTTGCATCTCCCCCCAACCCTCCCTATCCCACCCCTCTAGGTGCTCACAAAGCACCGAGCTGATCCCTGTGCTATGTGGCTGCTTCCCACTAACTATCTATTTTACATTTGGTAGTGTTTATTTGTCCATGCCACTCTCTCACTTCGTCCCAGCTTAACCTTCCCCCCTCCCTGTGTCCTCAAGTCCATTCCCTACATCTGCGTCTTTATTCCTGTCCTGCCCCTAAGTTCTTCAGAACCTTTTTTTTTTTTTTAGATTCCGTATATATGTGTTAGCATATGGTATTTGTTTTTCTCTTTCTGACTTCACTCTGTATGACAGATTCTAGGTCCATCCACCTCACTACAAATAACTCAATTTCATTTTCTTGTTTATTTTTGATTTGTGGTTACCATGGAGTTCATGTATATTGACCCATAACTATATCTACTTGCTTTAAACTGATAGTCATTCAAATTCAAACACATTCTAAAAGATCTACATTTTTTACTACCTTCCCCCACATTTTGTGACTTTGAAGTCCTATTTTACATCTTCATGCTTATCCTCGTATTGTTTATTGTAGTCATAATCACTTTTACATTTTTTTTGGTTTGTTTTTAATCTACCTACTGGCTTATTTAAGTGACATTCAATCTTTACTTGAATCTTTACTTCCTATTGAAATTTTCCCTTTCCTATAGATTCTTATTTCTTTCCCATTTAGAGAAGATCCTTCAATATTTCTTTTACGGTAGGTTAATATTGCTGAATTCTTTTAGTTTTCGCTTACCTGAGAAATTCTTTATCTCTGTTTCTATTCTAAATCTTGCTGTGGCATGGAGTGGGTGGGGCCAGAGTGTTTGATCTGCTGGAAGCAGGACTGAGGCATGCTGGTTCCTGGTGCCACTTGAGTAAGCACTGAAAATGGCTGCCACTGCCCCACCTGGACCACACTCCAGGCTCTGGGCTGTCACTGCATAGCTAAACTGAGTCTTTTCCCAGGGCCCAACTGGCCCAGATCCCACAAGCTGTGGTATAGAATGAGTAGGGCCAGAAGGTTCACCCTGCTCAGATGGGGGAGTGTGGCAAGGCAACAGCCACAAGTGCAGAGCTCTCTCTGCCCTCTTTGTTGACAAGCCAGCACCCACACACACTTCTTAAGTAGAGTCTAGGCTTTTTCAGTGCTTTTATCTGTCCCAGCAGTTCTCCTAGCAGCCAAGGTCTCCTCCTCTAGGACCCCAGGATTGGGATTCCCATCTGCAGCTTGAACTGCTCGCTCCCCAGGGTGAGGGTCTGTCCATGCAGATTTTCTCTTCCTTTCAGATCCCTCCTGGGGGCAGAGGACCTGACCCTATACCTTTTTTCTGTCCTACCCAGTTATATGGAAATCTTTCTTGCAGCTTTTGTTGTATAGGAGTTCTTCTGCCAGTTTCCAGTTAGTTTTCCAGGAGAATTGTTCCACATTTAGATGTATTTTTGATGTGTTTGTGGGGGGAGTTGATCTTCATGTCCTCCAACTCTGCAATTTTCATCCAATTTCCTTATGATTTTTTTTTGAAAAAAATTTTTGATGTATTCTTTATATGTTGATTTCAGTTGTTAACCCTGATATACATAGAGCTGACAAGTCTCTGTTGACCTGCCATTTGTTCATATTTGAACCGCTGTTTGATATTTTCTAATCACCCCATGGACATTTAAAAGTGTTATTTAAATTGAATATTATTCAAATAACTCCCCCAAAGATTACTTTTGGCAGAGTTGAGCTGTGTGGTGACATTTCCCTTGGCTTACACTTAGATTTCTAAATGAAAGGGGAAATTTGATGGCAACATGTATTTTTGGCTTTCAAAAAAATGTTGATGAATGTATGCATCATTCCCTCCCTGTGTAGTTGGCATATCTTAGAACATGCATCAGTTGGCCTGTGCTCAGGGAGATTGTGGCCTTTCACTGAACTTAACCTGTCTGAACTCCTCTTTAAAGCATTTGTTCAAGCCTACCCTCTCCCCATGTGAATACATGTCAGACATGAGTAAGTGAGTGGTGTGCTTTATATCATGACTCTTTACAGAAGCAGAGAGAAACTAAATCACAGCACAGCAAGCACAACACCTCCTTGCTTCTTAGATGAGTGTTTCCTTAACAAGGAATAAAAATGAGGTATTCCAGTCTAAGGGTGAAAGGAAATCCAAGACAGCTTCACACTTTTTAAAATAATGAGATGGTCATTTTTCTAGCCAGTGTCAATGTGAAGTGATGTGTACCCAAATATTAGACACCAAGAAATGTAGGTATCAGCCTATACTGTTAGGAGTGAGGATGAAGGCTTTCTTTATGACCTGCAAATGGATGCTAGAAGAAATATTTCTTCAACTTATGTGAGGCTTGAAAATTAGTACTCACTTACTATTTACAGAAAACTCTTTTTGTTAAAAACTCTGGGACTTGTTTTCTCTAAGAGAGAGATTTGTAGCTATAATTAAGAAATCTGTTTAAATTGTGCTGATAATTATCATAATTGGTATGAAAATCTGATTAAATACTTAGAGGAGTAAATTGCCCCAGCTGAGTTTGATAAGCAACACACTTTTTATAAAAGAGAAGCTGAAGTAGGTAAATAGGTTTTCAAAAATAAAGATCCTGCTAACTTTAAGTAGGTCACATTTAGAAGTGCTCTTTGTGTGTTTGTTTATCTTAATTTGGGAAGCTTGGTGGCCTTGCAATATTTATATCTAGGACTAAAACAAGGTCCAGAGTAAAGTGCTGCTGGATTGGTTGAGGTGCTTTGAAATGAAAAGTCCTCACTGTTAACATCCAGACACTCTCTCAGAGTTAAGGGGCTAAGACAATGGCCGAGTGCATGATCGAATGTAGGAACTCGAGTGTGGGTCCATCCTGATGTGCGTGAGACCAGTGGTTTTCCATCTTTGTCAAAGAAATAACTGCAGTGATCCTTAAAATGTATGTTTCCGGTGAATAGCATATCTGGGAGAAGGACCTGAGAATCTCAATGATTAAAACATGGTCCTTTGGTGGCTTTTCAGTTCGCTTCAGATTTGAGATCATAATTGCACTGATTTGAAAAAACAGTGCAGATTTCAAGTGGTGGAAAAGAAGGGAAACTAAAGGAAAGGGCATTTGAACCAAAGAATAAAGTAGATTATCTTCCTGGAGAGGAACAGAGAAGTGAGTAAAAATGGATAACATCAAATCATTTATATTTGCCTTTGGAAGATGCCCTGACTGTGTTTTGGCAGCAGATTTACAGTCATAACTTAATTTTGCTTAGGATAATAATAAATAGGTTTTCATTTCCAAAACACACACCCAAGAATGTGTGTGGGTGGAGAGAAATAGCTCCCCACATTGTAAGGCAGTGACAAAAGAAAACCAGCTTGGGATTTAAAGTTTGTCAGAGAGAACCCACAAAGTGAACAGTCCAAATATAGATAATTAAGGGGTAACTGTTTATTGGTTAAACACCCTCTGTAATACATACCATTACTAAAAAAGCATACTATCTTACAGGTGGCTCATAGCAAATTTCCTTTTGGTACAATTGTAATAAATGGAATATGATAAATCCATAAGGAACAAGTATTTTTTCATGTGGTAATCACTTTGTAACAGTAAACCCTGAATTATATGCTGTGTGCATTGCAGTTGGGGAGAGAGGGTGGTAATGTGAACATGGTGGGCAATTTGTGTTTTTTATGATAATTATTCTTCAACTTTTTATCTTTCTTCTCATCTCTAAGATTGCAGTCACTTAAACTATATCTATTTATCAAAGCAAAACCAAACAAAACATCTAGGAATTTGGAAAGAGAAAGAGTGAAGATATTGATTCAATTTTTCTTCTATTATTAATTACTTAATTCTATAAAGAGCATTACAATATACGTCTACACACACTATCTCATGTTAGTGATTGTAGCCTAACTCTGTGAGTGGGCAGGGATGATCCAGTCACCTGAAGATACTCTTAATGGGTAATGGATGAGAAACCTGAGCCTCAGAGATATTAAGTAAGTTCCAAAAGTAAAAAGCAGTCCTAGGATCCAACATCTTACAACTCTAAAACCAGTGTTCTCTGTAGTGCTTAAAAATCAAGATTACTATTAACTTGCTAATTAACCATGGGGATATTGTATGTTTCCCCTCTGTTTCATCTCTGGATGCTCTAGGCTAGGAATATGATTTTTAGCCATGTGCCCATATAAAGATATTTCATTGAATAAACTGTTACATATGAGAGTTGTGATTTGGAATAAATTATAAATGCAAATACAGAGATGTTGAAAATATATCTGGAACCTCAACTGAAGCAAGTATAGTTTAGGAGGCTCCGATGAGGGTAAAATAATAACATGGTTATAGCCTTGGGGTTTTCATGTCCAAGAGATACTGGGGGTTTCTAGATTGACATGCTGTAGAACTGCTCCCTAATAGATCTCTTGTTCTGTTTTATGCCCCTATATATGATGAAATTTTGATAATTCATATATATATATATATATATATATATATATATATATATCATAGACTGAGGGAATTAATTCTAAAGATGAGAAAACTGAAACTCAGACATGCTGTGTCTGTGTGTATAATAGAATGGTCAAACCAAGGCTTGAAAACAGGTCCTCTGACTCTTTGCCCAGTGTTTTGGAAGGAACTTTAATATGACATTTAGATACTCTCATCACAATTGACAAGCATTTTGTGGGCTCCAAGTATTTGTTGGACACAGTGGAAGCAAAGCACTATAAAATCTGGCCCTACTTTGAAGGAATGTACCGACTGTTTTGGGAAAACAGAACAGACCATTTCAGAAAGATAGAATCGATAGAAAAGTCTCTTTCCCTAAATGTTGATAGTTCTGTCCACTCTTGCAGAAAGACCTTCCAGTGTTTAATGATGAATAAGAAACAACCTAATGCCTCTTGCTGCAACTGAGCTAGTGTAAAGTAGCTGAAAACCTTCAGGCTGAAAGTTGTACCATGCCTGCATTGCTGATTTGTCTTATGAAGGTCAGTGAATCTCCACTTCTGCCAGTTCTGTTCCTCTTCTGTAGACCCTTCCATTCACTGTCATCTCAGGACAATAATCTGACATTTTCAGTAAGCCCAAAACAATTTTGATTCTTTTAAAGTATTAAAAATAAAGGCTCAGTGATGATGTGAGTGCAGAAAGCAGGATGACTTGGGCTGTATTGGGTTTTAAAGTTAAACAGTTTTATTTATAGACTTTTGTTCTGCATGAAATATTAAACTATAAAAGCACAAGGAAAACAGATTTATTTATTAAAATTTATTTATTTATTTTTGGCTGCATTGGGTCTTCGTTGCTGCATGTGGGTTTTCTCTAGTTGCAGCGAGCGGTGGGCTATTCTTCGTTGCAGTGCACGGGCTTCTCATTGTGGTGGCTTCTCTTGTTGAGCACAGGCTCTAGGCACGCAGGCTTCACTAGTTGTGGCACACGGGCTCAGTAGTTGTGGCGCACGGGCTGAGTTACTCCACCGCATGTGGGATCTTCCCCGACCAGGGTTTAAACTCGTGTCCCCTGCGTTGGCAGGTGGATACTTAACCACTGCACCACCAGGGAAGCCCAACAGATTTATTTTTAATTTGTATATATGACATCCTAGACATCTTATCAAACTTTAGAATAGGCTGAGTGATTCTGTGGTTTGGGGTTAAATGTACATCTGTTTTCTCTCTGTGTTGATAAGACAACTCATAAAAATTCATTTTCAACAGATGGTTGTAATTGAAGACAGAACTACCTTATTTGGATTAATACACATTCATGAAGAACATGATACTTTCTGATGAAACCCAAGTCATCCCATAAATCCTATCAATAAAGTGATATGGAATTTCTTTAAAATGTACCAAAACATGAGTAATGAGTAGTTGGAATGTAGACTTCCGCCTCCTGTTTCTGTCCCTTGACCCCCACATTCCCGCTTTTGATCTTTGATAGCTTTGTAGTGGAGACAGAGTTTTGTTCTAAAAGATCCATGTATAGATCTGTTTTATTGAGGCTGGAAAAACTGAATCTTACTATGGACATTTCCAGGTATCTAACAATCATCATCCAAGTATAAGTTTTAAGTAGTTGGTAAAGGACTCTTTTTGGAAAAGCTCTTCTCTTAGTAGAGTTTAAGGCATAAAACTTCACTGTTTTTCCTCTATTTAGGCTTCAGCTCTTGCCCCAGGTTTGATAAAGAAAGGGACATTGGACTTGGGTCAGGATCTCTTGTTCACAGCTCTGACTCTCTCTCTCACAGGTTGTGTGACTTCAGGCAGGAGAACTAATGTCTAGGACCTCAGCTTTTACTGCTTCCAGATGAGGACCCAGAGTGATCACTGCCATTACAGTCTTGATATTCTAGGGTCACTTATGGGATTATAGTTGAGGAGGTGGGGCAAGATGCTTTGCTGTCATCAGATGTATTATTGCTTTCTTTCTACCTTTGAGCTATTTCTAGGGAGAGAAGTTGAGACTGTCACACACACTGAATCTTGTGTAGGCTCAGCTGGAGTCTTAGAGGAAATCACATGTTTTATTCTATCTCCTACACAGGAGTCTTCCATGAAGTATGATGGAAGACAAAACAAATTAAATTGATTATGAATGCAAGTGACTTTGAGATTGAAATGACCCCATAGATGTTTGTAAAATGACTACCATTATATACCAGTCCTTGTCCATCCTCACCTCATTGATTCTATCCCTCTTCACAGTTAGGCACTGTTAGCAAAGAGAAGTAGATTAATTTGAATCTGCTTTGTAATGGCACAAATTATCTAGTTGTTATAATTCAATAGAAGTTTCCAAAATTGTATTTATCATTGTTAAAACTATGCATATCATATCATAGATTTTAAAAGAATCTCTCCTTTAGAAGACCATGATCTTATATTTCTTATTAAACCCATTAAGGGATATCAAACAATAAAAACATAGCAATTCCTTTAACATCTTTGACAACCTAAACCAAATCTGAAATACTGGAACGCAGGCAAAAACGAAACTTGTTGTTTACATGTGAAAAAACACCTTTAATAATGCTGAGAACACTTTTGACTGGAGAGTCCATATCTTATTCTGGACAAAGTCTTGTTGTTCAGTTTTGCAGCTGTATTTATAGGTGAGAAAAAATTTACGTCTAAATGATTTTAAAATAGAGAAATCCACTCATTGTGAGAGGAGCAATTTGGAGAGATAACAGGATGGAAAAATGTGATTTTAAAACAACACCACTAGACATGGAAATAGTTTGGTACCCAGATTGCCAACATGAATAATTCTCATCTTGATTTGTGTATTGTTTAGGTAAACTTTCTCACAACTCATATGTGTATCATGGGAAAGAGAAAGTAATTTTAGCAGGCTTTCCTAAGACCTTCTTTATCATAATCATACAAATACTATCCTTTTCCCTGAAATTTGACCTGTCCCTCCTTCTATTCCTTCTGACTGTCAGGTCTGTTGCTAAAATAGATAGTTGTAAAGTTCTGCTCCCAAATAAATGCCCCTGTGTTATCTGTCTCTGGGAGTTGACTGTTGCATTGTAAGAAATCTAATCCTTAAGATCTTAAGTGGTAATTTATATAGAACATTTTTCTAATATCTGTTTAAAGGATTATACTAGACAATGAGGATATACATTTGCTCTCTACCCTCCCATCCCCAAACCAAGTGACTGCCTGTCTTACACCATTAGGAGTGATACTTCTTCCGCATTCCTATATTTCCTTCCATATGGAGGGGCAGAGTGTAACACTCCTAACCTCTCCCTCTGCCTCTTTGTTCACCTGTTCACAAGGAAACTGAGTGGTGATTGGTGAGTTTGGCTAGAGCAAACTGGTCATGCTTGGATCTACACTTTATTCTTCTTGAGAGCCAACTGTCTACAGGGAGTATGTGCTCTACTCCTCTGCAGTGAGGTCTCTTTCCTTTGTTGGCCATGTTCTACCCAGCAGTGCCTATGAGTGGGTAGTTTAGTCTGTCTAATTGTGGGTTCAGTATTTAGGAAACACTCTCTTCTACTGATGCAAGCCATATCCACCTACTCTGCTATTTTAGTAATAAGTGACACTTGTTTTGCTCCCCCATCTCATTTATTTCTCAATTCCATAAAATAGAAAAGAATATTAATTAGCTTCTATCAAATACCAAAAATATGTATGTAGATTCTGACCATGTTATTCTTCTGTTCCAGGCTGATGGAATGTCCAGGCTAATGTTTTGTTAGAATACATAAACTCCAGGATTTCAGAAATTAAAGTGTTGAATTAGGCTTACATTTATGTTCTTAATTATAAAACACATTTTGTCTCCGTCATTTGAGGTGTTAATTTCCCCACTTAAAGACAAACAGCCTTTTATTTTTCAATACAGTTATAAGCAGACTAGTTCTCACCACCAAGTTCTTAAATGTGTTATTCTCTGTTAAGATGTTTGTAGCTGTGGTTTAGCTTTAATCTATATAAGAAAGTGTGGGAAAAAATATACACAGAGAACAACGTGTCAAAATCTACGAGCTTGTTCTCTTTGGTTCCAATCAGATAATCTCCAGTTAGGAAGAAAAGACAGGAAGGAGATACTTCACTAAAATATAGGTGCATTCAGATCAAAATCCATTTAAGGAATTCCAGAGTAGAAAGAAAGAGAGATGTGTGAGACTCATGTATGTATGTCTTCACTTTGATTCAATCCAATTATGAATTTTAAAAATGTATTTTTATGTATTTACATAGTTTAAGTGACTGTCTGTTGAGGAGGTTAGTGTGGCATTCTGTTCCGGCAAGAATTTTGGATGTTTGGTTCATAGAGTTTTGACCTTATTCCCCCCTATTTCCTGAGAAGATACAGGGAAGGGATTCAGAATATCTTCTATCCATCCAGGCAGGAGGACAATTTCTAACTCTCTGTGTCTGGAAGTGTTTACTTGGATGTTTCTGTCCCTTCACGTTGGATTCCACATTGCAAGCATCAACAGTACTGCAAAACTTTAGCAAAAGCAGCTACATTTTTTCTGCTTTTCTTGTAAGCAGTGAGTTGTTAAAATTTTACAGTTCAAATCCATCAAGTAAGAGCATTTCTTAATCTTGTACTCCAAGGGTCTCACAACTTTTAGGGAAGCCCATGTGAAATATCAATGTTCTTACAGGCAAAACTGAGTCCTGTAAACATAGGGTGCCCACAGTACTGCATGGACACTGATGGAGTTTTTTTTTTTAATACATTTTCCATCTCCCTTGCACTTTTTTTGAATATAAATTTATTTATTTTTGGCTGCGTTGGGTCTTCATTACTGTGCACAGGGTTTTTCTAGTTGTGGCGAGCAAGGGCTACTCTTCATTGTGGTGCACGGTCTTCCCATTGCGGTGGCTTCTCTCGTTGCAGAGCATGGGCTCTAGGCATGTGGGCTCAGTAGTTGTGGTTCACGGGCTCTAGAGCACAGGCTCAGTAGATGTGGTGCACGGGCTTAGTTGCTCCGTGGCATGTGGGATCTTCCCGGACCAGGGCTCGAACCCATGTTCCCTGCATTGGTAGGTGGATTCTTAACCACTGTGCCACCAGGGAAGCCCGACACTAATGGAGTTTTGAAGGTAGATTTTTGTACTGTCTTTAGGTCAGCTAATTTTTAGCCTTATCCCTAGGTAATCATCCTTCTTCTAAAAGGTATGCATATTTATCAAAGCCAAATATGTTGTATATATGTCCAGCCTCATATGCCATTCAAAACAAAGCAAAAAAACCTCATAGATCTTGAAAAGTTCCAGGACATCATTCGGACCTCTCGTTTTATATTTGCAAAAAACTGAGAAATAGGCTTGCTCAAACTGACTTGCCCAAATTTGTTAGTGGCCATCCAAGATTAGAAACTTAGAATTTTGAGTCAATCCTGTGTGCTTTTCATTATATTGCATTAAATAGAAAGGAAAGGCACAGCTGTTTAGAGGTGGTTTTGGCCAGGATGAATTTCTTCCCAAAGTTTGCATATACTACCTTTTGTCCTTAGCTTGAGTTGAGACAGCACTGGGCAAGCATAAAGTAAACAGTGAAATAGTTTTTGTGTGTTGACAAAAATTGAAATAGACAACTCTTCACTTGCTGCTTCTCTTACCTTTGTGAATTTTCCTAACACTTAGCCCTCATGAGTCATTTTGTAGACAGGATTTCAGTGCTTAAGGATGCAAAACAATGAGCTAGACTTTCTGGATTGTTTTCCTGGTTCTGCCATTGATAAGCCATGTGAGCAACCATCAAGGATAAGTTGCTAAACTATTCTAAACCTCAGTTTTCTCCTTTAATAAGTGAAGATGACAATTGTGACATCATCAAGATCAAATGAACTAACTCACAGAGCTGTTTCAAGGGATTAAGTAGGATTGACCTAGATCAGGTTTGTGTCAAAAGGGATACTCTTGGAATTTTCAAGTTCATTGATTCTTTATTGTATGGGACTGTTTATATTCTTGGCTCACACTTGCTAAATGCCATCCTGACCCCACTCATTATTACAACTCAGAATGCTCCCTAAATGCCAAAGTGGACCTCTTTGAGAACCGTCAAACTCATCTCTGTGTGTATAGTTCCTAACATTGTGCTTGGTACATATTAAATACTCCTGAATACCATCATCATTATCATCATCCCAGAAATGGCCAGAAGATGTTTGGGGTCTTTCCAGAGCCTCAACAGCTTCACCAAGTTGGGACTTTATTATGGACTTGAGTGAGCTTCTCTTGTGCTATGAACTGTTTCAAAGGGGGTAGGACTGGCCTAGATCAGATTCGGGGGCCCATTTAAGCCCTAGTGTTCAAATAGTTTGGTTTGTTTAGTGGTTAAATTTGGTGATCTAGTTTCCTGACTCTAGGTTCACCTATTGGACAGAATGGGATAAGATAAGGATTCTGTCATTTCTGGAGAGATCTTGGGAAAGTCTGGGTCACATGCTTGTCTTAATCCCCTTTTAATCTCTTCTCTGTCACCTGACATTGCCCTTAGCTCAGCCATTTAGTTTGAGGCTGTCTTGCTAGGCTTTCCCTGGGGCTTCACTGCTGCTCAGTCTCCCTTCTTTGCATCCATGTATCCTGTGGGTTAATGCTATGGACTGATGGTTACATTGCCCCAGTCTGAACTTGGAGATGTTTCTCTGGCCCTACCAAAAATGCCCAGATTTGCTCAAATTGGATTATAGTTCCACATTCTTGTTTCATCTTGTTTGTTATTCAGCTCCTCCCTGGGTCTGTGACTTCATCCTTTTTTCTCTCACTGTGGAGGTTATTTTCCTATAATGCTGTGCAACCAGCCCCGTGTTTTCACTCTCCTGATCCTAGTTCTTGGACTGTGGCCTTATATCTTGGCTAGATAAGAAGTCAGTCAATTCCACTTCTGTCAGTAGTCTGATAAAAAGATTGAAGAGTTTGGAGTAGAAACTATTGACTAAAATAATTATCCTGCTCATTGTGGATCAATTTGATATCTACTTCAAAGAGATAGTAATAGCTTTGGATCCTAGTGTGTAGAAAAATGTGAATACATCTGTGAGCTGCCACCAGTGAGGATTTGATACTAAAATTGCTTTTGACAACTCAATATGGGAAAGAGATAACAATTGAAATGACTAGCTAATGGGAACCCACAACTTACCTGGGATTGTAAAGAGTATTTTTTCTTAGTTTTATCTAGGATGTAGGTCAAACATGTGTCACTGAATCAAACTTCGGTCTGCTCACCCATGAGCAGTAAAGCCATTCTACTGACACTGGGCTGTGGTGAAAGAAAGTGCAGCATTTATTCTAATGGTCTGTACAAGGAGTCCAGGACAACTAATGCTCTAAAAGTCCGAACTCCTCAATGGGATTCAGCAGAGCATTTTTAAAGGCAAGGTGAGGGAGTGCATCCCAGGGTATGTGATTGGCTTGTTCACAATTCTCTGATTGGTTAATGGTGAGGTAACAGGGCAGTGTCACATGGGGTTAACATTATCAATCCTTAGGCACCAGTAGGTCTGGGGGCTATGTGCTCGTGGTCATCAAGTAGTTAATTTCTTCCATTTGGTGAGGATTTTAGCATCTATAAAACAACTCAGGAACTGTGCATCAGATACTATTATCAAGGTTCTTCGGAGAGGAGCTAAAGCAGAGGATATGGGGGGAGGGTTCTGTCCCAGGAAGGCCTTGTAGGGTCCCACTCAGTTATACATGGATAACTACTTCTCCACTATCTTTTTAATTTAATTGGTTTGGCAGTAAGTTTAACTAGAATGGTAAAAACTGACTTTACCAATAAATTTCAAAAATGATCACTAGAACATTTCTTCTCCTCCTCCTTCACTTCTTTCTCCTCGTCCTCCTCCTTCTTCTTATTGTTATAAAGCAGTCTAGCATAGTCATTAAGAGTTGGGCTTTAGAATTGGATAGACCTGAGTTTAAATCTAATTTCAGAAAATATAAGCCGTGTGACTTTGGACAAATTATTTCACTTCTTTGAACCTTAGTTTCTCTATCTGTAAAATAAGGACAATAATATCTACCTTTGGGGGTAGTTGTGATTGTTAAATGAAACAATATATGTAAAGTGTTAAGGTGAATGCTTGCTTCATAGTAAGTGCTCAAAAAAAAAGTATAGGTAAGCGTTTGTAGGTCGAAATACCGTTCAAATGCTTTATCAAACTTTTATTAAAAAATTAAGTTGTGGTCCTCATGCCTTGGAATATGCCTCTGTCATCCCTCTCTGCCCTTTATTTGTTCCACATCCCAAATAAATTTGGAAATTTTCCAAAGGCAAGTTACCCAGGAAAGGAGGAGTAAATCAGTCAAGGTAGCAGTGAATCACAAATGGAGAACATCTGTTTATGATCCTGAAATGCAATAAAACAATGCCACTCAGAAGAAATGTGCTGATAAGACACATCAGCATGTATTGCCATCAAACTAGCACATGTTTTTATTAAGTCAAGACCGTTGACGCTTTTCTCATACTTGATTTTGGTGATCATACTCCAAGCTTTCATCAAAATGAAATGTATGTGACGTTTGATCATTGTAAGTATTCCTTTTAATGCACAAAGGGAAAATTAAAAATCTATGTAGGATCAGAAATTATTCATTATATGTTCCAAGACATTACGCAGTAAGGATAAGGATAATGTCTGTGTCTCTTATTTTCCACCGTGCCTTTACTACATAGCATCATTCCTAGAACATAGTAGTACTAAAAAACAGACAAATTGCCTACTTGTATATAATTATTCATATAATTAAACACTGGTCTATAATTAGGTATTTATGGAAGTAGTTGTTGAAAAATCTAAAGATGAAATGACATTCAGCCAAAGGTTCCTGTCAAATTTGTCTAATAAAATTCCTTTTATGTGAACCAATTAAACTTAGATCATTGCTCTTCCTTAAGGGAACAGCATTCAGTTGTGATCAATCTATGTGACTTTTCCAGGGGGCATTTTATTTTTAATAAAAAATTGGCCAGTGGTATTTTTTAGAATTTTTCATTAACATTTCAGCTATTTTATCTAAAACACTGATGTATGGTTAAATTAAGGTTGTGGTTTTAGGGGATAAACTAAAAAGTAACAGAATGTTACATTATATATAAAGGACAAAGAGATTTAAATTAGTAATAAACCAATCTGTATTGGGTTGTCTTGAAAACCTTAATGATTGTGCAAAGGACTAAGTGTAAATATATATTTTTAAGAGCTTCAGCATCTATTAAAATTTGTCTGAAATTAATTTCTTTGGGAGGTCTTGTTGAAGTTTTTTATTAGAAAATCTGAAAGAGTAGTGAAATAGTAAGATTTTATAACAAAGTAATGAGATTGATTTTTCCATTTTAGTGAATGGATTAGAACATGTAGTTTAATGCTTATTCCTTCAAAATGGTCATTTAGTCCAAGTATACAGTGATGTTTAGACTTTGTGTTTGGGATTTGCCTATAGCACTAGGAAAATAGAAGAAAACTATCATCATTATTTTATGGTTGTGCTTCACTCTTGAACTTACTTGTTTACCTTAATTACTTGCTGAAAATGATGTTTAGTTGGTCATAAAAATCAAATCCAACTTTAAATAAAAAGAATGTACGGTCATTAAGTACATTAAAATAAGAGTGGCAGGCTTTGATGACTATTCTTAAAGAATTCTAATGCTGTTTTGAGATGCTGAGAAATGGCAGCATCTTGGGAAAAAATGTCTATCCTTCTAAATGATCACTACATTGAAGGTGGAAACACTTAGATATATGTGTGCTGTTTTCTTTTTTTAAATAAAAAACTAGCCTCGTTATTTTAGAGTTCTAGCAAAGGAGCACAGTTAAAGATAGGATCCTTCCTTGAACCACAGGCCTCCTTTATCTAGGAAAGTCTTTGTCAATGGTACAACCTTGGGATAATTACATATACAGTAACAAGGGAGAAAGAAACAATCATAGTGCAGTCAGTCTTGGAAATCAAATGATAACTGACAGATTAATCTCTAACAACTGCATAATAATTATGGCTCATATATTTTGAATCAAGATTTAACTTACCCTCTCAGTTTTAGAGTGGATATATTGGAGGACCATCATAAAATAAAATGGACAGAACTTTATTGGAAACATGAAAGAGAAAGTGTTATTCACTGATTTCATATAAGATTCAGCCATTGAAAATCTGGGAATGGGAGATGTTATTCAGCTTAGTAGGTACACCCAACTCATATGTTTATCTTGGTGTGATTGAGGCACCAAGGTGTCATCTAATTTCTTTCCAAATACCATATAACTTCTGGGTGATATCATCTACTTACACACTCACATGTTGATGTCTCCCAAATCCAAGAGACCAAAATAGACACCTCTGCATGACTGTTCTGTAGGCTCCTCAAACTTGCTTGTAATTATCCAACCTCATCATGGTCCCCTAACCCCTGGCCAATGTTTCTGTATCCCTGATGCCTATTAATATTGTGGCCAGCCAAATTTCAAGAGCTGCAACTCATAGCATCCTTCTTAACCCCTCCCTCTTTTCTACCTAAACCTATCCGATTGTCACCACCAACAAAAGCTTCCTGCAACCTGCCATTATTCTTGTTCCCACTGCCCTTGCCTCAGGGGAAGCCCACTTGCCTTGCCTCTGACTTACACTGTAGCCGCAGCAAACTCTTTGCTTCTTTGCTTTCAATCAATCCTTCACATTAATGACTGAATTCTTAAGAAACAAATTTGAGATGTCACTTTCTGCAAAATCAAAACAAAACAAAACAAAAAGCACCACTTCTTCCTTCTCATTCTTTATAGAAGAAAAGTCAATAATCTTCACCTGCTGAGCAGAGACCTTTATTCCCTAGTCGTAACCCAACACTTCTTCCCACAAAACACTCTAAATTTCAGTCACACTTTAATTTCTTACCATCTGTTTTTTTTTTGTTGTTGTTGTTGTTGTTGTTTTGCGGTACGCGGGCCTCTCAATGTTGTGGCCTCTCCCGTTGCGGAGCACAGGCTCCAGACACACAGGCTCAGCGGCCATGGCTCACAGGCCCAGCCGCTCTGCGGCATGTGGAATCTTCCCGGACTGGGGCACAAACCCATGTCCCCTGCATCTGCAGGCGGACTCTCAACCACTGCACCACCAAGGAAGCCCTTACCATCTGTTTAATTTGCCCATCTACTATTGTTATTAGTCTGTTTTACTAAACTGTTGAGTTCCTAGAGGGCTGTCATATATCTTATTGATATGTACAGCTAGAGGGTCAAAAGAGTCCCTGGCACAGAGTATAGGCTGCTTAAATGGTTGGGTGAAAAAATAAATAACAGCTAACGCTTATATGGGGCTCATTATGAGCCAGTTACTTCTCTAGGTTATTTATATTAACTCATGCAAAATTTCCACAGCACTATTAAGTAAGTAAAATTATTATTTTCATGTTATAGATGAAGATATTGAAGCGGAGAGAGGTTAAGTAACTTCCTTAAGGTGCACAGCTAGTAAGTGTCTGAGTACAGTATTGAACTCAGGCTCCAGACATGGGGGTCCTAACAACTATATCTTATCACCTCTTAGTTTACCCCAAACCAGAAACCCAAATTAGTTTTTGTGAAATCCTTGCTTTTAGGGAAAAAAAATAATTACAAGAAAATTAAATAGAGATTTATTTATCCAAAGGCAGTTTCTAGCATATATCTGAGGGTAGAAAACAAAATTTTTCTACTATGACCAAAATATATCATAGTATTAAATGCAGTGTACATTGAAAAATGATAAAAATGACACTGTCATATTTCCAGAATTTCTCTGAGGGAGTAGCTTCTGTGGTAGATGTCTTAATAATGGCTTTATTTTCTAACTTCCCTTCCCTATATCATTTTTTCTCTATTTTAAAATATTATACTTCTATTTTCTACATATTTCTTATATGTTACAAATTATTTTCCTTGGAATACTTTTCTCAGAGTCTGTTTCTGGGAGAACTCAGCTAGGACAATGATGTTTATAATTATTACCTTGGTTGCAAAATGTTGAATAAAAATGTGTTAATATATTAAGAAAGAGTTAAAGCACACTGGGGAATGTTTTTTATAATCATTGATTATAAACTCAGCTCAGAGCTCTGCTCTGGGCCTCGGACACTCTGCCCAGTTTACCCTTACAAGCCTACTTAAACCAAGAAGACCAACAACCTCAACACAAATAAGGACTCCACTCAGCCCTCCTCTTCATGTGATAGATTCTTTCCACTCTAAAGGAAAACAAATCTCCCCTCAGACACCAAATGCAAGACTTAGCAATGAGAAGAACTGCCTTCTGTCTACCAAAGGTTGAAGTGACCACAGCTAGAAAACAATTTATTTGGGCCTTTCAAACTTCTCTCTGAGTGGATCATGGGGTCTTGAGTGAGATTTGTCTTTGGGCAAAATTTTTACTACTTGGCATCCTTAGGTATCAGGGTCAATGTAATGGAAATACAACCGTTACTTTTAAAATTGTAAAAATCCTAATGAAAACCATATATTTACCCACAAAAATCATTGTGCAGGTTAACCAAAGGGTCAAATATACTTGCTCTCAGTTAGAATTTTACTATCTCATATTTGTCTAAAGTTCTGACTAGGAGTTAGATTTTTTTTAATATATAAATTTATTTTATTTTATTTATTTTTGGCTGCATTGGGTCTTCGTTGCTGCACGTGGGCTTTCTCTAGTTGTGGCAAGTGGGGGCTAATCTTCGTTGCGGTGTGCGGGCTTCTCATTGTGGTGGCTTCTTGTCTTGGAGCACGAGCTCTGGGAGCACGGTCTTCAGTAGTTGTGGCTCACGGGCTCTAGAGCACAGGCTCAGTAGTTGTGGTGCACGGGCTTAGTTGCTCCACGGCATGTGGGATCTTCCCAGACCAGGGCTCGAACCCATGTCCCCTGCATTGGCAGGTGGATTCGTGACCACTGCACCACCAGGGAAGTCCCTAGGAGTTAGTTTTTATCTTTAATAAAAAGGGAGATGAGTTATTTAATAAAAGCAATTTTGTAAATGTCTTAGAAATTTGGAGTTAGGGCTGGGGGAGGAGTGGGAGTGAGAGGGTCCTTGGTGGTCAAAATGTTGCGAGTAGAACCCCTCCCTCTGCTTCGCCAAGCTTGCAGCACTGGGCAGAGAGAAAGCTGCCTGTCAGTGTGTCAGTGTGAGTGAAGCCAGAAGTAATATACCTGGGAAAAATAATTTGAATGTAGTTACTGTGTGATATGCTCCAAAGTGTCAGTTACAATTAGGAAAAGGAATCGTGGAGTCATTTATAGCATTTCAATTCAACTCTACAGACATCAGCTGAGTGCCTGTTGTCAGTATAGGTGATGTTCCAGTTAGAAAGACCAGCAAAATACTGGGCCCCCTCAAAACATATTTGGGGACCGGGGGGAAGCACAATGGCATGTTGGATAGGATCCTGGTTCATCTGGCCTTGGGAGAGATTCATTTGGGCTCTGTGCCCCAAGGAAGAACTCATAAACTTGGAGAATGCCAGATCTACCGGACATTTGCAGCTTTTCTGTCTGTCAGGCACTAACCAGGTAGTATGCAACTGATTTTTAAAATGTGGGTATTTTCTGATCTCAAAAACAATCCCTCTGTAGAAAAAAGTTAAAATCCCCCAAATAAAAAACAAACTCAAATAGATAAGGAAACTAATGCTTCCATCCATTAAGTACAAAAATTAAAAAAAAAAAAAGGACTAATAATGCTGTCTCATTATCTTTACCACTATTTCATTTTTCATTTTGGTCAGTTTTCGTCCATTTTTTCCTCCTATAATACAGTTCTGTTTTTATGTATTTGTAATCATGATATACATGCAATTTTGTACCCTCATTTTTATTTCACATGAAAAGCATTTTTCCAGATTACTACATAGTCTTCAGTCCATGCCTGCAGAGTATTTCATTCAGTGGATAAAAAAAATTTCTGTTAGATATTTATTGTCTCTGTTATTTTATTAATGTTAGTTAATGTATAGTTTTATGTTTATGATTTCTTTTAATATTTTAGATTATTTCCTTAAGTTATATTCCTCCAGAATGTGAAGTATGGACTATATTTATTGTTCACAGTTGCCCCAGTGCCAAGCTCACTGTCTGGCATATGGTGTATACTTTATAAATTTTTGTTAAATAAATGATTAATAAAGAGGAATTACTAGATTTAATGGCATGGGTACCTTTTATTGCCATTTTTCAATCCTTATAGTGTAATATTATTTTGAACTGGCTAGATACTTTGCAAATGTTATTTCATTTATTGGTAATTCCAAGAGAAACTCAGTGATGCAGTTGAAGAAATAGAGGTTCAGGGATTGAATTACAGTGACATGGCTGGGGTAGAGCCAATATTCGGACTTGTGTCCTTTGATGCTAACCTTAGTGTTTTATTCATTTTGCCACCCTGTCCCTCATCTAAATTTTTTCATTAAGAGGATCTTGAAGACAAAGCCTGGAGGCTTTTAACTGTTGTTTGTCTAACAACAGTTAGTGGAAGAGTATATAGCTGGTTGGCTTGAGCAGAGTTTGCTGAAGTGTTCTCTGTGCACCATTCCCAGAGAACATACAGAGCTTCTCAAAACAGCAGATCCCTAAACCCCTTCCAAGACCTATAGAATCAAAATCCCTGGGGGATGGAAAATTCTTGTTGGGTGGGAATCTGCATCTTTACCAAGAACTCTGTTGTGTGTTGAGTTGTGTCCCCCAAAATGAGGTGTTAAAATCCTAACACCTGGTATTTGTGAATGACCTTATTTGGAAATAAGGTCTTTGCAGATGTAGTCAAGTTAAGATGGTTCCTACTGGATTAGGCTGAGCCCTAATCCAGTGACTGGTATCTTAATAAAACGAGGGAACATTGTATACAGAGAAGACACAGAAAGAACACCATGTGAAAATACAAAAGACAGAGCAAAAAAACCATTTGAACACAGAGGCAGCGATTGGAGTGATGCATCTACAAGCCAAAGAATGCCAAGCATTAATGGCAACACCAGAAGTTGGGAAGAGGCAAGGAAGGATCCTCATCTAGAGCCTGCAGAGAGCATGGCCCTTCCAAAACCTTGATTTCAAACTTCTAGCCTCCAGAACTGTGAGAGAATAAATTTCTGTTTTAAGCCATTTGGTTTGTAATACTTTTTGTGGCAGCCCTAGGGAACTAATACACATCCCAAGATAAATTTTCTTCATGATTAAATTTGAGAGCCACTAGTTAAATTTGACCTAAATTTAGGTCCTAAGTTGACTGATTATTAACCCAAAATAGTAATTTAAAACCAGAAACTACCAAGTAAAGGGCAAGAGTAGGGGTGCTATACCATTAATGGAAATAAGGACTAATAAGCCTGGTAAATTTGGATCAATAAAGATATATTTTTGTATGTCTGAATTGTGACTCTACCTTTTGAAAAAGGAATAAAGCAAATCTCTATCTGCATGTTTCACACTGAAAAAGAAGCGTATATATTTGAGATCTTTAGAAAGAAGAAAGCTGTCTCTTTCTGTGGGATATACTTACAATAATGATTCAGTGATTCATTCAATAATGATGTCTTTAATATTGGCCACTAATTTCTTAAGGGCCCAAATATAGAGGCTCCATTGTAACTAATTATAAATTATACTTAAGTAAGAATAGCTGTTTGGTAATTTTTCCAGAAAAAAAACATTTTTAAGGTATGGTAGATGGTGTCTGAAATGATTCCCCACCTCCTGGTATTCACATTTTGTATTGTTGATCTAAAACATATAAACTGCCACTTATTTCTCTGGCAAAAAATGGGTTTATTTGAGAGCAGGAGAGAACTGCAATTCAGCGTTTGCAACCATGGCGAGCCACCTGCAAGTCCCCTGCATGGTGAGGGAAGGAGAAGTCATTTATAGAGAGGAAAAGGAAGTTGGGAGGGCTATAGTAAACAAAGAGTCCATGGCTTTTCATTGGCTGAGTCCTTGCCAGGAAAAAAGAGGAGTCTTTCTTCTTTCTGTTGGGCTCTGCTATCACCATAGGATTTGAGAGCTCCCCCTTCTGGTCTCCTGACTTTATTTGAGATTTCTGTTCATTAATTTTTTACAATATGATCCTCTCCCCTTGATTGTGGGCTGAACTTACTGACTTGTTTTTAACAAACAGAATATAGTATATGTGATGGCATATTACTTCTGAGATTAAGTTGTAAAAGACTGTGACTTCTGCCTTGCTTGCTCTCTCTTTGGCTTTTCTTGCTTGCTCTGATGAAGCAAGCTGCTATGTTGTAAGCAACCCTATGGGGAGGCTCATGTGGCAAGAAACTGAAGGCAGCCTCCAAGTAAGAGCCAGCAAAGAATTGAGGCCCTCAGTCCAACAACCCACAAGGTATTGAATCCTGTCAAAAATCACATAAGTTTGGAAGTGTGTCCTTCTTTATCTGACACTTGAGATGGCTATAGCCCCAGCTGAAACCTTCATTATAGTCTTGTGAGATCCTGAGCCAGAGGACCCAGTTAAGCTGTTCATGGATTTCTGACCCACAGAAATGTGAAATAATAAATGTTATTTTGAGCCACTAAGTTTTGGGGTAATTTATTATGTAGCAATAGATGGCAAATACAAAAGCTATTAAAACACCTGAGCATTTCCACCATACAGTTGGAGATACTGAGCATTTCCATACAGTTGGAGATACTGTATCTATTTCCACCATTAGGCTTATCTTGCTTGGTTTTAAATGTGAATGATTTTATGAATTTCTGCTTAATAACTAGGGAAAACAAATATGGTGAGTTTTGCCTCTTGCTTATCTATAAACAATATTTTTTATGGTGTCTCACATAGAGGTCATTCTGGTCAACCCCTGCACTTCTCAAATGATGAAGCCATCATTAGCTTGCCCAAGTAGGGTTGCCAGATGTAACAAATAAAAACACAGGCTACCCAGTTAAATTTGAAATTCAGATAACCAGTGAATTTTTTCTTTATCATAAGTATGTCCCATGTAATATTTGGGACATGCTTACACTAAAACGAAATTTTTGTTGTATTGAAATTGAAATTTAACTGGGTGTCCTGTATTTTTATGGCAACCCTATGCCTAAGGTCATGCAACTCAGTTAGTAAGTCTGCACTAGCAGCCAGATGTCTGGTTCCCAGACCAACATTATTCCTTCCACATGACCCTGCAATGCTGATGAAAGTGGTGCTTTAGAACCCCATCATAAGGTTGTGCATGTTTGAAGTTTTAATGTAGTAACCATTACTGAACTGCTTTTGAAAGGAGCTCGTGGGTCATTAAAGGACAAAACTGATGTTTTTTGACACAATCAATGGGTCTCATTCTGCAAATGAAAGTCTAGTCTTATAGCCTTAATGGAAGGCAGCTGCAGATCCTGATATTCCCGTAATAATGAGCAGGACTAGATGATGTTAGTTTCTGACTGGATTGCGTTAATATAATGATTCAAGTATGCAGATGTACTTTAAAGAGGGACAATTTGTAGAAAAAAACCTGAATTAATTTTAAGGAGCTTTTATGTTTATGTTTAACATATGCAAGTCTATAAGCATTAAAGTAATTAAGTGAAATACATAAATATGCACAGTAGGTATGAAAACGCCCCTTACTAACTGGTACTAGGAGACCTTATGCCTGTTGTGTGATTGCTCTTTAATTAGAATTAGTGTTTCTTTGCTTTTGTTCTTTAACTTTGAATATCTATGTGGCTTTAATTGTTTAAATACATTTACATGGATAATTTACATAATCTACTCTTGTTGATAATAGGTTTATGTAGAGTATGATCCTTTTTTTTTTTTTTTTGTGGTACGCGGGCCTCTCACTGTTGCGGAGCACAGGCTCCGGACACGCAGGCTCAGCGGCCATGGCTCACGGGCCCAGCCGCTCCGCAGCATATGGGATCCTCCCGGACCGGGGCACGAACCCGTGTCCCCTGCATCGGCAGGCGGACTCTCAACCACTGCGCCACCAGGGAAGCCCTAGAGTATGATCTTTTGAGGATAACAAGTGAAATGAGAAAATAAGAGACTGGTGAAGAAAAAGAAAAAAAAAAGGGAATGCCCAATGATTAAGGAATTTGAATAAATGCTGTTCAGATTTTGTGTCTTTGCTCATTCCAGAACATTTATTACAGTGTGTCCCAAGACCTTGGAATGCTTTGTATTTTAGGGCTTAAACAAAACTGATTGCTATTTTTCAGAAGTTCCACTGACAAACCTTCAGTAATTTTGTCTTCTTTGGAGATAAATAGTCAAGTAAAGTATGAGCAGTAACTTAGAATTCACCTAAATGTTAGGGGTTTCTTTTTCATGGTGAAGGGTTGTATTTATACTTTTTTTGGTAAACCAATGCTAAGCTAAGTACACAGCGTTGATTATATATATTTAATTGTGACAATAGTAAGGAAGATTCACTGATATTAAAGTAAAATAACTCAATAATGCATGAATGAATAGTGCTATACTTTTAATAAAATGCTTTTACTTATGTTATCTCCCCAAATATCTAAAATCATCCTGAAAACAGTCTTAAAGAAAAACAATTTGCCTAAGGTCACACTGAGAGAATATGGCACAGCCTGATTTCAACACGTATTTTCTGATTTCAGGCCCAGGAATCTTTGTACTGTGCCACACTGCCTCTAGATTTCTGATACTGTCCTATTGAGGACTGTATTCATCTTGCAAAAATAGAGCCAGACACTGTAGAGTCTTGTTTCCAAGAATTTAACCTCTGAACCTCTTGAAGACTGAAAATGACTTATTCAGAAATGCTAAAGGAGAAGGAATGGAAATTCACTTTTTCCATTTAGAATTCTCGTGGCTGATCTCATCTCCATTCAGAGTGGTGTGTCTCTCTGCATATTTTATTAGAGTTCTGTTGCAGTTGAGTTAAAGTTGTGCCTGCCCCACTGCCCTGAGCCTGTGCACGGGATATGTCCCATAAATTTTTGCTGACTGGCTGACTGACCCAAGGCCCTCAGGAGAGATGTGAGGAGTGCTAAGGCAGCTGAGAGAAAGTGCAGAATCTCTCAGCAGCCAGGAATTGAACCAGAAATGAAAAGGATAGGAAATCTAATTTCTGAAGAAAAGAAAAGCTACACAAGAGTCTTTGAATTATCTGTGTCAGTGTTTGATTTTGTTGGTATGGATAATGGAGAATTGAATCTTATTATTATTTTTTTGTCTTTAGTGGTAACCCAGTACATTATAAATCAATAAGCCTATGACTTTATCCTCCATTCTAAACTAACCATTAGACTTTACAATAGAGCCCCTGGACCCTAGTAATAGATTTCTCCATTCAGCATACTGAACTGAGGAATTCTAGGCATTTGAGTATCAGATTTATTTGAATTAACTGCTTTAGTGTAGTTGTGTAGCCTCCTGTACCCATATACTCGTGATGAGTGAAATTCTCATATAAAGTTGAAGTTACAGAAGAACATGACTGTGATGTTCCTCCCCTAATTCATCTTTTTATCACCATCCTCTCCTGAGTCTCCCCCATCCCCACCACATACAAAACACTCAGACATGTCAAAACCATTCTTGTTACTTTTTCTTATCTCCAGAGGAACTTGGAGACCATAATCTTAGTGATATCCAAACTCCAGGCTTACCAGTCTTTTTGATTTATCTTTCTACTTGCACTTTTTATTTTCTTCTAGTTCTTTTGACCCCCAGATTCACAATATAGCCCTGAAATATGTCTTCTGGACTACCTTTGAGTCTCTATTCTATTCTAAGCTTTCTATATTCTGAGCTTCGCCACATTTTTCATCTATGCTCTCTTTATCTCATGGCTAACTGTTTTTCCTAGGCCTTTTGTAGTTTTGTATAATACTTTTTGAATGTAATCCAGTATATTTCTACATGATCCAAGGACCAATGGGGAAATTGAAGTTCCTTTGATCATTATAATAATAAGATATTCACTGAGAATTTACTATGTGGCAAGTGCCATACTCTGTGTTTAATACTCATTTAATGATTACAACAGCCATAAGAATATACGTATTATGAGGTATGCATATTATGACTTATGGATGAGGGGAGCAAGGCTTTTATAGCATTAAGTAACTTACCCAAAGTCAACATAAAGCTACCAGGTAGAGCCACACTGTGGATCCATGTCTCTCTGACTCCAAAGATCATGTTTTTTTTTTTTTTTTTTGCGGTATGTGGGCCTCTCACTGTTGTGGCCTCTCCCATTGCGTAGCACAGGCTCCGGACGCACAGGCTCAGAGGCCATGGCTCACGAGCCCAGCCACTCCGCGTCATGTGGGATCTTCCCAGACCGGGGCACGAACCCGCGTCCACTGCATCAGCAGGCAGACTCTCAACCACTGCGCCACCAGGGAAGCCCATGATATTTATTTCTGTAGTGCTTCTTCTCTGTCATATTGTCTTACTGAGTATTGGATTACTATTTAGGTTGGGGTTTGTGCCTTCCAACCATTGCAAAGAATATGTCATTGTTACAATTAGAAAATGACATTCTATTTATATGTGAAAGGCAGCTATCTCTATCACTCTCTCTCCTGTGTGATAGTTTATGCAGAGTGTCTATGGGGATTTCTCAGATAGGAATGTGCTGTCAGTAGTACATAGGAAATCTGCCAATACTGCTTGATTCCCCCTGGATGTTGTTTAGCCTGCACAGCCATTTATCTTGTGCCTTCAGCACACTAGGGTGAAGACTAACTTTTCAAATGCAGTTCTGCTTACACGTGAGGGAAATGCAGTCTGGTCTTCCTTGAGGGTTTGATTTTGGGAAGAAAGTCAAGAGGCTAATCAAGGTTCTTCCACTTATAATTTTCTAGTGTTCCTTGCATGGGGTGTTTTCTCTGGCCAAATGAAAAGTCCCGACCCAAGGCAAATTAGGTGACTTCTAGAAATGATTCATTCCTTTTCACAGATTCAGGCATGAAATGCTTATGTGGTGTTTTAGCTACTATATAGTAGGCAATGGGAGATGAATTGGATTGTAGGTATGTGTGGAGAATAACCATTTATTAAGAACCACTTTAATGTTTTAATAGTAACTAAAAATATAGGATCCAGGAAAGTGTCTCAGGATCAGGTATGTTAATAGCAGTAAATATATATTTGTAGAGTGGATAAATTAATAAAAGGAACAAATCAAAGGCTAAATTTGAGAGTCTAGACTGGATTTATAGAAAGGAGATTAGAAGAAACTTTCAAAAATAGTCATATACTTTATTCAAGCCTTAAGAGAATATATCCTGTAATAATAAAAGCATCAAGATATAAGGATAGAGGAGGAGCTTCAAGATGGCGGAGGAGTAAGACACGGAGATCGCCTTGCTCTCCACAGATACATCAGAAACACATCTACATGTGGAACAGCTCCTACAGAACACCTACTGAACGCTCTCAGAAGACCTCAGACCTCCCAAAAGGCAAGAAACTCCCCACGTACCTGGGTAGGGCAAAAGAAAAAAGAAAAAACAGACAAAAGAATAGGGACGGGACCTGCACCAGTGGGAGGGAGCTGTGAAGGAGGAAAGGTTTCCACACACTAGGAAGCCCCTTCATGGGCAGAGACAGGGGGTTGCGGAGGGGGGGAAGCTTCGGAGCTGCAGAGGAGAGCACGGCAACGAGTGTGGAGGGCAAAGCGGAGAGATTCCCTCACAGAGGATCGGTGCCAACCAACACTCACAAGCCCGAAAGGCTTTTCTGCTCACCACCGGGCCAGGCAGGGGGCTGGGAGCTGAGGCTTGGGCTTCGGAGGTCAGACCTGAGGGAGAGGACTGGGTTTGGCTGCGTGAACACAGCCTGAAGGAGTGAGTGCACCACAGCTAGCCGGGAGGGAGTACAGGAAAAGGTCTGGAGCTGCCGAAGAGACAAGAGACTTTTTCTTGCCTCTGTATTTCCTGGTGCGCGAGGAGAGGGGATTAACAGTGTTTCTTAGAGCAACTCCAGAGACGGGCGCGAGCCATGGCTACTCATGGCACCCCAGAGTTGGGCATGGGACGCTACTCATGGCACCCCAGAGTTGGGCATGGGGCGCTAAGGCTGCTGCTGCAGCCACCAAGAAGCCTGTGTGCAAGCACAGGTCACTATCCACACCTCCCGTCCTGGGAGCCTGTGTAGCCAGCCACTGCCAGGGTCCCGTGATCCAGGGACAACTTCGCTGGGGGAACACGTGGCACGCATCAGGCTGGTGCAACATCATGCTGGCCTCTGCCGCCGCAGGCTCGCCCTGCATCCGTACCCCTCCCTCCCCCCGGCCTGAGTGAGCCAGAGCCCCCGAATCAGCTGCTCCTTTAACGCCGTCCTGTCTGAGCGAAGAACAAGACACCCTCAGGCAACCTACATGCAGAGGCGGGTCCAAATCCAAAGCTGAACCCCGGGAGCTCTGTGAACAAAGAAGAGAAAGGGAAATTTCTCCCAGCAGCCTCAGGAGCAGCGGATTAAATCTCCACAGTCAACTTGATGTACCCTGCATCTGTGGAATACCTGAATAGACAATGAATCATCCCAAATTGAGGAGGTGGACTTTAGGAGCAAAGATATATATATTTCTTTTCCCTTTTTCTCTTTGTGTGTGTGTGTGTATGTATATGCTTCTGTGTGTGATTTTGTCTGTATAGATTTGCTTTTACCATTTGTCCTAGGGTTCTGTCTGTCCGTTTATTTTTTGTTTTTCAAAAAATTTTTTTCTTAATATTTTTTATTTTAATAACTTTATTCTATATGACTTTATTTTATCTTCTTTCCTTCTTTCTTTCTTTTTTTTCTCCCTTTTATTTTGAGCCGTGTGGATTAAAGGCTCTGGCTGCTCCAGCCAGGCGACAGGGCTGGGAGAGGTGCCTCTGAGGTGGGAGAGCCAACTTCAGGACACTGGTCCACAAGAGACCTCCCAGCTCCACGTAATATCAAACGGTGAGATTCTCCCAGACATCTCGATCTCAACGCCAAAACCCAGCTTCACTCAATGACCAGCAAGGTACCGTGCTGGACACCCTATGCCAAACAACTAGCAAGACAGGAACACAACCCCATCCATTAGCAGAGAGGCTGCCTAAAATCAGGCCACAGACACCCAAAACACACCACCAGACTTGGACCTACCCACCAGAAAGACAAGATCCAGCCTCATCCACCAGAACACAGGCACTAGTCCCCTCCACCAGGAAGCCTGCACAACCCACTGAACCAACCTTAGTCACTGGGGACAGATGCCATAAACAACGGGAACTACGAACCTGCAGCCTGCAAAATGGAGACCCCAAACACAGTAAGTTAAGCAAAATGAGAAGACAGAAAAACACACAGCAGATGAAGGAGCAAGGCAAAAACCCACGAGACCTAACAAATGAAGAGGAAATAGGCAGTCTACCTGAAAAACAATTCATAGTAATAATAGTAAAGATGATCCAATTTCTTGGAAATAGAATAGAGAAAATACAAGAAACATTTAACAAGGACCTAGAAGAACTAAAGAGCAAACAAACAGTGATGAACAACACAATAAATGAAATTAAAAATTCTCTAGAAGGGATCAATAGCAGAATAACTGAGGCAGAAGAACAGATAACTGACCTGGGAGATAAAATAGTGGAAACGACTACTGTAGAGCAGAATAAAGAAAAAAGAATGAAAACAATTGAGGACAGTCTCAGAGACTTCTAGGACAATATTAAATGCACCAACATTCGAATTATAGGGGTCCCAGAAGAAGACGAGAAAAGAAAGGAACTGAGAAATTATTTGAAGAGATTATAGTTGAAAACTTCCCTCATATGGGAAGGGAATAGTTAATCAAGTCCAGGAAGCACAGAGAGTCCCATACAAGATAAATCCAAGGAGAAGCAAGCCAAGACACATATTAATCAAACTATCAAAAATTAAATACAAAGAAAACATATTAAAAGCAGCAAGGGAAAAACAAGTAACACACAAGGGAATCCCCATAAGGTTAACAACTGATCATTCAGCAGAAACTCTGCAAGCGAAAAGGGAGTGGCAGGAAATATTTAAAGTGATGAAGGAGAAAAACCTACAACCAAGATTACCCAGCAAGGATCTCATTCAGATTTGATGGAGAAATTAAAACCTTTACAGACAAGCAGAAGCTAAGAGAATTCAGCACCACAAAACCAGCTTTACAACAAATGCTAAAGGAACTTCTTTAGGCAGGAAACACAAGAGAAGGAAAAGACCTACAAAAACAAACCCAGAACAATTAAGAAAATGGTAATAGGAACATACATATTGATAATTACCCTAAATGTAAATGGATTAAGTGCTCCAACCAAAAGACATAGATAGACTGAATGGATACAAAAACAAGACCAGTATATATGCTGTCTACAAGAGACCCACTTCAGACCTAGGGACACATACAGACTGAAAGTGAGGGGTTGGAAAAAGATATTCCATGCAAATGGAAATCGAAAGAAAGCTGGAGTAGCAATTCTCATATCAGACAAAACAGACTTTAAAGACTATTAGAAGAGACAAAGAAGGACACTACATAATGATCAAGGGATCGATCCAAGAAGAAGATATAACAATTGTAAATATTTATGCACCCAGCATAGGAGCACCTCAATACATAAGGCAAATGCTAACAGCCATAAAAGGGGAAATCAATAGTAACACATAGTAGGGGACTTTAACACCCCACTTTCACCAATGGACAGATCATACAAAATGAAATAAGGAAACACAAGCTTTAAATGATACATTAAACAAGATGGGCTTAATTGATAGTTATAGGACATTCCATCCAAAAACAACAGAATACACATTCTTCTCAAGTGCTCATGGAACATTCTAGAGGATAGATCATACCTTGGGTCACAAATCAAGCCTTGGTAAATTTAAGAAAATTGAAATCATATCAAGTATCTTTTCCAACCACAACGCTATGAGAGTAGATATTAATTACAGGAAAAAATCTGTTAAAAATACAAAAACATGGAGGCTAAACAATACACTACTTATTAACTAAGAGATCACTGAAGAAATCAAAGAGGAATCAAAAAATACCTAGAAACAAACAACAATGAAAACACGACGACCCAAAACCTATGGTTTACAGCAAAAGCAGTTCTAAAAGGGAAGTTTATAGCAATACAATCCTACCTCAAGAAACAAGAAACATCTCAAATAAACAACCTAACCTTACACCTAAAGCAATTAGAGAAAGAAGAACAAAAAAAAACCAAAGTTAGCAGAAGGAAAGAAATCGTAAAGATCAGATCAGAAATAAATGAAAAAGAAATGAAGGAAACGATAGCAAAAATCAATAAAACTAAAAGCTGGTTCTTTGAGAAGATAAGAATACTGATAAACCATTAACCAGGCTCATCAAGAAAAAAAGGGAGAAGACTCAAATCAATAGAATTAGACATGAAAAAGAAGTAACAACTGACACTGCAGAAATACAAAGGATCATGAGAGATTACTACAAGCAACTCTAGGCCAAAAAAATGGACAACCTGGAAGAAATGGACAAATGCTTAGAAATGCACAACCTTCCGAGACTGAACCAGGAAGAAATAGAAAATATGAACAGACCAATCACAAGCACTGAAATTAAAACTGTGATTAAAAATCTTCCAACAAACAAAAGCTCAGGACCAGATGGCTTCACAGGCGAATTCTATCAAACATTTAGAGAAGAGCTAACACCCATCCTTCTCAAACTCTTCCAAAATATAGCAGAGGGAGGAACACTCCCAAACTCATTCTATAAGGCCACCACCACTCTTATACCAAAACCAGAGAAAGATGTCACAAAAAAAGAAAACTACAGGCCAATACACTGGTGAACATAGATGCAAAAATCCTCAACAAAATACTAGCAAACAGAATCCAACAGCACAGTAAAGGATCATACACCATGATCAAGTGGGATTTATCCCAGGAATGCAAGGATTCTTTAAATATGCAAGTCAATCAACGTAATACACCATATTAACAAATTGAAGGAGAAAAACCATATGATCATCTCAATAGATGCAGAGAAAGCTTTCGACAAAATTCAACACCCATTTATGATAAAAACCCTCCAGAATGTAGGCATAGAGGAAACTTTCCTCAACATAATAAATGCCATATATGACAATCCCACAGCCAACATCGTCCTCAATGGTGAAAAACTGAAAGCATTTCCACTAAGATCAGGAACAAGACAAGGTTGCCTACTCTCACCACTGTTATTCAACATATGTTTGGAAGTTTTAGCCACAGCTATCAGAGAAGAAAAATAAATAAAAGGAATCCAAATTGGAAAAGAAGAAGTAAAGCTGTCACTGTTTGCAGATGACATGGTACTATACATAGAGAATCCTGAAGATGCTACCAGAAAACTACTAGAGCTTATCAATGAGTTTGGTAAAGTAGCAGGATACAAAATTCATGCACAGAAATCTCTGGCATTCCTATACACTAATGATGAAAAATCAGAATGTGAAATTAAGTAAACACTCCCATATACCATTGCAACAAAAAGAATAAAATACCTAGGAATAAACCTACCTAAGGAGACAAAAGACCTGTATGCAGAAAATTATAAGACACTGATGAAAGAAATTATAGATGATACAAATAGATGCAGAGATATACTATGTTCTTAGATTGGAAGAATCAACATTGTGAAAATGACTCTACTACCCAAAGCAATCTACAGATTCAGTGCAATCCCTTTCAAACTACCAATAGCATTTTTCACAGAACTAGAACAAAAAATTTCACAATTTGTTTGGAAACACAAAAGACCCCGAATAGCCAAAGCAACCTTGAGAACGAAAAACGGAGCTGGAGGAATCAGACTCCCTGACTTCAAACTATACTACAGAGCTACAGTAATAAAGACAGTATGGTACTGGCACAAAAACAAAAATCTAAATGAACGGAATAGGATAGAAAGCCCAGAGATAAACCCACACATGTATGGTCACCTTATCTTTGATAAAGGAGGCAGGAATATACAGTGGAGAAAAGACCACCTGTTCAATAAGTGGTTCTGGGAAAACTGGACAGGTACATGTAAAAGTATGAAATTAGAACACTCCCTAACACCATATACAAAAATAAAATGGATTAAAGACTTAAATGTAAGGCCAGACACTATCAAACTCTTAGAGGCAAACATAGGCAGAACACTCTATGACATAAATCACAGCAATATTCTTTTTGACCCACCTCCTAGAGAAATGGAAATAAAAATAAACAAATGGGACCTAATGAAACTTCAAAGGTTTTGCACAGCAAAGGAAGCCATAAACAAGACCAAAAGACAACCCTCAGAATGGGAGAAAACATTTGCAAATGAAACAACTGACAAAGGATTAATCTCCAAATTTTACAAGCAGCTCATGAAGCTCAATATCAAAAAAACAAACAACCCAATCCAAAAATGGGCAGAAGACCTAAATAGACATTTCTCCATGGAATATATACAGATTGCCAACAAACACATGAAAGAATGCTCAACATCATTAATCATTAGAGAAATGCAAATCAAAACTACAATGAGGTATCATCTCACACCAGTCAGAATGGCCATCATCACAAAATCTAAAAACAATAAATGCTGGTGAGGGTGTGGAGAAAAGGGAACCCTCTTGCACTGTTGGTGAGAATAGAAATTGATACACCCACTATGGAGAACAGTATGGATGTTCCTTAAAAAACTAAAAGTAGAACTACCATACGACCCAGCAATCCCACTGCTGGGCATATACCCTGAGAAAACCATAATTCAAAAAGAGTCATGTACCAAAATATTAATTGCAGCTCTCTTTACAATAGCCAGGACATGGAAGCAACCTAAGTGTCCGTCAACAGATGAATGGGTAAAGAAGATGTGGCACATATATACAATGGAATATTACTCAGCCATAAAAAGAAAGAAAATTGAGTTATTTGTAGTGAGGTGAACAGATGTAGAGTCTGTCATACAGAGTGAAGTAAGTCAGAAAGAGCAAAACAAATACCGCATTCTAACACATATATATGGAATCTAAAAAATATCATGAAGAACCTAGGGGCAAGATGGGAATAAAGACACAGACCTACTAGAGGATGGACTTGAGGATATGGGCAGGGGGAAGGGTAAGCTGTGACAAAGTGAGAGAGTGGCATGGACATATATACACTACCAAACGTAAAATAGATAGCTAGTAGGAAGCAGCTGCATAGCACAGGGAGATTAGCTCAGTGCTTTGTGACCACCTAGAGGGGTGGGATAGGGAGGGTGGGAGGGAGGGAGATGGAAGAGGGAAGAGATATGGGAACATATGTATATGTATAACTGATTCACTTTGTTATAAAGCAGAAACTAACACACCATTGTAAAGCAATTATACTCCAATAAAGATGTTTAAAAAAAGTGATGTAAAGATAAATGTACAGCTCTTTTCAGTGTTTGTAGAGACAAACACCCCAAGAGTGTTTATCAAGCATTAGAATGGTTGAACAAATTTTCATATTTCCATTCTATAACACAGCTGTTTAAAAATAGCTCTATATTTATTTCCTGGGAGAGAGATACATGAAATATTAAGTGAGAAAATAAGTTGTAGTTTGATTGCATATATATGTATATACACACACACATATATACTTGATATATATACATATATATACATGTATATGACATCACTTGCTTTCTTTGTAAAAACAACAAATAATTACATATTTGTGTATGTATATATATGCAAATATTTGTATGAACTAGAGGAAGTTACTTCAGAGTAGGAATGAATGAGTTAAGGAAATCACTAACTTCCTGTTCATACGACCTTGCGTGTTTGACTAGTTATGATAATATGCATTATTTTTAATACGGTACTAAAAATAAAATCTTAAAGGGAGACTGTAGTTCTAGTTAAGAGATCATTGATGCTTGAAAGGAACAGCTTGAGATGTTGGGTTTTTTTTAATTGAAGTATAGTTGATTTACAATGTGCCAATCTCTGCTATACAGCAAAGTGACTCAGTTATATACATATAGACATTCTTTTTTTCAAATATTCTTTTCTGTTATGGTTTATCACAGGATATTGAATATAGTTCCCTGTGCTATACAGTAGGACCTTTTTGTTTATCCATCCTATATATAATAGTTTACATCTGCTAACCCCAAACTCCCAGTTCTTCCGTCCCCCATGCCCCTCCCCCATGGCAACCACAAGTCTGTTCTCTATGTCTGTGAGTCTGTTTCTGTTTTGTAGATAGGTTCATTTGTGCCATATTTTAGATTCTACATACAAGTGATATCATGTGGTATTTGTCTTTCTCTTTCTGATGTACTTCACTTAGTATGATAATCTCTAGTTGCATCCATGTTGCTGCAAATGGCATTATTTTGTTCTTTTTCATGGCGGAGTAGTACTCCATTGTATATATGTACCCCATTTTCTTTATCCATTCATCTGTCAATGGACATTTAGGTTGTGTCTATGTCTTGGCTATTGTGAATGGTGCTGCTATGAACATAAGGGTGCATGCGTCTTTTTGAATTATAGTTTTGTCCAGGTATGTGCCCAGGAGTGGGATTGCTGGATCATATAGTAATTCTATTTTTAGTTTTCTGAGGAACCTCCACACTGTTTTTCATAGTGGCTTTACCAACTTACATTCCCATCAACAGTGTAGGAGGGTTCCCTTTCTCTATACCCCCTCCAGCGTTTGTTATTTGTAGACTTTTTAATGATGGCCATTCTGACCAGTGTGAGGTAGTTGTTTTGATTTGCTTTTCTCTAATAATTAGTGGTGTTCATTGTAGTTTTGATTTGCTTTTCTCTAATAATTAGTGATGTTGAGCATCTTTTCATATGTCTACTGGCCATCTGTGTGTCTTCTTTGGAGAAATGTCTATTAAGGTCTTCTGCTCATGTTTTGATTGGATTGTTTGTATTTTTGTTGTTGAGTTGTAGGACTTATTTGTATATTTTGGAGATTAAGCCCTTGTCTGTTGCCTCATTTGCAAATATTTTCTCCCATTCCATAGGTTTTTTCATCTTTTTTATGGTTTTCTTAGCTGTGCAAAAGCTTGTAAGTTTGATTAGGTCCCATTTGTTTACTTTTGTTTCTATTTCTATTTCCTTGGGAGACTGACCTAAGAAAACATTGGTATGATTTATATCAGAGAATGTTTTGCTTACACTCTCTTCTAGGAGTTTTATGGTGTCATGTCTTATATTTAAATCTTTAAGCCATTTTGAATTTACTTTTGTGCATGGTGTGTGGGTATGTTCTAAATTCATTGATTTACATGCAGCTGAACAACTTTCCCAGCACCACTTGCTGAAGTGACTTTCCCATTTTATATTTTTGCCTCCTTTGTTGAAGATTAATTGACCATAGGTGTGAGGGTTTATTTCTGGGCTCTCTATTCTGTTCCATTGATCCATTTATCTGTTTTTGTACGAATACCACACTGTTTTGATTACTGTAGCTTTGTAATAGGAGGATCTTGAGAGTTTTTTTTATTTATTTGTTTTTATTTTTGGCTGCATTGGGTCTTCATTGTGCGAACCAGCTTTCTCTAGTTGCGGCGAGTGGGGGCTGCTCTTTGTTTTGGTGCGCGGGCTTCTCATTGCAGTGGCTTGTCTTGTTGTGGAGCATGGGCTCTAGGCATGCAAGCTTCAGTAGTTGTGGCATGCAGGCTCAGTAGTTGTGGTGCACACGCTTAGTTGCTCCGCGGCATGTGGGATCTTCCCGGGCTAGGGCTTGAACCTGTGTCCCCTCCATTGGCAGGCAGATTCTTAACCACTTCACTCCCGGGGAAGCCTGGATCTTGAGTTTTGTTGGAATATTGAAAGCCCCTCCTATCTGATATAGCATTGGATACTTATATGAGAAACTCAGCCTCTCCAAGGCTCAGTGTTCTTTTCTGGAATCCTAGAGATATAAAACAGATGCTTTCTGAGACCTCTTCTATCACAGATATTCTATTTTATTGCTTAAAAATAATAATAAATAAATATATGTGAAAATAGTGGTGGTGCCAGGGGATGGCTGGAGTTTAATCCTCTCCTTCCCCTCTACCTACCAATCCATCAGTCACCTACAAATTCCTTCAAATAGCCTTGTGATCTAAAGAAAAAATGATGCTGTTATGCAAACTCAGCTTCAAGATAAGCTCCCTGACCATTCCCTTACCTCATGTCGCTGTCTCTAAAGCCTCTCTAAAGTAGAAATTCTTGGTCTACTACTGTTAGAACTTGCTCCATAAAATAAATCAATACGTGTGATTAGGATCAGAAGAAGTATTTATTCATGAAGTTTAAAAAGCACATTATTCACATACAACTATTCTTTTAAAATGCAAATATCCTTTGGGAAAAGTACACTTTAAGCCTTACTATTCATTTATATATCAACAGATACATTTTTAAGATCTCTTCATAAGAGCAATTTTTTGTGAAGGAAACATGGGAGAGAAGGAGAGGGACGTGGAGGGAATGGAATAACCACAGAGAGGGGAGAAGTTTCAAAAAGTGAGTGCAGGGAGTTCCCTGTGGTCCAGTGGTTAAGACTCTGCTCTTCCAATGCAGGGGATGTGGGTTCGATCCCTGGTCAGGGAACTAAGATCCCACATGCCCCGTAGTTTGGCCAAAAAAAAAAAAAAAAGTGCAAACACAACAGGCACTTCTGGAGCTTGTCAGAAGAATGCGCTTGGGCCAAGAAATAGCCTTTAAATCCTCCTTGACTTCTGTCTTTCTCTCCTACCTCACATCAGACACATCTGCAAATCCTATCAGTTCTCTCTTCAAATATATCTGGAATCCAACCCCTTTTCACACCACTATTGCTCCACCCTGGACCAAACCACCATCATCTAGATTATTGCAAAGGCATTCTAAAACAAGTTCTGATTTCTGTCCCTTTAGGATCTGTTCTCAATACAGTAGCCAGAGGGACATTTTGAAAACCTAAGCAAGATCAGACACTCCCTTGCTCAAAACCCCTATTCTAGTGGTTTGCCATTTACTCAAAGTCAGAGTCAAGTTACCTACAGTGTCCTGCAAGAGATTCTTAGATTAGACACAATCTGGCGAGCTTTAAAGAAATATTCATGTTGAGGTCTGATTTCCCGAAATGTTGATTTTACTGGTTTTATGGTTGAGGCATTTATATTTGCTGGAAGGTCCTCAAGTGATTCTAATGAACATCCAGAGTTGAGAATCACTGTCCTCTATAATCTGCTCTCAGCTTTCCTCCTCAGCCCTCTTCTCTCACCTTCTTTTTGCCCTCTCCCTTAACACCCTATGGACACACAGACGTCCTGGCTGTTTCCTGAACACACCAGATCTACCACTTCAGAGTCTTTGTGCTGGCTCATACTCCCACCAGTGAGCCTCCTTCAGGTTATTAAAATGTCAAAGCATACTGCACAAGGACCCCTAGAAAATTATGAGTGGAAGGGCCTTGATTAATCTCTTGTAATTTTTTCCCCTGACTCAAACTCCTCAAGCTATACTAGATTGAATTTCCCTCATATATAAATATATCTGTCATTTGATAATTTAGCCTTCATCCTGGTGAGCTGAGGGTGCAAGATAAATGGTTGTGCAGTCCAAACAACTGCCCAAAAGAAACAGAGCTAGTGTTGGTGAATTTTCTGCATACATGCTCAGAGCATGTTCTTATCTAACCAAGTCCCTGTAGACACATGCATGTAACCTCACATACACAGGAAAATCATGTGCAGAGATGCTTTGACCAGAGTTTCTAAGGTCTCTGCCAGCACAGATATTCTAAGATTCTGATGTTGAAAATTAATACTAACGCAGAATTATAAATATTAATGATATGAAAACAGAATCAAGGAACAGCTTAAAGGGATTTAGCACCTCCATTCCCTGTAATACATCAGCCACCCTCAAGTGACGCCAAATAACCACACATTTTAAGGAAAAGCAGTGGTCTTGTTGCACACTGAACATTTATAGCCCCCTGGCTTTACACTTCAGAGCACATTGATGTCTCTGGAGCATCCCCCATGTGGAAGTCTCATGCTGGGCCTTCTGGATAAGCTTTTGGGAGCTTATCTGTGTCATTAGGGTCGTGTAATTTATTCATGGGGTTTAAAGCATTTATTTTTTTAAAGATGCCAATACCCCTTGGAAAAGGTACACTTTAAGGCTGATTACTCATTTATATTTCAGCATATGCTATTTTTAAGAGTGCTTGGTACCTAATAGGAGCTCAGTAAGCATTTGGAGAATGAGTAAATTGATGGGTTGAGTAGTTTTTATGGAACAAATGTAGGCCCCATGCTCTGAGAGAGACCTGGTCTGAGGTTATCGTATGTCCAAAGAAACCCTTCGAAGACCAACCTGACCACAACAGAGGGATTACCACATGTCCAAAGATGAGGAAGGAGCATTAGCTGATAATATGAAGAATTCATCTCCTGTATTAAGGGCACTGTAGCTGAGAACACTCCAGCTTTGTATGGGGGCGTGATCTCAGAAGAACCCACAAAAGAACTCACCTTTAAATATTTGACAGAACCTGGAGAGGACTAACACCAGCTCACAGGAGTATCAGCCAAGTAAGCTCTTTTTTGAACCTCCTGTCTTCCAGGTTTTCCAGTTTAAGCTGTCGGGGAGACAAGTAGAAGTACAAAGTAGAAAAAGAGAGAAGCCCATTCACTCTTCTCCAGCTGTATGTTTCTCTCCTACAGGCCTCAGCTGTGGGGAGGGAGAATCTTCGGCTTTAATTCAAGTTTAGACTTTTGATTTATTAGTGACATAAAACATTGTTTTGTGATTTAAAGTGACTCTAGGACTTTTTATTACTTAAGAGTACCCAGAAAAAGTAATGGGGACTGCCCAAATTTTCATCTGGAGACAGTCGAAATACTAACCCAACAGAATAAATTTGGAGAGACAGTGAGCGATAAAAGTGAAGTTGTTTATAATTCTATCCCATGAGTCAAACTTGTTACTTATGTCTCCTTCACAGCTCTGCCTTGATTAGCATGGTATCGATTCTCATGTCAGACTTAAAATATATCTGTAGTAAGTCAAACACATTTTCAGTTGGTGCTGAAATTTCGCACAAACGTTATTTTTAAATCAGCATGGAATTATTACAATGGATTAATTTTTTCAGTCTTTAAAAGGAGAGCCTGTCAAGAAAGTCTTTGCTTTGGGTTGGTCAAAGGATTGGAGTAAATCCAATTCCTGTTAGTAGGACAGTCTCCCGTAGCAGGCTTAAAGCTCACTTTCGAAAATCTCACACAGTCACACAAAGATTATCTTATGCTGATTTGATCTATGGAGATTACCAGTGGTAAAGGCACTAAGGAACTGCTTTTAATAGGCTATATTATTATTATTATTTTTAGCTACATCATGTAATAGACAAAATTGAGACTTTCCCAAGAAAAATAAGAATCGCAGTCTCTTAATTGTTCTCTTTAAATTTAAGACAACACAACTTTACCTTTGTCTTTAACAATTGTCATCAGTTGTGACAAAATGGCCTCTTCTTGTGGGAATGGCTTCCCATAATGTCTTGGTCTATTGAGACTTGTAGCCTTGTAAGCTGGAAGATAAGGGCTGTCCTGTGTCTCTTTTCTTTCTTCAGACAGCAGCCAGGCATAGTGTTCTGCACACACAATAGGTGTCAAAGAATTCTATTGACCAAACGTCTGGGTGTTTCAGTCATTTGGAATGCATATTGCTGCTATTGTTCATGTTTGAAACACAAACAGCATTAATACCAACGTTCTGTGGCTTCTGAATTCCTTTCACAGCTCTCTCCTCATTTCAACTAATTACTGTAATAGGCAGAGCACCCCTTCCCTTTTGACAGTTAAGATGGAGGAAATTGAAAACTCAAAAAGACCATAAAGGACGGTCTTTTTAAAAAGAATCCATTAGTTGATTAAAAGTTATCTCAAATCCTCAGCATCCAAAGTCTCTAACTTAAAATTTCCTGTTAAAGCATAAACGAAGTGGGTCCTTTTTTTCCCTCCTGAAGATCACAAAAACCATTTCACTTTGGAGGTGATTCTCCTACCTTTGTGTGTAAATGTACTTAAAATTTTATATAGGTGTGAATAAGAATAGGTAATCTTTTCCCTTTGTCATTTCTGGAAGTGAATTTTCTCCTTTCATTCTTTGAGAGGATGAATAGAGGAGGGCATATGAAGAGCTGGTAAGTGGGGCTGTTTACCTGTCTGCTGTAAGATTAATAACACACTAAGCGATTCTCACAGTTATTACATTTATGAGCAGGAAGAGCCTTAGGCAAAACCAAGAGAGATGTCTTTGCTACCAACATATCTTTATTTTCTTTATCTCCTTTGTCAGTCTCCTTTCCAAACTTCCAGCACTTAGTGCCTAACCTTTCTGCTGCCCCTTAGATGCCTCAACCCCAACCTACCCCTTGGCATACGCTTCAATATTCCTTCCAGAGAAGCTTTGTGCCCGACTTTCCTTGACTCTTTTCTCTTTGTTCTAACTGGCTCTCATGTATTCCATCCTCCCAGGCTTTGCTTGGTTACTGGCTAACAAATTAGATCAACTCCTTCATTCAGGGTAGAGATAATCAATTATGATTCAATGTGTTACAGAAGAGTTGCATCATTTCCACAGTTAAGTAATTGAGCTTGAGCACAGGGTTTGGGTATTAAGGAAGAAAAGAGAAAGAAGTGTGATTTATCATGTGTTCCCCATTGCAGTATTCAGCCCAGGCTGCTGTTACAAAGTACCATAGACTCGTTCAAACAACAGACATTTATTTCTCACAGTTCTGGAACCTGGAAGTCCGAGATCAGGAGGCCAGCATGGTCGGGTTCTGGGGAGAACTCTCATTTTAGATTGCTGAAGCTGACTGTGTCTTCATCTGGCTTATAGGAGATTTCTCTCTCTTTCTCTTACTATAAGGCCACCAATCCCATTTAATTAGAACTCCATCCTGAGAACCTCACTTAACTTTAATTTCCTCCGAAGGCCCTATTTCTATATACAGTCACACTGGGGGCTAGAACTTCAACATATGAATTTGGGGGGCGGGGCACAATTCAGTCCATGGCATTCATTCTACTGCACCTATGGATGATTGGGAATGAACAAGATAGTAATATGTATATATCTGTTTCTCCTTTGTAAGTCTCTAAACTTCTGTTTTCATTTTGTGAATGTTTGTTGAGCTGAATTTGATTCTAAAATTTAAATATATATACATTTCCTAGAGTATGTCCAAGTACTTCATCTGATGATCAGTTGAAGAAATAGTTCTCTGTTCTGATAATATTGGGGAAGGAAAAAAACTGACTATGTTTGATTTGTTGAGAAATGGCATATGTGCATGCTATACTTCATGGGTGACTTAAGGGAGTTTTAAGGGTAATTTGGTCAGTGTGTGATTCTTCACCTTAGGAATTGCCTTTAGAACTGAACAGGACTTCATTATACATATGATTTTAACAGGCTTGAATAGCATAACTTAAGGTCATGAGTAACCTGGTACTTATTAGGATTATATTTGGGTAAGGAGACCTAGAAAGTCTTTGAAAATATTCATAGGTAGTGTCCTTCTCTGACCATAAATAATTATAAAAACCCAAAGTTTTGTATATGACACTGTGATATATAAAATGCTTTTATAACCCTCACATAAAAAATAACATGAAATAAAGTACAAACTCCAGGTGACTTGTTTATTAATTAATTCAGGAAGATATTGATTAATGTGACTCAGGAAAAGTCAATAATTTCTATGTGGTAGGACAGATGTTTTCAGAAGTCCTTCCATGGAAACTTGCTCTCTTCTTATTAAAAGCTGAGTTTGGAAACAATTTCCAGGTAGGAGGCAGTTGCAGGAGATCAATTATTTAAAGTTTACTTATTCAGGAAATATTTAAGTGCAGGCTAAATGCCAGTACTGTTCTAGGTTCTAGGGAGCACTTGAGAATAAGACTGACAAGCCCTTGTTCTGCAGGGGCTCACATGGAGTGGGGAGGGAGAAAGGCAATAAACAAATACAATAAACACAACACCAGCTGGCAATAAAGTGGGCTGACTTGGCAGGGTACCTGGAGTGCTGCTTCAGATTGAGTGGTTAAGGAAAAGCATTCAGATTTAAGGGAAGACATGAATGACAAGGAGTCAGTCATTGCAAAGGAAAGGGAGAAGTACCAAAGGGCACAGCTAGGATGAAGGCCTGTGGTGTGAACAAACTGCTGTGTTTGCCGACCAGAGGTACAAAGCAGCATGTCCATTTGCAGCAATATGGAAAAGAGAGAGGATGGCTAGAATGCTGATTGTCCTTAAGAAGATCTGCAGGAATTTATTCAGTAACAAATTAGAAACGGCAGTAGATTAAGCTATACAGAAATAGTTGGATGAAGACTCTGTTTAAACTGTATCTCCTAGCTGGTGCAAGGGGATTGAGAATTTCCTGAAATTAGTATAAGTGCCCTGATATGAGGAAGTGACCACTTTGAGTTAGACAAGCCTGGAGATTGAGAAAGTGAGGAGCACAAAAAATTATGAGTAGAAACACAGAAATAGAAGAGTTATGGTTATAGGATAAGACTTTTCCAGTAGCAACATGTTCCACATGTTGATCTTACTGGCAGCTTACTCCAGTGTGCTGTACCAATATTACCATTTATTATGTGCGTCATAGCAGTGGAATAGGACTTAGGATATAGGACTAAGGATTTCAATACCAATACCTTAGTGATACTTAGCTCTAGCACCACTATCACACTATCTCCTGTAATGTGGGAATGCTCTGTGCATCTTTACGTATGCATACATACAATGCATATGTAATGTATTATATGTAGCATATGTATTTATATATTATACATGTGCATTTATATAAAGTGAGTTCATTGCATTTTGTGTATTTGGCCATTCTCAACTAAACCATATTTTGTCACTACATAAGAAAATTCCTTCAGAAACTGCAAAGGAATTCCAACTGAATTGGTTGGACCCACCCCAAAAGAATTACTCTGTAAAATAAAAACAAAAAACTAAAGCAACAAAAAGTCTATTGCCTTTATACAATATCTTGGTTTAGAGATGACATTCATTTACACTTTCATAAACATCACTTCACATAGGCAGGCATCATAAGCCTCATTTTGAAAATGGGTACTTGGGGGTGCAGAAGTGCTTACTTTCAAAGATGAAACTACCAACAGAGTACCCTCTGCGTATTTCTTATTTGAGAATCCTGAGAGAAGCTGCTTGGCCAGTGCATATGCTGCCTGGGTCTGACCATGCTCCAGATTTGGTCAGCTATGACTAGGGAATGGGAGGGGAGTAAAAACATGACTGAGAGTGTGGGCTGTAGCTATTCCTAGGAAAGGGGAGTGAGCAGTTACTGCAAAACGTAACAAATCTGCTTACCAGCAAGGCAGGGTGTAGAAATATTTTTCAGCTACTCAGCTGAAATAAATAAAACCTGTACTTTAAGAAGTAGATTTTGCAGTAGCAAGTGAGTTTTTAATTAACATCAGAGTTATTATTAAAAACTTGCATAACCAAGACTGTCCTTCATCATTTTTTTAATCCTCTTTTGCATGGAAAGGTGAAGATGGTACAATATGTATTCTTGAACATTTCAAATAAATTAGAGCAGGTTCCCAAAATAGAGTGTGTGGGCTCTTTTGTTGGTGTTTTACTCCTTGTTCAAACTGTGGCATTCACACCATCCACACGCTTATGTCTGTGGTCTAGAGCGGCAAGGAGCAATTGGGCGGCTTCAGTGGCTTCTACAGAGACAGAACTACACCTGCCTGTTCTGAGGGTGTTATTTTCAAGTGAGACCCTCTCCCAGATATATAATTAGCTCATGGCTAATAGGTCATAGAAAGAAGAATCCTAGAAATATGCTAAGAGATGAAGTTTCAGAGAAAAGAAATTTAAATGGATCTGGCTGTGTTTATTTTATTCCAGTTATACTAGTAAAATAATAGCAGCGTTGGAGGAAAAAAGTGACTAGGGTAGATAAATTTAAAAAATTTATGCTGAAAACAGGGCTGAATTTTTGAAAGGGAATAATTGGTAAAGAGTAAATGAAAAGCGTTAAGCAACAGAAGAACTTACTCTGATGCTTTTACTAAGTTCCAACAAAATGGCAAGAGCTTGACTTCTTATTTTATGTAGGTCCAGCTGTAGGTTGAACAGGTAGATTTATGAAAGTCCACCAGGAAAGCACATACTATGTGGAAAGTCAGGGACATCGTGGCCAGACCAGTGGCCTTTTAACTTTAAGGGTCCATCTTGACAAACTCACTACTCCAGGTCTGTCCTCCAGTGGACATGAACTGGCTGGGGCACTCCTTCCTCTATGAAGCTATCTTATAATCACTGTACAATGTAGAACAAAACATTTAAAACCATAGGCTTTGAAATCAGGCAGATTTGAGATCCATCTCTGATCATTTTTCTTAAAATAGTGTGTCTTTGGGCAAATTACTTTATTGTTGTATAATTGAATTTTCTTTCCCAAGCAGTGCAAATAAAATTACCTTACTTGCAGAGTTGTTGGGAAGAGTAAATGAGGTAATATATGTTACATACTCAGTAGTACATGATAGGAGTTAAAAAAAAATGGTGTCTATCACTGTTACCTACTTGAGCCTCTTTTGGTTGATCAGTTGTCCAGGTTTGCACTGAAAGTCTTGGTCTCTTTGGTTTTTAGCATGGAAAGTCCCAGATGTCTGGAACTGTCCAGTCCTGCGCAAACAGGGATGGTGGTGACACTACAGTCATTCACCCTTTAGAGTAAAAGACTCTGTAGTCAAAATTTCTTGATTCCAATATGCATTTCTAGGGGTTTTTATTCTATTTGGTGTTGCACAACCATGTGTATTTAACAGACCCTTACATAGAACTTAGTGTGTGCCAGACACTGTTTGAAGCTTTTACAAATATTTACTTATTTAATCATCATAAAAACTCTCTGAGATAGGTACTATTATCATCCCTGTTTACAGATGAGGAAACTGAGGCAGAGAGAGGTTGAGTAAGTTGCAGAAGGTCACACAGCTGTTCAGTGAAGGAGCCTGGATTCAAACTTTCAAATTCTGGTTCCCGAGTCCATGTTGTTAACTACTATCCTTATGGTGACTGTGTGTTGTATGTGTTTTCTAACTAGTAGTACCTGGAATCATGATGAGAATTGCATTTTAAGCTCTGTCACTGATTTGAAACTTGGCTTCGCCTGCACATCTGAGTTTGTTGAGGTGTAACCTGAGACACATACTTAAACCCGGTGATTAAGGGCTATGAGTATCATGGGGGAAAGTATACCATAAAAAGCAGGATAGTAATATTGTCAAATGACATCCAAGGCCTGATTTTCCAGTGTGTGAATCTTTGGGATTCCTATTTTTTTTTACTTTCTCTTACCAATTTGTCATATCACATATGAAAGCGATTTGTCTTTAGAGTGAGCTAGTTCCTTTGAAAGAAGGAAAAAGGAAGAGATTTGATAGAAGAAAATACTTAAACATTTAACTATTTTGACTATGTGGATTTGTGTAGTCACATAATTGTCAGCTTAACCTAGATTCTAAACATTATCTACATTGTATTTTGAATTAAGTAATTCTTTTTAATCAAAATCTGTCTTCTTTGCCTCCATCCTGACCCTCTCCACTCCAAGGACACACTCACACAGCTTTGTTAGTCTCTTGACTACTAGTAAGTGGCTCTGCTACAAACCTGGATTAATAGTTGCATGGTTTTGCTATCACAGCCTAAATATGGTTAGTTGTGCAGATGGATCAATGTATAAGCATAAAGCTTTCTCAATCTTCTCTCTGCACATCCAGTTTACCACTTTTCCTGGAAATATTTGAGAATATGAAAATCTTCAGTCTGTCCCCTTTTTACAGATTTATTTAGAATTCACAAATGTTTTATTCCAAGTACTTCTTCCTTTAATTTAAGTCACAAACTTAAATTCAACAGAAGGCACACTATCTTCATTTCTTGTTATTTAATATATTTTTCATTTCATCTTATTTTGTATAATTTGGCAGAGATTTCTGAAGGGTAAGGTACATGAGATTTCTGAAGGGTAAGGTACTATTTTGGACATTTTCTGTGATGAAATGGTGGTGCTTCAAGATTATTCTAGAGCCATTACACACAGCACATTCTGTTAGTCCCAGATATAAGCCAGAATTTGCTTGTCACAGACATGAAACCAAGAATGTCTTCATGACTAGCTTTTATATTCATTTCAGGAATTTTTGAGCACCTAATACATGCAAGGCATGGTGCTCACCTCTCCTTTTTTGGTTGCTAAGTTTCAGAAGATGAGGTCCCTGATTTCAAGAAGTTATGTCCAGAAGGGCTACAAAGCAGAATACTATAAGGTTTACAGTGGAAGTGCAAAGGGCTGCAGAGAGGCAAAAAAAGAAGAGATTGTTTATGATGGGATGGGAGGAGAGGGAAAAGATTGGGGGAGGCATCTTAGAAGAGGTGGCATATGAACACACACTTGAGAGACAAATAAGATATGAACAAACAGGATAGAGACAAACAGGATAGAGATGGGTAGGAAGGACAGTTCAAGCTCAGAGAACAACTAAAGCAAAGGCACATAAGGCAAATGACAAAGTGGAAAAGGGCAAGTCTTCTGAGAGCATGGTCAATCCCCACATGCATTAAGCACAGGGGGATGTGAGTGCTGTGCTGAGAGAGATGGGAAGATACTCTAGAGTAATGATGGAAGGTCTTGGCATGCTTTTAGTGTGGACTTTGTTTTGTGGGCAAAAGGAGCAGTTGTTTAATTGAGTAATGTATATGAGCTCATTGTATACAGCACAGGGCATAGAGCAGTTGTCTAATAGATGGCTGTAATTTTTATCATTCTTATTTTTGGAGGTTTCTAGTAAATAGGAGTGATGAGATCGCGTTTAAAAGAGATTCTTAACTATTGATTTGCCCCCTCCTACAATTGCTCTTTATTTTTCCATCAGTTCTTACGAGAAACAGAGAGGAAAAATCAGCAGAGAGGACACCATATCTGGCATTTGATGATGTGGTAATCCTACTATTATCTTTCTCAAAAAGATTTGTTATGCCAGCTTTGAAGTGAATACTCACCCAACCAAGAGCTATTTATCATTGAAAGAAATAAAAATAACAATAACATTATAGCTAACATTTAAAAATCACATGGTATGATTCAAGCCCAATTCTAGGTGCTTCACATGTTATTACATTTCCAACCTCCACAAGAACCCTATAAAATAACTGGCCTGGGAGGTGGAGTTGGTGGAGACTTCATGGAGGAGAAAGATTTTAGAGAAAGGAGGGATTCCAAAGGTTGGACACAAAGAAGAACAGGGCATCCTGATAGAAAGAATGTGAGCAAATGTAGGCATATAAATGTATTTTCATAAAAGGTAAAGAAAAGCTGGGAGAGGCTAATAACTCACACAGCTGTTAAGCGTTAAAGCCTGGATTCAAATCGAGCAGGTCTAACTTTGAGGTTTGTATCTTAAATCCTAGGACTTGAATCCAGGTTTTAAGCCTCCAGAATCCACGCTGTTAATCCTTATTTTACAGTGCTCTCCTAGTTGTAAAACTAATAGTTTTACAAATCTTAATACATATAATGAGTGCCTTTTATATGAAATGCAGTTATCCTCGAGTATCTGCGGGGGCTTGGTTCCAAGACCCACTAAGGATACCAAAATCTGCAGATGCTTCAATCCCTTACATGCATAAAATGATGTAGTACAGTCGGCTTTCCATCTCCACAAGTTCTGCTTCATGGATTCAATCAACCATAGATCGAATTTCCAGGGGTGAGGAATCCGTGGAAACAGAGGGCCGATTATATATGTTAACCACCATGAGGAACCTGCTCTCGAGTAACTTTTGGTCTACTTAGGGAAGATGGATATCCAAGAGTGAGTCACTTCTTCATTTTTGCATTCTTATCAAATCCAGTGAAAGAAAAGAGAAAGGGTATAGCATTCACAGAACACCTAGTGCAGATCTGGTATAATGTTTTCTTAACTTAATTTTTAAAAATGCCTTGACTGAGATACCATCCACTCCTTTAGAGTGGTTTTTAGTATATTCAGTGTTGTGCAATTATAATCATAATACAACTTCAGAACATTTTCATCAGTCCTCCACCTCAAATACTGTACCCATTAGCAGTCACTCCCCATCCTACCACCCTGCCCACCATAGGCAACCAATAATTTCTGTGTCTATAGTTTTCCTTATTTCTAGACATTTCAAATAGATAAAATCATGAACTATGTGTTCTCTTGTGACTGGATTCTTTCACCTAGCATAATATTTTCAATGTTCATCCAAGTTGTAGGAGGTATCAGTACTTCATTTTATTTTTATTGCTGAATAATATTCCATAGTATAGATATACTATGTTTTATTTATCCATGCATATAATTATATAAATTTGGGTTGTTTCTACTTTTTGGCTGATATAAGTAATGCTGCTATGAACATCTGTGTATAAGTTTTTACGTGAACATATGTTTTCATATTTTTCTTTTTCTTTTATCTCATTGCCCTGGCTAGAACCTCCAGTACAATGTTGAATAGAAGTGGGTAGAGGAGATACCTTCATATTGCTCCTGATCTTAGGGAGAATGCATTCAGTCTTTCACCATTAAATATAATGCTAGCTGTGGATATTTTGTAGGTGCCTTTTGTAGATGAGGTTGAGGAAACTTTTGTTTATTCCTAGTTGGTTGTGTGATTTTTAACTTTTTTCATTAATTATGAAAGGGTACTGGATTTTGTAAAAAGTTTTTTTCTTCATCTATTAAGATCATGTGGCTTTTGTACTTTATTATATTGATATGGTATATTATGTTAATTGATTTTTGGATATTGAATTAACCTTGTATTCTTGCAATAATTCCATTTGGTATAGTGTGTAATCATATCTATATGTGTTAGATTTGGTTTGGTAGTAATGTCTTGAAGATTTTTGCATTCATGTTCAAAGTGGTCTATAGTTTTATATTTCTTTTGGTGATTATATTAGTCTAAAATACCACAGACTGTGTGGCTTAAACAGAAATTTATTTCTCAGAGTTAAGTAGGCTGAGAAGTCCAAGATTAAGATGACTGATTGAGTTCCTGGATGAGAGCTCTCTCCCTGGTTTGCAGATGGCCACATTGTCTTCCCATGGCCTTTCCTCTGAGTGTGTGGAGGGAAGAGAGGGGAGAAGAGAGGGAGGGAGAGAGGGACTTCATTTAACCTTAATTACCTCATAAAGGTCTAATTTCCAAAATTTGCAGAGGTAGAGAATTTTGGGAGGACACAATTCAGTTTATAGCAGTGATATCTTTGTCTGGTTTTTGTATCAGGGTAATAGTGCATCATATAATAAGTTGGGCAGTGTTCCTTGCTTTTCTGTTTTTGGAGAAGAGATTGTGAAGTTTGGTATTAATTCTCCTTTAAATGTTTGATCATGTTTTCCTTGCCACTTTAAAGATTTTATATTTGTATTTGTTTTTCAACGTTTTTACTATGATGTGTTTTGGTGTGGATTTCTTTGTGTTTATCTAACTTGGAGTTCATTGATCTCTTGGATATATTAATATTTTCCATCAAATTTAGAATGTTGCAATCATTATTTCTTTGATAATTTTTGTTTGTTTCTGTCCTCTCCTCTTCTGTTCTCTCTTCTATCTTTTCTTTTTATTTTCTCTCCTATTATACATATGCTGGTGCACTTAATGGTGCCCCACATTTCTCTGATGTTATTTATTTTTTATCTCTCTATTCTTCAGATTGCATAATCTCTATTGATTTGTATTGAAGTTCACTGATTCTTTCTTCAGCCCGTTCAAATCTATTGTTGAACCCCTCCAGTGAAATTTTTATCTCAGTTATTGTATTTTTCAACTCCCAAATCCATTTTTTTGGATAATTTATCTCTGTATTGATAATATTTTCTATTGATAAGACATTGTCATCACATTTTCCTTTACTTCTTTAAGCAAGGATACTTTTAGTTCTCTGAACATATTTATAATAGCTGCTTTGAAGTCTTTGTCTGCAATGTCTAACATGTGGGATCATTCAAAGGTAATTTCTGTTGCTTGCTTTTATTTTCCTATATGTGAGTCACAGTTTCCTGTTTTTTGGGGTTTTTTTGCATGTAGTCTATGTTTTTATTGAATATTGGACATTTAACATAATATAGAAATTTCCCCTTATTCTCTTCCAATAAAATTTGTTCCCCTGGGAAAATATTCAGATATTCACTCTGAAAAAAAAACCTCTGTACACTGCTTCAGAGCTGGGTATGGAGACAGTGACTCACTTTTCTTGGAATGACACCCTGGCTTCCCTGGGCTAGGGCAGCTGATCTTCCTAGCTTATCTTTCCTGTTATGGAACCTCTGCTCTCTGAGCTGAGGCAAGGGTGATCTAGGTCCCTGTATTAAAGGCCTTTAATTCTAGTGTAGAGTTTCCACCTTATGAGTGGAGGATAGTTAGAGGAAGAGGCCTCCAGACCTCACAACTTCTCTTGCCTGGAATAGAACCTCTGCAATACAGATAAGGGTGGGTGGGTGGGGGAGTAGTGGGAAATACTGGCAGCCTATTCCTCCTGAAGAAATACTGTAGCCCTCACTTGGGAGCTGGGAGGAAAGTGAGCCCTGTGTTCCTGACTGCACTCATCCAGACTGGAGCTTCCATCACGGTGAACTTGGATGGAAGCTTGTGACTTATATGCCACAGCTTCTTCCTGTTCTTATGAAGATTTGGTAAATTTTCTTGAGTAAATATTTCTTCATTTGCTGTATTCTCTTAAGCCCATTTCCAGAGTTTTGTTTGACTGTTTTTAAAATTATTTCTAGCCAGTTATGATTTGTTTCACTGGGGAGAAGGTCTTGGAGATCCTCATGCTGCCATTGCAGAAGTCATCTCCCTATACACTTAATTGCTAAGCCTATTATCTCTGTTAATCTTTACAACAACCTAAAAGTGAGGCAGTAAATATCAGAGCCAGGATTTGAATCTGGACACATGACACCATATCTTGCTTTGTGGCAAGTGCTTAATAATATTTGCTGAATAAATTAATGAACCAAAAAAAATCAAGCAATACAATTTTAGAAAAAATTACTTTTCAAGAAGAGTGTTAAAATAAAGGCTATTAGGGTTGAGTTGAGAGAGATATCATGAAGCATTTTTTTGCTATTATAGAAAAAATGCAATTTCTTAGAAATTGCAGAATTCTCAAACTTTGTACCTAAACTATTGATCTTCATGACCAAGTTATGCTGTACAGCCAATTTATCAGACCCTTACATAGTACTTAGTATGTCCCAGTTTTACAATATGTGAAGCAGTAGCTCAGAAAGGGGTAATTTCTGAAGGAGAACATGATGTCAGATCATGAGGAAAGATAGAAAACAGTGAAGAGGAGTTTCAAGGACGTGAATGGGAAGGTAACTGCAGCAATGATAAAAGGAAACTTTTATCATTGGCTAAAGAAGAACACAACCGGGTGAGCCCAGAACTACACCAGCAAAGAAGGGACCTGGCAAGCTGGCATTTTCAGTTATTTCTGGTGGGTACTTCCAGCCTTGATAGTGTCTCAAGCACAGGGCAAGTCATGTGTGTTTCTTTGATGGTGTTCTCTTTTGAAAGAATGGCTAAAATGGGGAAAAGAAAAAAAAGGAAACATTTTGCACTCTGATGATTTCTGTGCTTTTCTTTACTCTTTCTTTACTCTTTCTTCTATCCACCCTTTTGCAAGAACTCTGGCTCTTGCCTGTTAACACGTGAAGCCAGATGCCAGGATCTATGATTATAATTTTGTCTTGTCTGGTTCCTCCAGAGCAGTTAATCTTTCTCTTTGGGCTATAATAGCTGAGGTGCTGTAGTCTCAGAGCAGTGAAACCAAGTTAGACCTGGGCATGAGAGTGCTGTCTACATTGAATTAAAGGCTTGAAAAGCAGCCATGGTTGTTTTAGCTCCATTCATCTCCCAAAGCAAGTAGCAACGTCTGCCAGATAGACATAGTCTAATTTGATAGGTGGAAACATTTCTACGACTCATGGACTATATTACAAATGCTGTCAGTTGAAGTCTCTTATACAACTCAGAACTGTATTCTCCTATACTATATCATTTAGAAAGTCCAAAAGAGCACTTAAAAATAAAATGAAATGGAACAGAAAATCTGCCCCAGATAACTCTTGCAAAGTTTGCTGATGTCATTAGAGATCAAACACTTTGTTACCTACCTCTAGTGGGTTAAAAGCATTTCAAAGATTTTTTTCCTGCCCTCAGTATATCTTTAAATGACAGGCACAGATGTTTGCTTTCACTTCCTAGCATCCTCATCCTTGGCATTCATTGTCTAAGCACTGGAGTTTCAGTCATCACATGAATGATTGCAAAATACATGTCTACATTCACTGTCCTTTGCCACCTCTAGCTCTCCTGTGGGTCATGGGATAATTAGATATTTGAAAAGCACCTTGAAATAATAGCTATAAATAGTTCCTTTCTCCAGTTTTAGAAAGCTCCATGGAAAGAAGGGTCATTGGAAAAATCCTTGGATCACCCTGCATAAAAGACTGGTGTTTGTTTGTCTTGGAGCAATTCAAGGAGAGGGAAAATGGTGTGATGGAAATAGGTCCTGATAGAGAGGAGAATGGGTATCTAGTCTCAGCTCTGTCACTAATTACCTGTGTAAGTTCTAAGAAATCCCTTCTCCTTATGAGCCTGTATATGTAGAATGAGGATTGAACTTAATGATATTTAAGATTATTTTTGAATATTCTGTGAACACTTGTTTTACCTTTGTGCCACTTTTTTTAGTCTCTTCGGACTATCTGCATAGTAGTTCCTAGTTTGTCACTAGGTAAGTGGCTCCTCTGACTTTGTAGAGAATGCAGGAGGCCTGGTCTGAACACTTGAACATTTGAGATTTCAGGTTTTCCATTAAGGGAGAGAAGTTGGTGTGGTGTACCAAGGCAGGAAATAGAAGATTTGGTGTACTAGGAAGCAGCTGGCGGTTAGCATATACTATTTAAGATGTTAGCTCACTGCCTTTTTCTTAAATTGAAATATTGTTGATATATATACTATGTTAGTTTCAGGTGTACCACATAGTGATTTCACATTTGTGTGTACATTATGAAATAATTACCATGATAAGTCTAATAACCATCTATCTCCATATAAAGTTATTACAATATTATTGACCATATTCCTTATACTATGTATTACATCCCCATACCTTATTTATTGTATAACTGGAGGCTTGTAGATCTTAATCTCCTTCACCTATTTCACACCCCCCATCCACATCCCCTCTGGTAACCACCTTTGTTTTTCGTATCTATGGGTCTGTTTTCATTTTGTTTTGTTTGTTTTACTTTTTAGATTCCACATATAAGTGAGATCATATGGTGATTTCCTCTCTGATGTATTTCACTTAGCATGATACTCTCTAGATCCATCCATGTTGTCACAAATGGCAAGATTTCCTTTTTATGGCTGAGCAATGTTTCATTGTATATATATACACCACATCTTCTTTACCCATTCATCTATCCATGGACACTTAGGTGGCTTCCATATCTTGGCTATTGTAAATAATGCAATGAATGTGGGGGTGAATATATCTTTTTGAATTAATGTTTTTGTTCTCTTCACATAAATACCCAGAAGTGAAATTGCTGGATCATTTGGCAGTCTGTTTTTAATTTTTTGAGGAACTTCCATACTGGTTTTTATAATGGCTGCACCAATTTACAATCTCACCAAGATTGTGCACAAAGATTCCCTTGTCTCCATATCTTTGCTAAAAGCTGTTATTTGTTGCCTTTTTGATGATACCCATTCTGACAGATGTGAGGTAGTATCTCATTGTGGTTTTAATTTGTGTTTCCCTAATGATTAGTGATGTTGAGCATCTTTTGATGTGTCTGTGGTCCATCTGTATGGCTTCTTTGGAAAAGTGTCTATTCAGGTTCTCTGCCCATTTTTAATTGAGTTGTTTGTTTTTCTGATGTTGAGTTGTATGAGTTCTTTGCATATTTTGAATATTAATCCTTTACCGGATATATCATTTGCAAATATCTCCTTGCATTCAGTAGGTGGCGTTTTTGTTTTGTTGATAGTTTCCTTTGCTGTGCCAGTATTTTTAGTTTGAGGTAGTCCCATTTGTATGTTTGAGTGCGTGTGTGTGTGTGTGTGTGTGTGTGTTTGCTTTCTTTGCTCTTGCCAGAGGAGACAGAGCTAAAAAAAATATTACTAAGAGCAGTGTCAGAGAGTGTACTGCCTATGTTATCTTCTACAAGTTTTATTGTTTCAGGTCTTGCATTTAAGTCTTTAATTAATTTTGAGTTTATTTTTGTATATAGTGTAAGAAAGTAAAAGTAATTCAGTCTATTTGTTTTGTATGTAGCTATCCACTTTTCCCAACACCATTTATTGAAGAGGCTCTCTTCCCCCATTGTATATTCTTACCCCCTTTGTGATAGATTAATTGACCATGTAAGTGTGGGTTCATTTCTGGTCTCTCTAGTCTTCCACTGATCTATGTGTCTATTTTTGTGCCAGTACCATATTGTTTTGATTACTGTAACTTTGTAGTATAGTTTGAAATCAAGGAGCATGATACTTCCAGGTCTGTTCTTCTTTCTTAAAATTGTTTCAGCTATTCAGAGTCTTTTGTGTTTCCATACACATTTTAGAATTATTTGTTCTAGTTCTGTGAAAAATTCCATTGTTATTTTGATATGGATTGCATTGAATCTGTAGATAGCCTTGAATGGTATGGCCATTTTAACAATATTCATTCTTCTAATCTGTGAGCACAGTATACCTTTCCATTTTTTTGTGTTGTCTTCAGTTTCTTTCATCATTGTCTTATAGTTTTCTGAGTACAAGTCTTTTCCCTCTTTGGTTAGATTTATTCCTAGTTATTTTATTCTTTTTTTTTTTTTTTTTTTGTGGTACGCGGGCCTCTCACTGTTGTGGCCTCTCCTGTTGCGGAGCACAGGCTCTGGACGCGCAGGCTTAGCAGCCATGGCTCACGGGCACAGCCGCTCCACGGCATGTGAGATCTTCCCAGACCGGGGCACGAACCCGTGTCCCATGCATCGGCAGGCGGACTCTCAACCACTGTGCTACCAGGGAAGCCCCTATTTTATTCTTTTGATGCAATTGTAAATGAGATTGTTTTCTTAATTTCTCTTTTTGATAGCTCATTGTTAGTGTACAGAAATGCAATAGATTTCTGTACATTATTTTTGTATCCTGATACTCTACTGAATTCATTTATTACTTCTAATAGCTTTTTGGTAACATTTTTGTGATTTTTTTAATATATAGCATCATATCATGTAATTTGCCAACAGTGTCTTTTTACTTCTTCCTTTCCAATTTGGATTTCTTTTATATCTTTTTCTTGTCTGATTGCTGTGGCTAGGACTTCCAATACTATGTTGAATAAAAATGGTGAGAGTGGACATCCTTTTTTTTTTTTCCTGATCTCAGAGGAAATGCTTTCTGTTTTTCACTGTTGAGTGTGATGTTGGCTGTGGTTTTGTCATATATGGCCTTTATTATTTTGAGATATATTCCCCCTACACCCACTTTGTTGAGCATTTTTTAAATCCTAAATAGATGTTGGATTTTGTCAAAAGCTTTTCCTGCATCTGTTGAGATGATCATATGATTTTCATTCTTCAGTTTGTTAAAGTGGTATATCACACTGATTGATTTGCAGATATTAAACCATCCTTGCATCCCTGAGTTACAGCCTGCTTGATCATGGGTATGATCCATTTAATGTATTATTGAATTTGATTTACCAGTATTTTGTTGAGAATTCTTACATCTATGTTCATCATGAATATTGACCTGTAAGTTTTTAATTTTGTGATGTGTTTGGTTTTGGTATCAGGGTGATGTTGGCCTCATAGAATGACATTGGGAGAGTTCTTTCCTCTTTAATTTTTTGGAATAGTTTGAGAAGAGAAGGTGTTAACTCTTCTTTAAATGTTTTGTAGAATTCAGCTGTGAAGCTGTCTGATTCTGGAATTTGGTTTGTTGGGAATTTTTTTGTTAGTGATTCAATTTCATTACTGGTATCAGTCTGTTCATATTTTCTATTTCTTCCTGATTCAGTCTTTGGAGATTGTACATTTCTAGGAATTTATCCATTTCTTCTAGGTTGTTCATTTTATTGGGGTATAATTGCTCATAGTAATCTCATGACATTTTATATTTTTATGGTGTCAATTGTAACTTCTCTTTTTTCATTTCTGATTTTATCTTTTTGGGTCCTCTTTTCCTTGATGATCACAGCTAAATGTTTATCAATTTTGTTTATCTTTTTAAAGAACCAGTTATTAGTTTCATTGATCTTTTCTATTGTTTTTTTAATCTCTTTTTATTTCCACTGATCTTTATTATTTCTTTTCTTCTACTGATGTTGAGTTTTATTTATTTTTCTTTCTGGTTCCTTTAGTGTAAACTCTTTGAGATTCTTCTTATTTTCTGATGTAGGCTTGTATTGCTATAAACTTTCCTCTTAGAACTGTTTTTGTTGCATTCCATAGATTTTGGAAAATTTTGTTTCTTTTTTCATTTGTCTCTAGGTATTTTTTTGATTTCCTCTTTGATTTCTTTAGTGACCCATTGGTTGTTTAGTAACATGTTGTTTAGACTCCACGTTTGTGTTTTTTGCAGTTTTTTTAAATCATAGTTAATTTCTAGTCTCATAGCATTGTGTTCAGAAAAGATGCTTATATGATTTCAATCTTCAACTTATTGATACTTATTTTGTGGCCTAACGTGGTCTATCCTGAAAAATGTTCTAAGTGCACTGGAAAAGAATCTGTTATGCTGTTTTTGCATGAGATGTTCTATATATACATATTAATTCCCGCTTGTCTAATGTGTATTTAAGGCCAGTGTTTCCTTATTGATATTCTAAATGGATAATCTGTCCATTGATGTGAGTTGGGTGTTTAAATCCCCTCCTATTATTGTATTTAATGTAATTACTAATAGGTATGTACTTATTGCCATTTGTGAATTGTTTTCTGGTTGTTTTGGGAGGTCTTTTTTGTTCCTTTCTTCTTTTTTGCTCTTTTTCCTTTCAAATATGATGACTATCTTTAGTGTTATGTTTGGATTCCTTTCTCTTTTTTGTGTGTGTATCTATTTTAGGTTTTTGGTTTTTGGTTACTGTGAGGTTCATATATGACAACATATATATTCTTATTATTTTAAGTTGATGATCTCTTAAATTAAAGCACATTCTAACAAGCTTACATTTTTCTGACCACTCCCCCGCCCCCTGTTTTATATTTTTGATGTCATATTTTACATCTTTATGTTTTGTGTATCCTTTAAGTACTTATTGTGGCTATAGATGATTTTACTACTTTTGTCTTTTAATTTTTCTACTAGCTTTATAAATGTTTGATCTACTACCTTTACTGTATGTTTTCCTTTACCAATGAAGTTTTTCCTTTCATGATTTTCATATTTCTAATTGTGACCTTTCCTTCTCTGCTTAGAGAAGTCCTTTTAACATTTCTTATAAAGCCAATTTAGTGGTACGGAACTCTTTTAGCTTTTGCTTGTCTGCAAAAGTCTTTATCTCTCCTTCAAAATGAGTGATAGACTTGCTGGGTAGCATATTCTTGGTTACAGATTTTTTCCTTTATTACTCTGAATATATTGTCCACTCCTTCTGGCCTGCAAAATTTCTGCTGAAGAGTCAGCTGATGGTCTTATGGAAGTTCCTATGTAGGTAATGAGTTGCTTTTCTCTTGCTACTTTTAAGATTCTCTCTTTATCTTTAATTTTTGCTATATTAGTTATAATGTGTCTTGGTGTAGACCTCTTTGCGTTAATTTTATTTGAGACTCTCTGTGCTTCCTGGACCAGGATGTCTGTTTCCTTTCCCAGATTAAGGAAATATTCAGCTATTATTTTTCAAATAAGTTCTCTGTCCTTTTCTCTTCTCCTTCTTCTGGGACTCCTATCATGAGAATATTAATGCATTTGATGTTGTCCAACTGCAAACTATCCTCATTTTTTTTAATTCTTTTTTTTTTCTTTTTTCTGTTTAGCTTGGGTGATTTCTGCTACACTGTCTTCCATTTTGCTGATCCCTTCCTCTGTATCATCTAATCTACTTGTGTACTTGTGTATTCTTTCTAGCTTACTTTTTATGTTAGGTATTGTATTCTTTAACTCTCTTTGGTTCTTCTTTATATTTTCTACCTCTGTTGATATTCTCACTGTGTTCAATCATTTTTCTCCCAAATTTGGTGAGCTTCCTTATGATCATTATCTTGAAATCTTTATTGGGTAGATTGCTTATCTCCACTTCATTTAATTCTATTTCTGAGGTTATGTCTTGTTCTTTTGTTTTCAACATAGTCCTCTGTCTCCTCATTTTGTCTAAGACTCTGTGTTTATTTCTGTGTGTTAGGCATGTCAGTTACATTTCCCAATCTGGAAGGTGTGGCCTTACGTAGGAGATATCTTATGGGCCCCAGCACTATGTTCCTCTCTGGTCATCAGAGCTGTATTCTCTAGTGGTGCCCCTTATGTGGCTGCATGCACCCATCTGTTATGGCAAGGTCAACTACTTTGGGTGTACTGGTAGGTTGTGTTGGCCCCAGCCATATGTCTGTGAGACCATGCCACGTGTGGTAGCTATGGACCCGCTGGAACATGGGGTAGGCTTCTCATGTGGTTGGCTGCACAGCCTGGGGTGGTATAAAGCTGGGGTGCTGACCTGCTAGTGGGCCGAGCCAGGTCCCAGTACAACTGTCTGTGCCACTCAGTGTGGAGCTTGAGGCTGGTGCTGGTCTGCTTGCAGGCAGGCCTGGGTTCCCAGTGCTTTAGGCCTGAAGGGAGGATTCTCAAATAGCACTTGCCAGCACAGGTGTCATCGTGGTAGAACAAGCTCCCCAAAATGGCTACTGCCATTGTCTCTGCCCCAAGGGGGAATCCAAGTTGCCTCCTGCCTCTCCAGGAGGCTTGCTAAAATCAGCAAGTGAGTTTTACTCAGGATCATTTCAAACTACTTGCTCTGGGCTGGGACTTGAAGCATGTGAATTTTTGCATACTGCCTTAATTGCAGAGTGTCTATTTCCCATAGCCCTCTGACTCTCCAGAACACAAGCTCCACTGGTTTTCAAAGCCAGATGTTCTGGGAGCTCATCTTGCTGGTACAGATTCCCTTAGCTGGGGAGCCCGATGTGGGGCTCGAACTCCTCTCTCCTTGGGAAGGACTTTCACAGTTGTGATATTCCTCCCATTTGTGGGTTGCCAACCCAGGACTGTGGGTCCTGACCTACTCTACCCTTTCTACCATTCTAGTTGTGGTTTCTTCTTTACATCTTTAGTTGTGGGAAATATTTTCTGCTAGTCTTCAGGTCATTCTCATAGATTGTTGTTCTGTAAGTAGTTGTAATTTTGGTGTGTCTATGGGAGGAGGTGAGTTCAAGGTCTTCCTACTCTGCCATTTTGGCCACCTCCTGGAATTCTTGAATATATAACAATCCTCCCCCACAAGGCCTATTACTAATAGAAGACCAGAAGAAGGATGTGTTCATGGATGGGGAAAAACAGTAATTAAGGTAATGAGCTCTGAAGTCAGACAGATAATCTGGGAGCTCCAGTGGCATAACCGGTTACCACATGGTACTAATGTGAAGTCAGACAGATCTGAGTTTGTGTCTCCAGTTTGCCATTTACTAGCTTTGTGTCCTTGGGAGAATTTATTACCCTTTCCAATCCTCAGTTGCTTTGTTTGGAAAATAGGGTATGTCAGAATTTCTCTCAGATGATTAATGGGAAAATTACATATGTCAAGTGTGCTTAATGCAATGTCTGGTAAACAGAAGGTTCACAATGTGTATTTGCTATCATTCCCATTTTTATTAGTAAGGTCATAGGGTGATGAAATTTAGGTTTACTTTATGAATTATATAATAAATACCTATTATGCACACTGTAGATATAAAGAAGTGCAAGGAATGGTTTTATTCCTCAAAAAACTTAAAATCCTATTTTTGAGACAAATTGGTCACCTCTTACGGTGCTGGGTGGATGGTTTGCAGATTTTGTGCTCTTGGATAGCAGTTTGAAAAGACATTGTATACAAGGCTGTAGTTCATGTATTTGGTCATTGGAACAAAATACAACAAAGCAATATTTCCCAGTTATCTAGTAATTTTAACCAGACTTATGAATACTAATGCTGAAAAAGATGTTTAAAAATTATATTATGAGAAAAAGTATGACTAGCTATATTTTAATTACATTAACAAAGTTACCAAACTATGGTGAGAAATGCTCTAGTTTAAACAGTATATTCAATTGGATTTCATTTCAAAGATCACTGATTATGTAATAATAATCGTTAAAGTTTAAGCCTTAGAAAAAGCTCAGTTCTAAAAATATTTCTTAATTGGATCATTTTGGAACTTCAGGTCCTTGATTCACATATAATTTTGGCATTGGGGTTTTCAGTGTGTGTGACTGTCAGGCACCTGGCAGAGATGGATTAGGTCCAAATCCATCCAGACGCTTAGTGGCAGATGGCTCCCAGTGCATTTACTCCAAACTTGGAATGTGTAAGAAGTTAAATGCTCAGAGGCTGAAACCTAGTCCATTATGAACATATGTGTACTGAGTTTGGGGGAATCTGTGGCCACCAAGAACACTGTTGTGTACCTAATCCTGAAGGAGGATCTGTGTACTAGCATGACCTCAAAGTATCAAAATCTACCTGTCCTAGGCCTCTATCTGGTTTCCCAAAAGAATGGAACATTATTCTTGGGGGCTCTGAGGACACAATCTAGTTTATTTCCATTCAGTTTATTTATTTGCCAAGTTCCTTAACATCTGGCTTTAATCTGTTTCTTCCAAACCCAGGGGGCCAGAGTCTCCCATTTATTCTGGGTTGGAGAAACTCTTCCTAAGAACCTCAAAGTCAGGGAGAAAACCATTCTTCTAGAACAAAGAAACTCTTAATTGGTCGCTTTGGCCAGCCCGTGCATTTAATGGTAGGCACAGGTTCTCAGACATTTCTTCTGACTATGGGGCATGCCCCAGAAATGTGCTCACTAGCCCTGAATCTAGCATCTCCTCCTGTTGCCCAGTAAGATTCAATTCAGCCAGTTTCCCTGAATCAGAGTGGCTTGTCTCAGGGGTTTCCTTCAGCTAGAAGTTCCCAGAGCTCTGAGATTCTAGTAGAAAAGACACTGTGGAAGCTAAGGAAGGATCCTTTAGCCTAGACACTCAGTCAACAAATATTCAGAGTGTTTATTGTATAATGGTAATAGTGCCATGTTTTGGTGACTTGGCTATTTGCTCTTGGGATTTATAGTCTACTGGAGGTCAGGTTCTCTGCCTAAGTACAGTATCAGGGATAGATGAAGTTATTTCCTTTCAGGCAGACTTTCTCAATAGTGGCACTATTGATATTCTGGACCCTACAATTTTTTGTTGTGCAGATCTGTACTTTGCATTGTTTGATGTTTACCAGCATTTCTGGTCACTACCTACTAGATGCCAGTACCAACTGTAGTTGCAACAAATGGATTCCAGACATTACTAAATGTCCCTTGGGGTCAAAATCATCTCCAGGGTTTCCCTGGTGGCACAGTGGTTGAGAGTCCGCCTGCCGATGCGGGGGACACGGGTTCGTGCCCCGGTCTGGGAAGATCCCACATGCCACGGAGCGGCTGGGCCCATGAGCCATGGCTGCTGAGCCTGCACGTCCGGAGCCTGTGCTCCGCAACGGGAGAGACCACAACAGTGAGAGGCCCGTGTACCGAAAAAAAAAAAAAAAATTATCTCCAGATGCTGCCATAATACCATGCATCCTACTCTTTGGGATCCTATAAAGTCACCTGGGAAGGGGTAGTTTCTCAGTTTCCATTCAGGCATCAGGGTCTACATATCCCATAAGCCATGTTTAGAATAGTTTGAGTATGTTGTCATGGCTCTAGACCAGTTTTCCCCAAGTGGATGTTCCACAAATGTTATTCTCTAGAATGTTAACTGATGCATGGTTAACAACAATGTCAAGTATGCTTGACACATGCTGTGTTAAACAAAGTTAAACAGATTTCTTTACTGCAGGGCTTCTCATCACCTTTTAAATGCTCATGTGAATTAGAACTCTCTGAGAGAGGATATAGTACTCAGCATTCCCAAACTTATTTCAACAGATATTCCTTTTTTAACAGCATGTTAATTGATGTCCTTGAGAATAGAATTCTGAAGGATACTATTTGGAAAATGGTACCCAAGGACATCCAACATTAGCTCTACTTTTCACTGGAGTTTTTTTTTGGCCAAAGAAGAGGTCCCCTCTAAGTCCCTTGAAGGAAACTTAGCAGCAGGTATAAGCAATGGGAGGTAGAGCAGCAAGGCGGTAAAGCTTTGGAGTCAGTCCAGCTCTTTTCAGATCACAGCTCCACCACTTACTAGTTCTTTGTTCTTGGGCAAGTTACCGAAGTTATCCATGCCTCAGTTTTATCTGGAAAATGCAGTTATGAATGGTGCTACTCCATCAATCTTCAATGAGGATTAAATGAGTAAGTAGATATCCAGTGTTTAGAACGTCACTTAGCATGTAATAAGTGCTCCATGAATGCCAGCTCTTGTTCTTATTTATTATTAGACCTTAGGACCAATATAGTGAGTCCAGAACTCAGCTGTGAGTTCTGTGAGACTATCTTGATTAGGGATAGAAGAATTGCCCTAGCCCGTTGAGGGTCTGCTTGTTCGCCTGAGGCTCTGGGACATGGGAAAATTTCCCCCACACATGGGAGAACTAAAAAACGATCCTGGCTAAAAACCCTTAACTACTATTTCATATATAGAAAGATCCAAAAAAAAACTAGTGGAAAGATGAATTTTCCTTTCTGTTCCTCATTCTGGTATGTTCAGAGCATTGGTTTTAAATATTAGCTTGAATTCTTTAATTGACCCCTTGCTATGAAAGGATAAGGCCACAAATGAGGTGGACTTTTATCTCTCAGTATTATTTTTAGAAACCTAGCCCGGAAATCCTTATAGAATCACAGAAGGTGATGAGGTGTTCAGTGAAAGGAGTGGGCGAAAATACCTATTGACATAGGGGGCTACTTTCAAGCTCTAGTCATCTCTAATAGCGGAAGCCTTAGGTGAAGTGGTGACAGAATTACCTATTTAACTCCCTGCATTTGAAGTACTCTGTTACAGCTACCATTGAACCACCAACTGTACATTTAAGCTTCAGTCATATTTTAGCATCAGCTGGGTCCTTGGAAGATCTTGCATTTAGATACCTTAGAACAGTGGGTTGAAGGCTGTCTCTCTGGAGGTCCTATCCTTCTCCTCTGTCAATAGTATCTGGAATTTTGTTGTATATCTTTGTGATCTGGTCCCTCCTTTATATCCAGTTTTCTGGTACCTTATTCTGTTTCTTCTCCCCACCAAACCACATCCTGTCTTTAGCCCTTTTAGGAGCTACACATTTCCTCTGGGCCAGGGGTCCTGCCTTCTCCACTATAAAACCTTCTGGAACCGATTCATGAGTTCTGAAAGGGTCCAGTTTTCTGATAAGCCCAATAAAGCCAAGGCATTACTATATAACTTACCTTGCTCAGGTATGCTTGGATATTTAGAGGGCTCAAGATCTCAACTGAGGTACCAGGGACAGCTTGATGGAGGGAGGTGCATTGGGGCATTTTGGTTTCCATGGTTTTTCTTAAATCACATTCTATGTGTTGGGCCATCCCTGGTGAACACATGGAGCCTGTCATTCATCGTTACTCAGAGTTTTTCTTGTGTACTTTCGTCCAGTAATCATCTCCTCCTTATATGTGCAATGAACGTCATTAACACTCACCTCTTTTATTCCTTACTATTTTCACTTTATCCCAGAAACAAGGTAGCAGAATATAATAGATGAAACCATTGATTCATGCCTAATGTACTCCGAAGAATAGGTCAGGAATATCTCATTTTGTGGATAAAGAACTAAGATTCAGAGAGGAGAAATGAGCTGTCTAAGACATGCAGCTAAATAGACCCCTTTCTTTTCCGGGCCATTAAAAAATAGCTGGTACATGGTGAGAGTAGCTCTTGCTTGCTATGCTTATTATCTTGGGTTCCAGGATCTGATCCTAATATAACACTATTTATGGGCAAATAACAGAGTTAGTTAGAATGTGGTCAGAATTGGCTTCAAACTTTTCATGCTCAGAGGAGTCAGGGGCGGCTGGCATTATAAAATCTACTCAGATTTTAAATTCATTATCAAAGTGCTTTCTTAGCAACTAACACATAGCAAAGTTAAAGGATTCCTGTTTTATCTTGTTTTTTTTCTTATTCACATGAGTATAAAGAGGCTCTAAAGGAGCGAAATGGCAGAGAGGAGAAGATTCAATAATTTCTGGACATTTGTGACCTCATACTCCCTTCACAGGGAGATCAGGAATAATGAGAAATTTTTTTTGCCACTTTGATTAGGTGTTGTGAAATCAGTTATGATAACTAGGAACAGCTCCTAGAGATGTCTACAGGGATCCAGCAGAGTTACCTTTATATAAGGCAAAATTTAAGGTGCAAGGTGATTTCAGGAATTGGAGAAGCTAAAGACACTGGATTTATAGGAAAATTTGGATATAATTTCATTGCCCTTGCTCCACTGAAAACCAGGTCCTTGAGTATTTTGATGGCTTCACTGCCCTGGAGCATTAGGCAATTGTCAGATGGTCTGTAGAGTATTTTGAATTCTCATTCCTGCGTGTGTGTGTGTGTGTGTGTGTGTGTGTGTGTGTAGGTAGGTAGGTAGTGGGGAAAGAGAGGGATAGGTTTGCAGTAACAGTAGCTGGTAGCTCAGTGCTCTACTAGGTACTGGAGGCCTCCAGGATGCATTGTGGAAGTCAAACATGCTTGAGTCAGAATTTTTCTGAGTTATGACAAAACAATACTAACTAGATGTACAAGAAGGACTATGTCTAGTGGATAGATTCCTATTTCCTAAGGTAATATTTCAACAGTTTCCTCTTGACCATGGTTGATATATGCATAAGCACATTTTCAGGAACTCTAATAGAAGAAAAGCTGCTACTTCGTTTTTAAAAATTCATCAAGAAACAGAAAAGATAATCCAGAAGCAGTCAGAATACTTCATATTTCATTTTAAATAACTTCTTTGCCGGTGTTGAATGCTTCTTTGCAGTACTTCTGGTACTACCAGAAGTAATTTGTAAAGAAGCACGGGAGAGAAAGTATCCATCTTGAGTTAATCCAAGCTCTGCAGGATGGCACATACTGCAGGAATAATATCGGTTTCCTAGTTAGGCAGCAGCTGCTGTCTCTCTTGCCACCTGAATGATTGTGTTGACAGATCTTTGTAGTATGAATCAAATCTTAAAGGCATAATGAGAAAAAGCAATGCCAGAGTTCTCATCCACTTTTTTTGGTAAGACTTATTTAGTTGTTTCAAAATAGGGAGTTGGAAAGATGGAAGATAGATGTGCCTCTTCTGTGTCTGGATCCAGCAACGCTTAGTGTGGAAGGTATATTCATTTACCTGCATTAAATTGAGCTCTTTAAGGAGGGAAGGCAAAGCTAGAAAGGGAAGGAATAAAAATGCTGGCACTTAGGTCTCATTGCTTATTAAGACATTCAGGGGTTCTGAATTTTTTTTGACTAGTTTCTGAGAACATAGTAAACCTTCAGTACGAAAGAGGCATTTGATCAACAGAACGTTATCTCTAATGCTTTCAATCCGTTGCTCCAAAAAAAGTAAGAAAAAAAAGAAAGATACAAACAAGGGGATAAAAAAGCAAATACCAAAACTCCAGAGGCTAACAATCATGTTAAAAGCCTCAGAAATTTTACAATTTAAGCATTCATTAAAAAGCAGAGAAGACAGGGCTGTAGTACATGAAAGGTGGATATTTGTGTGTAAAGAGTTTGATCTGGGGAAGTAAGCTTGAAAGTTCACAAGCTCAGATCTACACAGGATGATTTCAAAGGCCAGAACAGTCTTGTGATCTGATGGTCCGAAACTTAAAATCTGCTCTAGTCTCAGGGTCAGTTATGAAAACCAGGAGCTATTTAAATAGTAGTAACAATGGCTGTCATATACTGAACACTAAATTAGATAATCTATGCAGATTATTGATTTAATCATCACAACAGCTCTGCAAGGAGTTTTGCTATTCTTATGTGATTGATGGTGAAACTAAGGTGAGGGGAAGTTAGGCAACTTGTCCAAAGTGCTATGGGAATCAATCCCTCAGCTGTTTGACTCCAAAGCCCATGCCTCTTGTGGTAGAGACAGTGACTTGTGTTTACTTTCTTTTTTCTGGGCATCAAGAAGACTGCATTTCCCAGCCTTCTTGCTATGTTCTGGTAGTAGAGGTCACACATGTGACTTTTGGACTGAATCAATCAAGAATTTTTTTTTCCTCAAACACACATATGGATCAATGGAACAGAATAAAGAGCCCAGAAATAAACCCACACACCCATGGACAATCTTCAACAAAGGAGGCAAGAATATACAATGGGGCAATAACAGTCTCTTCAGCAAGTGGTGTTGGGAAAGCTGTAGAGTCACATGTAAATCAATGAAATTAGAATACACTCTCACACTATATACAAAAATAAACTCAAAATGGCCTAAAGACTTAAATATAAGACATGATACCATAAAACTCCTAGAAGAAAACATAGGCAAAATGTTCTCTGACATAAAATCATGCCAATATTTTCTTAGATCAGTCTCCCAAGGCAATAGAAATAAAAACAAAGGTAAACAAATGGGACCTAATCAAACTTATAAGCATTTGCATAGCAAAGGAAACCATAAAAATAATGAAAAGACAACCTACAGACTGGGAGAAAATATTTGTAAATGATGCGACTGACAAGAGCTTAATTTCCAAAATATAAAAACAGCTCATACAACTCAATAACAAAAAAACCCAACCACCCAATCAAAAAATGGGCAGAAGACCTAAAAAACTAAAAATAGAGTAGCCATATGATCCAGGAATCCCACTCCTGGACAAAACTCCCAGACAAAACTCTAATTTAAAAAGATACATGCACCACTATATTCACAGCAGCACTATTTACAATAGCCAAGACATGGAAACAACTTAAATATCTATCAACAGATGAATGGTTAAAGAAGATATATATGTACACTCACACAATGGAATACTACTCAGCCCTATAAAAGAATGAAATAATGCCATTTGCAGCAACATGGATGGACCTAGAAATTATACTAAGTGAAGTAAGTCAGAGAAAGACAATTACTATATGATATCACTTACATGTGGAATCTAAAATACAACACAAATATGAAATAAAAACAGACTCACAGACATAGAGAACAGACTTGTGGTTGCCAAGGCGGAGGGAAATGGGGGAAGGATGGACTGGGAATTTAGGGTTAGTAGTTGCAAACTATAACATATAGAATGGATAAACAACAAGGTCCTACTGTATAGCACAGGGAACTATATTCAATATCCTAAGATAAACCATAGTGAAAAATATATGTATGTATGTATAACTGAATCACTTTGCTATATAGAAGAAATTAACACAACATTGTAAATCAAATATACTTCAATAAAACATATTTTAAAAAGGGAATTTTTGTTCCTCATCCTGGTTCTTTCTTCCCCTTCCATTGTGAGTGAAAAGTTCATGTGTTTTGAAAATGTCAGTATCTCAAGATGGAAGAACTCTGAGTAATAATTTATGACAATCACCAAGGAGATCCTTCCAACACACAAGTTTGTGATGTAGATAACAAACGAATCATTGTTAAGCTACTCATGTTTTAGGGTGTATTGTTACCACAGCATAGACTGCCCTGTCCTGACTAATATATTTCACCATCTGTGCTTTACCTTACCTCCTTTAAATTTTAGCTGTTAACACAGTATACTCCATGTTTTATTCTTACACATGAAGAATCAGTAGATGATAAAAAAATCAAATTTGACAAAATATTATTTCTAAAAACTGTCATCTAGAATAAAGAATAACTTACAAAAAATTAAGAATGGCAGTTTTGCTGGAAGATAATGCCTTTGGGGCTGTAATCAAATTTGGTGGTTCAGGGGTCTGCTCATCTAATATATGAACACTTCATGGTTTGAGATCTCTTTTATCTCTGTATAGCCCATGATCTCTTGTCAACTTCACTCTAATCAGCGTATCTATGAAGAAAGACCAAACTGTGAATTAAACTAGTTCTCTTCCCCTTCGAATAACTTCAAATGAAAGTCTGAAATACTATATTCCTTCGCTTATTTGATTCCACAACACCTTTGATTTCAGGAGATGGACTTAGTAGAAGGAGAAATTTGTGATACATGTGTTCCGTTAATAAGCACATATAAGAGGCTGGCCAGCTGTTGTATCCTGAGAGGAGTAGGTCTAACTTATTTTCATTTTACAGATGGGGCGTATGAGGTCAACTCTGTTTTCTGAAGGACAGCTATTACTAAATCTTGGTAACTGACACCTTGCCTTATTAGGTATTCTGAAGTCTGTAACAAGGAACTCCAAAATTTTCCTGATAAGGAATGACCTTTGATTTCTTTGTTATTGGATAACTATGCTCTTGATTATAAAATGCTGATTGTGCAAATGACTGATGCAAGGAAACAACTTCTCCCCAGGGAAACATCATAAATTGTATGTGACAATGGTAGCTGATTTGGAAATGGCCAGATAAAACATTGAGTTCAACTGGTAATATCAGGGTTCTGTTGGGAAAATTTTAATTAAGAAAGACCTTTATTTCTCAGCACTTTATTCTATTAATTCCATCTGTCATTTAATCACCTCTAGAGCAGGAACACATAGAGCTGGACCTTTGGTTTAAGATACTCTCTATTCCAGGTTTCTCTAACATAGTCATTTATATATTTTAAATACATCCTCCCTCAGCACATGTGTCTCCAGTGAAAGTAAACTTTGATTATAACTTCCTTAAACACTGATAGAAGTTGAATGAAGATATATGATTTATACATTCAGGAGAAGGGAAAACTGGTGTTTTGGGAGGACAATTAACAGTTGGAGTTTTCATTTTTCCTTGTACATGATTGCTGCCATCAGAAACCTCAGTGTTTCTGATTCTGCTAATAGATTAGTTATATGCTACTTTTCCCTTCTTTTAGATTTTCTATAGATAACTTAGCACTGAAATGTCAACACCAGCCTAACACCATTATCCAAATCCCTGCTTAAAATTTTACTTATTTAATAATTACAAATCCTGATGATATTACTGTTTTAGAAACTGATCCTGGGTAGGGATCCAGGACATGATGCAACTCTTAGAAGATGAGAATCTAAAGATGCTTCTCCCCTTTCTCTTTGTGTAAAGGTAAAGACTTTTCTGGTTTTGATAGAAAGTTAAAGTTGTGCCACATTGAGAGTACAGATGAGGCAAGGCATGGCATTAGCTGTTCCATCTGGTGTTTCTTAAATAGGACAAACTATTCTTGGAGCTCTATGAAGTGCCTGCTTCATCTCACAAGAGTTGGAAAAGACTGGGCTTCTCAGTGAACTCAATAGGTGGAAGATGTGACTTGTAAATCTAAATGAGAAAGAAATGGAGACATACAGCATATGGAGAAAAAATGTCTAGCAACTGATTCTGTTTCTACGAAAGCTCAGCAAATAATTTTTTTTGATAAACACAATTGTGTTCCCAATCCATAAACCTTATTTTTAATAAAAGTCATCTATTTGTCTCTTTAGTAATCTTCTTGAGTTTACAGTTGCAATTTATCATTTGCAATGATAAACTCAGTCCACAGGTGTTTAACACAGGATTTGGGGAGATGAAGAAAACTGAAATTTCAAAGCTGCTATCTCTGCGTGTACCTCATAAAATTTTTGGCAGCTATTGCTGGAATAAAACTGCCCTTCCATCCTTTTGCCTTGGCTCTGAAAACTAGTGCATCACAATGGACTCTGTGTAATTGGATATTCTGTGAAGTTATCTCAGGTTATTTCTCATTTTTCTGTCTTACAACTGCTTGTTTCAAGATAAATATAAACATTATTAGATTGCACATATGTTTCTTATCAGGAAGTCCTTGAATATTTTCTTGGGATCATCATCTTCTAATGCAGTTAAAAAGATGAGCTTGAAAAACTACTCCTGGATCGTGACTTGACCTGATGAGTCACATTGATAATCAGGTCTAAGAACATTAGAATTCAAATGTAATTTGCTGTGTCTTATATCTCTGTGTATTTGCAGGAGGAGTCCATTCACTATAACACCAAAAACTTTAAAATACCTATGAATGTATTCAACAAAAAATGTTCAAGGTACATACTTTCCAAAGAATATAAACTTGTACTCAATGATACAGAAAATACTGAAAAACAGAAAAGTATAACACGTACCTGGTGTAGATTATTCAATATGGTAAAAACATCAAATAGTTTTGAGTGAATTTATAAATTCAAAGTAATAATTGTAATAAAGATCCCAATGGGACTCTTTGTACCTTGATTCTAAAGTTTGCCTGGAAAAAAAGTTCCATTTTTTTTCCATAAAATGGAAAAAAGTCAAAGAAAAATCAAAGAGGAAAATGCCTATTGCTCTTCTTTTTATGTGATTCTTGATACTGGCCATAATTTTATGGATAGTTCAGTTTTATTTTAATAGCAACTCATAACTCTTTTTAAAAATTAGTTCACACAGTACTTTTTCATAGCTCAAAGTATTGATGTCACATTTCATGTTTTTTTTCCTGGTTGAATTAATTCTATGTAAGTCAAACTAAAAGTTTTAAAAGTTTTATTCATAGGATTTTATGAGAATAGGACTCTGACAAAATAATTCTTTGTGGGTTTTATTATTTTTTCATTATTTTACTGCAAAAACCTCTAAGGCTGTGAAGTGGCATCAGTTAGTTTCAGTAATAAACTAAATAATTAAATCAAAGTTAAAATTATTTTTCTGATTTTAAGTTGTCTCTGAGTGAGTCTATGGCCAGAATAAATATTTTATTATAACTAAAAATAGTGAATCAGTGAAAAATCATCATCCATAAATAGTTATGCTTAACTATAAGAAATTGAGTCTATACCTGGCTTCTTAACTCTGTGTCAATACCATCTTACGAAAAGATTCAAGCCAAGAAACAGATCCAGATTTGTTGTCTAATTCACACCTAATGGATAGACGGGAATGAAAATGAATCCATAAAATGCTTTGCTGCTTCCATGACCTATAAGCTGACAGAAGGTGTCCTGGAGAAAGCTCACGGTTTAAGAACATGATATATTTATGAAAATGCTCTGTTGTACATCCTAGGCTGCTTCAGTGATCCATCTAAAAACAGGCCAATATGGTATTTGAAATAATGGATGTTTTCCTAAAGATTCTATGTCAGAATCAAATTAAATCATCTGGAGACAGCCTGATGTTCCTCTATATTAATTGAGTTTCTAGTGATCACTGTGTTTGCATTAAGAAACAGTCTTAAGGTGTGGAAAGAACATACTCACCATCTTGTGAAGCTCAGCTTTATGAGTGAAATACAGCTAATGAAGTAGGGTGTAGAATTGGAGTTTGGGCTAGATTTATAGGTAAGAAGAACTGCCATGTCATAATTTTATTCATTCATTTATTCAAAACTAGTTACTGAGCACCTGTTACGATCCAGGCATCTTAGATGTAGGGATACAGTGATAAGCAAGATAAGCATGGTCACTTATTCAAAGGAGCTTATAATCTCATTAATTGATGGGGTAAAACATATTTCATTTCTTGTGAAAATTCCCTGTAAAGGATACTTCATTGTGCTCAGTTGCCAAGAAGATTTAACATTCAAGCAATATTGTTTTTGATTACCAGTTGAATGTGAGTCATGAACCTATAAGTGATGCAGGGAGAAGGTGAAAACAAATTTATTCTGTAACTTGTGTGCAAATAAGAGACGGAGGCATACATCCATAGCAGAAAAGCACTCATCGCAAAGGTAGACATTCTAGATATGTCACAGAATAATTCTGAGAGAATGGAAGAGAGTGATTAAGACTCTCCGAACCTAATCAACTGAATATAAACGATGCAGGTCTTCTTGCTAATATCAGAGTGGTGTCCTCTGAGGTTGAAAGTGCTGGTGAGAATGAATGGGACCAACTTTCAAGTTAATGGGTTATTTAGATTTACCCTCAGGGTCCTTATCCTTTCAGAGAAGGCATTATTACTTCATGGAGAAATGGGAAACGAGGGATTATAATCAGAAAATGACTGAAATCTCTTTAAGCCAGAGGCAATGTTTGTGCAGGACAGGGTGACTAGACTAGATGGTAGACTAGAGATATTCTAGATTTAAAACTGAAAAATCCTTTGGGCAGCAGTAGACAAACACCTGTCCTAGATTTACTCTAGAAATTTCTATGAAAGACTCCAGAAAGGTGTGCTACATTAACTTTTTGACCATGTTCACTTCTGCCATTCCGTATATCCTCTGTACACCACTCGGCAGCTCTGGACCCAGGGCTGTGTCTCTTTTACCTGGACTTGCTCTTACACTGCACAGTAAAGGAACTGATCTGCCGAGCAATGTTAATGTTTTCATTCATTCTTTGAACAACATTGAATTTATTGAGTATTTATCATGTGTCAGACACTCTTCTAGACACTGAGAATACCTCAGTGAATAAAACAGACAAAACTCTTGCCCTTGTGGAGATTACATTACGATGTGTGTGTGGGGGGTGGGGGAGTTGGGGTGGATAGGAATATATAAACATAATAGTTAAATTATATATTATTTAAGAAGGTGGTAAGTATTAAGTAAAAAATAGATTAAGGTAAGGGGATCAGGAGTGCGAGGGAAGGGAATAGTGATGTTAAGGTGGTATTTGAGCCAGATTTGAAGGAGAAGGACTAGCCATGAATATACCTGAAAAGGGCATTCTAAGCAGAGAAAACAAGTGAAGATGCCTGAGGCAGAAGTGTGCCTGGTGTGTGAGAAGATAAGCAAGAAGGTAAGCTTGGTGGGAGCAGAGCAAGAGGGGAGAAACTAGCAAGAAATGAGGTCAGAGAGAGACTGGGCTCAGATTTCGTAAAGTTTTGTAAGTCACTTTTCCGTTCCTATACTTGCCTTGGCTGTGGATGGTGACCCTGACACTACGCAACCAGTGATCAATTGAACTTGTTTCAATGCCTAGTAAGGGTCAGTTAATAGATTTTGACTTTCTAAGAAGATGGAAAGAATTGTGGGAGGAAAGAGAGTTTGTATTTTCCATAAGCTGATGATTAGTTTGAAGAATGTTGAGGTTGATTATTGGTGTTTGATTACTGGTTTGGGGTTGGTTGTGCCATCTGAATGTATGAATATACCCCTGTTTCTGTAGGCATGAACCTTTCCCATGAGGTAAAGGAAAGCTCCTAGCTCAGGATCTCCCCAAGAAACTCTGTCAATCAGAATATCCTATATTCACAATGCAGACAAATGCAAATCACCTTTTAGCTATTTAAATACATCAAAAAGCCATTTCTTGGTCAAGAGTTATTCTTTAAATTGTTTGATTATGTGTAGTTTTAATTTTAGCTGTTGGTTTTCAAAACTTTTATCCATTTTTTATGTTATCTTTTAGTCTACTTTATTATTTAAAAAAATCTCAACTATCTAAGGAGACAGATCCAAAAAATATTGCTAAGACCAATGTCAAAGAGCTTACTGCCTATGTTTTCTTCTAGGGGTGTTATAGTTTCAAGTCTTACATATAAGTCTTTAATCCATTTGAGTTTATTTTTGTATATGGTGTAAGAAAGTAGTCGTTTGGTTCTTTAGCATGTAGCTATCCAGTTTTCCCAGTACTATTTATTGAAGAGGCTGTCTTTTGCCCATTTTATATTCTTGTCTCCTTTGTCATAGATTAACTGACCATAATTGTGGGTTTATTTCTCGGCTGTCTATTCTATTTCATCGATCTATGTGTCTGTTTATGTGCCAGTACCATACTTCTTTGATTACTATAGCTCTGTAGTATAATTTGAAATCAGGGAGCATGTACCTCCATCCTTGTTCTTTCTCAAGATTATTTGGCTATTCAGGGTCTTTTGTGTTTCCATACAAATTTTAGAATTATTTGTTCTAGTTCTGTGAACAATGCTACTGGTATTTTGATAAGGATTACATTGAATCTGTAGATTGCATTGGGTAGTATGGTCATATTAACAATATTAACTCTTCCAGTCCACGATTACAGTATATCTTTTCATTTAGTTGTGTTGTCTACATTTCCTGTTATCAATGTCATAGTTTTTAGATTATGGGTCTTTTACGTCTTTGGTTAAATTTATTCCTAGCTATTTTATTCTTTTTGGTCTTCTCACACAAGGACTACAAAAGCAAAAATAAACATATGGGACTACATCAAACTAAAAAAGCTTCTGCACAGCAAAAGAAAACATCAACAAAATAAAAAGGGAACCTACTGAATAGAAGAAAATATTTGCAAATCATATATCTGGTAAGGATCTAATATCCAAAATATATGAAAATTTGCCCAATTCAATATCAAAAAACCCTCTATTTGATTAAAAAATAGGCAAAAGACTTGAATAGACAATTTTCCAAAGAAAACATACAGATGGTCAACAGGTGCATGAAAAGATGTTCAAAATTATTAATATCAGGGAAATACAAATCAAACCCACAATGAGATATCACCTTACACCTGTTAGAATGCTATTATCAAAAAGACAAGCGATAAAAAGTATTGGTGAGGATGTGGAAAAAAGGGAACCCTTGTGCACTCTTTGTGGGAATGTAAATCGTGCAGCCACTATGGAAAATAGTATGGAGTTTCCTCAAAAAATTAAAAATAGAACTAACATATGATTCAGCAATTCCATTTCTGGATATTTATCTGAGAGAAAAGAAAACACGAATTCTAAAAGATATATGCACCCCAATGTTCATTGCAGCATTATTTACAATGACCAAGATATGGAATCAATGTAAGTGTCCACTGATAATGAATGGATAAAGTGGTATATATACAATAGATGATTAGTCATAAAAAAGAAATCTTACCATTTGCAATAACATGGACCCAGAGTGTATTATACTGTTAAATAAGTCAGACAGAGAAAGAAAAATACTGTATGATATTACTCATATGCAGAATCTAAAAAAACAAAAAAGTGAACAAGCAAAACAGAAACAGGCTCAGATACAGAGAACAAACTGGTTGCCAGAGGAGAAAGAGGGTCGAGAGATGGGAAAAATAGGTGAAGGAGACTGAGAAATAGACTTCCAGTCATAAAATAAGTAAGTCACCAGGATATAATGTAGAGCATAATTAATTTAGTCACTAATACTGTAGTGACTTTGTATGGTGACAGATGGTATCTAGACTTATTGTGGTGATCATTTCATAGTGTATAAAAATATCAAATCATTATGTTGTACACCTGAAACTAATTATATTGTAAACCAATAATACTTCAATCAAAAGAGAAAAAATAACTACATTTCAATTTTTTCTTTTAAAATGAAGACAGAGAAGCACCAGGATAAGGGAGGAAGTTCTGAGGAGCTTATCTTAAATCCTGGAAATGTGGGAGACCCCTTCTCCTCCATCTTCTAACTCTGTAGGGATTTTCCAATGATATCAAAACATATTTCTCATTCCAGCATCAGATGAGAAAAAGCAATTTCAAGCAGTCTGCTCTTTAGGGAGTGTAGCAGGTTCACTAAAATGAAATAAAGCAGAACAAATAGCTGAGACTTGGTAGAATCTGCAAACATATATTTCTTCATCTTTCTATTAACACATGCTGCTTTGAAGCCCGTAGATACTTTGATATTTATATAAAGATGCCATGTATTCTAGGAACAATGTTCAGACACCAATGCTTATACTAACACTAAATTCAGAGGACACCAACTCTAGTGACACAAATACAAGTGGATTGGTTCTGACCACAAGATTCAAATTCTTCCTAAGGGTGTTAGGTAATTTAGAAGATGAGGTCGCGCTTTTGTATCTTTGGTGACTTAGAGTACAACAAGGTGTCATGTTATCAACCCATGTGAGTATAAATTAGAGCCAATGAGTCAGATGCAGCTCAGAGAGGCTGGGGCATACAGCACTAAGTAGAATAAAAATTGTGGCATTTGAAAGGAGAATGAGACCAGAAGAAGAGGCCTTTGTAAATCAGGGAAACATTTAAAAACATTTTGTCTAAAACATAAACTTTTCCTGCCAATAATTGTCTTCTCCATCTCAGCCTCCACTCATACTGCCATACTAGGAATCTTGTTCCCTGCCTGGTAGAAACTTGTATTGTGTTTTTCAGTTCTTGGAAGTTTGATTGTGTAATAAATCAAGTCCCATTTGTCTGAATCAAGGGCCACAGTGTGTTGGACAGAAAGGAATCTCTTTCTACAGTTAACCACCAGGGGGTAGTCTGAATCTGATTTAAGAGTAAGCGAATAGATCAAACTGAGGTAGGTTTGAGAATTTCAGGGTTTTTTTTTTTTTTTGGTCCACTCTTGGACTTCAAACTCTGGGAATCCAGTTTTAGGACTGCCTTATCCTTTGGGCATAAAGAAACTTCTCAAAGCAGTTTTTCCTAATCACATTTTTAGAGGGTTCTTGACTTCTTCCTCAACAAATGACTTCTTAACGTCTGCAGAGATATGATACAGGCTTGGGTCCATCCCAGACTATGCTCTCAATCTCAGAACCTCAACCTTTTCACCTTCAGAGAATGACCCTGAACCCAACAAGATGAATTTTTTTGAGGTCACGCTAGCTTGGAATAGTGTCTGAAGCATTAATATCACTCAGAATGCCAGAGAAAGGAATTAGCATTCTGAGTGGCAACTGTCCTATCACTCATTTTGCCTCTTAAGGACACTTAAAATATGGGAAGGCCAAGAAACCAAAATAGAACTCCATAATTTTAATTAGAAATGACTTTCGGTATACCTGATTCATTCAGTTGAAGTAGGTTTCATTTTCTTATTCTATTTGTCATTGAAACAATAGAATGATAAAAATTTCAAATAGTACTAGAAGCTATACAATAAAAGTAATATGTAATTCTACTCCATAATTCATCTCCCTTTGCTAGAGATAACCACTGCTAACAGGTCCTTGTTTATCCTTCCAGGAAAAAAAATATGTATGCAAACATACATATAAATTCCCCCCCCGCTTTCTTTAAATGAGTGGGACCACGTTATGTACACACATCTGTGCTTTGGTTTTCTTTTTGTTTTTTTACTATATAATATTTTTTGTAGGTTATCCTTGAGAAAATGTCTTTATGCTGTTATGTGAGCTTAAATCTAGGCAGAACTCCTAAGTCAATGATTATATGTATTTTAATTTGTTGATGGATATTATCACATTGCCTGCCAAGGAGGATGCCCCAATTTCTAGTCTCATTAACCAAATATGAGAATACCTATTTCTCCAAACCATGGCCCACACAGCACTTTCAAACACTTTGATCTTTGACACTGTATTAGGTATAAAGTTATCTCATGATTTGAGTTAGTCCTTATTTATGAGTCAGATTGAGCATATTCTGACCTGCTTATAAGCCCAGTTTTTGTTGGGATTGTCATGCTACCTTCTAGTGTCTTTGAGAACAAGAACAACATGCACCCTTTGGGGTCGTGAATTACATTGTCACTGGTGTTGCCAGTGACGTCTAGCAGCTGTGTATAAATACAGTATGATTTTATTATGAAACTCTGTTGAAAGACAAGGGTACTTCTATTATTACAGTGTGAGAGGAGCATTATACTTCTCCTCCAACAGGCATTTGATTAACACTACAATACAACACAATCTATGCTCTGGAAAATGTTTGCATTTTCCTTTGAAATGAATTTTAGTCAAAACATTCCTCATGATTTACATACCATAAACTGCTACAAATGGCCAGATTTAGTGTTGCCAACTTATATTTGAAAGTCTTTTGCAGACTTATTTTGGTCTTAGGAAAAAGCACATTGGTCATAATTAACATTTAGAAATTTCTTTTTGGTAAGCAAACATTTTCATTCGGTATGTTCTCTGGCAGTGCCTTTTATTTGAGCTGCTTGGCTTGTATACACATAATATAAGCTAATTGTGGAAACCAGGAGCTTGGCATTCTCTCTTATTTTGATAGAAGCTGCTTTGCATAGGTTGTAGTTATTAGCTATTCTAGTGACACACATCATCTGTGACTAATGTAGAAATGCTAATTGATAGTTCACAAGGAGCAGATGAAAAAGACCTTAGAATATGACTACATTTAGGGTTGGTACATATTAAAAGAAATACAGTCCTCTTCTAGAAAGTGAGATAAAAGTAGAGCATGAAAGATGGTTTTCATCAATGTCATGACCAGGTATTTTCTTAAATGGTTTTCCTACTAAATGAAAAATAGCAGCCTCAGGGCAGGGGAAATATTATGGAGTTAAAATAAAACTGGTGCTATAATTTCAATGTCTAAATAAAGTAATCTTACGTGTACGGGTATGTTTTTGGTAATACTTGGGATATGTCTGAAGTATACATTAACAACATGATCTGTTATCTAGAGGGAGCCTTAAGACTCCCCATTCATTTCCCACCCTACCTCCTGTGACAAGCAGACATTAAGCTGACCCCCATGATCTCCTAGTACTCACACCCCTCTACAATCCTCTCCCCTAAATGTGCATGGAATTGGTGGCTTACTTATAAGCAGTAGAAGATGGCAGAGATAATGGTGTGTCACTCCCATGATTACATTATGTTTTATAGGACTCTGTCTTCCTTGCAGCCTTGCTCTAGAGACTTCCTTACAAGAAGCAAGCTGCCACATTGTGGGCTGTCTCTATAGGGAGGCCTACCTGGCAAGGAGCTGAGCATGGCCTGGGGAGGCTGAGGGCCTCAGACCTAGAGTTCTAAGAAACTGAATTCCACCAAAAACCATGTGAGCTTGGATTAGAACCCCAGGGCTCTGGAGAGACCAAATTTCTGATTGACACCTTGATTTCTGCTTAGGAAACCCTGAAGCAGAAAATCCAGATAAGTTGTGCCCAGACTTCTGATGCACAGAAACTATGAAAGTAAAATGTATATTATTTGAAGATGCTAAATTTGTGGTAATTTGTTATGCAGCATAGAAAATAAATAATACACTAATAGACAAAAACCAAAACCTGTGGTATACTGTAATTTTGCTCAAAATATTTACTGCCCTTCTCTGGAGGCAAATTACACTTCCCTATTCCATTGGCATTGTGTGGTATGTAGTACCCATCCCAACAGAAGGATTATACTTTCTTGCCCTTTGAACTCAGGAGCAACCACCTGATTTTTTTTAGCCTACAGAATGTGGATGGAAGCAAAAACTTTGAGAGCCAGCTTGAGGATGGCTATGTTTCTCTTTTCTTTCTTTACCTGTGTCTGACCTACGTTGGACATATAAACATTTCTTCTTAGAAGCCCCTGAAGATTTTAGGTTACTACAGCATAACCTTGTCTTTCTGAGGAGAATAATTCTGTCAGACATAACTGGGTCAAATTGCTGTGCAGAGTTCTAAAAATGTTGTCTTTCAAGTGGCAGACTCTCTTAGATACTTCCCTCATTGTGTTATCTTCTTTGGTGATTGCTTCACATATTATTGTGCTCTGTGTCTTCTGTAAACAGAGTCTGGTGCAGTGGGATAGTCTGAAGCTGGGTATTCTTGGGACTCTGATCTGGAAAGACTTCTGAGGATTAGGACAGAGTTCAAGGGGAAGGACAGGTGAAGGGCACAGCTCAAGCCCTTAGAAAAGGCTCTTTCTGTGAGCTAGTTTTTGCATCCTCCTCCTCACCTTTGTAGAGCAAGGACTTCAAAGAGTAAGATGGGGTGGGGTTCAGGAGGAAAGGACTAAAGAGGACATTTGGTCTGTCTCTAACTTGGAAAAAGGGATCCCCAAGGTCATAAGTGGTACAGCCAATTTCACCAGGGTAGAAAACCAAGTTCGAACTGGTAACAATGTTTCTTTTTCTCAGAATATCTACCATGCTTTGACCCTTCAAGAATTAGCCATGTTAAGTAGTTGATCAAGGATTTAGGGAGTTTTAGATTCCTAGCATCTGTCTATTTGGAAACCTAGTGAACAGTACTGATGGTACTTAAATGTTTAAGGATAGGGTAGTAGAAAAAAGCAAGGGTGTATGTTTCACTCAAATCCTACCTTAAGTTGATCATTTAACGAAGGACAAGAAATTTCTAAAATTTGTGTTTTTATCTAGCCACAAAATGGAGACTATTCCTAAATTCCTTTGGAAATATTTTAATGTGAAACAGGGCACATAGGAATTTGTGCATTTATTTCTACATGAGACTTAACTTTGACTTCTGTTGACTTAAGATCACCCTGCAATAAGCCTTCCTAGGTTTGAATTCTTACTCTGCCATTTAATTGCCTGTGTGACCTTGGATAAGATCCTTAAATTCTCTGTGACTCAGTTTCCTCATCTATAAAAAACACTGATCTCCTATGATTCTGTGAGAATTATGGGGATTAACTAGTACATGTAAAGTGCCTGCTTAATAAAGTTTAATAAACCTAACCTAACTCTTATTATTACGTCTAGTGCTTCATAGTGAAAAAACTTCTGACCGTATTATTGTTGAGGAGACCTCAGTACATCCAAAGTAGCATTTCATTCACTTTCAGTTCTTTTCCTGTGCTTCCAGATTGGCTGTATCACACATTTATTAGAAAAACTGTAAAATATCACAGCTTTCTTTAAGCCTCCTTTCTTGTTATAGTCCCCCTACCAGCTGTTTGCGCTCTAGCAACAAAGTTAGAACTATGGTTAAAAAAATCCAGTTATGCTAATAAAGGAAAAAAAAAAGGTTTTTGCTTTAGATATAGTCACTGGCTTTCTTTGCACCAGCTCATCAGCTAACTGCAAGTGCTCTGATATTCACTCTACCCCTTTGTCATTAGCAGCCCTGCCTGCCTGCATAGTATAATACAATTTCCTTCTAGGGCAACAGGCTTGACCTGAGGACAGGACAGAATTAGTAATTAATTGGTGGAGGCTGAGGAAAACTAGTCATTAGTGGAAGGCAAACAGTGTAAAATATAGTCTGAAGTAAAGCATCAAATCTAAGTGAGGTTAAGGTTTGAGAGGTTCTGCTCAGAGCGGGCAGGGTTTGGGTCAATGGGAGGCTTTAGAATGGCCATGATTCTTGTTGTGTTTGGTATCTAGAGTGTGAGGATAAAGGAAGGCCTGACTGAAATGAGGTGAAGGATCTGAAAGCATGGTCCAGCCCTGGAGAAAAAGTATCTATAGGAATTAGGAGAAAGGGACAGGACCATATTGTTCAGGGCGGAAAGTTAAGCCAAAACAGGCTCTAGGGTCCTCCAAGTGTGATGGGGGGTTGATGAGGAAGGATGTAGCTCACCAGTCATTTGGGGAACAAGGCCACTGTTCACTGAAGGATGCTTCTATGTGCTAAAGTGAGACCCAAAAAGAACTACCAGGCCTGATAGCACTGGACCAGGGCCTGGCTGGGGCTGAAGTCTCAAGAGGAAGACACTATTACCAGCAGCTTGGGGTGAGCCTGAAACAGATATAGAGTTTAAATCTTAATGCATTATTTTCTTTGCCTTCTCAAAGTATAGCCTTTTATATTTTTAAAGGGGTCAAAAGAACAACCTCTACTATTGTTAGCCTCCAGCTGTTTGCTGACATGTGTGGAAAGAGAAATTTGGAAAGATCTGGTCCTTGACCTCATCAGCATGTGTAGTTTCACTTTTTTGTATGTAAATGCCCTTATCCAAAATTAGATTTGAATAGCATGTTTGTTTCCAACAAACTAAGCTTAATGTTTATTTAAGTAAAGCCAATTAATTAGCTAGTAAGGGTAATTACAATTGTTAACTAATTTATAAAATCCTATCAAATTTACTTTGGAGATTTAAGGAAAATGGTGGTTAAATCCTTAAATCTTAAGAGAGTATGTTTTATTAGATGACTACATCATTATAAAAAGGCTAAATTAGGATCTTTTTAACAAAAAACAGAAATTATAGAATAAACCTAATATGTTCTTTAAATTTTCACACCTGAGCTTTTTTAAACATGAAGGTATTTACTTTGATTGATAAATAATATATCAAAAAAGATTCTTTTAAGTTAGTTACTTTTTAAATGGAAAATTTTTGTCAAAAGAAAATCATACCTTATTGGGATGTGAGGAATTTTATTGTTTATCAGGGGAATGAAGAAGATTCAACCCCTGACTTGAGGGATTTTACCTTTCTTTGAATTTCTGGTAGTCATAAATAGAAATATATATGGCTATACAAACATATGTGTTATAGCCAAAGTCTGGAACACGTGATTTTTGATAATCAATAGCAAAATTTATAATTAACTTAAACAGCTGGCTGAGAACCAAAGTGTCATACAGGAAAAAAGAAAACAACTCTCCTTGTAAGTCAAATAACACTGCTACCAGCCAAATGTTGCATTAGAAAGATAAACACAAACTTGCTGACTTCCAAATATATGTTGGTCATTAGCCAGCTGAAACAAAAACTGAAGTCAACATTATCTAACAAATGTTACCTCATTTGAAATTCAGACTATAGCTCATAATATTTTGGTGACAGACTGATTTTAAGTCAGTGGGAAAACTGTGTTTGAGATACATTAATGTTTTTCTCTCTTTTGCATTTGCATGTACGTGATCTTCTGACTAGTTAGTCTGATTCATCCATTTGCCTAATAAAGCAGTCATTAGCTTTAGTTTAACAAAATAAGGTTTCGAGTAGAGAAAATAATTATGAAACCTAGAATTTATTAAGAGAGAAAATGAGTTTAATAATTCCTTTAGCATTTTAGTGTGCACTTTTGTTTGCCTATTCAATAACCAATAACTTTTCCTTCTCCGTTCTAACAGAACCTGATTTGGTTCAATTACCCTATTGGGCCATGTTTCTTAGGCAAGATATGTGACTGCACCAGCACAGGGCTGAAACATGACAGGTCTGAGCCAATCATGCTGTTCCCTTTCCTTTGCCAAAAAGTAGTTTTAGGTATAAGCACATGATGCACTTCTGAGAAGTGAGATGCTGAAGATATTTCTGATCAAGGTTTTCCTTGCTATAAAAAGTCCCACTAATGTTGCTTTGGCAGCTAATTGAATGCGTGAATTAGCTAAATGGTTATATCATTTGGTTGTTAGTGAGAGTAGGTTTAAATAGGCATGTAGTATATAAAATAATTATAGAGGAAGCACTGTGCATTAATTTAATTAGCATTAAATAACTAATTATTATTCAGGATGCCAAAAGTAAAACCAAACCCACATTGAGGTGCTCACTAGAATGGGTAATGAAACATAAGTGAATATACAAGGGTTGACAAGAATGTGAGGCAACCATAACTCTTATGTGCTGCTGATGTATGTTACTCTTGAGTTTTTTTAAAAGTTTACAAAAAATAAATAAATCTGACAGAGGAAAAAGCAGTTATCTTCAGCCACTAGATAGTACTGCACTTTCCTGTGACATCTAAATGGTGGCAGCTGTCATGTGGCTGTCAACTGGCTAAGGATGGCAGAACAGAAAGATGTAGGGAAACTGTCTTTAATGATACAGTGGAGCACTGAATTAACCAACCTGTAATGGCCCTACCTTGGGAATAATCACATCAGATAATGCCAGTTCCTTAATGTCTAAGTCAAATTGAGTTGACATTGTCTGTTATCTGCCACTGAAGGCATTCTAGTTGATACTTGTTCATTAACATATCAAGAGCCAGGCCTGACCATCTAGATTATAGTTTCTTCCATAATATTGGAGAGTATAGCCCTTCCATCATTAAGAAGGAGACATAGAAATAGTTCACAGAGGAATAAGAAGGGTATAACATGAGGGGAGTCTATTTGAGAAAGGAAGGGGAAACATACCATTCTTGTGCAAGGAATTATGGGAATAGAGGGGTGAAGATGAGACATGGACTACTCCTGATTGACTGAAGTCCTGGACATATAGAAACTGTAAAGCAGAGCATCTTTTGCACCAACTGATATTTGAAATTCTAGGCTAAGATTGTATTGTAAAGAGCCTGGACCAACATGTGGGAGATTGCATCCATGTTAGAGGAGTGGTACTGGCAGAGGGCAGGCCTCAGCGTAGCTCCTCTGAGCCAACTTTGTTTTTCATGTAGTAGAAATAGGGATCCCAAATCCTAGGATTCCTCTGAGGTATGAAGACAGAAAGTTAGCCAAGAGTTTGGGTGGGGAGCTTGCCAGAAAAAATAGTGACTGTAAGTATAAAAGTGTAGTGAGTGCAGTATCCAAGGACTTTTTGGCAAACTACCTAGGATTCACAGCCAGCCCAAAGTGTGTTTGCAACACCATTGAGAGCTGAGTTCAGGCCAGTAGGGAGAACCCCTGAGCCCTAAGCAAGCTGAAGGAGAACAGGTCATGAGTTTGTTCTCTAGTGTATGTATCAGTTATGGGTGCCAGTGGGGTCACTAGTGACCAGGCAAACAAGGAAATGTGAGTTGATTAAGAGCAAAGAGAGGGACTTCCCTGGTGGTGCAGTGGTTAAGAATCCGCCTGCCAATGCAGGGGACACGGGTTCGATTCCTGGTCCAGGAAGATTCCACATGCCGTGGAGAAACAAATCCCGCGAGCCACAACTACTGAAGCCTGCACACCCTAGCACCTAGAGCCCATGCTCTGCAACAAGAGAAACCACTGCAATGAGAAGCCCATGCACCACAACGAAGAGTAACTCCCACTTGCTGCAACTAGAGAAAGCCCGTGCACAGCAACAAAGACCCAACACAGCCCCACCAACCCAAAGGAAAAAAAAATGAGCAAAGAGAACTGCACAGGGCACTTAGTATAAATAAGAGACTCTCTTCCTATGCCAACAAAGGATCCAATGAGCCATTCCCAGATGACACCTGGGGAAGACTAGAGAGAAGGTGAGGAGACCTGAAAGACTGAAAGAGACTAAGCATCCCTAAGAGGCTATTGAAACCAAGCATTACATGTTTTCTTCGTGCTTCTCTGACCCTGTTACAGGCAGTCCTCGGTTTGAATCTTTGCCCCATGGTTTGCTAATTGCATTGCTAAGGCATATAATTTAAGCCTCACAAGCTTTAGTTGACACCTGTCATGAACATGAATAATAAATTGTACACTAGGGCTCTTGTGAGCATTACAAGTTACATCTACAAAGTACCAAACCAGGCAAGGTAGATTACTTTGACATGAACCGTATGACTGTGCTTTTGTCTTCTGAAGACCAGAGTAGAAATGTAGATGGGGCACATTGGATGATTTATCCCAGGCAGGAGACTGGTTACCCTGGGGTAAACTGTGAGTTAGAGATCAGAGCAATGGTCACCCCTGGAAATGCTCTGTCGGGGTTGAGCCTAGAACAAAGAGTGACTTGATATCACAATACATTTGTCAGAGTCTGGTGAAATCAAGTTATGATTCACACAGGATCTGGGAGGAGGACAGAGTCTTGAGGTGGGGAGATTAACTTGGCCCAGGTTTGGGGAGTTGGGGTAACCCAGGGAATATGAGAGGAGAGGAAACCTCATGGGTAGTTGAATCCCTCTTTCATCCCTCCATCATGAAGAAAATGTTCTTCAACTTTCTTCACGTTTCAGACCCAAACATTCAAACCTCACCTGTATTCATAGAAACACCTACCTAGCATCCCCAAATATATATCAATAGAAAATGCCTCAGTGTAGGAGCTGAGTGGAAAATGAAACAGTGCTCATAGGGAGGCAGCTGAGGTGGTATCTTTGCTTCCACTTGCTAGAGATGGGAATCTGGTCTCGTTGGGATGGACATAGACATCAGAATATTGTTTTGTCTAGTTGAATCAGTCTCCGATTTTGAGCCAATTTTCTACTTTGTAAATTCAGTACATGATTTTTGACTTGAGTGGCAAATAACTCCATTGAGATGAACAATTAACTTGACTGTTGTACTTGTGTGTTAGGGCTGCCATAACAAAATACAATACAGCGGGTGGCTTAAAAAACAGAACAAAAATTTATTGTCTCATAGTTATGAAGCTAGAAAACTGAAATCAAGGTATTGGCAGGGCCCTCTAAAACTCTGCGGAGAACTCTTCTTTGCCTCTTCCTAGCTCCTGGCTGTTGCTGGCAGTCCTTGACATTCCCTGGATTGCAGCTGCATCAATCTAATGTCTGCCTCTGTCACCCCATGGCTGTCTTCACATAGTGCCTATCTCTCTGTCCAAGTTTTCTCTTTGTATAGGGACAGTAAGTATATTGGATTAGATCCCACCTAATGACCTCATTTTAACTTATTACCTCTGTAAGACTCTATTTCCAAAAAAGGTCATATTCAGAGCTACTGGAGAGTACACACCTCTTTTTTGGGGGTCGGGGGGGAACACATTTGAACCCATAACAGTCTACTCTCTGGCCTTCCAAAATTCATGTCCTTCCCACATGCAAAGTACATTTATTACATCCCAACATTCCCAAAAGTCTTAATCATTCCAGCATCAACTCTAAGTCCAAAACAGACCTCATGCTAAACAGAACAGCAAGTGTTAACAAATTTCAAAGGATTGTAAACATACAGATACAGCCTCTAACTACAGTGGAATTAATCAAGAAACCAGTAACAGAACAATAAGCAGAACATTTATAAATTCTTAAAAATTAAGTATCACATTTCTAAATAATCCATGGAAAAGAAGTAACAGTTAAAATTAGAAAAAGAGGGCTTCCCTGGTGGCGCAGTGGTTGAGAGCCCGCCTGCCGATGCAGGGGACACGAGTTCGTGCCCTGGTCTGGGAAGATCCCACATGCTGCAGAGCGGCTGGGCCCGTGAGCCATGGCCACTGAGCCTGCACGTCCGGAGCCTGTGCTCCGCAACGGGAGAGGCCACAGCAGTGAGAGGCCCGCGTACCGCAAAAAAAAAAAAAAAAAAAAAATTAGAAAAAGATGTGGTATATATAAACAATGGACTATTACTCAGCCATAAAAAAGAATGAAATAATGCAGTTTACAGCAACATGGATGGACCTAGAGATTATCATACTGAGTGAAATAAGTCAGACAGAGGAAGACAGATACTATATGATGTCACTCATATGTGGAATCTAAAAAAATGATACAAATGAATTTATTTACAAAACAGAAACAGACTCACAGACATAGAAAACAAACTTATGGTTACCAAAGGGGAAAGGGGGAGAGGGATAAATTAGGTGTATGGGATTAACAGGTACACACCACTATGTAATAGATAAACAGCAAGGATTTACTGCATAGCACAGGGAACTATATTCAATATCTTGTAATAACCTATAATGGAAAAGAATCTGAATATATATATATATATATATATATATATATATATATAAAAAACTGAATCACTTTGCTGTATACCTGAAACTAACACAATGTTGTAAACGATACTTCAAAAATAAAAAAGATACCACCAAGAATCAGGAATAGACGAAACATTTCTATCTGGACTAGACTCCCAGATAGATGTGCAATGAAACTGACTCTGGTCAGAGGGTTTGGGAGATATCAGATAGCTTCTTGATCTCCATGTTTCTCTTCTATCCACCCAGACCCCCAGGATGTGGCTCTGGGCCTGGGCTGAGCCATATCCACCCTGAGGAGCAGTTAAGGTCTGAATAGTTTGGTTTGATCCCTGGTTTAGGTGCTGGCCCTAAATTCTGGACTCTACATGGGTGGGCAGAGGGCACACTGCCCATGACCCTGATGTTTTGCCTTTGTGGAGGTGAAAATGGGGAGGTCTTGGGGGGATGGATGGACCCTGAGAGGTGTGAACAAAAGTGATATTCAAGCTATAGAAATACCAGGAATAAGCCAAGTATGTGTATTCCACTGATTCTGTTCAAGCTTGTATTGTGCAATAAGACAAGAAAAGCAAAAGGCATAAAGATTGAAAAAAAATTCGAAAAAATTTTGAACTGACTAATAATGAATATATGACATGTTAAAGCCTGTGGGATCCTGCTAAAGCAGGACTTGGGAGAAATTTATAGCTTTAAAAATATAAATAGAAAAGAGGAAAGATTAAGAATTAGTTATCTAAGCTTCCATCTCCAGGAACTAGAAAAAGAAGAGCAAATAAAATACAAAGAAAGAAGGGAGGAAAGATAAAGAGAACAAGTCAGTGAAACAGAGAAAAATTGTAAATGCTAGAGATGAGTTGTTTGAAAATATTAATAAAATTGACAGACTTCTATAAACATGGGCTAAGAAAATAAAAGATAGAAAACAGCTGTTCAATAGAAAGAAAGTAAAAGGAACTATTACTGTAGATCCTACAGGGTTGTAAAAATAAGTTGGTATTATGAATGGTGCTATATCTGTTAAATAAATTGAATCTGAATATAAACAACATTCCTGCAAGGAAAAATTCCTGGCCTATAAGGTTTCACTGATGATTTCTTTCAAATATTTAAAAAGAAAAAATAATAGCAATTTCACACAAACATTTGAAAATAGAGAAAAAAGGGGACATTCCCTTATTTCTTTTTAGGACAAAATATACTGATCCCAAAACTCTATGTGGACACAAGAAAAGAAAATTATAAGCCAATATCTGTAAACTTAGATACAAAAATGCTAAACAAAATATTAACAGATCAAGTTCAGCAGTATATGAAGAAAAGATAATATATTGTGACCAAGAAGAGTTTATTCCAGAAATGAAAGATTGGTTTAATATTTGAAAATTAATCAGTGTAATTCACCACATTAACATAATCAATGTGTAAAAAGCATTTGTTAAAATTCAGTCATTCTCTATTTTAAAAACTCAGCAAAATAATAATAAAAGGAAATGCTCTTAATTTAATAAAGATTATCTACAAAAAAAAATCTACATCTAAAATTGTAGTTAGTGGTGAAATAGTAAAATTTTCTTTCTGAAGTTGAGAAGAAAATGATGTATACCATGACCACTTGTAATCGCAGTGTCTTAGTTATTTTAGTCATTGGAGTAAGAGAAAAATTTGAAAAGAATAAAAATTGGAAAGAGGGAGCAAAACTGCCATGAAATATAGGTGATGCAATTGTAAATATAGAAAATCCAAAAGTATCTGCAAAAAACTGGAATAATTAGCAATAGAATTTAACAAGTATGCTGAATATAAATCAACATTCAAAAGTCAATTATTTCTATATACTAACAACAAGCACTGAAGAATAAAACTTTAAAAACATTATTTAACACAAGATCAGAAATTATAAAATTCTTAGGAATAAATAAAACAAGAGATATGTAATCTACACTAAAAACTACAAAGCACTGCTCAAAGAAATCAGACATAAATAAAAGGAGTGATATATCATGTGCATAGATTGCAAGACTCAATAGTGTTAACATATCAGTTTTCTTCAAATTACTCTATTGATTCAATATAATCTCAATCAAAATTCCATTTTGTAGAAATAAGCCAATTTTCATATAAATTTTAAATCAGTAGTCATGTTAAATTCACTTACTAACTTTTCTAGTTTGTAGATACTTTTTGACTTTTCTATATCCACAAACTGTCTGTCTCTTATTTGATAGATTAAAAAGAAGTGTACCAGTCTTGGAGTCAGGATCTGTATCCAATTTCTGTCACAGACCTCCTGGGGAGAGCAAGCCAGGAAATCTTTCAGACCCTCAGTTTTCCCATGGACAGAGTGGAGATTGGGCTGTATGATCTCTATGGTCTTGTGCAGGTATACATTTTATAGATTTATCAAGTATAAATAAAAAATATCATATCCATCTCAATGGCTAAACATCATAACATCCAAAATAAATCCAGAAACTTTTGTTGAAATATCGATTACTGAAAGGGAGAAAAATTATAGGAAAATTGTTGTTTCCTCATGTATTAATTTTATGGTTTTCTTCTTGTTGCTCTGAGCTATAAAATGGTAATTTCTTCACACTGAACAAAAAAGGTAAATTTAATGTGTGATATTTTTATCTTAAATTTTGAGGAAATGTAATTTTACCTCCTTTTATGGGCATTTAAATCATCTTTTATAATATAAAAATGATGGGGTTATTAGGTAGTCTGTTTGCAGTGGTAAGTATAGAACTTTAATACACCTAAAATATTTAAAATAGAAAACATTAAATAATAATGGCATTAAAGTAATTTCAAGGGCAAATTAGGTATAATTCTTAAGTGAGTTAAAATTTAGCTTTAGTGTAATAATAGAAACAAGAAAGAAAAAACAATGTTCAAACTGTAATTCTCTCTCCATGAAAGATATGTAGATGATGGACCCTAGTCCAGTAAAAACTGCTTGGGGCAGGTATGCCCAGCTTTGTCCAACTCCAGAAGCTTTTCCTTCTGGTATGACTGAAAAAAATAATTATATTTTCAATGCAGCAATACCCAAATATCTAAAATTAACTTTCAAATTAATAATTTTAAAATAATGAATTTGCTTGGGAGGTGGAGAGGACCTGGAACAATGAAAAAGAGATATTGGATTATGGGAGGAATATCTTTTCTAGGGTAATATTTGTTCTCTCTAGCGTGATTATAATTTATTGATCTCTTCCTTTTCTGTTATTTCTTTGTAGATTCATAGCTTATTATCAAGTTCCCATTACCTTGCTCCCTTTTTTGCCTTCTTCACTTTTTAGTTCCCTAGTCCTGTTTTTCTTGCCAAATCAAGAGTAGTGAAGTAAGGCTATAGTGATTGTAGATTTTGCCTTCCTCAGAGTGTTTGGGATGATAAAGTAAATCATTAAGAATTTTATTTGCATTCTCTGATCCCATTGAGCAGTACTGCCTTTTAGGCAAGTATGGCCTCTATCCCTGAGGCATAGAACACGGACCCTGGACTTTGGGTAGAGCCTTTATAAAAATTTTTCTAAGTCTCCTTTCATAGCCTGGAACTGAACAGGGCTGCCAGTGAGCACTTTCCAGATCAGGTGCACAGAAATTTTTGTAAGTCCTTGTCCCTATTTTTCCTCTTTGGGGCACTCTCAGTCCCTCTACTCTGTAAGGTTAGGAAGACCAGATGCTCAGAAATGTTCTGGGATTTGATCCTCCGGGGTCATCCCAGGCTCCTCTCATCTTGAACTGGTTCCTAAGAATTAAATAAGTAGTATCAGTGAACTGTAGAGGCAACAAGATCTATGTTGTTTCCACGCAAACAAGTTCTGAAGGCCGTGGTATTGTAGGTAGTAACAGCACTATTACCTTTTTCTCACAGTGGGAGATACGAAATTAGATAGGAATGACACATTTGACAATAAAGAACATGACAAGATGGTTCTCAGACCTGAACAGGAATAGATGTTGCCTCAACACTATGAAGAATCTTCTCTGACAGGGCAATTAAGAAATATTTAAGGACTTCTCTACCCATGTTTCTAAATATTTATTGATAAATAACCATACTTCACATGGACCCAAGGATTTTATAATCCTTTTAAAATAAAATTGCTTACATAAACAGGGGGATTCACATACCCTAGGGACAGCCCTGGCTGAGAGAAGCAAAGAAGACTTTGGAGTTGATAGTTAATTTCCTGGTCTCTGGTATGTATCCTTGAGGTTGAAGTCAGATGTATGAACTATTATGAACTAGCAAGGGCATACCTGACACAAGCTAAGACTGCAGTGCTGTCAGGGTGGAGGACAATAATTGTCAATTATTATTGAGAAAAACAATATCATAATCATAGCAGTTTTCTTCAAAGACCTGTTGGAGGTAGGGCTGGATGGAAATGTAAGAACTAATAATGAAGTTGGTGGTGAGGAGAATTGAAAACAGGCTGGGACAATGTGATGAGCAATGCATTTGCACAGTTCAGAATAGACCATTAATGGCTAGTATGCTCTATGGAAACCCCTTTATGTAGGGAGCCAGTACAGTGAGAAGTGGGACCTTAGAGGAACCATTATCAATCAGCTGGACATGGAAAAATTAAGACTGCATGCTCCTTGAAGGGAGAGACTGACTCATTTATCACTGGGATTGCAGAATCTATCTTCTAGCCTAAAATATAGGAAAAGCTCTGGAAATGTTTGTTGGATGACTGAATGAAAACACTCAAAAGAAAGAACAAAGTTTTATCATTTTGAGGATTGGAAAAATACAGAAGCCAGATTACCAGACTTGCCTTACGTTTTCATGAGAATGTTTCCTTCAACTTTAATTGGAAAAAAATGTTAGTAGATGCAGTCAGATTGGATTTTAGGGTCATAAAAGAGACAGATCAGCACAAGGAGCAGTCTTACAGGAAAGTTAGAATAGGGTTCTATTTATTCTGAGAGGACCCATTTCCACAAAAACAGAATTGAATCCAGAGGCTTACTGGGAGGTGATAATACTCTTAGTGGGACCGCAATTATTTTTGTGGCTCGAGACACAAGAGTTAATTACAACTTTCCATAATGGACTTCCTCATGTTCCTCCTAGGGAGTGAACAGATCTTTTTCCATTAGTAATTTCCCCTGAAATTCCCACTTTGCTGATTCTGTTGATAAGACAGAATCACACAACTCCATCTGGTCCTACATCTGCTTGTCCCCATCTATGTGTCCCTGAAGTGGGAACAATCTTGCTCTCTTCAGAGCTTTCTATGGCTGGCCCTGCAGTTGTGGCACAGGAGACCTCACCTTGGATTGTGCTGCTTGGCGGGTCTGTTGTCCTTTTGAATTATATTAAGTACTTATTTCTTGTAGGATGGAGGTGGACAGGGTGCCTGCTTATCTATGCTGACAATGTGCCTAAAAGAGAGGACTACAGAGAAAACAAAGCTTAAAACTAAACTTACCTGCATGCTCATATCCTTCCTCCACAGACACCTACTTTACTGTTGGTAATAATGGGTTGGGATTATATTGGTTATGCATTTAACTTGATTTATGTCATTAGCTAATTAGTAGAGGTTTCTAAGAAAAGACTTTTTCGTGGACACTCTTTGGGACACTCTCATGTTTTTCCCAAAGTGACTTTACATGGCATGCAGGGAACATGCTGACCTCTGTAGCCCTTTATCTTGCACCAACTTTTTTTAGTCCATCTACAACCATTCAAATTATGTCAAAACACGAAAAATGAGATTATATTCTAAATTACAATGTGAAGTGTAGGCCATATTTCAATGTGATTTCACACAATAGTGTACTCTGCACAAGGTGGACGCTGGTCACCATAGTGTTCTTGCCCTGGTAAGGCTGCTGTGATGTCAGCCATTTACTGAATGACACTTCCTTTTGGGATGCAGTTCATGGCTCCCAAGATAGAAGTAGCTGAAGCTCCAGACCTAAGTCTCCATTTTCTTCACATCACTCAAAACAGACAAGTCATTCCAAATACTGGGATTCCATGGGGTGACCCTATTCTCTACCCACTTTCTTTATGAGGATCCGGACTAAGCCTTCCATCCACGTGCAGTACTTCCCCTGCTTTCTTGATCCAGCATCCTCCCACCCCCACAGCTCTCCAGGCTTTATTCATAAGTATACAGGTGTGCCCTAGAATTAACTATATATCCAAAGAAATTAAAAGCAGGATCTCAAAGATTATATCTGCACCTCCCCCCATCATGTTCATTGTAGCATTATTCACAATAGCCCGAATATAGAAATAACTTAATGTGTCCATAGATGGATGAATGGATTTAAAAAATGTGGTAAATACACACAGTGGAATATTATTCAGCCTTAAAAATAGAAGGAAATCCTACCATTTGCAACATGAATGACCTTGGGGACATTATGCTAATGATACCACTTACCTAAAATCTAAAAATGTGACTCACAGAAGCAGAGAGAAGAATGGTGATTAGCAGGGGCTTGGAATGGGGGAAATGGAGAAGTCTGAGTTGAAGGATACAAAGTTTCTTTTGTGCAAGATGAATAAGTCCTAGAGATCTCCTGTGTAGCAAAGTGCCTGTACTTAATAACACTATACTGTATATTTTAAAATTTGCTAAGAGGTAGATCTTATGTTGTACTCTTATCACAAAATAATAAAGAGGGCAGGAAGAAATGTTAAGAGGTGATGGATATACTTATGGCTTAGACTGTGGTGAGGGTTTCATGGATGTAAACTTATCTCCAGACTCATCAAGTTGTATATATTAAATATATACAGCTTTTTGTATGTCAATCATACCTCAATAAAGTAGTTTATAAAAACAAACACCCAGAAGCAGAAGCGGTAGATGAGAGCACAGTGCTCTTGTGGGCTAGTTGGGTGGTATAATCGCTGAATACTAAGACTGACATACATAAAAGCCATGGCATAACTAGGGGAGTCTAGCCACAATCCTTGCTAACCTCTAGTCAGTATGAAGACTAGACTCCAGTCTTGACAGTCTGTATTAAGAATGAGGGCAATTTTGTTATGCTATTTGTCACTCAGAAAGAATGCAAAAACATATGTAACTATAGTGTTTCAGTAATATTATCATAAAGCATTTAATAAAGAAAAAAAGTTGTTTTTACCCTCATCCAGAATGTAAATTGTGATATCAAAACAATGTGCTAGATTATTCTAACCAGAGTAGATGGGAATGGTAAGATTTTAATTTAAAAAAAAGTACACTATTATTTTTTGCTTTCTAATAATTCATTCAAAATTAAAAATACATATTATTAAGGGGCTTCTATTTAATAATTTACTATAATGAAATTCTAAGTCATGTATATTATGTCTTTCTCTGCTTTTTTTATCTCACAATCAAGAATTTTATTTTCTATCACTCTCATTGTGTGGGCCAGTACTGATTTCCCTCTTCTCTTACCTCCCAGTTTCTTCTGAATTCTCCAGAATCTGACCCAATGTGCCTTTTGGTGCACTCCTGAGGCCACCATCTGAGTCTGATTCAAAAGTCAGGAAGGATGTTATAAGTCTGCTTTCAAGAAGGTAGTGTCATGTATTCATTTCTATAACTTTCAGGATTCATACTATAGATGGTACCTTGAAGAACCTGAAACAGTCCCGGTGGCTCTCTTTCCCTTCCCAGAGAGATTTCTTTTTTCCTTGTAGGATAAGGTCCATTACTCTTGTACAATTTCTGGGAACAGAAACTTTAGATAGAGTGCATTTTCCACCTACTTTCCTGACTGATAAAAATTGATGTAATTTAAAGCAACATCTTGAAAATAGATGTACATATTTGGTAGGCAATATAGTTAATATTTCCTGAACATTTTTTATGAACCAAGAACTAGATTAAGGACATTCCATGGATTAACTAATTTATCCTTTATAGCAACCTTATGTGTAGATACTCTTATACTATTCTTACAGATGGAGAAACTGAAGTTTAGGAAAGTGATTTTGCCTACAAGAAATAGGTAATGGGCGATAGGGCAGAGGTTCCAGTGCAGGCAGTGTGACTCCACAAGCCACACTCTTAATCACTGTGTTGTATAATTAACTTGAACAGTTGCCCAAGACTAATTTCCATAGTGGCTTATTTAACTAACTATTTAAATCATGAGAAATCACGTAAGCTGGCTGCGTCTCAGATTCTTCATTTATTACAAAAGAGGATTGTTCAAAATGGTGATTTTTGTCTTTTTCGGTTTCATAATTGTATTAGGGATTAGGAATTAGAATCCTTGGAGAGATTACATTGCCTCTTCTAAAAAACTTCTATAACACTCAGCATCACTTAGTTGCTGGGTTTACCACTATGTATGTTTTAGAACCAGAATGTAGTTTAAAACTAGTGAAATCCCACTTACGGATGTGTTACTCTCACCCTTTCCGTTATTTCCATTTCAACTATTTCACAAAGCATTTACCTAAAACTAGGAAAATAGGACCATAATATGTAGCACGTGTATGTCTGTGTGTGTGTGCGTGTGAAAAAGTAAAAGATTGTGTATGAGAGTATAAGAGTTGGGTGTGTAAAACAGTATGTAAGAGAGAGTGATAAGTGTATGAGAATGAGTGTGAGACTGTGGGAAAATATGTTTGTGGAACAGTGTGAGCATGTGAGAGTGTAAGAGTATGAGGGTGCATGCCAGAGAAAGTATATATAAGAATCAGCACGAAAGGGAGAAAGTATAGGTGAGTGTTCAGTAAAGAGTATGTGAGAGAGATAAAGAATGAATACATCAGAGAATGTGGAAGGAGAGAGAGAGAGAGAGAGAGAGAGCACGTGTAAGAAAGTTTTCAGCAGATTGTGAGTGTGAGAGGGTGAGAAAAAGATTGAGAACAAATGTGAATGTAAGAGAGTATACAAGTGTGTAAGTGAATGAATCTTTGTGTGAATGTGTGTGTGTATGAATGTTTCACTAATTAGGCACATGAATTTTCCCAAGTGTTAGAGGCCAGCCCCGTGGGGTTAGATGTATTTATTTCAGGAACAATTTAGAGTATGGACATTTCTGAAAACATTACATCTTTAGTTGTACCTTCTTCTTTTGGTTAGCTGATTAAATATAATCAAGTACAAATAACTTCATTTAACTAATTTGATTAATCACATAAAACAGATTATTTGATTAATCAAATACAGGTTTGATTAAATTATTTAATCAAATAATAATTATTTGATTAATCAAATACAGGTCATTAACTTAGGATGTGTTATACTTAGATGTAGGGGTAGACTAAAACACCTCTTTTCATTATACAAGAACTGCCTTGCATGGTGCACGCTACCTGGTAAGGGCTCAATAAAGATGGGTGAAAGAATGCGTAGGTGAATAAATAAAAGCTTGCATGTATAAATTAAGGAGTGATTATATCTAGTTATTCCTTAAAAAGAACTTGAGCTGAGGATTTGGGTTCAACTGGTGTGCTAGAACATTCCCAAGAGAATCCAGGAAGGAACTGGGAGAAGAAGCCAGCCAAAGGTTTGCTTTCCAGTAAAAGTCCTGGTCTCAGCCTAACACCCCTGGGGCTCTGAAGTACACATTGCACCTCACAGTGTTGTCATTCCAGGGAAGATGAACTAGGTGTTTATACTCAGCACAAGTTGTGAAAGACAGCAAACTCCTGGGTCCCTCTGACTCTCACCTGTAGGTAGCTCCAAAGTCCAAGGGCAAATCTAAGGTTTCCATAATGAGCAGTTAGCAACAAAATACATAAAGTCAGGAGGCTTGATCCCCAGCGCTAGTAAGAGGAATTGACAGAACGTAAATGAAATGCCAACAGGGTTTGCTACAGCCAGCAATTAGCAATTAGTGTAGCCAAGATTTTAAAGCAATTAGTGTAGCCAAGATTTTAAAGCAAATCTTTAGTTAAGAGAATGAGAGTTTCAGGCACATTACAGTAAAACATTGCTTTATCTAAATGTAATCATAGTATTATTTGGTTAACCAATTCTAAAAGAAAATACTAAAGTATTTTCAAACACAAATGGTTTTAGTATTTCTGTGATCTCTTTATAATTGCAAAGCATTTTACATACCTTTAATCAACATGCACAGACCATTTTATAGTCCTTTTTTTAAAAAAATTGGCATACATCCTTGTGCCAGTGACTTCTTAACCAAGGTACACCAGGCTCTGCATAGCCTGGTCACCTCTGCCTCACTGGTCCCGTATCTCTCCTCTATCTCTCTGCACTTCGGCCACAGTCATGATCTTTCAGTTCCTTGGAATCAATCAGCCTTTCCTTCATTTGGGTCTTTATTCAGGCTGGACCTCAGAGCTTCCACCTCCTTCAAATGACTGGCTCCATCTTAGCCTTTAGATCTCAGCTCACATGTAACGCCCTTTAAGAAGACTTCCCTGACCAATCTGTCTTGAGACAGCCCCACTGAAATCCTTTACCTCTTCACTCTGTTCCTTCACTTTGTAGCACATACATTTTATACTCTATTTCTTTGCTAATTCACCTATGTCTGTTTGCCACACTACACTTTAAGCTCCGTGAGTGTAGAGACTATCTCAGTGTACCACTGTAGACCTAGCTCCTCGTACAGTGCTGGCATAAAATAGGTACTCAATAAGTATTTTTTGAATAAATAAAAAGTGTGACTATCCAGTGATATGACCTTTTTATAAATACATTAGGATTTTGACCTCTCACTGGGTATTACTTCCTTAAGCAGCCTCAGTGGGATGATACATATTTATTTAAATGATACTCTTATTGTTCAAAATATGTTTGAAATCTCTGTTAGAATTATTCCTCAGAGTATACTCTTTCAAATGTCTTTAATAATGGTAAATTATATCCTTTGAAAGGGATTTTTTTTTTTTTTTTGTAGAAATAGCCAATTTTCTATAGTGGTCAAGACTGGAGAATAAACTCAAGAATACTGTTTTTGGTTACATTAAAGGTACTGTGGCTGATTTTTTTTTTTTTGAGAGGCTCAGGAACTGGCTCTACAGGTTTTTCCAACAGATTTCAGATAAGATTTCATGCAACAGTGGTTGCAAATATGTTGCATGCAAATATAGTTGGGAGTGGTTCTTGGTGTCTCTGGGTAAAGGACAACGCACATTTGAACATTATTCTATTTCTTGTTAAGAACAAATTTCAACTTCCTCACTTTAGAATTACAACTTCACCTAAAAACAATGAAACTAAAGAACTTTTAACATGTTGTTTAATGATTATCTTTACTCAAATGAATAGCATTCTCAATAACTTTGAAAATCTAAATTAATTATGGTTGACCACACCTGCAGAAACCCTCTTCAAATGCAGTAAAACAAGTCTACATTATCCTAATTGGGAGAAAAGGCTGCCTGTTTTAGTAACAAGTTGACTTAGAACATTAATTTTAAAAGTGCAGTTTTATTATTTTTAAGTGCCTCTAGTCACATTGCTGACAGGGGCAGGAAAGCGGAAAGTAGGCTATGTCTTTTTTATTTATTTATTATTATTATTATTTTTTATTTTTGGCTGCATTGGGTCTTTGTTCCTGTGCGTGGGGTTTCTCTAGTTCCAGCAAGAGGAGGTTATCCTTCGTTGCAAACGGGCTTCTCACTGCGATGGCTTCTCTTGTTGCAGAGCATAGTCTCTAGGCGCGTGGGCTTCAGTAGTTGTGGCACATGGGCTCAGTGGTTGTGGTTTATGGGCTCTAGAGCGCAGATTCAGCAGTTGTGGTGCATGGGCTTAGTTGCTCCGCGGCACGTGGGATCTTCCTGGACCAGGGCTTGAACCTGTGTCCCCTGCGTTGGCAGGCGGATTCTTAACCACTGTGCCACCAGGGAAGCCCCTAGGCTATGTCTTAAAAAATCATATAAATGTATTTTTTTACCCATAAAGTGGTTTTATAATTCTCTGGAAAGAATTTCTTGGCCTTCAACTTTAATCAGGCTAATCACTTTCGATAGTTGCCTAATCAGCTATGTTTTGGATGGAGCAAAGTGAAATTTTAGCTGATACTAGTTACAATTATCCAAATTTCTTAATGAGTATGGAGGGAATGAATGAGTCCTTTTTTCTCCTTTAGTTTAACCAATAAATTCATTAGGAAAAGCTTTGAAGCTTATTTATAACACATTCTCTCCTGTAATTCCACTCTCCTATGAATAACCCTCTACCTGTACTCTATAAACTTGCCTAGTCACTCTCCTGTAAATATTTCTTGCTCTGTCTGATATTTGCGCTTTTTTGGGTACAGGATTGGGGAAGGCAGACACATGGATTAATTCTAGGTTGACGTTTTGCCAGATGGGAGGAATGAAAGAAACATGGGACCAAAGAGTTTTGGATATTGAAAGAGAATGGTTGAAACTCTGGACTGGTTCTACCTATGAGGTTGTAGATCAGTTGTGAGAGTAATTGGGCAAATACACTGGAAGGATAGGTGGCGACTGGCATAAGTGACTGGGACATCTGAATAAGCAATTTTACTTTCTGGTAGTGACACATTTCAACGGTATGTCTGTGGGAATATGGGAAGTAATAAAGCCAGTGGAGTAGAATTGAGGGTCATTAAACATGACATGGTTAAGGAGGTGAGACGCTAGAATATTGGCTGAATTGCTCTCATGTTGAGCATTGGATTCTGTCAGGATAATGGCAGATTTGGGTTGGAAAGGAAAACTATGAGTCTGGTAATCAAATTTTTCATAAATGGAGGAGAGACCAGTGGACAGTAGGCAACATACATACATACCATAAGTGTTCATTGCTGACCTATCCCAAGAAGGCATACATTTTTGTTTCTTTTTTTCACTAATGAATCCCCAGCACCCAGAACAATGCTTGGCATATAATAGATGTTCAATAAATATGTGTTGAATAAAGCAATTAAATTCTCCCTCATCATCTAGACTGTTCCAACGGACAGTGATAAAATTTTTTCAAAACTGTGCAAGAATGCACAAGATTTGGAATTATTTTTAAACAAATTTACAGCTCTTTCTTTTATTAGCAAGTGAAATATGGCAGTTTCTTGGAATCATGTGAGCAGATTGTGAATGCAATAGAATTTTTCGTATTAAACATTTCGAAGCGTTGATGATGTTCTCACTTACAGGACATGCACACATTGTTGGGGCAGTCACTGGCTTGGATGTCACTAGTAAAGGTCACATCAGCCACAGAGAGCATTATCCCATACATGTGAAGAGAGGCACTCTGCTATTTGCATGGAGCTGCACTTACTAGACCTAGGCCCTGCCCCACATCCTCAATCTCCATCCCACACTGAACTCCCCCATGCCTTCGTTCCGGTTTTCTTCTTGGTTCCTAGAACACCCCTCCAGCAGCTCCATAGGCCCGTTGTCTGGGGCTCTCATCTGGCCAGGTGATAGAGCACCTCCTTGGCTGCAAGGAGTGCCTTGTCCTGGAGCAGCCAGAGATGAAGGTGTTTTTCTCCTGCTGGGGTGGAGGGTGGGGCTTTGGCTGCCCAGGGCTCTGTCTCCTCTGAGAGATGAAGGGATTAGGATCTTGTGATACAACTGCAATTTATTCCTCACTTGTTCACCTTATTGGCAGCTTTGTGTTAATCAGAATCTTGCTGTTTTGATAGTCTCTAATACAAGTATGCAGACTTGTATTAGACTTCTATTGGAGCTCTCCTTTCCTTGCTGTAACTTTAGGAGATCCCCAAGATTATCTAGCAAATTCTTGAAGCTCCCTGAAACTGCTGTTGGCTTTATTGTCCCTTCATCCTGGACTAGTGCTTGATGCCTCATTTGGTTGCTGTTTCCTCTGTCTTGCCTCCACAGGCCTGCCTTTACCAGTATTTTAAGGTCTAAGAAATTGGTCCCCTCCACTGTTTCTAAGGAGAGACACTGGGCACCAAGGTATTGCTGAATTTATTCATACACACCTCTTTTAGTCCTGCTTCCTGACTTTTCTTTAGTAATACATACACCCCAGGATGGCTGGTTTTGACTTAAGTTCACTAACAACTACCAGGCTACACTATAAACTATAAATGTCTTCAGACATACTTCAGTCCAACTCACTATGCCTAAGGACTTTTTCCTCAAAAATGAATTGTCTCCCAGAAACTCTAGAGTACTCCTTGTTAGGATCTCTTAGATCTTCCTTCTTCTTTTTGCTTCAACTACAAGTGCAAACTATTTTGAGTTCTTTTCTCAGAAGGCTTCAAAACTCTTTGCAAATTAATAGATGCAAATAGGAATGGAGCCTGAAGCCGGAGGATCAACTATCTAGACATTCTGGGTTATGGTCCATTTGGGAACTCACTACACTGTTAAAAAATGTTCTCTATTGAATAATTCTGCTTGTTGGACAGTAAAGGAAAACATGGGTGATTTATTTTATTTTCTATTGTTGATACTTGTGGTAGAAGGTGACAAGTGTAAAATATTCACCAAGCAAACTGACTGCAAGGCTACTTTAATATTAATACCTTAGAACTTTAATATTTCTTGATATAAAACAGAATTTGGTATAAATTTGGTTGGACTTGGTCCTCAACAATAGGGGTCAAGTTACTGAAATCCTGGCAGTCTGCTTTTCACTGCTTGATCAGAACCTTCTTATTTCATGCCTGGAGGAACTCAATGACATTCTTATTGAACTCTGTCACCTCAGTCTGTTCCTCTTCAAGTTTATCCTAAAAGAGCCACTGAGATAATTTTTCTTAACCAGAATTATAAAGTTAATAGTGCCTGCTAGAATGTGTTCAATAACTATTTAATTTAAATTTGAATCATAGTTTTAATTTTGTGAATGATAGTTTAAGGATGCACAGCTCTTATTAAAGATCTAATGAGCCAAACTCAAGCTCCTTGTTCTGGTGGTCTCATATCTACCCATCCTCTTATTCTCATTATTTCCCAGAAAAGGCTCTTCTCTTTTTAAATTAAACCCAATCAGTTCAACTCCAGCAACCCAGTCAATCCATTCAATCCAATGGATCTAATTGAATGAAGCCTTTTTCATTATATTTCATTCCAATAAGCCTTATCCAGCACTTTTGCACAACAGGAGTTGCTTCATACATTATATTGATCTCCATTTTTAAATCTAGTACTGTTTCACTTTGCCCTGAAAGTTGTTCTGATTCATCTTCATCAATTGAAATAATTTAATTTTAAAACTTTGTGGAAGATTGGTTTTTTTTCAAAGGTTATCTAGAACATTTAGTATTAACTAAATTTACATATACTTCAGACTAAATTATTATTAACTTACTAGTCCTTCCTAGTTTTAAAAATATTTTTCTTTCCTATGATCTGATCAAATTTAAAGCAATGATTGCCTTCCTTTTCATACCCTCCTCAGAGCACTCAGTAGGTCCTGAATATTTGTTGAATAAGACTGAATAAGTATTCTCATAGTAATACTACTGAGTAAGGAAAGGAAAAAAGAAAGAACAGTAGACTCCTCATTCAAAGACTTAGTATTGCTTTCAGTGAGCAAAGCCAAAAGTATAGAATATGCTACCATAATAAGAAGACAACATTTGGAATAATTTATAAAGGAATTTGAAGGGTTGTTGTGATATTTAGACACCAGAGTTCACTTTTCAAAGTGGACATTTTTACAACCAATTGTATAAGGCTGTTTACTTCTAGGTACTAGCAGTACTGGAGTAGGGCTGAGAAGCAAATTGGTGATGATAAAGGGCATTTTGAAGGGTCATCCTGAAAGGAACTTTGGTTTTAAAATACTTAATGATAAGTATAACTGAAGAGCTCATTAGTTACAAGATTAGAAAGGGTAAAGAAAATTTATATCTGAAAGAAAAAATAATAAAGGTCAACCTCTTCATACCTTAAAGTGTTGGCTGTATTAGAGTTTGAAATTGTGATGTGATTGTTAGAGCCAGCTAAAATAAGTTCAAGAAACGTTTTATTTTTGTGCGCATTTCTGTATCTCCTTAAAATTTTTTTTATTATGGAAAGTTATAAGCACTTATAAAAGCTGCCAGAAAAGTTTAATGAACTCCCATTGTACCCACTGCTCAGATTCAACAATTACAAACTGATGGACAATTCTATTTCATCTATACTCCCAGCTCTTAACTCTTTCCTTTCATTTCTTTTTATTTTTCTTTAACATCTTTACTGGAGTATAATTGCTTTACAATGTTGTGTTAGTTTTTGCTGTATAACAAAGTGAATCACCAATATGTATACATATATCCCCATATCCCCTCCCTGTTGCGTCTCCCTCCCACCCTCCCTATCCCACCCCTCTAGGTGATCACAAAGCACTGAGCTGATATCCCTGTGCTCTGCAGCTGCTTCCCACTAGCTATCTATTTTACATTTGTTAGTGTATATACGTAAATGCTACTCTCTCACTTCGTCCCAGCTTACACTTCCCCCTCCCCGTGTCCTCAAGTCCATTCTCTACATCTGTGTCTTTATTCCTGTCCTACCCCTAGTTTCTTCAAAAAGTTTTTTTTTTTTTTTTAAGATTCCATATATATGTGTTAGCATGCAGTATTTGTTTTTCTCTTTCTGACTTATTTCACTATGTATGACAGACTCTAGGTCCATCCACCTCACTACAAATAACTCAATTTTGTTTCTTTTTATGGCTGAGTAATATTTCATTGTATATATGTGCCACATCTTCTTTATCCATTCATCTGTCATTGGACACTTAAGTTGCTATTGTAAATACTGCTGCAGTGAACATTGTGGTACATGACTCTTTTTGAATTATGGTTTTCTCAGAGTATATGCCCAGTAGTGGGACTTGTGGGTCATATGGAACTTCTATTTTTAGTTTTTTAAGGAACCTCCATACTGTTCTCCACAGTGGCTGTATCAATATACATTCCCACCAACTGTGCAAGAGGGTTCCCTTTTCTCCACACCGTCTCCAGCATTTATTGTTTGTAGATTTTTTGCTGATGGCCATTTTGATGGATGTGAGGTGATACCTCATGGTAATTTTGATTTGCATTTCTCTAATGATCAGTAATGTTGAGCATCCTTTCATGTGTTTGTTGGCAATCTGTATATCTTCTTTGGAGAAATGTCTGTTTAGATCTTCTGCCCATTTTTGGATTGGGTTGTCTGTTTTTTTGATATTGAGCTGCATGAGCTGCTTGTATATTTTGGAGATTAATCCTTTGTCAGTTGCTTTGTTTGCAAATATTTTCTCTGATTCTGAGGGCTGACATTTCATCTTGTTTATGGTTTCCTTTGCTGTGCAAAAGCTTTTAAGTTTCATTAGGTCCCATTTGTTTATTTTTGTTTTTATTTCCATTTCCCTAGGAGGTGGGTCAAAAAGGATCTTGCTGTGATGTATGTCATAGAGTGTTCTGCCTATTTTCCTCTAAGAGTTTCATAGTGTCTGGCCTTTGATTTAGGTCTTTAATCCATTTTGAGTTTATTTTTGTGTATGGTGTTAGGAATTGTTCTAATTTTATTCTTTTACATGTAGCTGTCCAGTTTTCCCAGCACCACTTACTGAAGATGCTGTCTTTTCTTCATTGTATATTTTTGCCTCCTTTATCAAAGATAAGGTGACCATATGTGCATGGGTTTATCTCTGGGATTTCTATCCTTTTCCATTGCTCTATATTTCTGTTTTTATGCCAGTACAAAATTGTCTTGATTACTGTAGCTTTATAGTGTAGTCTGAAGTCAGGGAGCCTAATTCCTCCAGCTCCATTTTTCTTTTTCAAGATTGCTTTGGCTATTTGGGGTCATTTGTGTTTCCACACAGATTGTGAAATTTCTTGTTCTAATTCTGTGAAAAATGCCATTGATAGTTTGATAGGGATTGCATTAAATCTGTAGATTGCTTTGGTAGTATAGTCATTTTCTCACTGTTGATTCTTCCAAACCAAGAAAATGGTATATCTCTCCATCTGTTTCATTCGTCTTCAATTTCCTTCATCAATGTCTTATAGTTTTCTGCATACGAGTCTTTTGTCTCCTTAGGTAGGTTTATTCCTAGGTATTTTATTCTTTTTGTTGCAGTGGTAAATGGGAGTGTTTCCTTATTTTCCCTTTCAGATTTCTCATCATTAGTTTATAGGAATGCAAGAGATTTCTGTGCATTAATTTTGTATCCTGCTACTTTACCAAATTCATTGATTGGCTCCAGTAGTTTTCTGGTAGCATCTTTAGGATTCTCTATGTATAGTATCATGTCGTCTTCAAACAGTGACAGTTTTACTTCTTCTTTTCTGATTTGGAATCCTTTTATTCTTTTTCTTCTCTGATTGCTGTGGCTAAAACTTCCAAAACTATATTGAATAATAGTGGTGAAAGTAGCCAACCTTGTCTTGTTCCTGATCTTAGTGGAAATGGTTTCAGTGTTTCACCATTGAGAACGATGTTGGCTGTGGGTTTGTAATATGTGGCCTTTATTATGTTAAGGTAGGTTCCCTGTATGCCTACTTTCTGGAGAGTTTTGATCATAAATGGGTGTTGAATTTTGCAGAAGGTTTTTCTGTATCTATTGAGATTATCATATGGGTTTTATCCTTAAGTTTGTTAATATGGTATATCACACTAATTGATTTGCATATATTGAAGAATCCTTGCATTCCTGGGATAAACCCCACTTGATCATGGTGTATGATCATTTTAATGTGCTGTTGGCTTCTGTTTGCTGGTATTTTGTTGAGGATTTTTGCATCTATGTTCATCAGTGATATTGGCCTGTAGTTTTCTTTCTTTGTGACATCTTTCTCTGGTTTTGGTATCAGGGTGATGGTGGCCTCATAGAATGAGTTTGGGAGTTCCTCCCTCTGCTATATTTTGGAAGAGTTTGAGAAGGATAGGTGTTTGCTCTTCTCTAAATGTTTGATAGAATTTGCCTGTGAAGCTATCTGTTCCTGGGCTTTTGTTTGTTGGAAGATTTTTACTCACAGACTCAATTTCAGTGCTTGTGATTGGTCTGTTTATATTTTCTCTTTCTTCCTTGTTCAGTCTCAAAGTGTTGTGCTTTTCTAAGAATTTGTCCTTTTCTTCCAGGTTGTCCATTTTATTGGCATATAGTTGCTTGTATTAATCTCTCATGATGCTTTGTATTTCTGCAGTGTCAGTTGTTACTTTTCCTTTTTCATTTCTAATTCTATTGATTTGAGTCTTCTCTCATTTTTTCTTGATGAGTCTGGCTAATGGTTTATCAATTTTGTTTATCTTCTCAAAGAACCAGCTTTTAGTTTTATTGATCTTTGCTATGGTTTCCTTCATTTCTTTTTCATTTATGACTGATCTGATCTTTATGATTTCTTTCCTTCTGCTAACTTTGTGATTTTGTTGTTCTTCTTTCTCTAATTGCTTTAGGTTTAAGGTTAGGTTGTTTATTTGAGATGTTTCCTGTTTCTTGAGGTAGGATTGTATTGCTATAAACTTCCCTCTTAAAACTTCTTTTGCTGCATCCCATAGGTTTTAGGTCAACGTGTTTTCATTGTCATTAGTTTCTAGATATTTTTTGATTGCCTGTTTGATATCTTCAGTGATCTCTTAGTTAATAAGTAGTGTATTGTTTGGCCTCCATGTGTTTGTATTTTTTACAGGTTTTTTCCCTGTAATTGATACCTAGTCTCATAGCATTGTTGTTGGGAAAGATACTTGATATGACTTCAATTTTCTTAAATTTACCAAGGCTTGATTTGTGACCCAAGATGTGATCTGTCCTGGAGAATGTTCCATGAGCACTTGAGAAGAAAGTGTATTCTGTTGTTTTTGGAAGGAATGGCCTATAAGTATCAATTAAGTCCATCTTGTTTAACATATCATTTAAAGCTTGTGTTTCCTTATTTATTTTCATTTTGAACGATCTGTCCATTGGTGAAAGTGGGGTGTTAAAAGTCCCCTACTATGATTGTGTCACTGTCAATTTCCCCTTTTATGGCTGTTAGCATTTGCCTTATGTATTGAGGTGCTCCTATGTTGGGTGCATAAATATTTACAATTGTTATATCTTCATCTTGGATTGATTCCTTGATCATTAGGTAGTGTACTTCTTTGTCTCTTGTAATAGACTTTATTTTAAAGTCTATTTTGCCTGATATGAGAAGTAGTACTCCAGCTTTCTCTTGATTTCCATTTGTGAGGAATATCTTTTTTCATCCCCTCACTTTCAGTCTGTGTGTGTCCCTAGGTCTGAAGTGGGTCTCTTGTAGACAGCATATATATGGGTCTTGTTTTTGTATCCATTCTGCCAGTCTGGGTCTTTTGTTTGGATCATTTAATCCATTTACATTTAAGGTAATTATTGATATTTATATTCCTATTACCATTTTCTTAATTGTTTTGGGTTTGTTATTGTAGATCTTTTCTTTCTCTTGTGTTTCCTGCCTAGAGAAGTTCCTTTAGCATTTGTTCTAAAGCTGGTTTGGTGGTGCTGAATTCTCTTAGCTTTTACTTGTGTGTAAAGTTTTAAATTTCTCCATCGAATCTGAATGAGATCCTTGCTGGGTAGAGTAATCTTGGTTGTAGGTTTTTCCCTTTCATCACCTTAAATATGCCCTGCCATTCCCCTCTGGCTTGCAGAGTTTCTGCTGAAAGATCAGCTGTTAACCTTATGGGCATTCCCTTGTATATTATTTGTTGCTTTTCCCTTGCTGCTTTTAATGTTTTTTCTTTGTATTTAATTTTTGATAGTTTGATTAATATGTGTCCTGGCATGTTTCTCCTTGGATTTATCCTGTATGTGACTCTCTGCACTTACTGGACTTGACTGACTATTTCCTTTCCCATATTAAGGAAGTTTTCAACTATAATCTCTTCAAATATTTTCTCAGTCCCTTTCTTTTTTTCTTCTTCTGGGACCCCTATAATTTGAAAGTTGGTGCATTTAATGTTGTCCCAGAGGTTCTAAGACTGTCCTAAATTCTTTTCATTCTTTTTTCTTTATTCTGCTCTGTGGTATTTCCACTGTTTTATCTTCCAGGTCACTTATCCGTTCTTCTGCCTCAGTTATTCTGCTCTTTATTCCTTGTAGAGAATTTTTAATTTCATTTATTGCTTTGTTCGTCATTTTTTGTTTGCTCTTTAGTTCTTCTAGGTCCTTGTTAAACGTTTCTTGTATTTTCTCCATTCTATTTCCAAGTTATGGATCATCTTTACTGTCATTACCGTGAATTCTTTTTCAGGTAGACTGCCTATTTCCTCTTCATTTGTTAGGTCTCGTGGGTTTTTACCTTGCTCCTTCATCTGCTGCATATTTCTCTGTCTTCTCATTTTGTTTAACTTACAGTGTTTGGGGTCTCCTTTTCTCAGGCTGCTGGTTCGTAGTTCTTGTTGTTTTTGGTGTCTGACCCCAGTGGATGAGTGTGAGTCAGTGGCCTGTGCAGGCTTCCTGGTAGAGGGAAATCGTGCCTGTGTTCTGGTGAGTGAGGCTGGATCTTGTCTTTCTGGTGGGCAGGGCTGTGTTTGGTGGTGTGTTTTGGGGTGTCTGTGTAGTTAGTATGATTGTAGGCAGCCTTTCTGCTATTGGCTGGGGTTGTGTTCCTGTCTTGCTAGTTGTTTGATCTGGGGCGTACAGCACTGGAATTTGCTGGTCACTGGGTGGAGCTGGGTCTTAGCATTGGGATGGAGATCTCTGGGAGAGCTCTCGCAAATTGATATTATGTGGGGCCAGGAGATCTCTGGTGGTCAAATGTCCTGAACTTGTCTCTCCCACCTCATAGGCTCAGGCCTGACACCAGGCCGTAGCACCAAGACCCTGTCAGCCACACGGTCAGAATCACAAAGCTGAACAGGAGAAGTGATTTAAGTAACTCTTATGACTGTGGCTCTGCTTAACCAGGTTAATACATCCTGTGTGGAGGCTGTTCTCCAAAAGCAGTGGAGTCTGAGGAGAACTTGTCATCATTTTTGATCAAGATGTTTTGATGCCAGTCTTACTTCCACTGTCCTCTGGGTACCCTAAACTCTAGGGCAGAGAGAGCAGAAGGCGAAAAGTCCTAGGACGACAGCATCCTCTATATCCGGGCCTGGAGGCTAATAGACGAAGGTCCCAGTGTCTGGCGGCCTGAAGCCCACCCACACACCAGCTTCCAGCTCAGTGTAGCCTTGACCAATATGCTTATGTTGGCTGTATTCCAGGATGTCTGCAGCACACCAAGACACTATGGACTGCTCTCACAAAACAGAAGCAGTCACATGGCTTTGGACTTTGCATTTTTCAAGGAGTACACAAGTATATTTTCTTATTCTTAATACAATAGTAATTTTAGGAGTATTTATTAATGTTGAATAAGGAAATGATTGGTTATGAGTCACAAGCCAAAAAACCAGTGGGCTGCTTTTATACTGCTGTCTTTAGTTATAAGCAACATTCATTTACTTTTTCTAATATAGGCCCTAATTCCAGTAGAATAGTTGATATGCTTGTTTATCTGTAGCAAATATTCTTTAAACAATTACCTAGAATGATTAAATATTTTTAAATGGGCTGCATGTATTGCCATTGCAGAAATTTTTTCTTTTTGCTTTGTAAACATTTACCTATTTTTTTTCTGATTATAAAAATAATTTCTATTAATTCATTGTAAAATAAATTACAGTATACAGATAAAGAAGAAAGTTTTTCCTCTCCTCACCACATAAACAGTTTCTATTTTTGTAAATTTAGTTTATAGTAAATTTTAAACTATATTTTAGTAAAGCTAGGATCTGACTCTAAATATTTTTTTTCTCAATTTTGTAATTCAGTTACATATTGTGAGCATTTTCTCACATCATATGTTGTTCAAAAATTTCAAAACTCACAGTTTTAATTTTATAAATGCATTGTATTTTATTTATGTGGTAAAACTGATCATGTACCCCTATTTTTATGCAGACCTAAATGGAATTGATTAAAGTTTAACACAATAGTCTGTAAGTAACTGGAATCAAAGATTTCATTTGAATGAAACCAGAGCTAAGGACCATTTTCATTAAATTGCTTTGCCTGTTATACAACGAGTCAGGCTGCATAAAATACATCAGCCCATTGCTCTCCTTGGTAATCCCAGTTCAGACCCAAATGACTATTTACTGAAGGCTGTGAACTAGTCATCCTCCCCAGTACAGTGAGATATTGCAGCTCAACTAATTGGCATTCTTTTAATGATGGAATCACACAATTCTGGCACTGTCTTTGGGTGGTCCATCTGAATGAGCAAGACTACGAATTTTTGAACATCTGGAAGATATTGAAAAGCCAACATCCTTTACAATGTCTCCTGGCTTTTAAAGTTTAAAAAAGAATAGTAAGTAGCTAATTTTATATAAAAGTCAGATTTACTTTTATTTACATTAAGAAACATGACCCTAAATAATGTCAGTGCTTTCCAGAAAAGTCTGGAACTCCTACTACCTGGGGCAGTAAAGCAATTATAATTGACTATGTGTTTAAGACTCCTTCCTTGTTCCCAAGGAGTAACATTGCCCTCTCCTTACCAGGGTTCTGCAATCTGGTTGGCCTGAAACATTTTAAAAATATACTTTGGGGCTTCCCTGGTGGCGCAGTGGTTGAGAGTCCGCCTGCCGATGCAGGGGACACGGGTTCGTGCCCCGGTCCGGGAAGATCCCACATGCCGCTGAGCGGCTGCGCCTGTGAGCCATGGCCGCTGAGCCTGCGCATCCGGAGCCTGTGTTCCGCGACGGGAGAGGCCACAACAGCGAGAGGCCCGCGTACAGCAAAAAAGAAAATATATATATATGTATGTATGTGTGTGTATATATATATATATATATATATATATATATATATATATATACACACACACTTTGATTCCTAAATGTCAACAGTTGGTCTGAGGAAAATGCCACATTTTATCCTTTCAGTGTTTACAAACTTCAAAGGCTGAAGGTGGGAATGTATTTTTAGAGTTAAGGACGACCCCCCAGGGTAGAGTAGGAAAAAAGAGAGTATTTTTTAAACTGTAAAAGCTAGTGAATAAATAGATTGTTAAATTTGAATCTCTTGCTTCTTAATCTTAAAATATCATTCCATATTGTTGCATGTCTAATTCCATTTGTTTATATACAAATCCAACCAAGGGCCATTAGAGTGATAAGATTTTTCTTTTTGAATTACTTGCATGTATTTCATTTAGTGGTTCTTGTCATGACTTCACCTTTCATTTTTGTGGCAGCTGTAAAGATCAATTTAAAAAAATCTTTCTACCCTGTTAGCATTCCTAACTTACATGCCTAGCATTTTTATCAGTTAAAAAGAAGGAAAGGGCGGTTTTAGGTTTCTCATACAGCTTACTCCAAAAGAGAAATCACTTTAAAGCTTTCTGGCTTTTTTCTCCCATTCTCCCTTAAGAATTCATTATTTTTAGAATAGTCACAGAATGTATAGATTTGTCCCAAATATATAATGAAGTTTATACTTTTAAGCAATCCAAATTAATTGAAGTTAATATTTAGATGCTAAGTTATGAGAAATTAGGAGTCTCAAAAATGTCTATATTGAAACTCTGAAACACTCAGCATTCACTCATATACAAGCTGTGTTAGCCAAGACAAATGAAATTGCTCAGAAAGTGACATTTTCCTACAAACATTTGTCTCAATGCACTTGCCTTTAAAGACTCATGTTTGCAACTAAAGTCTGTCCATTGATATTTTGAGTATTAGGGATTGGAACAAATGAGGTTCTACTTCAAATGGACTCAATAAAGGCCAACCATTGTAGTTTCATAACTGACATTTTTACCACTTATTTCTAAAAAATGTAGTTTATTGTCTAGCAGTCAATAGATGAAATTAGTCAGTATCCAAATAGAATATATATTTATATATACACACATACACTGAATATAATGTGGATTTTGCTTTGGAAGACAGCAATTAAAATTTTAAAAGTGTATGCTATATAGTAATGTAGTGGACACTTAACTACTGTGTCTGCCCCACAGCTGTCTGAGGCAGGCATCTCCACTCTACTGTCTGCCCCAGGAGGCTGACCTGTATGAATGACATCAATAGATTCCTGTGCCCTTCCATGTGATTTTTGGCCAATAGAGAGCTCAGATAGGATATGGGAGGGAAGATATGGGGTCAAGCGTATATTTCTCAGTTCCCTCTCCCTGAGGTTGCCTTGAGCTGGCCATATCTCCAAACAGGTCGCTTCTCCTTTTAAGGCAGCCTGAGCTATATAAGTGTCCTGGAACCTGGTAAATTTTCCCTCCTCTCATCCTTAACAGTCTACAGATGTGGCTAACCCAGGTTTGTGCATGATCCCTTATGGTTCCACAACTTGCCCACATTTTTGTAATTACAATTGACCCCTGAACAATCCAGGGGTTAATAAGTGTATAGCCCTCTGTATCTGTGGTTCCTCCTGTGTATAAGTGGACCTGCCTAGTTCAAACTTGCATTTTTCCAGGGTTAACAGGAGTCACTTTTTTAGAAACTTTTCTTGAATTACCCTAATTTATGAGGATCTGACTGTTATATCTCCTTTTAAAGAATTACTCCTCTCCTGGGAGGTAGCCCCATCCCCATCCCCACATTAGTACATGAACACACTCACTGACACGGTCATCTGGGTAGAGAATACACACAAGACCAAGATGAGCAAAGAAGACTCCCATCCAAGAAACTTGGAAATGAAATTAAGAAATTACAAGTCAGACTGTTACCTTGAACAGAAGAAACATCAACCCCAAGCTTTTGGTGGGTACAATAAGATCTCAGACCCTAGGGGATGAGAAGAAAACCAACTGTAGATGACAGGTGCCAGATCTTTAGTTTTCCAAAAGGGTGAGCTCATGCTCACCCTTGGCTTCTGGGAGACTCGCCAAGGCACTCTTACAATTCCCTCCCTTTGACTTCACCTAGTTAAGGTTGAACTTATGCTACTTGGAACAAAAGATCCAGCATACAGCCGACACTGTGCTTAATGCTTTCATATTAAATTCTCATTTGCAGCTCTTGATTTCACAAAAGCCCTACAGGGAAGATATCAGTATTTTCTTTTATAAGACAAAAATTGAGGCTCAAAGAAGTTAAGTAATATATTTGAGATCACACAGCTAGTAAGTGACAGAGCTAAGAACTGCACCCAAAATTATAAACTCAAGTTACATTAAATAAATTATTCACAGCAAAATTTATTGCTTTTGGAGATTTAAAAGAATGTATTTCTATCATGTTTAACCAGAAGTTAACTCACTGATACGCAAATCTATCAAACCACTCTCTTCTGCGCTTAAGAATGTTTCAGTGGCTGTTATTGAAAGACTGGCATGATCCAGCTCGCTTTCCTTTCCGGCATCATCACATGCATCTTCATCACGCTAAACTCTATATTCCAGCCAACCTGAAAATGTTCCAGTTCTTTAAAATCACCAAGAACTTTTTCATTGTCACACCCTCAGGCATACATTTATTTCTTTTGCTGGATAACTTTTTATGATCTCATATTAGCCTTCATTTCCTAAAGGAATGAGTTGTCCCCCCCACCTCTCACCAAGTCTGGGTCAGGTACCACTCCTGTGTGCTCCTGCAGCACCCTGAGCCCCCATGTCAGGTCCCTGATTCACTGAAACGTATCCTAGGCTTCTGTGAGAAAGTCCATATATTCCTGTTGTATTCCCTGTACTGAGCCCAGTGCCTGGCATGGGACAAGTATTCAACTAATGTTTATTGAATGAATGAAAGAATTTACTGTATTACTCTTTGAATGTATTACCCTTCCATTTAAATATACATACATTTAAATTTTTTAATCAGACTCTAGAATTTAAAATATCTTAGTGCTAAAACTATATAATCAATCTCTTACCCATGTTTTATTCAAACTATTTGGAATTTTAATTGAGATTACTTATCCGAATGGGTTTGGTTCCAGCACCTGCGCAGATACCAAAAATCCACAAATGCTCAAGTGCCATAGTCAGCCCTCTGTATCCACAGATGCAGAACCCAAGGATATGGAGGGCTGTCTATTTATTGGAAAAAATCCACCTATAAGTGGACCCATGCTGTTAAGACCTGTGTTATTCAAGGGTCAATTGTATTATTAATGGTTTTACACTATGTCTGTACACTTTCAGAAATCCTTTCTTAACAAAAGAATTACCATCCCACCAAATATTATTTAACCTAGGTGTTGAATTTAACTACAAGTTTTACAGGTTTTGTTTTATCATCACTGCTTTTTGTCTTCTATGTCTTCCTCTTTCCCTTTTTCTCTAGTGAGTTTGATTGATTGATCAATTGATTGACTTTGTCTTGCAAAACAAATTTTTCTAAAATTCACTGCACGTTTGAAAAGGTCTCTGCTTTACCCTCATTTTTGAATACTATTTATGTGAATATCGAATTCTAGGTTCGACAGCATTTCCATTAAGAACTTTGAAACTTTGCCCTATGTTGTCTCCTAGTATCCCAAGCTGTGTAGGAGACTAAAACCACTCTGACTCTCATTTTTGTAAATAATCTATTGCTTCTCTCTAAAAACTTTTAGGAATTTGTTTTTCTTTCCCCTTGAAGTTCACAACTTTTACTAAGTTGTATCCAGGTTTGAAATATTTTCCTTTATGTGTGCTTGACACACTGCATGACCTCCACATCTGAGGGTGTGCATGTGTTTGTGTGTGTGTATGTTTCCTTCCCTTCATCCTTCCTTTCTTCACTTCCTCACTTCTTCATGGTTTTTGCTTATTTTATCTTGTTTTATTGTTCTTCTTATTTTATTGTTGTTTTGTTCTAGCTTGGTCATATGCTGGTCATTTATTCCAGATGTATCTCATCTTGTCAGCTCTTCTCTACAGGTGTCATTCAGCACATGCCACACCAGCCCTCCCAGGAATGACAACCAGATATCAGTTCCCTGGATTGGAATTCCTTCTAAGATGAGCCACATTCTCTTCCTAACGACACAATGCATAGTCTAGCCCTCATCCTCTGTAACATGGTCACCTGTCCTGGTGACCCTTTTCCTGGCAGGCCTGTGGATATTCTCTTAGACAATTCTAACACCTACTGGGGATGCAGTAGGAGCCAGGGGAAATTTGGGGTCTCCTGCCCATTCCTGCTCAGACACAGGGCTGCTTTGTTGCACAACCCTGATGGGTACCATTTACTTTTTTTTTTTTTTTTTTTTTTTTGGCCGTGCTGCATGGCTTGCAGGATCTTAGTTCCCCAACCAGGAATCTTACCCGGGCCCCAGCAGTGGAAGTGCTGAGTCCTAACCACTGGACCACCAGGGAATTCCCGCATCCACATTATTTTTGTTTTACTATAAATAATGCCTTTGGATGACATGACACCAGCTCCACTTCCCCTCCCTTAATTTTCGTTCGGGGTACCTCTACAGAGCCCTGCTTTACAAAATTTCAGGTGAAAGCAACACACACAAGCCACCTCCTTCCTCTTGAAACTTTCTGTTACTAGCAGATTTTAATGCTGAGTCCAGAGACACAAAAACTTTAGACAGAAGCAAAGTGCATATTGCTTAAAAAACAAAGTGGAGGGGCTTCCCTGGTGGCGCAGTGGTTGAGAGTCCGCCTGCCGATGCAGGGGACACGGGTTCGTGCCCCGGTCCGGGAAGATCCCACATGCCGTGGAGCGGCTGTGCCCGTGAGCCATGGCCGCTGAGCCTGCGTGTTCGGAGCCTGTGCTCCGCAACGGGAGAGGCCACAACAGTGAGAGGCCTGTGTACCGAAAAAAAAAAAAAAGTGGATATCACTTAAATACCTATAGGAATTGTAGTCTTACCAGTGAAGAAATTACTAATACATGAAATGAATCCAGATGAAGGCAAAGCAAGAAAAAGATTACTTGAATCTAATCAAGTGGCACAGATGCTTGGATAGGAGCTGCAAACTTAAATCAGATTTGATAACTAATTAATGTGTGATTTTAGTACAACAGATGGGGGCTATGCAATGACTATGTTTAAGGATAATGGGCTAGTTTACATGAGGTCCCTATGTGTAACCCATTGTCATTAGAAAAATCACCCAAGATACCTAATGTCCCAAATTTCCTGTCTGGCCAAAACAAAACAAAACAAAACAAAAATCTCTCGTTAAAATGCAACTTCCACCAGCTAAAAATTCAACCCCAAATTTACCTGAGAAGGTAACTCCAGATGCTTAGGATAATTTAATTATTTTTATGGTGAATGCCTTACCCTTGAGGAACTTTCAGTTAAACATAGCAGTTGTCAGACTTTAGCATGCATCAGAATCACGTGTAGGTCTTATTAAAACACAAATTGTTGGGCCTCATGACTGAGTTTCAGATTCAGAAGGTCTGGGGCGGAGGCTGAGAATTTGGATTTCTAACAAGTTCCTAGGTGATGCTGATGCTTCTATTACTGGGACCACATTTGAGAACTAAAAATAGAAATGGAAGTAAAACTAAAAATTATAATATTAATATTTTGTGTAAGATTTGGGAGTAGTTACTGTACATTTACTGTTTTAATTGCTTTTAATCTTTAAGAGAATTTAGAATATTAGAGCACCTAAAATCAACTTCATGCTTCCAATTTAAATATGTAATTGAATTATTGATTTAGACTTAAAGTTTTAGGTTGAAAGTATAAGAGTGTTTGACCAAGTGTGAAAACAATGTTGGAATATTTAAGAGACTTTTTTTTTTTGTTTCCTTTTTCGCTGCAATGGGTCTCTGTTGCTGCACCCAGGCTTTTCTCTAGTTGAGGCGAGCGGGGACTCCTCTTTGCTGCAGTGCACTGGCTTCTCATTGCGGTGTCCTCCCTTGTTGCAGAGCACCGGCTCTAGAGCGCAGGCTCAGTAGTTGTGGCGCACGGACTTAGAGACTTTTTATTTGTTATAATTACTATGCTATGTGTATGTTTCATTCATTAGATTTATAAGATATGCTTTGATACTTGGGAAGTTTTCCTTGTTAGACAAAGAACTTAAAGAGAAATTTGAATGTATTAAATTTGTAAATGTAGTTTAAAGTGCTTAAGAGAATTTAATTAACCAAGTTGTAAAATCTCCCTTAAAAGCAATGTTAAGGACTTCCCTGGTGGCACAGTGGTTAACAATCCACCTGCCAATCCACAGGACACAGGTTCGAGCCCTTTTCCAGGAAGATCCCATATGCCAAGGAGCAACTAAGCCTGTGTGCCACAACTACTGAGCCTGCGCTCTAGAGCCCAGGAGCCACAACTACTGAAGCCCATGTGCCTAGAATGCGTGCTCCGCAACAAGAGAAGCCACCGCAATGAGAAGCCCATGCACCAAAATGAAGAGTAGCCCCATCTCACTGCAACTAGAGAAAAGCCCGTGTGCAGCAATGAAGACCCAACACAGCCAAGAATAAATAGATTTTTAAAAAGCAATGTTAAAATTTGCTACATTAATAAACATATAAATAAATAAAATTATAAAATTTTAAATTTGGACTTCAAAGTATAACAGAGAACTAGGATTTAATTGGAAATATCAATGACACAAGTAATTTAAAAAAAGAAGAAGCCTCTGGATAATTTTTTGTGTGTGCAGAAAAACTGCCATCGAAGATGTCAAAACTACATTGAAACCCCCCAAATTACATGGGAAATTATTTCATGCTCCCTTCTATTCCAGCACTACTTATGAAGCTGGGGAAGGAGGTATGTTAGAATGCCTGCTCATAGCTGCTTCTAACATTTTCCTTCCAGCAATTTCCCCCCCTCCCTAGTTCAGGGATCAGAGAGGGAAGTACTACTTCTGCTAGTTTACATCATCTGTCAATCTTAGCTTCCTCACACTTGCAATGTTACAAAGAGCTCGGAATGCTGGTGAATTTACATCTTTGTTTGCTGGTCTGTGCCTAATGTTCTGTTAGCTCTCATGGGGCATCATAAGGTATGACCTGTAGGAAAGTTGAAGTGTCAAAGTTCTATGCAGGGTAGTTAATATTACATACCACCACCCTATAAGGTAATCATAATTAGTATGTCCGAGGTTTCATCAGCTTAATACCAATAAGATCATATTTATATTAGTCCTTTGAAATCTCGTTTCCCCCATCCTCTGGTTGACTTCCTAAATTCCAGTATTTTCTTAAGGTTTCCATTTTCAGTTATTTATGAGAATCCATGGCTATAAATCATTCCAAGTCACCCTCAGTGCTCATTGGGAGAGCAGGAATTTAGATATCCTTTGAGGATGACCTACAAAACAATAGCCTCAGTGATAATTACATGGGAACATGATCAGCGCCAGCTAACTGCTGAGGACAGCCCTGCAGGCCCTTTCAAAGTGAGGGATAATGCTCCCTCCCACTGTGATGTGGTCAGTCAAGGAGTGTCCTTCAGCCAAGCTGCACAGTGCCATATACAAACAAAAGCAAGAGCATGTGCATGCGTGCATGCACACACACACACACACACACCTGCCATTCCCCTGGGGTGCCCTCCCTGATGTCAGATTGACTAAGTGTATCCTGGTCTCAGCTTTCCATGGAATTGTGAAGCACGATTCCCTTCCAATCCTTAAGCTTTGTCTCTCAATCTTCTCACAGGCTTCGACCCCTTATTCCTATGTAGAAAACCCATTGGTCTTCTTGCAATCTGAGTACCCACCCATCAGATGTATTTTTATATATAAAATTTTGGGAGGAGATTGGTTCAAGATGGCAGAGTAGAAGGACATGCTCTCACTCCATATTTTGAGAACACCGGAATCACAACTAACTGCTGAACAATCATCAACAGGAAGACACTGGAACTCACCAAAGAAGATACCCTACATGCAAAGACAAAGGAGAAGCCGCAGTGAGACAGTACAAGGGGCGCTATCACAATAAAATCAAATCCCATAACTGCTGGGTGGGTGACTCACAAACTGGAGAACAATTATACCACAGAAGTCCACCCACTGGAGTGAAGGTTCTGAGCCCCATGTCAGGCTTCCCAACCTGAGGGTCTGGCAACAGGAGGAGGAATTCCTAAAGAATTAGACTTTGAAGGCTAGCGGGATTTGATTGCAGGACTTCGGCAGGACTGGGGGAAACAGAGACTCCACTCTTGGAAGGCACACACAAAGTAGTGTGTGCAGCAGGACCCAGGGGAAGGAGCAGTGACCCGCATAGGATCCTGAACCAGACCTACCTGCTAGTGTTGGAGGGTCTCCTGCAGAGGCGGGGGGCAGCTGTGGCTCACCAAGTGACAAGGACCCTGGCAGCAGAAGTTCTGGGAATTACTCCTTGGTGTGAGCCCTCCCAGAGTCTGCCATTAGCCCCACCAAAGAGCCCAGGTAGACTCCAGTTTTGGGTCTTCTCAGACCAAACAACCAGCAGGGAGGGAAACCAGCCCCACCCAGCCCCACCCATTAACAGTCAAGCGGATTAAAGTTTTACTGAGCTCTGCCCACCAGAGCAACAGCTAGCTCTACCCACCACCAGTCCCTCCCATCAGGAAGCTTGAACAAGCCTCTTAGATAGCCTCATCCACCAGAGGGCAGACAGCAGAAGCAAGAAGAATTACAATCCTGCAGCCTGTGGAACAAAAACCACATTCACAGAAAGATAGACAAGATAAAAAGGCAGAGGACTATGTACCAGATGAAGGAACAAGATAAAACCCCAGAAAAACAACTAAATGAAATGGAGACAGGCAACCTTCCAGAAAAAGAATTCAGAATAATGATAGTGAAGATGATCTGGGACCTCGGAAAAGGAATGGAGGCAAAGATCGAGAAGATGCAAGAAATGTTTAACAAAGATCTAGAAGAATTAAAGAACAAACAAACAGAAGTGAACAATACAATAACTGAAATGAAAACTACACTAGAAGGAATCAATAGCAGAATAACTGAGGCAGAAACGGATAAGTGACCTGAAAGACAGAATGATGGAATTCACTGCTGCAGAACAGAATAAAGAAAAAAGAATGAAAAGAAATGAAGAGGCTTCTGGGACAGCATAAAATGCAACAACATTCTCATTATAGGGGTCCCAGAGGAGAAGATAGTGAGAAAGGACCCGAGAAAACATTTGAAGAGATTATAGTCGAAAACTTCCCTGACATGGGAAAGGAAACAGCCACCCAAGTCCAGGAAGCGCAGAGAGTTCCATACAGGGTAAACCCAAGAAGAAACACACAGAGACACATAGTAATCAAATTGGCAAAAATCAAAGACAAAGAAAAATTATTGAAAGCAGCAAGGGAAAAACAAAAAATAACATACAAGGGAACTCCCATAAGGTTAACAGCTGATTTCTCAGCAGAAACTCTACAAGCCAGAAGGGAGTGGCATGATATACTTAAAGTGATGAAAGGGAAGAATGTACAACCAAGATTACTGTACCCAGCAAGGATCTCATTCAGATTCAATGGAGAAATTAAAACCTTTACAGACAAGCAAAAGCTAAGAGAATTCAGCACCACCAAACCAGCTCTACAACAAATGCTAAAGGAAATTTTCTAAGTGGGAACACAAGAGAAGAAAAGGACCTACAAGAACAAACCCATAACAATTAAGAAAATGGTAATAGGAACATACATATCGATAATTACCTTAAACGTGAATGGATTAAATGCTCCAACCAAAAGACAGAGGCTTGTTGAATGGATACAAAAACAAGACTCATATATATGCTGTCTACAAGAGACCCACTTCAGACCTAGGGACACCTACAGACTGAAAGTGAGGGGATGGAAAAAGATATTGCATGCAAATGGAAATCAAAAGAAAGCTGGAGTAGCAATACTCATATCAGATAAAATAGACATTAAAATAAAGAATGTTGCAAGAGACAAGGAAGGACACTACATAATGATCAAGGGATCAATCCAAGAAGATATAACAATTATAAATATATATGCACCCAATATAGGAGCATTTCAATACATAAGGCAATGGCTAACAGCTATAAAAGAGGAAATCGACAGTAACACAATAATAGTAGGGACTTTAATACATCACACCAATGGACAGGTCATCCAGACAGAATATTAATAAGGAAACACAAGCTTTAAATGACACAATAGACCAGATAGATTTAATTTATATGCAGAGATCAATAAAACTAAAGGCTGGTTCTCTGAGAAGATAAACAAAATTGATAAACCTGTAGCCAGAATCATCAAGAAACAGAGGGAGAGGACTCAAATCAATAAAATTAGAAATGAAAAAGGAGAAGTTACAACAGACACCACAGAAATACAAAGCACCCTAAGAGACTACTGCAAGCAACTCTATGCCAATAAAATGGACAACCTGGAAGAAATGGACATATTCTTAGAAAGGTATAGCCTTCCAAGACTGATCCAGGAAGAAATAGAAAATAGGAACAGACCGCTCACAAGTAATGAAATTGAAACTGTGATTAAAAATCTCCCAACAAACAAAAGTCCAGGACCAGATGGCTTCACAGGTGAATTCTACCAAACATTTAGAGAAGAGCTAACACCCATTGTTCTCAAACTCTTCCAAAAAACTGCAGAGGAAGGAACACTCCCAAACTCATTCTATGAGGCCACCACCACTCTGATACCAAAACCAGAGAAAGATACTACAAAAAAATGAAAATTACAGACCAATATCAGTGATGAATATAGATGCAAAAATTCTCAACAAAATACTAGCAAACAGAATCTAACAACACATTAAAAGGATCATACACCATGATCAAGTGGGATTTATGCCAAGGATACAAGGATTCTTCAATATATGCAAATCAATCAATGTGATGCACCATATTAACAAATTGAAGGATAAAAACCATATGATCATCTCAATAGATGCAGAAAAAGCTTTAGACAAAATTCAACACCTATTTATGATAAAAACTCTCCAGAAAGTGGGCATAGATGGAACCTACCTCAACATAATAAAGGCCATATACAACAAACCCACAGCAAACATCATTCTCAGTGATGAAAAACAGAAAGCATTTCCTCTAAGATCAGGAACAAGACAAGGATGTCCAATCTCACCACTATTATTCAACATAGTTTAGAAAGTCAACCCATGGCAATCAGAGAAGAAAAAGAAATAAAAGGAATACAAATTGGGGAAAAGAAGTAAAACTGTCACTGTTTGCAGATGACATGATACTATACATAGAGAATTCTAAAGATGCCACCAGAAAACTACTAGAGCTAATCAGTGAATTTGGTAAAGTTGCAGGATACAAAATGAAAGCACTGAAATCTCTTGCATGCCTATACACTAACAACGAAAGATCAGAAAGAGAAATTAAGGAAACAATCCCATTCACCATTGCAACAAAAAGAATAAAATACCCAGGTATAAACCTACCTAAGGAGGTAAAAGACCTGTACTCAGAAAACTATAAGACACTGATGAAAGAAATCCAAGATGACACAAACAGATGGAAAGATATACCGTGTTCTTGGATTGGAAGAATCAATACTGTGAAAATGACTATATTACCCAAAGCAATCTACAGATTCAGTGCAATCCCTGTCAAATTACCAGTGACATTTTTTACAGAACTAGAACAAAAAACCTTAAAATTTGTACGGGGACACAGAAGACCCCAAATAGCCAAAGCAGTCTTGAGGGAAAAAAACGGAGCTAGAAGAATCAGACTCCCTGACTTCAGACTATACTACAAAGCTACAGTAATCAAGACAATTTTGTACTGGCACAAAAAGAGAAATATAGATCAATGGAACAGGATAGAAGCTCAGAGATAAACCCACACACCTATGGTCAACTAATCTATGACAAAGGAGGCAAGGATATACAATGGAGAAAAGACAGTCTCTTTAATAAGTGGTGCTGGGAAAACTGGACAGCTGCATGTAAAAGAATGAAATTAGAACACTTCCTACCACCATACACAAAAATAAACTCAAAATGGATTAGAGACCTAAATGTAAGGTCAGACACTATAAAAGTCTTAGAGGAAATCATAGGCAGAACACTCTTTGACATAAATAACAGCAAGATCTTTTTTGATCCACCTCCTAGAGAATTGGAAATAAAAACAAAAATAAACAAATGGGAGCTAATAAAACTTAAAAGCTTTTGCAAAGCAAAGGAAACTAAGAACAAGATGAAAAGATAGCCCTCTGAATGGGAGAAAATATTTGCAAACTAATCAATGGACAAAGGATTAATCTCCAAAATATATAAACAGCTCATTCAGCTCAATATTAAAAAAAACAAACAACCCAATCTAAAAATGGGCAGGAGACCTACATAGACGTTTCTCCAAAGAAGACATACAGATGGCCAAGAAGCACAAGGAAAGCTTGTCAACATCACTAATTATTAGAGAAATGCAAATTAAAACTACAATGAGGTATAACCTCCCAGCAGTTAGAATTGGCATCATCAGAAACTCTACAAACAACAAATGGTGGAGAGGGTGTGGAGAAAAGGGAACCCTCTTGCACTGTTGGTGGGAATGTAAATTGATACAGCCACTATGGAGAACAGTCTGGAGGTTCCTTAAAGAACTAAAAGTAGAATTACCATATGACCCAGCAATCCCACTACTGGGCATATACCCAGAGAAAGCCATAATTCAAAAAGACACATGCACCCCAATATTCATTGCAGCACTGTTTACAATAGCCAGGTCTTGGAAGCAACCTAAAAGTCCATTGACAGACAAATGGATAAAGAAGTGGTACATATATATAATGGAATACTACTCAGCCATAAAAAGGAACAAAGTTGGGTCATTTTTAGAGACTTGAATGGATCTAGAGATTGTCATACAGAGTGAAGGAAGTCAGAAAGAGAAAAACAAGTATCATATATTAACATATATATGTGAAACCTAGAAAAATGGTACAGGTGAACCAGTTTGCAGGGCAGAAATAGAGACACAGATGTAGAGAATAAACATATGGACTTCAATGGGGGGAAGTGGCGGGGGTGGTGGTGATGGTGGGTTGGATTGGGAAATTGGGATTGACATATACACACTAATATGTATACAATAGATAACTAATAAGAACCTGCTGTATAAAAAATAAATAAAATACAAAAAAAAATTGCTTTGAGAAAAGTGAATCCCTTTTTCTCTTACTAATGATTATAAGTAATGTTCATTTCAAAGCAGAATAATCAGAAATAGGAAAATAAAGAAAAAAATGGGTACAATACACAACACTCAGAAACTGTTAAATTTAGGATATTTAAGAATTGACAACAATCCTCATCCTACTCTCTTATTTTTAAGCAAGTCCAGTGAATGTCAGCCTTCTCAAAATTTGCTTCTCAAATTTAGGGATGGCAGTAAGATTTGACAATATTTATTTGACACTGATCATAATTAAGACATATTAAGATAGCAGTCAATTAATGCAACTAGTTATTTGCTCTCTTTACTTGTAAAAAATAAAAATTCCCAGTGCTGGAAACAGTGCTGACTGAATATAAACTGATCCAACCTATTTGGAAAGCAAGCAGTTTGTTAGTATCAGTCAGAAAGCCTCAAAACTGCCTGTGCACTTTGACTTAGTAGTTGCACTTTGGGGATTCTAACCTAAAAAAAAAATTATAATAGCCTAAATAATGCAAAATGTAGACAAACATTTATGTATAATGATATTCATAATAGCTGACCTTATAAGGCACTTATTACACAATAGGAACTATGATAAATTTCTTAAATGTATTATCCCATATAATCGTTCTCGAAACAGTTCCGTAAGATATTTACTATTATTGCCTCTATTTTATTGGTAAGAAAATGGGCTCAGTGAAGTTAATTTACTAACGATTACACAACTAATAAATGGTGAAACTGGGATTAAAACCTAGGTGGGTAGAAATTCAGGGTCTGTAATTTTCTCCCCTATTTGAAAATTTTAAGTCTGTAGAAATGTTGAGAGCTGAGTGCAATGAATCATTCACCTACTCAATCAGATTTACCAATTGTTAAATTTTTGCAACATTTGTTCTCTTTCTCTCTCTATATATATAACCCCCCAAATGTTACTTTCAGCATGTATTACAAAGAATAAGAACATTCTCCTGCTTAAGCACATGCCATCTTTACAGGTAGGACATTTAACATTAATTCAAAAATATCACCGAACACACCCTTTATTGTTAATAGTGCCCCCTCCCCATTTTTTAATAAGATTCTTACTTTCAGTTTCTCTGCTATAGTGATTTCTTTGCTATAACTGTGTGCTTTTTACAATAGCAAAGAAAGGGAGGGATGATTATCTAATAATATAAGGTTAAAGAAATTGCAGTATAGCCATGTGATGAAATAGTATACCTCAAAAAATGAAATTTCTGAAAAAGTTTAATGACATGGGACAATTCTTGTGATATAATGTTATATGAAAAGGGTTGGATATACACAGTTGAACTCACTTATACGTTTGTTCTTTTAACAATCCTGGGTTTAATGTTTACAGATGCAGAACACTTGGTGCTAGCTGCAAAGAGGAATTACCAGATCTCTTTCATTTAGAATTCTTAGTAGAGATGGATGGGCAAACCTTTCAATAAATGCCTAGAGTAAAATGGGGTGAGGAAATGAGGGAAAATATGGATTTCCTGGGAGAGGAAACTGTTCTAGTCAGGATGAAGGGGACAGAGAAGGCTTCCTAGAGGAAGTATGATGTCCATTATTTGAAAAATATGGAAATGATATGCAAGAATGAGCTACATATACAATATGTGAGAGAGTATTTTTAGGTGGTAGAAGTATGGATTCTTTTTATTCTCTGTTTTACTTGTTTTCCAAGTTTTTAACAATAAACATACATGTTACTTTTTAGACAGAAAAAAATAATTTGTTGAAGATTTATTAAAAATTTATTATTTAGGGTTTGTCCAATGTCCCTGGTAATTAGTTAGTTGCAGAACACTGAGATAAAACACTCGTTGATCTTAAAAATATAAGTCCTTTTAATAATGAAAATAATAACTATTAAATTTTGTAAACTTCTTTCATTGTTCAATAATATTTTAGTTAAGGATGTTGTGTTACATGTTCATTTTCATCCAGCTTGGTAGATAAATGTTAAAACAGAAATACATTAGCCCACAACATAATGAGGCTTATTTAGATGTCTTATAATCATACACTCTTCCTATAACCATAGTGACGGTACATGTCCAAGCAGCCAACTAAGCAGTCTAATAAGACCTAAAGTCAGTCATCACTTATATTCAACAAATAATGTGATGGCAAATGCTATGCATTTTGTAAGGAAACTTTCATGGAGTTATGAAATAATAGATTATACAGCATGTAGGTTTTTACTTGCCTTCAATACTGTTTTCTTTTTTTAAATTTAGGCTTTCTGTCTTTTAGTCTTTCCCTTGGCATATGTGTAATTTTTTTTTTTTTTTTAGTTAATTAATTTATTTTTGGCTGCATTGGGTTTTCGTTGCTGCGCGCGGGCTTTCTCTAATTGCGGCGAGCAGGGGCTACTCTTTGTTGCATTGTGCAGGCTTCTCCTTGCGGTGGCTTCTCTTGTTGCAGAGCATGGGCTCTAGGCGCGCGGGCTTCAGTAGTTGTGGCACACAGGCTCAGTATTTGTGGCTCATGGGCTCTAGAGCACAGACTCAGTAGTTGTGGTGCACAGGCTTAGTTGCTCCACGGCATGTGGGATCCTCCCGGACCAGGGCTCAAACCCGTGTCCCTGCATTGCAGGTGGATTCCCAACCACTGTGCCACCAGGGAAGCCTCGGCATATGTGTAATGTTAATTTGCATAGTTGTTAAAACACATAGTACGATTAACTCATGTTTAAAATATTTGTAGTCTACGATATGGAATGGTGATGTGCAAGTCCGAGGTGATGGAGTAACCTGGGATGATTGTGGAATCAAAACTGCCAAAGGCAAATTCAGACCTTGACCACAAGCTAGGGTCAAAATGAAGATGAGGCATCTGTATTGATGTCAACTTAGAAGCAAATAAATCAGCTGACGGAGGGAGGAGGAGGAAGAAAATAAGAAACTAATTGATCTCCTCTCCAGTCACTTGTTTAACACCTGCAGTGAGCCTGTCTCCTCCCCCATATCACTGTGATGTGTTTATTTGATAAAGTCAAATGGCTCCTTTAAAGATAATTTAATTCCTTTTAATTAAGGAAACCTATTTAATAGCTAGCATTTTGATACATGTGGTGCTCATGGCTCCCAACATATTGAATACCACTGCTCATTAGGAAAGTCTTTAAAAAGTCATTTAGTGCACGACAGTATCTTCTGCTTAGCAAATGCAAACCTATAATTTAAGTTCAACATAATTGCAATATTATTCACAGACTCAAAGATGAATATTATAAACATCCAAAAAAGTACAACTTATGTGTATAAGATCACTGGACACATGGACCAGAATATATCTTTTAAAAGGATAATAGATAATACTTGCCATTTTAATTTTTCTTGCTTTTATTAGGAATCAATGCACTGGCAAGAACCTAGTGTTATTTGGAAACTAATAAGTCAATGTTTCATTGTTTTTGCCTGTGCAAATGGCTTTAAATTTAAACATTTATTTTATTGATGAAAACAAAAGTCTAAACTCCAGAAGTCTAAATTAAATTTAATGCCGTATTCTCTTTGCCAAGCCTTTGTCTCACCCAGACAGGCTAAAGTGCAAGGGGAATGATTTGATCTCATTACCTTGCTGCCGCTGGTGGTTACAGATGGTGAGGGTTTTCATCACAGAGCTGTGCAACCGGAGACACAGAACAAAGGGGCTGCCCAGCCTCCAGGTGGTCATTTCTGGTAATTAACGCCTTGGGGTAAGTTCAGCTCCATAACTGTATAATAGCCTGGTAAGTCTGCCAAGGAAGTGGCCCTTTCCAAAACAGTTCTTTTTTTTTCTTTTTTTTTTTTTTTTACATTTTTTCCTGTCAGTTATATAGCACAATGCACAAGACATTTGTTTTCTAACAGAGGAACCAATTAGAAGGTGAGGATTTAGAGTAATTTTTCCTGTTAGTCTTGCTGAAAAAACCCAGGTATTCTTTATCTAGAGTATTCAGTTTTATTCATTGCTTACCACTGTCTAGATTTCCCTGGAAATGGCTTGTCCACTTAGAGTGCCTAATCTGTGCCTTATACAAAGTCTAGGGCTAGTCACTGATATGCTGTAAAAAGGAGTGTTTGGTTAGTACTTAACAAATAGACTCTAACAGCTTCTTTAGCTGCAAAAAGCTAATTGTATCAGGAACACTTTTTCCAAATGTAAAAGCTATAATAACTTATTTCTGATTCTTAGCTTGGGATGATATATTAGCTGCTGAAAAGTCATATGAGCTATGAGTAAACGGATTAGGCATTTGTGAAGGGCTGTAAGCTAGACCTTTCAGAATGAACCATCTTCTGGCAATGACTACCATTTATTGCGTGCTTATTATGTGTCAGACTCCTAGCAAACTATCGTATATAGTCTTTATGGCAAGCCCATGGAAGAGGAATTATTATCCTTAATTTTTCAGGGAAGGAAATTGATATTTAACGAGGTGCAATAATTTGCACAAATTTATAAAACCAGGTATGGGCTGGGACTAGAACTCAGGTCACTTTGCCATAATTTGTTTCTTACTCTACATGATTCATCCTTAAACCTTAGTGTGCGTGAGGATCACACAGAGGGCTTGTTAAGACACAGATTTCTGAACCTCATTCCATAGCTTGTGATTCAGTAGGTCTGGGCTAGGACCCAAGAATTTGCATTCCTAACTTGTCATACCTGGGTGATGCTGATCTTTGCTCATCTGAGGACCACTCTTTGCGATCCAGTGTTCTATACCATGCTGTCTCTCCTAAGAAGTAAACTGAATTCAGGAAAATGGATGTCGAAGTTTGGATAACATTAAGCTGTAAGAAAGCTCTAGTTATAATTAATATTAATCAATTACAAGGTGGGGCTATTTTTTAATATTGTTAATAATGAGAAGTTTTTGCTTAGGGAATAACAGTTCAAGTATTCAAGCATTAATCTACACTGTATGTGTATCAAGTATCAAACTAGAAGCTGATGTGGAAGGTACAATGATCAATTAGAAATGATACTTGTCTTTCAAGGGTTTAAAAATCTCAAGAAGAGACATATGTTTACAAATTAGTGGGCAGAACACGAAAGTATAACAGAGGTAAAAATAGTATGTTTAAAAACACTAAACTGGAAGAGATTAATTCCAATAAGATACTAATTTCACTTCAGGGAAAATAATTTCTGAATATTAGATTTATTCTTTTTTTACATGTGTTTTATGGCATACTTTTTCTGTTATATTTTTCTTTTATCACACTGTAGATAAATAAAAATCGTTTTTATGAGTTTTATGTAGAAGGTGGGCATTATTTAACAGGTGATTTCATCTTCCATTACAGTCTAGCAATAGTGGCAATAAATCTAAAAAAGGAGTCATAGCTTTCCTCCTCATGGGTATGGCCAATGATGTTGCCTGTAGAGTGTCCTTAAAGGGTCACTGGCGAAGAGGCATGGAGGGCCCAGAGCTCTGTGAACCAGAAAGTTGCCATGATTCTGGTACTGGACGATGCCCCGCCTGAGGGTCTGGTTCATTCTGAATGCCTCTGAGGAGTTTAATGTAATTCCTGGAGGGGCAAGGGAGTTTTGTTCTAGATAAGAAATCACTCTCAGAATGGGATAGGGTATGAAGTGACTCCTGGAATTTTGTAGGGGGTATGCTCATACATAACACGTTAAAAATTTCCCCCCAAAATTATAGAAAGTGGACACTTTACTTTTCTACATAAGAAATTAGCAAATCATTCCTATTCTTTTCTTAACCCTTTCCTTCCCTGTCCATTTCCTCTATGCAGATTGTTTTTAGAGATTAGTTATAGCTCAGGCTGGAACATTTTCCATGAGAATCCTCTAAAAGTGGAGAATGAGGGACTCGTTGTCACCAGGGGTGCACTGGCCTTCCTTTGAGGCCGGACACCCTAGATCCATGACCTTTGCATCATATGTTCTTTCCGTGTGGTTCCAGGCACAGGAGAGTGATGTTCTAGCAATTGCTTCTTAATAGGTCCTTTTTCCTAATATTTTCTATATTTTATAAATTATTTTCTTTTTTTAAATGAAAGATTCTCTTGTTCTTTAAATGCCAAGGTGTTCAGTAACCCTGAAAACATCCATTTTTGTTTGATATGTTTGAACTTTAAGAAATTATGGGCCAAAATATTTTTAACATAAACCCTGTATTTTCTGAGATACCTTGAACTACAAGTTTGTCTTGTATTTACTCTGTTGTTCACAAAATTATATGAGCTCAAAGCATGTTTTTGTTTGCTTTATAACTTTTAAAACTAATAGCTAATGTTATTAGTCCCCTTGATAGTGCACCAGGTACTATGTTAAGCCTTTTACATGAATTTAAAAAACGTTCATCCCTATTACAACTCTATGTTATAGGTAACATTATTATTCTATTTTCTTGATGGGGAAACTGAGGCTTATAACTGTTACATGCTTTGCATAAGATCATATTGATAGTGAGGGCTAGCTATATAATTTCTGGGGCCAAGTGCAAAATGAAAAGTGGGCTCCTTGTTCAAAAAGTAGGAAAAAAAGCTTTTCCTTTTACGGTCTCTGTCTCAAATTGTCATTGTGTTTTTATTTGCTGTAGAATGTTGTCCTTGCTTGGGTATGAGGTTACTCATGTGATACATGCAAACTCTAACAGGTGACTGGAGCCCCTCCCAATAACTTGTTGTACTGGACATGCAAGCCGACCCTGACCCTCCCCTGCCCAGGCCCTGCCAGGGGCAGAATATACCATGATCACTGGGCGGAGATGGGAGTGGAAGCCTGGGTGTGGCTTGGGTACCAGGGAAGAGGGAGCAGGTAGCTGAGAGCCAATCCCAGGAAGGCAGGACATTGTGAGAGGCATAGGTGCCATAGTCCCCTCTGACTTTGCTTAACAAATCACAAATTCAGAATAAATTTATGAAGAATTTCAAGACAACCACTGCAAAACATTAAAACCTGAACATGGGACCCTCTTCTGACCCTTGCCTCCAGAGGGAAAGAGTTCATAAAAAAAAAAGACTCAAGTTCATAAAACTTTATAAAGTTATACTACCATGACGCTGGCACTGTTACAAGTTTGGAATCTAACATAGTTATGTAGGATTCCAAACCTTCCTGTCCTGGAAATCATGTTATTTCATAGAGGAAACAGGAGTTAACAAAAACCACCCACTGAAGGTTTTTACTAAGATAAGAGGAATCTTCATATAGGTCTGATGTTGGGGAGGAATAATTCCCATCTTTTAGGCAAGTATGTCATTAAAGGCTCTGACTCTCAGTTGTCAAATTACTTGACCTGCATATTACTATCTCTACAAAAGCATGCAATATGAGTCATGTTAATGCATCATAATTACTTTAAAAAAAGTTTTCCTATTATGGTGACTTTCCTCCTTTCCCTGTTAATTAGGTTCTTCTGAAGCAATGCTTCATCTTGACTATGTGATTCTCAGCCTCAGACAGGGGCCATCCTCGGATGTGATGGCCAACCTCCTCAAGAAGTTAGGCTGGAGTCCTCTGTTTGGAGACAAGGCTGATACCCAGCCCCAGCCCACACTGCTGTTATAATTTAATGACAAATTTCCCTTTTAAGTCTGTGTTCAAATTTCACGTGAGGAAAGAAAAGCAAACTCACCACCGGACCTGCACGTTTCCTATTACCCTTAATAAAACATATTCCACAGTGAGGAGTGACATTTTGAAAGAATAGACCTTTCAGCAGACTGTCTCTATGCCATTGTGCATAACTGAAGCCTGGCGGGTCACAGAGGGAGATGCTGGGGAAGTGGATTGTTATGTAAACCAACCTAGGCGACTTAAAATGATGAATTCTAGGGCATACTTTGTGAAATTCATTTCATTTTGTGAGCAGTTGTGCCCAGAAATGAATTTGTATTCCTTAGGCTTCCTCCTTTTGCTCTTTAGAAAATGACAGGCTTTGTTTTTCTTGAAAAGTTTGTTCTTAATAATGTGGCAAATTAACTCTGTGGGATAAATATTTGTAACTAAAGCATGATATAGAAAATTATGGATAGAAAATAAAATGTATTTTCCAAAAACATAGGGTAGTCCAGTTCTTCTGGGGTACCTGACTTGAAAATAGAATGGATATAGCCTGTTGTGTATTTTCAGATTTTTAAGAAACTATTAAAAATCATATATGTAGCCTTATTTTAACATGATAGACATTAAAGCACCCTTAATTTCTAAACAAATCACTGCAGCTAAAAGCACTGGGATTTAATTATTACCCTCTTCTACATCAGATGGGAGCCAGAAGAGCAGAGCTTAGGGAATTTGAGCTGGCCTCCTGAGGTCAGGGATTTTCTGTAGCTTGACATCCTCCTGGAAGCTTCTATTGTGTATCACTACAATCAACATAGTTTCTTTCTAGAGAATGACAAAACATCTTAAAACTACAAATATTCAAGCCACCCTTCCAGGCAATGAAATAATTATAACTAAGTACATTTCAAACTCCTAGGCCTTAGATCCCACCTAATGGACTGCCAGAAAGAAAGATGGAGCTTGATGGGTCATGCATTTATCAGCTGGCGCTCTCCTATAGAATCTTCAGAATATTGTCTTCGGGGGGAAAGTTCATAAGAAACACAAGCTCCATGAATCATGCATTTTCTTTTTTTAATGAATAATGATGCCTCTGATTCATCAGGGAGCATAAAGGATGCATTTGATTATGTGATGGACATACAAGTTTTGTTGGTGCAATGACTCAACTTTATGATTTCCCTATTCAATAGTTCCCGGTGTTATTAAGACAATATTTCTACATATTTCAAAATAATCCACGGACTAGAAAAATTTGCATCACTATGGCTTCAATAAAGAAAGCATTCAAGACAGTGCTGGAATTGGTGTCATTTGTCCTGCCTACACAGAGGAGGAAGAATAGCTAGAGGAAGGAAAGTCCTAAATGACAGTTCTTAAAGAGAATGGCAGAGTCCCAGGAATGATGTGAAGAGTCAAGCTGCATTTCTGAAAAGCACTTGGAGCTCTTTGTTCTTGTACACTACCAAGGTAGAATCACTCCTAAATTTGCCTTAATCCATCTACTAGCTGAATGTTTACGTGCCCCAGTGCTCCACACAAAGAAAATGCTGTAAGCCATGTCAAAGAAATACGCTGTGGATGCAGAATATTCTTCTTTTAGCCGACTTCTCTGGCTTGAATTCCATACAAGTCATCTCCCTTCAGCATTGGAGCAGGGTTCAATTAAACATAAGGAGTTTTAAAACCCATGTGTATCTTTCCAAATAATAGGCGATTTGGACGCAAAGTTTAACTGAAACTTGGTGGTTTTCTCAAAAGTCTTAAAACACCAATTATTTCACAGTGAGAACTCACCTCACATACCTGCACCTCCTCTCCACAGTGCTTGTACTGACTTTCTCTTTCCCATCCCGACTGGTGTTACAGACACTTCCCTAGCTATGGCACTTCTCTCTTCTCTGGTTTTTAGCACATGCAATCTGGGAGTGGTTGAATTATATGCAATTGTATTATAATCTTTACCCACTTCTATGCAGTCTAACTTTTATGTTACAAGCATACATTTTTTTCCATAATCAGAAAAGTGTATTTTAAAAATAAAATAATAAGCAAAATTAAGGGCTATATAAAATAAATGTTTAAAATAGTTTCCTTTGGAAACTTTCTTTGCTTAGACCAGAACTGCCAACCTCACAACATACCTTCTTCAGGAACAAGTTACTAAGTATTTTTTGTAGCCTACATGTATCACAGGATAATCAGTCATTCATTTAAACTTCATCAGTTTTTAATCCATATTACCTCAATTATCACTAAGCTAGTTGAAGGGAGGAAGCATGTCTTACCTAGAGGGTGCAGCCTTCTTTCCCCCCAGAGGAATATTTGTCTTTTTAAAACTGAGGTATAGTTGATTTACAGTAAATTAGTACAACATAGTGATTCAAAATTGTTATAAATTGTACTCCATTTATAGTTATATAATATTGGCTATATCCCTGTGCTGTGTAATATATCTTTGTAGCTTATTTATTTTATACACAGTAGTTTTTACCTTTTAAGCCCGTACCCCTATCTTGTCCCTCCCCAGTTCCCTCTCCCCACTGGTAACCACTAGTTTGTTCCATATATCTGTGAGTCTGTTTCTTTTTTGTTATATTCATTAGTTTGCTTTTTTTCTTTTATGGGACTTTCGAGGTACCTTTTATTTTGATTGTCTGCTTGGTTGATTAAATGACAATTGATAAAAATTGGCCTTTGTTAATTTTTTTTGCAATTATAGCTTCATTTTATTTACTTTGCTTTATTTATTTTTTTATTTTTTTGCGGTACGCGGGCCTCTCACTGTTGTGGCCTCTCCTGTTGCGGAGCACAGGCTCCGGACGCGCACGGGCCCAGCCGCTCCGCGGCATGTGGGATCTTCCCAGACCGGGGCACGAACCCGTGTCCCCTGCATCGGCAGGCGGACTCTCAACCACTGCGCCACCAGGGAAGCCCAGTTTGCTTTATTTTTTAGATTCCACATATAAGTGATAACAAACAGTATTTGTCTTTCTCTGTCTGACTTATTCCACTAAGCATGATACTCTACAGGTCCATCCATGTTGTTGCAAATGGCAAACTTTCATTCTTTTTTATAAATGAGTAGTATTTCACTGTGTGTATGTGTGTGTGTGTGTGTGTGTGTGTGTGTGTATATATACACACACACACACACACACACACACACACACACAGAGACATATCCATTCTTCTGTTGATGGACACTTAGGTTACTTCCATATCTTGGCTATTATAAATAATGCTGCTATGAACATTAGGGTGCATGCATCTTTTCGAATTAGTGTTTTCATTTTCTTTGGATATATGCCTAGGAGTGGAATTGCTAGATAATGTTGTAGTTCTATTTTTAGTTTTCTGAGGACCCTCCATATTGTTTTCCACAGTGACTGCAAGTTACATCCTCACCAACATTTGTTGTTTGTGGTCTTTTTGATGATAGCCATTCTGACAGGTGTGAGGTGATATCTCATTGCGATTTTGATTTGCATTTCTCTAATGATTAGTGATGTTGAGCATTGCTTCATGTGCCTGTTTGCCATCTATATGTCTTCTTTGGAAAAATGTCTATTCAGATCTTCTGCCTATTTTTCAATTGGGTCATTTTTTTTTTTTTTTTATATTGAGTTGTATGAGATATATATATATTTTTCCCTTTTTGGATATTAACCCGTTATTGGTCATATCATTTGCAAATAGTTTCTCCCACTCTGTAGGTTGTCTTTTTGTTTTGTCAAATGTTTTCTTTGCTGTGCAAAAGCTTTTAAGTTTAATTAGGTCCCATTTGTTTATTTTTGCTTTTGTTTCCTTTGCCTTTCGAGACAGATCCAAAAAAATATTGCTATGATTTATATCAAAGAATGTTCTGCCTATGTTTTCTTCTAGGACTTTTATGGTTTCTGGTCTTACATTTAGGCCTTTAATCTATTTTGAGTTTATTTTTGTATATGATGTGAGAAAATGTTCTAATTTCATTCCTTTACCTGTAGCTGTTCACTTTCCCCAGAAGCACTTATTGAAGAGAAAATCTTTTTTCCATTGTATATTCTTGCCTCCTTTGTTGTTGATGAATTGAGCATAAGTGCATGGTTTTATTTCTGGGCTCTCTATTCTGTTCTGTTGATCTATATGTCTATTTTTGTTCCAGTACCATGTTGTTTTGATTACTATAGATTCGTAGTATAGTCTGAAGCCAGGGAGCGTGATACCTACAGCTCTGTTCCTCTTTCTCAAGGTTGTTTTGGTGATTTATGTTCTTTTGTATTTCCATACAAATTTTAAAGTTATTTGTTCTAGGTCTGTGAAAAATGCCATTGGTATTTTGATAGGGCTTACATTAAATCTGTAGATTGCCTTGTGTACTTTTAACAATATTGATTCTTCCAATCCATGAACACAGTATGTCTTTCCATTTAATTGTGTATGTCTACAGTTTCTTTTATCATTGTCTTATAGTTTTCCAAGTACAGATTTTTTACCTCTGTAAGTAGGTTTATTTCTAAGTATTTTTTGGATGTGATTATAATTGAGATTGTTTCTATAATTTCACCTTCTGACAGTTTGTTGTTGGCGTATAGAAAGGGAATAGATTTCTGTACATTAATTTTGTATGCTGCAACTTTACTGAATTTACTGATCATCATTTACTGATGAACTCTAGTAGTTTCATGGTGATGTCTTTAGGATTTTCTATGTGTAGTATCACGTCATCTGCACACAGTGACAGTTTTACTTCTTCCTTTCCAATTTGGATTCCTCTTTTTTCTTTTTCTTATGTGATTGCTGTGGTTAGGGCTTCCAATATTATGTTGAATAAAACTGGTAAGAGTGGGCATCCTTGTCTTGTTCCTGATCTTAGAGGAAATGCTTTCAGCTTTTTACTGCTGAGTATGATATTAGCTGTGAGCTTATCATATATGGCCTTAATTATTTTGAGATATGTTCCATCTATACCCACTTTCTGGAGAGTTTTTATCATAAATGGATATTGCATTTTGTCAGAAGTTTTTTCTGCATCTATTGAGATCATCATGTGGTTTTTATACTTTAATTTGTTAATGTGGTGTATCACATTGATTGATTTGTGGATATTGAACCATCCTTGCATCCCTGGGATAAATCCCACTTGATCATGGTGTATGAGTCTTTTAAGGTATTATTGGATTTGGTTTGGTGACATTTTGTTGAGAATTTTTGTGACTAACTTCATCAATTATATTGGCCTATAATTTTCTTTATGTGTGTGTGATATCTTTGTCAGGTTTTGGTATCAGGGTGATGCTGGCATCATAGAATAAGTTCAGAAGTGTTCCTTCCTCTGCAGTATTTTTGGAATATTTTGAGAAGGATAAGTGTTAGCTCTCCTCTAAATGTTTGGTAGAATTCAGCTGTGTTGCTATCTGATCCCAGACTTCTGTTTGTTGGGAGGTTTTTTGTTTGTTTAATTGATTCGATTTCTTACTAGTGATTGGTCTGTTCATATTTTCTATTTCTTCTTGGGAGATTGTACATTTCTAGGAATTTGTCCATTTCATTTGGTTGTCCCTTTTATTGGCATATAGTCGTTTGCAGTAATCTCTTATGATCCTTTGTATTTCTGTGGTGTCAGTTGTAACTTCTTTTTCATTTCTGTATTTTATTAATTTGGTACCTCTCTTTTTTTCTTGATGAGTTTGGCTAAAGGTCTATCAATTTTGTTTATCTTTTCAAAGAACAAGCTCTTATTTTCTTGATCTTTCCATTTTTATTCTCTATTTCATTTATCTCTGCTCTGATCTTTATGATTTCTTTCCTTCTAGTAACTTTAGGTTTTATTTGTTCTTCTTTTTCTAGGTTGTTTTTGTTTTTTGGTTTTTTTTGGTGTAAGGCTAGTTTGTTTTGAGATTTTTCTTGTTTCCTAAGGTAGGCTTGTATCACTATAAACTTCCATTTTGGAACTGCTTTTGCTGCATCCCATAGATTTTGGATCATTGTTTTCATTTTCATTTTCATTTGTCTCCAGGTATTTTTTGATTTCTTCTTTGATTTCTTCAGTGATCCATTAGTTGTTTAGTAGCATATTGTTTAGCCTCCATGTGTTTGTGTTGTTTGCATTTTTTTTCTTGTAGTTGATTTCTAGTCTCATAGTGTTGTAGTTGGAAAAGATGCTTGATATGATTTCAATTTTCTTCAATTTACTGAGCTTATTTTGTGGCCTAGCATGTAATCTGTCTTACTTGTGCATTTAAAAAAAAAAAAAAAGGTGCATCCTGCTGCTTTTGGATGGAATGTTCTTTATATATCTATTAAGTTCATCTGGATAATGTGTCATTAAGGCCAGTGTTTCCTTGTTGATTTTCTGTTTAGATTATCAATCCACTGATGTAAGTTGGGGTGTTAAAGTCCCCTACTATTATGTGTTTCTGTCAGTTTCTCCCTTTATGTCTGTTAATATTTGCTTTACATATTTAAGTGGTCCTATGTTGGGTGCGTGTATATTTACAATTGTTATATCTTCTTCTTGGCTTGATCCCTTGATCATTATGTAATTTCCTTCTTTGTCTCTTGAAACAGTCTTTGTTTGAAAGTCTATTTTGTCTGATATAAGTATTGCTACTCCATTTTTCTCTTGGTTACCATTTGCATTGGATACCTTTTTTCATCCTCTCACTTTCAGTCTATTTGTATCTCTAAATCTGAAGTGAGGCAGCATATATACAGGCCTTGCTTTTGTTTTTGTATTCATTCATCCACTCTATGTCGTTTGATTGGAGCATTTAGTCCATTTACATTTAAAGTAATTATTGATAGGTATATATGTATTGCCATTTTGTTGCCATTTTGTTAATTTGGGGGAAGGTGTTTTTGTAGTTCTTTTTTGTTTCCTTCTTCTTTTGTTCTCTTCCCTCATGATTTGATGGCTGTCTTTAGTGTTATGTTTGGAATTCTTTCTCTTTTTTGTTTGTGTATCTATTATAGATTTTTGGCTTGTTATTACCATCAGGTTCATATATGCAATCTATATATATTCTTGGTTATTTTAAGTTGCTGATCTCCTATTTAAAACACATTTTAATAACACTGCATTTGTACCCTCCTCCCCTCATGGTTACTATTTTTGATATCATATTATACATTGAATTGTTTTGTGTATCCCTTAACTGACTATGGTGGATATAGATGATTTTACTACTTTTGTCTTTTAACCTTCCTGCTAGCTTTGTAGGTGGTTGATTTACTGCCTTTACTATATATTTGCCTTTACTGATGAGCTTTTTTCTTTCATAATTTTCATATTTCCAATTGTGCCCTTTTCTTTTTCATTTTGAGAAGTCCCTTTAACATTTCTTGTAAACCTTGCTTTGTGGTGATGAACTCTTGTAGCTTCTGCTTGTCTGTTAATATTTTGATCTCTCCATCAAATCTGAATGAGAACTTTGCCAGTTATTCTTGGTTGTAGATTTTTCCCTTTCATCACTTTAAGTATATTGTGCCACTATCTCTGGCCTGCAGAATTTCCACTGAAAAGTCAACTTAGCCTAATGGGAGTTCCTTTGTATGTAACTTGTTGTTTTTCCCTTGCTGCTTTTAATATTGTCTCTCTATCTTTACTTTTTGCCATTTTAATTACAATGTGTCATGTTGTGGGCCCCTTTGGGTTGATCCTTTTTGGGACTTTCTGTGATTCCTGGACTTGGATGTCTGTTTCATTTCCTAGGTTAGGGAAATTTTCAGCTATATGTTTCTTTCAATATGTTCTCTGCTCCTTTCTCTCTCTCTTCTCCTTCTGGGACCACTATATTGTGAATATTAATATGCTTGATGTTATATCATAGTCTCTTAAACAGTCCTTGTTTCTTTTTTTTTTTTTTCTTTTTCCTTTTCAGCTTCAGGGATTTCCACTACTCTAGTTACAGCTCACCAATCTGTCCCTCTGTATTACTTAATCCTAATTTTGTTTATTTCTAGTGTATTTTCATTTAAGTTATTGTATTCTTCCTCTCAGTTTAGTTGTTCTTTATATTTTTTTAACTCTTTGTTAAAAACTTCTTACTTCCTGCTCAGTGCATCTGTTCTTCTCCCAAGTTCTTTGACCATCTTTACAATCATTACCTTGAACTCTTTTTTGGGTAGATTACCTATCTCCACTTCATTTAGTTCTTCTTCTGGGGTTTTATCTTGTTCCTTCATTTGGAAGATGTTCCTTTGTTACTTCATTTTGCCTAATTTGCTGTTTTTATTTCTATGTTTGTTAGGTTGGTAATGTTTCCTCTACCTTGGAGAAGTGTCCTTTTGTGGGAGATGTCCTATACATCCCTGCAGTTCACTCCCCTCTCCTCATCCGCGCTATATTCTCTAGGGGCTGCCTGCGTCCTTCTGTTGTGGTGGGCAGGCTACTATGGGCAATCTGGTAGGCTTGTCTGACTCTTAGTCCAGTTAGTTTGTAGGCCCTGCCTTAGGTGGAGGTTGCTGGCCACAGTTTGGTGGGGCTGGGTCACAAGGCAGCTGGCTGTGGAAACCCCAGGGGGGTCTGGGCTATTGCTGGCTCACTGGTGGGTGGAGTTGGGGTCCTGGAGATCCTTGGGCTTGTGCCCATGCACTGGTCGTGAAGAAAAGTCCTGAGGCTATTTCTGGCCCACTGGAGCGGGGGCGGGGGTGGTGGTGGGGGCAGACCAGGTCTGGCTGCAGGGCTCAGGGATCCCAGAACTTGTGTTGGACCATTGGTGTGTGGGGCTGGTTCCTGACACATCTGGCTGTGGTGTCCTGGGAGCCCCAAAGCTTGGGTTGGCCCACTGATGAGACGGGCTGGATCCTGGTGTGGCTGGCTGAGGGGTCCAAGGTGTCTCAAAGCTGATGTTGCCCTGTTGGTGGTGGGGGAGGGCAGCTGGTCTGGTGCTAGCTTGCTGGTGGGTGAACTGGGTCCTGCAGGCTGCAGGGCTGTGGTTATCCTGGGGGTCCTGTCCACCCATTGGTGGATGAGGCTGTCCAAAGGCTAAAGCAAGCTTGCTGGTGGGCAGGGCTGGGACCCGGGAAGTCTGGAGCTGGTGCCTGCCCACTGGAACTGGGTCCCAGGGTCTCTGTTTTCAGGGCACTGGGGGTCCCAGGCCTAGTGTTTGTGCATTGGTGTGTGGAACCGGGTCCTGGTCCCTCTGGTGGGTGGTACCGTGTCCAGTAGCAGCTGTGGGCTCAGGGGTTCTTAAGGCAGCCTGTCAGCTAGTGGGTGGGACTGTATCCCCACCCAGTTAGTTGTTTGGCCTGAGGTGTCCCAGTACAGGTGACTACAGGCTGGTGGGTGGGAGTGGGGCTGGGTCCTGAGGCTAAAAAGTTGGAGGGAGAACTTCAAAATGGTGCTTGCCAGCACCTATGTCTGCATGGTAGAACAAGCTCCCCAGAGTGGCAGCTTCCAGTGTCTGTGTTATCATGGCAAGTCCCAGTTGCTTCCTGCCACTCTGGGAGACACTCCAAGATCAGCAGGTAGGTCTGACCTAGGCTCCTTTCAAATGACTACTTCTGCCTTGAGTGTGAGAGATTTTGTGTGTTCCCTTTAAGAGAGGAGTTCCTATTTTGTACAGTCCTCAGTGTCTCCCAGAAGTAAGCCCTGTTAGCCTTCAAAGTCGTATGTTCTGAGTGCTCATCTTCTGGGTGCAGGACCTCTGGATGTAGGGCTCTAAGCCCTCACTCCTTGGGGAGAACCTCTGTAATTGTACGTATTCTGTTTGTGGGTTTCCTACCTGGGAGGTATGGGTCTTAACTATACTGAGACTTCCTCCCTTCTGTCTGTCTCATTGTGGTTCCTTCTTTATATCTCCAGTTATGGAAGATATTTTCTGGGTTTTTTTCATCAATAGTTGTCCTATAAATAGTTGTAGTTTTGGTGTGCCCGTGAGAGGAGGTGAGCTCAGGGTCTTCTTACTCTGCCATCTTGAGAGCTAACTTCTAGGGGGTGCAGCCTTAATCTGGCTACATAATAGAGTTGTTAGTGATGATGATGATGCCACCCAAGTTTAGAAGAAATAGCCTATTCATGTAGCTCTCTTTCTAAGTTCCTATTTACACTCTGAAGCAGAAACAAAAATCTTCTCTGTTTCGGGTTTCCTAATACAAAGGAAAAAACAAAGTCCTGTGTCTCAGGGTAAAATGTATTGATCCAGTTTTGCAATCTCCTTCTAAAAGTTAACAGAAAAATAAATTTTTCAAATGATTTGTAAATTTTGAGGAATGATAAATTTCATGCTTTCAAATTCTCTAGAAATTTCTCTAGACAATCTAGAAAATCTCTAGACAAATTCTCTAGAAAAACTAGATAAGGATCATCTCATGTTAATGTGTCTCCAAGTTAGAACAAGAGAAAAGTAAAATTACTAAACATATTTAAAATTATTAGCTGGCGACCTTATTAGAGCTGCTTGAACTAAGTTGCATATGTGTGTTGTTTTGTCTCATTCTTGAGCTGATTTGTCTAAAAAAATTTTGATATAAACTAAATAATAAGGAGCATGCTAAAGTTCCATGTGATTAATTTTTTAAGGGGAACAAACACATTAAAAAGTTTGGTTTTTTTTTTTTAAATCTTATAATTTGAAAGAGAATTTGACTATTTCTCTTGAAGTGCCAGAGTTTGAGTGAACACCACCCAAGTGGTAAGTTCTCACAGGAGTGGAAACCACTTTCTCTTTATAGTCATCACAAAGTTCTGTCTTTAATCCTGGGCCATCTTGCCAGGGTGGGAGAATGTTAAACTGATTTATTGGTGTGCCAGCAGCAAGTTGGTCTTTTAACTCATGGTGAAACATTATTCTCTGTCCCAATAACTAATTAACTGAAGGGTTGGATTTTATTTTTGGAGAGAGGAAGTTATATATGCAGTAAGATAAGAATGAGATGCAAAATGGTAGTATGGAACAATGGCAAGTATGTGAAAATCCTTGCAAAGGCTAGTTCATGGCCACAGCAGATTCAGAAGCAACTATAAGAGTTAATAGTTATGATTTACTCCAGGTAAGATTCACAGGCTTGTTCACATTTTACCTGTTTCAGGTGAATCGGACCGACCTAGTCTAATTTATTGCCTTTCTGAAAGCCCAGTCAATCACTGAGAGTTTCACTCAAAATTTTAGCTAGTTCAGTTTGTATTTTATAACAAAAGGGCTATTTTCTACTCTATACAATTATCCTCAAGGATTAAAATTGACATTTCAAGATACCTAAAATTGTTATCTCCTTATTTACATTTATAGAAATAGCTTTTCAGTCTGACCCATCTTTTTACCAAGACACCTGGGTCAGTGCTCATATTAAAGGCCAGTGTTTCAGTTGCTGTAACAGAAGCATGGAGAACAGTTTAGCCAGGTACTTTCTGAACTGAAATGTCCAAATACATTGGATTTCTCAATTCCCAATCTATCGAATCAAGAGCATCTGCTAGAGAAGAATGAACTGACAGCTTCTTCTCATCCCACATATTCCACACAAAATATCTCGTTGTTCACAGGGGTTAAAAAAAACTTTACTGATTTTTTTTATAGGGAGTGTGACATCAGGATAATAATTTAGCTAGACTTGTCATTTAATCTGGACAAAAGTAATATTGCAGAAGAATTTTTCCTCTTAAAAATATTATTAAATCAGAGGAATTTGGAGCAAAGATAACCAAATATGATAAGTATATAAAATGTACTAATTTTTTATGAAGAGAAAGTGCTATGAAAAAAATATATATTTGTATAAGACTCAGTTCATATTTCTCTATCCCTCATGGATTACATGCCCATCCATAATTAATCTCTGTATATGTCTATCAGAGAACGTTGTAATTGTTTTATTTTTTCCTTCAATATAACGTAAACTCTGAACGTATATATTTTGGCTCTTTCAATGTGTGAATCCAACATATGGCATAGTGTCTTGTAAATATATAATACATGAATATGAAAACAGTGAATCAAAAGCAGAATCGTTTTGTAATGTCATGCCTGATCTCAGTTTCATCTAGTGGCTAACAGTTTGGGTTCCTTAATCAAACAGCTTGTAAATCTGGAGCATTCCTCACTAATTCTGTGACCCTGGGCAATTTACTGGGCCTCTATAAGTATTAGTTTTTGATGTTTACCATGAGAGCAATTGTAGTGCCTACAAGGTCTTGATGAAGATCACGTAAGTCCAAAAGTTTTCTTCCAAAGTTTTCAGAAGACTGCCTGACTCATATCAAGTGGTCATTGAATATTAGTTATTAATATGTACATTTTAAAAATTAAATACATTATCACCCTTCTTACATATTATAGCTTTGGCCCTTTAAAATAATATAAAAGAATATGAGAATGAACACTGAAGTTAAGACACTTGTCTTTGAATTCTAGCTCTGACACTTCTTAGTAGCCACAAGAATCCTTAGGCTTGTTTCTCTAAGTGTTTTCTAGAAGGAGATATTAAAATTTAATTGACATGTTTGTTGTGAGAATTGAATGGAATAATATTTGCTAAGTGCCTAAAGCAGAGTAGTAGCACAATATATGTCACTTTCTATTTAGCTAACTCAATGATTGGATTAGTTTGCATTGCAGAAATTATACATCAGTCACCCAAAAGAAATTTTTAAAAAGTAGATTTGAGAACCATGGGTAATGTAAAAAAAAAAAAATTAAACAGAAACTTCAATTAAATAGAGTTGGGAGACCAGAGGGGGAGCTTCTATGTCCTGTGAAGACAGCAGAGCCCAATAGGAAGAGGAAAGACTCCCTTCTTTCCTGGCAACAACTCATCCAATAAAAAGTCAGAACTCTTTGTTTGCTGTAGCCCTCCCAACTGCTTTTCCTCTCTATAAAGGCATTATCCTTTCCTTTCCATGTGAGGACTTGCACGTGGCTCACCATGGTTGCAGACTCCAAATTGCAATTCTCTACTGGGCCCGAATAAATCCATCTTTGCTGGAGAAATATCTGGCAGTATATTTATCAGGTCAACAGTAATAATAAAGTCACATAGATGCACACTGTACTGCTGAGAGCAATAATTAAAACATGATATTGTTGCATATCAAAGATATTCTTCCCACTTGTTCAGGTGATTTTGTCTTTCTGGAAAGTCTTTGAATGGAATAGAAAGTTCACTGTGTCAGTGTTGTAAGTGTTTAGAGCAGAGAGGCTGTGTCTGACAACTTTTCTTTATCTTCCTAAGTGTTTCCCTAAGTAAAGGATATATAACAAGAAATCAATACAGAATTGTTCATCAATGACTGATTACTCTGTGGTTTATTATCCAGAGCTGCTGAAGTGAGATACTGCCCAATAATATGCCCAATATACTAACTGGATAAAAGCAAGTAAAACTTTATAATGTTTAAAGTTCAGTCTAGTTTTCCTACCATAAAATACTTTTAAAATTAATGTATGAATCAGTTTTCTAGGTATAAATAGATTGGTTGCAAGTATGTTTCTGGGGTGCTCTATCACTCCCAGATTGAATAGATGGAAGACAGAGATAAGTCTACAGAATATAGAGAAAAATAAAGATCTGGAAACTTTCCAATTAATTTGATCATTCTAGATAATGGATTATCTTCTTTTTCTGTGTAGGTATATTCCTGCTGTGTTGGGATGTGATGCATACAACAGTAGGCAATAGTTTAATTGAATACTTTCCATTTCATAAATATGTCATCTTGATTCAGAATTGGGAATACATTTAATGGAAAAAATCATTCAGATTTAAGGACTGTGCCTCTGCAAGTAATTTGGGTTAAACCTGATTACTGAAGGAGTTTATTTCAACTAGATTATTCTTTATTACATTGCATTACCAATTTATACTGATTAAAATGTTAACATTCTATGCTATTAAAGGATTATAATTAAAGTTTTTAGTTTTCCCAAATTAGTAAGAATGAAACATTTACAAGAAATTCAGCTTGCCTGTGTACTAAATATTGGAATAAGAGATTTCAAAGTAAGATGAGCAGAAGCAGTTTGGGGACATAAGCTGTCCTAGTCATTTTTGTTGTCCTTAAGACATTCACAAAGCTTGCTTGCCTAGAACCTTGTAAGATACCACTTCTATAAATATTAAAATATAAAAATGGAAGCAGAATCCAGAACTATCTGTAGCCACTCCAAGCCTAATTTTCCATCTTCACTTTGCTTAGAGTCTGTTACACTAGCCCTTGTTTGTGATAGTAGTATCAAAAATACTTCATATATTTGTAAACATATTTGTCAAATTGATGCATCTGAAAGTAGCAGATATTGGTTCTAATTATATTACTATTGTTTGTAGTGATTTTAATGGGGAAAAAAGTCTTAGCTACAACACTAAATTTGTATAATTTTTATACTGTCATGTTAAATCCCTATAATGTGATATCACTACATATCCTACCAAGATGTATTTAGGTACTTACAGCTTGTTTTTGACTGAATTGAATATTTGTGTATGCATATAATGCCAGAGATGTTTTAAGAATTTACACAAACCAAGAAATGAGGTTTAGAAATATAAACGGGAATGTATACAGTTGCTTGTTGTTCTGTAGGCTACTTAAAAGTTCTATGCAAAAGGCCTTTAAGAATAGCCTTAAGAACTGGTGCATCTTTACTTTTTTATCTTACCCTGAAGTGTACTACTACCTAAGTCTAGTGTTAGGTACATGCACCATGATGAGATGTTTGAAAATGAAGATAATTTAAATATAAATCTGATAAAGATGTCTTTATCACTCTAAATCTCTCTGAATTGACCAGAATGTAATAGCAACATAGGGTTATAGATGCCTAACGGCACCACTTATAGAAGGTAATGTGGAACCACAGCCATTACCCCACCACTTACAGAACTGTTTCAGCCATTCACAGGGAAGACACATGGCAGTAAACTTCACAACAACTAAGGACTGACATTGTCTCCTAGTTAATCTGTACCTGGTGGGAGGTACACAGACCAATAATGACTTTTGTATACTAGTGAGACTTTAATATTTTCCATTTTAAGTCATAAACTGTTTGAAAAACAGTTGATATGAGCAGTTCTTATCTATGGCAGGTCCAAGTGGTTTGAAATAAATTATCTCTAATTAGACTGGAACAATTCACATGGGAGCAATATATACTGAATTTCTTTAGAAATGTTTAATTATGAAATATTTCAAAAGTGTAGACAAATGTATAGCTGACATCCACGTGGTCATAACCCATATTTACCAGATGTTACTTTGTATCTGCTATGATCTGTATGTTTGTGTTGCCCCCAAATTCATATGTTGAAGTCCTAATCCACAAAGATGATGGTATTGGAAGATGGGGGCTTTGGGAGATTTTTAGGTCATGAGGAGGTGGAGCCCTCATAAATGGGACTAATGTTCTTAAAAAAGAGACTCTACAGAAATCCCTGTCCCTTTCCAACATGTAAGGATATAGTGAAAAGGTGCTGGCTCTGAACCAGGAAGTGGGCCTCTACCAGAACAGAACCATGTTAGAGATTTGATCTTGGACTTCCAGCCTCCTGAGCTGTGAGAAATAAGTTTCTATTGTTTCTAAGCTATCTGGTCTGTGGTATTTTGTGATAGCAGCCCAAATGGACTAAGACAATATCCATTAAAAAAAAACAAAACAAAAAAAGAACACAGATACATCTAAATCACCTCTTCCGTATTTCTCTTTTCCTCCATATTTTCCCACCAGAGATTATCTTTATTCTGTGGCTGCTGTGACTCATCCCCAAGCATGCCTTTATACTTTTAAAACACAGGTATAAAACTATAAATGATAAAAATAATTGTTTTAGACATTTTTCCATTTTATATGAATGGTATTATACATATTCTTTTGTAATCTGCTAATTTAACTGAACTTTGTTTTTGAGATTTATCTGTTTTAATGTGTGTAGATTAGTTCATTCATTTTAATGTATATATTATTACATCATTTGCAAAAAACCACTTGATTTCTCTATTTTCTTATTGAAGGACATTATTAATGATTTCCATTTTATAAAAAATGTGATACATGCTGTGATACATGCAGCCTGTGCACATGTATAAGGAGTACTCTAGTATATTTATCTTAAACTGAGATTGTTGGATCAAAAGGTGTACATTTTGCAAGTTTAATGAATATTGCCAAATGCTCCAGAGTGATTTTCCAAATCATACTCTCATTTGCAGTGAATAAAAAAAAGTTCCTTCTACTTCACATCCTAAGCAACACTTTAAAATTTTTGTCAGTGTTATGAGTATGAAATAAATGTTTTATACTTCATGAAAACTAGTACCCTTAAGGATTTTTAAAATTTTTAAATTAAGATAATATCAACATATAATTGAAAAGTCAAAAATATGTCCAATTCTGTCCCAGGATATAGAAAGCAAGAAGGAGCAACAATCCCAACATTTCAAGGAAAAATAGCCAGAATAACTTTAATATTACAACTTTTTAAAAAACATTCATTGAATGCATGGCAAATAACTAGCCCAAGATATAAAGAGAGACAGTACCTATAGAGAAAAAGGAGATATGAGCACTCACTCACCTGTCTGAACATCCAACTTTCAACAAAAAATTGAAACATATAAGAAGGCAGGAAAAACTCAGAAGGGACAAAGCAATAATAAGGATCAAACTCAGATATGACACAGATGTTGGAACTATCTGACAAGGAATTTTACATAACTATGATTTATATATTAAAGATGCTAGTGAAAAACATGCAAGGTCAGATGGATAATTTCAGCACGGAGACAAAATTGTAAAAGCAAATCAAATCAAAATGTAGAAATGAAAAACCTGCAAGGTCAGATGGATAATTTCAGCACGGAGACAAAATTGTAAAAGCAAATCAAATCAAAATGTAGAAATGAAAAACACAGTAATAGAGATGAAGAATTTCTTTAAAAGACACATCAGTAAATCTGGCACAGTAAAAGGATCAGTGAACTTGAAGGTAGGGCAATAGAAATGATCCAAACTGAAACACAAAGAGAAAAACAAAAGAGAGATAGGGAGAGAGAGAAACAGAACCAGAAATTTCAAGAGCTGTGGGATGATATTAAACATTCTGACATAAGTAAAATTGGGATCCCAAAATCCCAGAAGGAGATAAGAAAGAAAATGTGCAGAAGAAGTGTTTGAAGAAGTAATGAGCAAAATGTTCCAAAATTAATGACAGACACTAAACAACAGATCCAGAAATTCAGAGACCATCACAGTGTCATTTTTCTCTACTCCAATTTAGTGTTGTACTATAATCTAGGCAATGCAATAAACTGAGAAACTGAAATTAAAAGCATAGAGATCCAAAAAGAAGAAAATAAAACTATTTGCAGTAACATGATTGTCTGTTTGGAAAATCTCAAAGAATCTACAAAAAAGCTCTCAGATTTAATAAATGAGCTATCCAGGTTAATAAAGGAGCTTTCAGGCTACAAAGTTAATACCCCAAAATCGATGGTATTGCTATACATTAAGTAAACAGTTATGATATACACTTATAAAAACAGTACTGTCTGGTAGCACCAACCAATTTAACATGTGGATATAACTCTAAAGGAAAAATACTGTGTCTGTAAGGTGAAAACTATGAAATATTGACAAGAGAAATAATAATTATAATAATTATAAAAACATATAAATGGAAAGATATATCCTGTCCATGGATTAGAAGACTCAATATTGTTAAGATGTCAATTCTCCTCACTTTGATTGATGAATCCAACTAAATCCCAGTCAAAATCCCAGCAGACTTTTTGTAGATATTGATAAGCTGATAACTGAAATGTATCCTTTCTCCAAACATCTGGTGATTTTCGGATAACTTTTAAAATGTAAGGATTAGGCTCTAAAAAGCTCACTGAAACCTCTGTGTGTTTTGGTGACATATGTCCATTAGTGGCTTCACCTCTGGATGCCAGGGCAGTGCCTCCACATTTTGTTGGGGACCTAAATGCCAGTGTTTGTTGAGTTTTTCTCTGAGATGTTCAATTTCTCTTGTAAACAAACAAAAAAAATCAGTTTCTGATTTAGTAGTTGCTGATAAATGGTAGGCTGTCAAAATTCTGTTAAAATGAGCTGGGAAATAAAATTGGCTGGAGTGGGAAATGTAATTTTTTTTTTTTTTTTTGGTACGCGGGCCTCTCACTGTTGTGGCCTCTCCCGTTGTGGAGCACAGGCTCCGGACGTGCAGGCTCAGCGGCCATGGTTCACGGGCCCAGCCGCTCCGCGGCATGTGGGATCCTCCCGGACCGGGGCACAAACACGTGTCCCCTGCATCGGCAGGCAGACTCTCAGCCACTGCGCCACCAGGGAAGCCCGGAAATGTAATTTTTAGTGGGTAAAATTTTACTTAATCTCTTGTTTTTATTCCAGTGCCTCACTGCCACATTCAATTGACTGTTTTCTCTTAACATGTTGCTTCTGTAGTTCAATTTTTCCAGGAAAACCTTCTGGTTTCCTCATATAGAGGAATATACACATGATTGGTAGAGAAGCAGAGGAGAACTTGGCTTTATCTCCATTTTATGCTTTACATTTGTCACTGTGCTTTTATCCCATCTTTCATATCCTTCAGAAGTAAATGGTACTTCTACCCCGAGCCTTATAAAGGTTTTTAGTTGGTGAATTACTATGCTCTCTATAGGCATCTCTGTACTAGTATTGAGGCTTAAACTCTCTTTACTCATGTCAGTAACCATGCCTTTGTCCACCTTCTATCTTGCAAATATTTATGGACATCTTTTATTGACTATTGATTTTTTTTCTATTGATATCTGCTTACTGTCATTTTAGTAGAGTTGCATAAGACAGCAGAGATAAATGAACATTTTAACTCAAGCCATTTAATTTTATATCTGAGGTTGATATGATTTTCTTATGATTATTGGTCATTCTGTTTTTCTCTTGTGAATTGTCAGCTTTTGCCCATTTTTTTGTGGTGTGTGTGTGTGTGTGTGTGTGTGTGTGTTATTGTTTGTAGGCAATCTTTACTTCCTGGGAGGTAAAAATAATTGGAACATGAACGAAAGTTGGGTCAGTAAGACACACAAATATGATGTTCCTTTGATTAAGAAAATCAAAATATATTAACCACAAAACATTTTCATCATAAAAAAGAGGGAATTCCCTGGCGATTTAGTTAGGACTTGGAGCTTTCACTGCCATGGGCGCAGGTTCAGTCGCTGGTTGTTGAACTATGATCCTGCAAGCTGTGCGGCATCACCAAAAAAAAAAAAAAGACTTATAAAGCTTCTACTACATATTACACACTCTGCTAAGTGGAAATTGCAAGACTGAGTTTTATTTTTCTCAAAGTACAGGATTTAATTTCTGTAACTCCTTAGGTGCACTCAGCCCCATTTGCCCACCTGACCTCAGTTGTTCGACTTGCTTCTGACCTGAGCATCACTATATACAAATTTGATTGGGATAGCATTTAATCTATAGACCACTTTGTGGGAACTTTACTTCTTTACAAAATTGTATTTTTCAAAATATGAATATTTGCCCTATAACCACTTTTAAGTGTACAGTTTAGTGGCATTAAGTGCCTTCACATTTTATGCAAGTATTCTTATCATCCACCTCCAGAACTCTTTTATCTTCCCAACTGAAACGCCATAGCTATTAAACACTAACTCCCCATTTCCCCTTGTCCCCAGCCCCTGGCAGTCATAATTCAATTTTCTGTCTCTAGGAATTTGACTACTCTATGTATTTCATGTGAGGGGAATCCTGCAGTACTGGCCCTTTTGTGACTGGTTTATTTCACTTAAGGTAATGTCTTCAAGGTTAATATATGATGTGGCATAGGTTATGTCAGAATTTCCTTCCTTTTTAAGGCTGAATAATATTAGATTTCATGTATATACCATATTTTGTTTATTCATTAATCTGTCAATGGACACTTGGTTTGCTTTCTCCTTTTAGCTATTGTGAATAATGTTGCTGTGAATGTAAGTATACAAATATCTGTCTGAGACTCTGCTTTCAATTGTTTTGGAAGTGGAACTGCTTTCGATTGTTTTGGAAGTGGAATTGCTGGATCATGTGGTAAAATTCTATTTTTAGTTTTTTGAAAAATTTCCATACTGTTTTCCATAGCAGGTGCACCATTTTACGTTCCCACTAACAGTGTACAGGGGTTCCAATATCTCCACATCCTATCTAACACATGTTATTTTCTGTGTTTTTGATAATAGCCATCCTAATGGGTATGAAGTGTTATTTCATTGTGGTTTTGACTGGCATCTCCCTAATGATTAGCAATGTGGGTCCCCTTTTCATGTGCTTAGTAACTATTGGTGTATCTTCTTTGGAGAAGTATCTGTTCAAGTCTTTTGCCCATTTTTAAATTGAGTTGTGGTTTTTTTGTTTATTTGTTTTTGCTTTTGTTGAGTTGTAGGAGTACTTTATTCTGGATAATAACCCCTTATCACATACATGATTTGAAAATATTATCTCCCATTTTGTGGGTTAACTTTTCACTCTGTTGATAGTGTCTTTTGATGTATAAAAGTTTTAAATTTTAATGTAGTCCAATGTATCTGTTTTCCTTTTTGTTGCTTATGCTTTTCATGTTATAGCCAGGAAATAATTGTCAAATCTAATATCATAAAGCTTTTCCACTATGTTTACTTCTAAGAGTTTTATAGTTCTGGGTCTTACATTTAGGTCTCTGATTCATTTTGAGTTAATTTTTGTATTTGGTGTAGAGTTAGGGTTCAATTTCATTTTTTTGCATGAGAATATCCAGTTTCCCTAACATCATTTGTTAAAAATTTCATTGATTTTTGAAAAATTTGGACAGCATATATTCAAATATTCCTTCTGTTATATACTCTCCTGCCTATTTTTCTTTTAGAACTTTCAACAATATACAATACATCTCTTACTCGTTTATGATTTTCATTCCCTTTTTCTCTCTGTGATTTAATCTGGTAATTTACACTGATTTAAGGTCTAGTTCATAATTATCTTTGCTGTGTCCAATCTAATAAACCCATCTATTAAACTCTTAATTTTTCTTACGGTATCTTTTAGTTTTTATGCCTTAAGAGAATGAACCCTATGGACTGACTAATGGATATCAGTTAAGTTTTACCAACCAGTGATATTCATACAGAAGATTAAAGGAAGAGAGGAGAGTGAGGGCAGGTTATTTTTAACCCTGGTCACCTCCCTCCATCCCTGGGGGTTGTCTGTTTTCCTGCAGGATCAGGTTCTACCAGGAAGCTCTCTATCTTGAATTTCTCTCTCTAAGTCCAGTAACGGTTCTTCCTTCACTTCTTCAGGCTTAAAGGGGATAATGTGCCCTGCTAGTAGCAGTTCTCAGACAGTGCACTAACTCTAGTGTTTTCCTTATATCCTACGCTTAGCTTTGTAAATAGTCCTCTCATTCAACACTCCTCAAATCATTCAATTTGGGTGCACCATCATTTTCTAGCTGGGATATTGACTATAGTGGACTTTATATATAGAAAGTCTTGGTTTATCAATATTTTATTGACTGGATTTTTGTCATACTTTAAAAAGCCCTTTTCATACAAATATTCTATAAATAAAGTATCCCATGTTTTACTTTTATGGCTGGAAATTTTATATTCCAATCTATTATCCATCTGGTAGTTATTGTAATATTAGAAATGAGGTATGTCTCATTTTTTCCTACAATTTTGTAACTATTCTTACTTGTTTATTTATGTTTGACTTTAAAAGTCTGCTTATTAAGTTAAAAAATACATTACTGGTATTTTTACTGAACAAAAATAAAATTTATAGATTAATTTAGGGATAAGTAACATCTTTATAGGTCCACTTAGTCATGAGTGTGCATACCACTCTTCTTTCTATCTGTTCAAGTCTTCATTTGTATTTCTCACTAGCTTTTCAGAGTTTTCTTTGCAGAGATTATTTACAATTCTTGTTACTCTAGGTGTTTTATCAAAGTTGTTATTGTAAACATTGTCTTCTTTCATTATAACTTGTAGTAGATTTTTGTTTGTGCATATAAAGCCTAGTGATTCTCAGTATGACTATTTTAGTTTTGAACCCAGCCACTTTACTGAGTTTTCTTTGTTTGTAATAGTTATAAATTTTCTGAGTTTTTCTTTAACCAGTCTTTGGTAATAGTAATATAGAAGAAGCACTCAGACTGTGTGTTCTATAAAAGCTTCAAACAGGATGTGTTCCTTAGCTGAGTCCCCAGTTCAAGTGGGATTTTGATGGTTGTCAGTAAAGGTGAGAGGAATATAAGAGAAATGTTCTAGATTAAGGAAAGAATGTATCATAATAGAAGAGACAATGCATATCATTGACGTGAGGACATCATTATCATGGGGCAATGGGCTATGAAATGGAGAGATGTGAGACATGAAGAGGATGAGAAGGGTTGAGTTCATCTAGGGCCTTACAAGGACGGAGGTCAGGATTTATGCTGAGAACAAGTAACTGAAGGATTTTAGCATCAAAGGAACTAGGAAGACTCTGCCAAAGTGGAGAATGGTTGTTTGTTTGTTCTTGGTTTGTTAAAATGGCTGGTACAGTGTGTTGCAATAAAATGGGAGATAAATTTTGTGTTATAAATAAAGAGAAATGCATGGGTCAAATACATATTAATGAGATAAAATCTGTGAGAGTTGATGACTAACTGGCAGGGAGAGGAAAGGAAAAGGAGAGTTTAAGGACTCTGGAACAGTGGCTGGAGAAGAAGGAAAGGATTTGTGAGAGGAAGAGGATGAGTTTGAGAGGATGAGTGAAGTTGCATTTGAGAAGCCTGCAGAACATATACTTATTAGTTTACTAAATATATCTGTGTGTTAGATCCACTTATTCATTTATTTATTCAACAGATATTGACTAAATGCTCTCTCCATGTCAGACACTTTCTTCCTGGCAGGACCATATATTAGGATATGCCCCCTTCCTTGTTGTAACAACCAATAGAGGATAGGAAGTGTGAACATACTTGTAATTTTATATCCAAACATTCTATGTTCAAAAAGCAAGAAAAGTGACTATCATAGCTGAATTCTGACCTCCCAAATTCATATGTTGAAGTCTCAATCCTCAGTACCTCAGAATGTAAGGATATTTGAAGACCTTTAAAAATGTGATTAAGTTAAAATGAGGCCGTTAGTGTAGATCTAACCCAGTATATCTAGTGTCCTTGTAAAAAGAGGAAGAGCCACCAGAAATGCTCATGAACAGAGGGACAGCTACATGAAGAGGCAACAAGAGGGCAGACATCTGGAAGCCATGGAGAGTGGCCTTGGTGGAATCCAACAGTGCTGGCACCTTGATCTTGGACTCCAACCTCCTGATGTGGGAGAAAATAAATTTCTGTTATTTATGCCATCCAGCCTGTGGTATTTTGTTATGGCAGCCCTAGAAAAGAAATACAGTAACTGATAATTACAACATATATTCACATGCACACAGAGCAAATAAATTAATGACAGGGAGATCAAGAACCAGATAAAGAAGATGAACATGAATTATATTTTCTTTTTTTCCAATTTTATTAAGGAATAATTGACATATATATATTTAAAATGTGCAGTGTGTTGATTGACATACATATACGTTGTGGAATGATTTCCAAGATCAAGATAATTAACACATCCATCACTTCACATACTTAACTTGTGTGTGTGTGTGTGTGTGTGTGTGTGTGTGTTAAGAACACTTAAGATCTACTCTCAGGGTCTTTCAAGTATACAATACTTGAAATAATACATTTTTCTTAAACATTTTTCAGAGTAACTAAATATTTAAATTAATATTAAATTGGACTGTATTCTTTCTGCAAGGGGTATAATTTATTAATAGAACTTGTACATGTTTGAATCACTTCTTTTATTATCTTTGCTATTTTCTTTGGTGACAAGTGAAGTTTCTTTTATTGTTTAGAGCCTCAGAATGATTCAATCCAAGGATAGAGTATATAAATTAAAATGTTTCTTATTCTGTGACATGGAGTTATTAGGTGTTATGCTTCAGTATGTTGACCTTTTGTTTATAAGCTAATTTTTGAAGCATTATTCTTTTTCGTGGCCTCTCCCGTTGCGGAGCACAGGCTCCGGACGCGCAGGCTCAGCGGCCGTGGCTCACGAGCCTAGCCGCTCCGCGGCATGTGGGTTCTTCCTGGACCGGGGCAGGAGCCCGTGTCCCCTACATCGGCAGGCGGTCTCTCAACCACTGCGCCACCAGGGAAGCCCTGAAGCATTATTCTTAATGTATCATACAGAAGCAGTGTTTTCAGAAGGGTAAATAACAGAGTTAATAACATTGTATTTTTTTGAGTAAATTCCAGTTCTTCAGCCTTTAACCAATTGTTGGTAGGAAATAAACTCATACTTCAGTGTTTTTGGAACACATAGTTTGTGATATCAATATGAAAACAATAGCTGTGAAGAGAAAATAAATCTTTTGCAGACATAATTTGCTCAAATTTTTTGGACTGAGAAAGCTGGATCAATGATAGACAAGTAGTCAAAGAGGGTAGTTTCTGAAGGCCACTTAAATTCAAGGTACTTTATTCCCAATCACTGCCTCTCTGCTAGAGTGTACACAAGTTTTCCAACAGTGTTCACCTTTAAATGTTTCTAAAGACCAAGATTTAAGCGATATTTTTTCCCATTGGTGGATTTACTTTTTAAAGAAGTATCACTTAGATTATGTTTTAAAAGCATATGATTTCCACTTTCAGTGCTGGAAAAATATAATGAAGTCTCATTTGCAGAGATGAGACAGGCTTCTGTGACCCTGGGCCTCTGATTTGGGTAATTCATTAGTTTGGAAGCCAAGTCGAGCTGGCTTAAACAATAGAAAGAATTTGCTGGTGCCCATGCTGAAAAGTCCGGAGTATTGGCAGACTACAGACACAGATTAATCAGGCTTCAACTCCATCTTTCTGGAACTCTTTTGGCAATTCCTCCTTGGCTTGTTTGGCCATATTCTCTCAAGGTCTTAGAAGTGTTATAGCAGGTCTTGACCTTACTGTGTGAATTGTGGCTAAACAGGACTCACCCTAGAGACTGGAATGGGTTTAATTCCTAGTAGCAGCCCAAAGAAAGGAGATACTAAAAGAGCCCCTCTATCCTTAGATGTGATTATGCACCAAGGTCTTTTTTATTTTACGTAAAAATGAGCAAAATTTATTTTGAATGAATCACTAGTCCATGAATTTGATTCTAATAATGACCAAATAATTTTGCTTTTAGAATAATACACATGTAGACATGTACAGTATGTCCGTCTCAGAATAACCAAGCAAATTTATGACATAGATAGTATCTTTATTTCTTGAGAGCAGTACTACTGTGCTTATTTTGAAAAGGGTAGGAGACCATCTAATTGAGCCTAGATTTTCTAAGAAGAGCCCACTGGTTGATTTAATGTAGAGATGAGGAATTAAAAATCAATACTTACAAGGTTCCTTTAGGGAAAAACATTTTATTAGGTGTTAATCTAGCTGATTAGGCAGCAATCAGGCTTCTTTGTATTCCAAATAAAGCAGTTAATATGACAATGTTGTGTCATTTACTCTGATTAGGACTCTCAATTAGGGCATGAAGGATATTTAAGATAAACGACAGGTGTAGGAAGAAGTTGGGATCTGGTTTAGAGCTGATGTTTCCAGATGACAGCTAAATAAGACATCACTTATATTCATGACTTAATATTTATTGCATGGATACAATATTATCTCTGTGGCACAGAATCTCATATATACACTCATTCAACAATCATTTCCTGAATATCCTAAAGATACAAAATTAAGAAAGACACATACCTTACATTCAAAGATCTTACAATTTGATGGGGAAGATATATACATACATGAAGATAAGTCTAAGTACTGAAAAGAAATATAAATAAAATTCTGGTAGAAGAAAGAAGAAAGAGCAATGTGAATACCCTGGGGGATGTGAAAAGTCTCCCTAAAGGAAGTGATATTTCAACTGGTGCTTGAAAGACGAGAACAACAGTGATAAGCAGATGTGAGACAGGACTCTGCCTACCCCCAGGAATTCGAAAGAGTGATGCCATTAATGAGGAATATACATAAATGTAGGTCACATAGTGGGAAATGATGGTATAAAGGTATATTATGACTAAATTTACAATGAAAGATACCTAGTCTCATGCTAAAAATTTTAAACTCCATTTTATGGATAGTGGGGAACTGTTGAAGAATGTACAATGACAGAGTAAAGGATTAATAAAATAGTGATTATATAGACTAAGAATTCTTATGGTTGCCTGAAGCATTGTTAATTGAGAAATTCCAATTTTCAAAGGAAAGGAGGAAGAAGATGGAGGAAAAACAGTTATCAAATGATCACAATAGTCCTATGAAAACCATTTGCATAGTTATCATCGGGGTGAAAAGCAAGAGTCAGAAATGAGAGACATTTAGAAAGTGGGATTAATAAATCTGATGATATGAAGGTTGAGGTAAATGTTGAAGTCAAACATAACTGTGGCTGAGAATCCTGGTGACCTTTCAATATTTATTCTCCCTTTCATATTTAATAACATTGCCCAGAATTTTAGCTGGACACAGGGCCACCCAGGTAAAAGATTATATTTGGGGGATTCCGTACTGAATGTGGCTGTGAGATTAAATTTGAGCCTGTGAGGCATAAGTGCAACTTCTAGAAATTCTCATTAAAAGAGAAGTGTTTCCTTCTCCCATTTCTTTCTTCAAGGCACTGAGATGTGGACGGAATTGCCAAAGCACCACCAACCCTCCTGTGCCCTGAAGTGGAAGCCACATGCTGCAGACGACTTCCCTGCTGGTAAGGAGCAGAGAGTCAGGAGCCTGAGTCACTGATGATTGCCGGGCAGCTCAAGGATGCTTGCTTCTGGACACCTTTCATCTGCCACAGAAAAAGGTAGAAGTATCTTTCTATCATTCACATTTAAATTTTTTGTGTTGTATATACCTAAACTTATTCCTGATTAATTCAGTGACATCAGATTTCATATGTGAGAAGTTATGTAGCAGTCAGAGTGGACTCAGTTACATTTTAATAACAAACAATCCCCAAATTTCAATGGCTCAGAACAACAAAGGTTTTCTTCTCACTCTGTCACATGATCATGCTTAACTTTAAGAGAATGTAGAAGTGTCATCCTCTTGTGTGCCTAGAAGAGTAGAGAACCAGAAATACTGGTGAATGTCATTAATATTTACTGCAGAAGTGTTTTAAAAATGATGACATTAACCAGAAAGAGAAAGCAAGAAAGAAGATGGTAGAGAAAATGGGTATAATTATGGATATCTTGTCTGTGGAATTCAGGTTTCCTTGTACGCAATATAAAACTGAAAATATGGATCTGGAATTTGAGTGACACTAGATGTAAGGCTGAAATTCATCTCTATATTTATAGACTTTGTGGGGACAATGAGACTGTCAGGGGCCAGATTACAGAGAAGAGAAGGTATGTAGCAAAATCTTGGAGAATCACTGCATTTAAGTGTGCAGAGAGAGGGAAAGGAGCTAGAGAATGTGAAGACTGGTCAGAGAAGTAGCAGGAAAACCAGGGCAGAGTAGGGTCACAGAACCCAGGGGAGAATTTTGCAGAGAAACCGTGTCAAATTTTACAAAAATGATATGAAGTATTTGAGCAAGCAAGTTTCAGAGCAGTGGTCCTGGGGAGCAAGCTTGCAGTGAGCTATGAAGCAAATGGGGTGAAATGGAACCTATGATCCGAAAGTAGTAGTGAGGTGTTTAGAGAATGACAGAAAAAAAATAGATTAACTAGGACATACAGGAGCTCAGTTAGCCTTAAAAATGTCTATGCAGATGCTGATTTTAGGAATTAACATTTTACTGAAGAGTCATCTAAATTTTATAAGCACCTACTTGAGACCGGTATTGAATATTGATCCAGCCAATCATCCTGCATTTATACTGTTATCTGTGAGAATTCTTTCTTGACAGAAACATATAGCTACACAAAGGACTTTCTAATCACTTTACCCCAGTGGGACTGTAGTGTGCAGGAAAATAACGCCATAAACCCAATGGCAAAAAAGTAAAAACTCAGTGTAATGCAGCAAATATCTAGAAACAAGCAATGCCAATAGCCAAGATTGAGATTCTAAACAAACTGGAGTGATTCTCAGCACACCTAATAAAGAACTCTGTCTGCTAGGGATGATCTATTGATAGAATCAATTTTTTCCCTGGTCCTGGCCTCCTTTACCTACTTAACCACCTACTTCAGGACCAAATAATTTTTACTTAGCAACAGAATAAATGTTCCTACTTCAGTTATTTGCTTCAACTTCCTTATTTTTTACTGGGTTTATGACTAAAGTGTAACATTGAGGTCTGAATAATAAATGTAACGATCAAGGACAAATCTGAAATAATAGATAATAAACTTTTATGTAAGTTCAAATGAAACTTTAATTTTACTCACTATATGACAAAATTGTGCATAATATGTGTGTGGCAGAGTGAAAAATCAACCAATGGTCAGTAAGCTAAAAATTGGAAGTATAATGGATTTTTAAAAAATTTATTTATTTTATTTTATTTTTTATTTTTGGCTGTGTTGGGTCTTCATTTCTGTGTGAGGGCTTTCTCTAGTTGCGGCAAGCGGGAGCCACTCTTCATTGCAGTGCGCTGGCCTCTCACTATCGCGGCCTCTCTTGTTGTGGAGCACAGGCTCCAGATGCACAGGCTCAGTAGTTGTGGCTCATGGGCTTAGTTGCTCCGCGGCATGTGGGATCTTTCCAGACCAGGACTCGAACCCATGTCGCCTGCATTGGCAGGCAGATTCTCAACCACTGCGCCACCAGGGAAGCCCCAGTATAACGCATTATTAATAAAGAGCAATAGTTATAATGTCTAGGTGAATAAAGCTGAATTTTCTGTTTAAACTTGAAAATCTTTTCCTGTTGGAAGCACCAAAAGTATCATAATATACAATTATGATACAATATGGTAATTATAGGAATCTTTAAAGAACTAATTTGGAAGTTGACTTCTGTAGCTATCTATATTTTAATATATTTAAGAAACTGGTTCAAATAAACGTCCAGGTTCTTTCAGTAGCAAATTCATAAACTAGACACTGTGCCTTACTTTGAAGCAAATTTGAATTAAATAATTTTCCCTTTTACAAATAATGAGGTCTCTGGGGGAAAAAAAGTATAGTACATATTGCAATAAGATAGAAGGAAATCCCGCTATCTTCCAAGTGCTTAGTAACCATTGCATAGTATGGAGTTCACAATTCAGAGGGCCTGTCTGCTGAGCTTATAAAATATGTAATGATCACACACACACACTCCTAAGAATGTTATATAGAATTATATCAAATATTTCCATTTTGAAATATCCATAATTAATGTTTAGTTGAATTCATTTTCTAAATGAAAAATTCAGTTTCATTGGTTTTGAGAATGTTTAAAAAATTAACCACAACTAATTATCTAGAAGCATAAGCTTGAATTAGATTGGGAATTGTTGTATGTCATGAATTAAACTGGTACCTGAAAACAACCTAAACAGTATATTGGTAGGAAAGCAGTTTACGGTGGAGTTGAAGAAGGAAAAGTATGGTATGTTTCCAAGTTTATCATTGGCTTTCTGCATTGCCTCCTTGAAGTTACTTAATCGGTATGTTTTAAATTAATCCATATAGAGTGTCATGATAACACATATACCTAAGAATAAATTTGTTCCCTAATTGATTGTTCATTAAAGCCTCCAATTTACAATTAAGAGGCACCACAGTATCAATGGGATGAGAGCATTACCAAAACCCCACTTCCAGAGCTATTATGAGCCACTGATAGGTGGCAGATAAATCACTGTAATTCTTCATAAGACAGAAGAATATTCAGACTCATTGTGAAGATACAGAATGTGTCTTGATGGGCTTTGGTATTTGAAGCAGTATGATAAATTAAAAGAGTGGAAGTGGGTGAATATTAAAAAAAAAATTGGGTAAGAGATGGAACTGGGGGCAGAAGTTTTGAATTCTCACCAGGAGAAATTTGAAAAGAAGTTGATTATGGGAGAACTTAGATAACAAACACCCTTTATCTATTCCTTCATTTGTAAAATACCAGGAACATTTCTGTGGAAAAAATATTTCAAATTTGATGAGTTCTTTCCTTTCTTTCTCCTCTCCACCCCCTGGAAATAGTGTTGATTTCTTGTGGTAATTCCCTGTTTACAAGATCTTCATTACTTGTAGAACTGATTGTATCGAGTAGGTGATTAATTACTGTGACCAAATGAAATTTTATGACATTCTATTTCTCTGCAAAACTTCACCCTTATCGGTCCTTTTTGGAGAAATATTGAAAGCAGTAGGGCTGTTCTTGAAAGCAGGGATTCTTAATCAGGCAAGTAACATACATGAGTGAAGCAGGCTGGGTAGAGGACAGCAGGGGACCATGGACTGTAGTAAATTGGGGAGGGTGTCCTGTTCAAAGGAGACATTCACCACTCACTCCAGCTCATTGTTGCCACATTGAAATTAATGCTCATCTTGCCAGATCTTCCAATTTTTAAAGGCAAGACAAAAATCTGGACCTTTATGTAAACATCTCTTGGTTTTTCAAATAAATTCTTGCAAAAATCTAAAGAATAATATTTCATCCAAATAAGACACATCTGTGCACCCTGTCTAGCTGACAGGCTGCTAGCTTACTACCTCTGTCTTGAAGGTATTTTTGTTTCAGATTTTTAAAAATCTCTTTACTTTAAAATCAATTCAGAAACTAGTCATTAAATGTATAATTTAAGCCCGGCAATGTCCCAGGTATTGTGAGGTACCCAAAAAATGTGTAAGATATTGACCACAGGCTTTGAAGAACTTGAGAGAACAAGTGAGCACACATCAAAATAAAAACATAAAATGGATCATCAGTGTTTATGTTGCCCACTTTGCTACACACACACACACACACACACACACACACACACACACACACGCACGCATATTTCAATGGCAAATTAATCTATTTAAAATCCACCCTTGATGTGGGAAAATACAGAGTAGTAACTTGTATCTTTTCATATAAAAGCAAATAGCTGCTTCATAACATGATAAAATTTCTTGATTCTGGGAATTTTTACTTTCTAAGGAATCAATGCCAAAGTCAAAATACCATCCTACACCTTAAAGGAGAATTTTTATTTTATTATTTTGTACAAAGCTCTAAATTCAGTACTCAGTGGTCAACATGTGCTAGATTTTTAGGAGATTTGAATAACTGCTAAGCATGCAGGGAAATTTTGTGCTGAACTGATGTGTCAGCAAAACAGTGAACCCTTATCTTAAATAAGCAGAAGAAAATTGGTCTTAAAGTAGCTGGCTTGAACTAAGGGCAATTTTAATTAGGTAGTTCGTTTGTAAGTCTTTCTCTTTGTAGTTAAGTGGGGAACTGCGTTAAAGGGAATGAGAAGTTTTCAGGGAACCTAAAAAGCATTGATAATTTATTGTATAGTTTTGAAGTGACATTTCTCCAGTCTACTGAAAGAGACAGTATTTTTCTCCTCCAAATTCTCTAGTAGATTTCTTTTTTCTTTCTCCAACAAGGATAATCCTTCCATCTTCTGTACCAAGAGTGAACAAGGATCATCAGAGCTCCAAGTGCCTTGTAACCTGGTTTTTTAACACCCTCCCTCACAATACATCTCTTTTGCTCCCTCTTGTTCTCTCTTTCTCTCTTGCCCGCCAGTCAGGGAGGATTAATGTCCTGGAGTTCTGAACTAAGGAGCTAGTCAGCTCTGTGTGTGTACCCCAGTTCTGCCTTACTTTTGATCAAAAACCCTCTGAGACTCTACCTGTGAAGTAGAGATAAGAAATATACACATTGCAAGGTTTTTTGTTAGAATGAAATTAAATGATAATGCCTAGTATCTTGTGGGACTTGACTCTGTTCCCTTCCTTTTCAGCGCTACTGCTAACTTTATTTTTTTCTTTTCTGTCTTGCTGTTTGGTTTTTCAGGAGTGCTAAGGGGCATCCAAGGGAAAAGCTTTGTCCCCAAAGTGGTGAAGAAGTTTTATGGTCTGAGACCCAGAAAGGCATCTCTAATTATTCATACCTCAGAATATAAAGTTTGAAGCATACTTAGGATTTACTCCATTATTGTGATCTTTCTTAAAAATCTACCAGATAGCAAGTTAACAATAAATTGTTGAATATCTAGTATGTGCTGAGTGTTGTACAGGGTCTAATTAAAGTATGATCTTTACTAGAGTTACCACACATCCAGATAAGAAAAATGAGCTTTAAAAAAAAAAAAAGGAAAAGACAAAGCAACAGAGGAAAATAAAAGGCAAAATAAGTTGGTAAAGGGCAAATGCACTCCTCTGGATCTTGTGAGCTTTGGAAATGAAATGTGAGTGGAGCTGAAATAGGCAAATGTGGCTTGTGGTGTATGTGAGACCTGATATGCTTGGAGAAAGAGAAAGAGGAGAACATTCCAGGGGGTAAATGCAACCCAAGGGGAAGTAGGGAGGAGTATGCCTTATCCCATTTGCTCAAGTCTCCACTCCCAGCTTAGAAACTGTTAGATTCATCAATGCCAACAAGGCCCAGGGCCCAGGTCAATATGTCCCTCCACATGTATTTAGTATAATTGAACTTCTAGTTGGACATAGCACTTTATCTCCACCAGTATTAGTGGCCAGGTCTCCGGGGATGTATATTTAGACTCAGGCCTCCTAACAGTTGCATATTTACTTATCCCCTGGACGCTCCAGGTTATTCCCTCCATCCCCACCCAAGCCTGGAATGCTTTAAGTAAAAATAAAAATAATAATGTCAGCAACTCTCTCAGGTTTATAGTGCTATGCAAACTTCAAAAAATAAATTTCTGTCCTTCTCTCCCCAAAACATTTCATTGTTGACAATCCAGTCTCAGAAATCCCGATTTGGAGAAGGAAAAGGAAAGCTGATTGTATTGATCATTGCCTCATAGCCTTTGGCTCTGGCGCTTTATTCTAGAGTCTAAAAAGTAAAGACATGTACTTGAAAGAGAAGGGATGAAAGGTAATCCCTAAAAGGGAGCCATTTGACTTCTGAGGCAGTGAGAAGACAGAATGATGTGACTCTATAAAAACCTCCTTCTACTTATTTTGGTTTCTGAGCAGATTTAAATAATATACAATGTTATATTTATTCCATGATGATAAGCTTAAACAGTATGAGTAGGATTTTGCAGTAAGTGTAATACGCAAACATGCTCACATGTAACTAGATTGTACATGTGTGCTTTTTAAAATTTGCTACCAACAGGTACTTTCATTTAAAATCTGCTCCCATATCCCACTCGGAGTCCTGGAAGATGGGTTTCTAGTTATTGCTTTTCTATTAGCCGCTTTGTTTGATTTCATTTGACTAACTTTGTTGTAAAGGAGTTTCATTTTCAAAGCTTAAGCTATCAGTGTATTTTCCTTCTCTTTAGAAGAGTAGACATCAAATATTATTGGGAAATTTATGCATTATTAGCAACCTACTGAATTTATTTGCTGTCTCTGAGACATTCATAGCTGTATAAGATGCAGAAAAAAATGTTTATTTTTACTTATTATATAAATAAAAAGTCACTCAGCATGACTTTTAAATAGTAGCTAAAACTTTATTTTTTACACCTTCAAGGCTATAGATTTTAATTATTCCAATTATCCACGTGTACAAAGAGATGAATTTTGGAAGTGAGATGGTGTAATTAAAAGCACCTGTCATAAAAACACTCCATATTCTCCTGGTTTGAATATTGAGGATTGATAACAGTATCTAAATCAGTAAAGAAAAAGAGGTCACGCTATAGTAGTATTCAAAATAAGTCATAAGGAGCCCTTGGGAGGAAAGGAATATTTATAGCACATAAAAATTCCTTCTAATCTATATGTCATATCATATAGTTACTTTGGGAATTGTGGAATGAACAGAAAAAAGGCAGGTGGAAGGAAGAAGGGAGGGAGGGAGGGAGAAAGGAAGGAAAGGAAAGGAAATATGGATTGTAGAGTTTGCTTTGTTACTTCTTAGCTTGTTAAATGTCTTCCCTTGCTGTCATTTTCCACATCCTAATTTTTTAGGAGCTGAAATATGACCTCTAAGTGTACCTTAGCTCCACATTCTCTGACTCATTCATTAATCTAAATAAATGGTAGCAGTATTTTTATATTTGGCTCTTCAAAGCTCTAGTGGTAATAAAAGCCGGTTGGTTTTGAGCGGCTATGTGGTATGGAAGGAATAAGGACAGAGAACATGCCTCAGAGTCAGGCATCCCTTACACAGGTTTCTCCTGAGCCTTAGCTTCCTCAGCTATAAAGCACAGGTGTACTGGCTTCATTGGGTTGTGGTGAGGACGGACTGGCAGGAAAGTGTTTAGTTTGGTGTCAGGCATTTGGCTCATTGTCAGGATTTCGGGTATATGGAACATTCTTGATACACAGAAAATCTTTATGAGAACTTCTAGGCATCTATCAAGGAAGGATTAACCATGAATTCATTAGCCAGAGCATAGAGTAATTAGATTTTAGAGTTTGAAGGGATCTTTGCCATCTTTCAGTCCAACTCCTTATACAAATTAAGGAACAGGAATTGCAAGTTTTGGGGACTTGCTAAGACCATAAGTGGTCTAGTTGCAAAGCCAGTAGTAGAATTCTGGCCTCCTAACTCCCAGTCTAGGGTATATTTCTTGAAATAACTCAAGCCTAGAAATGCAGGAGGGCTGAGTGTTGTAATACAAGTTTCTCTGCTTTGATATCCTGACACTTCTCCATCCCTATTCCCTGTGGTTTTTTGCTTTGAAAAATTAGGTAGTACCTGAGGTTTACTTGGAGAGAGTAAAGGTAGACCTTCACACAGTGCTACTGGGCATTTCCTCAGGGGCCACAATGAAAAATCTTGACCATAAGAAGGTGCCTTAGGTCTGCAACAGAATTAGGTCCTTGGTAAGGTGGCTGTGTCAACAGAGTTCATCGTATGCTCTGAGGAACGCTGGCTCCACTCGCTGCCTACATGCATGGAGTTGTTAATTTGCTAATACCTGCATAGAAATCTCCTTATAACACTGACTCAAACTGTGTCTTTTCTGTTACTAATTTGTACACTGTTTATTTGCAGCACAGCAAATTTGAGAGCTACAGTCCTTTGCTAATATTTGAATTATACATTAGGATGTATAAGTTTTGAATTTGAATACTCTCATTAGTGATGGTTTGTTCGAGTTTCTTTTGCTGTACCCAGGTAGAAATTTACATACAGGTAGCACAGGGACAAGCAGGGAGATGGAGCTGGGGAATGAGCTGTCTGAACCAGAAACTCATAAGAGAGAAAGGCTCACCTCGGCAATCTTAAGCCTACACTCACATCCACTGACTCCAGACTGGGGGTTCAGCTCCAAAGAGGCATAGGATCTAGAGCCAATCACATTGTTCACCAAATACATTGGACCACTATTACACACATTTTATATTGTAATATCAGCAGGATGAACTAAAAAATTAACATCAGGAAAACTTAAAGGGTAAAGGAAGGCCCTGAAGGTTCATTTTTAGCTTATAAAATACAGATGTGAGAAAGAATTTTACAAAACTTGCCTTGATGGTGGTGAAAGAGTTATGAACCAATTCATATAAATAGGACTTTCCATGACACCGCTTGGGAGAGCGTATATTGGAGAGGGCTCCAGACCAGGAGGAAAATACCAGGGCTTGTTTATCTTAGGTAAGTGTCTTAAACTCAATTTCTGAGACTCAACTTCTGAATCCATAATTGAAATAATAATTTTTACTCACTTCACAAGCTTATTATACAAGTCAGAACAGTGCTTATAAAAACACTTTGGAGATGATAAAGCTCCAAACAAATGTCAAAATATACCCTACATCGTAACAAAATCGTTCATAGAAGACTTTCTACGTTTCATAGATAGGCACTGGTTAGATTACAGTCCAGATCAGAAAGCAGTGATTAATATTAGTATTACATTTCATTTATTAATATTAATGTTATTATATTATTATTAATATTTCTCCCTATGAATAATACCCACTGAAACAAGCATTCCATGCAGTTCCGGAAGTTTTTGAATGATGTAGTCCAGTTTGGTTTTAATGAAATTATGTTTGGGGATTTCAAAAGTTCCCTATAATGGCCACTGGTATTCTAAGTTACCTTTGGTCAGTTTGGTCCATTTAGTTAGAAATGCACATGAGGAAGAACTACAGTTTTTTTTAACATAAAATTGGCTAGAGTCTCTATAGGGGAGGTGCCCTCAAAATACTTAGGTAACTGGGATCCCGTTTCTCAGATTTCTTTTTCTTCTCTAGAGAAAAGGATAACTTTCAAACAGCTTAAACAGCTCACAGCACAAGTGGCTTAACTCAAACGGCTTGTAAGCCAATCCTAGCCAGTCCTAAGAAGACAGATTGGTCCCAGTGGAGGCAGGCCAAAGGCTTTTTTCAGTCATACTCCAGAGGACAGTCTTTCCAAAGGAATAGGCCAAAAGCTGAAAAAACAGCACAGTTTCAAAGAAGCAGCCCCTTTCCGGTAGAAGTGGGCCGAAGGCATTTCAGCCAACTTTGGTTGCAACAGTCTGATTTCAAGATCAGACTGAAGTACCAAACAAGTACTAGCATATAGAATAAGACCTTAACCAGAAAGACAAAACATTTAAATAGATCCCCAAAAAAGCCTGGATGCAAAGATGGCATGAGCTCTGATCCAGGAGAAAGATGCACCTTCAAACACTAGGGTTGCTGAGAAAAGCAGAGTGACATTCAATATCAGCTGAGAATGCAGTTCAAGGTCTGCATCCATGGTGAGTCACGTGCAAGTGCCCCCTCAGCAAGGGAAAGAGAAAACTTTTATAGAAAGGAAAAGGAAGTTGAGAGGGCTAGAGTAATCAAAGAGCGTATGGCTTTTCATTAGCTGAGCTCTTTCCAAGAAAGAAGAGTCTCTCTTCTTGCTCTTGGGCTCTGCTATCATCACAGTGCGTGACAGCGCCTCCTTCTGATCTCTCAGCTCTATTTAACTGAGGTTTCTGTGTATTAATTTTTTACATATAATACTTATCACCATCCAGTGTGTTTTGCAGCTTTAGAATGTTATCAGGAGTCAAAAATTGTCTCTGTGGAAAGTAAGTTTTTAAAATTAACTGAGACAAATGAACAATTTTATAAAGATAAAATGGCTCCCAAAGCCTCGGATTTCTCTTCCTTGACTTCTTTGTCTCAGGCTCTGTGTCTTGAGTCATCTTCCTTCTCCCTTCCTCACCATCTGTGCCTTCTCTACACCCTCAATTCCCACATACTAATTCCCTTAACAGACTTTCCATTTTCTCTGAACTATTTCCACTCCCTTTTCCTCTGAACTTTTCAGAACCTGTCCCTTTAAAATTAAGGCTTCTGAGGATCCAGAGGCTAAACAATTTCTTATACTCCCAGGACTAAAGCTGAATGTTGAGTCATAGTCAAATATTTTCCCAAAGTAACTGAAGATCCTCACAGATTTGCTGAGAAATTTAATATAGTCAGTCAGACTTATCACCTGGTTTCTCTGACTTATATCAGCTAGTCTATATGCTTGTCAGCAAAGGCCAGGCCCAGCACTGGATGCAAACCACTAACTGGAAAAATTCTGAAAGGTCTTTAGAATTATAACTGGGAGACCAGCTTGCTAACTTATTATACAGTCAGGGTTGTGCAGTTGATAGGTGACTTCATCGAGCAATTCTTAGGGCTTTTCAATGGTCTGTTATTAGAACAAAATACAGGCTTGCACACAAATCTCGAGAAGTTTGTCTCTGAACCTATTCCCTTTGATTTAGGCCCTTTAAGAGACGCCCACTCTTTTTTCCTTAGTTCCTCAACCCCCTATCCACTCGCTAGGCTGCTACTCCTTAGTATCATGCTGGAATTTCTTTTTCCCAGAAGGGGGAAATAATTCTAGAAATTGACAGTAGGCATCAAAGCACCCCACCAGGTGAATTAAATGACCCTCTGACATCTTTTATTTGTTCCTTCTCTAACTGTAGAAGCCTTACAGCTATTACAGTCACAGCTTTTTTGGTTAAGACCACCTGGAAAGTCATTGTGGGATCCCCTTTAACCATTTTTGCACCTCATGCAATAAAAGCTCTCCTGAATTCTCATCACACTCAACATTTCTCAGTCAGCTGCCTCACCTACAAAGTCCTTTTGTTAACTGCTCCTCACATAACTCTTTTACAATGTAATAACCTTAGCCTGGCTCTTCTTCTCCCTCCCATCACCAACAAAGTTTCTCATGACTGCTCAGTGCTGACAGCCCACCTAACTGCTCATAATGATCTAAAGGAAATTCCACTGGGTAACCTTGACTTCTCATGGTTCACTGATGGTTCTTATGTAAAAGGTATCAAGGGCAAATATGTGCTGGGTATGTTTTTATAAATCTTTTTGAGGTTGTTGAGGCAGCATCTTTAACTAACTGTGGCTACTTCGACCCAATAAGCTCTTACATGGGCTGGTACTTAAGCCAAGGGCAAAACTGCCAATATTTATACTAATAGTAGATATGCTTTGGGAGTAGCTCATAATTTTGGAATGTTGTAGAAGCAACATGGCTTCCTTACTTCCAGAAAAAATAAAATTAAAAGTGGCTCCTATATTCAGGAATATTGAATGCAAAACTTTTACCTGCTGCTTTAGCTATTATTAAGATTCTGATGCATTCTAAACTCAGCACTCTGGAACCTAAGAGAAATCACCTTGCTGATATTCCTCCAAGGAATGCTGCCCTTCAAGGGACCAACAGCAGCCAAACCTCTGTCATGGTCCAAAGGGACATTTTCCCAAACAATAATTTAGAAAAACTGGCTAGAGCAATTGGCCTCAGAAAAGGAAAAAACAAGATTGTAAATTCAACAATTGTTGGTTTGATAAAAAGAGAAAGATTTGGTTTTGACCAAATAACAATCCAGGCCTACCTGAGACTCTAAAATGCTCACTCCTCACTACTGTACATGCATTAAACCATTGGTCTACTGACAAAATTGATACCATCATGAATCAATATTGGTGGGGAAACATTACCAGGGCCACAAAAAGTGCCTACCTCACTTGTTCCACTTGTCCAAAGTATAGCCCAGGGAAGTCTGTTCCTACTGCTCCCAGACATTTTAAACTGCCAAATGGACCGTTTGAGGTCTAGCAACTGGATTTCATATAACTTCCTCTGTCTAACGGATATAAATATGTTTTAGTCATGGTTTTGTATGTTTTCACACTGGACTGAAACCTTCCCTTGTAGACCGGCTACTGCTGCTTCTGTGGCTAAAGTCCTTTTGGAAAAGATTATCCCTACCTGGAAGAACTCCTCTTGAACTTAATAGTGATCCCATTTTACTTGCCAGATGCTTCCACAAGTCTATGCTGTTTGACCCGTTTTACAACACTGTCACGGTGCTTACTACTCTCCTACTACTGCTTTAGATGAACATACTAGCAGAATTATTAAGACTCAGCTGGCAGAATTTGTAGAAGCCCTCCAACCTCCTTGGCCAAAAGCATCATTTTTGGTCTTTCTAAATCTCAGATTTAGCCCTTTTGAAATTCATAAGCTCTAACACTTTCATATAGTGACAGGACATCCAATGCACTTGGCTCCTTCTTTTTTTTTTTTTTTTTTCCCACAACTGATAAAAAGATACTCCACCATTGAAAAGGCCTACTTGCTTTTATTAAAAATAACCATGATTTTGTATAGCAATCTTGGCTGCACCTTCAGGAGATCAAGACCTTAAGCATCACCCCTTGCAACCTGGAGATTTTGTCTATTAGAAAAGACACCTCTGGAAGAACTCTTTTCAGCTTTGCTGGAAAAGCCCCATCAGGTACTGCTAACCAATCCTTGCGCCACTAAATTCCAAGGAATAGACTCTTGGATTCAAGTGAAACATCTAAAGAAAATGCCAAACCCTGACTAGAACTACACATCACCTGGTGACCTCAGAGTAAAGATATCCCAGAATTGAAGCAGAGGACATCTGATGAGACAGCTCTCCCAATATAATCCAGACCAGGCCTGTCGGAAGTTTTTGCCAAACTTTTGATGATGACATAAATGCTTCAGATGATCTCCAATGTCTATATGATCTTGATAACATATGAACTTTAGATAAAAGTTCCTGAGAGTTCTCCCTCGTACCTCTCCTTATTATATGAATGTGACCTTAATAGTGTTCTAATCTGTGCACTTTTCCTCCAAAGTGAGATATTGTACCCAGAAAATATCTTTCCTGACATAAAGGGACAAAAAGTAGCTGAAACTAGAAAAACTGACTCTTGATCAGTGAGGCTTTCAGAGAAAGATCTTGACCAAAAGGGGGAAATGTAAAACAAAACAAAACAACAACAAAAACCACAGAAACTTCAATTAAATAGAGTTGGGAGACCAGAAGGGGACACTCTCATACCCTGTACAAATAGCATAGCCCAACAGGAAGAAAAAAGACTCCTCTGCTTTCCTGGTAACAACTCAGTCAGTAAAAAGCCATGGACTCTTTGTTTACCATAGCCCTCCCAACTTCCGTTTCCCCTCTATAAAAGCCTTCTCCTTCACTTGCCATGGGGGGATTTGCATATGGCTCTCCATGGTTGCAGACCCAGAATCTCAATTCTCTGTTGATCTTAAAAAAAACAACTTTGCTAGAGGTATATCTGGCAGTCTATTTGTTTCAGATCAACGTAGAGAGAAAAGAAAAAGTGGAATATGGCAAGGAAAACTGGGAATGTCATTATTGGGGGAAATTTTAAATAGGGTGATCAGAACTGGCTTTATTAAGAAGGTGCAAAGAACTCAAGTTGATGAGGAAATTTGCCATTCCTGTATCCCAGGAAGAGCATTTCAGGTGGAAGTACTAGAGAGGTTATAGAGTGTGGGGTCATGTAAGGTCTTGTATGTGGTTTTAAGGACATGAACTTTTATTCTGAGAGAAATGGGGTCTTTGGGAAGGTTTGAGCACTGGAGTGACATGACCTACCTTATGTTTTAACATTGTCACTCTGACTGCTCTCTTGAGAATTGGCCTTGGGGAGACAGAAGTGGCAGCAGGGATAGGAGTGAAGAGGTAACTTAGGAGTCTAGGAGCAAAATGGTGGTAGTTCATTCCACACAGTAGAGGTGGATACACTCAAAGTAGAGCTGTGCAACAGCTTAGCTGACATACTGTTACTTTAGTAACAAGTGTGTCTTCTATTTAGTGTTCATTTATACTTACGACTAGCAGCTGGGGAAGGCATTTTAGGGTATATCCTAAGATAAGGCAGACTGTAGGACATTCCTACTGGCAATATTGTGGATACATCTTTTTTTTAAGAACAGGCAGAATGTATCTCTATCATTTTGGATTTGAAACATAAAAGCTTTGCAGTCAAGGTTTTGAAATCAAGTCCTTTTTACCAAACCCCATGATCTCCTCCACGAAAAGAATGGATTTTTAAAATTTATGGTAGAGCATGAACTTCCTCAATGCAATATGACTGTCACCAGTAAGAAATTTGACAGGTCGTTTGTTTTTTTTTTTCAGTGCTAAGGATTGCTCCTGTGCCTTTTCACTTGCAAATTTTGTTGAGGAGTATACTTATATTGGTTTTAGTACATTCATATTGGTAAAAAAATATAGTTACCTATTTTAAAACAACTTTGCAATGGGAGTCCTAGTTTCTAAGCCCTATGTCTTCCAACTAAATGATTCTGAACCCACATTTACTCTTTGGAATATATGTATATATATATAATATTAATAACTCTAAATATGCAATATATTTTATGTATATGTATAATAAATTTTATTAACTGTAGTATATTTTAAATTTTAACATGAAATAACAAACATTACAGTACTTTTGTAAATTTCACAAATAACCTAATTTATAAGTATTATACACATTTTTCTGTAAGTTTTTTAAAAGACATAAGATTTTTGAAGTGCTTAAATTTATCATCTTCAAACTTTTTACTAGGAAAAATAAACAATTTAAAAAAAAAACTTTGCTATTTTAAGAGGGCATTTGTTTGCATCTCAAAGCAGACGAACCTCCTTAGTTGAGGATCTTGTATAATTTCTTAGGGAAAGGTGTTGGCTGCCACTGAGTTTGCTGACAGGGTTTTACCAATTAGACTAGAGCTGTTTAGGTAGGCAGACCCTTTGAATCTCTGAGCATAAGTATTCCATAATCATGTGAATCCCAATTTGTTTGCCCTCTCTCTTCCCAATTCAATTATCTTCTTGAGATCTTTATGTAAACCTTGTGCCAGTTAATCATAAAGTTAGAGCCACAACTGTCCTTGTAGTTTGATATATAACCGTATGCCAGAAACCTTTCCAGCTTTTCATCAGACATCTAATCTTAATTTGCTTTGTAGTCTCAACAACCAACTCAACAGTCTTTAATTTTTTGACCTGTTCAGGGAAATAGATACATGGCAAAACAGATCTGTCTAATTTCTTTGGCTGATTTCAATTTGTTTTTGTGGTGTTCAGCAATGTTTTCAGCTCTCTGCCTACCAAACCTATGGCAGCATTGCACTTCCTTACTTCTTTAGGAGTTAGGTATGGCCGTACAATGAATAATTTTATGTGTTAACTTGCCTAGGCCACAGTAGCCAGATATTTGGTCAAACACTATTTTTCTAGATGTTTCTGTGAAGGTATATTTCAGATGAGATTAACATTTAAATTAGTAGGCTTAGAGTAAGGTAGATTACCCTCCATGTTGTGGTGGGCCTCATCAAAATGATTGAAGGTCTTAAGAGAAAAAAGACTGACCTTCTCAGAAGAAGAGGGAGTTCTGCCAGCAGACTGCCTTTGGGCTCGAGTTGCAACACTAGCTCTTCCCTGGGTCTCCAGCCTACCAGCCTACCTTGCAGATTGTGGACTTGCCAGTCTCCACAGTAATGTGAGCCAATTCCTTAAAATAAAGGAAACACACACACACACACACACACACACACACACACACACACACACACACATTCCACTGGTTCTGTTCTGTGGAGAACCCTGACTAATACCAGCCAGTGTGACTTTTTTTAGCCAATGAAATGTGAACAGAAATAACGTGTGTCAGTTTCAAGCATAAGATTCAAGATCCAGTGCATGATTTGCCATTTCGCTTTTTCTTGCCTCGGAAAATGTGAAAACAGAGAAATGGAGCCTTCAGAGCAAACCATGATGAACGTAGAACTTCTATAAGAATTAAACTTACATTTCTGTATGATTTCTATGATTTGGAGATTGTTCGTTATTATGATATCACCTATATTTTTGTGATGGATACAACAATCTCTAAATTTACACTTCAGGGTCAGAATTTTCTTCCCCTCCTAGATTTTACTATTTCACCTAATTCTATTTTTAGCTTGGGACTACAAGAATTTAAATTGGGTTCATGCAAATACCTGAACCACTTGCTTAATTGTCCAGTTGACTCGAAGAAAACTTCATCTCCTCAGGAGTGTAGAGCCAACAAATCCAGGGTACACAAGTGCTAATTCATCCTCATTTCCCTGGCTCAAAAAGTATTTGACTACCCTGCACTTGCAGAGCCTGACCATGAACTTCTCTCTTAGGATATTCTCATCATAAAGTATTCTGATACCTGACAGCCTGAGGACTGTACAGAAGATGTTACAATTGTAGTGATCAAAAAGTACTGTCATTTCAAATCAATGTCTTTGTAACCCTAAGGAAAAGTTTAAATAATCATCTTTGTTTTTTTCCAGTAATAGGGTATGTTAGTTTTCTGTAGCTGCATAACAAATTACCACAAACTTAGAGGCTTAGGACAACACAAATTTCTCTTTTTTTAAATAATTTTTTAAAAATAATTAATAAATTAATTAATTTTTGGCTGTGTTGGGTCTTTGTTGCAGTGCATGGGCTTCTCATTGAGGTGGCTTGTCTTTTTCCAAAGCACGGACTCTAGGTACGTGGGCTTCAGTAATTGTGGCATGCAGGCTCATAGTTGTGGCTCATGGGCTCTAGAGCGCAGGCTCAGTAGTTGTGACTCACGGGCTTAGCTGCTCTGTGGCATGTGGGATCTTCCTGGACCAGGGCTTGAACCCGTGTTCCCTGCATTGGCAGGCAGATTCTTAACGACTGCACCACCAGGGAAGCCCCAGACAACACAAATTTCTGATCTCAGGGTAGCTGTGGCATTCCAGGCCATTCTAGGAGGTTGTCCCACCTGGTGAGTCAGTGGCACAAGTCTGCTTCCCAAAGTCGCAGGCACATGACAGAAGAAGCGGATGTCACAGTGGGCCCACTAATCTTCCTTGGAAAGTCTGGTGAGCATGTGTGGAGGGGTCAACCTCTTCTCCCACCTCAGTGACACTGGGCTTAGGCCTGGCCATGATGGTACCCCCCAACTCTGGCTGCTGTTGTCCCGACCCTCCCAGGGTCAGGATTCTGGCATGTTTTAGCTGTGTCTTCTGTTGAGGATCTCACAAGGATAAATTGAATGTGTTGGCCATTTACGTCCTCATCTGGAGGCTCTAGGGAAAGACAGACTTCCAAGCTCCTTCAGTTTGTTGGCAGAATTAATTTACTTGCAGTTGCATGATTGGTGTCCTGTTGTCTTGTCACCTCTTAGAAGCCACTCCCAGGTCCTTGCCAAGAGCCCCCTTCTTAGGTGCCTTCATACTCCAATCTCTCTTCAGTCTGCTCTGACGGAGTCTTATGTAATTAAAAGTAATCACAGAATGACTATCCTGTCATCATTTGCCATATAACATAATTTAGTCAGGAGACTGACTGTCCCATCTTATTCACAAGTTCCATCCATACTCAAAGTCAGGGGATTATACAAGATGTGGACACAAGGGAATGATTATTTTGGGGGTCATCTTAGAAACATGGGGTCAAAGTTGTACAGAATAGATAGGGGAAGTTGGGGCAACAGATCAGGTGACATTCCTAATTTATCAGTTATGATCCCTTTAACCACATGAATGCATTAAGACCTTGATGCACAGACCTCCATGGATATCAAGGAATATCCCTTTTGGATACTGTTCCCATTCTACATCTTATTTCTTATTTTCAGAACTCTGTTGCAACCCTTTCTTTTTTATTTTAATCCCTTCCTTGTCCTAGCAATACCAGCTCAAGAGTTTCTATTTAGAAAGAATGTATAATTGCAAGATGGTTGGAGATGTACATTTATGGTATATGGGAGAGTAAGCTTGAAGCTTCATTGTAAAAGGTTTTTTCCTTGAAGATTGAGAAAAGGTTATATATGCATATCAGAGGGGAATCAGCTGATGAATATTTCAGGGAAGAATCAGGAAATTGACAAGAACATATTTGTATTTAAGAATGATTTCTTTGGGACCAGTGAAGAAGGGAGTGGGATGGGAGAGTGTGTTTAGGAAGGGATGGAGTCAGTAAAGGGAGATTATTATAAACTATTGCAACTGACTAGAGGTTGTAAAATATTTTCTATAAAAAGCCAGATAGTAAATTTTTCAGGTTTTGTGGTCCAGACAGGATCGTTGTCATAGTGATTCAGTTCAGCTGTTGTAGTGTGAAAGCAGCCATAAATCGTATGTAAACAGATGGGTGTGGCTTTGTTTCAACACAACTGTATTTACAAAATCAGGTAGCAGGCTGGATTTGGACCTCTGGTTGTGGTTTACGGACATATGTAATAGACCATTACTGCACTAAAGCAATGACAGTGGAGTTGGACAGGAGATGGAATTAATTGGCTTAGTTTTACATGTTTGGAACACCTATTTTGGGCTGGGTGCCCTTCTAGACACAAGGAGATATGCAGTGAACAAACCAGACAAAAATTCCTTCTTGAATAGAGTTTTCATTCTAGGAAAAATTTAAATACAAACATTCTACAACGCAGATTACCTATTAGTAAAGAAAGGAAGATAAATAAGTTGGTGGGGGGTGGTTAGAAAGTCCCTATTTCAACTCACAAAAATCCATTGTGGCTGATCCAGGATGGTGCAAAAAAAACATGGTATTAATTAGAGAAAGCTTCCTCAATTACACATTGACTCGGTTTTTTTAATCTATAAACATATGTTACCATGTGTTTTCTGCTCAATGGAATGTGTAAAAAATAATCAGCATACATAAGAAAATATTTCCATGTGAATGAAATGGAGCCTCAGATAGAGAATTAATTTTGCACAAGGATGAATAATGTGACCATACAGTGAATTGAACAAGAACCGTACAGCAAAGAATAATAAAACAGATGCTCCTATCAGTGGACACTAAGCATGCAGCCATCTGGGGGTCAAGTGGCAATTTTCACAGAAAGGCTGGATGATTTCTTACCCTTTTATGGAAGATGTGAAGAGGACCTTGGTTTATTAGGAACATTGGATTCCCTCTTTCTTGTTGACCTTTGCCAGCCCTCTGTGTTGTCCAGCTGCCCATTCAGGAGGCCAGGTGAAAGGCTCCTCATAGCTAATAATGCAAGAAAAGTTCATTTCCAACTATGGTATGTGTTGAGTGTGAGTATGACAAGGAATAATGATGTGAAATAATGAGAAGCTATGACATGGATGACGGGAGAGTAATTTGTAGATGGTTTTATCATCTGCTAGAATCCTCTGAGCCACATTTAGAAAGTAACCACAGGCTTAATAACTGTTTCTTCTGTAAGCTTATAGTTATATATAAAACATCCAACCAGTACCTCTATAATCAGCACTGCTCTAATGAAAAATGCCCTTAAAATTGTTAGTGTCAGTGAGTAAAATGATGCTGTTGCTCATTTCTTGTTGTGGGATATTTATTTTTCCTGTGTCTCCTGGATGAATCTTCAAATCAATGCATTTTATATGAGATATATGTTCAACCTCAGGAGACTTTATATATTTTATCATTATTTCATTAATGACAAGGTACAAGACTCTATGAGTTAATGCAGAGCATGGAAGAATCAATAAAAATCTGTAAAAGCTCTCCATGGCAGGATTGAATGGACAGGAGAACTGTCCTTCCATGAAAGCCAAATAGTCACAACTTATGTGCTGATATTTTCAGGGTGTAGAGAAGTCCAGAAAAAAAATTACCTCACCCAGTGATGACCCACGGCTCCAATATTTTCAGTAGATACTCCCAGCCTGGCACCCAGAATTGAATTAGGTATGAGAAAGCCATGCCTTGCAGTGGAGTGGGAGAGAGGGCTTGTAGAGGCAGAGTGGGAAAGGCCTAGCCAAGGGGAAAGAACTGGGGTACAGCACTAAGAAGATGAAATCTGCTGCTCTGGTTGTTGCTTCTGCTTGGTGTCCAGCATCTATTCTGTCTTCCTCCATCCTGACAGAACTCCAGTCTATTGAGGAATCCACCCTTCCCCTGAATGACTTAGAGCTGACTTCATCCCAAGCCTAGTCATGGATTCTGCTCCATCTGTAGGCTTCCTAAATCTCCCTGATTATAAGACTCACCTGAGAACCTTGTTACATTATCAGACTCTTCTATTTAAATTCTTATTCAGTAGGTTTCAGTTGGGAGTCTCAGAAATCTGTGTTTCTGCCGAACACTACAACTCTCCTGCCATTAGGGAAGTTGTAGTGAACACTGATCTAGGGCTATTTGTGCAAAACCCAGGTGGCTTGTAACCAGTCCAGGAATGGGCTGGACTCTCAAATTGGTCCAAGCTGACCGATGAGAAGGTCGTTAATTTCAGTGTTTTTGAGAGAGGATTTTTTTCTACTCTTTTTCCTGCATGAACAGACACATAGCTCCAGTTGTTGGTGAAAGCTATCTCATGAAGGCGAGGGTAATTAGCCATAGGATGAAGTCAATGTGTATTTGTGAGAGCAGAAAAGGAAAATGAATTAGAGATCTTAATAAGAGAATGAGCCATCAATCAACTAATCCCGAAGGCTGCCCTGCCTCTGGACTTTTTGTTATGTGACAATCAATATCCTTATTTGTTAAGCAAGTTGTATTTTCTGTTCCTTGCAGGTAAAAGCTTTCTAATTGATACACCTAATTGTGATTTTGTTTCAGATATATGTTCTTTCAATTAGAAAAAGGAGAATCTAGGAGTAGTATTTCTCATTTTGCTGCTATTATCATGTAAAATTATAATAAACTATTAGTCCTTATTATTTGTCTCTGATAATAAATTTAGCACCTAGGGAAGACTGATCGATTTTTTGCAATCATGTGATGAACACCATTTCAGGATCAATTTCTGCAACTCTTGTGTCTTTGGTATTAGTGACTATGAAAAAATAACTTATTGGTTAATACATACATGGAAGTGTACATATTTGAAAATAAATTCAGGAAACAAAACTGGTTAAATACCAAAGTAATAAACATTTGTAGTCTACAGATTTAAGGGTGAGATTTAATTATCCCATGAAACAGTGAAATGAAAAGTTTTATAAAAATATTCACATGTATGTGTGATACTCATTTTAGCTGTGAGATAAGCTTCCAGGGCACAGCCTCTGTCTGCTCTGGATGAGGCAGATGTCACATTTCCTACAAGACATCCATTTGCATTTGGCGTTTGCATACTATTAGTGGGCAGAGTTTATAGGGTTCTTCTCCTCAAAAGCCTTTTGCATCCAGTAGGTTACACATGAGACTGATAATTTTCCTTGGAGGCAAAAAGGAACAGGATATCTGACCTCGGTCTTCAGAATTTTTTTTTTGTATGTTTATTTTATTTTATTATAAGTTATCCATTTTATACATATCAGTGTATACATGTCAATCCCAATCTCCCAATTCATCACACCACCATCCCCACCCCACCATGGTTTTCCCACCTTGGTGTCCAGACGTTTGTTCTCTACATCTGTGTCTCAATTTCTCCTCTGCAAACTAGTTCATCTGTACCATTTTCTAGGTTCCACATATATGCGTTAATATACGATATTTGTTTTTCTCTTTCTGACTTCCTCCACTCCGTATGACAGTCTCTAGATCCATTCAAGTCTCTACAAATGACCCAGTTTCAATACTTCTTATAGCTCAGTGGCTATTGTAAATAGTGCTGCAAAGGACATTGGGGTGCATGTGTCTTTTTGAAGTATGGTTTTCTCAGGGTATATGCCCAGTAGTGGGATTACTGGGTCATATGGTAATTCTATTTTTAGTTCTTTAAGGAACCTCCATATTGTTCTCCAGAGTGGCTGTATCAATTTACATTCCCACCAACAATGCAAGAGGGTTCCCTTTTCTCCACACCCTCTCCACCATTTGTTGTTGTAGATTTTCTGAGGATGCCCATTCTAACTGGTGCGAGGTGATAACTCATTGTAGCTTTGATTTGCATTTCTCTAATAATTAGTGATGTTGAGCAGCTTTTCATGTGCTTCTTGGCCATCTGTATGTCTTCTTGGGAGAAATGTCTATTTAGGTCTTCTGCCCATTTTTGGATTGGGTTGTTTGTTTTCTTAATTTTGAGCTACATGAGCTGTTTATATATTTTGGAGAATAATCCTTTGTCTGATGATTCATTTGCAAATATTTTCTCCTATTCTGAGGATTGTCTTTTTGTCTTGTTTATGGTTTACTTTGCTGTGCAAAGGCTTTGAAGTTTCATTAGGTCCCATTTGTTTATTTTTGGTTTTATTTCCATTACTCTAGGAGGTGGACCAAAAAATATCTGGCTGTGATTTATGTCAAAGAGTGTTCTTCCTATGTTTTCCTCTAAGAGTTTTATAGTGCCCGGTCTTACATTTAGGTCTCTAATCCATTTTGAGTTTATTTTTATGTATGGTGTTAGGGAGTATTCTAATTTCATTCTTTTACATGTAGCTGTCCAGTTTTCCCAGCACCACTTATTAAAGAGACTGTCTTTTCTCCATTGTATATCCTTGCCTCCTTTGTCATAGATTAGTTGACCATAGGTGTGTGGGTTTATCTCTGGGCTTTCTATCCTGTTCCACAGATCTTTATTTCTGTTTTTGTGCCAGTACAAAATTGTCTTGATTACTGTAGCTTTGTAGTATAGTCTGAAGTCAGGGAGTCTGATTCTTCTAACTCCGTTTTTTTCCCTCAAGACTGCTTTGGCTATTTGGAGTCTTCTGTGTCTCCATACAACTTTTAAGATTTTTTGTTCTAGTTCTGTAAAAAATGTCACTGGTAATTTGACAGGGATAGCACTGAATCTGTAGATTGTTTTGGGTATATAGTCATTTTCACAGTATTGATTCTTCCAATCCAAGAACACGGTATATCTTTCCATCTGTTTGTGTCATCCTTGATTTCTTTCATCAGTGTCTTATAGTTTTCTGAGTACAGGTCTTTTACCTCCTTAGGTAGGTTTATACCTGGGTATTTTATTCTTTTTGTTGCAATGGTGAATGGGATTGTTTCCTTAATTTCTCTTTCTGATCTTTCGTTGTTAGTGTATAGGGATGCAAGAGATTTCAGTGCATTCATTCTGTATCCTGCAACTTTACCAAATTCATTGATTAGCTCTAGTAGTTTTCTGGTGGCATCTTTAGGATTCTCTGTGTATAGTATCATGTCGTCTGCAAACAGTGACAGTTTTACTTCTTTTCCCCAATTTGTATTCCTTTTATTTCTTTTTCTTCCCTGTTTGCCATGGTTGGACTTCCTAAACTATGTTGAATAATAGTGGTGAGAGTGGACATCCTTGTCTTGTTCCTGATCTTAGAGGAAATGCTTTCAGTTTTTCATCACTGAGAATGATGTTTGCTGTGGGTTTGTCCTATATGGCCTTTGTTATGTTGAGGTAGGTTCCATCTATGCCCACTTTCTGGAGAGTTTTTATCATAAATGGGTGTTGAAATTTGTCAAAAGTCTTTTCTACATCTATTGAGATGATCATATGGTTTTTATTCTTCAATTTGTTAATATGGTGTATCACATTGATTTGCATATATTGAAGAAGCCTTGCAAATCTGGGATAAATCCCACTTGATCATAGTGTATGATCCTTTTAGTCTGTTGTTGGATTCTGCTTGCTAGTATTTTGTTGAGGATTTTTGCATCTGTATTCATCAGTGATATTGTTCTGTAATTTTCTTTTTTTGTAATATCTTTATCTGGTTTAGGTATCGGGGTGATGGTGCCTCATAGAATGAGTTTGGGAGTTTTCCTTCCTCTGCAATTTTTTGGAAGAGTTTGAGAAGGATGGGTGTTAGCTCTTCTCTAAATGTTTGATAGAATTCACCTGTGAAGCCATCTGGTCCTGGACTTATGTCTGTTGGAAGATTTTTAATCACAGTTTCAATTTCCTTACTTGAGATTGGTTTGTTCATATTTTCTGTTTCTTCCTGGTTCGGTCTTGGAAGGTTTTACCTTTCTAAGAATTTGTCCATTTCTTCCAGGTTGTCATTTTATTCGCATAGATTTGCTTGTAGTAGTTTCTTAGGATGCTTTGTATTTCTGTGGTGTCTGTTGTAACTTCTCCTTTTTCATTTCTAATTTTATTGATTTGAGTCCTCTCCCCCTTTTTCTTGATGTGTCTGGCTAATGGTTTATCAATTTTGTTTATCTTCTCAAAGAACCAGCTATTAGTTTTATTGATCTTTGCTATTGTTTCCTTTGTTTCTATTTCATTTATTTCTACTCTGATCTTTATGATTTCTTCTGCTAACTTTGGGTTTTGTTTGTTCTTTCTCTAGTTCCTTTAGGTGTAACATTAGATGGTTTGAGATTTTTCTTGTTTCTTGAGGTAGGCTTGTATAGCTATAAACTTCCCTCTTAGAACTGCTTTTGCTGCATCCCATAGGTTTTGGATCATCGTGTTTTTGTTGTCATTTGTCTCTAGGTATTTTTTTATTTCCTCTTTGATTTCTTCAGTGAAATATTGGTTATTTAGTAACATATTGTTTTGCCTCCATGTGTTTGTGTTTTTTACATTTATTTCCCTGTAATTGATTTCTAATCTCATAGTGTTGTGGTCAGAAAAGATGCTTGCTATGATTTCATTTTTCTTAAATTTACTATGGCTTGATTTGTGACACAAGATGTGATCTATCCTGGAGAATGTTCTGTGTGCACTTAATAAGAAAGTGTAATCTGCTGTTTTTGGATGGAATGTCCTATAAATATCACTTAAATCTATCTGGTCTATTGTGTCATTTAAAGCTTGTGTTTCCTTATTAATCTTCTGTCTGAATGACCTGTCCATTGGTGTAAGTGATGTATTAAAGTCCCCACTATTATTGTGTTACTGTCGATTTCCTCTTTTACAGTTGTTAGCAGTTGCCTTATGTATTGAGGTGCTCCTATGTGGGGTGCATATATGTTTATAATTGGATTGATCCCTTGATCATTATGTAGTGTCCTTCCTTGTCTCTTGTAACATTCTTTATTTTAAAGTCTATTTTATCTGATATGAGTATTGCTACTCCAGCTTTCTTTTGATTTCCATTTGCATGGAATATCTTTTTCCATCCCCTCACTTTCAGTCTGTATGTGTCCCTAGGTCTGACGTGGGTCCCTTGTAGACAGCATATATATGGGTCTTGTATTTGTGTCCATTCAGCATGCCTGTGTCTTTTGGTTGGAGCATTTAATCCTTTCACATTTAAGGTAATTATCGATATGTTTGTTCCTATTACCATTTTCTTAATTGTTACGTGTTTGTTTTTGTAGGTCCTTTTCTCCTCTTGTGTTTCCCACCTAGAAAAGTTCCTTTAACATTTGTTGTAGTGCTGGTTTGGTGGTGCTGAATTCTCTTAGCTTTTGCTTGTTTGTAAAGGTTTTAATTTCTCTGTTGAATCTGAATGAGATCTTTGCCAGGTAGAGTAATCTTGGTTGTAGGTTCTTCCCTTTCATCCCTTTAATTATATTGTAGCATGTAGAGTTTCTGCTGAGAAATCAGCTGTTAACCTTATGGGAGTTCCCTTGTATGTTACTTGTCGTTTTTCCCTTGTTGCTTTCAATAATTTTTCTTTGTCTTTGATTTTTGTCAATTTGATTACTATATGTCTTGGTGTGTTTCTCCTTGTGTTTCTCCTGCCTGGGACTCTTTGTGCTTCCTGGACTTGAGTGACTATTTCCTTTCCCATGTTAGGGAAGTTTTCGACTATAATCTCTTCAAATATTTTCTCGGGTCCTTTCTCTCTCTCTTCTTCTTCTGGGACCCCTATAATGCGAATGTTGTTGCATTTAATGTTGTCCCAGAGTTCTCTTAAGCTGTCTTCATTTCTTTTCATTCTTTTTTCTTCATTGTGTTCCACAGCAGTGAATTCCACCATTCTGCCTTCCAGGTCACTTGTCCATTCTTCTGCCTCAGTTATTCTGCTATTGATTCCTTCTAGTGTAGTTTTCATTTCAGTTATTATATTGTTCATCTCTGTTTGTCTGTGCTTTCATGTTTCTAGGTGTTTGTTCTTTAATTCTTCTAGGTCTTTTTAAAACATTTCTTGCATCTTCTCCATCTTTGCCTCCATTCTTTTTCCAAGATCCTGGATCATCTTCACTATCATTATTCTGAATTCTTTTTCTGGAAGGTTGCCTATCGCCACTTCATTTAGTTGTTTTTCTGGGGTTTTATCTTGTTCCTTCATCTGGTACAAAGTCCTCTGCCTTTTCATTTTGTCTATCTTTCTGTGAATGTGGTTTTCCTTCCACAGGCTGCAGAATTGTAGTTCTTCTTGCTGCTTCTGTCTGCTCTCTTGTGGATGAGGCTATCTCGCAATTTTTTTTTAAAGTTTAGGAAAGTGGGCAAGTTGAAAAGCCTGACTACAGTGAGCATTGGTTGAGGTGGTGGAGGTGCTGCTTCCTAACATTCCCATGGATTGTAAGTAATCTTTAAATCCAAAGAAATTCTTTTTCTCAGACTGTTTGCAAATTATATCTCACACAAACCTACCTTGTGTTAATCACAAATTTGTATTCCTATCCACATATTTTTTATATACTTGCCATGCACAGACCATGTTTAATAATTCAGAGAATAGTCCTCAAGTGTGTGAGGGAATGAGAAATGAACACTGTATTTAAAGAAAACAGAAGATGCCTTCAGAAAAATATCTAATCAAAATATTTCAGATAGACTATTACATTTTTATAACGTGTCAAGTTATTTCATGTGTAATTTAAAGTTCTGGAACATAAAGAAAGAATTCACATTTTGAAGGCAATTAAACTCTGAAAAAACTCTTAAAGTTTTGGCTTGTTTCTGAGATTCCCATTTCAGTTTGGACACTGTTGATTTGCCAAAAAAAAAATTCCATAATTTTGTCTATTAAGGGGGCATGCTGGAGTAAAAGTAAAAAGTCCTGAACTTTAATTAGCTTTCATCAATTTCAGAGATGATTTAGGAAAGCTTGTGTGGAACTACCTCTACTGGTTCAAGTACAGTGAATCTTGATGTACTATATATAAACCCTCACTGGGAACACAGTTTCTCTTCCCCATCTAATAAAGAAATTCTCATTAGATGAACAATGTTCTCTTTATCTTTGAAACAGTGACCTACACCAGCCAATATCATGGCTTTTCTAAATTGAGGCTGCAGACACCTCCATGTTTCCCATTGCATGTCTTTTTTTTCAGTTCAATCCAATGAAAATTATTATCTCCACAAGTCATATACGTTTACTTGGGGTAATAAAAATCTGTTTTTCTTACTTCTTCTTTCATTGATGTTTTGAGTGTACCAGATCTTCCAAATTTCTGTCATTTTTCCTCAGACTTGTTCTAAGTATTTTACGCTTGTATGTATGCATGCATGCATGCATGTTAGCTATACCCCTAACTTCTAGCCAATAGGTCTCTTCTTCTAAGAGTATATCTAAGTCCTCTGAAAGGAGAATTTTCAAACAAAGATAAGAGTCAGAGAAAATCTGTATCGATCCTAGGGTTCAGAAATGGCCCTTTAAGCGCAAGGCCACTTAAGATCCTCACTAACCCTAACTAAGTTTCTTACTTGCAGGGGCACCACACAAAGTGGAAAAAACTCATTAAAATATACCTACATGCCATAATAAGTATGATTTTTTTCTGTAAAAAATCTTTGAAAGATTTTTATAATTTTCCTTTTGAAATTATTTGGCCATGAGTAACTTTCTTAAACTTGACTAATTTTTCTGGCAACCAACTGTAAATGATAGCTGGAAATTTTTGTGAAGTGAAAAATATCTAATCCACCAACAGTTTTGAAATGTAATACCGTAAGCCATGAATTAAAAGACTGATAATTTTTCAGTACATAAAATTAAGAGCATGTGCATGTGCGTGCACGTGCGCGCGCGCGCACACACACACACACACACACACACACACATACTAATACATACAAAGCATATTAAGCAACTCTCATGCACCAGTTTCAGACTTTCTCAGCCTCAACTGTCTCTTTTTCCAGTGATGGAAAGGCCAGGTTTTCATGAAGGAGGAGGAGACTTAATTTGACAGCGTTTTTCCTCATATTCACACCAAGCGTTTCTCACATCCTCCCCTGAGGCTTCCCCAGGAGACACTGTCCCACACCCAGCAAGCTTAATGTGGTAGTTTGGGGGAGTTACAGTTTGTTTGGAAAATTTTCATCAATTGGAGGTAGAGGCTGTTGGGAAATTTTTTTCTTTCTCCCTTTTGGGGGAACCAAAGTACAATGTTATCTACATATAAAATTTCAGGAAGAGGTACTTAAGAAATAATAAACACTGGCTAACGTCTATGGAGTAGGATTGGTAGTGAGAAAACCAAGGTGATGTATTTTCACTTTTTCATACCCTTTTGCATCTTTTGAAAAAAGTTAACATGTTTATATTACACTCACACTAAAAATAATTTAACAAACACTTATATTTTAAAAAATTATTTCATTAAAACAGGGTAAACAAAAGAATTCCAAAGAGCTAAGCCCAAGGCACCTCTGATGGACATTTTTATCAACTCATTTGGGAAGCCCTGTTAAAAGAAATTGCACATGAAAACTGGGAGCTGTAAAAGTTCAGGAATATATAAAATTGGTAGTATGGACCAATGGATTTTTGACGAAGCCTGACAAATCCTTCTTTCTCATTAAATACAGCTATGACTTTAAAATGTACATTATACCCTAGGGGTAAAACTTCTTTAACAATCATGGGATTCAGCAAGTGAGAAAGATCAAATTGGTATTGATGTTCAAGAACATGTAGTACTTAACATCCTGTTCTTGCTCAAAAATAAACAGCAACCATAGACTCTGTAACATGATCTATATTAAGCCTGAATGAATCAGTACAAATAAATAAGCAGCAACTAAAACAAAGCATATCAACCCAAAATTTGGCTCATTTTAATAAGGAAAAGTTTTAATTGAATGGATTAAAAGATATATAAATGAGCCTTTTATGGGAATTAGAAATATCTGGAAATAGAAAAAGGACTAAGAACTGAACCGAAGTTAATCACAGTGATTATCTGCATTTTTTTCAGCTGAAGATATTAAACCAAACTTTATTTGGTGTGAGGTGGGAGGGAAGTGGCAATTACACATTATTTATTTATTTTCCTCAGTCATCATCTCACTTCAGCAAATTTAAAATTAGAACTTCCAGTATCCTTAAATGTGTCAAAGATGCAGAGATATTACCAGTCCATGCAAATGACTTTAAAGGAAAAGTTTTCATAACTTCAGCCAGTGTTTCTCATAATCCCTTTTAATAAAGCAGAAAAGTAATTTCTCAGCACTGTGAGAAACACTGACACAACCAACAGGTGGTTTTGAAAAGCAATGACCTATTTTGTTGTCTTCACTTCTTTATCTACAGAAGCACAGAGTTTAGGCACATGATAATATTTATGACTGACTACATGACTGACTGACTCTAAGTCAGTGGATTGATGAACAAATAAATGGGTGGCTGATCGAATGAGTGTGTAGATGAGTAACTGAATAAATGAGAGGATTAATGAATGAACAGATGGAGGAGTTAGTGAGCTAATGAATACGTGGATTAAAATTGAAGCTTAAAAATAAATACAATGACATAACTAAAAGAAAAGCACCACTTTTTCTTCCTTTATCCCAACGGCCTTCAATCCTGCCTGCACACTGGAATCATCTGTGGAGCTTTAAAGTCAAATGTCAGTTGCCTCAGCCATGAGATCTGATTTCATTCGTCCAGAGTGAAACCCAGGTATGGCTATTTTTAAAACTATCCATCAGTAATTCCACTGTGTAGCCAGGGTTGAGAACAACAGCTAGCCCACTCTTTGGATCACAGAACTTTTTAGCTCTCCATCTTTTACATATCATCTCTTTCTCTAAAAAGCCCCTGCATTTTCATCTCCAAGTACTAATTTCCATTCTCTTCTCACTCTGCCTAATTCCTGAGGACTTGGATGAGAAATTGGGGCCATGGAAGCTAATGTATTTTCTAAACTAGTTAAGCTCCTATGCAATTTACTTCAGGGGAATAGAGTGAGGATCTTCAGGTCAGAGGGTCAAAAATAAAAGGTGGGTGTAGCAGATATCAAAAATTAAAAATTTATATTAACAGTGACTTTCACAGTCTCCCAAGGCAATAGAAATGAAAACAAAAATAAACAAATGAGACCTAATCAAACTTACAAACTTTTGCATAGCAAAGGAAACCATAAACAAAACAAAAAGACAACCTACAGAATGAGAGAAAATATTTGCAAATGATGTGACTGGCAGGGGCTTAATTTCCAAAATATATAAACACTCATACAACTCAACAACAAAAAAAGCAAACAACCCTATCCAAAAATAGGCAGACCTAAATAGACATTTCTCCAAAGAAGACATACAGATGGCCAATAGGCCCATGAAAAGATGCTCATCATCACTAACTATTACAGAAATACAAATCGAAACTACAGTGAGGTACCACCTCACACCAGTCAGAATGGCCATCATTAAAAAGCTACAAATAGCAAGTGCTGGAGAAGATGTGGAGAAAAGGGAACCCTCCTACACTGTTGATGGGAATGTAAGTTGGTGCAGGCACTATGGAAAACAGTATGGAGTTTCCCCATAGAACTAAAAATAGAATTGCCATATGATTTAGCAATCCCATTTGTGGGTGTATGTTCTGACAAAACTATAATTCAAAAAAATACAAGTACCCCTATGTACATGAAAACAACCTAAATGTCCATCAGCAGAGGAATGGTTAAAGAAGATGTGGTACATATATACAATGGAATACTACTCAGCCATAAAAATGCTTGATACCATTTTAAATAAAAGATAACATAAATAATAAGTGGTAGAGAATTTAAACCCTATCTTTCTTCCATTTCATTATATAACCTATCACAAAATATTTTCTAGGTGTTCTTACAGCAGTACATCTGCCTAATCTTGTGTCATAGATAATATTTCTTGTATCACTGCAAATTCTTTCAGTTGCATAGAAAACCCAATTTGAATTAGCCTCAAGTAAAAAATAGAATACACTGGTTCTAATAATTCAATCATTCAAGGATATGCCTGGCATCAGGCACTCCTAGAAACAAAGGATAAAGCAATGTCATCCGTATCTAATTTCATTCGTTCCAGAGGGCTCTTTCCTCGTGGCTGCAAAATGGCTGCTAGAGATTATGGGACTGGCAAACCCAGTCAAATCCAACTTAAAAAAAAAAAAGTAGAGTCTTTATACTCTTTATACTCAAGTCTTTATACTCAAGGAACTCTTGCTCTGGGAATTCTGTATAAAGATTTACTCTGATTGGCATGGCTTAGGTTACCTGCCCATTCCTGAACAAATTGATGTAGACATAGGGCACCCTGATTGGCTTAAATCTCTTTTACATAATCACCCCCAGTCCTTGTGAATAGGGCTCCATCCAGATGACATGAGTAAAGAATGGAGAGGAGCTGAATTTCCAAATAAAAACGGCGATTCTTTGCATCAGAATGAGTCTTTTTATGCAGAATGAGGGATAGATGCTAATGTCTTCCATGTCTATATTTTACAAAGTAAGAAACTGTGTCCTAATAAATCTTTGTGTATGCTATTTTGCAAAGATATTATTATCACATGTTTTCTTTAGCACTCATAGTTTTGGCTTTTATTTTTAGGTCTAGGATAACATGGCAAAGCCATTAATGCATTACATACTTCAAAGTTGCTAGGAGACTAGATCTTCAATGTTCTCACCACAAAAAAAGAAATGATAATTAAGTGATGTGATAAAGGTATTAGCTAATGCTACGGTGGGAGTCATAGTGCAATATGTAAATGTATCAAATCAATATGTTGCACAACTTAAACAGTGTTATATAATTATATCTCAACAAAAAAATGTTTAAAAATTGGTAGAGCCATTATTTACAGCAGGTTTTTCTGGTTTCACTATGTCACTGACTATCACAAAATTGCCAACCAAGGATTGAGAAGTAGATACTCCAGTAATGATTCTAGAAAAAAATTGCGAGACATTGGCGGAAAAATAATCTCTTTCTTGAAAGGTAAGATATAGGGACAAACTAGAAAGAATAGGTTTCAAAACCTGCATTTTATCAGCTGTTTTTATTTCCCGTATTCTCTGATTTTTTTCTCTTTTCTTGATTATTAGCTTAACTAAAATCTTTTTGAAAATTATAGACTATCTCAGTTGTACTGAAAATATCAAGAGGAAATGATTTTATTCACGCTCAAGTGAAAGCTTTAAAAGGTGGAGAAAAAAATCCGTGGGGTCAGTGTGGAAATGGCAGTTGGCTGTCCCTGTCAAGAGATTCATTTGGCAGGACAACAACCTCAGGGATTCTAGGCTTTGTTTTAATAAGGGATATTTCATCAACAATTAATTTTTCACCGAATATTGAAGAGTAATTCAAAATGTCAGCATTAATTAAAAAAAAAATAGGATTATTCCATGGAAACAGCTTCAACATTAGCAAAATATATATAAAATATTCTCCCCAAAGAATTGCAGTTTGTTTGATTAAAGATTCTCCTTACTCTCAAAATCAGCAGGTGGGAAGTCATAGAGCTTTTAAATATTTCTCATTTCTGCTTACACACCAGGAACTTTAAAGATACAAGTAGAGTGCTTTATAAGCCTCTGCAGGTGTTGGGGGAATGAAGATAAGAAGCTCTTCAATAACTAGGCATTTTTGGAGCATAAAGTATATTGAATGAGCCCTAACCTCCATCTCGGCAGCATAAAACTACAGGAACTCAAAAGGAGCACAACACTAATGTTGAATTTCTAAGGTGTCTCTGACTTGCTAAATTTTCTTAGCCGGGAGTTTTGAATTTTTCATTTTGTCCCTGGTGTAACCCTAAAAGTGAGAGAGAAAGAAACTATACTTAGGGAGAAAAATAAGAAGTTTGCATTTATTTGTAAATATCTTGTCCCTAGAAGCATTTCTTTTTTTATTGTTCATAAAGATATGTACAGATTTTCAGAGAGCAGTTCAATTAATTTTGACAAATTCATATACCTGTGGAACTCACATACCTATGAAGATAAAGAATATGTCACTCCAGAATTTTTACTCTGGAAAACTACTGAGTCAGTCCCTACCATGCCACCTACCCCTCACCCCTACCTATGTAGTCCTGTTAGAATCTTGTTTGTTTCTTTTGGTTGCTGAATAATACCTCATGTTTCTTCATAATCCTGCTGAGAGATATTTGGACTATTTCCAGTTTGGGGACTTTATGAATAAAAATTCTGTAAACATTCTTGTACAAGTGCTTTTGTAGACATATATTTTTATTTCTATTGAATAAATGATAGAAGTAGGAGTGCTGGGTTAGAGTTAGGGTAGACATTTAACTCTATAAGACATTTCCAAACAGTTTTCCAAAGTGGTTCTACCATTTTACATTCCCACTGGCATGCATGAGAGTTCCAGTTGCTCTGTATGCTCATCAATACTTGGTATTGTCAGTCTTTTAAATTGTATACCACTCTACGTGCTATCTCATTCATATACCCCTGATAATTAATGATGGTGAGCATGTTTTCATGTGCTGTTGGCCATATGTATATCATTCTTTATAAGTGTCTATTCAGGTTTTTTTTTTTTTCTCCATTTCAGAGGTTTTCTTCTTATTACTGAATTTAGGAGTATTTTATATCATCTAGATACAGGTTTTTAGATATAAATTATGCAACTATTTCCTCCTAGTATGCAGCTTGCCTATTCATTTTCTGATAAGTTTTACATTTTTATAAAATCAAATTTTTAATCCTTTGAATTTATTTAGACTTAATTTATGGCCAATCATAGTGAATGTTTAATGTTCACTTGCAAAGGATGTGTATTTTGCTGTGTTTGGGTTTAGTGTTCTTTTTTGTTTGTTTACTTATTCTATCAATAACTGAAAGAAGGCTTTTAAAATCTTTGTATTTATAGACTTGTCTATTTCTCTCTTTAGTTCTGGAAGTTGTTGATTAATATATTTTAAATACTTATTTGGTTCATACTCACTTAAGTTTGTCATATCTTCCTAATAAATTGACCATTTATTATTATAAAATGTCTCTTTTCTCCCATAATTCTTTTCTTGAAATCTATTTGTCTGAAATTAATTCATTTGCTCAGCTTGCTTATAATTAGTATTTCCACAGCATTTTACTTCTAACTAACTTGCATATTTACATTTAAATTGTATACCCTGTAAAGACCATCTAGTTGTTGTTCTTTTAATTTCTCATCTGATCTCTTTATTTTCATTAAAGTGTTTAATCCCTTTTAATGTAATTATTTATATGTTAATGTATAGTTCTACTGTCTTACGACTTGTTTTCTATATGTCCCATCGGCTTTTTTCCTTTTTATCTTCCATTATTGCCTTCTTATGGATTGAGTATTTCTAACTATTCCATTGTATATCCTCTATTGTTTAATTTTACATTGTAGTAATTTTATCAGGGTTAAAATACACGTCCCTAACTTTTGACTTAATGTCACCTAATTTCCGTATGACGTAAGAACCTCTTATTACTATATCTGCATTTATACTATTTCCTTTCTTTTTACTATTGTTGCCATGAATTTTACTTCTACACACATTATAAATGCACCAAGATAACATTTTGTCATTATTTTTGTTTGAACAGTCCACTGTCTTCTTAAAAATTTTTAAAATAAGAAAAAAATTTTATTTTCACTCACATATTTACCATTTCTGGTTTTTTATTTCTTCATCTTTCTGGTATCATTTTCATTTAGACTAAAGCACTTTCTTTAATGTTTCTTATAGTGTAGGTCTGCTGAAAACACATTCTCACCTTTGTCAACCTGAAAATTTTGCCTACATTTTTGAAGGATATTTCCACTGTATATAGACTTATATACAGCAATATATACTTATATACTAACAGCAATTTTTTTCCTTACATCATTTTAAAGATGCCATTCCATTGTCTTTTGGCTTATAGTTTCTGATAAAAGTCAGTAGAAATTCTTTTCATTATTCTAGTTGCTTTTTTTTTTAACATCTTTATTGGAGTATAATTGCTTTACAATGGTGTGTTAGTTTCTGGTTTATAACAAAGTGAATCAGCTATACATATACATATATCCCCATATCTCCTCCCTCTTGCGTCTCCCTCCCACAAGCCCTATCCAACCCCTCTATTTGGTATTTGGTTATTTGTTTTGATTAAAGTATATTCTTCCTTTTGCATGTTCCAAGTATGAGTCGCAGTCCTCCAAATCTAGATGATGACCAAACCACCAAAATTTTAAGGTTGTTTTTACTCCTTTGTATTAAAATTTAAATTCTTTCTATGTATTATCAAAACTTTCACTGTATATGAATTTCTAAGGCTATAGGCATCGTTTATGACCCTTGTCTATATGTTTGCTCCTAAAAATTACATTGCTTTATTTTTTATTGTGTATATTTTATTTCTCAAAAATATGGTCTTGCTTTTTATATAAGGTATTGCTTCAGGCCAGAACATGAGGGTGATTTTAATGACCACCACATCTACTCCATTGTTTGTAAAGCTGTAGGAGGTATCACAAGTTTCCTCTAGCACTCTTCTATCACACAATGTAGTATCCCAGGTAGGGACTACTCATTCTGCCTGGGTTCTAGAATAAGAAGTCTAGTGGATCAGAGCTGCTACAGAGGTGGAGCCATCCTTGCATCACTGATTTATAATCTAAAATTCTTAAACAAGATATTGACAGTATTAATTCAGAAATATTTTTTAGAAAGAATAACTCAACATGACCAAAGTAAGTTTACATGCAAGGTTGGTTCAACATTTAAAAATTGAATAAAGTAATTTACTATATTAACAGATTATAACATAATAGATGAATGAAAATTATGTAATAAAAATTGAATTCCATGCATGATTTTTAAAAATACTTTTTCTCAAATATTCCACGGTAACAGAAAATGAATTCCTGGGAAGTGATTAAATACTTCCCATTAATGCCAAGAAAAATATGATTGTGAGGATAGCCATAAAACTTATCAATGGGACTTTAAAATAAAAATTTTAGGGTTTATTATATCAGTCAGATTTGCGGCAAAAGCAAATAACCCTGAAAACTCAGTGGTTTATGACCATAGACATTTACATGTTTTTATTCCCAATGTTTTATTTCTTGATTTAGGTGGTGTTTACTGAATGTATGCTTTATAATTATTCTTTAATCTATAAAACCATACATTTATGCTTTATGTACTTTTATTACATTGTATTTCAAAGATATTTTTTAATTCAAAAAATGGTAATGAATGAATTTTCCCAGGAATAGAATTTAAAGAAAAGAGGTACCAGAATTTAACCCAAAGAGACTCTCATTAATAGTTGAAAGTTTTCAAAAAAGAAGTTGCTGACAAAGCAAAGAAAAACCAATCAGAGGAGGAATTGGAAATCTAGGAGAATGATGTGCCATGGAAGTAAAAAAAAAAAAAAAAAAAAATGTTTCAAGGAGATATTGGTTAACTTCTTACAATGTTATAGAAAAGTTGTGAAAGATGATGACTTTGTATTTGAGCTCTAAAAGGAGCCTTAGCAGTGTTCTATTCCATGCCCTCATTTTACAACTATTTCAAGGAAGGAAGGAAAGGAGGGAAGGGGGGAGGCAGAGAGGAGGGAGAGAGGGAGAAAGGAAGGAAGGGGGGAGGGAGGGAGGGAGGAAGGAAGGAAGGAAGGAAGGAGGAAGGAAGGAAGAAAGAAAGAAAGAAAAAGGTCCAGAAAGAGGAAAGAACTTGTACCATGCTATAGAAAAGTAATTCTGGAAATAGAACTGAGATCTTTGACTTCCCACCCAGTCTTAAAACATAAGAATTTTGTTCTGGCTGGAGTAGTGGGGTTATTACATTTCATGAGTTTATACAGATCTTCTGTAAAATCTCTGATACTGGCTTCAGAATGTAACAGTTAGAAATGTCTATTTTATGTAAAGCTACTAGAATTTTTTAGTCTCTTCCATTTTAGGGGAACTTTTGTAGTCTACTTGCTCTTTCCTTCAGTATTAATTTCTGGGCATTCAGAAAAACTCACATTCAGCTGCCATGGGAAAAGCTTCATACATACTGAATATTGAAAGCTCTCATGATAGAAAAGACTCTCCTTTCTCTTCTGAATTTCATTATTCCATGTGCTAACTTCTGCCCATTTGGAAGTTTTCCAATTCCTGGCTTCTTTTTGGACTACTTCTACCATTTTACCCCTTAACACAACATCCACAAAACATACTTTGCTAATCAGCATTTTTTTCCTGTTTTCTACTGGTTCTGCATTACAGTAGTTCTGTGGCTCTACACTTATGTGGGGGCCAGATTCCTGGAAGCCTGACCATTCCAGGATATAGTTATACATTCAGAATTAAGAGCACAGCCTCTGGCCTGTCAAAAGAACTTTGCAAAAATTCAGACCTTTATTCCTCAGAATGTCAAATGATTTACATTATTAACCACGTAACATGTGAAGCTCAAAAAAGCTTATTACAGAGTTGACCTGATTAGAGAAAATTGGACACAGGAAATACAAATGGAAGTATTAGGTGGTTCTGTTAAGGCAGCTTCATGTTATTTGTTAAAGAAGTAACACTTGTTAGCAAGGGAAGAGATAAAGCAACTACAAAACAAGAATTGTACAAGCTCAGCAGTGTAGAGCCATTAATGTAAGTCAAACCAAAAAAGGTCAGATTACATTCAGTGGATACCATTTAGGAAGGCAGGGAAGTGTGTAATACATTCCAGAAAGATTCCCATCAAAATACTTGTTCGTGTTTACTTGTTCTTTAGTTTTAGTGCTTAAAAGACAGTTTTAATAAGAACCCCTCAGTACTCAGCAGTGGTAGAATGATGAGGCATTCCTGTAACAAAGAAAATAAAAATAGCCCCTATATTTTCATCACTTTCATCAGCAGCATCTTTTTCTGATTATTTTTGTCTTGTCTTTCAAAAGAGACATTGAATACTACCTCTGTCTCTCACCCACACAAATTCTTGTTTGTATTTGAAAATCTGTTTATTTGCAGTAACATTTTTCATGAAACATGCAGTGGAAAAATAAACGTAAATTATTGAGTTCATTTACACATCTGATTAGATGATAGGACTAATGACGAATAATAATTGGAAATGGGTCCCTGATCTCTTGTATACAAATTCAGTCTATTTTGTTATATTTTCAGAGTGTTAATGCTTGTTTTCTTGTAAAAGAATGTTTAAAAATATTGAATGGGGGGTGGGACCTTCAAGACAGCAGGGGAGTAAGACATGGACATCACCTTCCTCCCCACAAATACATCAAAAATACATCTACATGTGGGACAACTACTACAGAACACCTACTCAATGCTGGCAGAAGACCTCAGACCTCCCAAAAGGAACAGAAGCCTAAGGACAACCTACATGCAGAGGTGGGGCCAAAACCAAAGCTGAACCTCGGGACCTGTGCGAACAAAGAAGAGAAAGGGAAATCTCTCCCAGCAGCCTCAGGAGCAGTGGATTAAATCTCCACAATCAACTTGATGTACCCTGCATCTGTGGAATACCTGAATAGATAACGAATCAACCCAAAATTGAGGTTGTGGACTATGGGAGCAACTGTAGACTTGAGGTTTGCTGTCTGTGACTGACTTGTTCTGATTTTTATGTTTATCTTAGTATAGTATTTAGTGCTTGCTAAAACTGGTGGATATATTTATTGGTTTGTTTGTTCTCTTCTTTTTTTAAAATTACTAATTAATTTTTTAATTTTAATAATTAAAATTTTTTTTATTTTCATGATTTTATTTTAATTATATTTTGGGAATTTTTTTCCTTTCCTTTTTTCTCCCTTATCTTCTGAGCCATGTGGCTGACGGGGTCTTGGTGGTCTGGCCTGGTGTCAGGCCTGAGCCTCTGAGGTGAGAGAGCCATGTTCAGTACACTGGACTACCAGAGACTTCCCAGCTCCACATAATATCAATCAGCAAGAGATCTCCATGTCAACATGAAGACCCAGCTCCACCCAAAGGCCAGCAAGCTCCAGTGCTGTATGCCCCAGGTCAAACAACTAGCAAGACAGGAACACGACCACACCCATTAGCAGAGAGGCTGCCTAAAATCATACTAAGTACACAGACAACGCAAAAAACACCACTGGATGTGGCCCAGCCACCAGAAAGACAAGATCCAGCCCCACACACCAGAACGCAGGCACCAGTCCCCTCCACCAGGAACCTTACACAAGCCACTGAACCAACCTTACCCACTGGGGGCAGACACCTGAAAACAATGGGAACTACGAACCTGCAGCCTGTGAAAAGGAGACCAAAAACACAGTAAGTTAAGCAAAATGGGAGGACAGAGAAATATGCAACAGATGAAGGAGCAAGGTAAAAATGCACCAGACCAAACAAATTAAGAGGAAACAGGCAGTCTACCTGAAAAAGAATAAAGAATAATGAAAGTAGAGATGATCCATATCTTGGAAATAGAATGGAGAAAATACAAGAAACGTTTAATAAGGACCTAGAAGAACAAGAGAGCAAACAAAAAATGATGAACAACACAATAAATGAAATTAAAAATACTCTAGAAGGAATCATTAGCAGAATAACTGAGGCAGAAAAACGGATAAGTGACCTGGAAAATAAAATAGGGGAAATAACTGCTGCAGAGCAGAATAAAGAAAAAGAATGAAAAGAATTGAGGACAGTCTCAGAGACCTCTGGGCAACATTAAATGCACCAGCATTCGAATTATAGGGGTCCCAGGAGAAGAGAAAAAGAAAGGGTCTGAGAAAATATTTGAAGAGATTATAGTTGAAAACTTCCCTAATATGGGAAAGGAAAGAGTCAATCAAGTCCAGGAAGCACAGAGAGTCCCATACAGGATAAATCCAAGGAGAAACACACCAAGACACATATTAATCAAATTATCAAAAATTAACTACAAAGAAAAAATATTAAAAGCAGCAAGGGAAAAGCAACAAATAACATACAAGGGAATCCCCATAAGGTTAACAGCTGATCTTTCAGCAGAAACTGTGCAAGCCAAAAGGGAGTGGCAGGACATACTTAAAGTGATGAAAGGGAAAAACCTACAACCAAGGTTACTCTACCCAGAAAGGATCTCATTCAGATTTGATGGAGAAATTAAAAGCTTTACAGACAAGCAAAAGGTAAGAGAATTCACACCGCCACACCAGCTTTACAACAAATGCTAAAGGAACTTCTCTAGGCGGGAAACACAAGAGAAGGAAAAGACCTACAATAACAAACCCAAAACAATTTAAAAAATGGTAATAGGAACATACATATCGATAATTACCTTAAATGTAAATGGATTAAATGCTCCAACCAAAAGACATAGACTGGCTGAATGGATACAAAAACAAGACCCATATATATGCTGTCTACAAGAGACCCACTTCAGACCTAGGGACACATACAGACTGAAAGTGAGGGGATGGAAAAAGATATTCCATGCAAATGGAAATCAAAAGAAAGCTGGAGTAGCAATACTCATATCAGATAAAATAGACTTTAAAATAAAGACTATTACAAGAAACAAAGAAGGACCCTACAAAATGATCAAGGGATTATTTCCAGAAGAAGATATAACAATTGTAAATATTTATGCACTCAACATAGGAGCACCTCAATATATAAGGCAAATGCTAACAGCTATAAAGGGGAAGTTGACAGTAACACAATAATAGTAGGGGACTTTAACACTCCACTTTCAGCGATGGACAGACCCTCCAAAATGAAAATAAATAAGGAAACACAAGCTTTAAATGATACATTAAACAAGATGGACTTAACTGAAATTTATAGGACATTCCATCCAAAAACAACAGAATACACTTTCTTCTCAAGTGCTCATGGAACATTCTCCTGGATAGATCATATCTTGGGTCACAAATCAAGCCTTTGTAAATTTAAGAAAATTGAAATCGTATCAAGTATCTTTTCTGACAACAACACTATGAGACTAGATATCAATTACAGGGAAAAATAATCTGTAAAAACTAAAAGCACATGGAGGCTAAACAATACACATCTAAATAACCAAGAGATCACTGAAGAAATCAAAGGGGAAATCATAAAAGAGCTAGAAGTGAATGACAATGAAAACATGACGACCCAAAACCTATGGGAAGCACAAAAGCAGTTCTAAGAGTGAAGTTTATAGCTATACAGTCGTACCTCAAGGAAAAAGAAAAACCTCACATAAACAACCTAACCTTACACCTACAGCACTTAGAGAAATAAGAACGAAAAAACCCCAAAATTAGCAGAAGGAAAGAAATTGTAAAGATCAGATCAGAAATAAATGAAAAAGAAATGAAGGAAGCAATAGCAAAGATCAATAAAACTAAAAGGTGGTTCTTTGAGAAGATAAACAAAATTGATAAACTACTAGCCAGAGTCATCAAGAAAAAAAGGGAGAAGACTCAAATCAATAGAAATGAAAAGGAGAAGTAACAACTGACACTGCAGAAATACAAAGAATCATGAGGGATTACTACAAGCAGCTATATGCCAATAAAATGGAAAACCTGGAAGATATGGACAAATTGTTAGAAAAGCAGGAGACTGAACCAGGAAGAAATAGAAAATATAAACAGACCAATCACAAGCACTGAAATTGAAACTGATTAAAAATCTTCCAACAAACAAAAACAAACATGAGGCTCTAGCATTTAACACCTCCATCTCCAAGGCTTTGCCTTCATTAAAGGGAGGAAAGATTGCATGGGAATATTTAGCTACTAGATATCCCACTGTGTCACAAATCACAGCAACGCTGCTTATGACTCACTGGTAGCATTTAGTGGGTCTGTTTCCCATGAGCCTGGCTCTGGGGCATCCTTTAATTAAGACTAGTGGACCTTCTTACACTCACCCAATTGGATTTCAGTTCAAGTGTCAACTTTCAAGGAATAGGGGAATACTTGGGTGACTTCTGACTTCTCACATTTGCCCTAGCACCTCAGGATTGAATTTCATCCTGTTCCTTGATGGTCAATAGATTTGATGCCTTTTCACCTTAGCTCAGTTGAGTTCACCTGTAGATGATATAGGCAAGCTCAGCAGAGCAGCAGTCTAATTCTTACTAATTTCTGCAAATTGCTTTCATATGAAGTTGACTGAGGTGCTTCTGAGTATAAACTCAGAAAGTATAAACTTTTCATACTGTTTTTTGGCAGATGGCATAGTAATTCTTCTAGTATGGACACAAAGACAGAAAAATATTCCCTTGTTCACGAATATTTACTAATAGTTGTAGCATCTGATTATGCGTAATGGTCCAGCCTACCATACATTCATTCCAGGTAGTGAGTCAGTCTCCTCAGGAACCTCATGCTTTGTAACTTTGATTTCATACTATGTTTTAGTGCGAGACCTGGCATTCTCTTTTAAGAGTAATGGCCATTCTCTGACTCCAAAATGGCCAATTCCTGAACCATGTCTTTCTTAATTTAGTGAATTCTCATTTGATTGTTTCAGTCATATCAGTGTGGTCTTTATGGTTTTCTTTAGTTATTCCAATAACCATCAATTCAGGTATGATACCACTTTCTGCCAGTTAACCTCCCCTCATCTTCCCACAACTGTTCCAACAATTTGGCGATTATGATAAATAATCTCTAAGCTCTAGTATAGTATGGTCATGTGCCTATGTAAGATCTAGAATCCTGACTGACAGTCTCCAAAAGAATAATTTTTATACATTTGGTATCTACATAGTCCTGATTCAAAGTAGTGGCATAGTTTGAGGAAGCGTGATTGGGAACTAAAAGGAGTCTAACAAACGCTCAAAAATATTTGCCTGCATGGAAAATTATGATAAGGCTCTAAGTGCATAGTCCTTAGGAATCTCCTTTACCTGCTTTCTTTATACTCCAGGTATTTTAAACAATTTCATTATATTAACCCCAGCTTTCCCTTCATACCCATCTCCCATGCAAGTATTCTCTTCCTTTCTTCTCTCCTGCAACTCTATCACTGTATGATGTTACGGGATCTAATATCTGTCTTATCAATTAAGAACACTCTCTCTACAGAAGGAGAGAGAGGAAGCAAAACATGACTATCGTAGGATTCTGGACAAAAGAAAGCTGTGAACATTCCAATGTTAATTCTTGTTGTATCACTAGGGGAGGCCAAACTACATTACAGTTTGAAGTAATGTTTCTTCTACTTACCTGTTCCTTGGACTCCAACCAATTTTCTCTTCTTAGTGTAAAGTCTCAATAATAGTAATTTGAGAAAGCATTACATGTTTCATGGAATATAGCCCTCCCAGTTTCTGGAACAGTTGTGGAATCCAAGAATAGCTGTCAGAATATTGCTCCAATTTGAGACCTACCAGTATAAACCATGACTGTACTTAGCATCATGGTATGATGTTAGTGGGAGGGAGGGTAATAAAAATCTTCTGAAATTACTAAGAACAAAATGAGAATAGAAGAAATAGTCTGAAAACATAGAGAGAGCACCAAACTGAAATGCTTCAATGAGGCTGATCTTGAAGATGGTAAAATGAACAACCCAGGTATAAAAATTGAAAAGTGTTAAATTAAATTGGATAAAAATTTGGCTTCCCTTTGGTTTTGCTGAGAAGTAGGGACAGGAACTAGTTTGATGGGAAGAGAGGGAGGCTGGCTAAGGTTTTTATTTTTCCTGTTCTCTCCTGCTGGGTCACCATCATATGACTGCTTCCATTACAGAAGGCCATAGGTCTATCAGATAGCCCTTCCCATCTTTTTTCTTTCTCTCTTTGTTTTTGGTAGTATTACATATACTTTTTATTTATTTTTTTAAACTTTTATTTTATATTGGAGTAGAGTTGATTAACAATGTTCTGTCAGTTTCAGGTATACAGCAAAGTGATTCAGTTATACATACACATGCATCTATTTTTAAAATTCTTCTCCCATTTAGGTTGTTACAGAGTATTGGGCAGAGTTCCCTGTGCTATACAGTAGGTCCTTGTTGGTTATCTATTTTAAATATCGCAGTGTGTACACGTCAATCCCAAACTCCCAATCTGTCCCTCCCCCCGAACTTCCCACGCAGTTTCTCGTTCTTATTTCCTCCTTGCTTGTCCTTTGGTACTGCAGTATACCTTGTAAACCCCACCCACTCTTTTACAAATGGTTCCTTTATCAAATTCCTCTCAGTTGTTGAGTTCAAGTGTGCTGTTTCCTGACAGCACCCTAATTCAGAATTCTTAAAAGGGGAAAGAAAAAAAGATTGCCATGCTCTGAAACAACATTGTGAATAATTTCCGAACAAAATTATTTTTTGTTCTTATCCTACATTAACTTCCCACAATCTTCTCCCATCAATATTCTTTACAGTGTGACACATCCTCATACATCGAAGCTAAAGGAAAATATTCTATCACATAAAATACAAAAGAAGTTTTATTAAAAATTATATTATTTGTCTTTGTATTGCATTATAATTTGTGGTGTGAGATGGGGAATACATTTCTCTTCAGAGATTTCTTGTGTTTGTGCCCCCAAATCAGTTTGCTTTTGAGGGCTGAGAGTGAGAAGACTGCTGATTTATAGAAAAAATCTATCCTGAGATGAAAAATATGACTGTAATTTTAATAAAGTATTGACCTGACCTCCCTGTAACATACACGTTAACTTCCTCCTAAATGCAAGCCATGTTAGCCTCACACAGAAACAGAATGATTTGAAGAATGTTAGGGGAGCCTCCAATAGCCCCAAAAGTATCTCCCTCCTACAAGTGTCATAATGTTTGAAAGGTTTCCATTAGTGATTCTGGGTTAGGTTAAGCAATTGGTTAACCATTGCCCTTTTCTTTCTATCTTCTCTCTATCCTCTTCTTTGCAGAAACATTTATCTATATGGCAGGAGCCACATAATAAATCATTAATAGCTTACAGTGAATTTTCTATCAGATCTTCTCTTGTTAGCAAGAGCAAGGCCTGCAAGCTGCCTAAGAGTACAGGGCTTTTGTAAACATGAGAGGGGGGACTAGCAAACAGAGAAGGAAAGTGCAGCATAGAGATGCTTTATGTGCTTCAGAATTGATGTAATTTACAGTGCACACTTCTGTAGGTGGGCAGCACAAGTTTCTCAGTAAAGCCCTTAAAAAGAGACAGAGAAGGACGAGTAAAGAGGAAAAAGAAAAGAAAAAGAGGTAGCACTTTGGAAACTTTCCATTAAATCCACGTAGTAACCCATGAGTTAATTGCTGTAAACTAAATTATGAAATATTTTCTGACTGTCCCTATTCCCTACTTGTGATATAACAAATTGTTCTTTGACCTCTTGCTAAAGACTGAGCTCACAATGACATAAAACACCATTCTCACAAGCTTTTACCTGCATGTGGGTAACTGCAAAACCCAAAAAATTCTTCAAGGACTGAATCTCTAATAGTGGAATATCGGTCCCAATGACAGATGGTTTGAGCTTCAGGAAGCCTCACGTGGTCCTCAGTCCCATCACAGAAGTGATCAGAAAGCCTGCAGATATGTAAATCAGCCTTAATCTGGGTATCAGTGATTATGTGAATGGCTCTTCTTCAAAGTTCCACCCTCGTTGTACACTTTCAACTTTTCTACCTTCCATGACTTAAAGTCATAGACCACCTAAGTATTAAGAAAGTAAAAAAGTAATCAGATTTAGGAAGCGTAGTAGATGTATGCTAAGAATAACCGCAATAACAACAGAAACAGCTGTAACAAAACCTTGGTGCTGGGGAGAAAGAAGGCACATCCTTTAATTCTCTGAGATAAGCTGCTCATTTGTTTGAATATGTTCCAAATTTCTCCTAAATTATATGCTCAGAGCAAGTCTGGTTTAGCTGTACACAGGCCTCTCTGAGAATTGCTTTATGCCCAGATGTGTGTTCTATTCTTGAATCATAATTTTTCTTTCTCTGTTGAATTTGTTGAATCACTCAGTTTGAACGATTTTTCTAACTCAGATACCTTTTTGGTGGGCACCTGGTGACACTCTCTGAGAGACCTGCTCTTGCTGTCTTCAAAAGGAACATTTTACTCTACCCTAAACTCTAAGCATATTTATTATTGCTGGCTCAACAATTGTGCTGCAAAGATTTAAGTCCTTTAGCAGCACCCTGAATGGCTCTTCATTATTTGCTTATTATTTTTTCTAATTTAGTATCATGTACAAGACAGAAGTCTTGCTTTCTAAATCATCAATCAGCTCAACGTTACAGATAATGATAAAGTTAGTGTGTAAATGTTCACAGTTGCCATTACAAAGACAAATATAAGGGGCTACATTTCCATATTTTTACTGCAAGTTTCTAATTCCATGTTGTCAATTCCTGAAAGGGGTATTCATTTCCCTCACTATTGTGGGCTGAACGTGCTGGTAAAATCCTTTCTTGTTCAAATATCCTGCAATTTCATGCCTCTTCCAGTTTCCCATTAATACATTTTCATGTAATTTTTCTGGTTTTCATATCTTAAATTATCTTCCCTACTTCACAGTTGTAAGTAGAAAAATAAAGACCTCCTTTGGGTTGACATTTAAAGGTTTATTATTCTCTCTCTGATACATGAGCTTAATTCTCATTAACACTAAAATGAGCCAGCTGAGAAAAAAAACTGCCTTCAAAGATCCTGGGATAAATAATGTAACATAGTCTCGTTCTTTCCTCCACACTAAAATGATATTAAACAATTCCACATTCTTTCAAAGTAAGCTTTTAAAAGTTTAATACTGTCTGCTTTCACTTTTCAAGGGAGTGCTAGTGCTGTCCTGGAGTCTGGTTGCCTTGTTAGGAATTCTTTTTCCTCAAAATAGATTTAACGCATCTGCTTCCATTCCATTTTTTATATTTGTCCTTTAAATTTAAAGCAACCTCAAATCACCAAGTTCTTTGAAATTAAACATAAATCATGTATTCCTTTGGGAAATATGTTCACTTGGTCGTCTTGGGATTTAGGGAGCTCAGTAGTCAAGGTAAATTTTTTTTAAGTGAAAACTTAACACAGGTATTTAAATCAATATTTGTCCTTAATAAACATTTTTTTCAGAATCCCTTTCTGCTATGTATTTTTACCAGTTTCTTTCTTTGTACATTTATTTCTCTCTTCTATTGGAATATTTCAGGCTAAAGTCAAAAGTACCTAGACTCTGCTAGGAACTACTAGAAACACAATTTGTTTCTTTGGGCCTTTAAATCATACCCTTTCACTCCGCATCAGCAGAGAATACATCCTGCCGTATTAGTCTGATGGCGATTTTATATAACTCTTCACAGATGACCTATCATATGAGTCATGTACAGTTCAGGAAATCTGCTGTGTTTCTCTCTCCATCATGAACCCTAATTACCAAAATGATATTAAAACCTGGGATTTTCTGAAATGGAAAACACTTGGATTTTCTGGAACAAATATTAAATTTCCCAAAGGGATAAGAAGTTGTCAATTTTGCAAGGTGGGTGACAATTACCAGAAGTCTTTCTTCAGGGATTTTAACTTCAGTGGGTAGCCTTCTATCCACTGTGGTAGTTTTGAAAACAGAAGTTCTCCAGGAATAGAAGGTACAGGTACTTGTATTGGTGCTAACTTCAATTCCGATCTGGAGTCCCCTTTCCAGAATTTTCCACTTGCTCAAATTCTCCTTCCTCAAGTTTCAGTTGTTAATGCTGATCAGGATTATCTCAGGGTTCAGTTTTGTGTAACAGACTGTATGCAGAGATAACAAGATAGCTAGAGTTTTCATATCTGATGGGCCTTACTGTTTCAGCAGTCCGGATAGTGGAGCAACATTTTCCATAAGCTTGTCTGATACGTAGGGTCAAATACTGCATAAGTCCTCTAATGCAGGTTTTGACCCTTCCTGTGTCAGACATAGAAATGAGGACCAGCTAACTTGGGCTTCATTCATGGAAAACCAAAAGTCAAATGTATTAAATCTCAACTGTGTTTTCCTCAATTTGACAAGACGTTGGCCTTTAACACCAAGTTTTATCAGTGCTTCTCAGACTTCAGTGTGTCTGACTCTCTGAAAACCTTATGATGCAGATTTTCATCCAGTAGGTCTGGAATTGTCATGGGGTTCTGTATTTCTAACAGCCTCCCAGGTGATGCTGATGCTGGTCCACAGACCACACTCTGAGAAATAAGAGACTCCAGAAACTTAGAAGTTCTCAGATTTTGGTGTGCCAAAGAACTTCCTGGCGAACTTATTTAAAATCCAGAGCCCCAAACTCCATGCCCAAAGGATCTCAGGTGGAGCCCAGGCATCAAGTTTTTGAAAAGCACTCCTGATGCTTAGGCTTCAGGGCATCAGCAGACCACTTGTTAAGTAGGACAAGTTCGGGATGAGCGGGATTCAACTTTGGGCAAGGCATCAGGCCAAGGTGCCATTCTTGGCTTTATGACTTACTAAGTCTGTGATCTGAGATAAGTAACATCTTTTAGGCATAGTTCCCAAGGCTTTAAAGTGGGTTTTGTATCATCTGCTCCATTGGCATCCTTGCATTGCTGTGAAGTTCCAGTGGGATCATATGTTTATGAGCTGTACGAATGTAAGTTGTCTGACCACCCTCACCCTCTGTAATCATTTTCAGAGTCATTTGATACCGAGATGTCACCACCTTCTCCCTGGTGTGGTGCCAGTCCCACTTTTCCATGCTTTGAAATATTCAGGGCGGATCACAGTAGAATGCTCTGAGGGAGTCCTGGAACCTCACCAGTAAGCCTCAGATGCTGAGAAATGCAGCAGAGCATTTACTTAGGAGAGTCAGCCAGAGAGACAGCTCCACCTGCGTCTGTTAGAGTTGGCTATCGTTCAGGTCAGGAATAATTGCAGAGGCAAATTTGAATCTATAAAGCCCCAATCTCCTAAGAGATCACGTTTCTCTTCACACTCCAATAATACCTTTATATTCTTTTATCCTTGGAGCCTAAGCCTTTGGTTTAGAGACCTGTATGATGCAGTGACGATTTCTTTTTTTCTCCCTGATGAGTAAAAAAGAGGATCAGTGACCTTTGGTGTTTGCATCAGACACGTCTCTGAGGCTAAAGTGATGACGGTGTTTTTGATAAACTGAAAACAATGCAAGTGTCAAGTGATACTCTAGCTCTTCTGTTTCTTCCATTTCACTGAACATCTATTCAATCTCATAGTCCCATCAGCCAGCAGAAATATCCTCTCATCTTTCCGAGTGCATCCCCTTCCACTCCCAGCTCCCTCACATTCAACATCTGTTGTTTACTCAAGATGCAGGAAATTCCCTTTTGGGAGAGATCATAATTCAAAGACACATGAATGTACAATCCCTTGGAAATAAGTATCTGAGCCAATACGAAATCCAAAGTACTGACTTTAAAAATAAAATTAAGTGAAATTGAATATGTAAAAATGCTCTAAAAAGTATCTGAATCCATATTCATGCTAAACGGTGGATAAACACACATATACACATATATGCACAAACAAATTTTAACCCTTTATAACTCAAAAGAATTTCATATGCAAAACTTGCACTGAACCAACAAGGACCTACTATATAGCATAGGGAACTCTGCTCAATATTGTGCAACAACCTAAATGGGAAAAGAATTTGAAAAAGAATAGATACATGTATATGTATAACTGAATCACTTTGCTGTACACCTGAAACTATCACGACATTGTTAATCAACTCTCCTCCAATATAAAATCAAAACTTAAAAAAAAGTATTAGGGATATAATGTACAACATGGTAAATATAATTAATATAATTAATACTGTATGTTATAGATGAAAGTTTTTAAGAGAGTAAGAGTTCTCATCACAAAGAAAAATATATTTTTCTTCTATTTCTTTAATTTTGTATCTACCTGAGATGATGGATGTTCACTAGACTTAGTGTGATAATCATTTCATGAGGTATGTAAGTCAAGTCATTACGCTGTACACCTTAAACTTATACAGTGCTGTATGTTAATTATATGTTGATAAAACTGAAGCAAAAAAAAAAAAAACTTGCACTGAGCACAGTTGAGTTGGTGAGTCTCTGTGAGACTTGCAGAAAGAAAGATGATTCCTGGGAACCTGTGTACTGTGAAGGTCTCCTGGAAAGTTCTTCCCATTGTAAATGCTCACCACTCATCTGCCTGCACCCAACCCCACATATCTTCCCTAGAAGACTGATTCCTGAACTTTTAACATTAGACAGTCTTTGGACTTTCTTTGGAGTTAAAAAAGAAAAGACCATATGTTAAACTTTGTCATTTGAATAGAACTCCATGTGAGTAAATCTCCTTCTTTCAGATAGATTTCTGTATTTGTTTCCTGTTGTTGCTGTAACAAATTACCACAAATTTAGCAGCTTAAAACAACACAAACTACTTACAGTTCCGGAAGACAGAAGATCAAACCGGGTTTCACTAGTCTAAAATCAAGGTTTTAGCAGGGCTGCATTTCTCCTGGAAGCTCTAGGGGAAAATTCATTCCCTTGCCTTGTCCAGCTTGTAGAGATCACCCACATGCCTTGGTTCATGGCCCCTTCCTACATCTTCCTAGCCAATAGTGTATCTTCAAACATCTCTTTCTTTCTCTGACCTCTGTTTTCACCTTCCTATCTCCTTCTCTGACTCTTCTATCTCCCTCTTCCATCTTTTAAGGACCCTGTGATTACATTGAGCCAATCCACATAACCCAGGATAATCTCCTCATCTCAAGGTCCTTAATCACATCTGCAAAATCTATTTTGCCATAGAAAGTAACATATTTGCAAGTTTCAGGGATCTGGACGTGAATATCTTTGGGAGTCCATTATTCTGCCTACCACTATATCTAGAAAATTACTCTAGAAATAGGTTGACTTTGATAATAGAGCACAAGTAGCAAAGGATTTAGGAGGCAGGACCTGGGTAAGAATGGGTCGACACCAAAGTAAAAATATTGAACACCTGGAAAAGAGAAGCTCAAATTAGGGAGAAAAGCCCTAACAAAAAAAAGATGAAAAGCGATGAAGGAAAATTTCACCTACTTTATAGTTTTGCTTTGTCTCTGCTACGAAATAAAAAATATGTAGGTGATAAGCACAAATATGCTTATGACTATATATACATATATGTATATACATAAATATGTATATACATATAAACATATTTGATGGGAATTATACTGGTTGTTTATTCATGGTGTTATATGGGTAATTTTTTCTTCTATTTTTCTGTAATTTCTCTTGAATCTACCTTCTAATATTCTCTGCTCCTGCTGTGAACTGCCCTAGTCCAGGTTGTATCTCTTCTCCCTGGGGTTACTACAGTAGCCTCTAAAATTGTCTCTTTATTTTTATGTTTGCTCCTTTAATCTCTTCTCCAAGCATCATCCAAAAATAGAATTCTAAACTGCATATCTGCCACCTTAGTCCCTGCTGCTTCTCCACCCTCAGCTTTTGGCTGGCTTTTCTCACACACTCTGCTTCAGCCACACTGAACTTCCTGATGGTCCTTGAAACCAGACCACCTGCTGTGTTCTCCCGGAGAACCCTGAATACCTCCCCTACTATTTCACGCTGTCCTGATTTTTCACTAAACTCTATCTCCTTAAAAGCAGGGATTGTTATACCCAGGATTTGACATGATGCCCAGCATATAATAATTCTTAGCAAATGTACTTAATAAATAATTAATGCACCACTTTTAAAATAAAAATACAGATAAGGTACTCCTTCCTCTCTTCTCAGAGAAGAACATAGAGTGTGCCGTTGCCAACATCTTGCCAACTACTCTTTCTAAGAGAGAACTTTATCCATGAGAGCCCAATAGTCATTGGTCTACATCCTTTGGCCGAAAGTGATACACTTCAGAAAGCTAATCATTAAGACAGCAAAGAAATGACTAATTATATATGAACTCTGGTCACAGTGATAGGAAACATAGATATAAGCAAGCACCAGAAAATCTACAGCATCTGTAGCAAATCTAAGATAGTTTTGTTACTGTAGTGGCATTATGTGTAGTGAGCTTTCTATTTTTTTTTTTTTTTTTTTCGGTACGCGGGCCTCTCACTGTTGTGGCCTCTCCCGTTGCGGAGCACAGGCTCCGGACGTGCAGGCTCAGCGGCCATGGCTCATGGGCCCAGCTGCTCCGCGGCATGTGGGATCTTCCCGGACCGGGGCACGAACCCGTGTCCCCTGCATCGGCAACCACTGAGCCACCAGGGAAGCCTTGAGCTTTCTATTTTAAAAATGATTTTTAATTTGGTTTATGCATCTCCTCTCAGAGAAAATGCTTGCTATTATTTACAGTGAACTAACCAGACAGAGCATCACATACACACATACTCACACACACACATACACGAAGACATACCCACACAGAGTTCAACTCAGTCAAATAGTAGGAGTTCTTCTTACATGTCTCCAGACAATTAGTTATTTTATACACACTTGACAGATTTGATACTTCATTTGGTAGTCCAAAAAATGGATTATTTCCTTTTGAAGATAAGCATCCTAACAGCAAATATCCAATAAATCCATTAACTATGACATGGACATGTTTTTTATTCTATGAACTAGACCATCTGTCAGAAACTCTAGAGCAAGAAGAGGGGTAATGCCTCATGATTCAGCTCAAGAAACAAAAGTTACCCTTACAGTTTTGTGTAACTCCCAAGCCAGCATAGTGGTGGGGATGGTGGTTTAGGGATGCAGAGCTCAGGCAGTGACCAGAGTAACACTAAGGGGAAATGTTCACATATGAAATCTTTAGAAAATTTTCCTATTTTTCTTTGTGCCACTATGTGATCCTACGTTATGAGTAAAACAGATAAATCACAACCCCCAACTTTAGTGAGTTGGTGAGGAAGACAGATGCTATTTTCAGCACTCTCTCTCTTCACAGTACAGATGTTGATATCTTTTTCAGTCTAAAACTCAAGTTGTAGCATATTACATAAGTATTGCAATGATAAAAAAGTAACAACAGGGCTGTTTTCTGAAATGCTTCAGACAATATATCATTCTGTAATTACAACCCATCTGGTGAATCATCTATCTTAATCTTGATATTTCTATCAATACTACCCAATTAACAGTCATGACTGAGACTGGTGGCCACAGTCAACATTAACGGATCCTTGAACCTCTGTCAAATCAATCCCTAGAGATCAATTTTGTTTATTTTCTAAGAAGATAGAATGGTTTTATGGCTAAGACATTTAAAGAATAAATAAACAAGGGGGGAAAGGCAAGGAAAATTTAAAACAAAGTCTAGATTTGGATCTTTTAGATTTCATAGATCACAATTTAGAAAATGCTGTTTATTCTGTCATGTTAATAACTATATGATAATTGCAGCATCAGGTTATATTTTCACAAATGGATAATACTAAATACATCTAATACTCTATTTTCCTTATACATAAAGTTGTAGCACTAAAGTATATCTTCAGTTTTTCTAAAGAAACTGTCAAGAAACTTCTCCATGCAAGGTGCAAGATAAGACTTTTAAAAGACAGAGGATCATAATATGTAGGAATTTTAAAAAATCATGCCTTGGTCTTGCCCTCAGTTATTCTACAAAGTGTACTGAACATGAAAAAAAGTTCCACCACACAAAGTTACAGAAGTGCAATAGAAACAAAATGAGGAGATGAGTATGGTGCACTGGGCCCTGTTAACACAGGAGGTGCTTAATAATAACAGTTTGGGGGACTTCCCTCGTGGCGCAGTGGTTAAGAATCTGCCTGACAATGCAGGGGGGACAGGTTCGAGCCCTGGTCTGGGAAGATTCCACATGGTGCAGAGCAACTAAACCCGTGCTCCACACTACAGAGCCTGCGCTCTAGAGTCCGCGAGCCACAACTTCTGAGCCTGTAACTTCTTTAACAGTGACAGCATTTTAGTAACCATTGCCACCAAAATTCTTTAATAAATTTTTAGAGAATAAAGCACTTTTATAAAATTGTAATGGCCATGAAGAAACATATAGGGAATGGTTTTCAAACTTTAATTTTAAATAATGCTCTCTGTGTGAAATAGCCATGTTATCAGATCTCTTTGACACTTCAAACATTCCTGCTTAGATTAAGTTCAAGGCTAGCCTACCTTGTGCTAAAATTCTTAGCTAAAAACAGTAATCACAGTATTAAAAAATATAGCTAAGAATTTTGGGGCAAAACAAGCAATTAAAAATTTAAAAGACAAGGACTCTGTTTATGTCTGATTGCATTTATTTATTTAATAATTATCCTATCTGGATTTTTAATAGATAATAAGATGATTTGAAGAAGGGCATAATAAAAATACAAAAACAGACATTTATTTAAAAATAAATCAATTTCTTGCAATTGTTCAGATGTGAAAACTGAGCTTCACAGAAGGAAGCAAACTGCCTTTAATCACGCTGTTAGGAAATGATGCTGCCAGGATTTTGATCCATTTCCATCTTGACTCCATTTCCTTGCTCCTAACTTCCTTGCTGTACAGCCTTTGAATATAAGAAAACAAGTTAAAATAATACTCTTCCACAACATTTCATTGCATTTGTTTATTGAAGAGGTCCTACATGGCAGCTCATTGTGTCAAGTTGTGCCCAAAGTATACTCTATTTGGTTGACAGTTTACTTCTTTCCCACCTCATTCTTCCCTGGGACTGAATGTATTTGAGTTACAACCTCTAAGATAGCATAGTCTGTATTTCAAATTATTTTCAATGTATTTTCTCCTAATTGCACTTGCTACCCAGAATAAACTGAAAGGTTAACAGAGATGCAGTACTATGCCTATACACAGAAAATTTAAATAACTCATCCAGGAGCACATGTAAAACAGTGGAAAGAGCACCAGCTCTGACACAGATCCTCATCTGACTACTTTGGGCAAGTTTCCAAAATAGTCTGAGCCTCAGTTTCATCATCTATAAAATGGAGCTTGTATTACCTTTCCCACGGGGTGTGGTGAGGCTTAAATTAGAATATACAGATAAACCCTCCAACGGACTATCATCTAACAGATTCTCAATAAATTTTATTTTCTGTTGGCAATGACTGAGGACTAAGTTAAAATGTATGAAGAAATGAGGTCAGTAGATAAAATAATAAAGATCCCTTCTGCTCTGTCTCCAGGGTATGATCCTACTCACCATTGTGAATACAGATTAGAAGCTTAATTAAAATTGAAGAGTAAGATCAATATATTCTTGGGCTAAATGAAAAGAGAATCAATGTCTAACTAGATTTTTAATTATAAAAATGAATATATGCTTATGGCAAAATGAAATCCAAAGATTAATAGGAATAAAATTAAAAGTCATCTGACTCAAAGCTACAACACCACTCCAGAAATAATTACTGCCAGTTACATCTATACCCTTATACTTTCTATATTTTTTCTAAGCATTTTTATAACAAATAATCATATGGACATTAGTATTTATATGTAGCTATCTACATAAAACAGATTATAAATACATATTTATGTGAATACACCCACACATATATAGAGACATGCACATATATGCATATATTTATATTAAATATAGCACATTCTTTATAACATCTTTGAACTACTCCATAATTCAGAATTTTTCTGCCATCTTTAAACCATTTGACCTATTATAACAATACTGCAACAAACATAAATATTTGCACATGTTTGAAGCTCTATCTCTAGAATATATCCTAGAAGTAGATTTCAGACAAGTCATTCTTAATTGTGATAAGTTTTACCAACTGTACTCCAAAAAGTTGTTTATCCCTCCAACAGTGTGTGAGTGGCTATTCACTCACAATCTCTCTATAATACTTGACAATTTGAGAAGAGAAAAATGTAATCTCACTGCATTACCTTAATCATTTGTAAAGGTTGAAAATATTCTTTTTGCCTTTGTAAATCTTTTTGTGTGAACCACCATTAGCTCATTTTCGTATTTTTTTAAATTTGCGACAGATTTTGTATATAAAGAAAATAATCTTTTCAGCATTGCTAATAAATTAAAATTAACCTTTTAAAGCATTGCAATATTTTCTTATATTGTTCCTCATCTTTTGATTATGTTTATAAGGGTTTTTTTTTCTTGACAATCTAAAACTTTTTAAACAAATTTTATGTCGTTTTTTTAATGAATTTTAGACTCTGGTTCATTTGTATAAAGGCTTTTGTCACTCAGGATTATAAATTCACATAAAAATTTATTTTCATGCCTTTGTTTCAGTGTTTACATATACATATGAACTCCACCTGTGATCCCATTTTGATGTATCTAGTGATATAGAAATGCGGTTTAATTTTTTTCCCACTTGATACACAGTCCTCACAAAAAATTATTGAAGCTTTTTCCATTGATTTGAAATTGTTCATATTCTAAAATCTCATATGCATTGGTGTATGTTTTTGAACTCTTTATTTTGTTTCATTAATTCACCTTTGTATTTTTAGACCTATATTATACATGTTAGCTTTAAATGTATCAAACACATTTAATTGTTCACATAACTTTCCTTTCATGAAATTTTCTTGGCTAATCACATATTCTAAATGAATTTTGTTGAATACAAATAAAGTCTGATTGATAATTTTGAGAGACAATATGGCACATTTAGGGTCCCTGGGTTATTATTAGCTGTATGCACATGAGAAAGTTATTTAAATGCCCTGTGCCTCTGTTTTCTCATATATACAATGACCATAGTGCTTGTATTTTTTCATAATATTATTGTGAGGATTATGGAGAAACAAAAGCAAGTAAAATACTTAGCGTTATGCCTGGCATATGGTCAACATTATAAATATTAGTGATTCTGTCATTATTTATAATTTATAGAATAATTCAAAGAAAATTGGCATATTTACAATATCACGCTTTCTACAATTGAATGGGTTATATCTTTCCATTAATTCAAAGGAAGGTTCCTTTTACATCATTTTCTAGGACTTTAAATTTTCACGTATATAGAAGCTGAATGGTTTTGTTCAGCTCATTTTGAAGGAGTCTCCCTCTGCTATTAGTCATTATATTTTCTCATACATTAATTTTATTAGTTGACATTCAAATTATTCTACAGTTTACAATGATTCCTGGGTTTATTCTCTTGTGTCTTCTAGATATAATCATTTCATTTTAAATAATGATAAATTATTGATGAAATAATGATTAGCCCATTTTTTAGTGTTTTTTTCCCATCCCAACCTCTGTTTTTAGTTTTTTAATTTATATATTTCTTCTAATTACCTTGCCTTAAAATTAAACATGTCATTTAACACTAAGGATAATCTAACCTTATCTTTTCTAGTATTCATACTTCTTTTCTTTTCTTTTTTTTTTTTGTGGTACGTGGGCCTCACACTGTTGTGGCCTCTCCCGTTGCGGAGCACAGGCTCCGGACGCACAGGCTCAGTGGCCATGGCTCACAGGCCTAGCCGCTCCGTGGCATGTGGGATCCTCCCTGACAGGAGCACAAACCTCTGTCCCCTGCATTGGCAGGCAGACTCTCAACCACTGCGCCACCAGGGAAGCCCCATACTTATTTTCTTAATACTTAATTACTTGTCTAATTACATTCACTAGTACTTTTAGAAAAGGATGAATAACTTGTAATTTCATAACTTTTATACTTTCATAACTTTTATATTGCAAGTATGATAACTGACATCCTTCTATAGTGTCTAATTTATTTTTAACATCTTTATTGGGGTATAATTGCTTTACAATGGTGTGTTAGTTTCTGCTTTATAACAAAGTGAATCAGTCATAGATAAACATATGTTCCCATATGTCTTCCCTCTTGCGTCTCCCTCCCTCCCACCCTCCCTATCCCACCCCTCCAGGCTGTCACAAAGCACCGAGCCAATATCCCTGTGCCATGCGGCTGCTTCCCACTAGCTATCTACCTTACTATGTTTGTTAGTGTGTATATGTCCATGACTCTCTCTCGCCCTGTCACTGCTCACCCTTCCCCCTCCCCATAACCTCAAGTCCGTTCTCTAGGAGGTCTGCGTCTTTATTCCTGCCTTACCCCTAGGTTCTTCATGACTTTTTTTTTTTTCTTAAATTCCATATATATGTGTTAGCATACGGTATTTGTCTTTTTCTTTCTGACTTGCTTCACTGTGTATGACAGACTCTAGGTCTATCCACCTCATTACAAATAGCTCAATTTCGTTTCTTTTTATGGCTGAGTAATATTCCATTGTATATATGTGCCACATCTTCTTTATCCATTCATCCGATGATGGGCACTTAGGTTGTTTCCATCTCCGGGCTATTGTAAATAGAGCTGCAATGAACATTTTGGTACATGACTCTTTTTGAATTTTGGTTTTCTCAAGGTATATGCCCAGTAGTGGGATTGCTGGGTCATATGGTAGTTCTATTTGTAGTTTTTTAAGGAACCTCCATACTGTTCTCCATAGTGGCTGAACCAATTCACATTCCCACCAGCAGTACAAGAGTGTTCCCTTTTCTCCACACCCTCTCCAGCATTTATTGTTTCTAGATTTTTTGAAGATGGCCATTCTGACTGGTGTGAGATGATATCTCATTGTAGTTTTGATTTGCATTTCTCTAATGATTAATGATGTTGAGCATTCTTTCATGTGTTTGTTGGCAGTCTGTATATCTTCTTTGGAGAAATGTCTATTTAGGCCTTCTGCCCATTTTTGGATTGGGTTGTTTGTTTTTTTGTTATTGAGCTGCATGAGCTGCTTGTAAATTTTGGAGATTAATCCTTTGTCGGTTGCTTCATTTGCAAATATTTTCTCCCATTCTGAGGGTTGTCTTTTGGTCTTGTTTATGGTTTCCTTTGCTGTGCAAAAGCTTTGAAGTTTCATTAGGTCCCATTTGTTTATTTTTGTTTTTATTTCCATTACTCTAGGAGGTGGGTCAGAAAGGATCTTGCTGTGATTTATGTCATAGAGTGTTCTGCCTATGTTTATAGTGTCTAATTTAATGGTATTGCTTCTAATATTTCACCATTAAACACAATATGAATTTTTAATTTGCAATATGTATTTTATAATAATAAGTGTATATCCATGACATACTAACATGAGTTTCTCTTACAAATAAATTCCAAAATGTATTAAATATATCTTGCATAATGTGTAAATATTAATAATATTCTTTGGATCTGTCAGATCTATATAACAGATTTTTAAATATTAAATATTTATAATTCCATTCTACATAATTCTACTTTCTTTAGTGAGAGAAAATAAGAAGGGAAATGAAAATGAGAGGGAGAGAGAGAAAGAGTATGATAAGGAGGAGGATATATTTTATACATAAGTCTCATTCTGTTAAATATATTAGTCACTAATCTGAGCAGCATGGTAATGCAATTAAATTGGGATTTAAAAAAAATATGTTTCTTTCTGATGACTCCAAAATATACTATGCTATGAATGCTCATCATAATTTAACATTTATTTACTAATAGTTATGGTATAGGTATTTAACAAAGTATTAAATCTCAATGTATTTCTCGCTCAGAATTTTTTATTTAAAATTAGACAAAGGTAAAAAAAATTACAACAATTTACAGAACAACTCTCAGTGAAAGTGACTGGAATATAACAGAAAATATCTTCTACAACTAAAGATATAAAGAAGGAACCTCAGCAAGATAGGTAGGAGGGGCAGAGTTGCAGTATATTCAAGACCCAGTCCACCGCAGGGGTGATCCACAAATGGGAAAATAATTACAATTGCAGAGATTCTCCCCAATGAGTGAGGGGTCTGAGCTCCACAGCTGGATCCCCAGCATGGGGGTCCTGTGCTAGAAAAACGAAACCATAGAACATAAAGGCCAGCAGGGCTTACTTTCAGGAGACCCAGCAGTCTGTCAGAAATAGAGACTCCTTTCTTAAAGTGTTCACACATAATCTCACAAGCTCTGGGACCCAGGTCAGAAGTAGTAATTTGAAAGCAGACTGGATCAGATGGGCAGGAACCAGACCTGGGATTTTCTGGACCCCTACTCCACCCACCAGATCCAGCACTAAACCCAGGGCCCGCCAGGGCTCTGTAGTCAGCCACCTTGTAACCTGGCCCCTCAAACCAGTGGCCAGAGCCTCTGCACAAGGCAAGGCCTGGCAACCAACCAGACAGGGGACCAGCCAAGAATCCCAGACAGTGTACAGTATTCATCCCACTACAACAAAAGAACACACACAGCCCACATAGGGGGCACCTATAGAAAATATAGTACTGGTGATGAGAGGGGAGTGTACTGCTAGGATGCATGGTACATCTACAAAAAGCCACTCATTCAAGGCTGGGAAACATAAGCAATGTACCAGCTACATAGAAATAAAAACAAAAAGCTAGACAAAATTAGGCAACAGAAGATGTTTCAAATGAGAGAACAAGATAAAAACCTGGAAGAAGAACTAAGAGAAATGGAGACAGGCAATCTACCCAAGAAGGATTTCAAGGTAATGATTGTAAAGGTGATCAAAGAACTTAGGAGAAGAAGAGCAAGAAGTTAGAATTTTTTAATAAAGAGTTAGAAAATATAATGAACAACCAAACAGATGAAGAATACAATAACTAAAATGAAAAAACACATTGGAAGGAATCAACAGTGGACTAAATGATACAGAGGAATGGATCATTGAGCTGGAAGACAGAGTAGTGGAAATCACTGAAGATGAATACCATAAAGAAGAAAGAATTAAAAGAAATAAGGACAATTTAAGAGACCACTATGACAACATTAAGCTATAGTACAAATGGATCCAAAGGAGAAGGGAGAGAGAAAGAGCCTGAGAACATATTTGAAGACATAATAACTGAAAACTTCCCTAACCTGGGAAAAATAAAGCAAACATCCAAGTCCAGGAAGCACAGAGAATCTCAAACGAGGTAAACCCAAAGAAGAACACATCAAGACATACTGTAATTAAAATAGGAAAAATTGAAGATAAAGAGAGAATATTAAAAGCAGTAAGCGCAAAGCAACAAGTTACATGCAAGGGAACTCCCATAAGGCTATCAGCTGACTTTTCATCAGAAACCCTGCAGGCCAGAATGGAGTGGTATGATATATTTAAAGTGTAGAAAGAGGAAAACCTGCAGCAAGTACTCTGTTGGGCAAAGCTTTCATTCAGATTTGATGGAGAGCTCAAGTTTTACAGATAAGTAAAAGCTAAAAGAGTTCAGCACCACCAAACCAGCTTTACCAGCAATATTAAAGAGACTTCTCCAAGCAAAAAATAAAAGGACACAACTAGAAACATGAAAATTGCAAAAGGAAAAAGCTCATCAGTAAAGGAAAATATACAGTAAAGGTAGTAAATCTTCCACATACAAAGCTAGTAGGAAGGTTAAAAGACAAAAGTAGTAAAATTATTTATATCCACAACAAGCAGTTAGGGGATACAAAAAACAATTCAATGTATAATGTGATGTCAAAAATAGCAATCATGAGGGAGGAAAGTACAAACACAGGGTTGTTAAAATGTCTTTGAAATTAAGAGATCAGCAACTTAAAATAATCAAGAATATATATAGATGGCTATATATAAATTTCATGGTAACCACAAAGCAAAAATCTATAATAGATGAACATGCAAAAAAGGGAAAGGATTCCAAACATAACACTAAAGGTATTCATCAGATCATGAGGGAAGAGAACAAAAGAAGAAAGAAACAAAAAAGAATAACAAAAACAACCTCCCCAAATTAACAAAATGGCAATAAGTGTATACTTATCAATAATTAATTTAAATGTAAATGGACTAAATGCTCCAATCAAAAGACTTACAGTGGATGAATGCATACAAAAAGCAAGGCCTGTATATATGCTGCCTATGAGAGACTCACATCAGATATAAAGACACACAAAGACTGAAAGTGAGGATGGAAAAAGGTATTCACGCACAAACATGCAAGCAGAAATCAAGAGAAAGGCAGGATAGCAATACTTACATGAGAAAAAATAGACTTTCAAACAAAGACTGTTCCAAGAGACAAAGAAGAACATTACATAATGATCAAGGGATCAAGGCTAGAAGAAGTAATAATAATTGTAAATATATATTCAACCATCATAGGACCACCTAAATACAGAAAGCAAATATTAACAGACATATAGAGAGAAACTGACAGTAACACAATAATAGTAGGGGACTTTAACATCCCACTTACATCAATGGACAGATCATTCAGATGGAGAATCAACAAAGAAACAGTGGCCTTAAATAAAACATTAGATCAGATGAACTTAATAGATATATAGAGAACATTCCATCCAAAAGCAGCAGAATACACATTCTTTTCAAGTGCTCGTGGAACATTCTCCAGCATAGATCACATGCTAGACTGACCACAAGACAAGCTCAGTAAGTTTAAGACAATTGAAATCATATCAAGCATATATTGTGACTACAACATATGACACTAGAAATCAACTATGAGAAAAAAAACTGCAAAAAAACCACACAAACAGGTGGTGGCTAAACAATATACTACTAAACAACCAATGGACCACTGAAGAGATCAAAGAAGATATTAAAAAAAAACAGTAAACAAATGAAACTGAAATCACAATGATCCAAAATGTATGGGAACAGCAAGAGCAATTCTAAGAGGGAAGTTTATAGCAATACAAGATTACCTCAGGAAACAAGAAATACCTCAAATAAACAACCTAACTTTACAACTAAAAGGACAAGAAAAAGACCAAAGAAAACTCAAAGTTAGTAGAAGGAAAGAAATCTTAAAGATCAGACCCAAAATAAACAAAATAAAGACTAAACAAAACAGGGCTTCCCTGGTGGTACAGTGGTTAAGAATCCACCTGCCAATGTAGGGGACACGGGTTCGAGCCCTGGTCTGGGAAGATACCACATGCTGCAGAGCAACTAAGCCCATGTGTCACAACTACTGAGCCTGCATGCCACAACTACTGAAGCCCATGCACCTAGGGCCTGTGCTCCACAACAAGAGAAGCCACCACAATGAGAAGGCCGTGCACCACAACGAAGAGTAGCCCCCACTCACTGCAGCTAGAGAAACCACACACAGCAACAAAGAACCAAAGCAGCCAACAATAAATAAATAAATTTTTAAAAGACTAAAAAAACAATAGAAAAGATCAATAAAACTCAGAGTTTGCGCTTTGAAAAGGAGCAAACTTGATAAACTTTTATCCAGACTCATCAAGAAAAAAGAGGGCTCATATCAATAAAATCAGAAATGAAAAAGGAGAGGTTACAACTGACACCACAGAAATAAAAGTATCATAAGAGATTACTATGGACAGTTATATGCCAATAAAATGGACAACCTAAAAGAAATGGACAGATTCTTAGAAATGTACAGTCTCCCAATACTGAACCAGAAAGAAATAGAAAGTATGAACAGACTAGTTACCACCAATAAAATTGAATCAGTTAAAAAAACCCAAAAAACTCCCAACAAACAAAAATCCAGGACCAGATGGCTTCATAAGTTAATTCTACCAAACATTTAGAGAAGAGTTAAAATCTATTCTTTCAAACTATTTCTAAAAAATTACAGAGGAAGGAATGCTTCTGAACTCATTCTATGAGGCCACCATCACCCTGATACAAAAACCAGACAAAGATATCACGAAAAAAAGAAACTTACAGGCCAATATCACTGATGAACACAGATAAAAATCATCAACAAAATGTTAGCAAACTGAATCCAACAGTATATTAAAAGAATCGTATACCATGATCAATTGGAATTAATCCTAGGGGTGCAAGGATGGTTCAACATCTGCAAATCAATGTGACCACATTAACAAATTGAAGAATAAAAACCATATGATATCTCAACAGATGCAGAAAAAGCTTTTGACAAAGTTCAAGGTCCATTCATGATAAAAACTCTCCAGAAAGTGGGTATAGAGGTAACATACCTCAACATAATAAAGGCCATATATGATAAGTCCATAGCTAACGTCGTACTCAACTATGAAAAGTTGAACGCATTTCCTTCAGGGTCAGGAACAAGGCAAAGATGCCCAATCTCACTACTTTTACTCAACATAGTATTAGAAGTCCTAGCCACAAAAATCAAACAAACAAAAAAGAAATGAGAGGAATCTAAAATGAAAAGGAAGAAATGAAACTGTCGCTGTTTGCAGATGACATGATATTATATGTAGAAAATCCCTAAAGCATCACCAAAAAACTGTTAGAACTAATAAATCAATTAATATGGCAGGATATAAAACTGATATTCAAAAATCTGTTGTGTTTCTATACACTGATAATAAACTATCAGAAAGAGAAATTACGAAAACAATCTCATTTACAGTAGCATCAAAAAAGAATAAAATACCCAGGAATAAATTCAAACATCAAGGTGGAAGATGTGTATACTGAAAATTACAATACATTAAGAAAATAAATTTAAAAGACACAACTCAATGGAAAAATATTCTATATTCATAGATTGGAAGAATTTATATTGTTAAAATGTCCATACTACCCAAAGCAATTTACAGATTCAATTCAATCCCTCTCAAAATTCCAATGGCATTTTTCACAGAAATAGAACAAACAATCCTAAAATTTGTGTGGAACTTCAAAAGACCCTTAATAGCCAAAGCAATCCTGAGAACAAACAAAGCTGGAAACATCATGCTCCCTGATTTCAAATTCTATAACAAAGCCATAGTATTTAAAACAGTATGGTATAGGCATAAAATGCACACATAAATCAATGGAACAGAACAGAGAGCCAGAAATAAATTCATGTATATTTGGTCAATTAATTTTTGACAAAGTAGCCAAAAATAAACAATTGGGAAAGGACAGTCTCTTCAATCAGTGATGTTGGGAAAGATAGCTTCATGCAAAAGAATGAAATCAGACTACTGTCTTACACTGTACACAAAATTTATCTCAAAATGTATTAAAGGCTTGAATGTAAGACCTGAAAAAATAAAACTCCTTGAAGAAAACCTAGGCAATAAGCTCTCTGACACAGGTATTGGCAATGATATTTTGCATTTGATTCCAAAAGTCAAAGCAACAAAAGAAAATACAAGCAAGTGGGACTACATAAAACTTAAAGCTTCTGCACAGCAAAAGAAAACATCAACAAAATAAAAAGGCAACCTAATGAATGGGAGAAAGTATTTGTAAATTATATATCTGGTAAGGAGCTAATACCCAAAATACACAAAGAACACATACAATTCAATAGCAAAAAACATACAATCTGATTTAAAAATGGGCAAAAGACTTGAATAGACAGTTTTCCAAACAAGACATACAGATGGCCAACAGGTATATGAAATGATGTTCAAAATCATTAATCAACAGGGAAACGCAAATCAAAACTACAGTGAGATATCACCTCACACCTGTTAGGATGGCTATTATCAAAACAACAAGAGATAACAAGTGTTGGTGAGGATGTGAAAAAAGGGAACACTTGTGCACTTTTAGTGGGACTATAAATCGTGCAGCCACTATGGAAAACAGTACAAAGTTTCCTGAAAAAATAAAAATAGAACTACCATATGATTCAGCAATTCCACTTCTAGGCATTTATCCAAATAAAATGAAAACACTAACAAAAAAGAAATGGATGCACCACCATGTTCACTGCAGAACTATTCATAATGTGTGATATGGAAACTACCTAAGTATCCATTGATGGATGAATGGATAAATAAATTGTGATACACACACATGTGCATGCACACACACAGTGGAATATTATTCAGTTATAAAAAGAATGAAGTCTTGCCATTTGAAACAGTTGGATGGACTTTGAGGGCATTATGCTAAGTGAAATGTTTGACCGAGAAAAACAAATACCACGTGATATTTCTTTTATGCAAAACCAAAAAAAAAAAAAGCTCATAGATACAAAGAGCAGATTGATGGGGTTGGGGGGTGGAAGAAATGGTGAAGAAGTTCAAAAAGTTTTTTAAAAATGTATTCAATGTCAGAAGAGAGAGAGAGAAAGCTAGGTATTTATCTTTAATCAGTGGAGTTATTGCAAGTATTGGTCTAGATAAATGGGATGACCAACATTGTACAATTAATCAGCTAAAAGGCATAGAGTGACTTAGGTGGAGAATATTCTAAAGACAGGGATATAAGTTTAGCAAATAAAATTGGCCATCATGTGGTCAAATTTTTTTTTAATTTTTAAATACAAATAAAGAGATAAAGGCTCTAAAGTGTTGATTTTTGACTTAAAACTTACGACTGACAATTTGGATGACTATCAACTTGAATTTATATTTTATTCCACTAATAGTATAAAGACAAATACATTCTCTACTGTTTGACTTATTACAACAGTGTTGCTTTAGCTAGTCAGTTCTGTTTTAGTGATTTGTCAGCTATCTAATGAAGGATTGCATAATCATTTTAAAATTTGAATTAAATTAAGGAATTTTTACTTTAAAAAGTGCATTAGAAGTCAAGCTACAAAGTGGGAGAATATATTTCAATACACACAGATGACAAAAGATCTGAATTTAAAATATATAAATAACTAAAATCAACAATAAAAAGCCAAAAGAACCAACTTAAAAAGGGGCTAAAGACCTGATAAAGGAGAGGATATTCAAATATCCAATAAACATAAGACTATGTGCTCAAGTTTAACTGGTCATCAGAAACTACAAATTAAATGTGTACTATGTCTTCTAGAAATTTCAGACTGTATTAACAAAACACGAAACAGAATAAGAAATGTCATATATATGTAGACATTTCATTTATGAAAGGTGACATTTCAAATTAATTTGAAAAGGGGAGACTATTCAGCACATGGTGTGGGGAAAATTGGCTCTCCATTTAGAAAACGTATTTAGATCACTACCTCACATCATAAAGAAACTTAAATTCTTTTTTTTAATTTTTTAAATTTTTTTAACATCTTTATTGGAGTATAATTGCTTTACAATGGTGTGTTAGTTTCTGCTTTATAACAAAGTGAATCAGTTATACATATACATATGTCCCCATGTCTCTTCCCTCTTGTGTCTCCCTCCCACCCTCCCTATCCCACCCCTCTAGGTGGTCACAAAGCACCGAGCTGATCTCCCTGTGCTATGCGGCTGCTTCCCACTAGCTATCTATTTTACATTTGGTAGTGTATATATGTCCTTGACACTCGGTAGGAATATGATTGACACTTTGGCAACTTCAGTGTTTCAATTTCAATGGGAAGGATCAATAAAAAGAATTTGTCTGTATTTTAGCCTCAAGTTTCACTTCCTGGAATCTACCTTACAGAAACACTGACACATGTATATAAAAGTATACTATTTGTAATGCCAAAAAACTAGAAAACACACACTTATTAATAAATCAGGATATAGCCTTATCATGGAATACTTTCTCTCCATTAAAAAGAATGATGTAGCCAGAAGACAAAAGGATATCCTTTTGTTCTATTTACTTTGGGTAAGATACTATCTGCCAGATTTCTCCACTGTTAAGTAATTACTGTTCCCTTTGCAATTAATAAATATCTTGTGGGGAGGTACTTTGAGACTATATGTATTCTGTTTCCCATCAAACTTTTACTCATTAAAAGTTTCAATTTTGAAAATAAAAAGGATGTAGCAATATCTGTTGAGACATGAGAGAGAGATGTGAAGTAATCTCCAAGACATATTGTTATAATCAAAGAGAAAGTTGTAAAGGGATAGTTTACTGTGATGCCATTTATGACATTTTAAAAATCCCTAAGTTAAATGTGTGTGTCTCTATTAAAAAGGCCTGAGGAAATGCCCTCCAAACTATTACCAGTAATTACTTTTGAGGAACTGGGCTAGGAGGAGTATCAGAAGTTAGAACTTGATTTTAAATTTCTTATTATTTGACTTGTTTATCTATATCAGGTATTTCATATATTACATTTATAATTTAAAAAAAGAACATACTTGCAGTTAGAAATTTGTAATTTACCAAATGATTAATGATAGAAAGAAAAGAATGCTAACATGCCAAGTCTGGTTGACCACAGTGTTGGTAACACCTACAGTCTTTGGAAAGAAGGAATGTAGGCAACATTTGTGAGACAGTCTTCATAGTGTACACCTTAAAAATCCATTGACGTGAAGGCAACAAGAGGTGGAAGTGGATAAGATCCTGAGAGTAACTGGAAGTAGAGGACATGAGGTCTTTAATATTATTCAAACCTCTGGTAGCAAATGAAAGACCCAGGAGGTGAGAGCAAAGAGAATGCATCCATACCTAGAAGACCAGGAGGTTTTGACAGGAAGAGGAAAGGTTCCAAATGCGGAGTCTACCAAATACAGGAATTTGGATTCCCAGCCCCAAGCTATAGAGAAGCCAGTAAGTAGAGCAGTTACAACTGACGTCAGGTACTGAGTTCCCAGATTTATTTTATCACCACATCTCCCCCTGGCATCTCCTCTTCAGCAGTTCTCTACAGAACTCCCCCACTGTAAACATCTTCTCCTTTACAGTTACTCACTCTGCCCACTTCTGCTTGTTAGAAGCAAAATGGAGTTGGCTGGAGAATGTCCTGGTACAAAACAGCAAGAACAGAAGAAAGGTGGTACCCATTTCTAGCTGACCACTGCTTCAGTCTCATAGTCTCTGCCCCCAGTGTGGTGTTCTTACAGTGAAAGACCCAGTGAGCCAGGTATCAGATAATGGCAGGCAGGCCATGCTTGAAAGATATAAATTATCTTAACATTTATGAGAATTACCAGAGCTACTCCTGCTGAACATCCCCAAGGAGTCCTCCTAGATGCTTGCTATGGTAAACAATAAATAATAAACTGAGCTAAAAAGGAAAACAGTCTAATCTTCATGCTATTTCTGACATTTATTTCAGGAACTTAGAAATACAAAAAGGATGAAATTTAGTTTCAAATGTTATATAAAATTAAGAATCTGAAAAATTTATGTAATCACACATACACAGTATATTTGACCAACAGCCATGACATTTGTTTGTTCTCCAGTTGAGACAACTAAATGAAAAACTCACCCTCCTGTGACCATCCTTGAAAACCAGCAGTAGCTTAATATAATCCTCCATGTTGCGTCTTCATGAGCAAGGCCATTTTAATTCCCAAATTTGATCATGAGCAATATAAATATTTCTGCACCAACCATGACTCTGCAGACACTTTTTAATTATCATAGTTAATTATAATAACTATGATCAATATCACCTTCAGTTCATAGCATTACATCAGCAGATGACAAATCCAGCCATCATGGTGGGCCATTCTTTGGACTCCAGTAAGTAAGAAGTATAGGGTAAGAAGCATTATATTGGAGACAATTTAATTAAAACCATAAAGACGACTCTATGCAAAGGACAAAGAAGCAGCACTTCCTACCAAATTTCTACCTAGTACCATTTAAATCTGTTATTTTTACCTCATATAATCTCTTTCTCTTTGTTTTTTGCATGTGTTCACTTTTTAACAATCATGACTGTGTGTCTCTGCAATTTAAATTGCATTTGGAACCAAAGCAAAGGAAACTGGCTAAGAGGTAGACACTACATATAGTAGGTGAGAGTTTAGGCACTGAAGTCAAACTGCCTAGTTTTGATCTCAGCTGTATCACTTGCTAGTTCAGAATCTTAAGAAAAGTTACTAAAACTCTAACTACCATCTAGGACATGGGGTTGATGCTGGAATTAAGTGAGCTGATTTGGGAAGAACTCAGTTAAATGCCTGGCATTAAACTGTTAGCCCATGGGAATAGAAGTGCTGTGTTACTCAGCATGATCTTTTCAGTACGTAACATGTCTGACACAGAGAAGGTGCCCAGAAAGTATATCACATGTTGGAATGTTTCTGTGGAAAACCAGTTTGCTACATGTGCAGATTACTACATATGGACTGCAGATTACTTGCATCAGGAGTTGAAAATCAGCTTGCAAAACCAAATTCTAGATCTCAAAAACTGGGTCTTTTGAAACAATCATGTGAATAAATAAGGTTTTCCATCCCTGGAGACCCATACTCGTTTAATTAGCTTAAGCTTCCTTCTAAAGATCCCTATCTCTCTGATTCAAAGTTACATTTGGGGGCTGTAAGACTGAGTAAGGGAAAGAACTTGGTTAGTGGTATAGAGACGTGTCTTTTCCTAACTTGGTCAAATATCTCAAATTAACATTCCAGTTGAAAATCTCGCATTTCATTGAAGCACCACTATCATTCGTTCTCAAATAGATATCAAACAATGATATCAAAGTCACGGATTTCATTATTTCATATAATGAATTTTAGCTTTATATGCCTTGACTGGGCAACTATGAGATAGGATTATTCTGGATCCCAGTGACCTTTCAAAATTAGATGTGAAGAGGAATGCCCAACCTCAGGACAGTGTGCTGTGCTCTCTGAAAACCCAGGTAGGCCTCCTTAGGAAGCATGAGAGCACATTATGACAATGAGGCTCAAGTAGACCCATGTTAAGGACAGATGAAAAATCCCTTGTGTATATGACACTAAGGTAATACATTGGGATGCTTAATAACATAATTCCTGGAGCTTTAAATTAGTCCCTTTGAAGAATTACTCCTAATGGACCTGTTAGCACCATTGTTGCTATTTACCCAGCTCAGATATTTTTTAACCAGACTGCTCCAGCCACATAGCACTCTTCTTATGTCATAAAAGTGGAACCTCAGATACCACCTAGTATTCAAAACAGTTGCTCAGGATGCTACAGCCCTGCCCTCACTGACTGACTTTCACCTGACCTAGATCCTGAACTTAGCTCTGATTTATCATCACTTCTGTTCCTTCCGCCTCAATTTGGCATTCATCAATACTCTCCTTATGCACCTGGAGCTTACTCTGCAGCTAGCTCCTCTCTTTCTCCTGGGCTGTGTTCCAGGGTAGAGACCCAAATCCATGGAATGAAACCCCCTCTCAAGGCAAGTAAGCCAAAACCTGATCCTACATAAAAAGAAGAAAAATTTTCAAAGCAGAATTTTTCAAATTTGAGCATTAAATGGATGCTTATTAAAGGAAAATATTTATTTTCCTGAATCATAACTTAAAGTATTTTTAAATAGAATGTGACTTTAAAAAGTACAGACATGAGGGTTTCCCTTGTGGCTCAGTGGTTAAGAATCCACCTGCCAATGCAGGGGACACGAGTTCGAGCCCTGGTCCGGAAAGATCCCACATGCCGTGGAGCAACTAAGCCCATGCGTCACAACTACTGAGCCCACAAGCTGCAAGCCCATGGGCCTAGAGCTGTGCTCCACAACAAGAGAAGCCACCACAATGAGAAGCCCGTGCACCACAACAAAGAGTAGCCCCCGCTCGCCACAACTAGAGAAAGCCTGTGCACAGTAACGAAGGCCCAACGCAGCCAAAAATAATAAATAAATAAATTAAATTAATAAATAAAATTTTTTTAAAAGTACAGACATGAAATTAGGTATATGCTTCTCTTATACCTTTTTGTAACTATTCATAAACATCTATAAAGCCAAATTAAGTAGAAACTACAAAACAAATACAATTCAGATTAACAAAATTAATATAATGTGACTTAATATTGTTTGGCTGAAAATAAATGTTTTGCTTTTGGTATGAATATAACACTGACTGCTTCAAGGCAGATTTTCTTGGGATCTTCCACAATCCTAATGCCATGTGACGATTCAATTCTATCATCCCCTCTTCCAGATTAAGTTATTATAAAATCTTTTACATAGAGCACCATATGACATTTGGCCTTCATTTCATACAAATATATCATTTACCTCTGAGTCTGCGTATATTTTTGTATGTTAACTCATAGAATTTAAAGTAGTTTTGGAATAGTAGGTAAGTATTAAAGGCATCATCCAGGTAATTTCACAGATCAATAGATTAATCGATAAATAATCATTGAACTAAAAGAAAAAAATATTAAGCTCCTGCCACAGGTTGAATATTTGTATCCTCCAAAATTCATATGTTGAAACCTAACCCCCAATGTGATGATATTAGGAGGTGGGACCTTTGGGAGGTGATTAGGTAATGAGGGCAGAAGCCTCATGAATGGTTTTAGTGCCCTTATAAAAAGCTTCCAAGAAAGATCCCTTGCCCCTTGTGAGGATACAGTGAGACATGGCTGTCAGTGAGAAAGCAGGCCAGACACTGAATCTGTTGGTGCCTTGATCTTGGACATCCCAGACCCCAGAACTGTGAGAAATAGATTTTTGTTGTTTTATAGCCACACAGTTTGTAGTATTCTGTTATACCATATACACAGCCTGAACAGACTAAAACAGTTCCCATCATAAATTCATATGCCACTGAGAATAAGTACAAAGGCACTGAATGGGTCCACAGACTCCCATTTGAGATCCTGTGAACCTCCCTTTAGAGACAGAATTTTGGTAAGAATCCTACATAGATTTGAGTACTTACAGGAATCAAAAATATTGACACAAGAAGCATTAGCTCAGAAGTAATCCTAAGGGGTGTGTGATCTATCACAAACTAGAGAGACAAAGACCTGCCTAAAGAAGAAATTGCCACTCACCACCAGAATATGGTGGCCATGTAAGAACCATGCCATGTTTTAATTTTGCATGGATTTCAGTTTTTTAAAAAAAAGGAGAAATGGAAATCAAGATTTTTATGTGAAACCTTCTAACTCTAAATCTTGTAAAGTAATTTAAAAATGTTAAGCCCTCTATGGGCCAAGCAAATTTATATTTGTAGGCCAGATGTGCCCTGAGAGCCATAATTTCTAATCTCTGATTAGTGCTGAGTGGACACTATTCAGAACTGTTCTGCAGGTCAAGGGATAAAGGTGACCCCATGGGAGTCATAAAGGAAAGGTTTTTAGATGCAGCTACTTTGGAGACACATAACCAATGCTAGCCAGTGGGAGAGACCACTGTGACCTATGGCAGTAAGCTGGTAAGAACTTGAGTTAAGAAGAGTCTCTAGAAGCCATTGGTTCAGAGTGAGCCTCCTGGGCAGAGAGTAGCTGCCAGTACTACCAAGAAAGATGATCTGCTCTGGGAGAGGCAGATAAGAGGGTTAGGTGGGAGAAACACAGTCCAAGTATTGAGGGTCTTACAACGAACCCTTTCATGTGCTACTCCCAGAACTATGTCCAGCATCTCAGAATGAGTTATCATTGATGGCTGAAAGCTGTGAGCTTTGCCGTTTTTCCAATATACAGCTCACAGTGGAGATGAATGAATTTTTTTATGAGACAACAAGTAGAATAAGATTCTCTGGAATTATGAAGAAACCTTAAATGATAGGGACTTTCATTGTGGTGGATGTGGCCTAAGAGAAGAGCTCTATATATAAAACAAGCAAATTCACTTTATTAGAGTTTCTACCCAGGAAGTAACAGAAGTGAAACACTCTCACCTAGGAGGTATCATGTGACTAATGACAATTATACACTCTCTAGGCAGCCTCTGATGTTTTTAAACAGAGAATCTGTGGTTTTAAAATAGCTTGCTTTGTTCAGCTCTGAATTTAAGGTTTAGGTTTGTGCTCTTGCAACACACATTCTGTGCTATGAATGAAGTATCCCATCCTATGTCTTTACCACAGATTATTTTACTACAATCTGTTAATTCCTGAACATATCAAAGCATGTGTTTGTGTTGCTTTGAAATTGATTCTTAAAAAAAAAAAAAAAACAGTTGCTGAAGTTGGAATTAAAGGTTAATGTTATTCTGACATCCTTCCTGAGTATTGACAAGGGGCAGTGCATGTTTTGGCATTTCCTTTTCCAGCAGCTGAAAACCACCACTCAGCACCATAGAAAATAACAGGACATATGCAACTAGGGAAGGAGATCTTTTCTGAGAGTCAGTTCCTTAAGAATCACAAGTACAGCTGCTGAAACCAATCTAATTTAACCCTAAATTAAATATTCCCTTGCTAGTGGGACCTCTGTATAAAGAAGAGGTAAATTGTCCTTTCTTTCTCATCTAGGAAAAATATGCGTTGTTTTGAAGTTCAGGACAATAAGAGCCAGAAATAAAATTTGCTATGACTATATTTCTAAATAATCCTTCTTATGAGCTACTTCTTTGTGATTCCTTCAACAAGAGAAAAATTCTGAAAAGGGAGAATAATAGACGTAATAGCTGATAATTGATGAGTTTGTGTCATTTATTTCACAAGATAGCTAAAAGGAACCATATTTGTGCAACTGAAAAGTATCTACCCTATTCTTAGTGTATATGTTTAGGCTAGAATCCTAAGAGTCTACTCTGATGTTTATTTTAAAAAAAAACAAAAAACTTTCTATGAATTCAACCGTTAAGCTGTTCTGTTTTCCTCTCATGAATAAGATGCAAATGCAATGCAGAATCTTAAAAGAACATGACTTTATCATGTCCAAATGAGAGCCCTATTCCATACTAACAGCACTATCACATCACTTCACCATCTGCAAACTCTTCCCTGAAAAAGAGAGATGTGATAAACCAGGGAAGATGTGAACTCTCTGTGCCCTAGAGCTAATTTGCCTCTATTTTTTTTAACTGAGTTCAAATTTCAAAATTCTCATTTAAAAACGTCAGACAATTGGTTTGGGGTGGGAGAAGAAACCTAATGCGTCTGCTGGCATTGTTCCAGCCTCAGTATCATTGGCCTACATTCCTGGGAGTATCTCCATTAGCTAGAGGTGAAAAAGCTAAAGTGCAGTTTAAACCAAAGAGATTGGAGAAGGAAAATGCCTAACATACAAAGCAGTGGAGGAACATTAATCAATCTCTCCCGCCAGCCACAGGTTAGGACAATCAAGAAAAGCATCGTAAGTTTCCATGACCAGATCTAAAAGAAATTTGGATGAGCCTAAAGGAAATCAGGAAAGAAGATTTTAAAAGCTGGGGCTCTCCTTAGATAATTTAATAAGGTCTATAGCTTATCTTGTAGATTTCATGGTACTGTATACATGGGAAAACCCTCCAAATTCAAATCCTGAAGACTGAAAGCCTGTCTTCTTCCTTTCTAAGTCTATAATCAAAAGGGAAAATTGAAGAGGAAAATAAAGAGGATGTGGAAGTGGCCTGTCAACTTGCTACGGGGAAGATGGATATAGTTTCTTAATTTTGAAAATATTCCTACATGTGTATGTATCTATTTAAATCATGAGTTGTAATCATCCTAGGAGGTCGCTTTACTGCAGTCGTGAGTATCTGACTGCCCTCTATCAGCCATTGGGAGCAACCTAAAAGAAACATCATAACATCACGATGAATTATTTGGGGCTCCTCTGTGTCACAGCTAATAAGATTCTGGCTTTGTGCCATTATTAAGTCAGCATCAGGCAGAAGCTGATTTAAAGCAGCAAGATACATCTTTGTCATAAGAGGAGCTGCTTAAGAATGGTGTAGAGTGCAGGAAAATATTCACCACTGTTGGCCTGAAAGGTAAAATTGTTCTCTAAGTCATAATGCTTCTATATTTCTGACTATGTCAGATTGATTAACCCAAAAAGAGAATCATACCCAAGGTTATTTATCTACTTACAAGGAAATTTTTAAAAGAGTAATAATAAGAGCAGCTCTTCTCCAAATTCCACTAGAGACCTTGATTCATCCCTATTCCAAAATTACGTTAATCTTCAGCACATAGAAATAAATTAGCAGGCCTGATAATTTATTGCTTAATTCAATCCCTCCCGACACCCACTTCCTCATAACCACCCAGCATGTACTCACAGGCTTCTGGAGAGGAACCACATATGAATTCATTTGACCAAATATTTAATGCCTCTATCAAATTTCTTAGAATAGAGAGTCCAAAGCTTTCTAATATTATCCGACAACTGGAACATACTTTAGTGGGCATCGCGGTACCAAAGTGCTGAGTGAATGAATATATAGCAATGAAACTCCATTAAGAAAAGAGTTTTTAGCAAGTGTTCTCCGCTCTCTTACCATTTAAGACTGTCTTCTCCCTCTGCTATGCTATAAAACTGCCATAGTTTTGACAAATGTCATGGCAACTTGTGAAATGGAGGAGAGATCAAAAGACTTCCCAGGGAATTTAAGTGCTTTCTGGGCAGACAGAAATTTGGAGGTACTATTTCCTGACTGAACACTACTAAATGGATACTTTTCAGACTACTATCAAGTCATCAGAAGAAAGAAAAATATATATACCAGTCTAGAAATACTATTCATACTTATAATAAAAGGAACAACTAAAAATGAGTGACAAAATTTAGTGTATCATGTACAGACCCATTCAACCAATGATCATTTTCAGGAAATAGAATTGGTTTTTGCCTCAAAAATGGTAGATGATTGCTCCAGATAAGTGGTCGGCAATTTACTTGCACTTTACAAAAGGCTGCTGATTAAACACCACATAAAGAATTTACCCAGAAGGTTAATAAATATGAACTCAAGAAAAAGATCCTTTGGCATGATAGGAGGCAGCCTGGCTAAGGTACAGGGAGGGTAAGGAAGAAGTTTAGCCTGGAGATGAGTGACCAGCCAAATGTCACAAGCTTCAATATTAGAACCAGTTTGCTTATTTACTTGAAAGATTAAAGTCTTGAAGAAGAAAGGTGTGAGAGTGATGACATTTCTGATATAAAGCTGGAGAACTCTCAAATTCAAGTTCCCTTTCATGGAGAATAAGATGAAGAAGGAGGAAAGCTATGCTTTAAAGTGCGTGCACCACTCACACCTGAAAACTAGATCTGGTACAAAAAGCATGAACAGAAAGAACCATAACCTTGTAGAGTGGACTCACTCAGAGAAAGCAGTGGGTAGAATGAAAAAAAAAAAAATGTCAGTTCACACTCTTTAACTATATTAGAGAGCCTTTGGACCCTGGTTCCCTGTATTTTACTGAAAACAAAGTTGGTCAAAGTAGTTTTCTGCCTCAAATATCTGGATTTGAATACAAGATAATCAATTACAAGTCATTTCTACATTCTTAACCATCTCTTACTCAGAAATTCCTAGCACTGGTCAAATAATTTAATTTTTCTACCTAAACACAGAACCTTTAGAGATGGAATAAAATAAGTGCAAGTATATGTTGGAATTGAAAGCTAATAAAGATTAGTGTAATTGTGCTTTGTTGATATCCTGGTATTATCTCCATTCATAGAGGTACCCAAAATAATTAAATGCAGGCATTTTCAATATTTAAAAAAAAAACTAAGCCCTTGACATAGGAGAGTAATAGAATTTCAAAATTAGAAAAGATCTAAGATATATATATATATATATTTAACACCTTTATTAGAGTATAATTGCTTTACAATGGTGTGTCAGTTTCTGCTTTATAACAAAGTGAATCAGTTATACATATACATATGTCCCCATATCTCTTCCCTCTTGCATCTCCCTCCCTCCCACCCTCCCTATCCCACCCCTCTAGTTGGTCACAAAGCACCAAGCTGATCTCCCTGTGCTATGCGGCTGCTTCCCACTAGCTATCTATTGTACGTTTGGTAGTGTATATATATATATGTCCATGCAACTCTCTCACTTTGTCCCAGCTTACTCTTCCCCTCCCCGTATCCTTAAGTCCATTCGCTAGTAGGTCTGTGTCTTTATTCCCGTCTTGCCCCTAGGTTCTTCTGACCATTTTCGTTTTTTTCATTTTCTTTTTTTTTAGATTCCATATATGTGTGTTAGCATACAGTATTTGTTTTTCCCTTTCTGACTTACTTCACTCTGTATGACAGTCTCTAGGTCCATCCACTCACTACAAATAACTTAGTTTCTTTCCTTTTTATGGCTAATATTCCATTGTATAAATGTGCCACATCTTCTTTATCAATTCATCCGATGATGGGCACTTAGGTTGCTTCCATGTCCTGGCTATTGTAAATAGAGCTGCAATGAACATTTTGGTCTGTGACTCTTTTTGAATTGTGGTTTTCCCAGAGTATATGCCCAGTAGTGGGATTGCTGGGTCATATGGTAGTTCTATTTTTAGTTTTTCAAGGAACCTCCATACTGTTCTCCATAGTGGCTGTGTCAATTTACATTCCCACCAACAGTGCAAGATGGTTCCCTTTTCTCCACACCCTCTCCAGCATTTATTGTTTGTATTTTTTGATGATGGCCATTCTGACTAGTGTGAGATGATATCTCATTGTAGTTTTGATTTGCATTTCTCTAATGATTAGTGATGTTGAGCATTCTTTCATGTGTTTGTTGGCAATCTGTATATCTTCTTTGGAGAAATGTCAGTTTAGGTCTTCTGCCCATCTTTGGATTGGGTTGTTTGTTTTTTTCATATTGAGCTGCATGAGTTGCTTATATGTTGTGGAGATTAATCTTTTGTCAGTTGCTTCATTTGCAAATATTTTCTCCCATTCTGAGAGTTGTCTTTTCATCTTGCTTAGGGTTTTCTTTGCTGTGCAAAAGCTTTTAAGTTCCATTAGATCCCATTTGTTTATTTTAGTTTTTATTTCCATTTCTCTAGGAGATGAGTCAAGAGGATCTTGCTGTGGTTTATGTCATAGAGTGTTCTGCCTATGTTTTCCTCTAAGAGTTTGATGGTGTCTGGCCTTACATTTAGGTCTTAATCCATTTTGAGTTTATTTTTGTGTATGGTGTTAGGGAGTGTTCTAATTTCACTCTTTTATGTAGCTGTCCAGTTTTCCCAGCACTACTTATTGAAGAGGCTGTCTTTTCTCCACTATGTATTCTTGCCTCCTTTATCAAAGATAAGGTGACCATAGGTGCGTGGATTTATCTCTGGGCTTTCTATCCTGTTCCATTGATCTGTCTTTCTGTTTTTTTTCCATTACCATACTGTCTTGATTACTGTAGCTGTGTAGTATAGACTGAAGTCAGGGAGCCTGATTCCACCAGCTCCATTTTTCGTTCTCAAGATTGCTTTGGCTATTTGGGGTCTTTTGTGTTTCCATACAAATTGTGAAATTTTTTGTTGTAGTTCTGTGAAAAATGCAAGTGGTATTATTATTATTTTTGCAGTATGTGGGCCTCTCACTGTTGTGGCCTCTCCCGTTGCGGATGTGGGATCCTCCCGGAACGGGGCACGAACCCGCTTCCCCTGCATTTGCAGGCGGACTCTCAACCACTGCGCCACCAGGGAAGCCCGGACAAATTTTTTTTTTTTTTTGGCGGTACGCGGGCCTCTCACTGTTGTGACCTCTCCCGTTGTGGAGCACAGACTCTGGACGTGCAGGCTCAGCGGCCATGGCTCACGGGCCCAGCCACTCTGCAGCATGTGGGATCCTCCTGGACCAGAGCACGAACCCGTGTCCCCTGCATCGGCAGGTGGACTCTCAACCAGTGTGCTACCAGGGAAGCCAGTATTTAATTTTTGATAGTTTGATTAGCATGTGTCTTGGCGTGTTTCTCCTTGGATTTATCCTATATGGGACTGTCTTTGCTTCCTGGACTTGATTGACTATTTCCTTTCCCATGTTAGGGAAGTTTTCAACTATAATCTCTTCAAATATTTTCTCAGTCCCTTTCTTTTTCTCTTCTTCTTCTGGGACCCCTATAATTCAAACGTTGGTGCATTTAATGTTGTCCCAAAGGTCTCTGAGACTGTCCTCAATTCTTTTCATTCTTTTTTCTTTATTCTGCTCTGCAGTAGTTATTTCCCCTATTTTATCTTCCAGGTCACTTATCTGTTCTTCTGCGTCAGTTATTCTGCTATTGATCCCTTCTAGAGAATTTTTAATTTCATTTATTGTGTTGTTCATCATTGTTTGTTTGCTCTTTAGTTCTTCTAGGTCCTTGTTAAACGTTTCTTGTATTTTCTCCATTCTATTTTCAAGATTTTCAATCATCTTTACTATCATTATTCTGAAATATTTTTCAGGTAGGCTGCCTATTTCCTCCTCATTTGTTAGGTCTGGAGGGTTTTTGCTTTGCTTCTTCATCTGCTGTGTGTTTCTCTGTCTTCTCATTTTGCTTATCTTCCTGTGTTTGGGGTCTCCTTTTCACAGGCTGCAGGTTCATAGTTCCCATTGTTTTTGGTGTCTGTCCCCAGTGTCTAAGATTGGTTCAGTGGGTTGTGTAGGCTTCCTGGTGGAGGGAACTAGTGCCTGTGTTCTGGTGGATGAGGCTGGATCTTGTCTTTTGGTAAGCAGGGCCACATCTGGCAGTGTGTTTTGGGGTGTCTGTGGCCTTATTATGATTTTAGGCCTCTGTGCTAATGAATGGGGTTGTGTTCCTGTCTTGCTAGTTGTTTGGCATAGGGTGTCCAGCACTGTAGCTTGCTGGTCGTTGAGTGGAGCTGGGTCTTGGCATTGAGATGGAGATCTCTGGGAGATTTTCACCGTTTGATATTATGTGGAGCTGGGAGGTCTCTTGTGGACCAGTGTTCTGAACTTGGCTGTCCCACCTCATTGGCACAGCCCTGATGCCTGGCTGGAGCACCAAGAGCCTCTCCTCCACATGGCTCAGAATAAAATGGAGGAAAAAAAGAAAGAAAGAAAGAAGAAGATAAAATAAAATGAAGTTATTAAAATAAAAAATAATTATTAAGAAAAAATATTTTTAAAGTAATAATAAAGAAAACGAACAGACAGAACCCTCGGACAAATGGTAAAAGCAAAGCTATATAGACAAAATTACACACAGAAGCATACACATACACACTCATAAAAAGAGAACAAGGGAAATAAATATATATATCATTGCTCCCAAAGTCCACCTCCTCAATTTGGGATGATTCATTGTCTCTTCAGGTATTCCACATATGCAGGGTACAGCAAATTGATTGTGGAGATTTAATCCACTGCTCCTGAGGCTGCTGGGAGAAATTTCCGTTTCTCTTCTTTGTTCGCACAGCTCCCAGGGTTCAGCTTTGGATTTCACCCCGCCTCTGCGTGTAGGTCTCCTGAGGGCGTCTGTTCTTCGCTCAGGCAGGACAGGGTTAAAGGAGCAGCTGATTCGGGGGCTCTGGCTCACTCAGGCCGTGGGGAGGGAGGGCTATGGATGCGGGGGCGAGCCTGCAGCGGCAGAGTCCTGCGTGATGTTGCACCAGTCTGAGGCGAGCTGTGCGTTCTCCCGGGGAAGTTGTCTCTGGATCCCGGGACCCTGGCAGTGGTGGGCTGCACAGGCTCCCGGGAGGGGCGGTGTGGATAGTGACCTGTGCTCGCACACAGGCTTCTTGGTGGCGGCAGCAGCAGCCTTAGCGTCTCATGCCCGTCTCTGGGGTCCTCACTGATAGCTGCAGCTTGTGCCCATCTCTGGAACTCCTTTAAACAGCACTCTGGATCCCCTCTCCTCGTGCACCAGGAAACAAAGAGGGAAGAAAAAGTCTTTTGCCTCTTTGGCAGCTCCAGACTTTTTCCCGGACTCGCTCCCGGCTAGCCGTGGCGCACTAGCCCCCTTCAGGCTGTGTTCACGCCGCCAACCCCAGTCCTCTCCCTGGGATCCGTCCTCAGAAGCCCGAGCCTCACCTCCCAGCCCCCACCCGCCTCAGCGGGTGAGCAGACAAGCCTCTCGGGCTGGTGAGTGCCGGTCGACTCTGATCCTGTGTGGGAATCTGTCTGCCTTGCCCCCCGCACCCCTGTTGCTGTGCTCTCCTCCGTGGCTAGGAAGCTTCCCCCCTCCGCCACCCGCGAATGGGCTTCTAGTGTGTGGAAACCTTTCCTCCTTCACAGCTCCCTCCCACTGGTGCAGGTCCCGTCCCTATTCTTTGTCTCTGTCTTTTCTTTTTTCTTTTACCCTACCCAGGTAGGGTAAGTTTCTTGCCCGTGGGGAGTTTCTTGCCTTTTGGGAGGGCCGAGGTCTTCTGCCAGCATTCAGTAGGTGTTCTGTAGGAGCTGTTCCACATGTAGATGTATTTCTGATGTATTTGTGGAGAGGAAGGTGATCTCCACATCTTACTCTTCTGCCATCATGAAGCACCTCCACTTCTAAGATGTATTTTTGATCCTCTCATATTATGAATCATATAACTACACCCCTACAGTGTCACTTACTCAAGACCAGGCAGGATTTTAATAACCAGAGCACAGAATTCAGAATTTATGACCCTTACCTAGGTATCCATCTACAACACATGTGCTTAATTTGTGTCTTCTTTTTATTGTTGTGTTAGTTTCTGCTGTATAATAAAGTGAATCAGGTATACATATATATATATCCCCATATTCCCTCCCTCTTTCATCTCCCTCTCACCCTCCTTATCCCACCCTCTAGGTGATCACAAAGCATCGAGTTGATCTCCCTGGGCTATGTAGCTGCTTCCCACTAGCTAGCTATTTTACATTTGGTAGTGTATATATGTAAATGCTACTCTCTCACTTCATCCCATCTTACCCTTCGCCCTCCGTGTGTCCTTAAGTCCATTCTTTACATCTGTGTCTATATTCCTGCCCCTAGGTTCGTCAGAACCTTTTTTCTTTTTTTAAAGATTCCATATATATGTGTTAGCATACAGTATTTGTTTTTCTCTTTCTGACTTACTTCACTCTGTATGACAGACTCTAGGTCCATCCACCTCACTACAAATAACTCAATTTTGTTTCTTTTTATGGCTGAGTAATATTCCATTGTATATATGTGCCACATCTTCTTTATCCATTCATCTGTCGATGGACACTTAGGTTGCTTCCATGTCCTGGCTATTTTAAATAGTGCTGCAATGAACATTGTGGTACATGACTCTTTCTGAATTGTGGTTTTCTCAGAGTATATGCCCTGTGGTGGGATTGGAGGGTCATATGGTAGTTCTATTTTTAGTTTTTTAAGGAACCTCCATAGTGTTCTCCATAGTGTCTGTATCAATTGACATTCCCACCAACAGTGCAAGAGGGTTCCTTTTTCTCTACACCATCTCCAGCATTTACTGTTTGTAGATTTTTTGATGATGGTCATTCTAAGTGGTGTGAGGTGATACCTCACTGTAGTTTTGATTTGCATTTCTCTAATGATTAGTGGTGTTGAGCATCCTTTCATGTGTTTGTTGGCAATCTGTATATCTTCTTTGAAGAAATGTCTATTTAGGTCTTCTGCCCATATTTGGATTGGGTTGTTTGTTTTTATGATATTGAGCTGCATGAGCTGCTTGTAAATTTTGGAGATTAATCCTTTGTCAGTGGCTTTGTTTGCAAATATTTTCCTCCATTCTGAGAGTTGTCTTTTCATCTTGTTTAGGGTTTCCTTTGCTGTGCAAAAGCTTTTAAGTTTCATTAGATCCCATTTGTTTATTTTTGTTTTTATTTCCATTTTTCTAGGAGGGGGGTCAAAAAGGATCTTGCTGTGATTTATGTCATAGAGTGTTCTGCCTATGTTTTCCTCTAAGAGTTTGATAGTGTCTGGCCTTACATTTAGGTCTTTAATCCATTTTGAGTTTAATTTTTGTATGGTGTTAGGAATTGTTCTAATTTCATTCTTTTACATGTAGCTGTCCAGTTTTCCCAGCACCACTTATTGAAGAGACTGTCTTTTCTCCACTGTATATTCTTGCCTCCTTTATCAAAGATAAGGTGACCATATGTACATGGTTTTATCTCTGGGATTTCTGTCCGGTTCCATTGATGTATATTTCTGTGTTTGTGCCAATACCATACTATCTTGATTACTGTAGCTTTGTAGTATAGTCTGAAGTCAGGGAGCCTGATTTCTCCAGCTCTGTTTTTCTTTCTCAAGATTGCTTTGGCTATTCGGGGTCTTTTGTGTTTCCATACAAATTGTGAAATTTTTTGTTCTAGTTCTGTGAAAAATGCCATTGGTAGTTTGATAGGGATTGCATTGAATCTGTAGATTGCTTTGGGTAGTAGAGTCATTTTCACAATGTTGATTCTTCCATCCAAGAACATGGTATACCTCTCCATCTGTTTGTATCATATTTAATTTCTTTCATCAGTGTCTTATAGTTTTCTGCATACAGGTCTTTTGTCTCCTTAGGTAGGTTTATTCCTAGGTATTTTATTATTTTTGTTGAAATGGTAAATGGGACTATTTCCTTAATTTCATTTGCAGATTTTTCATCATTAGTGTATAGGAATGCAAGAGATTTCTGTGCATTAATTTTGTATTCTGCTACTTTACCAAATTCATTGATTAGCTCTAGTAGTTTTCTGGTAGCATCTTTAGGATTCTCTATGTATAGTATCATGTCATCTGCAAACAGTGACTGTTTTACTTGTTCTTGTCTGATTTGGATTCCTTTTATTTCTTCTTTTTTTTTAATATATATATATGAATTTTAATACGGTCATTTCCTATAATGACCTTTCTTTTTTTTTTTTTTAACATCTTTATTGGAGTATAATCGCTTTACAATGGTATGTTAGTTTCAGCTTCACAACAAAATGAATCAGTTACATATATACATATATTCCCATATCTCTTCCCGCTTGCGTCTCCCTCCCTCCCACCCTCCCTATCCCACCCCTCCAGGCGGTCACAAAGCACCGAGCTGATCTCTCTGTGCTATGCGGCTGCTTCCCACTAGCTATCTACCTTAGAGAGAGACAAATACCGTATGCTAACACATATATATGGAATTTAAAAAAAAAAAAAATGTCATGAAAAACCTAGGGGTGAAACAGGAATAAAGACACAGACTTACTAGAGAATGGACTTGAGGCTATGGGGAGGGGGAAGGGTAAACGGTGACAAAGCGATAAAGAGGCATGGACATATATACACTACCTTTTATTTCTTTTGTGTCTTCTTTTTGCTTTGCATCCTTCAGCAACTCCAGGTACTGTATCGTAAAGCTCAGTGTTCTATGTTACAATACTGACTATCTGAGAGCTTTGTTGGACATTATACCAATCCACATCCAGGTCCAATTTGTAAGAAATATAGCAACTTGAGTCTTGTTGAATTTTTTGTCATTCCTATAACTGGCCTTAATTATGCTTAGGCTATGAACAGAAATGATGAATTTTAAATTTCTCAGATTCTGAATTTATTATACATGAGCCAAAAGAATATGACCATTTACTCTAGGAGTCACTAATAATTCTGTCAAAGCATAATATGTAGGAACATGGATCATCCAGCAATTTTTCATTATCTTGTTTTTGCCAAAATCCCCATAAAGTCAGGACTATCTTTTATTACAGTCCTTGAATTCTGTTGGATTCCTAGAAAAACTAGAATATGAGTACATCATCTAAAGATGCAGCCAAGCATATATTAAAGTATAAGAAGAAGTTGAAGGCTTTTAAATACAGATTTAGTTACTGTATTTAAGTGAGGTTGGGGAAAATTTAAACAAATTTTTAAAAACTAGCAATGGAATTAAACCATATCAGCTCTCACCCACGTTAGCATAATTCTTTGCCAACTCCTGACATCACCCTAAGCAGTTACAGCAACCATGTGGTCTATTCATTCAAGCCTGTATTGTTCCTTTACCTCATCAACTCTAATGGTCTTCCTCTCCACTCCAAGTACTATGGCTGATTCTCTAAAAAATTCTCTAAAAAGCAATCTCACCTTCCTTACCCTCTCTCCTCTACCTCATTGGCCCTAAAAATCCCCAGCCAGAGGTCAGTCCTGTAATTTGCATGCTCATACTCATCTACCTAGGTGTCTTAGCAAATACCATACAATCACTTGAGTCAATGCCATGACAGATTTGAGAATTATAATTTTAGTGGCCCACTCAAATCTCTTTATCCCCATCTGGCAGATTTCAGTCTCATTTCCTTGATGTCTTTTCTAAAACTTTACCAGATTATTCAAGTATCTTTCTCATCAAATGATATGATCTCCTACTTCACAAAGATAGCATAGATGAATCAGGGTAATCAGGTAATCAGGACAATCAGAATTGTCCAAATACACCTTCTTAAGAAAAAAAGCAGACCTCTGTTTGTACTTGTATTATTCTCCAGTTTCAGTGGATGAAATAGCCATGTTGCTGCTCGAAACTACCTCTGATCCCAAGATTCTTTATTACTCCCCCTTCCTCTTTCTCTTCTGAGACCTTCCTACATGAGTTATTCCTTCCCTTTCTATATCTTCAGCCCCTCCCTGTCAACTGATCCTTTCCCTCAGTTTGTAAAACTGCCCATATTCTCTTGAACTTTTAAGAAACAAAGCCATCCTTTGACTCTGTGAAGCTCCTCTTTTCTCTTCTTCCTATAATGGACAGACTTCTTAAAATTGTCTTCACTTATTATCTTCATTTCCTTCATCTCATACCCATTCCCTTAACTAGACTCAGGTTCTGCTCCCTTCTGTACTTGAAGGCAAAGGTCATAAATCACTTTCTTATTACCCTCACTTGAAACTGCCCTTTTTGAGATTACCAAAGTCATAATGTCCAAATCCAATGGGCATTTTTCATTCCTAATCTTACTAGCCTTCCCCCCAACCTTAATTTCTATTATTGACAACCACCTTGTTCTTGAAATTCCCTCTTCTCTTGATTTCTACAACCTCCATCTATTCCTGGTTTTCCCTCAATTTCTCTGACCATTTACTCTTTGGCTTCATAATAAACTCTTTTTAATCTGTCCCTTCTTTATATGTTGCTCCACCCCAGGAGACTGTCACCTCCGCACATATTTCCTCATTATACTTTGTATCTCCAAAGGCATCTTCTCTATTCTCTTGATTTTACTGCACTTTACCTGCTTATGACTTCTACTCCTGACTTAGATTTACTATCTACCTGGGTCTTTCTCTATTTCCCTAAGGTGAAAACTTAGGTTATGGATTTTATGTCTCTTTTCTAACGTATCTATTTAGTACTATAAATTTCACTCTGAGCTCTGCTTTCATGTTATGCCACAAATTTTAATAAGTTTCATATTCACTTAAATTTAGTTGACAATATTTTTAAATTCCAATATTTTTAAATTCTTCTTTGACCCATGTGTTCTTAAGTGTTTTGTGTGATTTCCAGAGATGTGGGGATTTTCCAGCATTCTTAATATTATTGATTTCTAGTTTAATTCTATTAAGATCTTTGTATGATTTCTATTCTTCTACATTTTTATGGTGTAAATGGTGTATTTTATGTTCAGATTGTGTTGTATCTTAGTGAATGTTCTATATGAGCCTGAGAAAATTTTGTATTGTTACTGTTAGGTGGAATATTCTATAGTGTCAATTAGATCAAGTTGATTAGTAGTGAAGTTCAGGTCCTCCATATGCTTACTTGTTATCTGCTTGATCTGTCAATTACTGACAGACAGCTATTGAAGTCTTCAGCTATACCATCGGATTTGCCTGTTTCTCTTTTCAGTTTTAGCAGTTTTTGCCTCCTGTATCTTGATGCTGTTATGTTAGAGGCATACACATTCATGATTGTTTTATCTTCTTGTAGAATTTACCCCTTTATCATTATTTCATGACCTTCTTTATCTTTGAATTCTGTTCTGAAGTCTGCTTTGTATAAAATTAATATAACTACTCCAGCTTTCTTTTGATTAGTGTTGTCATGGTGTATTTTTATTCATTCCTATGCTTCTAACCTATCTGAGTCTTTATATTTATAGTGGTTTATTTGTAGGCAACATAGGGTTGCATCTTGTTTTTTTAATCATACTGACAATGTCTTTTTATTGGCTTATTTAGACCATTCACTTATAAGGTGATTATTAATACAGTTGTATTAATATCTATCATGGTTGTTACTGTTTTCTATTTGTCATTTTTTTCTTTTCCCCCTCATTTTTTCCTTCTCTGTTTTAAATCGAATAGTATATATAATTCTATTTTATCTCTTTTCTTAGTCTATCAAGTATACTTCTTTTCAAAATTATAGTCATTGCCCTAGAGTTTACAATATATATTTAAACTAGTCTGGTTCACTTTCAAATAACATTATACTGCCTCACATGTAGTTCAGGTACCTTATAACAGGATATTCCCAATTCCTCCCTTTGATCTCTTATCACATGACTGACATTGATTTCTCTTATCCACATCTTATAATCACCAATCCACTATTATCATTATTGCTTTAAATAGTTATCTTTTATCCTATGAATGAAAAATATACATATATTTTATTTAACCTTCACTCATTACTTCTCTGATGCAGACTTTTTTAATGTAGATTCATGTTTCTAACCTATATTATTTTCCTTATTCCTGAAGAACTTCTTTTAACATTTCTTGCAGGAAAGGTCTGTTGGTGATGAGTTCCCTCAGTTTCTGCTTGTCTGAGAAAGTCCTTATTTCTTGTTTGCTTCTAAAGAATAATTTCACTGAATGTTGAATGCTAGGTTGGTGATCTTTCTCTTTCAACACTTAAAATATTTCACTCCTTTGTCTTCTTACTGGCATGATTTCTGATTAGAGGTCTGCTTTAATTCTTATCCTTGCACCTCTATAGATAAGATATATTTCCTCTTCTGCCTTCTTTCAAGATTTTTCTTTTGTCTTTAGTTTTCTGCCATTTGAATATGAGATAGCTGCATATGTTTGATTTAGTTTGATATTTGTCCTGTTTGGTGTTCTCTGAGATTCTTGGATCTGTGGTTTGTTGACTGTCATTAATTTTGGAAATCTCTCAACTATTATTACTTCAAATATTTCTTCTGTTCCATTCTCTCTTCTATTTCTGGTTTTCCAATTACACATACATTACACCTTTTTATACTGTCCCTAAATTCTTAGATGTTCTGTTTTGTTTGTTTTTGTTCTATTTTCTCTTTGCATTTAAGTTTGGGAAATTTCTACTGCTATCTTCAAGCTCACTGATGTCTGCATCGTACAGCTCTTCCAGCTGTAATCCACTCTTTCTACACTAGGGCCTTGTTGGTATAATGGTAAGGTGTGGGGGAAGTGAGCATTCTGTAATCTTCAGATTAAGTGTCAGTATTGAATCAGCCCTGTATCTCTGGCCTTTGAATTTCACATGGGTTTCTCCAATGCCAGCCCCTACCCCCTTCCCTGGCAGCAGTGTTCACAATCCATTTCCTTGAAGCCCTAACCCATGTTGACTATTTTCTTCCCTTAACTAAAAGAGAAAAGCTGGAAAGGCCTGGCGTTGAAAAAAACTCCCTTCCCTGAGGTGGAATAAAACTTAAAGAGCAGATTTTATTGTGAAGAATGCTCTAGATGTGTAGCATAAATACTCACTAGCTCCCTTTGTCAAAGCCATGAAGGGATATTTCTCAGATCTTCACCATGAATTCCTGACAGTGGAACCCACAAAAGTGTGTGTGTGGGGTCTCCCTAAAACTTTGTGCCCCAGGAGTTTAAACTGTCTCCCAAAGTAGTTGAAAGCATTATATAAGATAATGTACCTAAACCACTGAGCTTATTGCTGAAACATAGTACTCAATAAATGGTCAGTTTTACTGTTATAGTAATAACAGCTCTAGGTTCTACATTATATTTGAGGAATACAAGAATAATTAAACTGCCCTCAAGGAGCTAACTATCTAGAAGGAAAAAAAGAGTTGTAGACAGATGATTAATATATATTACAATAATTACTATAATATGTACTAGCTGCATCTGACTGCAAGAAAAGTTATATTGGGGATATGTTATATGCTAGTTCCTAATAAAGTTATTAATAAGTTAGCCAACCAATATTTATTTAGCACCTGCTACTTGGCTAGCACTGGGTTAAGGCTTTGTTAATACTCAGCCAGGGTCCTAACTTGATATTTTCATCTTCAAAAGCAGAAAGAGCAAGTAGTGCTTTCATTCAAAAACTGGGGATCAAGGAGGACAAATGACTTCCCCAAGTTTTCACAACAAGCTAGTGTTATAAGACAGACCATAATTCAGGACACATAAATTTTGGAGCAACCCCTGTCAATTATACCAGACTAAATGTATTTACTCCTATATAAAAGAAATGAGGCATTCTGTATTTTTTTTCTCTCAGGTTCAGCAATTACTCAGCATAGAGCACTTTCAAGCAGAAAAGGGTGAAATTTTTCCATATCAATGATATGTTTTGAAACAGATTTGTTAGCTAGAGCTTTCTACATCAGCTAAAATGTTTCAGTTGAGAAATGATCATATTGCACAAACTAGTTATTCTAGTATATTTTTCCCAATCCTAAACTGAATCATACCTAAAGTAGATACTAGACTGTACACTGTAAAATGAATGGGTAACTTGATATCACAGGAGTCAAAATACCAAAACAGTCTAAAGTGGGTATAAAATTGGAAAATTGGTACTCACTAGGCTCAGTGCTTAAATCACCTACAGTACAGAAAAGGCAGTTCTAAAATCCTTGAGACAGCTGCTCTGCTGAGAAATAATGGATTAAATCACCGGTTGGTTTCTCTGTATTGAGGATCATAATACCCTATATACAGCACAGAAATGGCTTATAGATCTGCCATGAAGTGAGTAAGAAAAATGGTCTGAACTTCAAATGGAAGTTTCCCATTTTCTGCCAATGAACCAGAGCATATTCAATGCTCAGGGAGATTACCAAAAACATTTTCTTCGAAACTTATTTTATAAGTTTCCATTTGTGTGTAGTAATAACAATTGCTATCAACTCAGAGCCCTAGCTTCCTGCTGGTTTCTTGAAGAAAATTCAGAGATAATGGCTGAATGGGTAAAGGATAAATTCTTTATTGGATTGGATGTTTTGGGACACACAGTTTATTAATTATCCTATTAGGTGGCCATCCCAGAAAGAGACTCTGAGATTAAATCTGATTGAAACTGCAACTGTTCTGTTGTATGTACACATAAAGTGAAATTAAGGTATATTTCTAGTTTCTTCTTGGAATGTAGAGAGCTATAAAGAGTGTCACTCCCTTCCCCTTACAACAACAGCAAGAAAGACAAAAGCCAAAGAAGCTGCACTTTTTTTACTTTTTTGAACTTATAAGAGAGTCGAGGTCACAAGGCAACCAAGTAGTCCAAAATCTAAGGAGATAAAATACAGAACATGTGTACTTTCTTACCAGAGGACAGTTAGAAGAATTTAGTCAGAATTGTTAACAAATTGGTAGAGGTCAGGTGTGTGCTGGAGAAAGTGTGGACTCTCTGGGGACTGGAGATACAGAATTTCACAAATACTTGTAAGCTCTTCTCCATGGACCTCATAAAAAAAGAGAAGAAAAAGAAGAAAAAACTGGGTGATTTCAAAGAGGGCATCCCTCGTGGTGTAGGTCTTGCAGAGGGGAACGTCAGCCACTGTGAGAAGAGAATGAAGCCTCACTCAGATCCTTCTTCCTTATTTTCCTTATCACCTCTAAGGAACAAGTCTAAGCCTGGGAGGGAGGACAAATACTGTTGCCCTTAGCATACTGGTGAAAACCCTTTCCGTCTGGGAAAGAACATAGGAAAAATCTGTTAAGAGAGTGGGAAGTAGCCGCGTGGCACAGGGATATCGGCTCGGTGCTTTGTGACCGCCTGGAGGGGTGGGATAGGGAGGGTGGGAGGGAGGGAGACGCAAGAGGGAAGAGATATGGGAACATATGTTTATCTATGACTGATTCACTTTGTTATAAAGCAGAAACTAACACACCATTGTAAAGCAATTATACCCCAATAAAGATGTTACGAAAAAAGAGAGTGGGTCTTAAATGATACTACCACAAAAAAAAAAGATAATTACTTTAGGGGATGGAGGTGTTAACTATTCTTATTGTGTTAATCATTTTACAATACATACATGTATCTAACCATCACATTGTATATCTTAAACTTACATATGTTTTATGTCCATAATACCTCAATAAAACTGGGGAAGAAAATAATAAAATAAAATTATTGAATTAGAATCTGGCAAAAAAGATAAACAAATGGATCAATGAAACAAAACAGATTCCAGAATACATGGGCATATGAATTTGTGTCAAAAGTACAAAAGGCAATTGAGTGGATAAAGATAGTCTCTTCAACGAACGGTGTTGAACAGTTGGATATTTGTATGCAAAATAATAAGAAAGAAAAGAAAATTTGATCCTTTTCTCACTCTATATACAAAAATTAACTCAAATTGTAGCTCTAAATGAAAGCCTAAAACTGTAAGATGTCTATAAGAAAACATACCAGAGTAATTATTATGACAGTGGATCAGGCAAAGTTCACTTAGATATTATATTTCATCAGTGTTACCCATAGAAGAAAAAAATTGAACTTTACCCAAATCAAAACTTTTGTTCTGTGAAAAACGCTATTAAGAGAATTAAAAAAATAAGCCATAGACTAGTAAAAAAACTTTACAAATCACAAACTAGATACTAGAGATTTGTATCTAGAATACACAAAGAACTCTAAAGCACAACAATTAGAAAACAACCCAAAATAAAAAGTCAAAAAATTCGGACATTTCAATGAAGACATTATATGTTGTAAAGCAATTATACTCCAATAAAGATGTTAAAAAAAAAAGATGTTATACAGATGGTAAATAAACACATGAACAAAATGTTCAACTTCATTAGTGATTAGGGACATGTAAATTTAAAACACAGTGAGATACTACTACACACCTGTTAGAATGGGTAAAATTTTAAATTAAAAAAGGACTTACAATACCACACACCAGTGAGGATACAGAGCAACTGTAGGTCTTACATACTGCTAATAGAGATATAAAATGGTACAGCTGCTTTGGCAAACAGTTTGGAAGCTTCTTACCAAGGGAGACAAATACCTAGTCTATGGCCCAGCAGTCTCACTCCTAGATATTTACCCGTGAGAAATAAAAACAATGCTCTCACAAAAACCTATACAGAAATGTTTATAGCAGCTTTATGCATAATCACTAAAAACTGATACAACTGGCAAATGGATCAACAAACTGGGGAACAGTGATACAATGGAATATTACTCATCCATTAAAAAGGAATGAAATATTGATACATGAAACAATATAGGTGAATTTCAATGCATTTGCTAATTCTAAGAAGCCCAACCAAAATACATAGTGTGATACCTCATTTATATGACACTCTGGAAAAGATAGAACATAATGGATGGAAAATACTGCTGGCTGCCAGGGGTTGGGGTAGAGGGAAGTGCTTACTTCAAGGGGGAAGCCTGAAGAAATTTTAGGGGTTGATGGAACTCTTCTGTATCATGATCATGATGTAAATACAGTACTCAAAGTATTTGTCAAAATCTGTGGAATGGTACATCACGAAGTGTGAGTTTTACTGTTTTGTAAATTTAAAAAAATTTAAAACTATGTTGAAATAAAATTAGATAAAGCACTTTTTAAAACCCCATGGGGTGGAAAAAATTCTAAAAAGATTTATTTTGAATTTTCAATCTAATGGAAAAACAGGACATACAGAAATTAACACATACTAACAGAAAATTAAATATCTAAACAGACTGCATGATGTAATAGAAATAACATTAGAAGATTGTCTTTTTTTTTTTTTTAGAAGATTCAGTCTTAATCCTGAACCTGTGCCATCTTCCTTTATGTCCTGGGAAAGGTCTTGACCTTCTCAGTTTCATCCATGGTAAAGTAAGATGTTAGTATTTTGTAGGGGAATGACACGGATTTTTCTTTTAGACAAACAGACCTCATTTCAAATCCTCTCACTTTCAATTTTATATGATATTGAGTAAGTTATGAAACTTTATGGAGTGACAGTTTTATCTATAAAATGGCAATAAAAACTAATGTGTAAATTGTTTTACATTTAATAAGGTACTGTATTTGGTGCGGCTGTGTGGAAATATGCACCTTCTACATTTGATTGCATTTTTTAAAAATCTCTGATGGATAATAAGAAACTAATTACAGTGACTACTTCTGTGGGAATTTGGGGAAAAGGAGCAAAGAACAAGAGGGACACTTTTCAGAAAACTTTGGTAATAAATCATGTGAATGAATTCATTATCCAAAATACAAATTTAAAAAATTAAATAGACAAGATATAAAGAACCCGTCTAGGGACTTGGCACTCAGAAGGCCTTTATAAGATATTCCAAGAATAGCGGTGGTGGCTTCTGGAATTGCTGTAATAAAGCTAGCTTAGAAAAGATTCGAGAGGATGGTGTTTGTTCCAACATGTAAATACTTTCACGAGAGATAAGCATAGTCTCATTGGTGGATGGTATTTGGGGACTCAATATCTTTAGGTAACTTTCAGGGATATTTACAAATTAAGACTTCCCTAATAAAACATCCTTATTAATCAAACACTTTCATTTTTCTAATATCTCATTTTACAAATCTAGCAGGCACATTACCTACCTTAATTAAAAGTTTTTCACAAATCAACTTCTAAGTCTTATTCTAAAATGATCAAACTATGTTATTCTAAATATTAAAATACTAGCCTTACTATTTAAAATTTTGAGCAAATGTTTGAAGTCCCATTTACTTAAAAGGAAAAACCTGACTTTATATAGTAGCTATTAAAAGAGAACATTTCAGCGTGGTGGCGTGTCATATAACACAGGACAAGGCAGTCTAAAGTCACCTGCTGTAATTCCTCGTGACAAGCTTCCATGTGTCAACAGTATGCAATCTGCTTTTCATAACAATTGATTTCACAAAAAGTGGGTAAATTTATGCAATAGGAATTACAGTGATTGAATATCTGTTTTCTTATAACCTCCTAGCAAACGGTCCTTTTTCCATTTCAAGTTGTCATTGAGTCATCATAAATGTGCTCCCATACAGAAGGGCTGCATGGGATGCTGTCATTCATCAGCTACTGTCAGCTGCCCTAAAAGGCACATGTTTCCCTGGTTTAGCTTTGTCAATATAGAATTTGTCATTGGAGACTACTATCGCCCAGGAGTCTACCATTCATGAGTATGATATGCTGTGTGGCATTCCATTATCCAGGGCCCTGTTCAACATTTTACAGGATTCCTAACCACTATTTAGGACAAACGACTCTTTTAAAACACTTCATTCATTCAAAACTTGGTGGACAAGAGAGAAAAAATTAAATTAAACCAATAACAAATATGTTTAGTGCACACAATTCTAGAGACCGTCTCTCACTAGAAAAGAACACATGGATTCATTCTTGTCTGACATCAGTGTTGCATCATGACTCTGAGATTTCCTTCCTTCAAAGATAAACTGAGTTATATCCAACATAGGGTCTTATCTTCTTCTCTGTGAAAGCACTACTCTTTTTAATGAATACTAGCTCTCATTAGCATCTCAGTACTTCCACTGTCAGCTGATAAATGCTCCACAGTTCACTGTATATTTATTTCATTTCATCCTCAAAGAAGTCCCAGAAAACAGATATTGTGTCCACTTTACAGATGAGAGAACTGAGGCTCAGAGAATAAAGAAATCTGACGAAAATCACACAGCTGTAAATAGCAGAAATTGGATTGGAACCTCCATCTGTGTGATTCTCCAAATAAGCTCCTTCCAATACATTATGTTTTCTCCCCTCAAGACCAAGCCACATAATTGGTATCTTCTCCCTTCTCTTATACCCTTACAGCACCTGGTGTAATAAGTACATAATGTTGAGAGACAATTCTTCATGGCATTTCTGCACATCCTTGGACTATCTTTCTAATGACGTTTGTATAGCAAACAACCTTGGAAGATACACGTAGTGTCTCCCTTCTGAGGCAGAGGAAGATTTGTTTTCTGTCCAGGATAATAAAGATCATGTGTCCCTGTGTAGCAAAGGCAGGTTTGGCTAACAAGTCTCTTTAGAAGAATGAAGGGAGGGGTTTCAAAGCTCAGTGTCCTCAACTATGACACAACCCACTGTGTGTGCTTCATCCATTTGGGCTGCTTTCCACACCCACATGGGACCTGAGAGGTGGGGCAGAACTGATCCAATAAAAATATAACCTATGGAAACAAACCAATGATAGAAGCTCATGCTTCCTGCTGTGCTGAATGATGCAATCCCAGTGGTCTGGCGTGGCAGGCTAACTTGTGAGCTTGCAGGCAGGGCAGAATTACAGCCCCTCACAGTTCTTGACAATAGCAGGTACTCTATGTATACCTGCTGAATTTTTCAAGAACATAAGGCAGTGTTCAAATATTTTTCAATTTAGCAAATCATGGATGTATAAAAACTCTGCTCTGAGTAATATTTCACTAAAGAATATTTTGCTTAGACAGGTAATCTATTTTCTGATACACAGTAAGAGAACTTGATATAACCAACTGAGCAGTCACACAAATGCCTTATCTCTTTTGTAATACTAAAGAGTAATTCCTGTAAGGATAAATAAATCAGGTAAGTAAGTAAGTAAGTCCATTTTCTATTCTGAGCAGGCAGACTACAGTGTAATCTAATTAATGTTATCAGATTAATAATTATAATAATAAATAAAAAGAATCTTTGATTTCTTTGATTCTTTGAATCTTTGATTTGATTTGTCCAAAGCCAATGAGATTAAGTTTCAGATTCTATTTTGTTTATTTATGAAAAGACAGTATATAATATTTGGCTCTGAAAAAAAAATGTTTTTTCTAACATCATTTCAAATGTATTTTTTGCCTAGTGAAGATTCTCGTATCAGCTGAGTCACAAGTTACCTGACGTTGTTTTTAGGAAATTTAAACTGCAAATACCAGCAAGAATTAATCATCCTCTTTTTCTTTTGCTCTCAGATTATCTTCCTAAATTAGAGGCTTCTTATTTTTAAACTCCCTTAACTTAATTTATGAGCATAATGATGCAATGTGCACAATGAGATGAGCACACTGTTCTTTAGGAGACAATACAGAGTAATAAAAAAATTAGAAAAGGTTAAGGTAAATTAAGATGGGGTTTGAGCAGGGGAGAGATAAAATCAAGAAGCTGGTATTAAAAGATTTTTGCATGGTTAATGTTTTCCTTACTAGGTTAGGTTTTGAACTATTAACATGTTTGTAAATTCTGCTAGACTAGTAATTTGAAGAGAATTGGAGAAGGAAGAAAAGAATAGGCCTATTAAATACTGGCAAGTTTTTGAATGTTCTTCGGCATTTGACAGTTGAATATGCTGGCTGTTCGGGAAACTATAGGAGAGGCACAGCACCCAGATTCCTGAATACCTGGTTTTGGAGCAAATTTCTCTATTCTCTCCATAAAGTCTGTTTTTTTCCTCAGGGTCACTTTCTGCAGATGGCATAAGTGGGGAAAGAAGAAGCCGGAAGATGTTCCTGAGCATGTTACCTGTTGTAAGTAACCTATATATTTTTCTATGGTTCAGACTGCAGCTGACAACACAGTGTATTTTAAATCAATAGAGGGTAACCAGCCCTCTTCTTAATGTACCATGTTTAACTCTTACTGTTTCCAGCCACCTCACACCCTGCCAACAGTCTGCTCAGCCAGTGCTCCTAAGCTCTAGTGAACATCAGAAACACCTGGAGAGTCTGTTAAAACACAGACTCGCTCCTCTGCCCCTTGATTTAGGCAGGGTGGGGACATGGATTTGCTTCAGGAACAGCTCCTAAATAATGCCGATGCTGCTGATTCTGCAAGCACCACTGTGGCACACTACGTTATCAAGAATGCAGAGTAGGAAATGTACCAGACTTGACGCTTTTAGCTTCTACATTTTTCTCCTCATGAAGATTAATGTTAAGGTTGGGGGGAGAGGGGAAACTATGGCTTTTATGCTATCTTATCACTCTGATGGCCATAGAGAAAAATGTTGCATTTTGGAAGTTTTAAAAAGAATTGTTAATGTTAGAATTCTAAGGGCTATACTAAAGTTATTTTTTACCTTTAAAATTCCATTAAAGCCAAAATGATTATTGCCACATAATTGAGTGTAAATACGTTGTGTCTGGTCTCTGAGACGTTCTATATAAAGCCATTTTCTGCATAGCCTAAGGTTCAAAATATGGTAGTTAGCTCACTGTAATTATTTATTATTATCATTGTCAATACCTAAGATTTATCAAGCATCTACTAAGGATGAAGGGCCAGAATGAGTGCTTTCTCAAATATTATATAATGTCACTAAATATCATCATAGTAGAAATAGAAGACCCAGTTTTTGTTTTGGTCATATGATATGGTCTGGTTCTCTATAGGTATAAAGTTGCCTACTGAACTTAAAGAACTCTATTTAATTGTGTGTAGACATAGCCTTTGAAAACTTTTTACATTCTGAACCCATTGTTTTAGGCCAGCATTATCCTGATACCAAAACTAGACAAAGATTTCACCACAAAAAAATTACAGACCGTGTTCCTGAACATAGACACAAAAATCCTTAACTATAAAACTTCTGAAAAAAAACCATAGAAAAAAATCTCTTATAACTCAACACATCAAAGAGATACCACTACGAACCTAATAAAATCACAAAAATTGAAAAGACTGTACCAAGTGCTGCTGAGGAGGCAAAGCCTAGAACGCTCATATATTTCTGATGGAAATGCAAAATAGTATAACCACTTTGGAAAATAGTTTGATAGTTACCTATAAAATTAAATATACATTTATATAACCCACTAATCTCACTTCTAGATATGTACTTAAGAGAAATGAAAATGAATTCTCACATAAAGACTCACATTCAAATGTTTACAGCAGCTTTATTCATAATTGCCAAAAACTGGAATCAGGTAAAATGCTCACCAGTTGAATAAAGAAAGTATGCAGCAGCCGTGCAATGGAAGCTTACTCAGCAACGAAAATAACAGCCTACTGATACATGCAACATCCTGGATGAATCTAAAAAGTATGCTAGATAAAAGGATCCAGACATGAAAGGCAACAAAAATATTCTGTGTTTCCATTTATGTATTTTATTGATATGACCTTTCGGAAAAGGCAAAACTGTAGGCACAGAAATTAGATCAGTGGTTGCCAGAGACTGGGAATGTGGGCAAGTGATTGATTGTAAATGAGTAGGGGAAAACTTATTGGAGCAATGGCAATATTTTATATTTTGTTGTGCTTATAACACAGCTGTACAGTTATTAAAGTCATTGATATACACATTAAAATGTGTACTAAATAAAACTTTTAATATTTTTATTGTTTTTTATTTTGGTGGGGGAAAAGTGTTGTACTGAGAAGTGTTTTTGAGCAGCCCAGATGTTAGGGGTTTCCCCACCCCTTCTGGTCCTCCCAGAAATCTACATTTCAGTTGTCAAGAGCCTAGTCATGGTCAAACAGTGCATTAACTTTAGTCACAAAAATGTAGTATGGCAAAGAATTTGGTATGGCCTAGAATTTGACAAGAAAAGGATTCATTCTGCTTAACCTAGCCTTAAGTATTTTCACATTACAGGGAGAAAGTGTTTTCTCTAACAAAATTACATAGTTGCACTGTTACTTTCCCTATGCCTTTTCATCAGAGAAACCTGGAATAAAATGATCTCTTTGGGGACTGTACATTTCCTAAGGCTCTAAAGAATAATCACCACACTGTACTATACTCCCACTTTTCTAACAGAGCCCCCAGAGCTTTACCCTCTCCTGGTTTGGCTTTGTCACTGCTGACTTCTCAATCAGGACTGGCTTACTCCATTCCAGCCAGTGTCACAGTTCCACTGACAATCTGTGATTTGCAAACCCACTGTTAGTTATCAGTTTCTTTTCCAGTTGTATAAATAGCCAAGGATCACTGAGGCTAGCTCACATCAGTGAGGACAGGAATTGAAATTTTTAAAATCTTTTTCTTTTTTGACCCCCTTCACCCATTTCTCCCACCTCGCACCTTCCACCTCTGGCAATCACAGTCTCTTCTCTGTATCTATGAACTTGGTTTGTTTGTTTTTTAGATTCCACATATAAAAAAGACCATATGGTATTTGTCTTTCTCTGTCTGATTTGTTTCACTTAGCATAATGTCCTGAAGGTCCATCCATGTTGTCACAAGGGGGAAGATTTTATTCTTTTTTTAAGGCTGAATAATATTCCATTGTGTGTGTATATATATAAAATTTTCTTTCTTTTCTTTTTTTTTTTTTGACCATGCCATGTGGCTTGCAGGATCTCAGTTTCCCAAACAGGGATTGAACCTGGGCCATGGCAGTGAAAGTCTGGAATTCTAACCACTAGGCCACCAGGGAACCCCCAGTATATATCAACATTTCTTTATCCGTTCATCCATCAATGGACACTTAGGCTGTTTCCATAATTGGCTATTGTAAATAATGCTGCAATGAACATGGGAGTGTTTTAAAAAAGTAATTATAAAGAGTTTTCTTTTTGTGCCTACAGCCTTTATAATTCAGGAAAGGTTATAGGTATTCCTTCATTGAGAGTGTGTGCTTGCTTAGGTATTTCAGTCCTTTGATACAAGCAAAACATTCTCCACAGTTCTAGAAGGAGCATGAATTTTGAGGGGGGGAGGAAGGTTGCACCTATTCTCATCTTAGATATACAAGTTGTACACAATCCTTGTTTAATAGTTGTTTAATATTTGTTGCTGCCAAATACCTGAATGACACATCAAAAGATAATAAAAGTCACATTCAAAACATATTTTTATTTGAGCATCAATAAGGATAATAATGCTAATGAACAAACACACTTCAAAAAATATTTAAATAAGAGTTTATAATTATACAAATAACTGGTCACCATGGGAGCATACCTGTAGACCAAATTATCATTTTGAAATGAGTAAATAAATAAAAGAATTAGTCACTTATTCTGTTTTTCCTATGTGAACAGTAACACTGGATAATTTAAAGGTAGATGGGAGGAAGTTTAATAGAAGTATTGCAGCTGATAAATGAAGAAGAAATGATAGAATTAAAGTATCACCATTTAGCAATATGTTATGGATCTAGATATTCATCATCAATGGCTGTGACATCACCAAAAAAGATAGATAACAAGACTATCACTATCACTGTTATGTGTGTTCTCAAGCAAGAAAGAAAACGTATGTTAAAAATAAATACACACATACACACAATCTGAACATGAATCAGATGCTTTGGTCACTACAAGGGACTGAGGAATATGTAAAACACACATGGAAAGGCAATCAGCACAATTCAGGTTGTGGGAAATAACTTTCAGGAGAAAAATGTTCCATTACTTTGACAAATTAGTTATAAGGGGAAAAAGAGAGTGGGAGTAGTCTATAGACTGAAAAAGCCTTAAGAAATATATCAGCCATTTGCAATGTGTAGTCCCTATCCAGATCATGATTCAAACTATAAATGAAATATGACATTTGCAACAGAATAATGTAAACATTGGATATTAAGTATTCTTAATAATGTCTGACAATTGTATCAAATTTATGATTTTAAAAAGTGTCTTGAGCCTTTGAGAGAGTAAGGCAGTGTTGAGACCATCGGCACTGAATATGCAACTGAAACACAGTTAAAGCCTCTATATAAACTTGTAAGATTCTGGCGGGCAGGTGCAGAGAACTACTTGTCTTAACAGCTGCAGGAGACAAGTCTGTTACGTTTACAGGCCAGGAACGTGCAAGAATCAAGAGCAAATGTATTTCCACCCGTGTGCCTGACAGGGTCTTGGTGCTCTGGCCTGGTGTCAGGCTTGAGCCTCTGAGGTGGGAGAGCCGAGTTCAGGACATTGGATCACCAGAGACCTCTCAGCCCCACATAATATCAATAGCTGAGAGCTCTCCCAGAGATCTCCATCTCAATGCTAAGACCGAGCTCCACTCAACGGCCAGCAGACTCCAGAACTAGACTCCCCATGCCAAACAAGGAGCAAGACAGGAACACAGCCCCACCCATTAGCAGAGAGGCTGCCTAAAATCATACTAAGTTCACAGACACCTCAAAACACAACACTGGATGTGGCCCTGCCCACCAGGAAGACAAGAACCAGCCTCACCCACCAAAACACAGGCACCAGTCTCCTCCACCAGGAAGCCTACACAGGACACTGATGCAAACTCACCCACTGGGGGCAGACACCAAAAACAACAGGAACTACAAACCAGCAGCCTGTGAAAAGGAGACCCCAAACAAGGTAAGTTAAACAAAATGAGAAGACAGAGAAATATGCAACAGATGAAAGAGCAAGGTAAAAACCCACAAGACCAAATAAATGAAGAGGAAATAGGCAGTCTACATGAAAAAGAATTCAGAGTAATGGTAGTAAAGGTGATCCCAAATCTTGAAAATAGAACGGAGAAAATACAAGAAACGCTTAACAAGGATGTAGAAGAACTAAAGAGCAAACAAACAATGATGAACAACGGAATAAATGAAATTAAAAATTCTCCAGAAGGAAGCAGTAGCAGAATAACTGAGGCAGAAGAACGAATAAGTGACCTGGAAGATAAAATAGGGGAAATAACTGCTGCAGAGCAGAATAAAGGAAAAAGAATGAAAAGAATTGAGGACAGTCTCAGAGATGTTTGGGACAACATTAAACGCACCAACATTCGAATTATAGGGATCCCAGAAGAAGAAGACAAAAAGAAAGAGTCTGAGAAAATATTTGAAGAGATTATAGTTGAAAACTTACCTAACATGGGAAAGGAAATAGTCAAGTCCAGGAAGGGCAGAGAGTCTGACATAGGATAAATCCAAAGAGAAACACACAAGGACACATATTAGTTAAACTCTCAAAAATTAAATACAAAGAAATAATATTAAAAGCAGCAAGGAAAAAGCAACAAAAAACATACAAGGGAATCCCCACAAGGTTAACAGGTGAACTTTCGGCAGAAACTCTGCAAGCCAGAAGGGAGTGGCAGGACATATTTAAAGTGATGAAAGGGAAAAGCCTACAACCGAGATTACTCTACCCAGCAAGGATCTCATTCAGATTTGATGGAGAAATTAAAACCTTTACAGACAAGCAAAAGGTAAGAGAATTCAGCACCACCGAAACCAGCTTTACAACAAACGCTAAAGGAACTTCTCTAGGCAGGAAACACAAGAGAAGGAAAAGACCTACAAAAACAAATCTAAAACAACTAAGAAAATGGTAATAGAAGCATACATATCGATAATTACCTTAAAGGTAAATGAAAATTAAATGCTCCAACCTAAAAACATAGACTGGCTTAATGGTACAAAATCAAGATCCATATATATGGTGTCTACAAGAGACCCATTTCAGACCTAGGGACACATACAGACTGAAAGTGCGGGGATGGAAAAAGATATTCCGTGCAAATGGAAATCAAAAGGAAGCTGGAGTAGCAATTCTCATATCAGACAAAATAGACTTTAAAATAAAGACTATTACAAAAGACAAAGAAGGAAACTACATTATGATCAAGGAATCAATCCAAGAAGAAGACATAACAATTGTAAATATTTCTGCACCCAACATAGGAGCACCTCAATACATAAGGCAAGTGCTAACAGCCATAAAAGGGGAAATCGACAGTAACACAATCATAGTAGGGGTCTTTAATACCCCACTTTCACCAATGGATAGACCATCCAAAATGTAAATAAAAAAGTAAACACAAGGGCTTCCCTGGTGGTGCAGTGGTTGAGAGTCCGCCTACCAATGCAGGGGACACGGGTTCATGCCCCAGTCCGGGAAGATCCCACATGCTGCAGAGCAGCTGGGCCCGTGAGCCATGGCCGCTGAGCCTGCGTGTCCAGAACCTGTACTCCACAGCGGGAGAGGCCACAACAGTGAGAGGCCCATGTACCGCAAAAAAAAAAAAAAAAAAAGGAAACACAAGCTTTAAATGACACATTAAACAAGATGGAGTTAATTGATATTTATAGGATATTCCATCCAAAACCAACAGAATACACTTTCTTCTCAAGTACTCATGGAACATTCTCCAGGATAGACCATATCGTGGGTCACAAATCAAGCCTTGGTAAATTTAAGAAAATTGAAATCGTATCAAGTATCTTTTCCAACATCAATGCTCTGAGACTAGATATCGACTACAGGAAAAAAACTGTGAAAAATACAAACACATGGAGGCTAAACAATACACTACTAAATAACCAAGAGACCACTGAAGAAATCAAAAAGGAAATTAAAAAACTCCTAGAAACAAATGACAATGAAACACAATGACCCAAAACCTATGGGATGAAGCAAAACAGTTCTAAGAGGGAAGTTTATAGCAATACAATCCTACCTCAAGAAACAAGAAAAATCTCAAATAAGCAACCTAACCTTACACCTAAAGCAATTAGAGAAAGAAGAACAAAGGAAACTCAAAGTTAGCAAATGGAAAGAAATCATGAAGATCAGATCAGAAATAAATGAAAGACAAATGAAGGAAACAATAGCCAAGATCAATAAAACTAAAACCTGGTTCTTTGGGAAGATAAACAAAATTGATAAACAACTAGCCAGACTCATCAAGAAAAAAAGGGAGAAGACTCAAATCAACAGAATTAGAAATGAAAAAGGGAAAGTAACAACTGACACTGCAGAAATACAAAGGATCATGAGAGATTACTACAAGCAACTATATGCCAATAAAATGGACAACCTGGAAGAAATGAACAACTTCTTGGAAAAGTACAACCTTCCAAGACTGAGCCAGGAAGAAATAGAAAATATAGACAGACCAATCACAAGCACTGAAATTGAGACTGTGATTAAAAATCTTCCAACAAACAAAAGCCCAAGAACCAGATGGCTTCCCAGGCAAATTCTATCAAACAATTAGAGAAGAGTTAACACCTATCCTTCTCAAATTCTTCCAAAATATAGTAAGGAAGGAACACTCCCAAACTCATTCTATGAGGCCACCATAACCCTGATACCAAAACCAGATAAAGATGTCACAAAAAAAGAAAACTACAGGCCAATATACCTGATGAACATAGATATAAAATCCTCATTAAAATACTAGTAAACAGAATCCAACAGCACATTAAAAGGATCATACACCATACACCAAGTGGGGTTTATCCCAGGAATGCAAGAATTCTTCAATATATGCAAATCAATCAATGTGATACACCATATTAACAAACTGAAGGATAGAAACCATATGATAATCTCAATAGATGCAGAAAACGTTGCCACAAAATTCAACACCCATTTATGATAAAAACTCTCTAGAAAGTAGGCATAGAGGAAACCTACCTCTACATAATAAAGGCCATATATGACAGACCCACAGCCAACATCATTCGCAATGGTGAAAAACTGAAACCATTTCCTCTAAGATCAGGAACAAGACAAGGTTGCCCACTCTCACCACTATTATTCAACATAGTTTTGGAAGTTTTAGCCACAGCAATCAGAGAAGAAAAAGAAATAAAAGGAATCCAAATCAGAAAAGAAGAAGTAAACTGTCACTGTTTGCAGATGACATGATACTATGCATAGAGAATCCTAAAGATGCTACCAGAAAACTACTAGGGCTAATCAATGAATTTGGTAAAGTAGCAGGATACAAAGTTAATGCACAGATATCTCTTGCATTCCTATATACTAATGATGAAAAATCTGAAAGAGAAATTAAGGAAACAGTCCCACTTACCACTGCAACAAAAAGAATAAAATACCTAGGAATAAACCTACCTAAGGAGACAAAAGACCTGTATGCAGAAAACTATAAGACACTGATGAAAGAAATTAAAGATGATACAAACAGATGGAGAGCTACACCATATTCTTGGATTGGAAGAATCGACAATGTGAAAATGACTCTGCTATCCAAAGCAATGTACAGATTCAGTGCAGTCCCTATGAAACTACCAATGGCATTTTCACAGAACTAGAACAAAAAATTTCACAATTTGTATGGAAACACAAAAGACCCCAGTTAGCCAAGGCAATCTTGAGAAAGAAAAACGGAGCTGGAGGGACCAGGTTCTCTGATTTCAGACTATACTATAAAGCTACAGTAATCAAGATAGTATGGTACTGCCACAAAAACAGAAATATAGGTCAATGGAACAGGATAGAAAGCCCAGAGATGAGATAAACCCATGCATATATGGTCACCTTATCTTTGATAAAGGAGGCAAGAATATACAATGAAGAAAAGACAGCTTCATCAGTAAGTGGTGCTGGGAAAACTGGACAACTACATGTAAAAGAATGAAATTAGAACACTTCCTAACACCATACACAAAAATAAACTCAAAATGGATCAATGACCTAAATGTAAGGTCAGATACTATAAAACTGTCAGAGGAAAATATAGGCAGAACACTCTATGATATAAATCATAGCAAGATCTATTTTGACCCACCTGCTAGAGAAATAAAAATTAATTAATTAATTAAAAAATGGGAGCTAATGAAACGTAAAAGCTTTTGCACAGCAAAGGAAACCATAAACAAGACGAAAAGATAACCCTCAGAATGGGAGAAAATATTTGCAAATGAAGCAACTGGCAAAAGATTACTCTCCAAAATGTACAAGCAGCTCATGCAGCTCAATATCAAAAAAACAAACAACCCAATCCTAAAATGGGCAGAAGACCTAAATAGACATTTCTCCAAAGAAGATATACAGATTGCCAACAAACACATGAAAGGATGCTCAACATCACTAATCATTAGAGAAATGCAAATCAAAACTACAATGAGGTATCACCTCACACCAGTCAGAATGGCCATCATCAAAAAATCTAGAAACAATAAATGCTGGAAAGGGTGTGGAGAAAAGGGAACCTTCTTGCACTGTTGGTGGGAATGTAAATTGATAAAGCCACTATGGAGAACGCTATGGAGCTTCCTTAAAAAACTAAAAATAGAACTACCATATGACCCAGCGATCCCACTCCTGGGCATATACCCTGGGAAAACCATAATTCAAAAAGAGTCATGTACTACATGAACTACAATGTTCATTGCAGCACTATTTACAATAGCCAGGACATGGAAGCAACCTAAATGTCCATCGACAGATGAATAGATAAAGAAGATGTGGCACATATATACAATGTGATATTACTCAGCCATAAAAAGGAATGAAATTGAGTCATTTGTAGTGATGTGGATGGGCCTAGAGACTGTCATACAGAGTGAATTAAGTCAGAAAGAGAAAAACAAATACCATATATTAATGCATATATATGGAATCTAGAAAAATGGTACTAAGGAACCTAGTGGCAGGGCAGGAATAGAGATGCAGAGGCAAAGAATGGACTCATGGACACAGTGGGGGAAGGTGAGGTTGGGACGAATTAAGAGAGTAGCATTGACATATATACACTACCATGTGTAAAATAGATAGCTAGTGGGAAGCAGCTGAATAGCACAGGGAGATCAGTTTGGTGCTTTGTGATGACCTAGAGGGGGGGAATGGGGAAGGGGGGAGGGAGGCTCAAGAGGGAGGCAATATAGGTATACATATAGCTGATTCAGTTTGTTGCACAGCAGAAACTGAACAACATTGTAAAGCAATTATAATCCAATAAAGATGTTAAAAAAGGTAATATGCCAATAAAAAAAAGGATTACTTTCGCCAAAGAGACCTCACTGAAACCAGGCAGCGTGAATGTGAAGTAAACAAGATCTCTATATTTCTAGGATGATCTAAAGAAAAATTCTGTTATAAAATACTCTTATAAAATTCCAGTGTTGAATGAAAAATTGAATTAAAGATGATTAATATGAAAAGGAATTGAGTAGTGTAAGAAAGTGACAAAGAACAGGCAAAGTTTTCCAGTATAGCCGGAAGGCTAGTGAAGATGGTAGTCTGGGTAATCAGTTGACAGTTGAGTCTAGTGAAAAAAAAAAGCTTCATTGGGTCTGGGGAAGTAGAAAACTATGTTTAGAAAAGGGAAGAACTAAGTTTGATGAGGCATGGATGGTGATCAAATGAAGTTTGTCAGTTGACTCTAAAACAAGAAAGGTGGGCTTCCCTCGTGGTGCAGTGGTTGCGAGTCCGCCTGCCGATACAGGGGACACAGGTTTGTGCCCCGGTCCGGGAGGATCTCACATGCCGCGGAGCGGCTGGGCCCGTGATCCATGGCAGCTGAGCCTGCGCGTCAGGAGCCTGTGCTCCGCAACGGGAGAGGCCACAGCGAGAGGCCCGCATACGGCAAAAAAATAATAATAATAAAAATAAAATAAATAAAATAAGAAAGGTAATGTGCATCTCCTTTACTGTGAGAGAACATTGCCTGTATTGTAAGAAGCTAAGTTCCATGGAAGTAAACAGTATTCTTTTCCAGTCATCAAACATTTTCTTCTTGATGAGCACAGCTACTGCGGTTTAGGTACATTTTTTTTTAGATTCTAGTAATCCTTACCCTGCTGTACACAGTGCCCACATAAGTTATCTCATATGATCAATAGGATAATGTTTAAAAAAAAAGAACAAAACACCATGGTCATCAAATACCTCCTGGAGTCCACTCATCACCAATTAAAAGAGTAAATGGAGGGACTTCCCTGGTGGCGCAGTGGTTAAGAATCCACCTGCCAATGCAGGGGACACGGGTTCAAGACCTGGTCTGGGAAGATCCCACATGCCACAGAGCAACTAAGCCTGTGCATCACAACTACTGAGCCTGTGCTCTAAAGCCCACAAGCCACAACTACTGAAGCCCACGCACCTAGAGCCGGTGCTCCTCAACAAGAGAAGCCATGGCAATGAGAAGCCCGCGCACTACAACAAAGAGTATTCCCCTCTCTCTGCAACTAGAGAAAGGCTGCACGCAGCAACGAAGACCCTACGCAGCCAAAAATAAATAAATAAGTTTTAAAAAAAAGAGTAAATGGAAAAGTTGGTTTTCTTTTTATACTGCAAGGATTTTAGCCTGAAAAAGAGTTTAAATCATTATTATATATTTTTTTGTGAAAATTTCAAAAATATGCAAGCAAAGCTTTGTTGGCCTAAAGTTCATTTTAAGAAGTCAGAGATGTCTATTTCTTTTGAATGTCCTGATTCCCCTCCTTTATTTGTTGGTATATCATACAGGCGTAACAAACATAACTTACTGTGGACCCTTAGTGAACTGGAGAGATTTTAATGTGAGTTTTGTCTACAAAAACAAATATAATTAATCTATAGAACTTCTATTTTGTATAAGTTTGGAGTTAATTTGACAAAAAATGATTTCTTTATATAAAATATGTTAAGTGATCGAAAAGTAACTTTAAAAGAAAACATAGTGAATTTTATCTTAATTTAGTAGATGATAGTTATATCATCTTGGCAATTCCATTTTACAGTATCAACTACCTTACAAAAATGGAGACAGCAGCATTAGTTAAAATCCCAGAGCAAAATTCATCTCAAAGTTCAAAAACGGAAAAAAAAATATTAGTTTTCTTTATTTATCTGCTACAGGTACTTATCTAAAGAAAACTAGATTTTTCTGTGTGCCTTCTATTTCATGGAATGACTTCATTTCATATATTGCCTATTTCTTTTTGAAACTCAGCAATCTTTTAACATCATAAAATATTTAATAAACTTTGAAGTTTAAAATTTCTCTACCCCATATTATTGCTAATATATCTTGCATTTATAAAACACATTTGCCTTCCTCATCCAAATGCTTTGACATGTATTACCTCACTCTCCCCTCACAATTATGTATTTTTTCAAAAGGTTTTACCCAGATTTCAAATATAAAAATGGTAACAATCACTTATTACTTTTAAAGTCATCACAACAAATGTAAATTGTATCCTCACGAAGAGAGTGAAATACTAATAGATACAAGAATATGTTCTGTTTACAAGGAATTTCATAGGAATTTTTTTGCTTGCATTTATACTGCAAGTGGGAACTGCAATCACTGGAATTGTGTGAATCATTAGGTTTTCATAGTATGAGAAGACTTGCCTCAATGTTGAGTGACAAGTTTTGGATTGGACCATTAAATGTGTAATTCTATAGAGAGACAGCAGTATGGATTATTGAGGTTTGAGAAAAAAATTTACGTACTTTAAATCCTAGAGCACATGACTTCTAAGAAAAAACTGGAGCCATGATTTTCAAAATGAATAGGCAATTTCAATCTGAGTTTTTCTGTAGGGGAAAATGATGTTTAAATATTATGGTGAAAGCTTGCTAAAAAATTATATTTATTACTTTAAGGAAATAGTCTCTTAGTGATAGTGGTTATGATACTGTCTGCTGTTGTAAGCATCATGATTAGACATTGAAATAAATAGCATTAATAATTGACTCTTTATGTATGTAATTCACAGAGTGTTGGGGTAATTGTATTCTCTTGAGATTCTCACGAAAACTAGGAACCTCTTTCCCCTAACATATAGATGAAAGATAAATCGGTAGGTTGGTAGGTAGATACCTAGATACATAGGTAGATACTATATCTAGTTTATATTTCTAGGGAGTCACAGACCACTTGAGTCTTTAAGTATCCATTGACCTCCTATGACCTTTGCTTCATATATTTGAATATGTCAGTAAACTGCTTAGACCCTGGGTATAGAGAACTCACCTGAAGATAGTTATATTATCTTGATATCAGACCCTTTGATTGACCTACTCAACCATTTAATATTTTATAAATGAAATATACTTATTTTAATCCAAATTCTCACCCGTTACTCTTATATTTTTATATAGAAGTTAAACCATTTATAAAGAGGAGCAATATTTAAAAGTCTTGATATACTTAGGAACATTCTGTTTTATTAGGACAGTTTTTATTGATGTTATTAACTTAAATTAGGCAACCCTAGGATTGCCTAGTTAAAGTTAATAACCTACTTTTACCCTTTCTTTTCTTAGGCCTCAGGCATTGTTCCAGATTTTCTCTGTTGAGCTTCCCATTATTTTGGCTTTGAGATTTAACATGTTAGAGATAAGCATGGGGGAGTCATGTGTCCAAGTCTTTCAACTAATAAATGGCAGTCCTCAAACTGAGACTGTAAGTGGTGGCTGTGCTGATAACGGCACTGATTCAAATTACAATTGTACAGAAAGGTAAAGAAAATGGCAGTTGTTTTGTCCCTTGGTTGTCGAGGCCATGTTTTGTTCCATTAAAGAAGACACAGTATGTGCAAGTCATCCTCCCTTCCGCCTTGGGGCTTCTAGCCCCTTGGTTTTTGCTTTAGGTGAGAGCTCTGCTGAATAGACAAGTAGCAATGGGACTAGAGTAGGTTCTCCAGTTTTCTGCTTCTGCCAAAGTCATGGGGAAGAGTTGCTTTTTCAGTTCTTTCTTAAAGGAGTTATTTTAAAGGGGTCACCCACTTATTTTAAACATCTAGTATATTCCACTTGCAATGGCTATGAAAAACTAACCAGTTACATGCATAACACTATTGTTTTCTTAACAATTGCTGAAGACAGTTGGAAATACAGCCAGAAGACAATCACATTATATTGAATGGCATTTGCATACTTCATTTATTTCCCCCTCAAGCACTGCAGCTGGAATAGCTGTTAGGAAGCTTTAAAAATATGCAAGAATATTTTAAACCTCCAGAACACTCAGACTTCAAACTACTTTTTCTTCTTGTATAACATCTTTAAATAATTAATTATTTCTTTTGTTTCTTTTTTAGTCTTCTGGTTTGGGAAATATAAAGGTAACTGGAAACGAAAGGAAAACTCACAGAGGAATTTATCTGTGATTTTTCAATTTCCATAAAACCAACAACCTTGCTTTTGAGACTGCTGGAGCAGATTCTGACCGAGGTCAATAGTACACTTACGTGTCACTGACATTTGTTAGCACTCCTACCTAAAAGCCACAGGACAGCATTCTGAAGCCTCTGTGAGCAACAGCACAAGGGGTCCCCAGGATTCTCAGTTTCTATTACCATCGATGTGTTTCTTTCAGAAGCATTTTTGAGAACTGGCTGTAAGCTAGCATCAAATGGTTTGGAACGAATCTGTTTTGTTGGAGGAAGGGGTTTAATTAACTTTTGAGCCACACGAATTAATCTGGACCTGAGTGAACGCTCGAAAACTGATTAAACTGAGGGCACCTATTCAGAAAATTTGACCAGGAAATAAATTCATTTCTTCAAGGTCAATGACCTTACAAGTTGATGGGTAGCTTAGATTAATGCACAGGGGGTTTCCAGTTTCAACCACTGCTTGGCAGAGCTTCCCAGCCCCTCACCCCTCCTCACCCCCCTCACCCCCCCTCACCTCCCCTCACCTCCCCTCACCTCCCCTCACCTCCCCACTCCCCTGCCCTCCAGCCCCGCCCCATGCTGCTTGCTGTCTACCTGATCTTGCTGTCAGTTTTTTCTGTGGACCAACATTTTCTCGCAGAAAGTTTTAGCACCGTTTTGTTTTATGGGAGGGGTGTGTGTGTGAAAAAGGCATTGCAATGAGCGCAGTGTTTCATTTTAATGTTTCATTTTATCCAAGGATGAATCATAACAGGTAATGATTAAAAATAAGACAGAGAATGGTCTTACTCAGGTTCATTTTTCCTTCTGAAAAATATTAAATGGACATCAAATAGAATGTGTTTATCAGACAGTTTCATAAAATCCCACTTGATTTAATGGTCTGCCTATTTTTCAGCAATATCTTTTATTTTTTTTCCTTAAGGCTAAACATAAACAACACTCACACACAGAAGCATTTAGAGACTCTCCTCTGTATATTATCTAGTAATGCAAGCTGGCAGGTCAGCTATTAACTGTAAGAATATTGAAATAATTAGAGCAATTTGTTTAAGGAATGAGTGAAAAGACTCACTGTGTATTCTAAGAGGAAAGGAAATGTCCCCCCAAAACAAAGCCCCATTAAGTTAAGAAGAGAATTTGAAACAGTTCAACTTTGCTACCTTCTTTTAAAAAATATTAAATTGTGGTCTTATAAGGTTCTCATCTACTATATTCTTCCATAGTTTACATGAAGTGGCAATGGGATGATTTAAGGTGTTTCTGTTTCCCCTTGATTTAATGTCAAGTATAATTTAGCAGACAATTATATACAATACCTTTGATAATTAATTTCCCACACCAAATTAGGTTTGGCAACTCTTACTGTTATATAATTTTTCTTGTAGAATAATATACACTTTCCTTTTTTTCTCTTTCTGTATATATTTTTAATTATTTTTGAAATAAACATTAATTACTCCACACAATTTCTAAGCAAACCTTCATATTTTAATAATAAATTTGTTTCTTAATATAGAGTGAAACATATTTTGTAAATATGCAAAAAAAGTTAGCAATAAAAGTTGCAAAAAAAGTTTGCAAAAAAGTTAGCAATACCTCAGAAGTAAGTCAGAGTTTAGTAAAACAAAGTTTTTCTTTTTTAAATTAAAAAGGTTAATTAAAAAATTCTGTGTACTTTAACAACTTCTTGCTCTGCAGGGAGAAGAGTTTTAATATGGCTAAATCAAAAAATACATTTGAAAGAAGTAGAAATAATGTCCTTATCAGATTTTGATATTTATGCTTTTAAAGCAATTTGAAAAATTCCTATGAATTAATGAAAAAAGTTATAACTTTGTTTTTCATAAAATAACTTCTGCTATCAATAGTATCTCCAGTCTATGGCCCAAAGTGTCTGATTAAATGCTGTTGTACTCCCTAAGTTTTATTCCAAATATATGACTTGTGTCCCCAAATTGTAAGTTTAAATGAGAGACATGGCATAACTCTTTGGATTTCCTATTGTGTTAACATGATGCTCAGCAGATAGCAGATTCTCAATAAATTTGTGAATTTAATTGAAGAGGCTGGGATAGCACTGAGAAGCAGTGAGCAGCTGGCCAAATGGGTAGCTGAGGTCTCATAGCTTTGGGCTTCCAAACTACTGTGCCAAGTCAAGGAGACTGGAGAGATACCAAAAAAGATGAGTGGCATGGGGTACTAGCAATGATTAATTTTTTATAACCTTTTTTCCCCCAGAAGTATTAGATGGTCAATGTGAAAAATATTCACCCCAGATAAAAGGAGAAAGGGGAGAAAGACATCCATAATCCCCAAACTCAAAGACAACCACTGTTAACATTTGTAACATTATAACGTAAATATTAACACTTGCTGCATTCCACCCTGTTTTTTCATATCACATTGCTCTGGTAGTACTTGTGCAGCACCATGTTATAAATTCTCTTTATAATTACAGTTTTTATTGATTATATAACCGTCCATTGTATCTCTGTATCATGGCTTCTTTAAGCATTCTCTTACTGTCAAAAGTGTTAGACTATTTCTATTTTGTAATATTATGAATAATGACTTAATGAGCACTTTTATGTGTAAAGTTTTTCAGACTTTTTATTTCCTTAGATTCCCAGAAATGAAATCAATGAATCAAAATATATGAACTTCTAAGTATATGAACTTTGATAATTCATTGAGATCAAAGTTAAATGAGAAGGCCCCATGTTCTAGGAAACCCCACTTAAAGGGCCACTGTACTTTTCATATGGATTGACTGTTGTTGATTCTGATTAGCCATATGCATTGCCTCCTTTGTTACCTGAAACAGTATCTGCTGAGTGTAGTCTAAAACTGTCTTGGCTGATCTACAGAGCAATTGTAGCTTCTCCTACTAAGGGTTTGCAAAGCCAGCATAACTGGAAGTTAGGTTTGTGCATTCGTATTTGGATTTTGTGTGACTTACCAGATTTACTGATTGGGATAAAAGACCCCTTGTACAAACAATTATAACAGGTTTTCTTGTGTTTTGATCCTATTTAAGTGAGAAATATTGCTTTTCTATATTTGTCAATAGCATCTGCAACCATATGAGTGGGTGGGGTGGGGGGATTCATAAGGAAATCTTGAAATCAACCTATTTTTATGTGTTTTCCAGCTTATTAGAATAGAATCCTATTTTTATTTTATTCCTATAATAGTTTATCTTTTTCATCAGGCAGAAAAATCTTTGTTGTATAGAAAGAAAATTTCTATAATGCTTCAGTAATCATAAAATTTCAGGTTTAGGGGGAGTTATTTTTAGTGATAAATTTGCAACTTTCTTTAGCCGAGATTTTGATCACAACTGTCAAATTTATGAGTATATACTGATCTGCCATTTATAGTAATTAAGGAACACATATTTCACCAAATTATATTATGTCCACTCAATGCTACTATCTGTTTTTCAACAAGTTCCATTAAAAATCAGATTAAAATAATTCCAAATGCAATTTTATGGGTTAACACACTCAGATCTATTCTTCCCCTCCCCTATTTCTGTATCTCAGAACATTTCCTAAGGTCCCTTGCCCACTGGCATCTCAGAAGATTCAGCCAGAGGCAGTATTATGGACTAAATGTCTCCCCCAAATTCATATTTTGAAGCCCTAACCCCTAATGCAGCTGTATTTGGAGATGAGGTGTCTAAGGAAGTAATTGCGATTAAGTGAGGTCACAAGGGTGGGGCCCTGGTCTGATAGAATGTGTCCTTATAGTCAGAAGGCACCAGAGAGCTTGTTCTCTTTCTCTCTCCCTGTCCATGCCCCGCGAGGACACAGCAAGAAGGCGGTCTAACAAGCCAGGAAGAGCTATCTTACCAGAAACCTTGACCTTGTACTTCTAGCCTTCAGAACTGTGAGAAAATAAATTTGTTTTTTAAGCCACCCAGTCTATGGTATTTTGTTAAGGTATCCCAAGCAGACTTATACAGGCAGGCACTGCCCAAAGATTAGAGGACAGAAGGAGGAGAGAAGTCTATCTGTTTCTGCCCCTTTCCTTCTGCTTCCTGTGGTATGTCTATCAGTGACTGCTTCTCCATAACTCCAGTTCCCTCCAGGAAGCCCTTCACTCTGAAGTTACAGTTCTGATCAAGACATTTCCACTGTGACTCTGGTTCCCACCAGGTGGATAACACTACCTGCCATGGTTCCTCCTGCTCTTGAGGTAGTAATGGCTTCCTGCTATTGCCTTACTTGCCTCTGTTTGCTCCTCAACAACTCTATCATCTGTGAAACAAGTTTCTATATAAATGTTTCTGAATTAAAGACCTAGAGTGGCTTCCACTTTCTTGGATAGGGTTTGACTAATACCATAATACCAGGGCCTTTTACTTAACAACAAAGCTTATTCTTTCAGGGGTTAGAATGAGTCTTTTAGGTAATACATCTTTCAGGCAATAATTGTTGGAAGGTCTTGCAATCCACTTGGACTTGATTAGTTGGTAATGTGAAATATGTTTCTCATTTTCTGCTAAAGTCTCTCTCTCTTTTTTCTCATAACTCATATGCATTAAAAGAGCAAAACAGCATAAATTACGGTGTTCACTTTTATTTTCTTTCATGTTCTTCCTCCTTCTTGCTCACTTACTTTTTTGTTATAAATATGTCAGTTTGAATAAAAAAGTGATGGAACCAAAATGATCCATGATAAAATTTACTGCTAAGAGACTCTGAAAAATCATGAACTCAGACACTGATTTTGTCACTGTGATTGCTTCTCTAAGCAATGGTCCTTTAGCTGTTGCACTAGGTGATGAGTTCTGCTTCCCATAGATGGTTTAATTTTTTTTTTTTTTTTTGGTCCACACTTTAAATGTACCTAGAAAATTCTCTGGATGGAATTTGATTGTAGATGTCTATTATATTCTGATGAATGCATATCTAGTCAGTCTTCTAAAGCTTTTTCAATTAGCATGAAGCTAACCTTGTAATATAGTAGCACACAGGCCACTGAAATGTCTCTCTTATGTAACAGTAGCCAGTCACAATTGACTAGGAGAAACTTTGATGTGGCTCTACTGGAAACTTGTCTGAATATGTTCTTCACTTTGATTTCTTTCTTCAGGACCTTGAGTTTTCTTTAGCATATTTCCAGTGAGGGCTGCAAGAAAATGTATACAAGATTTTAAATAAGACCTACCTGTCTAGTGTCCCACAGAAAGTGTTTTCTATAGATTTTGACTGTAAATACAAAGTGTTTATTATACACAATTCATTATCATATTTCAATATTTATCGATACCCCTGGGAGATGTGGTGTGCTTTCTTCTCAGTTGCTATATATTTTTAGCCTCATTCAACCAAAAAGGCATTGTTTAATTATATAAATGTTAATAAACCAATACTTTAATTGAAACTATAAAAATAATCTAATTTATACCCTCATAAAATATATTTTGACCTAAAATTATTAGCATTTATTTACAAATGCTGTGCTCTTTGTTCTTCCAAATTTTCATCTAAACAAATAGGATTCTTTTCTCAACTAGTACTGGAATTGGCATTAGCTTGGCCTCAATAACCTCTTCCAATCCATATGTGACACCATCTTTTGTCACAAAGACCCACTTAGCTAAACTATTAGAATTTTAAATGTATAGAACCCTTTTCTTCTCAAGCTTGGGAAGAGGGTACCAATTTATCAATACCATTGATACCATCAATACCATTATCATTATCATATAATACTTATTGCTTTCACCCAAGTTCATGATGCTGGGTTGGAGACAACTGATTATGTTAACTGCCTCTGTCCCTTTTTTAGTAAGAGAAGTTTGCCCAACTGTTATGCAGTATAAATAGAGAAAGTGACAGTTAAATATCAGATGCAGATCATGTGTTCTGATGTGCTCCACCACAACCAGTATTTTACAATAATTCAAGTATACTGTATGTTTTTATTTTGAGCTAAAACTGAGCTTGGGGGAAATTTTTACTTTCTACACTTTAAATTTGCTATGCAAGAAATGGAAAGGAATGTCCCCAGGCAGTGTCTGAATGACTGATGTTTCCCTTCTCACTGCAATTAGAGCATTCTGGCCCCAGGTGACTAGGTAGGTGCAGACACAGGTGACTCATTCTTGATTGACAGGCTCTGGAAGCCAGATGTTTGGGGGATTCCTGGGAGTAAGTGGAGGATTCCTTTGCCTTCAGGGCCGGTTTTGGAATAAGCCCTGGCTTCCTGACTAAATAAAAACTTGGATTCTCCTTCCTACCAGTGAGAATCAGAGTTAGAGTTGGAAGGCACCTAAGTGACAACCTCTTAAAAAGCCAGCATCACTTATAAATCTTCTATAGCAGATACTGATTCCGTCTCTGGCTGACATGGTTCTATGAGAATTTTAAAACTTTGGGTTTGCAGTTTCAGTACTTGATTCTTTTTTGCCTGCTTAGAAGTTTCCCTCCAACTGGTGCTGTGGACCAAACGACAAAACATATGGCATAAGAGTATGCTAATTTTCCTGAAATTAACATGTGGGTTTGTGACCAAATTGAAGAATTTAGGGTATAATCTTTCCATAATTTAAACATAAAAGAATATACGTGGGGCTTCCCTGGTGGCGCAGTGGTTGAGAGTCCACCTGCCAATGCAGGGGACGCGGGTTCGTGCCCCGATCCAGGAAGATCTCACATGCCGCGGAGCGGCTGGGCCCGTGAGCCATGGCCCCGGAGCCTGTGCGTCCGGAGCCTGTGCTCCGCAACGGGGGAGAGACCACAACAGTGAGAGGCCCGCACACTGCCCCCTAAAAAAAAAAAAAAAAAAAAAGAATATAAGTATCAAAAATATGAATTTAGGCTTAATAAGTGAAATACATGACTACTATATAGCAGTAAATCTTTTCAAGTTGGAAGTAATCTCCTTTTAAGTATTATTATTCAAACCATAATAGAACCACATTCTTCCTTTCTGACTCATCTAGAAGCCTACTTTAAGTAATTCCTAGACCAGGCTACTAATTTCTGACACTGTTCATTTTTACAGTCTGCTACAGAACAAACTTGGCAGCCAAGCCTCTTTCTTGAATTACAGGCAATTATATCTAATTACTTACTGGAAAGCTCAACTTGGAAGTTCCACAGACTAACTGAAACTTAACCTGTAAAAAGTTGAAGCCATTATTTTCCCCTGTGAAAACTCTTTCTATGCTGGTATTCCTTAGTTCAGTGAGTGTCATCCCATATAATTATTTATCAAAGAAAGAAATCTGGAAATTGCCCCTCTGTATATTTCCATCTGTCTTGCCATCTCCACTGTCAACAACTTAGTTCAGGTCTCCTGCATGTATTGAATGAAAAATATACCAAGATGCATGAATATATATATATATATATATATATATATATGCACACACTGTAACATTATTTTAATGTCCAATAATAGAGAATTTGTTACATAAATCACGTACGCATATCTCATTCAATAGAATATAGTGCAGCCATTAAAATGTTGATATGTATATAACATTTACATGTAAAATTTTACAGAAAGAGATATGTGGTATAATTCCATTTGTAATTAAAAACGCACACGTGTATAGTTGAGTGAACTTGATATTTTGGGGGGAAGAACATAACCTAAAACTGACAAAGTGGTTATATTGGAGAGCAGAATGAAGGATTGGGTGAGGAAGGAAGATTTTCCTTTTTCTTCTCTTTGTTTTAGGTGATGCTTAAATTTTTTTTCTTAATACAGTTCTTCCTTAAAAAACAATTTAAAAAATTCCAGTGGACTTATTCATATGATGATAATTTATAAGGATTAACAAACAGGAAACAAAGTTTAGTCTCAAGGAACATAACTATAGGAGTAAAACACATTACATGGGATGAATGAGATAGGAGGGTGGCTGGTAATTATCAATATCTTTTCAGAAATACTGAAATTGCATCAAAGTGTTGGCCCCTTTTTCTGGAATCACTAAAATGGGCTGTATCCAGGCTTTCACAGAGCCCAGATTTGAGTCATCCTCTGGAAGAAAAAACAGAAAACATGAGTTGCAAGTGCCAAAATCTAGATGTGCTGATAAGGTATAGTTGAGTATTGATAAACCGTGGTTAAGGGAAGCTCCAGAAAGTGAGTGGTGTTTAATGGGAGTGGCTTTCTGAGGACAGTTGTACCTCTGAAAACATCCATTTGTATGTACTCTCAGAAGAACACCTAAGAAAAATGTTACTCACTTCCTCACTACCCAGCCATGAACAGTAATCTGTTGTCACATACTGTCCTATGGGCTTTATATATATATTATGTTTTTAATCCACGTGACAACTTTTTTTTTTTTTTTTTTTTTTTGCGGTACGCGGGCCTCTCACTGTTGTGGCCTCTCCCGTTGCGGAGCACAGGCTCCGGACGCGCAGGCTCAGCGGCCATGGCTCACGGGCCCAGCCACTCCGCGGCACGTGGGATCTTCCCGGACCGGGGCACGGACCGTGTCCCCTGCATTGGCAAGCGGACTCTCAACCACTGCGCCACCAGGGAAACCCTACACATGACAACTTTTAAATTAAGCAATTAGGGTCCCTATGTTACAGATGAAAAAGGTATAGTTTAGAAAGGTTAAATAACTTGCCTATGGTCAGATACGAAGCATCAGAGTCAGGATTTGAACCCAGGTGTTAGTGAAAGAAAAGTTTGGGTGACACACTTAGAAAAATGCAGGGTCCAGGAAGGTAGTACAAGTGAACACAAAGGACCAGGTGTAAGGTATCAAGCAGGAACTGGTGGGAACTATGTGAACTAGAGAGCTGAAAGCAGATCTGGTGTTGTCAGATCTCCTATTTTCTATGAAAAGCCAGAACCCAGAATGATCCCCTTAGAGTTGGTATGTTCAGGCCTTATTGCCTTATTTTGGGTTGGTGCTTGCTTTCTTGGGTATTTTGACACAGGATAGCCAGGCAACTGGCTGTTTCTTTGGCATAAACCAATTTGCCACAGCCTGAAAACTTTCATTCCTACTGAGTGCCATATATTTGGGTGTACTGTCAAAATGACAACTGTGTTTTGTGTGGAGACAGTTTGGACAACTTTCATAAAACAGGTCAATAATTTTTTAATCTCAGTCTCAAAATTTATGTTATTGCAGCATGTGCTAGGAGAATGCCAGCTTGCCTGCTGGACTAGTACTCAGAGAACATACTTAACTAATAAATGTCTTTGGAGACAAATCATCTAATCTCCTTCTTTCTTTTCCCAAACATCTGAAATAGAGACTGTGATAAGCAATATATAAGGTTGCAGCTCAGATTGAAAATGGGACCTTGTTTCTCTCTCCCTTTACTCTTAAAAAAGGTTATTAAGCACTATTGAACTAGACACTTCACCCATATTATCCCATTTAACCCTCATAAGGATCCTATGAGCAGATAGAACTTTATACTGTTAATATGAGAAAACCAAGACTCTGAGAAGTAATTGTGTATCTTAAAAAATCACCAAGTACGTGGTCACACACAGCCTGGTTGTGCATGATTCTAAATATCACTGCCTTAATTACAGTCACTTTTATTCTGCCTCTTCCCAACCCATTTAATTTTCCTTTTTATGGTACCAGTCTCCATTAGGCATTTTCAGCTGCTGCCACGTTGATATCATTGTCATCACCTGCATGTACAGCCCATTCTCAATGACTATAATTCTGTCATGAACAAAACTCATGATTGACTTCTGCTCCATACCCTCCCCATCCTGTTGAAGAGGCCAGAAACCCTGGAGTACTTCCTTGACACATCCATCTCTTTTTCATCCCATATCCAATCCATCTTAAAGCCCTATTGATTTTGCCTCTTAAATATTGTTCCACTACAAATTGTTCTTTCCATTTCAATGCTACCATGCTAGACAAAACTACTATGATCTCTCAGTTGCACTTCTGCAGCAGCCCCTTCCCCTATGGCTTCTCTCTATGCCTTGAATCCATTATCCATAGAGGGAGAGCCAGGGAGATCCCTCCAGCTAGAGGGATACTCCTAAAATGCAAATATTGATCAAATCAATCAACATCATTCTACCCTCAAGTCCTCACTCTATTTAAATATTTCAGTAGTGTTTCCTAACCTTTTTTTTTTTTTTTTTTTTTTGCGGTACGCGGGCCTCTCACTGTTGTGGCCTCTCCCGTTGCGGAGCACAGGCTCTGGACGCGCAGGCTCAGCGGCCATGGCTCACGGGCCCAGCCGCTCCGCAGCATGTGGGATCTTCCCGGACCGGGGCACAAACCAGCATCCCCTGCATCGGCAGGCGGACTCTCAACCACTGTGCCACCAGGGAAGCCCTCCTATCCTTTTAAAGGCAATGATCAAAATCCTTAACCTGACCTAAAATGCCTATCTTATCTTGCTCTAGTATACCTCTTACTGCTTCCCATGACATGTGACCCCTTTCTCTTTTCATTCAAGCTTCAAAGAGAGGTAGGACAGGCCAGGTGCCCCCTGCCTTGGAGCCTGAGCCCACAATGTTCCTCTGCCTCATAAGTACCCTCCCACCACTCTTAATTTTGACCTCAGTTTAATATTTGTACTTTGGGAAAGTCTTTCCCGCTTGCCTAACCAGATTTTCCCTCCTACTGATGATCCAGCACTTCACTTTTTGGGTACAAAACTTAATTTTATACCTGCTTGAATGATATAATCTCGTGATAGACTCTAAGCTTCATTTTATGGAGCCATTGTTGTACACTATTGTATTTCCAACACATCTCAATTCTTGGAAAAAGTAGTCGCTCAGTCAGTGTTTGTTGAATGAATTGTTGAACGAATGTTTTCGTTTATGTTATTCCCCATAAAAAAAACCAAAATGGTCTTCCTTTCATTCATTAACTAAAAAGGTCCATATAGTTCATTCTGACTATTCCAGTAAGCATTATCTTCCTTCTTTGAATGTCACACATATTATACATTTCTATTGGCATTTACTTGTTTTTCTGTTTCTCTAGGAAATAAGCCCCTTAAAGTCAAGGGTCATATTTTACACTTTTTTTGATTCACCCCCTCCACTGCCTCTCTCCATATTATGCTACTTCTTGTTGCACAAATACTGCTAATTTAGATTTGGTATTAAATAAATACTAATTGGTATGAGGTTTCATGAAACTCATTAGGAAATGGATGGAGGGAGTATGAGGGAAACAACTTTGGCAAATTAACATCACTCTCTTTTTGGAATTTTATGTGTACCCAACTTTGGAAGTTTAAAAAAATAATATGGCAAAATGCAAAGATTTATTGAAAAGAGAAAAATGGAAAACTACATAATAGACAAATGCCAACAAACAAATTAAGGATAGAAATATGAAAGTTATACAGAATGGAACTTAAGGGAAAATTTATTTTTAAATAAAAAGGAATAGTTTATATTGATTAAGAGCCAATCCATTAAGTAGTTCTTGCCTGTAAACTCATATACACTGAATATAAGATCAAAATAAATATAGTACAGACTGACAGAAGTACAATGAGAGACTGAACTAACAATAATTCTAGGAAGCTTTAACCTATCCTAAAAATGGTCATGCACACACACAGACACATAGGAACACACACATTCTCACATACAACATTGAACCCTGTAGGGACCTCACATCATTTGCTAATGCCTTCATGGTACTTATAGAAGTTTTTCATATGCTAGGGTCAAACTAAATTCCCATAAATTGCTAAACCTAGATACTATTAAAGCTGTGCTGTATGGAGATAGTGCAAAATAGCTAGATAGTATAGTGAAAAGTTATCTAATCACTTGGAAAAAGCACAAGTTAATTTCTTAAATCTTAAAGACGAAATCACAAAACCCAACGTGTGGAATATATAAGCAAATTATACTGGATGCAAAAAGGTGGTATTTAGAAGAAAATTTATTGTATCACATGAGGACTTTAAAATTAAAATAAATGTATTTAAATATATAAGATAAAATATACTGATATTTGGACTAATGTTGATGCTTTGTGATATTTACTATAGATCTTTTTGTGATAAATAAACAACTTCAGATAAGGTTGAATTTCCCCCCAGTTTTCTCCAAGGTCCATCATCCTCTATCACAAATTGGATGTGCTTAAAGTACTTATTTTTATACTCATAATAATTATTTATAGCATAAGAAGCCATAGTATAATTTTGCTTTTAATTACATATATGGTGGGTAACAAAATTCAACTTGCTTTTATGCTTAACATTATATTTTCAGGATCAACCCAATTGATAAATGCATATAGAGATCACATTCACTCATTTTAACTGCTCTACAATATCCCATTTAGTTTATTTAATCCATTTTTCTACTCTTAGTCTTATAGGTAGTTTTTCTTGTTTTTGATTAGAGACAACATGGAGAAAATGATCATTGTACTGATTCCTTTGTTTACTTGTGAAAGAATTTCTCTATACCTAGAAGTGGATTTATACTTAAGAATTGGCATTATTTAGGTATATATTATACTTAAAAAGTGAATTGCAGTGTAATTACAGGATGGTGGAGTACACGTTCTTCCACTTTGCTAGATATTGTGAAATTGCTCTCTAAACTAGTTGCAACAGTTTATACTATAGTGTTCCCATTTCCTCAAATCCTTAAGTCAATGTTTTTAACACATTTTTATTTTTGCCAATTTTATAGGTACACAATTATCTCATTGTTGTCTTATTTGCATTTTCCCTGTTTACTATATGTTGAACCGATTTTCTTGTGCATATTGTTTTTTTGTGTTTCCTCTTCATATACTTTCATCATTTTAAATCATGTTATTTTTCTTATTCTTATGAGATTGTTAGTTACTATGGATTCTCATCTTTTGTTGTACAGATTGAAAATATCTTCTCCTAGGTGGTGGTTTCTCTTTCACCTTGTATGTGTTATTAAATATTAATCTCCATTTTAGTCTAGTAAATATGCTTACTACAAAAAGAAAAAATCTGAAAACACTCTACTAAGTGTTCAATTAGAGAAACTATTTTTTAAGCCAAAAGGAAACTGTAAGAATAAAACAAAATCAGAAGTGAATTAATCAGAAACTACAAAATTTATACAGAGGACAAGACCTGCTTCTTTGAAGATACCGGTAAAACTGACAAACTTCTTGCATGCCTGAGTAATAAAGAAGAGAGGAAATACAAATGATATTAGAAAGAAAAATAAGATTATCATAGACATAAAATTAACAGATAATGAAAGAAAAGCATCTGTAATCTTTTACTAATGTTTTTAAAACCATGAACTTAAAGGGACAGAATTCTTCAAAAATATAAAGGATAAATTTGACTCAAAAAAATGAGAAGACTCAAATAGATCAATAACCATAGAGGACACAGAAGAAAATAGACAAAACATAGATATCCTCCATCTCCAAAGGCACCTGACACCAGTGGTTGTATGCTGTTTTATCCCAGTCTTCAAGGAGCAGTTAATTATGTTATTTATGCTTCTCTCAATCACTGGAAAAAATATAGACATTCTCAAAATTGATTCTATGACTTTAACCCTGAAAAATTAATTCTGAAGTTCAAATCTAAGAGGAAATACAGTTGATCCTTGGACAATGTGGGGGATTAGGGACACCCACCCCCTGCATAGTCGAAGATCCACCTACTGCTCTCTCTGCCTCAGAAACAAAGGAATTAAAAAACCTAAGGGGAAGGAAGCTGAAACAGTTTGGATAGAATCAGGATTCAAATGCTAGTTCTTTAGATTCTACATACTGTGATCTCTAATCAAACACAAACTTTTCCCTACACTTAGTAATTTAAAGATCTGTAAAATAAAAATACATGTACTGTATTTATTTTTAAAAAAATCACAGACGTCCCTGGTGGCACAGTGGTTAAGAATACACCTGCCAATGCAGGGGACACGGGTTTGATCCTTGGTCCGGGAAGATCCCACATGCCGTGGAGCAACTAAGCCCATGCGCCACCCCTTCTGAGCCCACGTGCCACAACTACTGAAGCCTGCGTGCCTAGAGCCCATGCTCTGCAACAAGAGAAGCCACCGCAATGAGAAGCCCACACAATGTAGTGAGGAGTAGCCCCCACTCACTGCAACTAGAGAAAGCCCGTGCGCAACAAAAAAGACCCAACACAGCCAAAAATAAATAAATTTATAAAAAAAAAAAAGAAAAAAATTCACATATAAGTGAAACTGTGAAGTTCAAATCCTTGTTATTCAAGGGTCAACTGTACTCCAGAATTGTTAAGCATATTTAGAAAATGTAATGAATTCTGACTTGCTCTAACCCATATCAGAATATAAGAAATAGTTAACAGTAATTTAAGCAGCTTGGTATTTTTCTTAAATGACAAATATCTTCATTTGGAAGAATATGCTAATTATCATTTCAAATCAGTTGTGAAAATAGTATAAGATTTGAAAAACTATTGGGATAACTTGGGGGAAAACATGTTAGCATTCACTTCACACCATGTCCAAAAAGATCTGTAAAAATTAAAGATCTAAATTTAAGAACCAAGTATTATAAAATAATTTTAAAATGAAAGATTTTTAACTAACACAGGAAATACAGCACTTAAATAGAAAATAAATAAATAAATACGACCTTTCGGAAATAGAAAAGTTTTATATGAGGCAAAACACATAAGTAATTGATAGACTTAGGGAAAATATTCCCACACATATAAGATTCCAAGAAACTTATATCACTAACAGAGAGCATCTATAAATCAGTAACAAAAGTCAAACAAATAGAATTTTAAAAATAAATAATAAAGTGGTAGGTTTGAGGAAAAGTGTACAAGTGTCCAGAAAACACAAGCCCTGTCATACTAGAATAAAAATTAAAATAATAGCTAATATTCTTCACCTAAAAATTGGTGAACATTTAAAAAATTATAATATTCAGTGCTATCAAGGGTGTGGATAGTGGGGCATACCCATTCTTTTGGTAGATAAGTAATTGGTAAAAATGTTGGAAGATTTTAAATGTGCGTGCCGTCTGACCTTCTGAGGTTCTGCAGGGAGGGACCTATACGAATCTACCACCCAGCACTGTATTAGACAAGAATCATCTCAATAGAAGCCACAGTGGAAAGATAAATTAGGATGAGAACAAGATGCCACCATTGCTCTTCCCAAAGCTTGGCATTTTGTAAGCTCACAGCTGTGGGCCCAACTCTGAGGAAAGAGGTGCGGTGTGATGGAGGGGAAGAAGTTATTCAGTAGTAGGGAAACTCCTATTCTAAGTTAAGTGGTTGAAGGAAAAGAAAATTATCATTTTGATATACTTCAGTTTGTAGAGTGAAATTTGTATCCATCATCACCTGAATCATTCTCTTTGTTCTCTCACTTTCTTTAAATGCCAGACTCTCACTGTAGTAGCGTTCCCCCCACCAAGAGTTTTTATGGAGCAGATGGAGATTTTCACTATTTTCCTTATAAATGTCTATGCTGTGTTGAACTTTTTACAGCAGTACACATTTCTGCTGTAATTAAAAACCATAAAGAAAATAATAATTGACATTCTCCCACCCCCATACACATAAAACAGCAGGGTAAAATAAATCTCAAATGACCTGAAGGTTACATGTTTCCAAGGTAAGCATTCCTTTAATTATTAGCTGCAGTAATTGTTTGTATTTCTTCATTTAAATTTAAGTTAATTGACCAAATATTATAGATGAAGCCTTAAAAAAAAAAGAATACTATGAAATGCTTTAGTTGGACCTTCTTCTTTTCGTAGCTTCAACTTTCACATCAATTGAAGTAACTTTTAACTCTGCTTATGCCTGTTAATGACTGGATGCATCTCTCAGAATTTTCTCCCTAAGACAGCAGGGCAGAATTAATGGCAGTTTTAGCTCTCTTGAAGATTGATGCAGCATTGCAGTGCTTAGCAAAACATGTGATCTTTTAATCAATCACTGAAATAAATCTATGCAGCTGGTGTCAGGAACAAAAGTCATTTTACACTCACCTTCCCAATTCCCTGGAATCAAAGGAAATGGAATCCAAATTAGACTCACTGAGCCACACTACTGAGCCTCCACTCCCAAAAGGATTTAAAATTTGTCACTGTTCAGAAGACTTGTCTTGCAATGAAAAAATGGAGGTTGACACATTTATCTATAAATACGAAAGTGATGGAGCATCCCTTATGGTCCTGGCTTATAAATAGGCTAAGTCAGAATATTATTGCCTGAATCCATAATTCCTAATCGCTGCCATATAGACTGTATCTTTTCATAGGCTGCTAGAAATATTTTGCAGAAATCTTATCATTCATTCCACTCACATAAGAGTTAATTAATACTTCTACACAGATTATTTCTTTACTTTTAAATATCTTGAGGAAAGAAGTTTCTCGAAAGATATAATTTATAGCCTCACCCTCTTTACTTCTAGTAATTCCTTCCACATAAAATCAACTCTTGATTTAACCCAGGTAATGGAAAACATGAGTGAACCAGTGAGTACAGAATGATAAATAACTTAAAAAGTAATTTAACCTTGCCCTGCAGTGTGGTGGGACCATTATGTAGTGAAGAACAATGTAATGTTATCTTAGTAATGTTTTTAAGAGCTTTATTAGTTGACCCACCCAAAATTCAAGTGTGTATTAAGGGAGTGGCCATATTCAGCGCTCTTCAAATTCAGGGCCAAAATAGCATCTTAAGTCATCTTCTTGGCCTCTGTGTCTGAACACGTAGCCTCTCCCTGAACACTTCGTTATTTGCCTAGGAACTCACTGAATATGCAGGTAGAGAAAGCAGCACAAATGTATAGTTGACATGAGGAGATGTAGCTCTCAGGCTTACATTTGTCCTTTTTCTTTTGATTCATATCTGTCAGCATGGCATACGTATAGACCCCGGGATGAAAAGCACACTGGGGGCTTCATAGCAGATCAGGGGAATGGAAAAGAAATAGGGAACAAGTGACCAAAGTTGGGAAGCTAATTCAACTGTAATTTTGGCTCCAGATGAGAGGAGCCATCAGCTGTCCAAATCCCTGTATACATAGAAATATGGGTAACTTGAATTTATCCTGACTATCATAACTACCCAGAGCACATGCTGTAATTGTTGAGACATAATAGAAATAGTTTCAAAGGAACATTATGCTCTATGTAAAGAGCATTACAATACTAGATTGTCACAGCAACAGCTAGAAGTATATCCAAACAAAGTTCCAGCTTCTTGAGAGAAAAATTTTGGCTGGGTATCAGGATCAGTGCAATTCTGCAGCAGAAGCCAGGACACTGGGCAGAAACCAGCTATGTAGACTAGACAAACAAGTGGACTTCAGGGGAAAAGCTGTGGTTCTCTGGACTCAGGATTGTCTGGGCATCACCTTGAACACACCAGATATTGTAAGATCCCACCAGCTAGTCCTCTGGGAGCTACTATAATGTTGTCTAATTGTCTCAGAAACTGGGCAGAAATGAGCCTTTGGTGGAGGGCCTCAGGGCTGAAGATTCAGCATAGTTGAGAAAGTCAAGAGCATCAGTTATGTCTATTAGCCAGATATTTAGAGTCCTCGCCCACCCAACCATCGTGCTTCCAGGTGCCCAAGAGATCTAGGACATGGATGAACCACAAGATTCCTTCTATGAAGCATTTCTCTCCCCATCAGAGTTTAACACCAAATCATCTGTTATTTTTTTTAATTTATTTATTTATTTTGCGGTGCGTGGGCCTCTCACTGTTGTGGCCTCTCCCATTGCGGAGCACAGGCTCCGGACGCGCAGGCTCAGCAGCCATGGCTCACGGGCCCAGCTGCTCCACGGCATGTGGGATCTTCCCGGACTGGGACACAAACCCGTGTCCCCTGCATCGGCAGGGGGACTCTCAACCACTGAGCCACCAGGGAAGCCCCATCTGTTATTTTTATGTCTAAGTTTGAAGATGATTTATTGTCATTTCAAAGCATATGCTACTTTGTGTTTTATAAATGGATACTCGGTGAGATATATCCTTTGAAAGACATTCTTTAAGGCTATGTTTAATCAGACTCTAGCACTCAGAATGATGGTGTTCTTGGCAGAATTTCAAAATAAAGGCCACTCCGAGGACAGGGCATGATATTATATTGTAGCAAGGAGTATCTAAGCAAGATCATAAAATGGCAATGCCAATTACAGCGACTTTGGAATACAGGAATGAGAGGGCACGCGAGGCTGTAAAATTAGGTCATTTTTGATAATAAGGTATGTTTAAGAGCGGTGTCACTTAGAAACATAGGCAACTCAGGTTTTAGGATTAAATGATTTTTCTCCTTTTATCATAAAATGTAAAACATATGCCATTAAGAAGACATTTAACCAATGTTAAGTGTATAACATTTCTTTATTGAAATAAATGATAAAAAGCAGATGATATGTGGAGAATATTATAAACTTTCCCAAAACTATAATAGATATTTACATACTAGAAAACGAATAGCTAAGGCTTTTGTGCCAGGGATCAGACAAGCAGCACAGTGACACAGTTCCAACAGGACTGATTTTAATTCAGGATGAATGAGTAGTCTCCTGCTCAGTGAAACTTATTACCTCCTCTCTTTCCAGTGAGATGAACAGAATCAATCTGTATTCAGAAAGGCAGTCTTCATGTCTCCACTGTGTCTGTAGCAACTAAGAACATCTCTGCCATCTGGAAAGAAGTCTATCCTAAAACATTACTCTTGTTGGAAAAATATTTTTTAAAAAAATTTTAGGAGTCATGACAAACTAAACTATAGTATTGTGGAAAGGTATTTTGGAATTTGACAGCACACTGGCAAAATCCTCATATCTATTCTTCAGAGCAGTGACTGTGTCTTTGCAATGCTGTGCAGATTCTGAAATACAATGCTATAATTACAGGCTTGGATTCTGTGTGTGTTCTCAAGGCTTGAGACATAAAAGTATTAAATTTTCTTCTCTAGAAACCATGAAAGGTTTCTTATATCTGATTATTTGGTGTGGCAGAGACCACATCTTGTGCTGTATTAGAAAGAATGATTTATCCATTAACACCTTTCACCCATACAGTAAGGAAACAAAATCCTGCTAAATCTATGAGAGTCTGTACCTCAGGGATCCTTTTGTTTGGGATAAATAGGTGCCCCCAAGCCAGCTTAGTTTTTCTTTAGAGGCAGGAAGCTTAATGGAAGAATTAGCCTTTGAACTTGAAGAAAGCTGAGAGGCTATGTCTGCACCTGCCTCAGTAAAATAATCTCAAAGTCATTTTGAGTGTAACTTCTAGACGAACCAATTAGGAGTGATCCATTTAGAACTGAGGTCAGAAACTTATGTTTATGGCCAAGATACAATGAAAGATGGTTTTAGTACAATGGGAGAGTTAAGAGAAAATGCAGGCATGTGAGTGAGAAAGGAGGATTCAGCCTTCTTATTTGTACCTCAGGTCTGGTTACTTCTGCCCAAATCCTGTAACTCAGGCAGGCTTTCTCCTAAGTCCCTAAGCAGGCTGCTGCTTGTTTGAGCCGGACAGCAGAGCCACCTGCCAAGTGCCTGTGCTTTCCTGTCCCCCCCAAAAAAGAGTCGAGAATAATGAAAGCACAAGATTGGAAGGTGCCTCACAGATCTAGCCTAACCGTCTAATTCTTGAATCTCCTGTAATATCCCTGCTGAATGGACATCCAGAAACAAGAAATTTATTCTTTCCAAAGGCAATTCACTTCATATTTGTACAGCTCCAACTATTAGAAAAATCTCGTCTGTTAGAGTTGAATTCTTTTTGCGTGTAGCTTCCTGTACTCCTCACTGTTGCCAGTTTTACTACTTGAATTCATACTAAACAAAAGTAAGCCCTCTTGTTTGTGACAGTTTCTCAAATGTTGAAGCACAGCTATCTTGTTATCCCCGAAGCTTTATTTATTTATTTTTCTTCAGTGGTAAACACTGCCAGCTCTTTTGACCATTTTTCATCTAACATGGTTTTAGAACCTTTACCAGCATAGTTGTTTTCTTTTGAATACACTGACTGTGTTTACAACTTTTTAAAAATAAGGCATTAGGACCAGAACCACTCTAAAACTGGAAAAATCTAGAAACAAGAGAGTTGGCCTCTTGCTCTCCCTTATAAGATTTTTTTGTTTCCATTAATGCAGACTAAGTTCACACTATTTTTTTTTCTTTTTGGCAATCTCAATATTTCATTGGCCTGTCCAGAGATTCTTCTTGAAAAAAACTCTACATCTCTTATATTTATGATCTGTTGATAAGCCACATTTTCCCCCATTCTATACTTGCACAGTGGTTTTAGACCCAAGTACACGACCTTGTGTTTTTCCAGATTAAATTTTATCTTGCTAAAATCAGACTATTACTTAAAATCTCTCAGAATCTTTTGGCACCCAGATTTAGTCAGTCAATATATTCTACTTCTACTCCTCAGTTTCCTCATAAATGAAAATACAAACTACCTCATAAGATGATAGTGAAGACTGTGTGATCCAACACATGGAGAGTGATTAGCATGGGGACAAATATATAGTAAGTGCTCATTAAAGCATATTATTATCACTTTGTAAGCAAGCCCAGTCTAAAAAAAAAGTCTTTTAACCTTAAAGTATAATTGTTGACATCATCTAAATAAGCCCCAACATTTTAGAATAAAATATTTTAGTCAAAACTATATTGTAGGCAGAGTTTGAATGAAAAAATTTTAGAGCAACATGAAATAAGTGAATTCTAGAGGCCTTTACAATTATAGAATTAGAAGAGAAAAAAAAAATTAAATCTCTATGCATTTCGAAGTAAGAAGGCTACCTAACTGGATGAGTTGAGGCTCATTTTGAATTGCCTCCTAAAATCTACATTTCCACCTCCTAAGGGCCATCTGCTACTGGCAAACCCTAAATCTACCAAAATGATAAATTGCTTTGCATTTCCTCTATGTGAAATCATTACTCAAAGCTATAGGGGTGAGTTGTTAATGACAAATCTCCATGTGTGTGAGAAAGTTGAAATTTTCCTTACTGTCAGTTCATTACCAGAAGAATTAGCAGGATGACATATTGAAAATGCTCTTGGCTTGTAATGCTTTCAGATCTGGGTTCACATCATAGCACAAGATCATTTTAACTGTGTGACCTTGGAAAATTTACTAACCCTCAGCCCCTCCATTTTCTCATTTATGGGAATGGGGTAGCAGTAACTTCTAGAATTGTAAGGAATTTGAAGTAACATATGAAAAAGTAACAACTATGATTAATATTAGCAGTTTTATCAGTCACTCATATGGATGATAATGACAACAGTCAACTAGAATTTATGTGATGCCTACCCAGTTTCCATGAGCAGAATTTGAAGATCAGCCATGCCAATAGTATAATCCAATAGAATATAATAGCAAGAGAATATTAAAAATGGGAATATATTGTATTGTGTTTAAGTGCTTTGGAATCAGTGTGAAAGTAAGATTCTCTTAAGATAATAACTTTTCTTCTTTTTTTTTTTTTCCGGTACGTGGGCCTCTCACTGTTGTGGCCTCTCCTGTCGCGGAGCACAGGCTCCGGACGCGCAGGCTCAGCGGCCATGGCTCACGGGCCCAGCCGCTCCGCGGCATGTGGGATCCTCCCAGACCAGGGCACAAACCCGTGTCACCTGCATCGGCAGGCGAACTCTCAACCACTGTGCCACCAGGGAAGCCCAATAATAACTTTTCTTAATTGAAAACACAGGATAGAAGAAAGCCAGATGAGCTTATAGAATGGTCTAATATTCTGGCATGTAATTTCATTAAAACATGGGAATACTAAAATTTTGTAACTTCACTCAACCTTTCTTAAGTGACTGCTTCATGCCAGGTAACCCACACTCTAAGAAGGCAGTGTCCTTGGTGGTCATAAAACCTTTCTCATAGCACTCTTCAAGGTCTAAAGCACTCTTTAGGAATCCATAGAATTGTAAATTGAAAATATTTTTATCTCGGAAATCATTGAATCATGGAACACTGTTAACTTTTCCTTTCTTTTACTACATAGCACTTTAAGCATGAAATGAAACAATACCGATAGCAAATATTCATCCTTTGAGTACCTTTTCTTTATCTTAATAGTCAGTGAAGTCTTTATTTGCTTTGTAGAATGAAGTATGATGTTGGGAAATTAAAATACATTTAACAATTGCAAAGAATTCAATAAAATTTAATCTCTGTATTATACTATTTGAGGTATACAATCTCATCCAAAAGATAAACATGGATTTACTGTAATTTTTAAATTGATGTTTGTCCAAAAGCTAAAGTAATATTTTAACAAATCTCCTTTAAAATGAAGAATACAGGGCTTCCCTGTTGACGCAGTGGTTGAGAGTCCGCCTGCTGATGCAGGGGACACGGGTTCAAGAATACTCCACCAGGCAAGGTTAGCATTCACATTTTAAGGAGCAATAAAGAGATTTACAAGACAAGCAAAAGCTGAAAGAGTTCAGCACCATTAAACCGGCCTTATAAGAAATGTTAAAGGGATTTCTCTAAGTGGAAAAGAAGAGGCCGCAAATAGAAATATGAAAATTATAAAAAGAAAATTTCACTGTTAAAGGTAAATATGTAGTAAAGGTACTGGATCAACCACTTATAAAGCTAGTTGGAAGGTTAAAAGTAAAAAGTAGTAGAATCATCTATATCTACAATAAGTAGTTAAGGGATACAGAAAAATAAACATGTAAAATATGATGTCAAAAACATTAAAGGGGAGGGGGTGGGCAGTAAAAATGTAGGGTGGTTAGAATGTGTTTTAACTTGAGATCATTGACTTAAAATTACATACTATAAAAACACAGTAATCTAAACAGTGTGGTACTGGCATGAAAATGGACACATTGATCAGTGAAACAGAAAAAAAGAGCCCAGAAATGAACCCACACCCATATGGTCAATTAATCTATGACAAAGTATGCAAGAATATACAATGGGGAAAAGATACCCTCTTCCATAAATGGTGTAGGGAAAACGGGATAGCTACATGCAAAAGAATGAAACTGGACTATCTCTCACACCACATAAAAAATAAACTCAAAATGGATTAATGACTTAAATGTGGGACCTGAAGCCATAAAACTCCTAGAACAGCGGTCCCCAACCTTTTTGGCACCAGGGACCGGTTTTGTGGAAGACAAGTTTTCCACAGACCAGGGTGTGGGCGGTGGGGACATGGTTCAGACGGTAATGCGAGCCATGGGGAGCGGTACATGAAGCTTCACTCGCTCAACTGCCGCTCACCTCCTGCTGTGCGGCCAGGTTCCTAACAGGCTGTGCAACAGTACTGGTCCGTGGCCCTGGGGTTGGGGAACCCTGTCCTAGAAGGAAACACAGGCAGTGAGCTCTTTAACATCAGTCTTAGATGTCAAATGTTTTTCTTTGGATCTGTCTCCTCAGGCAAGGGAAACAAAAGCAAAAATAAACAAACTAAAAAGCTTCTGCACACCAAAGGAAACTAACAACAAAATGAAAAGACAACCTACTGAGTGGGAGAAGTTATTTGTAAATGATATATCTTATAAGGGGTTAATATTCCAAAATATAAAAAGCTCATACAACTCAGCATCAAAAAAAAAAAAAAAAAAAACAGATCAATTGAAAAATGGGACCTGAATAGACATTTTTCCAAAGAAGACAAACTTATGGCCAACAGTCACATGAAAAGATGCTCAACATCACTAATCATCAGAAAAATGCAAACAAAACCCAAATGAAACACCACCTCACCACCTGTCAGAATTGCTATCATCAAAAAGACAAATCAAATAAGAGATAAGATGAGCTTACCTGTTGTGATGAGCCATATGAGAAACACACTCCTAAACACCAGTCTTTATGGTTGATAGATTTCCTCTCTAAGCCCCACCATCAGCTCCTCTTCCCACTTGTGAATACGAATGAAAAGGTCCACTCATACAAGTCTCATGGGAGGAGAAGATACTTGCAAAGCAGCTAGTCACAGTTAGCAAGGTAATTTCCCTAAGTCAGAAGTGTGGAGCAGGCAGAGCAGCTGGGAACCCCCCAAAATGAACAATGACAGTTCAATTTCTATACAGATAAGAAAGCTAAGCCAACTGTCTGGGTTAGAGTGAATTTAGATGAGGAACAGTTAAGGAAAAGAGAATAAGGAAGGATTCAAAGAAACGTAATAAAAATATCACATGTACCTATAGGGCAGCAGCATTTCCAAGGAAGATGGGTCATGGCAGAGGCTTCATCAAGGTGAGTTTGTCAGATCACCTTGGGAAATGCTAAATATTTTCTCTATCCCATGGAGAGTCATGAAGCCTAGAAGAGAGATCCTGCAGCAAATGAATCTGCCTAGTTTTGTCTAGTACTACTTTATCATATTAAAGATACTTTTTAGCACAAAATTTACCATCTCATCTTGAAGATATTTTTATGCCTTGTCAGGTCTACGGAGGGCAGATGATTTTATTCTCATAAACGAACAGAGATGTCAGATAACTGGTAGAAATTCATATCACCAGGTACAAGGTGGTGGCAATGCCTGTCCTCCAAATCCAGGTTGTTGTCCAGGCTCTTAGAACATCAGCTCAGACACAGAGACTCTTGGAAGAAATTATAAAAGGCTTCTGAGCCTTGCTGGAAGACAGTTGACAGAATAAATAGAGTAAATAATTTTAAAAGGAATACTAAATTAAGAGTCAAAAGATGCAGGTCCCATTACTGGCTTCACCACTGGCTACTGCTTCTTCTAATAATAGAATCTCTTTCTCATGTAAGCACTTGCGGCCTTGTGGTTTTACTCCTTGTGGAAGTTGAACTGACTCTATTTCCCCTTGCTATCTCCCCTCTCACCACATGGGTAGTATTGGCTGAGCACACCCTTTTTCTGGCACCTACCTCAGTCACAGAGATTTCTTCAGGGATGGGTACATGACCCAAACAGGCCAGAGTTTGCCCAGGAAAAGACAATGCTATGGTTATTAGCATATGCTATGGTTGTTAAGCTGGTATAATATGGTAAGATGTGAGTGTGAGTCTATCGGAATCACTTTTATTCTTTTCTTTTTCCTGCCATGTGGAAAGAGCTTTACTGAAATATGGAGAGAATGGAAGAATCTGGTAACATCATATATCAGCTTTTCAGACAACTGAAGCACCTGTATCCTTGGACATGGGAGTCACAGAAGTCAGTAAATTCAGTTTTTTTTTTGTTTTTTTTTAATTAGCTTGAATTGGGTTTATGTTGGTTGCGACCCAAAGAATCTTAATTAATCCAGCCCATATCTCGCTTGAACATTTCATGAATTTAGAAGATACTTATGTTACTTAAAACAAGGAGAGATTTTTCTTAGAAAGTTCATCTATGAAGTTAGGGAATTTCACACTTGATCCTTTTGTTAATTATTCATTCATTGAAAATTCCTGGTAGGGGCAGTGAATAGAACACTCATTCCCAACCTGAATTTGTAGAAAAATATAAGTAGCCTCCAGAAATTCATTTGCAGCATTTTCTTCCAGCCTCCACCTTCATGCTCATCTTGAGCTTGAGTATGTAATATACAGTGAGCCTTGTGTATGCTGCCTAAAGACAGGGAAAAGTCAAATTAAGTTGAGTAGGTCAGATCCCCCGAATCAATATAGAGAAGAATGGAGGGTACTTCATGTGTAAGGGGAAAAGTCACAAGTGTGCATACATACAGCTGGCTCACACAGCTGGATCTCCAAGGACACATGGGCACAAATCAAGAAGAAGATAGGATGGAAACGTAGAAGGCCCCTTTACATTCCATGATACTTTGCACTCAACTTCCAAGATCTAAGTTAGTACCCAGTGCAGGGTCATGCCATAATGGACACTAAATAATACATATTTATTGATGATAAAGATAAGAAGATCTGGCAAGGCCTCTTTGACCTCTGGGTGTAAGAAAACTGAGCTGGCTAACAGGATGCTTGCAATTAGTCCAAGACGTTGCAGAGTAGAAGAGAGAAATGGAGAAGGAATTAGCAGTCTTCCACGTTCTGCTCACATTGCTGAGCTCAGTAGTCTTTGATCCTTTTAGTAAGTCCTCTAAATGTAAAAGTTTTTAGTCACTGTTTTGAGAATTTAGAATCTGCCTGTCAATTTCTAGAGACTTGATAGGTTCTTTTTGTTTTCATCGATCTTCTTCAAATTTAGGGTCCCTTCTCATTTCTCTTAGCTTAGCTTTTAAAGATTTTCAAGCTTGTACAATATATTATCTTTGACTTTTCTGTTCCTTGGGGATTTAGCTTCCTTTTCTTTCCAATTCTTAGATGAAGATTGAAACATATATCTCAAGATATAGATGTATTGTAAGACTCCAGGCACCTTCTATAAATCTTATTTACTGAACATTTTGGGAGTATTTACTTGCAACTTTTTCTATGCATTGTTTTGTAAGCAAGTAAATAGTGTAAAACAAAGAACTGGGGAATATGTGATGCTTACATTTAGTCTGCAGAGAAATGGATGTGTTTCATCGGTATACAATACGAGAAACACAGAGTGTGAGTGTGCGCATGTGCGCCTGCCTCAATCAATACTATTTAAAATATGAACTACAAGATCCCACTCAATTTATAGGAAAATAAATAAAGCCAAAGAGACACTCTGTATCCCAGAGGGATTCTTTTCCCAAAGCAATGAGACATCAGGAGTTTTGGTCTGATAAAAATCAATGACTCTTTCAGGGCAGTAGATCTTTAGATGTGAGTCAGGGAAGGAGTACATAATGAGAGAGGAATTGGTGAGGATAGAAGGCAAATATGAAAAAAAATTGATAAGAGAAACTGTAACATTGTCTCACTGTCATTAACCATGTCAGTGCCTGGGCTATAGCATAATTACGTAATTCCAGACATAGTAAATAGAAACAGTTTATTTATTATTTGACTTTGTGGGTAGATCATATGCCTTCCCTTATGTGTGTTTATCTGTGCCTGTGTTTCATGGCTCAAATGAATAGAAATCATCTCATTTTTTTTAGTAATAAGTTGTACCACATACACATGGGTGCTTGACAAATATATCTAATTGTTTGAATTACAAGTTCAAAACATATTACTATCTAATAGAAATCACTTTTAAAATGGGGGCAGGGCAGACTTTGGTTCCAACATTATCCCAGATCGTTTGACCTTCTATATATTGATCACTCTGTGCTTGCATTTACCCACACAGAAATATTCAGCAACCGAGTGTTTACATGTATTTAGGAAACTATTTGCCCATAATCCCTTCAAAGTCTATATAAACAGTCAAATAAATGAAAATATAACTTGTTTATTCTCATTTAGGATGGATTGTTATTTGAGTTGGAAGTAAGCCACTGTTTACAAGCTTACTGAGGAATATTTTAAAATACATTTAGTTATCCTTACAATAATAGTCCTTGTAGAGCTCCCCTCTGGTATATTCTGAATTTCTCAAATGTAAGTAATAAATTTAGATTATTCTATTATGATCACCAGAAATGTTACATGACTTGCTGGTACTATTATATACTTTATTTTCTCCTGAACTATACTTTGCAAGAATTTTAAAATCTAAGCTGATGTTATAAAATTAATCCTGGACTTTTAAACATTTTAAGCATTTAAAACAATACAAAAATATCTGGAAAGGAGGACAGAGTGATATTGGCTATGAAAGCAGTTAACCATTGACCCTTTAAATTCAGACATTAGGTAACTATTACTACTGTTGGGGCGGAGTTTAAAACATCCCATTTGAGCTATTGTGCACATACCTAAATGGAATTTGGCAGGTGGGTAAAAGATGTATTGATTCCTGTTTGGGGTATTGCTATAGACTTACTTCTTCAACAGGCTTTCAAACTAGATTTGAGTCTTCCAGAACAAACTGAACCCTGGAATCCTTTCCTGGCATTGCAGCCCCCAAAGTGACAAGTCTAATAAGCCAGGGCTAAGGAAGGCTATAAACTGCATGCGAAACAGCTGTTGTGTGCTCTTGCAGAAGCTCAAAGGGAAAAAAAATGCTTTGAGGGAGAAAAATTGGCTGATAATTAATCTTCGAACACCCAAAAAGTTTCTATAAACAACAATGCATATTAGTCTAAATGTATATGGACTTAGAGGAATCACTTGTTGATTATGTGCTCCCCGATTCACCGGGCTTTCCTTTCATTGCTTCGTCCAGTGACAACACAGAGATCTGGGATATTTAAGGCACTGGTTAGATGATGTGTGATCTGTCAGCATAGAAACTGCTGTCTACCTAGGCCTGGCTAGGTGTCTGAAATTTTGCTTTGGCTATTGTAAATAACATCCCAAGTTGAGGAGCACTTGACTTTAGCGGGAGGGTGTTTCCTACCTGAAGGACCAAGATTGGAATGACAAAATATATTCTAAGATACCTATTGAAATGAGCTAAGAAACATCTTAAGAGACAAGGAAATATTAAACAAATTAATTCAATAGAATCACTGAATAGGAGTATCCTTTTATAGATAGAATCTATCCTCCTCATTTTAGGGCTGATGCCACTCAGTTATTTAGAGACCAGAACCAAACTTTGTTACATCATAGGCCAGTATGCTTTTTCCTCCCTCACTCAGAATTAGTGTAAGAAGACACAGTAACAGACTGGCCCAGGATCCAATGAGAAGCCAGCATGGCTTGAAAATCAGAAAACAGGCACAGGGAGCCTTAGACTTAATACAGTAGTGTGACCTTTATGCTTAGACTCCCTCAAGCAGACTTGAAGGTGTTCAATGCTCAAGTCCTTATACATTTTCAGAGAAAGTGGGAAGATTCATAACAACAATCTTAAGAAAAATAACATTTAGTAACAACTGGCTAAGCTACTTATGTAGAGGCCACCCAATTAGGCTCAGAGGCATCAGTGGCTATCTGCACAGCCTGAGAGGGGTTACAACCCTGCTAATCCACTTGCTGTGTCTCACAAAAACCTCTCCCTGTTTCTGCTGTATTTCCAGAAGGGTTTCAGGAAGTATCAGATGCCTCCCCATGGATCACATGCCAGATACAGCAAGCTTTTACAGGAAGCCATCTCTCTCTCTCTCTCCCTCTCTCTCCCTCTCTCTCTCCTCTCTCTCTCCTCTCTCTCTCTCTCTCTCTCCCTCTCTCTCTCTCTCCTATCTCTCTCTCTCTCCCTCTCTCTCTCTCTCTCTCTCTCCTCTCTCTCTCTCTCTCTCTCCTCTCTCCTCTCTCTCTCTCCTCTCTCTCTCTCTCTCTCTCTCTCTCTCTCTCAGGACTTCCCACTAATTACTGACCACATGGTGGACTTAAGTGTGGGATGATAAAATCTGCCTGTTTGCATCTATCCCTCTCAATTCCCAGTCTCTTAAGGCTGACATTGTTTTCTTATATGAAACCCAGAAAGTGACTTTTAAAACTTACTTTCCTTGTAGCACATCTGCGGGAAAGGATCAACGTGCCATAAACTCTAGGCAGGATTTAAAAGTTTCATTTAATGCATTTGTTATGATCAGGAAAAAAAGACAGTCAAAGGCAGAGTGAGACAGGGAGTGGTGTAGGGCCTGAGAAAGTGGTTGCCGTGTGGCCACTGGGGAACAGGGAATGTAAAAAGCTTCTTGCACACATCGCCTCATCTATAAAAACCAGAACCACTTGGCATCTGTCTAAGTAACAAATGGATCTAAGGGCTGTCGAGAAGAGTTGCCAGGAAATGGTCCCCAGGGCTATGATATTTTCAGATCATGTGCATTTCCCTATAATGCATAGTTCATGGATTATAGAACTCTGTTCACGTGTCTTTTCTATCTAAGGACTAAATTTTGCAGGTTATGATTTGTCTGACTATCACAGTTTCTGGTGGTAAGAGAATAAATCTGGATAGTTGAGATAAGGAGAAACTGTAAATTTTGCTTTCGAGGTGCAGGGAAGAGGAAAGCAGTGTGAAGAAGTATTAAGAGGAAAAAGGATGGAGAGTGATCATAGTGATAGTGGAGATTAAGAGTATTAGTAGAGGAAAGAGTAGTAGGGGCCTTGGGCAAGCCCCTCTCTCAACTTCCAGGAATTTGGCTTTAAATGGAAACCTCTGTTCTATATGAACAAATACAAATTGACCTGTAGGTTTGAGAGCTTTCTGTGTCTGACATTCACTGTAAGCAGGTACCTTGTACTCAGCAGACCACAATGTAGGATTCCTACACACACACTCTAGCTGATTGGTTTTTGATCCCAAATCAGTTTCCACTACAGCACTGTGGGCTAATAAATCTGTGGGAAGAAGAGACCCTCAGCAAGACATCACAGCCACTAAAACCAAAAACTAAAACAAAACCAAAAAACTGAGTTTAATTTTAAAAGTCTGGTTTGTCCTTGAGTGAACTGGTTGTTCTGCTTTGTTTCTTTCTTTGAAATATGGAGGCCACAGAAACTGTCTACAAAATAAGAAGTCTCCATTCCCTATCTTACTCATTAAAAAAGTAAACTGCTTTCCACGACTCACTCTTGACTACACGTTGACCCTGCTCCCCTGCCTAGACAGAAGTAAACAAGCAAATGCTTACCTGCTGAAAATACAGGAACAATAGGCAAAACGTCAACATCCTTGCTTTTGCAAGCCTGATATCTATTAAAAACCATTCTAGGTCATAATTCCTGACAAGATTTACTTTGGGAGTGGAACAGACACTTTATAGCAGACAGGATGTCAAAGGACACTCAAACCTTTCGATCCCAACCCTTGAGTCACTGACATTGTTTATACCAGTTGTGCCTCTTCCCAATTAAATGGGACACTTCGTTGCTTTTTTAAAAAATTTTAGTCCATCTTATATCTGCTATTGTGAAGCCTTTAATTGCTATAGCATAGTAGAGGATTCTTTATATTCTTGAAAATATTTAGGATCCTACCCCAGGTGTAAAAATAAACTGCTCAAAACCTCTTGTCAAGCTTAAGCTTGAAGCTACTGTATCCTTTGGGTTATTTTCACATGCACGGTTTTCCAGGCTCTTCTTTCCAGATTCCCTTCAATTTCTGAGCCCAAAGACCATCTGTAGCTCCCTCCAGCCCAACTTTCCCAGTTTCCCAGTTTTAACACACATCTCCTATATTCAGGACCTCGGCTAACTCCTCTGAACCTTTTTGCCCGGCCTGGGGCAGATAACCCAGGCCGGGCTTCTCTTTTAATACCGCCCTTTAGCTAGAAACGTAATATGGCAAAGACAATGCATGTCTTGTTTTAGTAACAATGGTTTACCCCAGGGAGAATTAGCGTCACTATGTACTTTAGGACCTACTTTTCTTCGGTTTTTTTTTTTTTTTTGATCAGCATCCTGACGCCGTCTTGCTGACGTTGGTCAGGGGAAAGATGCCCTCCCTGAAGGCTGGACAAGCCGTCTCTTCCTTTCATTAGCGGTGTAACCCTGTGTTCCCACCGGAGCCCTGCACGGAAGTGTCATCTTCCCGCGGGGGCCTCCCGTCGTCTCGCCTGGCTCAGAGAGCTGAGCCTAAATGAAATATAAAATATTAACTGTAAAGGAAAACAAAGGATGCTGCCTCCAAGACGGCTCCTGTGCCTGCGGCTTGGCCATGTCTCACTCGTCCCTGGGCCTCTCTGTCTCGCTCCCACCCTCGTCCCTGCGTAGGATCCACGAGTTGAATTGCAGCTCTCCAAAGAGAATTCCACCCCGAACCGGTAACCCGAGTCCTCACCGTCGCCCGTTCCCTTCTGCCGGGAGCGCAGAATGACCACCAGGAGGCCAGGAACAAAACACTTAAATGTTGCATTTATTAAGGAAATGTTAAATAAGGGGGGGGGGGAGTCAAAACGGTGTCACCAATGTCAAGAGCACTTTTGTGGCATAAACCGTGCAGTCACGAGCTCGGAGTTCTATTCCGAGTCTTTGTCCCGGGGCCAGCTGGAGGGCCAGCCCCTCCCCCCGCCCCCCAAAGACCCAGTTGGAAATGCATGAAAAGAAACAACTCACCCCATTCACAGGCTCCCCTCCCCCCACCCCTTCTCCCAACACAAAACTCTAACCCCCAGGCAGGCAAACAGGCCACTAGGGCGGAAAAAGACTTATCAAATATTTGTATTCAAGCAAACAAACACAAGATCCCTTAAAACGGCACGTTACAATCAATCAAAGGTATTTATCGCCCTTCCTGCCAGGGCTGGGAGGAGCGGGAGGGAACGGGCGCGAAGCCGGACACGGATTTGTGTGTCCCCGTTAGTTCGGTTAAGTGGAGTATACGCGGGTCACTTTTCCAGTCACCAGGCAAGCGGTGCCGTTGGTCTCTCCCTGCCCGCCCTCTCCACCTGCCCCCAGAGCTTGGCCCACCTGCGGGTGGAAAGGGGCCTTGGCCCGGCCGGTGTCCCCGCATCCCGCGCCAGCGGCAGCTTCCAAAGTTCTGCGCCCCAATCACCTTCTTCTTGCCACTTGCTGCTGGAGTCCAGAGTCAGGGCTCTCTTCTATAGCCAGGCCTGGGGACTTTCAGAGAGCCAGCGAGAAAGCGGGTCGCTTCATCCCGAAAAGCAGAAGTCGAGAGAAATAATTGACTCCGACAGGTTTGCTTCGCCCAGTCTCGAATGGTGAGGGGGCGCGGCCCGGCTGGTGAAGTGGGGAGGCATGGGGCGGCTGCCGCGGGGGCCGGGGACCGGTCAGTAGGGCCCCACGACCACCGCCTCCACCTCCTTAGACGGTCTCCGGTCCTTCACTAGGAAGTTGATCATGCCCTCGGACTTGATGAGGAGGTTGCAGCCAAGGAAGAAGATACCGAAGACCACGGTGAGCGAGAGCACGCACATGACGGCGATCTGCACCACTCGCATGATATACAGGCTACGCTCGTCCGGGCCGCCCTCTGCGAAGCCGTCGTCGGTCACCACGGATGCCTGGGTGCAACAGCGCACGGCGCGCTCCAGCGCCTCACTGCTGTTGGCTAGGAACAGGCCGGCCACATCGGTCTGGTTGCCCAGCGCCGGATTCATCGCGGGAGCGGGCGGGCACCTCGGGAGGCGCGAGTCCGAGGGGTGGGAAGGCGGTGGCGCGGGAGAAACAGGTGAGCTGAGCGCTCACTTGGCGGACTTGCGCGCGCGGGGACAGCTCGCTCTCTCCAAAGTCCCCGGGGCCCTGGGAGTTTCCCCGGAGCCTTTCCGACGAGCGCCGCAGCCTTGCTGGTCTGCGCCGTCTGCTCCTGCCCGGGCGGCGCTCGTTCCCGGCGCTTGCTCGACTGGGGGCTCTTGGAACTTGGCGGGGCTGGGCCAGCGGGGCCGTGGGAGGTACGGACGGCGGCGGTAGGGCGGCTGCTCTGAGCGAACAGCGGCCCCTTCCGGCCGTGCCGCAGCTGTGCTCCCGCCGCCGTTGGGCGGTGTGGGAAGCAAAGGGGCGAACCTCTTCCTGCTTTTCTTGCTTCGCCTCTTTTCCAGCTCCAAAGGCTAGGCAGAGGTCACTGTAGTTTTCTGAGCTTGATGGATGATGGAAGCGTTTCGGGTGGGGGAGGGGTTGCGACCAGCTGAAAGTTTCCTAAGAACTGGGTCACACCAGCTCTGCGTGTCCTTTGCCTCCCGCCCCTTTCACCTCCGGGAGGTGGAAAGTGGCGATGAATCGCAGGTGGCAGATGGTGCTGGCGAATGCATGGACCCGCCGCCTGTGCCTGACTTTGTCTTGCATGCGACGTATGTCTAGTGGTGTAGGGGTGTATTTTTACAAAAGCAATGATTTTAGGAAGAAAGAAAGAAAAGCTGAGAGGGAAGGAAGGAGAGGAAGAAAAGGAGGGAGAGAGGAAGCGATTGGAAGACAGAGTAAGGCAGGCTTTATAGTGACTTTTGAGGCAAAGGAAAGGGAGTTAGGAGAAGGAGGGGTTCTTCCGTGGCCTTTGTGTGGAGGTGGTCGCCAGGAACAGGGTCACCTCTCTGGTGAGGGAGGGGAAGGTGGACAGAATGGCTACCCTTGTAATCTCAATTGCAAATGAGTTTTTGGATGTGCTTCCAATGTTTTTCTCTGTTGGCAGTAAATCAGTTGTTTAAGGGAATTGCTCATCAACATCCATCACCTAGTACACTAGCCAAATGCTGGAAGCCCTCCCCATTTTCCGTAAGCTGATATATTTCACCTTAGTCATTTTAAACAAAGCTACATATGTAGTAGGGGCCTGATTGAGACTTCAGTCCGTTATGATTCTGCTTCTGGTTTCAGTGAAATGTTACGAACCTGTCGGATTGTTTCTTGAGCTCTAGAAGAATACTTCAGGTTTTTATTTTTTAAATCCTTTCTACTTTTTTTTCTTCCCCCTCTCTTCTTCCTCTCTGCCTTCCTTCCTTTTTTCTTTCAACTGTGACAGCTGGAAACCAGTAACTTGAAGCCCAGTCCAAATTTCTGATAGACTATATTTACTCAATTTCTATTAAAACAAAGTAACTGTCTTGCCATTTTCAACTCTATTCTCAATTCCATTATATTTTCTTGTTAAACCCTCTGATTTTTGTCTCCCCAAACATTATTTACTCCATGTTCAAAGGTTTCCTTAAATGTTTTCATAGTACTTCGTGACCACAATAAAACAGTGAACTGTATTTTACTGAAGAGTTTTCGACTTTTGGATGTTGATTGTATATCAGCCTCAATAAGTTTAGACCCTTCTAAATAGCTGTTTTTGTTTTGAAGGGATGTTTAATAGCTGAAGACCCAGGCTTCTGGGCCTCATCCTCAATTCACCTGGTTTATTGCTCTAGTTTCCCGTGGTTATAATAGCCTTGAAGAATGCTTCCACTCCCAACAATTTCTTCTTTGGACAAATTTATTATTTATTGATTGGAAAAAAAACATTTAAATCTCACTATACAGACTATCTTAGTTAATATGGGTGATACTTAACAGTAAAACATAATGCATATGTGAAAAAAATTATAGGAGATTTTAAGGTAATATAAAGCAATACTACCATGAATGGTAGAGGCAAGTAGTAGAAATTTAGAAAAACAAAAGGTGGAGAATAGAGGTCCACTTCCAGGGATATTAACTTGCACAGGATTGTATGTTTAGTAGAAGTTGGGTACAGATGATTAGAGAAAATAGCCCTATCTTTATGTGACAAAAACAAAGAGAATTATAGTACATTTGTAAGGTCTGGTTACAAAAAGTTCCTAAAAGTGTTAATTGAATCATTTCAGAATTTGATTATATTTATTGATATTAACAGTACTACTGTTTTAGTCAGAAGTCATTGTTAAAAGGATCAAATTTTGGAGTCCAGTAGAGGTTTTATATCTTTAAACCTCTAGATTTGAGGAGTATGTTCTTAAAAGAAATAATGTAACACTCTGACTTTATTTTGTTTCAGCTTTACTCCCAACAGCCTCAAAGCTGTGGGTAAGATAGCGCTATTCCCATCAGCTAGTTCAGATCTCTCTTTTGTTTTCTTTACTCCCCCACACACGCATGCTCCCACCAACCTGATTTTGTTGGATAAGATTGCTTGGAGTATTTAGATGGAAATTAACTATGAACCTAGTAGTACAAAACTTACATTTATCACTCACTTATTACTGGATTTAAGGGGGTACGGATGGCTAGAGCTTTTCTACAGAGATTGTTTATTTTTCTCTTTTGTATTTGGAAAATTTTTCTCTCAGCTTTACTCCAGTTATTAACCTATTTCCTAGAATAATCTTAGAGATGTGGAAAAGAAATGTTGATATAGAAAAACTTAATTTCTAGAAAAACAGATGATGATGTGAAATGGGGTAATGTATTGATAACTCACTTAAAATAAAAGGATTTTGATATATACAGTGACTCACTGTTATATTTATTTAACTAGTGACCTCTCCTACTTTATTGGAAAGAATGTTTGATTTCAAAAAAGTAAATACAGTACTCAGCATTTCACAATATACATGCTACACAAGGAAGGAAACATTTGTCTATTCTTTCCCGAAAATATATCTATGACATAATAAATTCTATAAAGATACTCCAGGCTGTTATTGATGGGCATCTGTGATCAGTAGACATTGGATCTATAGTTTGAATAGTTTTGCTATAGGACCAGAAACTTTCAATATCAAAGGTCTTTTCCTTGAATCTCTCTCTGTGTATATCATGAAAATATTAAGTAGACATTTTTAAAAAGAGAATATCAGATATATAAAGGATCTTTATAACTTTGAGGCAAGCTTTTTAAAAAATAAATTGCTCTATATTACACAAGGTAAGTAGAAGTAAGAGTAAGCACTCATATTCATTCATAAAGGCAGACTCAGCACCTGGAACACAAGAAGAAAGCCAGAAATAAGCCAAATAGGTCATCAAACCACCAAAATAGATATCATGAAAGCCAAGTACCTAAGCTTGTATATTTTTCTCCTGAGGTTGATCCCTCAAATTCTCTCAAATCTATGCGTTTTTACTTCTCACACAGTTTTAACTCTCTCTTTTTTCTGTTTTTCTTGATGACAGGACATCAGTATCAACATGTTGGATAGGAGAGGTTGGTTGGAGAGGAGAAAACAGCCAGAGGTAGGTACTTTTACAGCCACAAGGAATGACAGCAACAACCAGAAGGAAAAACATTAAACAACATACACAAATTTTCTAAGAGTGTACAGTATTGGTTTGGGGACATTAAATATAGAGACAGACATTCTTAGATGGTTAGGAGTCTAGCAAAATGTGTAAAGACATGGACTTTGAATCCTGCTGTCTTCACTTACTAGCTGTGTGATCTTGGAAAAGTTCCTTTACTTCTTTGTACCTCATTTACTTATCTGTGAAATGGGGATGATATTTCGCAGGAGGTTGAAAGGATTGATCTAATCTATGGAAATATCTGAGAATAGTTATTAAATAAAATAGTTATCAAACAAAATAGTTACCAAATAAAAACATATTGCAATAGCTCCCGAGGAGGCATCAATTGTATAGTTCTTTAAAAAAAGGCTGAATTTTGTTCAATATTTTCTTTTTAAGAAGGCTGGAAAGTGAGTGATACATTTTAGAAATATCGCCATATGTAGTGATTGACCTTGTTACGAAAAAAATTGCAAGGATGTGGAGAAATTAAAATCCTTGTGAGTTGCTGGTGGGAATGTGAAATGCTGCAGCCTCTGTGGAAAATAGTATGGCGGTTCCTCAAAAAATTAAACATAGAATTTCCATATGATCCAGCCGTTTGATTTTAGGTATATTCCCCCCAAAATTGAAAGCAAGGGCTTGAACAGGTATTTGTACATCAACGTTCATAGCAACATTATTCACAGTAGCCAAAAGATGGAAACAATTCAAATGTCCATCAGTGGATGAAAGGATAAACGAGATGGTGGTATATACATACTATGGAGTATTATGCAGCCTTAAAAAGCAATACAGTTCTGATACATGCTGTAACATGGATAAATCTTGAAGGCATTGTGCTAAGTGAAATAAGCCAGACACAAAAGGACAAATATTGTATGATTCCATTTATATTAGGATAGTCAAATTCATAGAGACAGAAAGTAGAACACTGGTTACCAGAGGCTAGGGAGAGGAGGTAATGGGGAGTTATTGTTTAACTGAAATGTACAAAGTTTCAGTTGGGGAAGATGAAAAAGTTCTGTAGATAAATGATGGTGATGCTTGCACCACAGTGTGAATGTACTTAATGGCACTGAATTGTACACTTGAAAATTGTTAAAATGGTAAATTTTATGTTATGCATAACACAATAAAAATTCTAAATATTTTAATTAGATCTAACATAAATACTATATAAATTTCTGCAATTCAGAGAAGTTAGAAAATAACCCCCAGAAGTCATTATTCTTCTCCCCATAGCTCAAAGCCCTTAGAAATTTAGAGTATTTTCTTCCTGTCTTTTGCAATCGTTATTTTAACTTAGTCTTGACCATGCAGTAAATACAGTTTATATGTTACTTTTTCCCCTTAACCCTATATTTTCCCATAGCATTAAAAAATTATTATATGCACATTTTTAATGAGTGTATAGCACTTCATTATTGAACATACCATTGTTTGTAAACCATTACTTTGTAGCAGGGCAGTTATGTTCCTCTCACATATTGTTATTGAATCAGTTACACACAGAGAAGTTCTTGCTCATGTTTCTATATTTAGATTACATTGATAGGATAAATTTGCACAATTGAAATTTTTGGTGAAAACAATATTTTTTTTAAAAAAAACAGCACACAGCCAAATCATTTGTAAAAACTGTATTACCAATCTTCACTCTCATTTGAAAAGCATACAAATATACATTTTATCACACCTTCTAGGTATTCTCAACTTCAGCTACTTTTAGAAACACCTAAAGTACTTAAAAAAAATTTGTTATCCAAATCAAACCCACAAGGATTAAATCAGAATTTCTGAGGGTAGGACCCGTGTCTGTATTTCTTAAAATTTCCCAGGTGATTCAATAGACCAGCTATAGCTGAAAACCACTGTTCAGAGCAGTGTTTTCAAATTTCCCCTATCTTAAGCTCACCTAGATTGGGCTGGGAAATGACTGATTCCCAGGTCCTACTGCAACCCAATTGAATTAGAATTTCCCTAACTTGATTTCTGGGTCCATCCACTGGGATTCTGCTTTGGTGGGCCTGAGATGGGCCCCATAAATTTGAATTCTTAGCAAGTACCATTAGGAAATGCTGTTCTTGAACACCAAGTATGATTTTTAAAATTATCATTGCATGCGTGATAGGGAAAAAAACAGTACCTTGTTTGAAGTTGTGTATTATCAATTGTAGTGGACTATGTTTCTACATATGTATTATAAAACTGTATGTCCTACTTGGTAATCTTTATATTCAGGTTCAGGTCCTTTGTCTATTTCTCATTTGACATTTTATTGTTCATATTGATATTTATAATAAGTCCTTATCAAGTATATTAACCTTAAGTATGGCATATTTATAAATATTTTTCCAGTTCATTTGCCTTTTAAGTTGGACTATATCCTTTTTGGGTACATGGAATTTTCTTACGTATGTAAATACTTCAACGTTTTCACCTGTGATTTCTTTCATTGCTTTTTTTTTTTTTTTTTAAGGGGAAAGCACATATTTATTACATCAGAGAAAGTTCTTTCACATAAGACCCATGCTGGGGACACAGGTTCAGGCAAGTCTCTAGCACAGCTGCTTTGGGCAGGTGGCTCACTGGGGACATACACTTTGACCTGGCTCAGCTTTAATGATCTTGCAGGATGCTCCCTAATATCTGCCAAGGCATCAAACTAGGATGTGAAAATGTTGCAGAGTCATGTATGGGTTTTTCATCTTATGAACAATCTAGCATTACTATCACAAAATTAATAGTTTCCCAATAAAACACAATATCTACATTTTATATCCAACATCAGCTCCTTCAAAGTCAGCATTTTGAGTTTGCTTCCTTACTAGGTGCCAGGTACAGGAAAGCCATTCTGAATCTCAGATTATATAGATTATCCACAGCCATCCACCAGAAGACATTTAGAAATAACCCACCCTAGGAGACCTTTCACATCCACCTTGTAAATTGTTTGGCTGATCTTGGAAAAGAATGGTGAGCAGTGGATGGTGTAGGTAGATGGTCCATTCACACCAGCAAACACATCTATGGTCTCATTTTCTTGGTCAGCCATAAAACTTTAGCACAGAGATGAAAGTAAAATGAAATAAAATGAGTCCCTATGATGTACACAGTTTAGCCAACCCTAGTAATACATAAAGCCCACCTCAGCTAAGTGAAATAAGCCAGCCACGGAAAGACAAATACTGTATGATTCCATTTATATGGGGTATCTAAAATAGTAAAACTCATAGAAGCAGAGAAAACAATAGAGGTTGCCAGCCGCTGAGGGTTGGGAAAATGAGGAGTTATTCAATGAGTAGGAAGTTTCAGTTATGCCAAATGAGTAAGTTCTAGATATCTGCTGTACAACATAGTGCCCACAGTCAGCAATATGGTAATGTGCACTTCAAAATTCATTAAGAGCGTAGACTCACATTGTGTTCTCACCACAAAACAAACAAAACCCAAAAAACAAAACTAAGGGATACAAGGGAACTCTGAGAGGTGTTAGATATGTCTGTCACCTAATTGTGGCAATGGTGGTATGGGTGTTTGCATATGTCCGAACTCATCAAATTGTACACATCAAATATATGCAGTTCTTTGTATATAAGTTATACCACAATAAACCTGTTTTTTAAAAAAGAATTAATTAGTTGTCTAAGAGATAGAAAGAATCTCCCAGAATTCACTGAAGAAAGAAAAACAGGTTGAAGCATTTTGCAGAGATAGGTCCCTGACCCCATGCAGAAAAATTATCTGGTGAATTGCTACCATCAGCAAAGCTAGTGTGTGCTATGTATTTGGCAAGTTATGGATGGAGGGGGGATTTTTTTATTGCTTCTAAACTTAGAAAATTTACTGTCATCCAGAATTTATTATTTATATATTATTCTTTTTATTTTTAAAACACTTTTTGTGTTTGCATTGCTTTATATTTAACATAATGATCTATCTGGGAGGTGTTTTGGTATAAGTTTACTCCCACCCTAAAGGGACCATAATAGGTAAATAATAACACTGACAAAATTTTAAAGTTTAGAACTTAAGAGATTTCAGGTATCAGTTTCTTTATAATAGAAAATATGCAAACTCATTTTTTAAAATATCTTTATTGGAGTATAATTGCTTTACAATGGTGTGTTAGTTTCTGTTGTACAACAAAGTGAATCAGCTATAAGTATACATATATCCCCATATCTCCTCCCTCTTGCGTCTCCCTCCCACCCTCCCCAGCCTACCCCTCTAGGTTTTCACAAAGCATCGAGCTGCTCTCCCTGTGCTAATGAAAACTCTTTTTTTTTTTTTTTTTTTTTGCGGTACGCGGGCCTCTCACTGTTGTGGCCTCTACCGTTGCGGAGCGCAGGCTCAGCGGCCATGGCTCACGGGCCCAGCCGCTCCGCGGCACGTGGGATCTTCCCGGACCGGGGCACGGACCGTGTCCCCTGCATCAGCAGGCGGACTCTCAACCACTGCGCCACCAGGGAAGCCCTGAAAACTCATTTTTAATGAAAATTTTAAACTTTAAGCTTCTAAAGTATAGAGACTATATCTGCTTAATTTATCTTTTGATTTTTGCATCTACTTTTTTCGGAGGAAATACAGCCAGCAAGTGAAGGAAACAGTAACAGTTAAACCAAGTGTCTTTCCCTTTCTCTTGTATTTAAATACACTCCCTGGATCTCTGACCTGAGGCCATCTGGTGACAGTCAACTTCTTTCTGTGGAAGCAGAGTGAACACTGTCCCTGTGTTACACAGGTGACCTCTTTGAGTCAGAGCGTTCTTTCAGTGCATGGGCACATGGAGTAATATGGTGAGTAGCAGCCACAATGTTCTCATCTGATAATACCTTTTTACTGCTGTTGAGATAAAGGGCCAAGAAAAGCATGCAGTAACTCACCCCCAAGCTTGATTAAAAAACCCTCACCACTGAACATGCTGAGAAGTTCTCAGAATGATACATCGTAGACCTAAGGTATCCTATTTTTAGATGTGCAGCATAGACAATTTTGGTCTCCATGGAATTTTTTCATTATTTCATTCTGATTTTCTGTCCCCTTTTTAAAGTCTGCATGATTTAGACTTTAAAGTGAAAAAGCTACTGAGCTGCTTAAAGCCTTTAGTGCTACTGATGCATCCCTTCCCACATTAGAGAAACAGGATCTGTACCAGCCTGCAAATGGGGAGAAGCAGGTGGCTGCAAAGAGGCATGAAAAATGCAATTTCTAAGCTTCAGCTCAATTAATCTGAGGCAGGATTATATCTTTCATTTCCATAGGACAAGTGTGTACTGTTTTCCTTGACTATATAAAAATATGAAGGAGAAATCAGACTGGAAGTAAAGGATGAAAACAAAATCTTTCCCATAGCATGTTGAATTTAGACTTATATATTTGAACTTATAAGGATTTATGTCTTCTGCAAATTTGTACACACAATGGAAGGAAACAACGAAAGTCACTTATTTTCAAATAACAAGTGGTGTTGTTTCTGTATTCAAACACTGATAATAGTGGTAACAGTAGTCCAACATTTACTGTATTCACATCTGTCACTTACCAATATCACTGCTCAATTTCCTTACCTGTCAACCATTTCTCTTTCCCCTCCCAAGACTTTTATGACAAGTAATTAGTGTATTTACTTGGGAAATAGTTATGGACTATTTTTTTAAACATCTTTATTGGAGTGTAATTGCTTTACAATGGTGTGTTAGTTTCTGCTTTATAACATAGTGAATCAGCTATACATATATCCCCATATCTCCTCCATCTTGCATCTCCCTCCCACTCTCCCTATCCCACCCCTCTAGGTGGTCACAAAGCACTGAGCTGATCTCCCCGTGCTATGTGGCTGCTTCCCACTAGCTATCCATTTTACATTTGGTAGTATATATAAGTCCATGCCACTCTCTTACTTCATCCCAGCTTACCCTTCCCCCTCCCCATGTCCTGAAGTCCATTCTCTATGTCTGTGTCTTTACTCCTGTCCTGCCCCCAGGTTCTTCATAACCATTTTTTTTTAGATTCCATATATATATGTTAGCATACGGTATTTGTTTTTCTCTTTCTGACTTACTTCACTCTGTATGACAGACTCTAGGTCCATCCACCTCACTACAAATAACTCAATTTCGTTTCTTTTCGTGGCTGAGTAATATTCCACCACATCTTCTTTATCCATTCATCAGACTATTTAGGGTTATATAGCTGCTAGGGACTGAATGTGTCCCCCCAAAATTCATATGTTGTAATCCATGTGTTGAAAACCATCATATGATGGTATTAGGAGGTGGGGCCTTTGAGACGTGACTAGGTTATGAGGGGTCCACCCTTATGAATGAGATTAGTGCCTTTATAAAAAAGACCCCAGAGGACTCCCTTGCCCTTTCCACCATGTGAGGTTATATGGAGAGTACAGCCATCTCTGAACCAGGGAGAGGGCCCTCGTCAGACACTGAACCTGTCAGCAACTTGATCTTGGACTTCCCAGCCTCCAGAATCATGAGAAATACATGTTTGCTGTTTAAGTCACCCAGTCTATGGTATTTTTGTATAGCATCCTGAAAGGACAAAGAGAAGAACTAAGAGATGCAGTCTCTGCCCTCCACTAATTGGGAAGGTAGGCCAACAGAGAGACCAATATTGCAGACTTTGGTTTTGTGGGAGATATATGAAGAGCATCTAATCCAGACTGGGGCATTGGGAAAGTGGTAGTGAGCTGAGCCTTGAAGGATGAGTAGAAGAGGGGTTAGCCAGGTGAAGTATGCTGAATACATCAATGTTTGAGAGAAGGTGTATTTTACTGTTTTGTATCTGCAAGTAATTCTGTATTTTTGGAGTACTGACCACTGCAAGATGGAGAATGAGTAAAGAGTTCAGAGAGGCCAGACCATGGAGGGCTTTTATGTTATCTTATGGAATTTGGATTTCCACCTGAAAGCCATGGGGGTACACTGAAGGGTTTTTAGCAGCAGACAGAAAAAAAGTCATATTTGCATTTTAGAAAGAATCTCTGCAGGTAGTGCTAAGGATTATTAAGGTAAATGAGGTAAATTAAGGTATGAGGTAAATGAGGTAAATTAAGGTAAATTAAGGTAAATGAAGAGCATACAGTCCTGTGATATTAAACAAATCACACCAAAGATGCCTGGTAGAACATTGACAGAAGTGGCTCTTCCTTTTTAGAACTCGTTTAGTAATTCACAGAAGACAGCATCCAGAAGATAAACATTCACTTTTGTGAAAGAGGACATTGTCTCCACAGTGAACCCGCCTAAAGTGACCAGAGAAGGCATCTTCACCCTGTGAACTTCAGTTCTTCCTCTGTCATGACTGCTCCTCTTCTTGCAGTTTGTCTGCATTCAGCATGTCACATACACTCACAGTGAGCAGTGACTCTGAGTCCTTCCTGCTAGGGTGTTCTTTTAGGCACTACTTGTCTCTGAGCAAACCAGAGCTGTAATACTCTGCCTCAAGTGGAGCTTCTGTGATGCTTTCCAAATCATTTTTTTTTTCAGTCTGCTGTGTGATCCACTTTCACTGTGATAGTTACCAACCAGTTCCTTGTCCTGCTCAGCTAACGATGTCTTTGGTGGTTCATGAATCCATCTAGTGGTCTGACTGCATTCTACAAAGCCCCTGCTGGAGAGCCTGCTTTGTATTTAATCTCTATGGAGCTCATGTAGTGGTGGTGTTGAAACTCATCCAAATTCTGGATGATGCATCTGTGATACATCCAAAGCTATTTTCAATATAAGAAGAGTTAGACAATTGAGAATCCCAAGGAAAAACATAATGGAGCCCCATCCCATCCCTCTTTTAAAATTGTTAATCCTTAAATGTTAAATATCTCTTCATGCCCCTTATTGTCCAAGGATTTTTTGGATAGCACTTAGACATTTAGAGAAAAATTGGTGAGGTATATTTACTTTTTCTTAATCCTAGCTTATATTTTATTGTTGCAGGGTAAACGGTCAATAGTAATTACTACATACAAGTGGAATTACTAACCTCCAAACTTATTTTTTCCCAGCTTTGTTGAAGTATAAATGACAAATAAAAATGGTATATATTTAAGGTGTACAACCAACATGATGTTTGGGTATACACATACATTGTGTAATGATTACCACAATCAAGCTAATTAATATGTCCATGTCCTCATATAATTACCTTTTGGGGGGGGCTAGTGAGAACACTTGAGATCTACTCTCAGTAAATATCAAGTATTCAATACTTTATTATTAACTATAGTCACCATGCTGTACATTGGGTCTCCAGAATTTATAAACATTATAACTAAAAGTTTGTGCCTTTGGATGGATATTTCCCCAGTTTCCTTACCCCACCAGCCCCTGGTAACCACTCTTTTACTCTGTGTCACTATGAGTTTGACTTTTAGTTTGCACATATAAGTGAGATCATGCAGTATTTGTGTTTCTCTGTCTGGCTGATTTCTCTTAACATAACATCCTCCAGGGTCATCCATTTTGTTGCAAATGACAAGATTTCCTTCTTTTCTTAGGCTGAATAATATTCCAGTGTATGTATGTATATATTTGTGTATATTTAACAATTTATTTATCTATTCATCCATGGATGGGCACTTAGGTTGTTTCCATATCTTGGTAATTGTGACTAATGCTGCAATGAACAGGGAAATGCAAATATCTCTTCAAGATAGTGATTTTATTTCCTTTGAATATACACCCAGAAGTAGGATTTCTGAATCATATGGTAGTTCTATTTTTCATTTTTTGAGGAGTTTCCATACTGTTTTCCATAGTGGCTGTACCAACTTAGATGTCCACTAACAGTGCACAAGGGTTCCCTTTTCTCTACATCCTTGCCAATGCTTGTTATCTTTTGACTTTTTTGATAATAACCGTCGCAATAGGTGTGAGATGATATCTCATTGTGGTTCTGATTCACATTTATTTGATGAATAGTGACATTGAGCACCTTTTCACATATCTGTCATCCATTTGTACGTTTTTTTTCTTTTGGAAAGTGTCTAGTCAGGTCCTTTGCCCATTGTTTTTTTTTTTTTTAACATGTGACAAAGGGTTAATAGCTTTATTTTATTTTTTTAACTAATTAATTAATTAATTAATTTTTGGCTGCATTGGGTCTTCGTTGCTGCACATGGTCTTTCTCTAATTCCAGCGAGCGGGCGCTACTCTTGGTCGCGGTAAGCGGTCTTCTCATTGTGGTGGCTTCTCTTGTTGTAGAGCACGGGCTTTAGGCATGCAGGCTTCAGTAGTTGTGGCACGTGGGCTCAGTAGTTGTGGCTTGCAGTCTCTAGAGCGCAGGCTCAGTAGTTGTGGTGCACAGGCTTAGTTGCTCCATGGCATGTGGGATCTTCCCGGACCAGGGCTCGAACCTATGTGTCCTGCAATGGCAGGTGGATTCTTAACAACTGCGCTACTAGGGAAGTCCCCCTTTGCCAATTTTTTAAAAGATTATTTATTTATTTATTTGCTATTGAGTTGTATGAGGTCCTTGTATATTTTGAATATTAAACCCTAATCAGATACATGGTTTACAAATATTTTCTCCCATTCCATAAATTGCCTTTTCATCTTGTTGATTGTTGCATTTATTGTGCAGAAGCTTTTTAGTTTGACGTAGGCCCACTTGTTTTTCCTTTTTTTGCCTTTGCTTTTGGTATAAAATACAAAAAAAGAAAAAATCATTGCCCAGATATCAAGGCGCTTAATGCCTATGTTTTCTTCTAGGAATTTAACAATTTCAGGTCTTTGTTCAAGTCTTTAATACATTTTGAGTTGATTTTTGTGTATGATGTAAGCTCATTCTCATTCAGAATAGACCACATGTCCTCTGGTGTACTTAAGAATTTAAGTGAGAAAATAGAACTATTACAAATCAATAGGAGAAAGGATGAGTTATAGAATAAATGGTGCTATAAGTTGTCTGGATTAAATTAAGTCCAATTAGATTTCTATTCCATGTCATATATCAAAATAAAACCCATTCCATAAATGAGTCATAATATCTAGACTAAAATAAAAGAGATTTCTCATAATAAAAGTAACAGAAACTGAACCAATAGCATTTGACTACATTGAAACTACAAACAAACAAGCCCTCAGCACATTTTTTGACCACAGTGCAATGTAAATGCTCTAAAAGTTAATTTAAAAGAATAATTTTACAGTCATAGTGTGGAAATTGTAAATCCCCTGCAAATTATGTCTGTGTCCTGATCCCCAGAACCCTTGAACATGTTACCTTACATGACAAAGGGGAAAGTTGCAGATGGAAGTAAGGTTCCTAAGCAGTTGACCTTAAAATAGTGAGGTTATCCTGAATTATCTGGTAGGATTAATGTAATTACAAGGGTCCTTAAATGGGGAAGAGCGAAGCAGAAGAGGCCAGAGTGATGTGATATGAGAGGAACTTTAATCACTATTGCTGGCTTTGAAGATGGAGGAAGAGGGACATGAGCCAAGGAATGTGGACAGCCTTTAGAAGTTGAAAAAGTCAAGGAAATGGACTCTCCCCTGCAGCTTCTAGAAAGTAAAACAAGCCTGTCAACACCTTGATTTTAGCCCAGGGAACCCCATTTTGGACTCCAAGACTATGAGATAGCAAATTTGTATTGTTTTAAGCCACTAAGTTTGTTGTAATTTATTGCATCAGTCAAAGAAAACTATGAACTAGAGGTAGTTTTCAAACTTAGAATATTGTAGCAGTTCTATTAAAATACAGTTTAAAGCATTGTTGATTGGTTAGACACATGTAAATTATCAAAATTGGCCAAAGAATAAGAAAACCTAGCAGGTCAAAACTCAGGTACTATATTTGAAAAGTAATCAAAATTTTCCATTCAAGAAAGATATCTGTTGCATTTTTATACACTAACAATGAAAGATCAGAAAGAGAAATTAAGGAAAAAATCACATTTACCATCACATCAAAAAGAATAAAATACCTTAGGAATAAGCCTACCTAAGGGGGCAAAAGACCTGTACTCTGAAAAGTATAAGACACTGATGAAAGAAATTGAAAATGACACAAACAGATGGAAAGAAATGCCATGATCTTGGATTGGAAGATCAATATTGTTAAAATGACCATATTACCCAAGACAATTTATGGATTCAGTACAATCCCTATCAAATTATCAATGGCATTTTTCACAGAACTAGGACAAAAAATATTTTAATTTGTATGGAAACACAAAAGACCCCCAAATAGCTAAAGCAATCTTGAGCAAGAAATATGGAGCCAGAAGAATCAGGCTTCCTGACTTCAGACTATACTACAAAGCTACAGTCACCCAAACAGAATGGTACTGACACAAAATCAGACAATAGATCTATGGAACAGTATAGAAAGTGTAGAAATAAATCCACACACCCATGATCAATTAATCTATGACAAAGGAGGCAAGACTATATAGTGGAGAAAAGACAGTCTCTTCAACAAGCGGTGCTGTGAAAACTGTACAGCTACATGTAAAACAATTAAATTAGGACATGCTCTAACACCATATTCTAAAATAAACTCAAAATGGATTAAAGACATAAATGTAAGACAGGATACTATAAAAGTCCTAGAGGAAAACATAGGAAGAAGAGTCTTGGACATAAATTGCAGCAATATCTTTTTGGATCTGTCTCCTAGAGTAATGGAAATAAAAACAAAAATAAACAAATGGGACCTAATTAAACTTAAAAGCTTTGCATAGCAAAGGAAACAATAAACAAAGTAAATAGACAACCAACAGAATGGGAGAAAATATTTGCAAATAATGTGACCGACAAGGGTTCAATTTCTAAAATACACAAACAGCTCATACGGCTCAATATCAAAAATAAAACAACCCAATCAAAAAATGGCCAGAGGGCTTCCCTGGTGGTGCAGTGGTTGAGAGTCCGCCTGCCTATGCAGGGGACACAGGTTTGTGCTCCGGTCCGGGAAGATCCCACATGCTGCGGAGCGGCTGGGCCCATGAGCCATGACTGCTGAGCCTGCGTGTCTGGAGCCCGTGCTCCGCAACAGGAGAGGCCACAAGAGTGAGAGGCCCGCGTACCACAAAAAAAAAAAAAAAAAAAGTCAGAAAATCTAAATAGACATTTCTCCAAAGAAGACATCCAGATGGCCAACAGGTACATAAAAAGATGCTCAACATCGCTAATTATTAGAGAAATGCAAATCAAAACTTCAATGAAGTACCACTCCACACCAGTCAGAATGGCCATCATCAAAAAGTCTATAAATAGTAGATGCTGGAGAGGGTGTGGAGAAAAAAGATCCTTCCTACACTGCTGGTGGGAATGTAAATTGGTGCAGCCACTATGGAGAACAGTATGGAGTGGGATCCAGTGATCCCACTCCTGGGCATATATCCAGAGAAAACCATAATCCAAAAGAATACATGCACCCCAATGTTCATAGCAGCCATATTTGCAATAGCCAAGACATGAAAGCAACCCAAGTGTCCATTGACAGGTGAATGGGTAAAGAAGATGTGGTAGATATACACAATGGAATATTACTCAGCCATACAAAAGAATGACATAATGCCATTTTCAGCAGTGTGGATGGACCTAGAGATTGTCATACTGAGTGAAGTAAGTCAGACAGTGAAAGACAAATATCATATGTTATCACTTATACGTGGAATCTAAAAAAAATTATACAAATCAACTTATCTACAAGACAGAAATAGACTCACAGACATAGAAAACAAACTAGGTTTGTTTTATGGTTACCAAAGAGGAAAGGGGGGATAAATTAGGAGTTTGGGGTTAAAATATACACACTACTATGTATTAAATAGATAAACAACAAGGACCTACTGTATAGCACAGGGAACTATATTCAATATCTTGTAATAACCTTTAATGGAAAGGAATGTGAAAAATAATACATATATATGTATGACTAAATCACTTTGCTGTATACCTGAAATTAATACAACATTGTAAGTCAACTATAGTTCAATAAAAATTTAAAAAACAACAACAATAAATTTTAGGAGTACTTGGAAGATGAAAAAAGAAAGAAAGATACTGGCCCTAAACCATCTTACTCATGAATTAAATCAGGCTTTCAAGAAGCAAATGCTCTCATGCTCTATAAACTGTGCTAGATCATAGATAAAGTTGAAGAGTCTCCTTTTACATTTTGCAAATGTGGCTTCACCTTGATACTCCAAACTTTGAAGGACAATACCAAAAATAAAACACAAACTAACCTTACTTAAGAATAAATGCAAAATTATAAAGAAAATACCTGCTAATTCAACCTAATAATATCTTTTTTTTTAACATCTTTATTGGGGTATAATTGCTTTACAATGGTGTGTTAGTTTCTGCTTTATAACAAAGTGAATCAGTTATACATATACATATGTTCCCATATCTCTTCCCTCTTGCGTCTCCCCAACGTAATAATATCTTAATACTATTCCCCAACCAATTATAGGAATAAGTTAATGACTTAATACTATAAAACACATTAACATATTACATATTAATTTGTTATTAATATATGAACATATTTTTTCTAATTAGGAGGTTACCTGAAAAAAGCCAAATGGTCAATGTGCAATAATAATTTTCCTTTAACTCAGGAATAACAGATTATAATATGTTAGAAATGAGTCACTTCATGACAGCAGTGAAATGTATAACATGTATAAAATAAATTTAAATGTGAAGTTTTACAAAGAAGAACTTTAAAACCTTACTAGAAAACATAAAAGAAGACTTGCATAAACAAATAATGTACCACATTCCTAGATGAGGTAGTTAATATAGTTAAAGATTGTAATTCTGTCTAAATTCATTTATAAGGTACAGGGTTATTTCTGTCAAAATCCCAAAGGGATTTACTTTAATACTTATGAAAATATTTGAAATCATTCTAAAGGGTTACTAATGAGCATAGACTTTCCCTGTGAGAACTGAAACAGTATAGTACTAATGAAAAAAAGGCCAAAATAGCATATTAGGAAACTCAGAAACAGATCCAAACCATACCATGTTTATTTTTATATTAAGTAAGAATTTCAAATCAAAAGTTGAATTTTATAATTTGCTGGCTCAGGGAAACTGGTTGTTTGGGGAAAATAAAATTCCAGTTTCAATTTAAAAATTAATTATAAAAAGTGACTAAAATGGTAAATTACACATAAAGGAGGAAACATAAGTAAAATATTCAGAGTTCAGAGAATTCTGGGAGGATGATGCCAATGATGGAATAGTTTATGTATCTTCTCGAATCCCCCCATTAAAAGACACAGAAAAATTTAGTTTATAAAAATCAAACCCCAGGGCAGCATCTACAACAAAACGAGGTGACAAAATATCCCCATTAAACCCTAAAATATAGGCAAACCACCAACAGCTATAAGATGGATGTATTATTAGCATCTATGCAGGAAGAAACAGAGCAAAGCAACAGAGTATCTGAAGGACATAAGAACACCAAATCAACTCACAGGTACTCATCCAAAAGCTCAGTGAAGCAACTGGAGAACATCAGCTAATACTTTATTGGTTGGTGTGCAAAATCCAATAGTGGGTGAGTACAAGTGGTCCACAGAAAAGATATAAGGAGCTGACAGGAGACCCTGAGATCATGACCTCTCAGATGAATCAGCCAAATCTCCCTTCCATGTCAAAGCACCACCCTACAGAGAAGAGAAAACAAATTGAGCAGAACAGGAACAACAAAGAAAAACAAAAACAATGTTCATGTAAAAATGGAGATAGTTGTAGAGCTAGGAGAACTCAGAAAATAAGCTGCAACCATTCTGACCCAACTGGTATTTATAGAATACCTGTACCCACCCTAATAACTATAGAATACACTTTTTTGGTGTATGTGATACATTTACCAAGATAGACCATTTATTGGGCCTTAAACTAGTCTCACTAAATTTAAAAGTATTGAAATATTATAGACCATATTTTCTGATGGTAAGACAATTAAACTGGTATTCAGTTATAATGAAACATCTATGAAAACCCCAAATATTTGGAACATTTAGCAACATACTTTTAAATAATCCATCAACAAAAGAAAAAACATAAAGAAAATAAAATTTTCAAACTGAATGATAATGAGAAAACAATATATCAAAATATGTGAGACATAGCAAAAGCAGCATTTAAGGGGACACATAGCTTTAAATACTGTTAGATCAGAAGGGCCTGAAATGAATGACCTAAAGTTCTAACAGAAGAAGTTAGAAAAATAAGAGCAAAGTAATCCCCAAATGAGTAGAAGGCAGAAAGTAAGAAAGCTAAGAGAAGAAATCAGTGAAATAGAAAAACAAGTGAACAATAGAAAAAATTAACACGGAAACTTGGTTCTTTGAAGATATGAATAAAATTGATAAACCCCAAGAGAAAATGATCATTGTTTTAGTGAGAGAGAAATAAAATCACTAATATTAGAAATGAAGTGTTCTACAAATATTAAAAGGAAAATAATAAAATGTTGTAAACAACTTCTATTTCAAAAATTTTACAACTTAAATGAAATGGACAAATTCCTTGACAAATATAACCTATAATATGAAATGGAAAATCATCCTAGGCCTATATCTATTAAAGTGAATTTTTTAAATCAAAAAATCTTATTTCAGATGATTTCACTGAATTCTGTCACAATTTAAAGAGGAAATAAAACCAATCTTAAACAAAATCTTTTAGAATATACAAAAGTAAAGAGAACATTTCCCAACTCATTTTATAAGGTCAGCATAATCCTAATACCAAAAGCTGACAAGACATTACAAAAATAAAAGCATTACAGACTAATACTCATTATGAACATAGATGCAAAAATCCTTAATAAAATATTAGTAAATCAAAGCTAGAAATATATGAACAGGAAAATATATTGGGTCAAGTAGAGTTTACTACAGGAATGTAAGCTTGGTTTTAATATTAAAAAACATCAATCAATATAATTCACCATAATAGAATGAGACAGAACAACATATTTTTTGAGAGATGCATAAAAAGTATTTGATATAATACGTGTTGAATTACCAATTTCTAATAAAAACTTTCAGTAACTAGGAATAAGAGGGTACTTTCTCAATCTGATACAAGGTATTTACAAAAACTTACAAATACCCTTTTGAACATTTACCCTTTGATTGGGAACAAGAGAAGCATGTGCTCTCATAACTTCTATTCAATATTGTATTGGCAATTTTAGCTATTGTAATCAAGTAAGAAAATTAATAAAATTATAAAGTTCAGAAAGAAAAAATAAAACTGTTTCTATTTGCAGAAGAACTGTTGAGTTATACAGGACTAAAGAATTTAAAAAAGAACTACCAGAACAAATGAATGAACTTTATAATGTCAGAGGATAGAGGGTTAATATACAAAAAACAATTGAGTTTTTGTGTACTAGCTCCAAACAATACTTAGGGATAATTTTAACAAAAGCTGAACAAGATCTCTTTACTTAAAATTACTGAACATTACTGAGAGAAATTTAAAAGGCCTAGGTAAATGAACGTGTAACATGTTCATGCATTTGAATTCTCAGTATTGTTAAAATGGTAATTTCCCTTAGTTTATTTATATATATATATATATATATATATATATATATATATATATTTCAACACAATTCCAATCAAAATTTCCCACAGACATTTAAAAAATCTATATTGATCAGTTGATTCTAAATGTTGTGTAGAAATTAAAACATCCTAAAATACTCAAGGAATTTAAAAACAGAGCAAATTTAGTGAACATACACCACGTTATGTGTGGTATTGGCAAAAAAAGACAGACATAAAGCTCTGTAGAACAGAATAGAGTCTAGAAATAGATCCATATGTATATAACCAATTGATTTTCTATCAATGATCCAGAGCAATTCAATGAGGAAAGAAACATTTTCAAGAAATTTTTGCTGGGGGAGATTGACTCAAGATGGCGGAGTAGAAGGACATGCACTCACTCCCTCTTGCGAGAGCACCAGAATCACAACTAACTGCTGAAAAATCATCAACAAGAAGACACTAGGGCTCACCAAAAAAGATACTCCACATCCAAAGACAAAGGAGAAGCCGCAATGAGATGGTAGGAGGGAAACAATCACAATAAAATCAAATCCCATAACCATTGGGTGGGTGACTCACAAACTGGAGAACAATTATACCACAGAAGTCCACCCACTGGAGTGAAGGTTTTGAGCCCCACGTCAGGCTTCCAACCTGGGGGTCTGGCAACTGGAGGAGGAATTCCCAGAGAATCAGACTTTGAAGGCTAGTGGGATTTGATTGCAGGACTTTGACAGGTCTGGGGGAAACAGAGACTCCACTCATGGAGTGCACATACAAAGTAGTGTGTGCATCAGGACCCAGGGGGAAGGAGCAGTGACCCCATAGGAGACTGAACCAGACCTACCTGCTAGTGTTGGAGGGCCGCCTGCAGAGGTGGGGGGTTAGCTGTGGCTCACCACGGGGACAAGGACACTGGCAGCAGAAGTTCTGGGAAGTACTCCTTGGTGTGAGCCCTCCCTGAGTCCCTCATTAGCCCCACCAAGGGCCTGTAGGCCCCAGTGCTGGGTTTCCTCAGGCCAAAACCAACAGGGAAGGAACTCAGCCCCACCCATCAGCAGACAAGCAGATTAAAGTTTTACTGAGCTCTGCCCACCAGAGCAACACCCAGCTCTACCTACCACCAGTCCCTCCCATCAGGTAGCTTGCACAAGCCTCTTAGATAGCCTCATCCACCAGAGGGAAAACAGTAGAAGCAAGATTAACTACAGTCCTTCAGCCAGTGGAACAAAAGCCACATTCACAGAAAGACAGACAAAATGAAAAGACAGAGGACTATGTACCAGATGAAGGAACAAGATAAAACCCTAGAAAAACAACTAAATGAAGTGGAAATAGGCAACCTTCCAGAAAGAGAGTTCAGAATAATGATAGTAAAGATGATCCAGGACCTCGGAAAAAGAATGGAGGCAAAGATGGAGAAGATGCAAGAAATGTTTAACAAAGACCTAGAAGAATTAAAGAACAAATACCTAGAAGAATTAAAGAACAAACAAACAGAGATGAACAATACAATAACTGAAATGAAAAATACACTAGAAGGAATCAATAACAGAATAACTGAGGCAGAAGAACAGACAAGTGACCTGGAAGACAGAGTGGTGGAATTCACTGCTGTGGAACAGAATAAAGAAAAAAGAATGAAAAAAAAATGAAGATAGCCTAAGAGACCTCTGGGACAACATTAAATGTAACAACATTTGCATTATAGGGGTCCCAGAAGGAGAAAGAGGGAGAACGGACCTGAGAAAATATTTGAAGAGATTAGAGTCGAAAACTTCCCTAACATGGGAAAGGAAATAGCCACCCAAGTCCAGGAAGCACAGAGAGTCCCAGGCAGGATAAACCCAAGGAGGAACATGCCAAGACACATAGTAATCAAATTGAAAAAAATTAAAGACAAAGAAAAATTATTAAAAGCAACAAGGGAAAATGACAAATAACATACAAGGGAACGTCCATAAGGTTAACAGCTGATTTCTCAGCAGAAATTCTACAAGCCAGAAGGGAGTGGCACAATATATTTAAAGTGATGAAAGGGAAGAACATACAACCAAGATTATTCTATCTGGCAAGGAACTCATTCAGATTCGATGGAGAAATCAAAAGCTATACAGACAAGCAAAAGGTAAGAGAATTCAGCACCACCAAACCAGCTCTACAACAAATGTTAAAGGAACTTCTCTAAGTGGGAAACACAAGAGAAGAAAAGGACCTACAAAAACAAACCTAAAACAATAAAGAAAATGGTAATAGGACCATACATATCAATAATTACCTTAAATGTGAATGGATTAAATGCTCCAACCAAAAGACACAGGCTCGCTGAATGGATATAAAAACAAGACCCATATATATCCTGTCTACAAGAGACCCACTTAAGACCTAGGGACACACACAGACTGAAAGTGAAGGCATGGAAAAATATATTCCATGCAAATGGAAATCAAAAATAAAGCTGGAGTAATAATTCTCATATCAGGCAAAATAGACTTTAAAATTAAGAATGTTACAAGAGACAAAGAAGGACACTACATAATGATCAAGGGATCAATCCAAGAAGAATATATAATAAATATAAATATATATGCACCCAACATAGAACACCTCAATACATAAGGCAACTGCTAACAGCTATAAAAGAGGAAATCGACAGTAACACAATAATAGTGGGGGACTTTAACACCTAACTTACATCAATGGACAGATCATCCAGACAGAAAATTAATAAGGAAACACAAGCTTTAATTGACACAATAGACCAGATAGATTTAGTTGATATGTATAGGACATTCCATCCAAAAACAGCATTTTACACTTTCTTCTCAAGTGCACACAGAACATTCTCCAGGATAGATCATATCCTGGGTCACAAATCAAGCCCTAGTAAATTTAAGAAAATTAAAATCGTTTCAAGTATCTTTTCTGACCACAACGCTATGAGATTAGAAATAAATTACAAGGAAAAATCATTAAAAACACAAACACATGGAGGCTAAACAATATGTTACTAAATAAACAAGAGATCAATGAGGAAATCAAAGAGAAAATCAAAAACTACCTAGAGACAAATGACAGTGAACACACGATGATCCAAAACCTATGGGATCCAGCAAATGCAGTTCTAAAGGGGAGTTTATAGCAATACAATGCTACCTCAAGAAACAAGAAATATCTCAAATAAACAGCTCAAACTTACACAGAAAGGAACTAGAGAGAGAAGAACAAACAAAACCCAAAGTTAGTAGAAGGAAAGAAATCATGAAGATCGGAGCAGAAAGAAATGAAATAGAAACAAAGACAATAACAGCAAAGATCAATCAAACTAAAACCTGGTTCTATGAGAAGATAAACAAAATTGATAAACCTTTAGCCAGACTCATCAAGAAAAAGAGGGAGAGGACTCAAATCAATAAAATTAGAAGTGAAAAAGAAGTTACAACAGACATCGCAGAAATACAAAGCATCATAAGAGACTACTATGAGCAACTCTGTGCCAATAAAATGGACATCCTGGAAGAAATGGACAAATTCTTAGAAAGGTATATAAACTTCCAAGACTGAACCAGGAAGAAATAGAAAATATGAAAAGGCCAATCATAAGTAATGAAATTGAAATTGTGATTAAAATCTTCCAACAAACAATAGGCCAGGACCAGATGGCTTCACAGGTGAATTCTATCAAACATTTAGAGAAGAGCTAACACCCATCTTTCTCAAACTCTTCCAAAACATTCACAGGAAGGAATACTCCCAAACTCATTCTACAAGGCCACCATCACCCTGATACCAAAACCAGACAAAAATACTACAAAAAAAGAAAATCACAGACCAATATCACTGATGATTATAGATGCAAAAATCCTCAACAAAATACTAGCAAACAGAATCCAACAGCACACTAAAAGGATCATACACCATGATCAAGTGGGATGTATCCCAGGGATGCAAGGATTCTTCAATATATGCAAATCAATCAATGTGATACACCATATTAAGAAACTGAAGAATAAAAACCATATGAGCATCTCAATAGATGTAGAAAAGGCTTTTGACAACATTCAACACCCATTTATGGTCAAAACTCTCCAGAAAGTGGCTATAGAGGGAACATACCTCAACATAATAAAGGCCATATATGACAAACCTACAGCCAACATCATTTTCAATGGTGAAAAACTGAAACCATTTCCTCTAAGATCAGGAAGAAGACAAGGATGTCCATTCTTACCACTATTATTCAACATAGTTTTGGAAGTCCTAGGAATGGCAATCAGAGAAGAAAAAGAAATAAAAGGAATACAAATTGGAAAATAAGAAGTAAAACTGTCACTGTTTGCTGATGACATGATACTATACATAGAAAATCCTAAAGATGCTGCCAGAAAACTACTAGAGCTAATCAATGAATTTAGTAAAGTTGTAGGATACAAAATTAATGCACAGAAATCTCTTGCATTCCTATACACTAACAATGAAAGATCAGAAAGAGAAATTAAGGAAACAATCCCATTCATCAATGCAACAAAAAGAATAAAATACCTAGGAATAAACCTACCTAAGGAGGTAAAAGACCTGTACTCAGAAAACTATAAAACACTGATGAAAGAAATCAAAGGTGACACAAAAAAATGGAGAGATATACCATGTTCTTGGATTGGAAGAATCAATAATGTGAAAATGAGTATTCTACCCAAAGCAACCTACAGATTCAATGCAATCCCTAGCAAAGTACCAATGACATTTTTTTTACAGAACGAGAACAAAAAAACCTTAAAATTTGTATGGAGACACAAAAGACCCCAAATAGCCAAAGCAGTTTTGAGGGAAAAAACCAGACCTGGAGGAATTAGACTCCCTGACTTCAGACTATACTACAAAGCTCCAGTAATCAAAACAGTATGGTACTGGCACAAAAACAGAAATATAGATCAATGGAACAGGAGAGAAAGCCCAGAGATAAACCCACACACCTATGGTCAACTAATGTATGACAAAGGAAGCAAGGATATACAGTGGAGAAAAGACAGTCTCTTAAATAAGTGGTGCTGGGAAAACTGGACAGCTACATGTAAAAGAATGAAATTAGAACACTCCCTAACTCCATCTTCAAAAATAAACTCAAAATGGATTAAAGACCTAAGTGTAAGACTGGGAACTATAAAACTCTTAGAGGAAAACATAGGAAGAACATTCTTTAATATAAACCACAGCAAGGTCTTTTTTGACCCACCTCCTAGAGTAATGGAAATAAAAACAAAAATAGACAAATGGGACCTAATTAAACTTAAAATCTTTTGCACAACAAAGAAAACTATAAACAAAATGAAAAGACAATCTTCAGAATGGGAAAAAAATATTTGCAAACGAATCAATGGACAAGGATTAATCTCCAAAATATAAACAGCTTATGCAGCTCAATACTGAAAAAACAAACAACCCAATCTAAAAATGGGCAGAAGACCTAAATAGACATTTCTCCAAAGAAGACATACAGATGGCCAAGAAACACATGAAAAGCTGCTCAACATCACTAATTATTAGAGAAATGCAAATCAAAACTACAATAAGGTATCACCTCACACCAGTTAGAATGGGCATCATCAGAAAATCTACAAACAATAAATGCTGGAGAGGGTGTGGAGAAAAGGGAACCCTCTTGCATTGTTGGTGGGAATGTAAATTGATACAGCCACTATGGAGAACAGTATGGAGGTTCCTTAAAAAACTAAAAATAGAATTACCATATGACCTAGCAATCCCACTCCTTCGCATATACCCAGAGAAAACCATAATTCAAAAATTCACATGCACCCCAATGTTCATTGCAGCAGTATTTACAATAACCAGGTCATGGAAGCAACCTAAATGCACAGCAATAGGCGAATGGATAAAGAAGGTGTGGTACCTATATACAATGGAATATTAGTCAGCCTTAAAAAGGAACGAAATTGGGTCATTTGTAGAGACGTGGACGAACCTAGAGATTGTTATAGAGTGTGAAGTAAGTCAGAAAGAGAAAAACAAATATCGTATATTAACACATATATGTGGAATCGAGAGAAATGGTACAGATTAACCAGTTTGCAAGGCAGAAATAGAGAGTCACAGATGTAGAGAACAAACGTATGGACACCAAGGTAGGAAAGCTGGCAGGGGAGGTGGTGGTGGTAGGATTAATTGGGAGATTGGGATTGACATATATACACGAATATGTATAAAATGGATAACTAATAAGACCTGCTGTATAAAAAAATAAATTAAAAAAAGAAATTGTTGCTGGGCAACTGGATAAATATATGAGAAAAAATGAATATTGAACCTTACTTTATACTGTACACAAAACTGATAAGAACTGGACTATTGACCTAAATGTAAGAAATATAATATTTCAAGAAGGAGACATCTTTGTGAACTTGATGTAGGCAAATAATTCTTTGACAAGACACAAAATACATAAGCCATAAAAGAAAAAAAAAGTTAAATTGGACTTTATCCAAATTTAACTTTTTCTCTCTGCAAGATAACTTTAGCAAAACAGAGGTAAGAAAATAATGGGAGAAAATATGCATATCCAAAATATGTATAATACTCTTACAAATTAGCAATAAGAAGACTGGAAACCTAATAAAAATGGACAGAAGATTTAAATAGACATCTCCCCCCAAAAATGTATCAATGACCAATAAGTACAATGGAAGAAGATTCTCAACATCTCAGCTGGCAAAATGCAAATTAAAACCACACTGAGATGTAACCATACAACCTAATCAGTCGTGTCAAAAAATAGACACAGTTTTACTTCTTTTTCTTGATTATTTCTCTTTGGTCCTTTTTTTTCTTCCCTTATTGTAATGGTTAAAATTTAAAAGGTGAAAATACTAAGTTCTGGTGAAGATGTGGAAAGGACAACTGGAATTCCCATACGCCACTGGTAGGACTGTACAATGCTACAGCTACTTTAGAAATCTATAAAATGTTAGACATTCACCTACTATAGGACTAATCCATTCTGCTCCTTGGAATTTACCCAAGAAAATAAAATATTTGTCCACAAAAAGACTTATCCAAGAATACTAATAGTAGCTTACGTCATGTTAGCCCAAACCTGGAAACAACCCTGCTTTCCATCAAGATATAAAATGGGTAAATAATTCTTTTCTATGCATACAACAGAATACATCTCAGAAAAACAAAACAAAAAGCACAAAGAAACCTACTGATGCAAACAACAAATTGGACAAATCTCACAGTGCTAAGTGAAAAAAACCATACACAAAAGAGTACATAATATTTGGTGTTATTTGTTTAAGATTCTAGAGAATGCAAACTAATTCATAGTACCAAAAAACAGAACAGTGATTTCCTGAGGCCAGGAGGGAGTGATGGAATGCAAAGGGGACATCAGGAATTTTTTGTCTTGGTCTTGTTTGTGATGGTTGTTTTCTGTGTATATATAATACATATGTCCAAACTTACTGAAGGCCGACCTGAGAGGAGCAATGACTTTCCACTGAGGGAAAAGTTAGCCTGAAGTAACCTTGCAGGGAAGGAACCAGGAAAATAAATATCCTGACCTCACTCTTCTTCTTTCCTTCATCTCTTGCCAGACAACACTCCCATTGACTAATAAGTGACAGGAAACCGGAGATTATAGCAGCCCTGTTGATGTTGTCCATACAGACCAGTCTTCGGCAGCAGAAAGCAGGGTGGCAAAGGGAGGAGTAGAAATGAATGGGGCAAATGGAAGATACCTGGCACTGATCATTTACCAATGTTCAGACAAAATATTAGGACTTGACTCTCCCTAAGCCTCAGTAACAGACTCTGTTGCAATGTATTTTTTCATAGCACTGCCCCATTTTCTTTAGGTCAACAAATTCACATCAACCATGGTTTCTCCTGAGACAATGCTTTTTGAATCTTTTCTTTTCAAGGATCCTTAATGGCAGAGGAGAATCCATATTTACCCCCAGGAAATTTGGGAGTATAGCTTAAAGTTTATGGTGCACGTGAAATTTCTTCTGTTTCTTTTTGTTTGTTTCGGTTAAATAATTGATGTGAGTTTTGAATTATACTGCATAAAACATTTATTTGTTTTTATATCAAAGCTACTTACAAAAAGGAAAAAGAAATCAAACTAAAAAATACCCTACCTTTTTAATATAGTCCTTTCAGATCTGTTAATTTCTAATAATTAAGTAAAAATAAGATCATGTTTTTTCTCAAATCTATAAAATATTAAAAGTCATAAATATTAAACCTTCACATTTCAAGCATCTACTGGCATTTCTTCTACTGCTTTTCAGTAGAACTCTGTTCAGTGAGAGACCAGTATTCCTTAAGATGGTATCATTTGTTAAATAAGACATGATAGGTACTGCATTCCCCTTTTAGAAATTTACAATCCACATTTAAATATTAGAAACTGAGAATTACTAAAAATGTGCTTCAACAAAACCAACTTTTTAAATAGCCAAATGTTTCTCAAACTTATTTGATAATGTGATTCTTTTCTGCTGAATACCTATTAACATCTCACAGAGCACTAAATATCGTTGATAAATATTGCTGTAAGCTAAGGAAGGACAAGTAATAAACCACCTCAAACATAGATGACTTTTTTAAAATGAAGACTAGCTATATTTCTTTTGGGCCTGATATCTATGGTTTAAATCCCTTATGAGCCTCTTCCTTTATGTTCCCACAGGTTTTGTTTATACCTCCTTCATGTTTCGATCTCCTGCTGCCTATGATGTTTGACATATAGAAGGCACTCAATAATTATATGTTGAATTAGCTAATTTTTACTTCTTTACGTCTCTCCCAATCCCAGCATTTTTTAGAACAGGGACCATTATTTACTCATCAAATGCAAACGCTTCTATTTGATATTAGAATTTGAGAAGGAGGGAGTTGATGATGAATAGAGAAACTATAATGTTGTTTTGTAGTTTAATGTATAGAATTGCTGGGGAAGGTGAAAAGAATTTATTTTTATGGATGCAATTGACCAGATACAAGCAACAGTGCCTGCTCTTTGGGAAATATACCTTGAGATTATTTTGTACCATGTGCTAATCTTGCCTATAAGGATAGTAAAGAAATAGATCAAATTACAGCCAATATTTCAGGTCATACAGTGACACCTAGTGTGTGTAGGAGACAGTGTGCTGGATTCACATATCCACCTGACTCTCAAAAGATAGAATTTTTTATTTTTTAACCTTTAAAGATTTTACCCTCAAGTTGTAAAGTAAAGGTAGTGATAAGTTTTGCTAATATTAGAGCTTGAAACTGTTTGTCATAAATAATTAGAAAATTTTAATGCACAGGCAGTAAAGAAAAAGCCTGGATAAAATATTTAAAGAAGTTTTACAAATAAATTGAGTTGATGGAATTCGTTAAAAGTATTATTGTAGTGTCAGTTGTGCAACAGAAACTAACACAGTATTGTGAAGTAATTATACTCCAATAAAGATCTATTAAAGAAAAACAGAGTATTATTGTAGATGGTCATTTAGCTGCTACCATGTAAATAGGAGGTATCAAATTTCAGAATTCAACACTGTGTGTGTGTGTGTGTGTGTGTTTGCGTGTGTGTGTGTGTGTGTGTGTGTGTGTGTGTGTGTGATCTTACTTTAACCAAGGGAGTAGCTAACTCTAACAGTCACTAATTACAACTAGTTTCTTCCTCTCTCAGGGTTATAACATGCAAATCTTTGGTCCCTAAGAGATTCTCAGAACTGACTCTGGCAAAAGGTCTTTATTTTTTGGCTCAGTGGATTATAAAGTTTTTAAGGAAGAAGTCCAAGTTCATTTCATTAATTGCAGGAGATGGAGGGGCTGGAGTTCTTGTAATTTAAGAATTTTAGTGCAGATACAAGACTGAGTTTGGTTTTTAGTGAGACTTATTTTCACTATACAATATATTTTTATTTCATTTTTACCCTGCACTGTGTTATTTGATTTTACTTATTTGATGAATGCTTTGGTACTAGTACCAAGACTTATCTCTCAGGAGCTATGGTTCTTTAGGGTCTTAAAGAATTTCAGAAAAAGACAGAGTATTTAAATGCAATCAGAAAATGTTCCAGCTCAAGCGTGACTCAGAGAATACAAATCTCACAATGATTTATTTTAAGCCGCAGTAATGCACTATCTTTTTTAGTCTTGTCCCAACTTCCTCACCCAAATCCCAGGGATAATCCTAATGAAAGGGGCAAGGGCAAAGGTTTCTGAGGTGTCTTGTTTCCAGAAGCCGTGTCTGGTCTTTTGGTGTTCCATGACTTAATGATAGTGATAGCACCACATAGGCTATGGCTAGAATCCTTAGCTTCCCAGCTGGACTCATTTGTTCAGAAAGTGATTACTGAATGTCTAGGAGAGGCCAAGAACCATTTCAGGCTTAGCCTCGAGGCTCCTGCCTTCGAGGAGCTGGTATTTTATTTGGAAAGACTGAAAACAAACTCACATACAAAGCAAAGACGGATGATAGGGAGTATAGGTTGAGGAGGTGCTATTTTATTTAGGGTGGCCAGGGAAGACCTTGGTGATAAAATGGCATTTGAGTGAGTCAAGGGAGATATCTGAGAGAAGGACGTTCCAGGGAGGTGGACCACCAAGTACAAAAGCAAGAGTGTACCTGTCATGCTTCAGGAATAGTACACATACTTAGTGTGCTTAGAGTAGAAGGTGTAAAAAGAGAGAGAGTGGAAGGAGATGAGTTCAGAGTGGTCACAGGGGCTCATATCATAAAGGAGTTTAGGTGATTGATGCCATTAGATGTTTCTGAGTGATGATATGACATGGTCTAAATAATATAAAAAGATCACTCTTACTGCTGTCTTTGGTACAAGGGTAGGATCAAGAAGACCAGGTATAAACTATAGCTATAATGCAGTAAAAGAAGATAAGGGCTAAAATCAGAGTTTAACATGGAAAGTGGTGAGAGAAGTAATCATATTCAAATTTATTTTGAAATAGAATTGGCTGACAGTTTGGAGATGAGACAGAAGAGTAAGAGAGGCATAAATGATGGCTCCAAGATAACAACATTTACCTCTGCATGGGTCGCTGTGGCTGGAAAGATGGAATTGCTAGTTACTTAGGGATGAATGCAGAAGGACATGTTAACTTTGGGAACAATATTATACATCCAAATGTAGATGGCAACAGGGAGTCATATATAGAATTCCACAGTTCAGGAGAAAAGCTTGGGCTGCAGATATGAATTTAGAAGACACCAGGTATTGATGGTATTTGTAGCCAGGAGGTTGAATGAGATCACCTAGGGAAGTGTAGATGGAAAATACTCAGGGTCTGAGATGGAGCCCTGGGGGGACTCCCATGTTTACAGCAGTAGGTCTCAGCCTGGCTGCACATCAGAATCACCTGGGAAACCTTTAACAAAATTGTCTATGCCTGTCACCTGGCCCTTATGAGACTCTGATTTAATTAGCCTGGTTGAGCCCTGGGCATCAATGTATTTTAAAAACTTACCAGGTGATTCTTATGTGCAGCGGGAATTGAGAAGCCTTGGTTTAGAAGCTGGAGGGAGTAGAGTGTATCAGCAAAGGAAACGAAGATAGTGTGGTATCAGCAAAGGAAAGGAAGAAGCAAATGACAGAGCTGCATTACAGGTTTCAACTGAAGAAAATGCTTCAAGAAAAAGAGGGTAAACAGTCAGACACTGCTGAGAGCAGAGAATTGACTGCTGCATGGTATTTAAAAACATGGAGGGCACTGCTGGAGGCACAGACTCGTCAGAGAGGTAAGGATGAAAGCTCTCTCTCCCCCTTCCTTCCTTTTTATCTATCTCTTTTGATAGGAGATATTAAAGTATGTTTGTATGCTCATGGGAATGATCCAGTAGAAAGGAAGAAATTGATGAGACAGAACAAAGGAGAAATTTTGAAAAGATGTGGAAGAGGGGCTGGGATCTGGTGCAAAAATAAAGGGAGTGGCTGTAGATGGGAGCCCAAGTGTATGAGTACAGATTCAGAGGGGTTGCAAGGGGCAGTGGAACTTCTCTTCAGACTATTTCTTTTGTCTTAATGAAATAGAAAGCCAGAGAGTGGAATGTGTTAGATGTCTGAGGCAAGAGAATAACATAATTCTAGGAGAGAGGGAACATGAATGGACCAGGACCACATGAGATTAGTGGTTATGAATTAAGTTTATGCCAGTTAACATGGTTGTGTATTTTTCACTAGCCACTGTCAGCTATGTTAGTACAGGTACAGAGTAAATGAAGTAAGTGAATTTGTAAATGAAGTAAGTTGATTTTTTACCAGGGTTGGGGTGTTGCCAAACACATACTACAAAATGAGGGAGGAGCCTGAGTTTCCTGCATGAATACAAGAAGGTGTTTATAATGATGATCGATTTAATCTCATACTGGGAAGAGAGAAGCTAAAACCCGAAGGAGAGGTGGGGTCAGGAATAGGTGGTCAGTAAAATAAAGCAGATTCCAATGAAGATGAAGAGTAACTGGAGTCTGGGTGCTAAAATTAGTGTGCTGGAAAGATAAGAGGCTGTGGTCAGAGAGGAGACTTCTTGGATATGAGATGTTGGGGGAGATGCAGTTATTGTTCATCTATGCATGACCTTGGGTGAGAGGGGCTGAGATATGTTGGGGACAGGGTGATTGGAGGAGTCGGGATAACTGAACTGAGAGGCCAGGGAGTTGGAAGAGTTACGTATACAGACACTGGGACCACTGAAACCCATGGCCGGGGGAGTATTGGTGAGAATTGCATTGATCAGGCTCTCAGTGTTTGAGAAGGGAGGAGGACCGAGCCTTGAGTTGACTGTGCAAAGCAAAGGAGCTTATGGTAGACACTGATACGTTTTGAACTTAAAACTGGGTTTTGGGGGAAGAAAGAGGGTCAGTTGTTTGGAAGTAATAATGAGGGGCGTGAAGAACACCTATGCCACTTTCAGGCATAATGAATGAAGCCTGTGGAAGAAAAAACAGCCGCCACTTGAGAAGGCTACAGACTTTTTACACCAGATGAGAATAAAAGCAACCTTTGTGAATCCATTGACAGCAGGGATATGTAATAATGGTTAAGAGCATGAGCTCTGGAGCCTGTTTTTATTCCAGTCCCAGCTGCTTTACTTATTAGCTTTGTGATATTAATACCTTAGTGCCTTGACTTCTTCATCTATAAAACTGGGAGAATAACAGTATCTGTCTCATAGGGTTACTGTGTAGAGCAAATGAGTTAATAGACATTAAAAGACTTAGGATAACACCTGGCCTGTGTTAAGAGTATGCAGTTGATAAACAAGCATGGTGATTATGAGGATTACTCATTTTTAATTTGCCTTTGAGGAGCAAAAAAGATTATTATTGTTATTATTATTATTCATTCTTAATTTGCCACTGGGGAGAGAAAAACAGATGCCTGACAAAGAAGAAGTGAAACAGTTTTCTGCCCAGCTGAGTTTACTCCAATGTTGTTTAAACATTTGGTCTCCATATGATATATATTAGGCATCTGTAGCATCAGGCTTCTGTAATATTAACTAATGATTCTCAACATATGTTGTTAATTTTTTTAAAAAAATTCTAAAATCTTCCAGGAAAAGAAATCCCCAAAATGTGGAGCATCTGTTGGATGCCTGAGCCTCGGACATAGTATTGAATTTTAACCCATAGGATAAAGTAAATATCCACTAAATACATACTGATAAAGATAAATAATTGAACAAATATACTATTCCCCCTTTTTTATTTTCAGTCTCTCTGTCTTCTTTTGAGTTTAATATGTTTCCTACAGACAATGTATTCCTGGTCCTTTCCTCCTTCTAATTTGAGAGCTTCTAATCTTATTTAGTTACTTTTATAGATTTATATTTATTGAATTTGCTGCTCTCCTAGAACATAATTTTGCCATTCTTTTCAGGGAAATTTATTTTCCATAATTTCTTTTTCTTGCCTTCCTCATTCCCTTGAACAAATCAAATTCTTCTGCTTCTTCCTAAATTTTTTGGTCTAAATTACTCAGACCAAAACTTTTGCTTATTTTCCTTATTAATCTCTAAAGGTTATCAAAACCTATATCTAGTGAATAAGAAAGTAATCTGAGCAGATTTTCACTTCCCTCAGAAAATTTCTACCTTTTTTTAAAAAAACAAACACTTTATTGAGGTATAACCGACATGTAAAAAGCTGTACATATTTAATGTATACAACTCAATGAGTTTGGGAATAAGTATACACTTGTGAACCCCCCACCATCAAGGCCATAAATATATCACTTCCCAATGTTTCTTCTCACCCTTTTATTAACAGCATTCTTCTTTGGTCAGTTTGGTGCCTGGGTTTTGGTTGTGTTTATTTTCCCTCTGGTTGTCATTCATCTAGAAAACAAAACACTTTATTAATTCAGTTACTGTACTTTCCAAATCTGTTTGTTCCTCCTGGACAATCCTTTCTTCTTGCTAGAGAGCAACCTCTAAATGTGAGAGAAAAAAAAAAAGATAGAGGAGTTTACTTTGTAAATTGCCAAAGACCTTATATGCCAGAGAATATCTTTGTTTTACTTTTAAGTGAAATTTTAACTCTAAATAAAGATGTAAATTCAAAGTCCTCTTCCTCCCAAGCTGTGAAAAGAGTGTTCCATTAGCCTCTTGTATCCAGTTTTGTTATTGATAAATTTGGTGTCACTTTCCTTTATAAGTGATCTTCTTTATCTCTGGAAGCTTTTAGATTTTGTCTTTCTTTTGTGTGTGTGTGTGTTAATAGACTTTATAGTTTAGAGCAATTTTAGGTTCACAGCAAAATGTAGTGGAAGGTACAGAAAGTTCCCATATATCCTCTGCCCACACACATGCATAGCCTCCCCCTTTGTCACCATCCTCCACCAGAGTGATATGTTTGTTACAACTGATGAACGTACGTTGACACATCATAATACCACAATCACCCAAAGTCCGTAGTTTACATTAGGGTTCACTCTTAGTGCTGCACACTCTGTGGGTCCGGATAAATGTACCATGACATATACCCACCAATATAGTATCATAGAAAGTAGTTTCACTGCCCTAAAAATCCTCTATGCTCCACCTGGGAAAGCCACTTGGGAAACACTTATCTTTTTTACTCTCTCCATAGTTTTGCCTTTTCCAGAAGGTCAAATAGTTGGAATCATATAATATATAGTCATTTTAGATTGGCTTTCGGTTAGTAAGATGCATTTAACTATCCTCCATTTATTTTCATGGCTTGATAACTCATTTCCTTTTGGCATTGAATACTTTTCCATTGTCTGGATGTATCACAGTTATTCATTCACCTACTGAAGAACATCTTGTTGCTTACAAGTTTTGGAAGTTATTATGGATAAAGCTGCTGTATACATCCACGTGCAGGTTTTTGTGCGGACATAAGTTTTCAGCCCCTTTGGGTAAATACCAAGGAATGCATCTCTGGCGGTTTTAAAAATAACTATACTGTTTTATTTGGTGGTGCTAGGGTGGTGCAGAGGATGTCTTCTATCCAGTTGGCATTTGTATTGGATCCAGTTTATGGACCTTCCCAGATTTGTTTGGCCCCTCCTGTCCACAGTTTTTGGCTACTTGCTTAAGGAACATCCTGGACTCCACTAAGGCTGATAGCTGTCTCAGCTTCCCCCAAATTAAGGCCAGAGCTTCAGCACTGCCTGGATTATGCCAACTGATGTGGTTTTCTTGATCGGGGTTGACCTGATGGGATTCAGGTCTGCTATGGGTTTTCCCATTACTTTCAATCTCAGAGGAAATGCAGAAGTGTAGGGTGAGGCATTCAGCTGCCCTAGAGGAGCCTGGTTGGAGGGTAGGAGGAGCACGTAACACAAACCAGAAATTCAGGGAAGTTTATGCCTTGTGAGGCAATGAAGGACAGAAAATGGGAGGAGCTGGCAGATAAATTCTATTGCCTGAAACACTTGCTTGTCTGGAATACATGCGTATACCCAAGTGCCAAGCTATGATTTATTTTCGTGAAGCTGTGGTGAGCTTGGAAACACACCACCTTGTATTTGTTTTTCCTCTTTCCTTGCTTCACTTCCCTTTTTCACTCATTCTTGCCACCCTCGAATTGCAGTTTCCAAAAAATCTTCAGCCTATGAGTGTTGCTTTAAGCTCTGTTTTCTAGGGGATATTTATAACATTGCATTATTTCCAATCTATGCTCTTTTATTTTTCTCTAATTCTGGGGAATTTTTTTCCTTATCTTCAAATAGTTCTGTTTATTCTTCTCACTCTGGAATTCCTAATGTTGACATTTTAACTTAATCCTCATATTTTATCTCCATTTTTCCTCCCTCTATCTTTTGCTCATTTCTTTTTCAAGAGTTCCTTGCCCTAACTAATCTTCCAGCTTATGAAATCACTTTTTAGGTCTATTAAATTATTAAATCTTTTTTTAAACACATTCATTGAGTTCCTTACTTCAGTGACTTTATTTTCTAAGCCCGCCATCACCAATTGGTTGTTTTCTTCCTTCATGTTCCTTCTTTATCCTGCCCATATCTTCCCCAGCTCTCTGAAAGCAAATGGTTTTATATTCTTACTTTTCTCTGTTCCATAGTTCTGCTACCCCTGTTTCAGACTTTTGTAGTGATTGGCCAACTTACCACCCACTTCTTGCTAATAATAGTAACTTTGGAAGAAGGAGGTAAAATCCTGGGCCCTGGCTTCTCCTCCTCTAGAAGAGTTGCAGGGTTTGGTGATGAGGGCCTTTTAATGGATGAGCATTTCTAGAGTTAGAATCTAGGTTCAAACCATCCCTTCTCTTTCCCTCCCCATCGTTCACCTCCTCTCCCTCCCAGGGAACTTACCAGGACTTCTACTCCAGTCCTTGCTGTTATCCATGGGCCATCACTCATGTTGAAATTGTCCATGGATCTGTAAAGAAGTCAGAATCCAGGACCCTCAGATGCTTGTTTCTTTGTGCTATTAGCTTCTTCCTTCATGCTGTTAGATGTCTATGATTCTGTTGCCTCAAGAAGATGCTATGCTTAGAATGTTGATTTCCTGCCCAGTAATCCTGGTCAATAATCAGTCCAGGGCAATGTGGGAGAAGAAAAGTTCAGTTGACACTTCAACAATGCGGAAGTTAGGGGCGCTGACCCTCCACTCAGTGGAAAATCCGGGATATCTGCAGTTCCTCCACATCCTCTATTCCTCCGCATCTGTGGATTCAACCCACCTTGGTTCATGAAGCAGTGTAGCATTTACTACTTAAAAAGATGCACATATATGTGGACCTGCACCGTTCAAACCTGTGTTGTTCAGGGGTCAACTGTACACAGACAATGCTTTTCCTGTGGCTGTTCACCCCCACGCCGATCTTCCTAGTCTCATGTCTCCTGGCCTTCTCTCAGAAGTAGACATCTTTTATCACCCCTTACCCCAAGATCTAGGGGTTTCTAAATGGCATAGTTAAATACTAAGTATCACCCTAGGATCCACTGTCCTTCCCATCTTTCTGGTCCATTTCCAGGTTGGATTTTGGGGAAGGGATTGTAGCCCCAGCTTCTTCACTATCTTTTCTCCATTAGCAAAATTAAAGGGGTTTAAACTCTTCATGACTTCCTAAAGATACACTCTAAAGTATAAATTGCTTAATAGATCATTGTTTTTTCTGATCTATCTTGTTGCCAGCCAAACGTCCCCACTTCCCTGGCCTAGCGCCCTCTGCTCCAGCAGCAGGGAGTCCTTTGCAGTTCCTGGAACACATGCTGCTATTTCAGGCTTTGGTGCTTGGTACTTGCTAGCCTCTTTGCTATGAAAGTCTTCCTCTTTTCTACAAAATTCTTAGAAAATATTTACCCGTCCTTTCACAGCCAGCAAGCAATGAACAATCTTGATCATTGATCAAGATCAATCAAATCAATCAAACAATCTTGATCATCAAATAAAAAGCATGTAATTTTCAAAAAAAAAAGCAATGAACAATCTTGATCATTCATTTAGTTAACAATATTTGCTAAGCAACAACCATGTACCAAAAACTGGGATATATGCCAAGACAACAAGGTGAGAAAGATGTTTCTTAGAACCTCATTTGGTACAAAATGACAGCTCTTAAGAGAATGAATATAAAATCATAATACAGTGTGACATGTGCTACGATCAGTATGTGATTCAGTAGGATCACTTAGTGCTGGTTCCCAGTGTAGCATAACCAGGGGAATTTAGGAACCCTTGCTGCTTGAAGTAACCTAAATATTGATTAGGAGTTAGCTGGACAAAAAAGATCCAGAGACAAAGAGACTACTATTTTATGTTCAAAGATCCTACAGTAAGAGGAAAAATAAGTGTCTGAGAAATTAAAAGGGCTCATTTTTTGTGGGAATGTATGCTGGAAGAGTGGCGAGGGGCTAAATAGATGGACCGGTGCCAGGCCACTGTGAACCCTGGTGGACACATGAAGGAGCTCTGCCTGTATCCTACCAAAGGGCCGTGACAGCAATTACATGATTACATTTATTATTGAGGAATCGCTCTGGCTACTGCATACAGAAAGAACTGTGGGGTCGGGGTGACTGTAAGGGAAAGACCAATTGTGAAACTGTTGCATTCTAGTCCAAATAAATAATATGACTTGAATTAGGGTAGGAAGGACAAAGTTCTCCTTCCTTGATGCTGCTTCTGACTAGATATGTGCCATTATTATCATATTTATAGCTCAGTATTTTAATTATCTGTTTAACATGTATTTCTCCAAAATTTAGACTTGACCTGCTTAATGTAGCTATTATCTTTTTTTTTTGGACCATGAATTCTCGATGCCGAAAATACAATAAATCCCCAAGAAATATTCGTAGGATGAGAGTGAATTACTTTACTGGATGATTAATTTGGCTGAATGGATTAAGGAGGTGAAGGGTCTGGAGGCAGGGACCTAATCAATTAGGAGTTAGGGAATTCGCAGTAGTTGGGGGATGGGAGAGGATGAGTGGTAGCCTTTTATAGGAATAGAGACACTTTATTCATAGTAACAGGAGGAAATGAGAAGTGTGAATATAGCTTTGGGTAGATTGCAAGTTAGGTCGTGGGCAGAGGAGGGATTTCTTGTGTGGTTGCTTCTATTTTCTCAATGGAATATAAGGAGAAGGCATCAGATGGGTATGCGTGGACGTAAGATATTTGGGGTAAGAGGAGAAGACGTGAAATAGCCATTCTAGGGAGTGAGAACATCCTAGAAAATTATAGTAGAATTGCCATGCATTGAGTCCTTTTTATGTTTGAGAAATTGTTAAATAACCTAAATATTTATAAATGAATTCCGTCATTTACTCATGTCTGTAGAAGAACATAAAGGATCAAATTCGGGGCCCACAGAAATACTAATGGACTCCCTCGATTCTTACAATTTTCTTGTACACAGTATTCAGGTGGGGGTCTTTTATTTTCTCACCACAAATAAATAACTTGTCCTCTTATAAGGTGTAGTTGTATCTTCTATGCTTTTCTCAATTCTTTATTTTTTAAATTTAGTAATCATTCTTCTATTCTAGGTTCCTAGTATCTTCTGTCCCTGTGACTAGCCTTTTCTGCCCAGGCTTTGATTCTAGGTCAGAGGAGAGTAGTAGCTGATCTGGATAAGAGGCTGGGAGAGTCTGGGAAGGGAGATACATTGGGTTTGCTATTAGAGGATTCTCTACCAGTGGGCTAATAGTAGTAGATGGGTAAGTCTATGAAGATTTTCACCTTCATTTTCATTGTTATAAAAATTGCGGACACTTCCCATGCTGTTCAGCATCATGAATCTCATCCAGGAAAATGCACATGCTTACCTGTACAGCTTTTTAAAGATTCAGGTATCTAGGCTGCATCTTCAGAAATTCAGATTCAATAGACCTTCAGTTTCAAAGGCCCACAGGTGAATCTAATACGCACTCTGAGTTAAGAATTGCTTTTATTATCCAATAAAAGGAACCAGAGATTCTAGGCAAAGTGGTTGGTTTCAGGGCTGGGACAGGAAAAATATAAGTCTGGAACCCTTTGTGGTTCCAGGTAACAAAGAAGTGCTCAAAAGAGATAGAGGCTTGTCAAAACAACACAGGAGGCAAAACTGAGGGAACTAATGGCCAAAAATGGAACAATTTGAGCAACAAAAACTGATGACAGTATTGAATTTTAACCCATAAAATAAAATTTCCATGAATCCTTACTAATATAAATGAATAAGTAAATGGGAGTTAAGAGCATTTCCTCACAGTAGAATTTCAGTTAATGAATGTAGAAAGAAAAGAAAAATAGAAAATAACCATTAGGCAAGTACCACAATAATAAATATTGCAGACAAGATCCACCAATGGATGCTAAAATTAGTGGACAAAGGCTGAAGAGAAATGGGATTTGTATCATCTCCAAGTATCTCCATCAAGATAACTATCAACTACAGAGGGAAAGTAATACATGTACATTGAAGTGATCCAGGACACTGCAACTTAATGATGTGATCAAGGTAAACATCACTAGTGATGAGACATATAGACATCATGAAACCTTTGATATGATACACTGAAAAGGACACATCATTTAAAGTATTTTTTGACAGAAATGAGTATTTTTTCTACAGTCATGAGAAAACCTGATAGTTCTGCAGTCACACATGTTTTTTTCTTGAATGGACTGTCCTGTTTCCAGATCCCTGCCCAACACACATATTTTGTATTCTTACTAAGGTTGGTTCTTTCTCAGTTTTCAGTTCTTTTCTTCCATGATTCAGACATGTTCTCTGACTAACCAACCTAAATATCCCCTATTTTTTTCATAGTTCTTTCCTTGTAATTCTTTTAATAATGAGACTCACCCTGTCTGTTTACTTATTTAGTGTCTACACTCTATGCTTCTTGATGGAAAGCATCATTTTTGTTTTATTCTTCAAGGTACATGGCATATATTTTTCTGTGAAAAAATACCATTAGAATTGTGATAGAGATTGCATTGTATCTATAGATGGCTTTGGGTAGTATGGACATTTTCACAATATTAGTTCTTCCAGTTCATGAGCACGGAATACCTTTCCATTTATTTGTGTCTTCTTTAATTTCTTTCATCAAAATCTTGTAATTTTCAGTGTACAGATCTTTCATCTCCTTGATTAAATTTCTTCCTAAGTATTTTAAATTATTTTTGATGCAACTGTGAATGGAATTGTTTTCTTTGTTTCTTTTTCAGATGTTTCCATGTTAGCATATATAAACACAACTGATTTCTGTATTTTGATTTTGTATCCTGCAACTTCAATGAATTTGTTTATTGGTTCTAACAGTTTTTAGTGGAGTTTTTAGGATTTTCTTGATAAAAGATCATATCATCTGCAAACCAAGGCAATTTTAATTCTTTCCACTTTGGATGCCTTTTATCTCTCTTTCTTGCCTGATTCCTTTGGCTTAGACTGCCATAACTATGTTGTATAGGAGAGGTGAGAGTGGGTACTTTTATTGTCTTTCTTATCTTAGAGGAAAAGCTTTCAACCTTTCACCATTGAATATGATTTTAGATGTGGGTTTATCATATATGGTCTTTATTATGGGAAGGTGCAGATGTTGGACAGAATGTTCTGTATGTGTCTATTAGGTTTATTGGGTCTAAAGTATAGTTCAGTTCTAATGCTTTCTTGTTGATTTTCTGACTGGATGGTCTATCCGTTGATGCAAGCGGGGTATTGAAGTCCTCTACTGTTATATTGTTTGTTTCTCCCCTCAGAGCTATTAGTATTTGCTTAACATATTTAGATGCTCCAGTGTTGGGTGCATATATATTTTTGATTATTATATATGTTTAATGAATTGACCACTTTATCATTATATATTGACTTTGTCTCTTGTTTCTGTTTTTGGCTTAAAGTCTATTTGTCTGATATAGGTATAGCTACCCCAGCCCTCTTCTGGTTTCTACTTGCATGGAATATCTTTTCCATACCTTCACTTTGAGCATACTAAGTCCTTAAAGCTGAAGTTAGTCTCTTGTAGGCTACATATAGTTGGGGGCTGTCTTTTTATCCACTCATCCACTATGCCTTTTGATTGGAGAATTCAATCCATTTACATTTTCAGTAATTATTGATAGGTAGGAACTTAAACAATCTTTTAAATTGTTTTCTGGCTGTTTTGTAGTTCCCTTGTTACTTTCTTCATCTGGGGAATTCCTTTGTGAATTTATGTATTTCCATAGTGGTATACTTTGATTCCCTTCTTTTAATCTTTTGTAAAAATACTGTGTTTTTGCTTTGTGGTTACCATAGGCTTACATAGCACATCTTATAGATAGAAGAGTTTATTTTACACTAACAATTTAACTTCAGCTGCACACAAAAACTCTATCCTTTTACTACCTCCTTTTATATTTTTGATATCACAATTTATATCTTTCTATTTTTATTCACAAATAAATTATTGTAGCTATAGCTATTTTAATACCTTTGTCCTTTAACCCATAGAGTAGATTTAAGTGATTAACACACTACCATATTACAAGTGTTAGACTATTCTGAATCTGACTCTATGCTTACCTTTACCAGTGTGTTGTATATTTTCATATGTTTTCATGTTACTAATCAGCATCCTTTCATTTCAGTTTGAAGAACTTTCAGCATTTCTTGTAAGTCAGGTCTAGTGATGATGAACTCCTTCATCTTTTGTTTGTTTGGGAATGTCTTTGTCTCACTTTCCTTTCTGAAGGACAGCTTTCCTGGTTAAAGTATTCTTAGTTGGCACTTTCTTTTACCACCTTGAATATATCATCCTGCTCTCTCCTGGCTGGCCAGTTCTCTGCTGAGAAATCTGCTTATAGCTTTATGGGGGTTCTTTCGTATAAAAGATATTTTTTTTCTCTTGCTTCATTTAAAATTCTCTCTTTGTCTTTGATTTTAGACAGTTTTATTATAATGTCTCAGAGAAGGTCATTTTGAGTTGAAATTTTGGGGTAACCTTCATGTACTTGGATGTCCACATCTTTTTTTAGGTTTGGGAAGTTCTCAGCCATTATTTCTTTAAATAAGCTTTCTACCCTTTTCTCCTTCTGAGACTAGAGCCAGTTGTGTGCACACACCCAGCTCTGGGGTCCTGCTGCAGGTACCTGTGTAATGTCAGGGACAGACACATATGTAGTGGTGTGTGCCAGGGCAAATAGCAGGGGCTGGGGCCAACCATGGACTCACAAGCACCTGCAGGGGCCCTGGCTGTTGGCGTGCAGTCCTGTGGCTATTAGGTCTCACCGAGGATGCATGGTAGTGGAGGCTGGTGATGGGGTTCAGGCTGAAGGTGTGCAGATGCACAGCTGCAGGAGCTAGCTGCAGGTGAGCACAGTGGTGCAAGCCAGTGACAGAAGACAGAGACTGATCTGGGCCCACAAGTAGTTTCACTGGTCCTGGCTATTGGCTCAATCTCCCATGGTTGCACAATCTCTTGGGCAGTGGCATGCAGTGGATGGGTGTCAGGACTTTGGCATACAAGTACATTCAAGGGCTAGCCCCAAGCATGGTGACGGGGGTCAGCCAGAGGGGTCTAGGCTGGCGTCTTGCATTCACATAGCCACAGAAGTCTGGACTAGCTGTCAGTTCAGCTCCTGGCCTCCAGTGGTAGTGGTGGGGCTGGGGAGGGACTCGGGTGCCTGTTCTTAGTGAATGTGAACACCTGTGGGGTGAAAACTAGTGAAATCTGTAAGGGGTCCATGGAGGCTGCTGGTCATTGGTTTCTTCGGTGTTGAAAGCTGCTGGGTGTATCTGTAGAGCAGGTCACTGTGAACCATGATTGTTACTGCTGTGTGGCTGCTACTGGTAGCTCCTGCTTTTCTTCCTCATTCGTGTTTGTCCCTTTATGTCTCGGTTTTGCCAGTCTAGGTGGAGGCAGGACCTTTGTGCCCTGAAAGGCTATGGAAGCTGGTCACTCTCCCTGCTCTTGTGTTCCTGGTGAGGGGAACACTTTCTCGCTGGGAAGTTCCCTGATGGCACTGAGCAGCGCCAGCCTGGGGATTGGATGATGCAGGCAAAACTAAGCTGCCTTCCTTCTCGTACAGTTGTTCTCAGGCTTTTTGTTCCACCACATTGCTAAAGTTCCTTAAGTGGACTCCAGAGCTCTCCCAGAGCTATTTTTGTTCTTGGATAGCTGTCTAATTATTGATCTTTGTCAGGAGATGAAGACTGGGGTCTCTTATGTTACCGTCTTGGTGATATCACTCTGGGCCTTGTTTTCCTTATCAATCCTAGGGATGACAAATTGATTTCACCTGAATTAAGAACTGTATTGAAAACAAGAGGCTTGATTTGCCTCAGTACAGTACAGTACTATGATTGGTTATTGATTTCTGCCTTAGACACATAAGGGTGCATAATATTCATATGTTATCCAGATCATTTTGATCCTTGGACTAAATGGCTTATCATGTTCCTTAATTTTCTGTTAATTACGTCATTCTATACATGTTAAATTGCTTACATCTATAAGTGTCCCTAAGACATATACTTAGGAGTTAACGAGTGAGTCTATTGTGTCCAAGGCTCCTATGATTGTTAGCTACCCATTTAACCTAAGTTTACACTGAAGTGCTGATAGTTCATGCATGTTAACATCTAAATAAGATTATTTTTATGAACTGTAAAATAGATATTTTCCAAAGTTTAAGTGGCTTTGCCTAATAACCCACAGGGCTGATAACATATTTATTATAAAATATTGACAGTTGACTTTGTTAGAGTTAATCGATCAGTCCTGGAGGTTTAACAATTTCCTTTGAGTTCTTTGCTTATTTGGAAAAAAACTGGGCACAGCATGACATAATGCCCCAAGTTAAAAAGATAGGAAAAATTCAAATAGGAAAGTAGACGTAAGTAAACAGGATCATGAAAGTAGTTCATAAATCTCCAATGGCTAACAATAGTGGATTGCAGCGCCACCTGCTGGTCAGAAGTACTGTTTTATTACTGTTTCATGAGTTCGTTGCTGTCTTCCCAGGTTGTTCCAAGTACCTTATCTTGTAGGGTTTATTCACATAAAATTTCTTTTTCAATTAATTGTAAAATCAAGCCGTTCTATTGCCAGCTCTTTCTTGCTATAAATTATACAGCAATAGGCTTGAATGGGAAATATGTCTGTGACAAAAGTTCTAAAACCGATTTTCCCCCCACCTTATGCCACAAATAGAATGCCATTGTCAGAAGCTAAAGTTGTGGTAGTTAGAAAACGAAATGACAAGGCACTGACATAATCTATTACATTTAGTCGCTCTGGGTTTATTTTAACACTTTTGTATTATTTCTTAGATGAATCTAGAATACCTAGAGTGTTCTGGATCTATCATAAATGATGACTAGCATCCCAGCATCACATAATGTGACCTGAAGATCTTTGCTTTTTAGAGCATGACTGCTTTTGTGGCTATTAATAACTGCAGATGTGGTCAATCTTTAGCCTCTCTCCTTGTTGGGCTGCAAAAGCAGCAGATGCTGAATTGAATACGTAAACATACGATGATGTAAGTATGAGCTGGACACCCACCTGTATCACCAGAAAAAAAACTCACTCATTTAAAGAATGATATGTAACAATGAATTTGAGCTATCATTTATATTAATTATTTTGTTAGGTATAGTGACTTATTTTAGACAGTAAGTCACCTGAGGAATGGATAATTGTTGCATCTTTCTCTCCAGGGATCATAAAGATAAGATGCACACTAAGCAATTCAGGCAGGTTGAGTTGCTGATTTGTTGAGATTAGTGGCTAAATTTAGTGACCTCAGGAGAGTCATTGAAGTTTATAATTCTCCAAAATTTGCTGGTGACTAAAGAATGAAGATCTTTTTTCAAGCTTAATTTGGGCTCTCAAAACTTTAGGGATTGTTAGCTTCGTTGAGGATCTAAGGATTTATACAAAAATGCAATCTGAAGGAGTCTGAACTCAGTCTATCCTTAGTAATGACTCTTTTCTTTTTTTACTCTGTGGTAAGAGAAGGAGAACTCATTAGTGGTTCCAAGGATGGGTTTCATCTTGATGCCTGAGAAATAAAAGTAAACACTGAAGGGCTAGCATAGTGACTTTTCCCATTTCCTGGTACTGCTACCCTACTGCTTTTCATTTCTCTTATTAAAGACTCATTTTAAAGACATTTTCTCTTCCATTTTGATAATTTCCAAAATAGTTTGAGCCCTTTTAGTGGCACGTTATTATCTTGATGGGAATTATTAGAATATAATCATCAAATCTGAGTAATTCCCTGGCCATAGGCAAAAGTATGTGGACAGAAGAGACCATGAGATATTATGTAAATCACAAATAGGTTATTTTATTGATAAATATGAGCTCATTGAGATAATTAAATGGAAATTGCTTTTAAACTGCACATTTTGTCAGTGGATTTTTATGACATCCATTATAGCTTCAGAACTTTCCTTTTGGTATACAACAGATTTAATTATAATCCTGTTTTATACTCTTAAATGTGCTTATTTTCTTTTAAAGGAGGACAGTGACATTTAGGAAATATATCTAAAAATCACCATATAAAGGGTACTTACAAAGAGTATTTGGTATAGATAGGTATCTCAGTGCATAGTGCTTCCTACGATGGAGCTCCAAGCATTTTTTAAAGCAGTCTAATTAATTTATTCAGGAACACTATGTAAAGTGGATGATAAGCACTATTAGATAATTTTTCTAATGGAAAATTTACAGCATAAAATTTAAGTTCCCTGCCTAAGTTTACATAGTCCAAGGGCATAAAGTATATCAGTTTTTAAATTGAACAAAACAGATATTTGCTTCTTATTTTTTTCACATTTTTATATATGTATCTTTAATTAGTAGCAAACTGTTATCAAACTACAGTTGTAGAGTTTGAAAGCATTTTTAATAAGACCAAAATGTTTGATTAATAAAATATTTAAAATTTTCTGCATACTATTTCCATTACCATGTTTGCACTAACTCTTAATACATAGGCTATCAAATCATTTTAACCATAAATAATAGAAGCAATAAAAACATCTAAATTTATGATAATATCGTAAATAAACTCTAAAGCCCATTGTTTTCAATTGAGAAACTGAAAAAATTGTTACTCTCACCTATTAATTAGTTTAGATATATTCCTTTTTTCTCCAAACTCACAATATTCCCTGAAAGAATATGTTTACCAGTTCTGATATTTATTATTTTAGGTGTTCTTGCCTCTACATATCTGTGTCTCTAGCTTCAGCTTTAGGTAAACTTCTGAGCCCTGTGTGATAGAGGAGTGGAACCAGCTTCCACTCTCTTATCTCTCTTTTTTTACTAAGGTACCTGTAAATCCAGAGTCTAGTCTGACTCTTTTTCTTCTAAAACATTCTCTTTTTTTTTTTTTGGTACGCGGACCTCTCACTGTTGTGGCCTCTCTGGTTGCAGAGCACAGGCTCCGGACGCGCAGGGTCAGCGGCCATGGCTCACGGGCCCAGTCACTCTGCGGCATGTGGGATTTTCCCAGACCGGGGCACGAACCCGTGTCCCCTGCATCAGCAGGCGGACTCTCAACCACTGTGCCACCAGGGAAGCCCACATTCTCCTTTTTTTCTCTCTATCTCTAACTAACTTTTATTAATTTTTATTGGAGTATGGTTGCTTTACAATGTTGTGTTAGTCTCCACTGCACAACAAAATGAATCAGCCGTACACATACAGATAACCCCTCCCTTTTGGACTTCCCTCCCATTTAGGTTACCACAGTGCGTTAGGTAGAGTTCCCTGTGCTATACAGTATGATCCCATCAGTTGTTTATATGTAGTATCAATAATGTATATGTGTCAATTCCAGTCTCCCAATTCTTCCCACCTCACCCCTTTCCCCTTGGTATCCATACATTTGTTCTCTACGTCTGTGTCTCTATTTCTGCTTTGCAAATAAGGTCATCTATACCATTTTTCTAGATTGCACATATATGCGTTATTATATGATATTTGCTTTTCTCTGTCTGCTTACTTCACTCTGTATGACACTCTCTAGGTCTATCCACATCTCTACAAATAACCCAATTTCATTCCGTTTTATGGCTGAGTAATATTCCAATATGTACCACATCTTCTTTATCCATTCATCTGTCAATGGACACTTAGGTTGCTTCCATGTCCTGGCTGTTGTAAATAGTGCTGCTATGAACATCGGGGTGCATGTGTTTTTTTAAATTATGGTTTTCTCTGGGTATATGCCCAGTAGTGGGATTGCTGGGTCATATGGTAATTCTATTTTTAGTTTTTTAAGGAACCTCCATACTGTTTTCCATAGTGACTGTATCAATTTACATTCCCACCAACAGTGTATGAGGGTTCCCTTTTCTCCACACCCTCTTCCAGCATTTATTGTTTGTAGATTTTTTGATGATGGCCATTCTGACCGGTGTGAGGTGATACCTCATTGTGGTTTTGGTTTGCATTTCTCTAATAATTAGTGATGTTGAGCAGCTTTTCATGTGTTTGTTGGGCATCTGTATGTCTTCTTCAGAGAAATGGCTATTTAGGTCTCCCGCCTATTTTTTGATTGGGTTGTTTGTTTTTTTGATATTGAGCTATATGAGCTGCTTGCATATTTTGGAGATTAATCCTTTGTCAGTTTCTTCGCTTCCAAATATTTTCTCTTAGTCTGAGGGTTGTCTTTTCATCTTGTTTATGGTTTCCTTTGCTGTGCAAAAGCTTTTAAGTTTCATTAGGTCCCATTTGTTTATTTTTGTTTTTATTTCCATTTATCTAGGAGGTGGGTCAAAAAGGATCTTGCTGTGATTTATGTCATAGAGTGTTCTGCCTATGTTTTCTTCTAAGAGTTTTATAGTATCTGGCCTTACATTTAGGTCTTTAATCCATTTTGAGTTTATTTTTGTGTATGGTATTAGGGAGTGTTCTAATTTCATTCTTTTACATATAGCTGACCCATTTTCCCAGCACCACTTACTGAAGAGGCTGTCTTTTCTCCATTGTATATTTTTGCCTCCTTTGTCATAGATTAGGTGACCCTATGTGTGTGAGTTTATCTCTGGGCTTTCTATCCTGTTCCATTGATCTATCTTTCTGTTTTTGTGCCAGTACCATACTCTCTTGACTACTGTAGCTTTGTAGTATAGTCTGAAGTCAGGGAGCCTGATTTCTCCAGCTCTGTTTTTCTTTCTTAAGATTGCTTTGGCTATTTGGGGTCTTTTGTGTTTACATGCAAATTGTAAAATTTTTTGTTCTAGTTCTGTGAAAAATGCTTATTTTTATTTTTGACTATAATAATCCTTTCCAATTTAGTTTGTCATTTGTTTATTCAATTAGTATACACTGAGTATCTAATAGTATAGAACTCTTTATTATGAAATAAATGATGATTTCTACTCTTAAAGTACTTACACTTTGGTGGGAAGACACACATACATGTAAATCAGGAATTTTAACAGTGAGATAAAGGTTTTAGTCCAAAGATAATATATATAATTACAAAATTGTGCAAGTAAGACACAATTATAAAAGAATGTAAAGTAAAATAAATTATAAAAGACATTATATATAATAACCTATGAATAAATACATACTTATGAAAGTGTAATTAAGGCTTTGACATTATCTTGCCTACAGAGCTATGTGCATTTAGTTAAAAACTAACTACATCTGACTGGAAAATCACTACACACACTTTTTTTTCCAACTTTGAGAGGTAATTAGTGTATAACATTGGAGGTGAATATTGAGCTGCCTTTTGAAGAAGTGTAGGATTTAGTAGGCACAGTAGGGAAAAGATAATCCAGTAAGAGAAATCAGTGTGTATGGTTGCTCAGAGGTGTGTAGTGTCTCCTGTGTTTAAGGAACCACAGCTTGTTATCTCTGGGTACATGAGAGGAAGAGATGAGGCTGCAGGAGCTGGCAGGACATGAAGATGAACACTAAACTTGGCCTTGGAAACTTGGGGGTGATCATTGAAGTATTTTTAAATGGTTCATAGTTGGGTTTTCCAAAGAGCACTCTGGACTCTGTTGAACACTGTCCCTACCATGAGGCAAGAGCCTGAATAAGGCTGTAGCTGTCAGAATGGGCGGCTGTCAGAATATGTTCATAGGAAAAAAGTGTTCACATCTGTCTGTAGGATAAATTCTTTGGCAAGAGGAGTGTATCCTCTGTCTTGAGTGGCTGGTGAATACTGGTGTCATTTGCCAAGTTGGGGAAGTGATCAAGAGGAACAGATCTGATGAGAAAGATTATGACTTGTACCCCACTGGGGAGGCAGCAGATATATTTTTTATTTTGCATATTTACCACCTCATCAATAAAAATACATATCCAATGAAATTCTGAGCTTGCATCCAACTTTATATATGTTTATAATGGCTTAAATACCTATACAGTTTGTGTGCAATGCACATTATAAATAGAAATTGTAAAAGACTGAGATTGAAAAATATCCATAGATAGAAGTTCTGATATTTTCTTTCCACGTTCCATTGATTGCCTTGAATATTGCAATTTGGAAGGCTCTGCTTTAAAACAAGTCTGTAGATGAGGTCCCCGAAGAATAATTGCTGAGTGAAAAGGCTAGAGAGGTGAAGGTGGATGCTTGGCAGTGCCCACATCTAAGAATTCAGTTAAGAATTGAATGGAAGGAAAGGAGACTGACTACCAAGGTGACTAAGATAGTGTGGCCAGAGGCTAACGCACAATCTCACAGAAGCTGAAAGGAGACAATGCTTCTTGTGTTTATTGCACCAACCGACACTTTATTAATGAGTGCATGCTCTGTGGCAGAAACATTCGGAGGGTGAAGGGCTGGAGACTCAGTGTAAAATGAGACATTGTCTTTGCCTGAGAGAGGCAAAAAGTAAATCAATGATAATATTACAGGGTAATAAGTGCTTTAATTTAAAAAATACACATTCTGTATTCTTAATGGAGGTGTGCTTATGTGTGTTAGGGAGGTGAGATGCTTAAGAAAGTTTCTTAGAGGATGTAGTAGCTGAACTGAGTTATTTTGTTGTATTGTAGTTATTGAGCAGGAGTTAGGCAGAGAAAGCTTAAAACATCTGTGACTCTGATCTTCTCCAAGAACAAAGTTTTCAATACAGTACAAGGAACCACCTTCCTTCTGTCTGTCATCATCATGAATACATGCAAGTACTGGCTCATTTATATTCCTGAAGAGTATTACATTCTTGCAAATTGTTACCGATAACAGTACTCACATTTAAATGAGAACTTTTAAATACCTTTCTCTATTTATAGCAGGAAAGGAAAGAAGTTTCCTGGTTCTACTCCCTGGAGGTGTTCATTAGGGGAAGTTTAATGAAGCAGGCAAACAGGTGCTTTTTATGTGCCTCTTATAAAGGGCTGCAGCCGTGCCTTTCCCATCCCTTCAGCTTCCAACTGGGAGCATACGTCATCCACTGAGCTAATAGCTCACAGCAGGGTCCTTTCCTGTGCTCCACATAAATATTCAGAGGTTTATCATCCTCTGCCTGGTGATTGATCATATGCACAATAGAGAGGGAAAGACGCAAAAATAATTACAGTATGATTTAAGAAATATACACTGAATATGGGGTTCATGTTTGAGTTTAATTAATCAATGCTGCTGATTAATATTAGAGTTCCCTAAATCCCCAATATCCAGGGGAAAGTAATTCTAGATTGTGGCCTTCTCTCTCTTCCATTGCTTTTTTTTCTTTTTTTTTTTTTTTTTTTTTTTTGCGATATGCGGGCCTCTCACTGTTGTGGCCTCTCCCGTTGCAGAGCACAGGCTCCAGACATGCAGGCTCAGCGGCCATGGCTCACGGGCCCAGCTGCTCCGCGGCATGTGGGATCCTCCCGGACCGGGGCACGAACCCGTGTCCCCTGCATTGGCAGGTGGACTCTTAACCACTGCGCCACCAGGGAAGCCCTCTTCCATTGCTTTTTGATCTCTTCCCCTTGCTAACAATTCATAAGTCTGTGGGCACTTTAACATTTACAACCATTCTTAGCAGGTTGGACATAATATAAACATTGCATAAACTCTTTATTGGTTTCACTTAAATCAGGAAGTTATTTTAATCACTTAGATACTTGAATACGTGTCAGTTTGCTAGTTGTTTCCTTCTAACTTCCAGAGTGGAGAGTCACTTTAATTTGTTTCCCAAGCTCACTGAAGAAAAAACCTGAATGAGGGAAATGAACAGAAATTATTGTCCAGTTTAGATAGCAACCCATGATTCAAGTGAGGTTTCTCATTATTTATTTAGAATTGGCTTTGGAAAAATTTCCTAAACAATTTCTACTGGGTTACAAGAACGAAGTGTTCTGTAGCTGAGAACTCAATTTCTCTATAATAGTGGAGACTGGAATATGTAGTTACTCCTAAATGGTCAGCATTGCTACCTCTTTTCAGGAAAGGAATCGAATCTTAATAAGAGCAATTAGAATCCTGTTGAGTCATATAAGGTAAGATAAAGCTATGGCAAAATGCGAACATTGAAGAATATCCTCCTCAAATAGCTTAAGGAAAAACATTGATAAGGCAGGGGTAGAGGAGAGAAGAGGTCTTATGGTTGGATGTTATCTTCCCAACAGGGGTCAGTGGTGAGCACAGTAGCATAAAAAGCAGACTATATCTTTTATGCTATGCTTGGGATTACAGTTCATCTGTGAGAAAGAGATCCAGAAAAGAAAGGCTTAGATGTTTAAGTTAGACATCTCTATCTCTTTTCCTTAAGATCGGTGGTGGGCAGTCCACAGCTGGCAAGGTGGCACTGTGGCATGAAATCCTGAGAAACTCAATTCCTTTGAGCTTCCTGCTCAGTCATCCCTGAAGTATGGCCCTTGCAGATACTGATTCCATTCACACATCAATAGCCATGACTTAGTCACACTGCATAATTATCTGCAAGGCTGACTAGAAAAATGCCAAAAGTCGAGGGGTCTGTAACTATAGGAGAAGAGGAGAATGGATATTAGAGGGCAAACAGCAGTCCCTGCCCAGGCTGGAAACGATGCGTTAGCAAGCAGAGCTGTTTCATGCGTGTGGACCCGTGCAGTGCCTAAGCCCCCAGGGATGAGTTCTGGGTTGCTCACTTCTCCATGCTCTGGAACCCTGGACACCATCCGGCCTTCTCCTCTTTACCTCACCCAGTCACTGCTGCCACCCTGCCCTACAGAGAGGGCCTGGGTATGGCTGTAGCAAGGGCTGGGGTAATGACCCTGCATCTGCTTCTCGTAGCAGCCATCCCCACCCTGGCCCGGTGGCACCACAGCAGCCTCTCCTCCACCTGACCCAGTACTCAGGTACTCAGCACTGATGCTGTGATGGCCTTGGCTGTGATGTATTGGAGCGGCAGCCCTTGGGGAGAGGATATGCCTGGCTCAACTTCCCCACCCTGGCCAAGGCAGGGCTTATCAGTGTGGTGGCTGGCAGGAAGCAGAACCCAGCTGTGGTCAGGTCCCGACATGTTATCCCTGGGATGTGAGCTGAGCCTCTGGCGGTTGTGAGGGTCTGCACTTGCCCCATGAGTATTCAAGTTGGCCTTGGGGGATACTGTCTTCCTGCATGTGTCTTAAGGTGGTCTCTTCTGGTTAGCTCCAGGTACTCTCAAGGGATAAGCCACAGAATTAGTCTTCATTTCAGTCATTCCTAATATGAGTTAAATGCTCTGTTAATTGCATTTAAAACCGGCATTTCCTCAAACTATTACATTTAGAGTGGATAAACAACAAGGTCCTTACTGTATAGCCCAGGGAACTATATCCAATCTCCTGGGATAAACCGTAACTGAAAAGAATATAGAAAAAGAATGTATATATGTGTATAACTGAGTCATTTTGCTGTACAACAGAAATTAGTGCAATGTCAATCAACTATATTTCAATAAGAAAAATTAAATTAAATTTAAAAAACTGACATTTCATCACATAAGGATGAATGGTAAAATCATGCTAATAATTTAAAATCTTAATATTCTTTACTAAGAGTGAAATTAAGTAGAAAATATAACAACAGCATGACAAATTGGAAGAGAGACTGCAGAAGAAAGGAAAAAGCCTTATATTTAAATGCCTTCAATGGCACTCTCTCCCCTACCTCGACCTCTGCTTTTTTGAATAGGAAGCTCCACACTTTCACTTTGCACTTGGCGTTACACATCATGTAGGTGAGTTTCCCTACTGAAATAGAAGAGAATTTTGCTTTTGAAGTTTTGGACGCAAGTTTGTAGAATTTCATGAAAGGATTAATTAGAACAGCCACGCTTTGGCTGTGCAGGTGTGCCCTTCTTGTCAGGTGTCAAACAAGATTATATGCTCACCTTCATCTCATTACCTACTCAGCCATTCACCATCCATGGCCAAATGAGATAGTCTCATTAATGCCAATGACTTGTGTGCAGATCAAATTTGATATTAGCATTAGATACAAAATAGCCTTGTGAATAAATCAGTGTGTATATTGCCTAGATAACCATAATGAAATTTCCAGCATGTCTGATATAGATTTATCTCCTTTTATTATATTAAAGAAATACTGAAGGTCTTCTGTGTTTTTCTAAGTATTTTTGAGGAATTGCACCCTTTCATACCTCTCTCGGACTAATTCTGGCAGTTCGCATACGTGTAAATGGAAAAGACAACTTCTGCTCTAAAAGATGAGATTATATAAATGAATTTATTCTCTTGTTTTCCTTGGGCTATGGCCCACCTATTCATGGTTCTATTTATAAAGCTAGCTTGGCATGTAATTTGGTTGCCTAATGAAATGGAGGTGAATAACAAGTGATCCCACTGTAAAATAATCATGTGTAAGATGGATGAAGTAGAATGTTTGGTTTCAAAAATTTCCTGCACTATTAGTCCCTTGGAATATATCATAACTTCTCCCAGTGCATATTGTACCACCAGTATGCTGCACATTTTCAGTTCTTGCAAAATGCACCAGTGTGCCAGGTCCAGACTGACATTTACACATTGATGTTTTCTAAGAAAACAACAACTGACAAGATACATTTTCAGCCACAATACAGCTCCTTCAAGGTTGTACTGTGTCAAAATGCTCTGTGATAAGACGGCATGGTAAGGAGTTACTGCCAATGTATAACACCATATTACTTCTGTTTTCATGGAGGACAAATGCATCAGTGCCACAACAAAACAGCCATTTGCATTCATGTTACAGGTAAAGTTGAAGGCTGAAAAATTGGAAGAGAAATAAGTAAAGACGAAATTTTGCTCATTTTAATAAGCCATAGGTGAGTTGTTTTCTTTTTTTGCGGTACGCGGACCTCTCACTGCTGTGGCCTCTCCCATTGCAGAGCACAGGCTCCAGATGTGCAGGCTCAGCGGCCACAGCTCACGGGCCCAGCCGCTCCGCGGCATGTGGGATCCTTCTGCTCTAAAAGAACCGCGTCCCTTGCATCGGCAGGCGGACTCTCAACCATAGGTGAGGTTTTGATGCATAAATTTGTTTGCTCATTCAACAAGTCTAGTGAGGACTTAATACATGTTAGGGTCTATTCCAGATACTGGCAGTGACAAGGACAAAAATTCCTACCTTTATAGAGCTTTAGTCCTCATGAATAGGTAAAAACACATGTAACTAGTTAAGGAAGTTTAGAAATTATATGGAAAGATCTTATTTATTTTTCTTCCTTTTTATGAATTAGACTCTGGAAATACTATTTGCAGGAATTACTGGGAAAGATAGAGTAATGGAGGGGAGCTTGAGCTGGATAAACTGGAGTTTGACTTCTGGCTCTTTCTCTAAAAGCTGTGGCTTCTGGCAAGAAGCTTGCAGTCTCTGAGCCTTGATTTTGATATCTGTAAAACAGGGAAAAGTAGTTGATTGCCATAAGGATGGAATAACAAAAGGCCGGGAAAGCACATGGCATAGTGACTGAAGCATAGTTGATAGTCAGTAATTATTCTCTGTATTATTGGTAATAATAGTATTTAATGTGTGTATTCTCACAGAAGACTTTGACTAGGAGACTGAGCCTCTAGCGTATTTTTCTATAGGAGCTCGATGAATTAAGATTGCTATATGGCATTGCTTCTCGAACTTTGATGTGCATGCAACTTCATAGGGATCTTGTTCAAATGCACATTCCTATTAAGTATATCTAGAGTGGGGCCTGCCATTCTGCATTTCTAAGAAGCTCATAGGTAATGCCTGTGCTGCACCTACTGCTCTGTGGATCATACCTAGGTAGCAATGTTATAAAGCACCTTAATTTGACAATGATAAGAGAAATAAGACCTGACACTATAGGTTGATGTTAAGCAAAGTGTGTGCCTCCAAACAAAAGGGGATATCAATGACCTCAGTTGATGAGGTATATTAATAACACCAAAGACAGTAAGGGAGATACCTTGTTTATTGTAATATATACATATGTGAGAGGTGGAGTATGCAGAGGATTGAGAGTCAATGGGAACAGCGATCACTGTCCTCTTCTTCTGGTGGATTGTCCTGTGCTGATTACCTTGGATCACACTAGTGAATTTGAACTTGCTGGGATAAGGGCCCCTACTAGAAACATATATCAACATGGACTTTTGTTCTCATCTCAGTATCTATAAGAATGTATAAAACACATTGGTATGCCTCAATCAAGCATCCATCTAGTAAAAACTACTGAGTATTACAGTATAGCAAGGCCCAACAATCCCACTTCCTATGTATACTCCAGAGAATTGAAAACATATGTTCATACAAAAATTTGTAGGCAAATGTCCATAACAGCGTAATCATAATTGTCCCAAAGTGGAAACAACCCAAATTTCCATCAATTGATGAATGGATGAACAAAATCTTTATATTAATACAATAGAATATTATTCAGCCAAAGAAAGGAATAAAATACTGATACATCCTACAATTTGGATGAACTTTGAAAACATTGTGGTAAGCTAGACACAAAAGGCCCCATATACGATTTAATTTATATAAAATCCAGAAAAGGCAAATCCTTAGAGACAGAGAATAGTTTAATGGTTGCCAGGGGCTGTGGGAAGGGGAGAATGTAGAATGACTGCTAATGGGCATAGGTTTCATTTTTGGGGTAATAATCTTCTGGAATTAGATCATGATGATGGTTGTGGAACTCTGTGAAGATCTTAATAACCACTGAATTGCACACCTTAAAATGGTGAATTTTTTTTTTTTTTTTTTTTGGTGGTACGTGGACCTCTCACTGTTTCGGCCTCTCCCGTTGCGGAGCACAGGCTCCGGATGCGCAGGCTCAGTGGCCATGGCTTACGGGCCCAGCCGCTCCGTGGCGTGTGGGATCTTCCCAGACTGGGGCACGAACCCGTGTCCCCTGCATCGGCAGGCGGACTCTCAACCACTGTGCCACCAGGGAAGCCCAAAATGGTGAATTTTATGATATGTGAATTATATATCAATAAAAATGCAAAAAGTAAAAGTATATCAAGTGCTAGATGCCTCAACAGCTGGAGACCTACAAACAAAATACAGGAAGACTTTAGCTATATTCTTTAATTCTGATTTAAAGGACCCAGTTTCATTATATGGGTCAATGGTAGAATGAAAATACAAATACACTCTTTGTGATTCCTCAATTCAAGAGGTGGGGTCTATTTCACCACTCCTTGAAACTGGAATGGTCTCTTGGCTTGCCTTGTCCAGTGGAATGTGGCAGAAATTGATGTGTGAGATATTGATGGGCCTCAGGAGAACTGTGCTTTCACTCTTGTTTTCTTGGAAAACTACAGGCATGTGACCAAGCATAAGAAAGAGAGAGTATGGGGGGAATAGCCTTAGCTTTCCCAGCCATCCCAGCTCTCTCAGCTGGAGGCCCAAATACAAAAATGAGATCAGTAGAGACAAACTTTCCATGAAGAGCCCAGTCCAAATTGCCTATCCATGGAATCTTGAGCAAATAAATAGTAGTTGTTTGAAAACACTCAGTTCTGGGGTCATTAGTTACATAGCAAGTTCCTATTTGGTGGGATGGCTATCATTTATTAACAGGACTTTGCTGAAGACCATACTAAAAATAAGAAAGACTAAAATATCTGGCAGCATCTGACTAGACTGTTTTTAATATCTTCTTTATATCCTCCTTCTTCTCTCCAACCTTGGTTTTGCAAGACCTTTCTAGCTCAGTCTTCTTCTGATTGAATAAAGGCCTGACCTCTAAAAGACCACAGCATCTTTAAGAGATTTCATGGGATAGGTCCAACTGGGCACCTGGTCTTATCCCAGAGAGAAGGATCTTGACTGAAAAACATGGAGGTCATTCCTTTTCTGCTCCTTGTTTCTTAGAATACCATTTGAGAGCCTGGCTCTACAAGATGCCAACTAGCTAGAAGCAAAGTTATATATAAGTTTATTTGGGGCAGTTATTTTCATACATATCTGCATGCTGACAATATATAAAAGCAGTCTTGGTAACTCATTGGCCTCTTAACTTTTGATTTAGCCATTAAGATCTGCAGAGCAGTGTTCACTGGTCCTTGGGACATTCAGTAGGTACTACTGTAATGCCCATCACTATTACCATCACTAAAAATCGGTATTTCATGAATACCTAGTACATGTAATGAACCTTGTCTACATCCAAGCTAGTCTCCAAATACTTCTATGTAATGCTCAACTTTATATAATTTATAATTCTTTATCTTCAGTGACAATTAACATTATCATTGAATATATGGAACAATGATTGTTATATAATTGAATAAATTATCTAAATTTTCAACCTATTTAACAAATATTTATTGAGTGACTACCAGATTTGGCAATTTTCTAGGCACTAGGGATACGGCAATGAACAAAAAGTTACTGCCTTCCTGGAGAATATATTGTAGTTGGGAATGGAAGGGGATTACAAATTAAATCTGTAGATTAGAAGATATGTCAGATAATGATAAATATTATGGAGAAAAATAAAACTAAGATGGTCTAGAGAGGACTGCTGGGGGAGATGTTACAATTTTAAATGGAGAAATCAAATTGTGATGCAGGCTCAACAAAACCTTGACCAACCCAGTTAGGGTCTCCGGAGCAAATATGGTCCATCAGAGTTGTCCCACATCACGCCAAAATGACCCTGCTTTGCTTAGTCATTGGATGCAGGTGAAGTTGAAGCAGATCCTGAGGGAGTGACAACTTGAAGCCGCCTTCCGACCACACTCTACATGTGGGCAACAATTTCCTCATTAAATGGGATCCTGGTGGTGCATCTTCATGCTTATCCCAGGAACCAATAGAGCATTTGGGTAGAAGAGTAATGAGATATGACTAGTATCATAAAACAACGTGCTGGCTTCAGTGTTGTGAATAGTCTGTAAGGAGGCAAAGAAAGGATTAAGGAAGGCAATAGCTGAGGGAAGGAGACAGGGTAGGGGACTGTTTAATACAGATGAGATGTGATTATGGCTTGAACTAAGAGAGTAGCAATGGGGGTAGTAAGGAGGAGTAAAATTCTAAATGTATGTTAAAGTTTGTGCTGACAGTGTTCACTGACAAATGTCAGATATGAGAAAAAGAAAGCAATCAAAGATAACTTAAAATTTGGGGTGCTGAACAACTGGAAAAATGCAGTTTCCATTTACTGTGATAAGGAAGTTTGTGAGAGGGATATCAGGGATTCAGTTTAGGACACATTAAATTTGTGATGTCCATTCTATGTCAGAGTATAAACCTTGGATAGGTAGCTGGACATAGAAATCTGTAGATCAGGGCATAACTGTCGGCTGCAGATGTAAGTTTTGGAGTCATTAGCATATAGATGATAATTAAAGGCATGAATTGACTGAATCATCAAGTTAGTGAGCATAGATAGAAAAGAGAAGCATGAGGCCGGAGCACTGGGGTGCAGCAGTACATAATGGTTATGGACATGAGGAAGAATCAGCAATGGAGCCTCAAAAGGAGAGGCCACAGTAGTAGTAAAATATGTAGGACAGTGGGAGATCCTGAGAACCAAACAAAATGGTGTTGCAAGGAGGAATAGTCAGTTATGTCAAATGATTCTGGTAGGTCAAATTCCAAAGTCATTTTCTACGGAAATAGATAAAACAGTTCCAAAATTCATATGGAATGACAAAATATCCCAATTGCCAAAGCAATCTTGAGAAAGAAGAACAAAGCTGGAGACTTCATACTTCCTGATTACAAAGCTATAGTAATCAAGACAGTATAGTACTGGCATAAAAACAGACACATAGGACAATAGAACAGAATTGAGAGCCTAGAAATAAACCCATGCCTAAATGGTTTAATAATATTTGACAAGGGAGCCAAGAATACTCAATGAGGAAAGGATGGTCTCTTCATTAAACAGTGCTGGGAAAACTGGATATTTACATGAAAAATAATGAAACTGGCCCCCTATATTATACCACTCACAAAAAATGACTCAAAATGGATTAAATATAAAACCTGAAACTGTAAAACTTCTAGAAGAAATCGTAGGAAAAAGCTCCTTGACATCAGTCTTGGCAATGACTTTTGGGGTATGACACCAAAAGTACAAGCAACAAATACAAGAATAAACATGTAGGACTGCATCAAACCAACAGCTTCTGCACAGCAACAGAAACAATCAACAAAATGAAAAGGCAACCTACAGAATAGGAGAAATATTCGCAAACCATATATCTGATAAGGGGTTAATATTCAAAATATATAAGGAACCCATACAACTCAATAGCAAAAAAAAAAAAAAAAAAAAGAAAAAGAAACATATATCCTGATTTAAAAGATGGGCAAAGGACCTGAACATACTTTTTTTTTCCAGAGAAGATATACAAGTGGCCAACAGGTACATGATAAGGTATTCAACATCACTTAACCCTCAGGAAAATACAAATCAAAACCACAATGGGATATCACCTCACATCTGGTAGGATGGCTATTGTCAAAAAAATAAGAGACAAGTGCTGGTGAAGATGAAATAAACGAGAATTCTTGTAGGCTATTAGTGGGAATGTAAATTGGTATAGCCACCAAGAAAAACAGTATGAGGGTACACAAAAGATTAAAAATAGAACTACTATATGATTCAGCAATCGCACTTCTGGGTATATATCCAAGGGAAATAAAATCACTATCTCGAAGAGATATCTGCACCCCCATGTTTATTGCAGCATTATTTACAATAGCCAATACATGGAAACAACCTAAGTGTCCATGGATGGGTGAATAGATAAAGAAAACGTGGCATATATATACAATGGAATATTATTCAGCAGTAAAAAGAAGGAAATCCTGCCATTTGCAACAACATAGATAAACCTTGAGGGCACAATGCTAAGTGAAATAAATCAGAGACAGACAGATAATGCATGATCTCACATATAGGTAGGCTCTTAAAAAATAAATTCATAGGGCTTCCCTGTTGGCGCAGTGGTTGAGAGTCCGCCTGCCGATGCAGGGGACATGGGTTCATGCCCCGGTCCGGGAAGATCCCACATGCCGCGGAGCAGCTGAGCCCCTGAGCCATGGCCGCTGCGCCTGCGCGTCCGGAGCCTGTGCTCCGCAACGGGAGAGGCCACACAGTGAGAGGCCTGCGTACCGCAAAAAAATAATAATAATAATAAACTCATAGAAACATAGAGCAGATTGGTGATTGCCAGAGGGCGGAAGAGGGTGTAAGGTAAAGGGTGAAGGTTGTCAAAGGTTTCAAACTTCCAGTTATAAGATGAATAAATTCTGGGGATCTAATGTACAGCATGGTGACTATAGTTAACAATACTGTATAGTATATTTGAGAGTTGCTAAGAGAGCTTAAAAGTTCTTAAAAGTACTTCTTAAAAGAAATAACTATGTGAAGTGATGTGTTAATAGATGTGTTAATTAATCTTACTGTTATAATCATTTTGTAATATATATGTAATCAACATGTGCACAGTGAATTTACAAAATTTGACATGTCAATTATATCTCAATAAAGCTGGAAAAAGTGTTTCTTGTTAGGTCAAATGAAATGATGATCAAAAATTTACCACTGGGTTTAACAACATGGATGTTATCTGTGGACCCTGAATAAAGAGTCTACCTAATCTATCCAAGTTTCCCAAGTTGGGGAATGGATGATAGTCCTGGGGATGAGGATTGAACTGGGCATTGTGGGTTTCTTGTGATGTTTGGCATAAACAGGGATAGAGGAACTAATGAGGGCTAGCTGCAGTGTCTTCTAAGAACAAGCTTGAATATCAAAGTTCTGTGATACTGTCAAATTAAAAAGAAGCAAAACTTGGTCATTTGCCTCTAATGTGGTGCTTTGTGCTACACAAGTGAGAAAGCCAGTGGCGGCAGAAGCTGGGAAGTCCTCCAGGATAAGGCTCAGGCAGATTCAGAGTCTGATGAGGACCTGCTTTCTGGTGTATTGTTGCTGTGTCCACACTTGGTGAAAGGGGAGAGGAGTTCTCTCCAGTCTTTTTTATAAAGGCCCTAATGCCACTCATGACCTAATCACTTCCTAAAGACTCCACCTCAAAGTACCATCACAGTGGAATTTAGCCTTTCAACATATGAGTTTTCAGGGGACATAAACATTCAATCAGTAGCATCTCCCAAAAATATTTTGGTATACTCTTGATTATAGTTTTACTAATGGGAAACAGAAGCTTCAATTTTAAATAATAACAACAAAAGTAATAATAAAAGACACCGATTAGGGTTTATTATTTCTAGGCATTATTCAAAGCACTTTACTTGTGGTGATTAATTTGATTCTTTGACAACCCCATGTGGTAGTTACCATTATTATCCCATTTTACATATGGGAAAACTGAGACATAAAATATTAAGAATTCAACAGTTGGAAAGTGGCAATATTGGACATTGGAACCCTGGCAGTCTGGACCTTTACTGTGCCTGCTTTTAACTGCTTTGTTACAGTGCTTCTGAATGATCGTTCTTAAGAACAGATTTTATTTTCTTCTTATTTATAATTCTACCAATTTACAGTATTAAAAATAATGGAGAGGGGCTTCCCTGGTGGCGCAGTGGTTGAGAGTCCGCCTGCCGATGCAGGGGACACGGGTTCGTGCCCCGGTCCAGGAGGATCCCACATGCCGCGGAGCGGCTGGGCCCGTGAGCCATGGCCGCTGAGCCTGCGCATCCGGAGCCTGTGCTCCGCAACGGGAGAGGCCACAACAGTGAGAGGCCCGCGTACCGCAAAAAAAAAAAAAAAGGAGAAAAATGACTATTACATAAGAAGATTATTATTAGCATATAACTAATTTGAATATTCATTAATTCATTGCATTAAACACAGCATAATGCGTTTGCCTAAAGCTGGGGAAAATAAATTTATTGTGAAAGGACAAATGCCACTATAAATTTTTATTATAAAGATTGCAGATGGATGATGATTCTCTGTCATTCTAATATCTCTTTCTATAATTATAGTGAAATAACTTTTTTCAGTCAAGTGCTTCCACACATTTCCAATATTTTTTATCCATTATTCTCTTTTCATAGATGGTGATGCTTGAAATTCTATAATGACTTTCCAGTTTTTTAAAATTAGACCATGCTGGAATAAAGAATTATATATGATATCCTAATGAAACAATTTCTATTATATTTAAAGTTTAGATTATTCTAATTAGAAAAAATGACAGTAAGATGCAGTTTAAATTTTTAAAAAATTGTACATCATTTAAATGTCTGCTTCCCTATTAGACTATATATTTTATATCCTTTGCACATCAGAAAAAAAATCATGAAATTTAAAATGAATATTTATAGTACATAAATGATCACAGTTCAGATACTATAAAATACATCTTTAAGTAAAAATACCATGTTAATAATATAATTTTATAAATTTTTTATGAAGATATAATACTTCTAAAAAAGATTTCTTGACTAACCCTTCCCGCTTCAGCCATTTTCCTAATCTTCTTTGCAGGCTTCATCTGTCTCTACCCAAACGTTCAATATATAATGAAATTGCTCAAGACTATCCTACATCCTTTTCTTTCTCAAGCCATATTGTGAAAACCCAAATGACTTCAAAGCCAGCAGGTATTGCAAATGTGTTAAAGTGGCAGAAGAGAGGGAAAATTGTTGAACTGGAAAATTCATGCAATATCTAAATACTATTAAATTCAGAAAAATTTAAAACATTTGGCTGGTAAAATTCAAACAATTTAAAAAATTAAATAATTAACCCTCTCTGTTGGCTTGATTCAGCTCATTGAAGGCCTCCTCTACTCCCTCCCTTTAGGAAATCTCATTTATGCCTCTGGCCTCACTTACCATTTGGCTAATGGCACTCAAATTTCTAGACCTTTTTTTGAGCTACGTATTTTTATATCCATTTGCCCATTTGACATTTCCAGTAAGATGTCCTATATTCAACATATCTCAGACCAAACCTCTCTAAATCCAGTTTTCTCCAAATGTTCCTTATCTCCAAAATTGGCTCCCACCCATTCAGCTGAACAAACAAGACATCATTAAAAAGTCTACAAATAACAAATGCTGGAGACGATGTGGAGAAAAGGGAACCCCCCTACACTGATGGTAGGAATGTAAATCGATACAGCCACTATGGAGAACAGCATGGAGGTTCCTCAAAAAACTAAAAATATATAGAGTTTCCATTTGATCCAGCAAGACCACTCCTGGGTGTATATCCAGAAAAACCTATAATCTGAAAAGATATATACACCCCTATGTTCACTAGCAGCACTATTTCCAATAGCCAAGAAATGGAAACAACCTAAATGTCCATTGACAGATGAATAAAGAAGATGTGGTACATATATACAATGGAATATTACTCAGCCATAAAAAGAAATGAAATAATGCTATTTGCAGCAACATGGATAGACCTAGAGATTATCATACTAAGTGAAGTAAGTCAAAAACTTATATGTGGAATCTAAAATACGACGCAAATGAACTTATCTATGACACAGAAGCAGGTTCACAGACATAGAGAACAGACTTGTGGTTGCCAAGGGGGAGGAGGTGGGGGTGGAATAGATTGGGAGTTTGGGGTTAGTAGATGCAAACTATTATATATAGAATGGATAAACAACAAGTTCCTACTGTATAGCGCAGGAAACTATATTAACTATCCTCTGATAAACTATAAAAGAAAAGAAAAATAAAGACAACTACGGGTTTCCTTGATGACTCCCTCTGCCTTACCTCACTTCCCTCTTTCTACTTTCCCCTGTCTGATGCCTTACCAAGGCCTGTCAGTTACACCTTCTTACCATGTCTTTTCAGCCTTCTCTTCACCTCCACTGCCACCAACTTTGTTTCATTGTCTATAATCTCTTGCTTGGACTTTTGTGACACCCATTTACAATCTTTTCATCTATTCAGCTTTCACTCAATCCAGTTCTGTACACTGAAACTAGAGTAATCCTCTTAAAATATAGATCTGATCTTATTACCCCACTGCTCAATACCCTTCTATGACTTCCCACTACTCTTAAAATAAAACTCGAACTCCTTAACATGGCTCCAGCGTTCTGTAAAGTTAGGCTTACCTCATCCTCAAACTTCATCATTCTCCTCTTAGCTCTTTGCACGGTAGCCCATCTGGCCTCCTGTAGCAGCGACTTCACTCCTTCAGTCCCTTCTGCCTCGAAAGTTTCTGCTATACTAACCTTGCCCAGAGCACACTCTTCTTTCAAGCCTCAGTTAAGTGTCATTCCCTAGGAAAGCCTTTCCTGAAACTGCCCAGCCTAGAAAAGGATTCCTTTGATATATACTTATGAAGAAATAAGTCTTTTCTTATCACAGTTTGTATGTGCTCATCAGTGTGATGATTTGGTGAAAGCATGTCTCTTTCACTTAGCTGGAAGCTCCGGCAGAGCAGAGTTTTTCTGCTTTTGCTCAGAGATTACATGCATCATAAGTATTTTTGAGTGAGCATATGTTTTAATAAAGTATAATCTAATGCTCAGTACAACCAGTGATTAGAAAGACTTTCAACTTAGAAAGACTGTAGGAACACCTAACAAGCAGCTGAGCTTCTCAGGCCTTTACTGTTAGGGGATGCTGTTATTTTCCACTGCTCTGCTTGAGCCTAAGGCAACTCCATATATCCTCAGTGGGCAGAGTTTGCAGATAGACCTAACTGGGGTTCTCTGAGAACAGCCAGCGGCAGCGTAGGAAGAGTTGTTCTGTTATTTGCAATAGCACCTTCAGCTGCCGCCCACATATCTTAGAGATGGCATCGTAACCATCCAGTGCTGACCTCCTTACTGTGGTTTCCAACAGTGGTTTGTACTTTAAGTAGCAAATTGAGCTCTGCTGTCTTCCCCTTCCCAAGTTTGTTTGTAGGTTGACATTTGTAAATCCACACCAAGTTCTATTGTTTTTAACAATAATCCTAAAACAGGTGTAGGAAAAATCAACTGCCTTCAGGCAGTGACCCTCCCCCAATGGGAAATAATTCTACAGTATTCCTGTACGTGGATACCTTCTGTTAAAATATATTGGTCGCATATTTCTCAAAGTATGTGTTACAGCTCCACTGAAAAATCATAAAATCTTACAGGTCAAGTGATCATCAATTTCACTTTCATTTCTTTTCCAACTGACAAATGCAGTGTTTTGAACACAGTGGAAATTTCATCAATATAGATAACTAAAACATCAGGAACACTGGACAATTATAACAAGATATGGTAGTCTGTCTGAGAAGGTGGATATTTTGGCATGTAGAAATTTCATTATATTTTGGTGGTGATAAAAATGAATATTAGCAACTCTGAAAACCCTACATGTATTACTTTGTTTTCAGGACTGTATTAAGGCAAATCCCAAGCATTATGCAAACTCACCCTTAAATATATGCGTATGCATCGCTAGTGAATAAAGGCATTTATTTTTGTAATATAACCAGCATTATTACAGCTAACAAAATTAACGATAATTCCCTAATGCTAGTTAATACCTAATTTGTGTTGAAATTTTCCTAATTGTCTTAAAGATGTCTTTTTACAGTTGGTTTGAATATGGATCCAAGCAAGATACCACATTGCTTTTCATTTTTATGTCTCTTAAGTGTCCTGTGCTCTAACAATCTCCCCTCCTTTTTTCCTCCATGCCACAGTTTAGTTGAAGAAATTGAGTCTTTTATCTTGTGGAATGTCCTATACCCTGACTTTGGCTGATTGTTTCTTTGGGATATCATTTACCTTGTCTTGCTATGCCCTGTATTTCTTGTAAAATCATAGCAATATATAGAGAGATAGATTCAGATTCAGTTATGACAAGACATAGGTTGTGCTCTGTACTTCTAAATGCATCACCTTAGAAGGCTTCACTTTCATTAATGCTTACAGTTAAGTAGTAAAAGCCTGACTCTTTCACAGCAATTTTTTACCTAGTAATTAAAATCCTTGATTATTGCCCATATACAGTATTTAATTAGTTTGCAAAATGGTGATGTTCTAATTTTATCATTTTATCTGCATTTACGAGCTGTAACTTCTCCAAAGAACTTACTTTATTTGGCTAGGAGATGTTTAATTTTTCTCTTTTCTTAAAAAGATCAATTTTGAAGCTAATAAAGTATATTCTAACAAGTTTTATTGTATCTAATCAGTTTTAAAGATATTATTTCTTACAGGTTTTACTGTATCAGGTGTTTCAGTCCATTGCATTTTTTATACTGTCTGATGCTCAATCACATGTATCTTAGACCAGTGGGATCCCATCAAGTTGGCTCCTACAATGTTTAGACATGGTACCCTGGGATCATTTTCTACATTTCCCACCCCAGACCTGGTATCAGCTATTTCTCCCAAAGAGCACTATTTCCTTTTAATGAGAAACAATATTTAGAAACCACAATCTGGGCCTTGAAGGTATCCTTTGCTGGTGAGTTGATACTGCTTTTAGGCTTTCTCAATGGACAGAGCTGGACAATGTAAATATATTAAGGGAAAATTTTTGAGTGTATATGAGGTTTTATATTCAAATGTACAATTACAAGGTTTATACGTCTCTGTTTTTTTTTTAGTATCTAAGTCCTTGGATGCTGGGTGGGTGGGTGGGTAGGTGGGTGGATGAATGGATGGATAGATGAATGACTGATAAATAGATAGGTAGGTAGATAGACAGAAATGAAAATGTTTTCCTCTCCCAGGTTAAAAAAACAAATTCACTCAGGTTTTCTAGTAGTTTTATAATTTTATTTTTTATTTTGAAATTTCTGATTCATTTGGAATTTATCCTAGTATACTATATGTGGAATAGATAAAATTTTATTAATTTCCATATTCTTATCCATTTGTCCCAATACCATTCATTAAAAATTGATCTCCCATTGACTTGAGATGACACTTTTATCATTACTAAGTTCTATACATATCTGATCTTGTTTTGCATATTCTATTTATTTTCATTGGTCTTTCAGTTTATTAGTAAAATAACACCATGCTGCTTTAATTCTGGAGGCTTTGAAGTGTTGTAATATTAGGTGTAAAATTCCTTCATTGCATACTTTTTCAGGATTTCCTTTGCTGCCTTTGCTTATTTATTCCTTTTATGAACTTTATAATCAACTTGACTTTTTCCAAAGAACAATGTCATGGTATTTGGTGGGGTGTTGATTATATTTACACAATTAACTTAGAATTGACACCTTTATGAAGTTGAATTTTCATACTCAAGAATAAGGTATACATTTCCATTTGATCATGTATCCTTTGCTTCTTTGATGAGTATATTTTTTTCTCATATCTTTACTGCACTTTTGAAAGTTTCTACCTAAATACATAATCATCATCATTATTTTATCTTAAATAGAGCCTTTCTTTCCATTATGTCTTGAAAGTGGTTATTGCTATTGTTTGTAAATACTAAGGCTATTGCTTTAGGAACGTTAATTTTATATCCTGGCACGATACTTAACTCTTTTACGGTTTGTAGTAGATTCTAATTGATTCTTTGGGTTTTGTTTTTTGTAATACAATAACTTCTGCATGTAATCTTCTAGATTCTTATGAGATAAACACACACCCCCCAACCGGGTTAGATAATAGCTCCAATTTAATGTGAAATACAACTGAAGATGCTAGGTCACTTGTCTTGTTGCAGACTTCATTGGTAATATTGCTAGAGTATTCCCATTGATTAAGTGTTAACTTTTGAATTGGAGTAATACAGATTTTATTATATTTAAGAAATTTCTTTTAACTATTAATTTAGTAAATTATGTTTTTCTTAGATCTATTAATATGTATTGTATTAAATTTCCAAATTTTGTATCAAACATATAGAACAATAATATTTTGGTCATTGTATAAGAGACTCCTATTTTCCATTTATCAGTATTCATCAATTTTTTACACTTTTGCCCCTTTGTTTGTCATTCTTCCCCTTTCTCTCCCTCTCCATACATACGTATTAATATGTATATATGTGTGTGTATGTGTGCACACACACATGTGGGTGCACACACAGGGCATATGTATATATATTTTTACTGAACCATTTGTAATTAAGTTGGAGGTACTATGCCCTTTATTCAGTGTGTACTGATGGCTTGTGTTCTTCCTTAATAGTTACCTTAATGTATACACTTAGTCCATTATTTTACCAATCTACCACTTACATAATAATGTAACAATAATGGAATTAGTGAGTAAATTCCTCTTCATTCTTCTCTCCCTTTTCCCCAGAATTGATTAGATATGATAGCCTCTAACACAAATTCACATCCTGTGAGCCAGCAAACTTGTATATTCCATACACTCTGCTTTTCTTACCCACTGTTTCAGCTGTAATACATTTCTTTTGTCAGAAAACATATTTATACTCTCTTTGTCATATTATCCCTATTGATTGCTGTTAGCTTTACAGTTACATATATTCAATTTATTTTAGTCATAATTTTGCAGTGAAAATGCTAAAACTTCCCCTAAATTCATGGTGGGCTCCTTCTCTAATACATTCTCAGGAATGGATCATGGGATCAATATTCCCTTGTCCTTTTACAAATTTATAACAGTATGATTTAAAATGAGTTTGGCTCCATTTAAGACCTGAGCCCATACTTTTTCCTTGAGTATTTTTATCTCCATTGTCTTATGTTATGAAGTGTTGCTGATGATGTCTGTTGCCAATCTCATTATCTTTCCCTTATACATGATTTGGTCTTTTTGCCTATATGCTCAAGAATTCTTTCTTTAACTTTAAACCCAATAGCTTTACTAGCAGTTGTCTCAGTAGTGACCATTCACCAATAATTTTCCCAACTGCACGACATACCCTTGTAAATATGTAGGTTCAAGCCTTTTATTGTTCAAGATTATATGAATTATTAGTATTTGTGATATTTTTTCCTTCTTAGAATCACCTATTATATCTATATGACATCTTCTTTTCTTGTACTCTTTATCTAACCATCCATCCATACATACATATAATTTCTGTTTGTTATTTTTCCTCCTTTTTATCTTTTGTTTTCCTTACTTTACCTTCCATGGCATTCATTCAAGTTTATTCTAGTTGAGCATTCCTTACTGAAAAAAATACTTCTTTCTTTTTTGTTCTAATTTTGTACTTAGCTCTGAAAACTCTATTTTCAAATCCTCCTCTTGTTTTATAATCTCATTTTTGAGATTTTTGAATTTGTACTTTCAGTTAAGCACATTAGAGTTTTCTTAATTTACATGATTTACTTCTGATTTGTAGTCGGACTTTTTAGTGGACCTTCCTTCATGTTTGTGTATTTATAGTAAGTTCATTTTCTTTCCTTTTTTTCTTTCAACATCTTTGTATAAAGTTTGATCATAATCCATTTCTGTTATTCATGTTAATTGACACGGGTTTTCTTGTACTTTAGAGGGATGTTTCTGTGATGGTGTGTGGGTCAGGGTAGCTTTATTTCTTGATAGCCCTCTTCCATCATAAAGCATTAAAAATATGTCTTCTTTGTGTGGCCATGTCCACAGTTCTAAGAACTACCTCCTTAGGACCTTTTCCCATCTACTACTCAGAATCTGAAACTTCTTGCTCCTTTATGCCTAAGATTTTTGCCTCACTCAATCACAGAAATTTTTTTAACCCCCTTGGGTCTCTGTTCTTCCATAAGAGAGTTTTTGTTCAATAATTCCAAACTCCTTCATGGGCGAACTTAACTAGCACCTTCTGATATTTTCCTTGTTTTGGAACTCACTCTCAAATTGGAGCCAGTGTATCCTTATCCAACTTTCATGAATATTCTTAGCTCTGAATGGCTAAGGATTCCAGAAAAACAGAGTTCTTTCTTTTTGCACGTGAATCTTTTGGCTTACTTATTGTTTCTGAGCTCTTAGTACCACAGGAGCTCCCTTTCTCTGTACTTTCTTTGTCCTGTACAGATCATGCTACAGGTGATGGTTTGACACCACCAATTTTTATTCTCAAAAGTTGATAGGGATATTTTGTCACTAGACTTCTTCCAGATGTTTATGGATTTTTTTTTTCTTTTCACTACTCTGATTATTTGTTTTATGAAAAGATTGAGGAGATTTGAAGACTACACTAATAAATCTCCTTTTTACACACTGTCTGCACTCTCAATTCTCTATCCTCTCCATTTCCACAACTTTCTGCAAATACTAATACTGTACTAAAATAATATTCATCTTGGCTTTTAAAAGAAGTGAAGTATATCTTCACTGTCATTATACAGAACAACTTTTCAGTATAAATTTTAAACCAAAAAGCAATATTCTCATGAGATCCATGCTGTTTTTTGACAGCATAAATATTTTATAAAGTGCTTGTCAATCAAACTTGTGAATACAGTAGGTGTAAATATTTAAATGACCCTGTGGAGATAAAGGTCAAGTGCGGTCAACATATTAGCATTAGTTTCCTTTTTGAAGTTAAAAACATTGTTTCTGATTTAAAAAAAAACTCAGTGGACCCTATTCTAAGGCTGAAGTTCAGCAGTGTGGGTTACTAGTGATCTTTGGAAAAGAATTCTTAGCAAATTACTATCATACAGTGTGGCAAACACACCCTAAGTGGACTCTCAATGAATCACATCCTTCTGCCAAAGGGCATTTCCTTGATTAGGTTATATTATATTGCAAAGGTGTTGGAAAGTTTCTCCTATGGTTATGTTTGTGTTGTATAAGATTCTGTATTAGCAGAATTTGGCCAGAGATTCTTCTGATGGCCTTGACGAAATAAAGAGTTAGGTTGTGAACTGCCTATGGAGAGGGCCCCACAGCAGGGACCTGTGGGCAGCATTTAGGGCATGAGGGTGTCTTCCAACAGCCACAAGGAAATGCATTCTTCTAACAGCTGGTGCTTGGATGCAGATTCTTATCTAGTTGATCTTTCAGTTGAGAACCTGTGAAAGCCTGAGCAGTGGACCTACCTAAGCTGTCATGCCTTGACTCCTGACCTACAGAAGCTGTGAGATAAAAGATGTGTGTTGTTTTAAAGTGCTAAGTTTTTGGTAATTTGTTGTCCATCAGTAGAAAACAAATACACAGAGCATTACGAAGAGAAAAAGTGAAGGGAGGAGAGAAGGGAAAAGAGAGAGGAGAAAGGAAATATACACTGACATGGATGTTTTGACTATGTGATCTCACTAAGGATTAGAACCTCTCAAATCCAGTGGCTTTTCTTCAAATACATTAGAAAATGATAGTGAACTTTCAGAATTACATTAATTACTAGGCAGATATGTTTTTTTCTTACTGGTTGGCATATCTTGTGTGTACTATCTCTTTGCTTGCAGATTATTTTTTAGCAAGTTTTAGGGCCTAAAAATTGTGTGTGTGTGTGTGTGTGTGTGAGTGTGTGTGTGTGTGTAGATAAGAGCATGGATTTATATCTCTATAATATATATAATACCTCTCTAATACATCTTGTGCATAACCAAATATGCACATGCACATACACATACATATACATACACCTTTATACATATGCACACATAATTTAATCTGAAGTTACTTGACATTCAATTCCCTTATGACTTCTAATGAAAATTTCTTCTCTACAAGGTTTATTCATTATTTTAGGCAAAAACAACTGAGAAGAAAATACAAATTCAAAATAAAGACTGGTAGGTAAAAAATGTATAGTGAAATACATGCAACTGTATTGTACTGACGCTTTTAATATAGTTTTATTTCTGCCTTTTTTATGCCCCTTGATTATATGGTTTCAAAGTTTATTCAGTACATCTTTAATAATAAAATACTTCTTTTGTTATTTTAAACAAAATTATTTAGTAAACCTGGCAGAAAGAAAAGCATGATAAATACAAACTTCAACATATCATGGTAAATAATATTTTAAAACAGAATTCTTTATTTGGAAAATATGTTTATTATAATATGGGTTCCTGGAGTTCTTATGATAAGTCTTGGTGCTGAACTACAGTAAGGTAAGATTCAGTCCCTACTGAGCCCCACAAATATTTAAAGACTTTTTCCAAAATAACAGGCTAGGTAATTATAGCACGTAGAATTGGAAGATACCTTAGAAGTTTCTATTCTAATCACATTTCATAGAGGAGGAAGTGTCAGGTTAAGTCACTCATCCAAGGTACCACAGTGGCCAAGTAGCCAAAGTAGGATTTGAAACTATGTCCTGATTTATTTGTACTTCACTGTTCTTAGCATTATTCTGAAACTTTTCTAGTTAGACTAGTAGATCTCAAAATAAAAATTTGTAGTGGCAAATATTTATTGAGTGCCTTTTATGTTCTGAGTCATAACCCAGTGGAGTCAACCCTAATATTATCTGTGTTTCATAGATGAGGAAACTGAGGCTGCTTGAATCTATGTCTGACTATCATGGTGAGTAAATGGGAAAGCAAGGATTCAAACTCTCTTTATCTGGCTCTGGAATCTGGAGTACTCACCATGGTTCTAGTAGTCAGTCCTCTGTCCCTCATTTCACTCCAACTAAGTCAGGGACGCACCCTAATTAGTCTCATGAACTTTATGACTTTAGTAAATAAAAGGAAATTTACTCTCCTAAATAAAGAGAACTGCTGATCTAATCCAAACAAGCCATTTTTAAATGAGGAAACCAACAAGAGTTAGTGATATTTCCAAAGTCATGTGGTTAGGTCTGAGGGTAAGTCAAGGTCTAGGACAACTAAAGCCTGCTCTTCATAGTTAAAGAAAAAATGCAAAGTTGAATGGACACCCAGTGATTGATTAAACAGGGCAAAGCCAGAATAAGCAAATAGTGGAGAAAGAGGCTATAGCAGTAATGTCCTCTATTGAGTTGGCTAAAAAGTTCGTTCGGGTTTTTCCATACGACATTATGGAAAAATGCGAACGCACTTTTTGACCAACTCAATACAAAGGAGACTTCAAAGTAACAGCTGAATAAGCAAAGGCACAAATTGCTCTGACATATTCTTCCTTTTATCTCATACTCTTCTTTTTGTTTCTTGCATCTTCTTTTGTTTTCTCAGCCTTTCCTGTCTTTTAGTTCCCTCTCAATGCTCTGATGCATGCCCAAGTGGGGCAGGATTTGGTAAACATTGTTAAGGATGGAGAATTCCAGGCTGTTTTTTGTCTTGTCACATCCTGAGTCTGACTGAGTCAAAAATAAAACTATTCTGTTCTTAATTTCTGCCACCTTCTTGCTGCAGTTTTCACAAAGGCCTGGTTGAGATAGTTGCAACTCAGAGGTGAGAAAGATGCACTGGGCTTGTCATGCCCCTCGGAGATCAGCACTGTGAGGGATTCTAGAGGGAGGAAGCATAATGCATGCCAGGCTTATGGCTACCTTAGGATACCTTCCCAGGTGAGGTGAGATGGCTAAAAAAGAGGTTTGGAAACTAGCGTTGGTAAAAGTCCACAGAGGTCTGGGTGAGGAGGAACAGGTGAATGTCCTGGCTTGCAGGCAAAGCAGGGTTTTGGTAAAGCTTGGAAATAGGCAACGGTTCATTGTCCAGGAACACACTGGCTATCAGCACCAAGCAAATCCAGTGAGAACCATGCAGGCCACAGGAAAAAGAGAAGCACAGTGAGACTTCTGTCTAGAAAGTGCTGTGATGGGAGGCAGGACATCAAACAGGACACTCCTGGACGGATCACTCAAAGCAGAAACCAATGAACAGGAACTGGGTTACTAGGCAAGAACTGCTTAACAAGGAAAAGGCAAGAGCTGGTTATAAAAACATGTTATATAAAAGAAAGAACGAATTATAAAAAACAAATAATGCTAGTCTAGAGAAATATCGAGAACTACAAGACTGACATTATCAAACTACTGAATTCCTGGATAAGATTCTTTAAAGATCTCCCTACATTTGATTCCAGAATCTGTGGCAGGGCGAGCATGTAGGTCACAGAGCTTAATTAGCATTTGATTTGGGCATCTGAGGAATGCAGGACAGAGAAATGCTTCAGCTTCCGTAAGGCTTCCATTGAATTGTTGCCACTTGTTCTAGCCAGGTGATTTCTGTTATCTCTAACTGCACCTAAGGAAATTTTCAAATGATAAATTGGGCCTGAAATTCTAATTTTGGATTTAGTCTCATGAGGGGAAAGTTTTTTAACTTTGAACTTCAAATCTTAAACATAGATTAATTTATGTCATGAGGCCAAATCATCATTTGTTTCTCTGAATATGCTATCTTATATATTAGAATTTAAATATTTTATCAAGGCTTTTATTAACAAGATATATCTCACAACATAAAACTAGCCCTTAATCTAATATAAAAATAAATGTATAATAATAAATATTCTTTATTACATATTTTATATTATATATTAATAGAATAAATTTTCCTTATTAATATATGTATTCTTTTGAGTCTAATTTTTTTCTCTCAGCATCATTTGAAATTCACCTATAATATTGAAACATGGTTATAGTTCATTTATTCTCATTGTTGTGTAGTGTTTCATTTGCCAAATGTGCCAGAATTCATTTATATTGATGAGCATTTGGGTAGTTTCTGACTTAGGGCTATTGTGAATAGTGCTGCTATGAACACTTCAGCGCATGTTTTTTTAGAAAATATGTAAATGCATTTCTGTCAAGTGGAGTGGAATTCTGGGCCATAGGTTATGCTCATGTCAGTTTTAGGGGAAGCTGACAAATAAGCAGTGCTTGAGAGTCTGAGATTTTCTGTGTCCTTGTCAACACTTATTTTCTATTTTTATTATTTTAGCCATTCTGGAGCCTGTGTACTGATGTTGTTTTGGGTTTTAGCTTTTATTTCTTTGATGACTGGTGAGCTGAGCAGCTTTTTCTATGTTTATTAAATAGTTGAATATAATCTTTTAATTTGCTTCAGATTTTTTGCATTTTTATGTTTGGTTGCCTTTTTTGTTTGTTTTTTGATTTTGAGTTCTTTATGTAATTTTATATGAGTCTTTTGTTGAATATACATGGCATAAATGTCTTTTTTGATAAGCAAGAGTAATTAATTTTAACATAGTTAAGTTTATCAATTTTTTTGTCATTGTTGGTGTGTTTATATCCTATTTAAGAAATCTTTGTTTACTGTAAGGTTCAAAAGATGTTCCCTGTTTTTCTCTAAATGTTTCATTGATTTACTTGCCAAATTTACATCTGAAAACCATTTTGTATTTACTTTTTGTGAATGGTATGAGGTAGAAAATCAAGATATGTCCACACCCCTCATATGGATATTAATTGCCCCAGAACTATTTATTAAAGACACTATCTTTGCCCCACTGTATTGCAGTGATGTATTTTGACATGACATTTCTAGAGGAACTTTTAAAAGAAAGACATGTTCTAGGCACATGCCATTACCTTTCCCATTGTTACTTAAACTTTTTTTTGACTTATCCTAAATTGTAGATTGCAACAAAAAAAACCTTAGCTAGTAATGTGTCAAAATTTTAAGGCCATGGTGTCAAAGCGTTGCTGGATTTCTTATCTTTTAGAAGCCAAACATCCTGTCTTTCTCAGACACGGTCTGTTTCCTTATCACTATTCTTCCAGTCAATTATCTAATTTCATTTAATTTGCCTTTCTAACTCACAGAATAGCTACTTCTTTTATCTGAAGGAGAAAAAAATTAAGAAATATATAAATATTCATATTAAGCCTTTGAAAACATTTAAAAAAAGAAAAGCTTGCTTTTTTTGTACTCCTTTCCTCAATTTTCTTTGTTGGGTACTACAATATCTCCCTCTCTCTTTCTCTCTCTCTCTCTCTATACACACATATATATAAATATTTATTTATTTATATATACTTATATGTATATATACACACACTCACATATATATGTATATGTGTATATATGTATATATAAATATATATTTGCAAAAGATGCTCTTGTTTTAATCACAGTCTTGGACAAAATTGGACTGGTGGCTTTAGGCCACTAACTATTTCAAACACAACATTTCTTTCATAAAAGACTGCATCCTTGTAATGGACAAAATATTTTTTAAAAAGTCACAATGTCTTAAATACAAAATATTGTGTTCCTATGTCTGACTGAAAGTTTTTACTTAAATATACTCAACAAATGTATATTGACTGAAATTTACTCTATACTCTAAAGATTGTGACAGTCCATCTCTGTATGTATATTTATAAACATACATACATATATATTCACATATAAGCACATATAAAAGACTTTTATTCAAGGAAAATATAATCAAAATATATTTCTGTGCATACATTTATATGCAATTTTACACACATGCGTATTATTTTCTAAGTATTGATATGTCCTTAGAGTCTTTTTTTAATGTTTTAAACTCTAAATTCCTAAGGGAGCCTGGCTTTAAAATAGTTCTCTTTGCACATTTATCACAACACCAATATATGTAATAAATGATTTTTATGTCAATTCTTGAGGTTAAGCCTCAAGGTTAGATCCATAACTGAGTCAATAAAACGTTTTTACTTTCATGCTAGATTGTTATAGTTTAATTTTATCTCCAGGAAAATAGTATATACAAAACTAATTTTAATCTTAAGTCTTATTCCACTGTATGACCTAAAATTTAAATTCATAAGCTGTAATGTCAACACTAAGAAAACACATTTGGCATAGAGTGATTTTAATAGCAGCCTAGATTTGATAACATTAGACCATGAGGGAGTTAAATTACCCAGAGCAGAAAACGATGCATCGCTTGTTAGATCAAACCTCTTCTCCAGCTGAAAATTCACAAAGGGAAAATGAAGTGTATGAAGAAGACTGATTCTCAGCAACATTGACGGTAGACCTGTCAGCGTGGAAATAAAGACTTAACGATTCTGAAGACAAAGGCGATAACTTTAGCTGTTTAAACCTAGCCAGAAGACACAGGATGAGAACAAAAGGTGATTTCATCCCAGGGGATTAGAACCATTTCGTCAGTGGATAGTAGAGATCCAGGGACTGTAAGTCAGCAGAGCAGTATATATGGTCTGTTGCAATGGTCAGTAAGTAATATTTTATAGAGTTAAACTCACAAATGCTAAGATTGATCAGGTGTGTGAAACACATGGACATTACTCCTGGAATTATTAGCAGTCACCTGCAATTTAAAACGGAGTTTCACAGGAGACCATAAAATAGACGTAAATGCTATGAGCACTTACATGATAAAGTTTTCATTGCTAACATGACAATTAAATCAGACAATGAACAAAAGCCTTAGCTGTGCTAGTTATCTGGCTAATAAATTCTAGTCAGTCTCAAGGAACAACCTTAGCTTTAAGGTTCTACTGTCTCCTAGAGTCTCTTAGGCATATTGGTTTGTATTGAGAGGGAAGCAGGAAAACTGCAGCTTTCCCAGAGGTTTTAGCTCATGGCATGGGAAAACATAACCTCCCTGTTAGGTGATGGATTTTTGTGCCTCTCTCCCTGATCTAGGGATTAAGATCTATCCTGGGTGTGGTTGACCCCATATTTATTGGAAAATCTAACCAGGACATCAAAGGGGCTTTGCCCATGAGTATTCTGGCTTTAAAAACAAAAAGACATGGAAAATTTTTTTTTCTAGCACAGAATTCCAAATTTTTATTTGCTAATATAGACTTCCAAGTCTTATGGCTTTCTATTTACAATTAAGATGATTATGAAACATACTGTTAAGGCATCAACAGAAGTGAGGTCAATCAGATACAGAAAGTCATACGTCTTTCAGAGGAACAATATGGGGAGGGAATATGCTACTGTTCTGACTGTAATGTTATTTTGAATAATTTTTTATTTTTAATTTATAAAATAACCACATGTTAAAAATGATCTATAAGGCATGATACAGAGATGATGGAGAGTATACTTTGAGACAAGGAGTAGAACGGCACTGATGCTTTCCTGTTTATTCTTCACAGGATTTTACATAATTCATTGACTTTAAGTGAATTGTAACCTACCTCCATCTTTGTGATTTCTTGAGATAGGGAAAGCATCCTATCTAGAGCACCCAGGGAAAACTCCCATGAATTTTAGCTTAGCTCAGACACTCAAATTGAAGTTTGGGTATTTTCTCATCTCTTCAGGGAAACAAAGTGTCATAGTCACATGAAACACAGAATGGGCGGTAAAATGAACCATTTAGGTGAATCCTAACAGTTTTTTGCAAAGTAAGCCATCTTTACAGAGTACCTGAGTTGTCTGTAAGTTTTCATTTTGTAGAAAATTTCATGGTTACAGAGAAATTTCTGGAATAGTTAACTTGAACAAATGCTTTCTAGCAGCAAACAAATTCATTTGACCAAAATAAGTGCTGCTAGAGATAAGCCACACCATCTTGTTTCCAGTTCTCATTGGAGAACTGAGTGGATAATCCATAGGCCCTCCTAGAAACTCAGCTTTAGCTGAGGGACTCCAACATATCCACTGATACACCAGGTAATAGAACCAAGACAATGAAGTATGGGCAGTAAGTTTTTTGCTAGAAAAATCTAAACTTAAGTGGACAACTGATGCAGGAGGACTGAGAGGGGACAGAAAGGACCATGAGTTTAAAAAGACAATACAGAGAAGAATAAAATAAAAATTTATTTTTTCTGGTTTTATTGAGATATAATGACATAATGTATTAGTTTAAGTTGTACAACATAATTATTTGATATACATATATATTGCTAAATGATTACCACATAAGTTTAATTAATGTCTATCACCTCACGCACCTTGCAAGTTTTTCTTGTAATGAGAACTTTTAAGATATAAACTTAGAAAACTTCAAATATACAATACAATATTGCTAACTATAGTCACCATGCTATATATTACATCCCCAGAACTTATTATCCTATAACTGGATTTTGTACTTTTTGAGCACCTTCACACATTTCTCCCACCTACCCCCTGCCTCTGGCAACCATCAGCTTGTTCACTTTTTCTGTGAGTTTAATTTTTCAGATTCCACATATAAGTGAGATCATACGATATTTGTTTATCTCTAACATTTCATTTAACATAATACCCTCAAGGTCCATCCATATTGTTGCAAATGGCAGAACTCCTTCCTTATTATGGCTGAATAATATTCCATTATATATATATATATATATATATATATATATATATATATATATATACCATAATTTTTAAATCTATTCACATATCAATAGATAGTTGTTTCAATGCTGTGACTACAGTAAATAATACTGCAATGAACATGGGGGAGCAGAAAACTCTTTGAGATAGTGATTTTATTTCCTTTGGCTATATACCCAGAAGTGGGATTGCTAGATCATGTGGTATTTTTAACTTTTTGAGTAACCTCTATACTGTTTTTCCTACTGGCTGCATCATGTTACATCCCAATCAACAGTGCACAAGGGTTTCCACTTCTCCACATCCTAACCAGCACTTGCTATCTCTTGTCTTTTTGATGATAGCTATTCCTGCAAGTATAAGGTAATATCTTTTTATGGTTTTGATTTGCATTCTGGGATGATTAGTGATGTTGAGCTCTTTTCATGTACCTGTTGGCCATTTGCATGTCTTATTTGGAAAAATGTTTATTCAAATCCTCTGCCCATGTTTTAAATCAGATTGCTTGGGGGTGTTTGCTACTGAGTTGTCTGAGTTTCTTATATACTAACCCCTTGCCAGATATATAATTTGCAGATATTTCTCCCATTTCATATGTTGCCTTTGCATTTTGTTGATGGTTTCCTTTGTTGTGCAGAAGTTTTTTAGTTTGATGTCATCCCATATGTTTATTTTTTTATTTTATTATCTCTGTTTTTGGTGTCTAAGCCTAAAAAGTCATTGCTAGGACTGATAACAAGGAATTTACCTCTGTTTTCTTCTAGTATTTTTATGACTTCAGTTCTTATATTCAAGTCTTTAATCCATTTTAAGTTGATTTTGTGTATGATGTAAGATAAGGATCCAATAACATTCCTTTGCATGTGGCTGTCCAGTTTTCCCAACACCATTTATTGAAGAGATTATTCTTTCCCAATTGTATATCCTTGGCTACTTTGTTGAAAATTAATTGAATATATATATATGGATTTTTGGGGGGGCTTTCCCCATTGATCTATGTGTCTGTTTTTTTTAAAACTCAAGTATAGTTTTTTACAATGTTATATTAGTTTTAGGTGTACAACATAGTGATATATTTTTATAGATTATACTTCATATAAAGTTATAAGATATTACCTATATTCCCAGCACTGTATATTACATCATTGTATCTTATTTTAGACCTAGTAATTTGTACCTCTTAATCCCCTTCCCCTATCTAGCTCCTTCCCCCACCCCTCTTTCCTGTGGTAAACACTAGTTTGTTCTCTGTATCTGTGAGTCTGTTTCTGTTTTGTTATATTCGTTCATTTGTTTTATTTTTTGATTCCACATGTAAATGAAAACATACAGTATTTGTCTTTCTCTGTATGACAGTTCACTAAGCATAATATCCTCTAGGTCCAGATATGTTGTTGCAAATGGCAAAATTTTATTCTTTTTTATGGCTGAATAATATTCCATTGTATGTATGTGTATGTTTGTGTTTATATATATAATCTTCTTTATCTGTTCATCTGTTGATACAAACTTAGGTTGCGTCCATATGTTGGCTATTGTAAGTAATGCTGCCATAAACATTGCTGTGTGTATATCTTTTCAAATTAGTGTTTTTGTTTCTTCAAAAATGGTGGTTAGAGGTCATGAAGTAGGTGGTAATGCCTTAACCACGTGAATATTGTCAGGCCTGAGAGGCTCTGCCATTCTTGTCAGGGGCAGTGCTAACCTTCTCTCCTTTTATACAACACTCTATGTGTCTGTTTTTATGCCCATATCATACTGTTTTGATTACTATATAACTTTTATATACTTTTATAACATAATTTGAAATCAGGAAGTGTGATGCCTCCTGCTTTGTTCTTTTTCAAGATTTCTTTAGCTATTTCGTGTGTTTTGTGGTTCCATAAGCTTTAAGATTATTTTTTTTCAATTTCTTTGAAAACTCCCTTTGGAATTTTGTTAGGGATTACATTGAATCTGTAGATTGCTTTGAGTAATATGGGCATTTTGATAATGTTATGAACATGGGATATCTTTCCATTTATTTGTGTCTTCTTCAGTTTCTTTTATTAATGTCTTACAGTTTTAAATAAACAGATTTTTCACCTCCTTGGTTAAATTTATTTCTAGACATTTTATTATTTTTGATGCAATTGTAAATGGGATAATTTTCTTAATTTCTCTTTCTGATAGTTGTTAGAGTATAGAAACACAACTGAGTTTTGTATATTGATTTTGTATCCTGCAACTTTACTGAAATCATTTATTAGTTCCAGTAGTTTTTAGTGGAGTCTTTATGGTTTTCTGTATATAATATCATGTTATCTGCAAAGAGAGACAGTTTTACTTCTTCCTCTCCAGTTGGATGCCTTTTATTTATTTTTCTTGCCTAATTGCTCTGACTAGAACTTCCAGTACTATGTTGGATCAAAGTGGCAAGAGTGGGCATCCTTGTCTTGTTCCTTTTCTGAGAGGAAAAGCTTTCAGCTCTTCACCATTTAGTATGATGTTAGCTGTAGGCTTGTCATATATGGCCTTTATTATGTTGAGGTATGTCCCTCTATACCCACTTTGCTGAGAGTTTTTATCATGAATGGATGTTGAGTTTCATCAAATACTTTTTCTGCATCTATTGAGATGTTCATATGATTTTTATTCTTCATTGCCTATGGTGATATATCACATTGATTGATTTATAGCTATTAAACCATCCTTGCATCCCTGGAATAAATCCCACTTGTTCATGTTATGATCCTTCTATTGTGCTGTTGAATTTGGTCTGCTAATATTTTGTTGAGGATTTTTACATCTGTGTTCATCAGGGATATTGGCCTATAATTTTCTTTTCTTGTGGAATCCTTTTCTGGCTTTGGACAGGGTAATGCTGGCCTATTAAAATGAGTTTGGACGTATTCCCTCCTCTTCAGTTTTTTAGAAGAGTTTGAGAAGATTTGCTATTAGTTCTTCTTTAAATGTTTGGTAGAGGTCACCAGTGAAGGCATTTTGATCCTGGAGTTTTCTTTGTCAGTGTTTTTTGGTTACTAAATCAATCTCCTTACTGGAAATTTGTCTTTTCAGATTTTTTGTTATTACTTTCTGATTTCAATCTTGATAGATTGTATGTTTCTAGGAATGTATCCATTTCTTCTAGATTGTCCACTTTGTTGGTGTATACTTTTTCATATTAACAGCTATGATTTTTTGTATTTCTGTGATATAAATTGTAGTGTGTCTACTTTCATTTCTAATTTTATCTATTTTAGTTCCCCCTCCCCCGCTTTGGTGAATCTAGCTAAAGGTTTGTCAGTTTTTTCAAAAAAACAGCTCTTAGTTTCATTGATCTTTTCTATGATCTTTTCTATTGTCTTTTCAGCCTCTATTTCATTAATTTCCACTCTGATTTTTTATGTGCTTCTTTATACTATCTTTGGGCTTTGTTTATTCTTCTTTTTCTAGTTCCTTGAGGGGTGAAGTTAGGTTTTTAATTTTAGCTCTTTCTTTTTTCTTAATGTAGGCCTTTACTGTTATGAACGTCTCTCTTAGAACTGCTTTTGTTGCATCCCATAAGTTTTGGTATGTTGTGTTTCCATGTTCATTTGTCTTAAGACAGTTTTTTTTTTTAAGACAGTTTTTGATATCTCTGTTTTGATTTTTTTCTTTGACCTATTGGTTGTTCATGTTGTTTAATCTCCACATATTTGTGAATATTCTACTTTTGTTTTAGTAATTGATTTCTAGGTTCATATCATTGTGTTTGGGAAAAAAAAATGCTTAATATGATTTCCTACTTTTTAAATTGACTTGTTTTATGGCCTGGCATAGGATCTATCATGGAAAATGTTCCATGTGTGCCTGAGAAGAATGTGTATACTGCTGGTGTTGGGTGGAATGTTTTATAAATATCTCTTAAGTCCGTCTGGTCTAACGTGCAGTTTAAGTCTAATGTTTTCGTATTACTTTTCTTTTTGGATGATGTACCCATCATTTAAAGTGGGGTATTGAAGTCCCCTACTAGTGTTGTATTATTGTCTATTTCTCTCTTTTGGTCTGTTAGTATTTGCTTTATATATCTAGGTGTGTCTATGTTGGGTGCATAAATATTTACAAATGTTAGGTCCTCTTATTGGATTAATCCCTTTAGCAATATATAATGACTTTTTTGCTTATTATTAGTCTTTGATTTAAAGCATTGTTTTGACTGATATAAGTTTGGCTATCTCTGCTCTCTTTTGGTTTCCATTTGGAAGAATATCTTTTTCCATCCCTTTACTTTCAGTCTATGTGTGTCCTTAAAGTGAAATGAGTATCTTGTAGTCAGTATATATTTGGGTCTTGATTTCTTTTTTTGCGGTACACGGACCTCTCACTGTTGTGGCCTCTCCCATAGCAGAGCACAGGCTCTGGACACACAGGCTCAGCAGCCATGGCTCACAGGCCTAGCCGCTCCATGGCATGTGGGATCTTCCCAGACCGGGGCACGAACCCACATCCCCTGCATCAGCAGGCGGACTCTCAACCTCTGTGCCACCAGGAAAGCCCTGGGTCTTGATTTTTTATCTATTCAGCAGATCTGTGTACTTTGATTAAAGAAATAGCCCATTTACATTTAAAGTAATTATTGATAGGTATGTGTTGCCGTTTTGTCAATTGTTTTCTGGCTGTTTTATTTCCTTTCTTCTTCCCTTGCTCTCTTACATGGTGAATTGATTATTTTCTGTAGTGGTATGCTTAGGTTCTTTTCTATTTGTCTTTTGTATACCTACAATAGGTTTTTCTTTGTGGTTACCATGTAGTTTATATAAAACATGTTTCTAATAGTTTATTTTAAGCTGATAACAACTTAACTTCAGATGCATACACAAGGTCTACATTTTAACTCTCCCCCAGTGCATTTCATGTTTTGATCTCACAATTTACATCTTTTAGCTTGTGAACTCATTAACAAATTATTGTAGTTATGGTTATTTTTAATACTATTGTCTTTTAACCTTCATACTAGATTTATAATTTACCCACAACCATTGCACATTAGAGTACTTTGAATTCAACTTCATATTTACATTTAGCAGTGAGATTTATACTTTCATATGTTTTCCTGTCACTACTTAGCATCCTTTTGTTTCTGCTTGAAGAAGTCCCTTCAACATTTCTTGTAAGGTTGTTCTAGTGGAGATGAGCTCCTTCAGTTTTTGTCTGTCTGAACAACTCTTTATCTCGTTTTAAATTCTGAATGACAGCTTTTCTGGGTAGCGCCTTCTTGGTTGGTAGGGTTTTTTTTTTCAGCACTTTGAATTTATTCTGTGGTTGTTCCCCTTAAATACATTAAAATCTCCTTCCTAATGACTCAAGAAGCACTCACACCACACTAATACTCTGATCTGGTTGTTACCAGTTGGAAACAATATAAATGAACATCTCTTCTTCTCTCTCCCTAGTGTGTTCTCTCATTTCTTCTTCCTGTGTGTTGTTTATAAGTATGGACCTGATAGATATTACTGTTGCAGTTGTAACTAGTCTTTTCAAATCTATAATAATAAGGTTAAGGAGAGAATTTATTTCAAAACATATACAATTAAATCAAGATTTCTATAGTAGGCATTGTGAAAGAAATTAAGTTATGTGTGGTCTTATACAAAGTTTTGAATATTTAAAGTATAGTACATGAGAAATTTAAAACAGGATCACAACATTTGTATTGTCATTTAACCCAGTTAAGGAAAATAATAAATATTTTGACTGCAAAAAAAATACAAAACAACTTTTTTTGGGCTGTAAAGTTTCTGCTGAAAAATTTGGTGATAGTCTTTTGGGTTTTCCCTTGTATATAAAAAGTTGCTTTTCACTTACTGCCTTTAAGATTCTCTCCTTGTTTTTAACTTTTGACAATTTAGTTATAATGTGTCTTGGTGTGGTTCTCTTTGGATTTTTCTTTTTGGGGACTTTCTGGGCTTCCTGGATCTGCATCTCTTTCTTCCCCCAGGTTAGGGAAGTTTTCAGCCATTATTTCTTTGAATGAGGTTTCTGCCCCATTCTCTTTCTCCTCTCCTTCTGTGACCCCTATAAAGTGACTACTGGTCTATTTATGTTGTCCCATGTGTCCCTTGAGCTATTGTCACTCTTTTCTTTTTGCTTCTCTGGATTATTTTCACTGCCCTGTTTTGCATTCACTAATTCTTTCTTCAGCTTGATATAGTTTATTGTTGAACTCCTCTAATGAAGTTTTCACTTTAGTTACTGTATTCTTCAGCTCTCTGATTTCTGTTTGGTACACTCTTATATTTTCTATCTCTTAGTCAAAATTCTCACTTTGTTCATGCATTGTTTACCTGACCTCAGTGAGCATCCTTGTGACCATTATTTTGAACCCTTTATAGGGTAAATCACTTATCTCCATTTCATTAAAGTCTATTTTTGGAGTTTTATCTTGTTCTTTTATTGGTATCATATCTCTCTGTTTCTTTATTTTCCTTGGCTCTCTTGTTGGCTTCTGCACATTAGATAAAACAGTCACCTCTTCCAGTCTTGACAGAAAGGTCTCATGTAGGAGATGAAATTTATTGCTTAGCTCAGTCCAAGTTCTTTGTTGTCTCTCAAACAATTGTGATTGTCCAGACTACCTTCTTTGTTCTTAGTAGGTCTCAGTAGTGGAGGGCATGCCAAAACCTGTCCATATCCCAGTGGGGAGGATCTCAGACCTAGGTGTAGGCTGATCGGAAGCCAAAACCTCAGGCAGTAGCTTTTGAAGTAGGCCAGTTTCAGGGAAAGACTGAAGGATGGGCTTTTCTGTCTGTCCCCTATGTGCTGAGCTCAGGAGGAATAACTTGTTAAGAACTCATCTGTTTGCTACAGTTGTATGAGGCCTGTGAACATAAGCCCCACTGGCCACCAGAGCCAGGTGATCAAGGTGCATCCCCTGGTAGTAGCTGCAAAAACCAGGGTGCCAGACATGTGATAACTTCCCTCTAAGGAGACACTGGTGTCCTATTGTAGGCCAGAGGGAAAATGCAGAGGTGGTGCCCCTCACCATGACCCCCCGTCTCCCAAGTCTCTGGGGAAGCTCACAGTCAGCCCCTATATACGTGCTAAAGCAGAAGCCTGACTGTTAAGCGGCAGCTTTTGAAGTATACAAATAGGCCTGTTTTAAGGAAAAACTGGGAGTAGGAGTTTTGGTCTGTTCCCTACGTGCTGAGCTCTGGGAGGATAGCCTCAACAAGGCCTTGTGAGTCCATCAAGAACTGTTTCTTTCCGCTATGGTCTTATGGGTCTCATGGATGCAAGAAAGCCCTGTTGGCTTTCAGAGCTAGGTGTTCTGAGGGCCCATCCTCCAGGTGGAAGTTTTAAAAATTGGGGCCCTGTATGTTGGTCCAAAACTTTCACTCTTCAGGAAGAAGCTGGGAGTTGGAAGTTCCCTCCTAATTGCATGTTGCTGTGTTAGGGATGGGGTTTATGGCAAGAGTGTGTCTCAGCCTCTCCAACCATTTTGATGTGGGTATTTTCTTGTTTACCTGATGCATATGATATGAGTCTCTCAGCCAGGTTCTAGATTTCTTTCAGAGGGAATTGCTCCATGCGTAGCTGTAGATTTGGTGTGTCAATAGGAGAAAGCAAGTTCAGGAGTCTCCTATGTCACTATCTTGGACCGGAACTCTGAAAATTTATAAAAATCAAAGAAAGGGGTTTTGCTGCATCTTATTAGCGAAATAAAAATGGAAATATAACCTTTCAGTAAAAATGCTTTTAAAATTATGGATTTTTTGTGACAAATGCTTAAAAAGAAACAACTTTTGGCATGGAATTACTAATAATAGGACTAACAGCAAAAATGTACACTGTAGTAGTAATAGCAGTTCTGGCAGTAGGATATACTCCAGTCATTCCTATTTAGGTATATACTTGGTTGCGTATAAAGAAATTATTTTGGTTACCTTTTTTCTGAACTATTAAATATCGTTGTCCATATGTAAAATTCCTGTCACCCTTCAAGGCCTAATTCCAAATGACACCTCCTCTCCTGCCTTTATTGATCTAATCCATATCCTTCCCACTTAGAGGTCCTTAGGCATCCTCTATGATAGTGTTCAGCTTCTTATGTTATAAGTCATTGTTACATGTCTTTGTCTTCCTCATATCTTATGTTTATGACCTTTCTTAATGTCTTATTTGTATCTTCAGTATTGGGCAGTATATAGGACATTGAGTTGCCTAATAAATGTTCATTAGATTACTAAATAGATTGAAAAAGGACTCTTCTCTAGAATGGCACCTAATTTTTAAAATAATTCTCTTTTTGACTCAGAGTCATTTGATCAGTGAATAAATATTAAGTATCTAGAATTTTCAGGCACTCTGCTACTCCAGTGTGTTCACCATAAGTATCTTTGACTTTTTTCTTACCTTTTCCATTTTTTTCTTCCATGTTTCTTAGCAAATACTGAACTGTTCATTTGTCCTTTGTCTTTATTCATATTCTCTTTACAAGCTGGCATAAAATAAGTACCCCAAAATGAAAATCAAGCTAATACTTCTTTTCAAAAATAAGTATTCGTACCTAAAATTTCCATCTTCTCTGTGTGTGTCTGTGTGTATGTTTTACTGTTTTCTCTTGTAATATCCCTAAAGACTGAAGCTGCTGTAATTAGAAGTAAGATTCTGCATCTTCTTTATTTAAAGTAAAGCTTGGTGTATAAGAAAAAAGATGCACAGCCTTCAATTCATTCATTTAGCAAAGATATATTGATGACTTACTATTTGTAAGAAACCAGAAGCATGCAAAAGGCCTAGGTTTTATCCTCAGAGATCATTTGATTCCCTGCCTCTCCCTTTTTTTTGCAATAATGGAATATGCAGTAATTTTGGTTCCATTTATTTACTTTCTCATTCCTTTGGCCTTCACACATCTCTTCATAAATGGAAAATATTTAGAATTTATTGTTTATAATACTGAGTCCTGGAAGAACTTTGAGTCTTCTTTTCAGCTGTCACTTATAAGGCAAAGCATAACCTCTAGTTCCTGTAAGGAGAGGGAAGTTTGTTCTATGTACCTTTTAGTATCTGTATGTTTATTTGGTGGGAACTCTAAAATATTTGGGAAAGTGCTCAAAATTTCCTGGATATTTGCCAAAATATTTCCAATTCCACTGCATGCTTACCATGCAATGGAGAATCAATCAGCCATTTTTCAGCTTAGTCAAGAGAATATTTGTAGTTCCTAAGCCATTAATAGCATTCAATTTTCACTTGACTTGATTAATGTTCTACATTGATGACCATCTCAGAAGTAAATACACACTTGCCTAGTTTGGCACATTGTCATTTCTAAGGGATTTTATTTATCCGTGTAAGTAATTATTCTGCTATACGCTATTGAATTTTGAACCATTTGAATACCTGAACAGAGTGTTTTTAAATTAGTCTATTAGAATTGATTATAACTGAGTAATGAGTAAAACTCAGGTGATACAGCAATTCAATAACTTCAGTTGCCAAAAACCATTTAAAGTTTTTGGCCAAAAGAAGTATACTTATCCTGTTTAAAATAAATCAAAAACTTATTTTAATAACTAAAATTCAATTAAAATTTTTTTAGCAAGAATTTTCTACCATTTTAATTATCTTAAAAATATTTATAAGGGGCTTCCCTGGTGGCACAGTGGTTGAGAGTCCGCCTGCTGATCCAGGAGACACGGGTTCGTGTCCTGGTCTGGGAAGATCCCACATGCCGCAGAGTGGCTGGGCCCATGAGCCATGGCCGCTGAGCCTGCGCATCCAGAGCCTGTGCTCTGCAACAGGAGAGGCCACAACAGTGAGAGCCCCACGTACTGAAAAAAAAAAAAAAAAGATATTTATAAGAATATGGTTTAAAAATTATATGTCTAAAAATTATTTATGCCTGTAGAATTGCTATCTTTGATAAAGTGTCTACAAATAACTCAGTCTTTTAAGTGAGTCAGATTAACTTTACATCTTGAAATAAAAAATAATACACTAAAAAAATAAAAATTCATTTTCCTACTACTAAGAAAGTTGAATGTATAAGGTGCTTTAAGCTTTTTCTTTACTGTATTGTATTTTGTAGCTTTAATGGGCATAAATTTTTCAGTGCAGAGTACATTTATTGAATATGAAAATAATTATTTTATTTTTAAGATTATTCATTTCATCCATCTCACAATTATTTGGCATATACTACATGCCAGGTGCAGTGCTGGGTAATGGAGATAAAATGCTAAACAAAACCAGACACGATTTCTACTTTTCATGTGCTTAAATTCTGATGGGCAAGCTGGGTATTAATCAAATAATCACAAACACAATTTTAAAATTATAGCTGTGATACCTGCTAAAGGAATGTGTTTGAGCGTCCATAGTAGAGAGATTTAACTTATCATGGAGGATGCTATGGTCTGAATGTTTGTGTTCCCTCAAAATTCATATGTTGAAACCTAATCTCCAATATGAACATATTTTGAGGTGGGGATTTTGGAGGTGATTAGGCCGTGAGACTGGAGCCCTCATGAATGGGATTAGTACCCTTATAAAAGAGTCTCCATAGAGAACCCTGCCCTTCTGCCATGTGAGGACACAGAGAGAAGACAAGAGTTAATGAAGAGGCAGGCACTCACCAGACACTGAATCTGTCAGTCCCATGAACTTAAACTTCCCAGCTTATAGAACTGTGAGAAATAAATGTTTGTTGTTTACAAGGCACCCAGTTTATGGTATTTTTGTTATAGCTGTTCAAGTGGATTAAGATAGAGGTCAAGGAAGGCTTCTGAGAGGAAGCATCACACTGACATCCAAGAATTAATAGGCTCCATGGAGCTAGTAGCTCCATCTTTATGTTCTTCCAATCTTATACTCCCCAGTAAGGGAGACTTTCTCAACTAAAATTTAAATATTAGGGCTTTAAGTCCTGGTGCCTTAACAAATTCATTGTTTCAAGACAGTGGATGTATCACTCGTAAACAGTTAACTTTCTTATGCAACATCTTAGATAGTAATATGGGGTACTATTTTGGGGAGAACTGAAAAAGTAGACATTGAAATCATTTTCTATGCTGTGATTCAGAGAGGAATCCCAGCTGTGAAAGACTGATGGAATTCTAAAAATATCCAGATCTAACTCTTAATTGTTTGAGTTATGCCAGATAATCCTCCATGATTCAATCATTATGGCCGGAAGCATGAAATATACAGATTGGCCAGACCTAATGCATCTGAAGGTCATAGGCTGGGTGGCTTAAACTACAGAAATGTATTTCCTCACTGTTCTCAAGACTTAAAGTTTAAGATCTGGATGCCAGCATGGTCAGGTTCTGGTGAGAGCTATCTTCCAGGCTTTCAGATGGCCACCTTCTCTTTGTGTTATCACATGGTAGGAGAGAGATGGCTCTCTCCCCTCCTCTTCTTATAAGGACACTAATCCCACGTGGAGAACTCCACCCTCATGACATCATCTAAACTAATTACCTCCCAAAGGCTCTACTTCCAAATACTATCACATCGGTGGTTAGGGCTTCAACATATAGATTTTGAGGGCACACAAACATTCAGTCTGTAACAATCAAGAAAGGAGTCAAAACTAGCCAATCATATACAAATTGTGAAAGGAGAAATAATGGTTCTGGGAAAGAAATACAAGGCATTGTTAACCACAGAACAGAAAAAGATGTTAGATGCTAAATAGAACAATAAATCTTTACCACACCATATTTAGATGTACTCCATTTTTTTGGGTTTTTTTTAACATCTTTATTGGAGTATAATTGCTTTACTACATGTGTTAGTTTCTGCTGTATAACAAAGTGAATCAGCTATGTGTATACATATATCCCCATTTCCCCTCCCTCTTACATCTCCCTCCCGCCCTCCCTATTCCACCCCTCTAGGTGATCACAGAGCCCTGAGCTGATCTCCCTGTGCTATGCAGCTGCTTCCCACTAGCTATCTATTTTACATTTGTTAGTGTATATATGTCAAAGCTACTCTCTCACTTTGTTCCAGCTTACCCTTCCCCCTCCCAGTGTCCTCAAGTCCATTCTCTACATCTGTGTCTTCATTCCTGTCCTGCCCCTAGGTTCATCAGAACCTTTTTTTTTTTTTAGATTCCGTATATATGCGTTAGCATACGGTATTTGTTTTTCTCTTTCTGACTTACTTCACTTTGTATGACAGACTCTAGGTCCATCCACCTCACTACAAATAACTCAATATCATTTCTTTTTATGGCTGAGTAGTATTCCATTGTATATATGTGCCACATCTTCTTTATCCATTCATCTGTCGATGGACACTTAGGTTGCTTCCATGTCCTGGCTATTGTAAATAGAGCTGCAATGAACATTTTGGTACATGACTCTTTTTGAATTATGGTTTTCTCAGGCTATATGCTCAGTAGTGGGATTGCTGCATCATATGGTAGTTCTATTTTTAGTTTTTTAAGGAACCTCCATACTGTTCTCCATAGTGGCTGTATCAATTTACATTCCCACCAACAGTGCAAGAGGCTTCCCTTTTCTCCATACCTTCTCCAGCATTTATTGTTCCATCTTTAAACTTACTTCTTTTGTAAGGTTTTTTGTTTTGCCAATTTATAGTACAATGTCGGTTAGAAATTTATTTCTAAATCAAGAGCTATTTTAAGTACCTTGCCCACTGTTGAGTTTTCCTGCCATGATTTAATAATACGTATTCCTGAAACAGAGTTTATATTAGTAATGATGGCAAAATATTGTCTTTAGTGATTTGAGACTATGCAACATGATAAATATACATTATACTTAAGTGAACTATAATAAGAAATAACTTGCAAATGATGCTGACATTTTTAATTGGTAAAAAAACATGATATATATGCTTTTTTCCTTGAGGGGAAGGCAAAGAATGGTATTTTTTCTTTGAGAAAATTTCAGTTTTTCATTTCTCTCTCCTTTTTTTTTTGGTTTGAACCCTTCCATATATTTCCTTTCACTTCATGTCAGATGCAATTTTTCAAACTGAGCAGGAGTAAACTCTATTCATTTCCACAATGTCACTCCTCTTCAGTTTGTTTATAAATGAAATGAAAGCGTATTGTACAATAGACCCTTACATGTGCTGTAGTGCCAGAAAGTGATTTCAGTGCACAGAAACAAATGTTACATATACTTAGGCCTTATATGACTTTTTAGTATAACATGGGCACACATAAGATGTTCCTTACTCTAAAGAAAAATGCAAAAAAGACTCCACCAAATAGTAGAAGACAGAATCTAAATTGAAGAAGAATATACACCAAATAATCTTAAGTATCTAGGCAAGGAAGAGTTCTAGAATGCTTCATGATTCCTATGTAATCAAGGGACTTAACCATGGTAAACTGCTTGATTCATTCAGCCATGTGTAATAGGTCACTTAAAATGCATACACTGGCAAATTCTCAAAAGAGAAAATATTTAGTCCAATGTGGATCCATATTCAACAGATCTGTTACTACTGCATAAATAAAACAAAAATAGGGAAAGGCAAAGAGCAAACCAAGGGAATTTATAGATCAGTAAGTCTCCATTAATTATGGATCTGGCTTAGCAAACAGAAGGGTAGATAGGAGGAGTTCGTACAGGTCATGTTTTATGCTTTTTAAGCTAAGATATAACATGTTATTAATATTATTATGCATCTTCTATGTTATAAGTACTGCTCTAGGCACTAAAGATGAGTAAAAGCCCTCCCACCCCAAAATTCCTGCTTTCATGGTGATTATTTCTAGTTTGAGGAAACAGAAAATAAACCCAATACATCATGTCATAGTAGTTAGTTGGTGAAAAGGGCTTAGGAGAAAAATAAAGAAAGAAAGGTGGATTTAGATTATTGGATGGGTGAGGGAGCTAATTTTAAATAAGGGGTCAGATAATACCCTACCAGAAAGGTGACATTGGAGAAAGACTTGAAAAAGGTGAGGGGGTTAGCCCTGTGAATATATGGGGCAAGAAGTTTTGAGGAAGAGAGAATAGCAAATGCAAAATCCTTGAGGTAAGAGCATTCTTGATGTGCATAAAGACTAGAGGTAAACAATTGTGGTTGACAGGAGTGACCAAGGGGAGACTACTAGGGAATAAGAGGAAGTGATAATGGGCAACCTGATTTTATAATGTTTTGGAGATCATAGTAGAGACTAATTATCTGAGTAAAAGAAGAAGTCATTGGAAAGTTACCATCATAGGACTGACCTAATCTGATTATTAAATATTGTCTGGCTTCCGTGTGGAGATAGACTGAAGAACCTAAGTAATTTTCTATTGGATTGGATATGGAAGTGAAAAAAAGAGAGGATTGAAGGATGACTTTAAGACTTCTTGGCCTGAGACACTGAGAGATGGAGTTATTATTAATATAAACTAAAAAGACTGTAGAGAAGTAGATTGGGATGAAGAGAGCCAAAATCTTCATTTGGACATAATAACTTTGAGATGCCCATTTGACATCCAATAAAAATACTGAGAAGGCAGTTGGATATACAGGTCTGGAATTTAGGGGTAGATCTAGGTTGCAGATACAAATTTTGGAGTCACTAGCAGATTGTTCATAAAGTCATAAAACTGGATGATATCACCAAGTGAATGGGTTTAGATAAGATAAGCAAAGATCCAAGAAATGAGCTCTGGACCACTCCAGTGTTTTGTGGTCATGGAGACAGTGTATAACTAGCAAAGGAAAAAAAAAAAAGAATAAGAGACCAGTGAACAAAAAGAATGACCAGGAGAGTATGGAGTCATGGAAAACAAATGAAGAATGTTTCTAGAGGGGAAGAATGATGAACTTTATTACATACTGCTGATATAGCATGCTGTGATAGAATCTGACACATATTATCCTTTTGAGTATAATGGACTTATGATTCTCTGTTAGAAGAATATTAATTTTAAAATAGTTGATTTTATGGTATGCTAAATTTGAAATTCTGATCTGGTTTCCTTTATGATTAATGGAATGCATTTATGAGATGGATTTTGGGTATTGTTTGCTTTTAAAAATAGAACCAGGGCTTCCCTGGTGGCGCAGTGGTTGAGTCCACCTGCTGATGCAGGGGACACGGGTTCGTGCCCCGGTCCAGGAAGATCCCACATGCCGCGGAGTGCCTAGGCCCGTGAGCCAGGGCCGCTGAGCCTGCGCGTCTAGAGCCTGTGCTCCGCAACGGGAGAGGCCACGGCAGTGAAGGCCTGCGTACCGCAAAAGAAAAAAAAAAAGAACCAAAGAAACTGACACTTAAAGGGACATGATATCTGGGCATTAATATTATTAATGTCATCCTTTAATCAAGGAACTTAAGAATGGGTTCAGATGTTGATAATTAAAAGACAGGTCTGTATTCAATACAACTTGATTGTCATAGCTATGCAGTTATTATATCTTGGGTAGTTTAATAGCAGATTATATTTATGATTCATCTCAAAAACAAGTGTATTGTTATAGTCTTCTAGTTTTCCCCCTTATGTCACATGATTTACAGGGTCATATGACCACTTACAATAAAGACCATGTTTTCCAGCTATGTTTACTGTCAGATGCAATCTTATAATTAAGTTCTGACCAATGGAACATAAGAAGTAGTATGTATGCATCTTCTGGGAAGTATCTTCTAAAGAGGGGATGTATCCTTATTGTTCCTTTCCATAAGACATAATGACTGGAGAAAAAGAAGCATTTTTTTAACATCAGGTAACCTTGTGAATGCAAGCCACTAACGACACAAAAACACGAGGAAAATACCTGGAATCCTGAGGAATTTATAAATCAAAGCTGCCATATGTAGATAGCCTACATCAAGATTAATTCTAACTTAGTTAGATCCATTTTGGAATGGATACCCAGATGTCACCATATGTTTGTGGGTATGGTGTGTTTAGAAAATAGTGATCTGACTCAAGATAATAATAACCCTAGTCTTTTTAATGTTTGTATAGATGGGACCACAGTATTATCTACAGACTAAAAATTTTCAAGATTTCATTCATTTTCAGTTTTTGCTGGTAAAAACTACCATAGGCTTTGGTATGAAAATAATTACCCCTCAATTTTTCCTATTAGCAAAGAGAAAAATATGTCTCCTGTTGTAATGTCTTGAATCTTGACAACCGAAATTCTCCATTAGGCTATTTTATTAATAATATTTTAAAATCAAAAAGCTTGAGGTGAGATTATACTTGAAGTAGAAACAGTAAAACTCCATGTAAAAGATCCTCCGGCTTAGGTCTCAAGAAAGTCACCAGGTGGTTTAGTGTCTTGTCTCAACTTCTAGACCCATATTTAAAACTCTGGATATAAGAAAATTCGAAAGAAGTCCTTAAGTCTTCTGTGTATTCATCATTATCTGTTGTATCTTTGTTAGGAGAGCTTCCTCTTCAACACAAATACCTTTTATGTTTGTCTTTAATATTCATTTCATTGGTAAAATGGTTGAATCACCATCACTATCAAATGAGTTACTTACAATGTAAGGGTAGCCGGAAATCAAGATATTATTGACCAGGGAAAACACTTGGAGAAGGTGTATGTAGCATTTGCAATGATCTTCCCCTTTCCTTCTGTCATTGTCTCCCCTTGTGTTCTGACTGTCTCTGGGGCCATCACCCTAGGTCTATAGCCCTTTGGTTGTATTAAGTGTCACAAATGACAGCACCCTACTCCATCTCTTTGAAAGGGGCATCAGCATAAACTGAAAATTTGTGAAACTAAATGTCATACTATTATAGGAATGTGAAACTGTTATGCAAATATCGTTTTTACCAGTTCCCCTCTCTCTTGTATCTGGATGGGACCTACAGAAAACAAATAATTGCTATTAGACTTCAGCGCAACCAATGATTTGGTCTCATCCTTTGGTTATTTGGCTTTTGACCATTTTTAACATTAAAGTCTCAGCTGAAACAAATTTCACCTCATGAGCAAGACACCTATTTAAATTGATATCCAGACAAATCTGATGGAAAATATTCATTACACTTACTAGTTAGAGCCTATGTCAAAGTGCTATTTCAATTAAGCTTAATATTTCAAATTATCTGTGGCTACTTCGGTTATGTAAATTCATATTCTAATAACTCAATGTATATTATCAATATATTTTAATAATTATTTTGATCTCTCTATATACAATACATGAATAAGCATGATGCCTTTCTCTGAGAAGAAATTTTACAAATAGTTTTTCTATTCACATAAGAAGTGTTTATTGGATGCCTATTGTGTGCCAGGCCCTTTGCTAGTTACAGAGGCTAAGAACAAACACCTTGTCCTTGTTTTCCTGAAGCTCATAGAGTAGAGCTTAGAGACTATCTAGTTCAATTGTTCATTTTTATGGCTGAGAAATACAAGGCCCAGGTAAGTTAAATGACTTTAAGATCATACAATTAGCCAGGACCAAAAGTCAGGTCTTCCAACCATCTGTCTGCTTAGTGCAATTCTACTTCTACAATATTTTGACTCCCTTTGTCCAATCTGGGTGCTTTAAAGCACAGAAAAGAAAAACTCTATATGCTCAGTCCATTTTCCTCCATTCCTGAAATTCCAAGTAGCTTTTTGGCAGCTGTCAATTCTGCTCAGTCTAAATCCCATTATTTTTGCTGTCAGGTAGCGAGTAATAGATAGGCTCTTTACACGGAGCTGATAATCACTTCTTGATTGACTCCAGACCAAAATTAAACTCTCTTTTGTTAAGCAAGCTCATCTGGCCTTATGGACATAGGCTTTTCAATTATCCAAGACCATCATACCTGCTCTTAAAATTGTCTCGTTTTCTCTGTTGTTAAGAATTGCTTCAACATATAGCAGTGAGCTATTAGCACGCAAAAAGAATTGAAAAAAACTTCTTACATATTAGGTTGTTCTTTGAGAGACCATGGCATATTTGATGAAAGTATTTTAGTAGATTTTTTTCCCCTTGACTGGTCCAGATTCAAACAGTCTAAAATCATTTCCTCTGGAGGCACTTGTCATTTCTTGTCTTCACTTTAGCAATGTGGGTGAGCATATGTCAGACTTTATTTTACCAGAGTAAAAAAAAAAAAAAATTGGTTATCAGTTCTTGGCCTCTCTTCTACTGCCGTATAAAAATAAATTGGCTTCTTTCCACACATTTTAGCAAAACTATCTCCAAGAGAGGTTGGTCAGAGTTTTGAGGATAAGGTAAGTAAATATATTTCTATGTTTAGAGAATTCAGGAAATTTAAGCTGTTCTGAGTTAAACCACTTTGAAAGGAGAAGATCAGAGGAGAAGAGGAAGCCAAATTTGCATTCATGCTGAGATTTCATGCAGCATCCTTCTATGTCATGGACTTCATGAATTCTAACAGTAGAGGGTCTGTGATATGCTGTGAGGGTCCTCATAATTAGAACAATAGTGAGGAAGAGGAACATGAAAAGGAGGGGAAAAAGGCAGCCAGAAGGCCAGTTCTAAACCAGGCAGTATTCAATTTCTCATATTTATATTCTTACAACCATCTGTTGAGGGCAAAAATAGTGAAGGAGTTTCATGCAAGAGCAATGAGTACCCATTAGATCCAAAGCAGGACATGTTCATTCTATGTAGAAGCCACCAATAAATACTACCCAATGATGAAGGGATGAAGGCATGGAACTACCCTTAGATTTACTCTAGGGAGGTTGCCTAACCTCTGATGTCACTCACCAGAGGTTATATGATATATATCATCAAACATACACACACACAATATCTATCTATCTACCTACCTATCTATCTATCTACCTACCTATCTATCTATCTATGTATCTATCTACTACTCTGCATGCAGTCAAAGCCTTGGGAGTCTATTGAAGGCATTGTTTCCATAGGCTATTTCTGGCTATTAGAAACACAGACTTTTAAGAGAAGTCTGCTGCGTCAGCCAATAAACCCTACTCTAAGATGATATTTTGGAGACTAAGAAGACGTAACTTTGAACTCTCAGGCCAAACCAGATAATCCCGAATGGATTTCCCACTGTGAACCCTGGACTAGTGACCTTCAAAGTGGTGTGACTAGTCACATGGCCCAGACTTGAGGCTTCTATCTCTTTCTCAAGTTGGAGATCTGGTTCCTTCTTACCTCTGTAGTCTCCCCTTTCGCTTCTCTCCTCCTCACATTCTGCTCTCCAGACTTATTGAACTACTTAAATTACCCTAAACATTCTGTGTTATCTTTCTCCAAGTATTTTTCATATACCAGATGGGTTCTATCTCTATGCCCTCCATCAACCACTTCTGTTCTCTTTATCTCTTCACCTTAGTAACACTTACGTAGGCTTCAAATTTCAGTATATATACATCCACTTCCTCTGGCCCAGTGTGTGAGGTGCCACTCAGTGTGCTCCCATAGCACTCAGTGCCATCTCTGTATGGGCAGTTACTGAAGTTGCTTGTCAGATTTTCATCCACTAGGACCCTATGTTCCATGAAGCTACCATGGCTACTTTGCCATGAAAGTCTCAGAACACACATTGTAGGTGTCCAGTATTTATTGCTGAGTCACACCAGAAGTTAGGCAAGCCCTTAGAATAAGTTTAATGGTGGCTCCATTCCTTCATCATTGATACTTATTGGTGCCTTGTATTTACAAAGAATCATTCTAGGCACTGGATAAACAATGATTGAATAAAAAGTAAAGTCAGACAGACAGTAAAACAGACTGCCTTCATGATATGTATAGTCTTATTTTCTAAATACAGAAAATCATCAGAGAAAATTCATATTGAATGAATTATTCTGTGGTTTAAGGCAAAAATAAGAAAAAATACACAGCAAAGTTTCAAGTATGAGTAAACGCAGAAAATATTCAATTAGGATCTCTTCTAATCACAACTCTTAGCACCACCAAAACAAGACTAACAAAATTATTGTCATTTTTTATTTCAACTGAAGTATTATAAATGTTATCTAAAATTTTTTAAAATTCCTAGAAACTACAAAATTGGGCACTGAGCCTAAGTTGAATATAAGTATATATTTGCATTGAAATAGACAAAGCTCTCTTCTTCTGTTTATTTCTTTTAATTTAATGAATTCAGCTATCAGGTATTTTTAGCAGGAAAAGGTAGTGGTATTTGGTATTAATAAAACTATCAAATGATTATTGGTAGTTTTGTAGCTATGATCTCCATAGCTCTTAGACATACCCCTATTTTTTTGGAAATCTTCATAGATATTCCCATCATAATTTTTAAAACCTATATTATGGAACTGGGAATCAAGCATATGAAAAAAATGCCCCTAGGAGGGTCTTCCAGAAAAAGAGTTATGAACACTTACCAGAAAGGGAAGACAAGTAGAATTTAATGTCATTATCTCATTTTGATCAGGATAAAATGAGTTTTTTTCAACTCATACGTATATGAGCTCTTGTTTAAATTTAAGATGCTTAGCACTTAACTAGGGCAAATAGCTGCATGTACTTAAAGTATAACAGTTATTTAAAGGAAAAGCCACACATATTTAGCTAGATTCCCTAAAGTTTTCTTTTGTTTGTATCCAATATATATTTTTCTTCTTTAAAAATGTCTTCCTAAAGGAAACACTCCCATTAACCATTGCAACAAAAATAATAAATTACCTAGGAATAAACCTACCTAAGGAAACAAAAGACCTGTATGCAGAAAACTATAAGACACTGATGAAAGAAATTAAAGGTGATACAAGATGGAGAGATGGAGAGATATACTATGTTCTTGGATTGGAAGAATCAACTTTGTGAAAATGACTATACTACCCAAAGCAATCTACTGATTCAGTGCAATCCCTATCAAACTACCAATGGCATTTCTCACAGAGCTAGAACAAAAAATTTCACAATTTGTATGGAAACACAAAAGACCCCAAATAGCCAAAGCAATCTTGAGAAAGAAAAATGGAGCTGGAGGAATCAGGTTCTCTGACTTCAGACTATACTACAAAGCTACAGTAATCAAGACAGTATGGTACTGGCACAAAAACAGAAATATAACTCAATGGAACAGGATAGAAAGTCCAGAGATAAACCCACGCACATATGGTCACCTTATCTTTGATAAAGGAGGCAAGAATATACAATGCAGAAAAGACAGCGTCTTCAATAGTGGTGCTGGGAAAACTGAACAGTCATATGTAAAAGAATGAAATTAGAACACTTCCTAACACCATACACAAAAATAAGCTCAAAATGGATTAAAGATCTAAATGTAAGGCCAGACACTATAAAAATCTTAGAGGAAAACATAGGCAGAACACTCTGTGACATAAATCACAGCAAGATCCTTTTTGATCCATCTCTTAGAGAAATGGAAATAAAAACAAAAATAAACAAGTGGGACCTAATGGAACTTAAGAGCTTTTGCACAGCAAAGGAAACCATAAGACGAAAAGACAACCCTCAGAATGGGAGAAAATATTTGCCAATGAAGCAACTGACAAAAGATTAATCTCCAAAATTTACAAGCAGCTCATTATCAAAAAAACAAACAACCAAATCCAAAAATGGGCAGAAGACCTAAATAGACATTTCTCCAAAGAAGATATACAGATTGCCAACACACACATGAAAGAATGCTGAATATCACTAATCATTAGAGAAATACATATCAAAACTACAATGAGGTATCACCTCACACCAGTCAGAATGGCCATGATTAAAAAATCTACAGACAATAAATGCTGGAGAGGGTGTGGAGAAAAAGGAACCTTCTTGCACTGTTGGTGGAAATGTGTATTGGTATAGCCACTATGGAGAACAGTATGGAGGTTCCTTAAAAAATTAAAAATAGAACTACCATATGACCCAGCAATCCCACTCCTGGACATATCCCCTGAGAAAACCATAATTCAACAAGAGTCATGAACTGCAATGTTCATTGCAGCACTATTTACAATAGTCAGGATGTGGAGCCAACCTAAATGTCCATCGACAGATGAATGGATAAAGGAGATGTGGCACATATATACAGTGGAATATTACTCGGCCATAAAAAGAAACGAAAATGAGTTATTTGTAGTGACGTGAATGGACCTAGAGTCTGTCATACAGAGTGAAGTAAATCAGAAAGAGAAAAACAAATATCGAATGCTAACACATATATATAGAATCTAAAAAAAAAAAAGGTCCTGAAGAACCTAGGGGCAGGACAGGAATAAACACACAGACATAGAGAATGGAATTGAGGACACAGGGAGGGGGAAGTGTAAGATGGGATAAAGTGAGAGAGTTGCATTGACGTATATACACTACAAATGTAAAATAGATAGCTAGTGGGAAGCAGCCGCATAGCACAGGGAGATCAGCTCAATGCTTTGTGACCACCTAGAGAGGTGGGATAGGGAGGGTGGGAGGGAGATGCAAGAGGGATGGGATATGGGAACATATGTATAGCTGATTCACTTTGTTATACAGCAGAAACTAATGCAACATTGTAAAGCAATTATACTCCAATAAAGATGTTAAAAAAATTTTTTTTTTCCTTTAGCAGCCTGTCCTCAACTTTCTTTCTGTTCTTAAAGAGGCGAAGTGGCCCCTGGGTGGATCAAGACGTTTCTGAACAAGCACCAGGGTCTTTAATCTGAAATGTTTCTAGCAGAAGTGTCAGATTCTAAAAGCCTTCTAGATTTTTCCTTGTTCGGTGACAGCATACTGCAGAGGAGGTTAAGAGATTAATAGCAGATGAATCACATTTTAAATATCTTGTAACAAGCTGTATTTAAGCTTGTATCTGGCTCTGTAACATATTTAAAGGTGTTTCATTTCTCTGAGGGCTTAGTAAAAGTAAAGATGACAAGTGGTATTTTTTAAGTCCCACAACTTTTCTCTCCTACATCCCACCCATGGTGGTGAAATGTATTGAACATAGATTGAGAAAGAAAGAAGATTATGTGGCAATTTAAAAACAGGTAGAAGATTAAAAGGGAAATATTTTGTTGTTTTTTTAAAAAACATATTCACACTCAGTGTTTGGTTTAGTTGCTTCTGAAATCTAAAATGATATCTGAGTACCCATAACAATGATAGTACTTTATGCTTTAGCAGCAGCTTTTGTCTGAAAAGACAGAAGGGTTTTTTTTGTTTTTGTTTTTGCTTTCTTTGCGGTACGCGGGCCTCTCCCGTTGCGGAGCACAGGCTCCAGACGCGCAGGCTCAGCAGCCACGGCTCACGGGCCCAGCCGCTCCGCGGCATGTGGGATCTTCCCGGACCGGGGCACGAACCCGTGTCCCCTGCATCGGCAGGCGGACTCTCAACCACTGCGCCACCAGGGAAGCCCAGACAGAAGGGTTTTGAAGAAATTTATTTTTGTGCCTTCTTTTTCATATATGTGTGTGTATATATATGTGTATATGCATATATATGTATATATATGTATATATGTGTATACGTGTATCTACATATATGTGTATATATATCTGAGACCATATATTTATATTGATATATTATTGATGTATAGATATATGTATCTGAGAAGCCCAGAGGTGGTTACAGGCTCAGTGAAATGTTCTTTAAGCCATGCTAATTTCTGGGTCTTGGGTCACTCTACTTCACTGAGGAAAATGTGTTAGGGTAAAGGGGTGATGATTTTACTCATAACCAGATATACTGCCAGCACTTCTAAAGCTTCCCTGTGCTACAGTGTAGGCGTATAGCCAACCTTCTGCTCTGCTGTCTATTGTTGACTGCTGGCAGTGGGATGAAAGTCCCAGGGAATATGCTCATATTTTATCATTCATATTGAAGGTTAGTTAAAGAATATTATCAAAGTTGATGAAAAAATAAATAAGATTTTAAGTATATTATATAAGGTTGGCACTGTAGCCAGTAGAACTGAAACCAGATGAGTAAGTACCTAAAGTATCATACTAAACATGCACATACAAACACACAAGGAAAACAAAACAAAAATCTTCATTTATTAAAAGAAAGAAAATAAAGGATTAGAAATAGGAAACTTGACATTAAAGAAAACATTTTAATATGTGTAAATAAACAGATTCGGTAAAAAATCAAGCCCAATTGTAAGCTGCATGTAATAAATATAGCTAAATGAAATGTTTCAGACACATGGAAAGTAAAAGATTAAAGTGAGAATAATGATATACTAGGAAAATGCCAACAATAAGAAAATATGAATTGTATTGTTAATATTAAAAAATATCAATGCCAAGACAAACTTTTTCAATGAGAGAAAGAGGAGAAGGAACTTAAAAAGATTACAGTCCACATTGGGCCTCAAGAATTTTTTTGGACAAAGATGCATAGTATTGAAATAAAGGGAAAACTACAGGAAATACAAGGAAATGTGACAAAATAGAAAGCCCAGAAACAAATAAATCAGGTAAGGAATGTAATTATGATAAAGGTCACATTTTAAATCAGCAGAAAAAGAATTATTATTTTACTTAAATGGTTTTGGGACAATTGGCTAACCATTTTGAAAATATAAAGTTAACTCCCTAAGTTGTACTCTGTACCAAATTAAATCCAAATGGATTGAAACTTCACCTGTAACATATATAATAAAAGTACTGGAAGAATAGCCAAGTATTGTAGTTTCTAAGTGACTTGGTATTAAGTCAAAATTAATTCAATTGAATTGTCTTAAATGACACACCTAATATGTAGCTGACTGAGATTTGAACTTAGGCAAACTGGCTCCAGGGTCAATGCTTTTAAAGTATGCTTTGGGTAAGAAACATAGACAAAGAAACCATATATAATCCTAGGATGGAGAGTGCATTTTAAGAGTAACATGGAAGATTGGCCCTTTAAGGAAAATCTGATGAATTTGACACGAAAACTGCAATTCTTCTGATGTGAAAAAATACATAACAAAGTTGAAAGTCACCTGAGAAAATAGTTGTAATATATATGAAAAAAATTATTAGTATCCTTAGTACATTAGAGGGCTTTTATCAATAAGAAAACAAACCTGAAGAAAAATAGGTAAAGAACATGCAAGAAAATATACAAATGGTTAATAATTTTAGTAGTCACAAAATTAATAGCCAGTCAGTAAAAATGTTGTAAGAGTCTATTAATTTTCATGGAAAGATGAACAATCTACTGTTAAAAGAAAAATGCAGGCTATAGAAACAATAGGATAATATTATATTTATGCATTATTATCCATGCTATATAAACATATATACATATATGGCATAGAAAAACGGTGTATAATTGGTTGTAACTTCATCTCTCCTTGTCTCCTTATAGAGGATTTCATTTGTAGGGTCTTTTCGTAGGGCTGAACAGGAATAATGAATAGTGGGACATTACAAGAGTGAGAGAGAAGCTACATAGAAAGGGCAGGTAATAGCGACTAATGGTTTCCTACTCAAAAATATGTCTCCTCTTCTTTCTGAACAAATCAGCATTTTGTCAGGTACACCATGGGCTCCTCTCCAGCCTCGTGACTTGAGTTTTGATTAGACCAGCTAATAATAGTTATTCCATTCCTCTTACCTGTGATTAATTTATCCATGAGCACATGATAAAATCCTAACCAATGAGACATTAGAATATTAGTGGGTGTTTCTGAGAAAGTGTTCTTCATTCTTATAAAGGGACATGACTAAGGGGCTTAGTCCTATTTTTGCCGTTAGATGTTTTGGGATAAGAGTGTGGTATTTGTAGTTGTTGCAACCATCTTACTGCCATGAAAGGAAAACAAAAACAAACAAAAAAATTGCGGAACAACCAAACTGAAAGCCTCACATTGGTGAGTTGTTAAATAAGCACTGTGAACTTACCTTGCCTCTACTCTTCTTATGTAGGAAGATAAATTCCTCATTATTCATGTGATTTCTGTCAAAAAATATATTTATTTACCTGCAGCTGAAAGCATCCTGATACAGACAGGGAGATACTTATGCAGAAAATTAATTTGGTAGTTGACAGGAAGGAGAAGAAAATAGAATCAGGGCAGATCTGAGATTTTTCTAGAGCATTCTGAAGGCAAGAAAGCAAATAGATTTTTTTTTTAGCAGATAGAATGGGAATTTGACAGAGTGCACCAACAGGGTGTGGAGGTTTTAAACAAGCTTTGCTGTATGTAAATTTAATGTAATTACCCCTCTGCTGGCAATTTTAGAGTTCCATAATATGTGCATTACTTTCTGAATATTAAGCTTGGATTTGTCTTTCTATGGGATGCAACACCATGCAAAGAGTGGCACTCAGATAATTCAGCCTTATTAGGGTTATTATCTCTTATGTGAGGTGAGAAAGTATTTTCCTTTTAATATAAGCTTAAAATATTTTCTGGGGAGACAGATTTCATAACCAAATTAGTTCAGGAAAATATATATCCTGTTAACTTCTTAGAACTTTATAATGCTCATGTTTTAGAAAAAAATAAGAAATCCTGACATAAGTGTTTAACCAGGCATTCCCAAACTGACAAATGGTTATCACTGAAGGAATTCCAGAAACTATTATCTGAGTGGTTCCTAAATGGGGATGAGGAATGAATGAAGGCATAATTATTCTTTTACAGTGATTTGTAAATACTCATTGTCTAGGACTGCTCTACTGATGACCAATGCCAAATCAATAATAGCATTAGAGTGAAGTCCCATCTCAGCTTTAAAGACGTTATGCATAAAATGAAATTCATACAATCCTTACTTGATAGGATTGTTTTGAGAGTTAAACTGGATCATTATGAAGATTAAAGGAAATATTTCATTTAGGAAGTACTTGGCTCATTATAAATATGCATCATAATTATTAATATGATTACTACTCTTGTAATTATCATTTGTGAAGAAACTAGTAAAACAATGTGGATTTCTCCAGCACGTTGGGGAAAGTGGTTTAGCATCCTCCAGAAGACCAGAGTTGATGCCACAAGTCAGAGGTCAGCTTCCTACCTTGAACTGAAGCATAGGCACAACGACTTGAGTGGTGACTAATGTTCCAAGGACTTTTGGGAACTTTATTTCTACTTTATTTTATTGCTATTTTCTCAAAATATTTCTGAATTTCTGTTTTGGAAATGCTATCAATCCTTAAACACGTTGCTTTTGGTTTTTTTTTTGTTTTTGTTGTTGGTTTTGCTTTTTACTTTTTATACTGGAGTATATTTGATTAAAAGTGTTGTGTTAGTTTCAGGTGTACAGCAAAGTGATTCAGTTATACATATACATGTATCTATTCTTTTTCAAATTCTTTCCCCATTTAGGTTACTACAGAATACTGAGCAGCGTTCCTTGCCAGTATACAGTATGTCCTTGTTGGTTATCTATTTTAAATATAGCAGTGTGTACATGTCTATCCCAAACTCCCAATATATCCCTCACCCCTGGGTAACCATTGGTTAGTTCTCTAAGTCTGTTAGTCTGTTTCAGTTTTGTAAATAAGTTCATTTTTGTCATTTTTTTTTTAGATTCCACATATAAGCAATATCATATATCCCCTCTTTTTTGGATTTCCTTCCCATTTAGGTCAGTGCAGAGCAATGAGTAGAGTTCCCTGTGCTATACAGTAGGTTCTCGTTAGTTATCTATTTTATACACAGTAGTGTGTATATGTCAATCCCAATCTCCCAATTCATCTTACCCACCCTTTCCTCCTTGGTATCCATATGTTTGCTCTCTGCATCTGTGTCTTTATTTCTGCTTTATAAGAACATATTTAGGGGCTTCCCTGGTGGCGCAGTGGTTGAGAATCTGCCTGCCAATGCAGGGGACGTGAGTTCGAGCCCTGGTCTGGGAAGATCCCACATGCCGCGGAGCAACTGGGCCTGTGAGCCACAGCTACTGAGCCTGCGCGTCTGGAGCCTGTGCTCTGCAATGAGAGGCTGCGATAGTGAGAGGCCCACACACCGCGATGAAGAGTGGTCCCCGCTTGCCACAACTAGAAAAAGCCCTTGCACAGAAATGAAGACCCAACACAGCCATAAATAAATAAATAAATAAATAAATAAATAAATAAATAAATAAATAAGCCAAGCATTTGAAGCCTTTAAAAAAAAAATAAAAAAGAACATCTTTACCATTTTTCTAAATTCCACGTATATTTTGTTTTTCTCTTTCTGACTTACTTCACTCTGTATGAAAGTCTCTAGGTCCATCCACGTCTCTGCAAATGACACACTTTCATTCCTTTTTATGGCTGAGTAATATTCCACTGTATATATGTACCACATCTTCTTTATCCATTCCTCTGTTGATGGACATTTAGGTCGCTTCCATGTCCTGGCTATTGTAAATAACGCTGCAGTGAACATTGGGATGCATGTATCTTTCTGAATTATGGTTTTCTCTCTGTATATGCCCAATAGTGGGATTGCTGGGTCATAAGGTAGTTCTATTTTTAGTTTTTTAAGGAACCTCCATACTGTTCTCCATAGTGGCTGTATCAATTTACATTTCCACCAGCAGTGTCAGAGGGTTCCCTTTTCTTCACACCCTCTCCAGCATTTATTGTTTGTACCTTTTTGATGATGGCCATTCTGAATGGTGTAAAGTGATACTTCATTGTAGTTTTAATTTGCATTTCTCTAAAAATTAGTGATGTTGAGCATCTTTTCATGTGTTTGTTGACAATCTGTATATCTTCTTTGAAGAAATGTCTATTTAGGTCTTCTGCCCATTTTTTGACTGGGTTGTTTGTTTTTTTGATATTGAGCTGCATGAGCTATTTGTATATTTTGGAGATTAATCCCCTTGTCAGTTGCTTCATTTGCAAATATTTTCTCCCATTCTAAGTGTTGTCTTTTCATCTTGATTATGTTTTCCCTTACTGTACAAAAGCTTTTAAGTTTAATTAGGTCCCATTTGTTTATTTTTGGTTTTATTTCCATTACTCTAGGAGGTGGGTTCAAAAAGATCTTCTTGCTGCAATTTATGTCAAAAAGTATTCTGCCTATATTTTCCTCTAAGAGTTTTATAGTGTCTGGTCTTACATTTAGGCCTCTAATCCATTTTGAGTTTATTTTTATGTATGGTGTTATAGAGTGTTCTAATTTCATTCTTTTACATGTAGCTGTCCAGTTTCCCTAGCACTACTTATTGAAGAGACTGTCTTTTCTCCATTGTGTATTCTTGCCTCCTTTGTCATAGATTAGGTGACCACAGGTGCGTGGGTTTATCTCTGAGCCTTCTATCCTGTTCTATTGATCTATATTTCTGTTTTTGTGCCAGTACCATACTGTCTTGATTACTGTAGCTTTATAGTATAGTCTGAAGTTCAGGAGCCTGATTACTCCAGTTCCATTTTTCTTTCTCAAGATCGCTTTGGCTATTCAGGGTCTTTTGTGTTTCCACACACATTGTGAATTTTTTTGTTCTAGTTCTGTGAAAAATGCCATTGATAGTTTGATAGGGATTGCATTGAATCTGTAGATTGCTTTGAATAGTGTAGTCATTTTCACAATGTTGATTCTTCTGATCCAAGAACATGATACATCTCTCCATCTGTTTGTGTCATCTTTGATTTCTTTCATCAGTATCTTATAGTTTTCTGAGTACAGGTGTTTTGCCTCCTTAGGTAGGTTTATTCCTAGGTATTGTATTCTTTTTGTTGCAGTGGTAAATGGCATTGTTTCCTTAATTCCTCTTTCTGATCTTTTGTTGTTAGTGTCTAGGAATGCAAGAAATTTGTATTAATTTTGTATGCTGCAACTTTACTAAATTCATTGATTAGCTCTAGTAGCTTTCTGGTGGCATTTTTAGTATTTTCTATGTATAGTATCATGTCATCTGCACACAGTGATGGTTTTACTTCTTTTCCAGTTTGTATTCCTTTTATTTCTTTTTCTTCTCTGATTGCCATGGCTAGGACTTCCAAAACTATGCTGAATAATAGTGGCGAGAGTGGGCACCCTTATCTTGTTCTTGATCTTAGAGGAAATGCTTTCAGTTTTTCACCCTTGAGAATGATGTTTGATGTGAGTTTGCCATATGTGGCTTTTATTATGTTGAGGTTGGTTCCCTCTATGCCCACTTTCTGGAGAGTTTTGATCATAAATGGGTGTTGAATTTTGTCAAAAGCTTTTTCTGCATCTATTGAGATGATCATATAGTTTTTATTCTTTAATTTGTTAATATGGTGTATCACATTGATTGATTTGCATATATTGAAGAATCCTTGCATCCCTGGGATAAATCCCACTTGATCATGGGGTATCATCCTTTTAATGTGTTGTTGGATTCTGTTTGCTAGTATTTTGTTGAGGATTTTTGTGTCTATGTTCATCAGTGATGTTGGTCTGTAATTTTCCTTTTTTTATAGTATCTTTGTCTGGTTTTGGTATCAGGGTGATGGTGGCCTCATAGAATGTACTTGGGAGTGGTCCTCCCTCAGCAATTTTTTGGAAGAGTTTGAGAAGGATGGGTGTTAGCTCTTCTCTAAATGTTTGATAGAATTCGCCTGTGAAGCCATCTGGTCTGGACTTTTGTTTGTTGGAAGATTTTTAATCACAGTTTCGATTTTATGACTTGCGGTTGGTCTGTTCATATCTTCTGTTTCTTCCTGGTTCTGTCTTGGAAGGTTGTACTTTTCTAAGAATTTGACCAATCCTTCCAGGTTGTCCATTTTACTGGTATATAGTTGCTTGTAGTAGTCTCTTAGGATCCTTTGTATTTCTGCAGTGTCAGTTGTAACTTCTCCTTTTTCATTTCTAACTTTATTGATTTGGGCACTCTCCCTTTTTTTCTTGATGAATCTGGCTAAAGATTTATCAATTTTGTTTATCTTCTCAAAAAACTAACCTTTGGTTTCATTGATCTTTGCTATTATTTTCTTCATTTCTATTTCATTTATTTCTGCTCTGATTTTATGATTTCTTTCCTTCTACTAACTTAGGGTTTTTTGTTCTTCTTCCTCTAGTTCCTTTAGAAAGTTAGGTTTGAACACATTGGTTTTGATGGTAATACAGAGTGAAACCTGCAGGGTGACCTTAATTTTTCGAAGCAGCTTAATATTAATTAGAAGAGAATCTGGTAAAATGTGAGTGATAGATTGGACATACCATTTTTTTAAAGTAAGGTATGACTATAAAGGGAGCCCAATACTGATGAGTATTTACACTGATATCTGCAGTGTTTTGAAAAAGGTAACATCATTGGAATTCACTCAAAGTGTTTAAGGTCAGAACTTTGAATAATAGCATTTCATGTATATGTAAGTTCTAACATATCTATTATGAATAACTATTACTACTTTTCAAAATTCTCACCCACACATACACTCGGATTTTATAGTGATATTAGAAATAAGACATATGATTTAACTTTCAGAGATCAAAAGTCTTATTTACAAAGATTTTAAGTGATTTTGACAGGGAAGTGACTCATATTAATTTATAACTAAGAGGCAAGATTAAGGTCATATTTTAAGATATTCCTGAGATATGCTGAAGTAGTTGCTTGAATCATGAAGCATTAAAATAGCCACAGAACCACATTTTATGGCATTTCTTTTTTTTCTTTTTTTTTTAACATCTTTATTGGAGTATAATTGCTTTACAATGGTATGTTAGTTTCAGCTTCACAACAAAATGAATCAGTTATATATATACATATATTCCCATATCTCTTCCCGCTTGCGTCTCCCTCCCTCCCACCCTCCCTGTCCCACCCCTCCAGGCGGTCACAAAGCACCGAGCTGATCTCCCTGTGCTATGCGGCTGCTTCCCACTAGCTATCTACCTTACGTTTGGTAGTGTATATATGTCCATGCCTCTTTATCGCTTTGTCACCGTTTACCCTTCCCCCTCCCCATAGCCTCAAGTCCATTCTCTAGTAAGTCTGTGTCTTTATTCCTGTTTCACCCCTAGGTTTTTCATGACTTTTATTTTTTTTAAATTCCATATATATGTGTTAGCATACGGTATTTGTCTCTCTCTTTCTGACTTACTTCACTCTGTATGACAGACTCTAGGTCTATCCACCTCATTACAAATAGCTCAATTTCGTCTCTTTTTATGGCTGAGTAATATTCCATTGTATATATGTGCCACATCTTCTTTATCCATTCATCCGATGAAGGACACTTAGGTTGTTTCCATCTCTGGGCTATTGTAAATAGAGCTGCAATGAACATTTTGGTACATGACTCTTTTTGAATTATGGTTTTCTCAGGGTATATGCCCAGTAGTGGGATTGCTGGGTCATATGGTAGTTCTATTTGTAGCTTTTTAAGGAACCTCCATACTGTTCTCCACAGTGGCTGTATCAATTTACATTCCCACCAACAGTGTAAGAGGGTTCCCTTTTCTCCACACCCTCTCCAGCATTTATTGTTTCTAGATTTTTTGATGATGGCCATTCTGACTGGTGTGAGATGATATCTCATTGTAGTTTTGATTTGCATTTCTCTCATGATTAGTGATGTTGAGCATTCTTTCATGTGTTTGTTGGCACTCTGTATATCTTCTTTGGAGAAATGTCTATTTAGGTCTTCTGCCCATTTTTGGATTGGGTTGTTTGTTTTTTTGTTATTAAGCTGCATGAGCTGCTTATAAATTTTGGAGATCAATCCTTTGTCAGTTGCTTCATTTGCAAATATTTTCTCCCATTCTGAGGGTTGTCTTTTGGTCTTCTTTATGGTTTCCTTTGCTGCGCAAAAGCTTTTAAGTTTCATTAGGTCCCATTTGTTTACTCTTGTTTTTATTTCCATTTCTCTAGGAGGTGGGTCAAAAAGGACCTTGCTGTGATTTATATCATAGAGTGTTCTGCCTATGTTTTCCTCTAAGAGTTTGATAGTTTCTGGCCTTATATTTAGGTCTTTAATCCATTTTGAGCTTATTTTTGTGTATGGTGTTAGGGAGTGATCTAATTTCATACTTTTGCATGTAGCTGTCCAGTTTTCCCAGCACCACTTATTGAATAGGCTGTCCTTTCTCCACTGTACATTTCTGCCTCCTTTGTCAAAGATAAGGTGACCATATGTGCGTGGGTTTATCTCTGGGCTTTCTATCCTGTTCCATTGATCTATCTTTCTGTTTTTGTGCCAGTACCATACCGTCTTGATAACTGTAGCTTTGTAGTATAGTCTGAAGTCTGGGAGCCTGATTCCTCCAGTTCCTTCTTTCATTCTCAAGATTGCTTTGGCTATTCGGGGTCTTTTGTGTTTCCATACAAATTGCAAAATTTTTTGTTCTAGTTCTGTGAAAAATGCCAGTGGTAGTTTGATAGGGATTGCATTGAATCTATAGATTGCTTTCGGTAGTAGAGTCATTTTCACAATGTTGATTCTTCCAATCCAAGAACATGGTATATCTCTCCATCTATTTGTATCATCTTTAATTTCTTTCATCAGTGTCTTATAATTTTCTGCATACAGATCTTTTATCTCCTTAGGTAGGTTTATTCCTAGATATTTTATTCTTTTTGTTGCAATGGTAAATGGGAGTGTTTTCTTGATTTCACTTTCAGATTTTTCATCATTAGTATATAGGAATGCCAGAGATTTCTGTGCATTAATTTTGTATCCTGCCACTTTACCAAATTCATTGATTAGCTCTAGTAGTTTTCTGGTAGCATCTTTAGGGTTCTCTATGTATAGGATCATGTCATCTGCAAACAGTGACAGCTTTACTTCTTCTTTTCCGATTTGTATTCCTTTTATTTCCTTTTCTTCTCTGATTGCTGTGGCTAAAACTTCCAAAACTATGTTGAATAAGAGTGGTGAGAGTGGGCAACCTTGTCTTGTTCCTGATCTTAGTGGAAACGCTTTCAGTTTTTCACCATTGAGGATGATGTTTGCTGTGGGCTTGTCATATATGGCCTTTATTATGTTGAGGAAAGTTCCCTCTATGCCTACTTTCTGCAGGGTTTTTATCATAAATGGGTGTTGAATTTTGTCAAAAGCTTTCTCTGCATCTATTGAGATGATCATATGGTTTTTCTCCTTCAGTTTATTAATATGGTTTATCACATTGATAGATTTGCGTATATTGAAGAATCCTTGCATTCCTGGAATAAATCCCACTTGATCATGGTGTATGATCCCTTTAATGTGCTGTTGGATTCTGTTTGCTAGTATTTTGTTGAGGATTTTTGCATCTATGTTCATCAGTGATATTGGCCTGTAGTTTTCTTTCTTTGTGACATCCTTGTCTGGTTTTGGTATCAAGGTGATGGTGGGCTCGTAGAAGGAGTTTGGGAGTGTTCCTCCCTCTGCTATATTTTGGAAGAGTTTGAGAAGGATAGGTGTTAGCTCTTCTCTAAATGTTTGATAGAATTCGCCTGTGAAGCCATCTGGTCCTGGGCTTTTCTTTGTTGGAAGATTTTTAATCACAGTTTCAATTTCAGTGCTTGTGATTGGTCTGTTCATATTTTCTATTTCTTCCTGATTCAGTCTTGGCAGGTTGTGCATTTCTAAGAATTTGTCCATTTCTTCCAGATTGTCCATTTTATTGGCATAGAGTTGCTTGTAGTAATCTCTCATGATCTCTTTTATTTCTGCAGTGTCAGTTGTTACCTCTCCTTTTTCATTTCTAATTCTATTGATTTGAGTCTTCTCCCTTTTTTCCTTGATGAGTCTGGCTAGTGGTTTATCTATTTTGTTTATCTTCTCAAAGAACCAGCTTTTAGTTTTATTGATCTTTGCTATTGTTTCCTTCATTTCTTTTTCATTTATTTCTGATCTGATTTTTATGATTTCTTTCCTTCTGCTAGCTTTGGGGTTTTTTGTTCTTCTTTCTCTAATTGCTTGAGGTGCAAGGTTAGGTTGTTTATTCGAGATGTTTCCTGCTTCTTAAGGTGGGCTTGTATTGCTATAAACTTCCCCCTTAGAACTGCTTTTGCTGCATCCCACAGGTTTTGGGTCGTTGTGTCTCCATTGTCATTTGTTTCTAGGTATTTTTTGATTTCCTCTTTGATTTCTTCAGTGATCACTTCATTATTAAGTAGTGTATTGTTTAGCCTCCATGTGTTTGTATTTTTTACAGATCTTTTCCTGTAATTGATATCTAGTCTCATGGCGTTGTGGTCAGAAAAGATACTTGATACAATTTCAATTTTCTTAAATTTACCAAGGCTTGATTTGTGACCCAAGATATGATCTATCCTGGAGAATGTTCCATGAGCACTTGAGAAAAATGTGTATTCTGTTGTTTTTGGATGGAATGTCCTATAAATATCAATTAATGTATCATTTAAAGCTTGTGTTTAAAGCTCGTTTAATGTATCATTTAAAGCTTGTGTTTCCTTATTTATTTTCATTTTGGATGATCTGTCCATTGGTGAAAGTGGGGTGTTAAAGTCCCCTACTATGAATGTGTTACTGTCGATTTCCCCTTTTATGGTTGTCAGTATTTGCCTTATGTATTGAGGTGCACCTATGTTGGGTGCATAAATATTTACAATTGTTATATCTTCCTCTTGGATCGATCCCTTGATCATTATGTAGTGTCCTTCTTTGTCTCTTCTAATAGTCTTTGTTTTAAAGTCTATTTTGTCTGATATGAGAATTGCTACTCCAGCTTTCTTTTGGTTTCCATTTGCATGAAATACCTTTTTCCATCCCCTTACTTTCAGTCTGTATGTGTCTCTAGGTCTGAAGTGGGTCTCTTGTAGACAGCAAATATATGGGTCTTGTTTTTGTATCCATTCAGCCAATCTGTGTCTTTTGGTGGGAGCATTTAGTCCATTTACATTTAAGGTAATTATCGATATGTGTGTTCGTATTCCCATTTTCTTAATTGTTTTGGGTTCGTTATTGTAGGTCCTTTCTTTCTTTTGTGTTTCTTGCCTAGAGAAGTTCCTTTAGCAGTTGTTGTAAAGCTGGTTTGGTGGTGCTGAACTCTCTCAGCTTTTGCTTGTCTGTAAAGGTTTTAATTTCTCCATCAAATCTGAATGAGATCCTTGCTGGGTAGAGTAATCTTGGTTGCAGGTTTTTCTCCTTCAACACTTTCAATATGTCCTGCCACTCCCTTCTGGCTTGCAGAGTTTCTGCTGAAAGATCAGCTGTTAACCTTATGGGGATTCCCTTGTGTGTTATTTGTTGTTTTTCCCTTGCTGCTTTTAATATGTTTTCTTTGTATTTAATTTTTGACAGTTTGATTAATATGTGTCTTGGCGTATTTCTCCTTGGATTTATCCTGTATGGGACTCTCTGTGCTTCCTGGACTTGATTAACTATTTCCTTTCCCATATTAGGGAAGTTTTCAACTATAATCTCTTCAAATATTTTCTCAGTCCCTTTCTTTTTCTCTTCTTTTCTGGAACCCCTATAATTCGAATGTTGGTGCGTTTAATGTTGTCCCAGAGGTCTCTGAGACTGTCCTCAGTTCTTTTCATTCTTTTTTCTTTATTCTGCTCTGCAGTAGTTATTTCCAGTATTTTATCTTCCAGGTCACTTATCCGTTCTTCTGCCTCAGTTATTCTGCTATTGATCCCATCTAGAGTACTTTTAATTTCATTTATTGTGTTGTTCATCGTTGCTTGTTTCATCTTTAGTTCTTCTAGGTCCTTGTTAACTGATACTTGCAATTTGTCCATTCTGTTGTCCATTCTATCTCCAAGATTTCGGATCAACCTTACTATCATTATTCTGAATTCTTTTTCAGGTAGACTGCCTATTTCTTCTTCATTTGTTAGGTCTGGTGGGTTTTTATCTTGCTCCTTCATCTGCTGTGTGTTTTTCTGTCTTTTCATTTTGCTTATCTTACTGTGTTTGGGGTCTCCTTTTTTTTTTTTTGCAGGCTGAAGGTTCGTAGTTCCTGTTGTTTTTTGTGTCTGTCCCCAGTGGCTAAGGTTGGTTCAGTGGGTTGTGTAGGCTTCCTGGTAGAGGGTACTAGTGCCTGTGTTCTGGTGGATGAGGCTGGATCTTGTCTTTCTGGTGGGCAGGTCCACGTCTGGTGGTGTGTTTTGGGGTGTCTGTAGACTTATTATGATTTTGGGCAGCCTCTCTGCTAATGGGTGGGGTTGTGTTCCTGTCTTGCTAGTTGTTTGGCATAGGATGTCCAGCACTGTAGCTTGCTGGTCGTTGAGTGAAGCTGGGTGCTGGCGTTGAGATGGAGATCTCTCGGAGATTTTTGCTGTTTGATATTATGTGCAGCTGGGAGGCCTCTTGTGGACCAGTGTCCTGAAGTTGGCTCTCCCACCTCAGAGGCACAGCACTGAGTCCTGGCTGCAGCACCAAGAGCCTTTCATCCACAGGGCTCCTTAATTTGGGATGATTCGTTGTCTATTCAGGTATTCCACAGATGCAGGGTATATCAAGTTGATTGTGGAGCTTAATCCGCTGCTTCTGAGGCTGCTGGGAGAGATTTCCCTTTCTCTTCTTTGTTCTCACAGTTCCCAGGGGCTCAGCTTTGGATTTGGCCCCGCCTGTGCGTGTAGGTCGCTGGAGGGCGTCTGTTCTTTGCTCAGACAGGACGGGGTTAAAGGAGCCGCTGATTCGGAGGCTCTGGCTCACCCAGGCCGGGGGGTAGGGAGGGTCACGGAGTGTGGGGCGGGCCTGCAGCGGCAGAGGCCGGCGTGACGCTGCAGCCTGAGGCGCGCCCTGCGCTCTCCCGGGGGAGCCGTCCCTGGATCCCGGGACCCTGGCAGTGGCGGGCTGCACAGGCTCCCCGGAAGGGCGTGTGGCTAGTGACCTGTGTTCGCACACAGGCCTCCTGGCGGCGGCAGCAGCGGCCTTAGCGTCCCATGTCCGTCTCTGGGCTCCGCACTCTTAGCCGCGGCTCGCGCCCGTCCCTGGAGCTCTCTCAAGCAGCGTTCTTAATCCCCTCTCCTCGTGCACCAGGAAACAAAGAGGGACGTAAAAGTCTCTTGCCTCTTCGGCAGGTCCAGACCCCTCCCCGGACTCTCTCCCGGCCAGCCGCGGCGCACCAACGCCCTGCAGGCTGTGTTCACGCCACCAACCTCAGTCCTCTCCCGGCGCTCCGACAGAAGCCGGAGCCTCAGCTCCCAGTCCCGCCCGCCCCGGCGGGCGAGCAGACAAGCCTCTCGGCTGGTGAGTGCCGGTCGGCCCGATCCTCTGCGCTGGAATCTGTCCGCTTTGCCCTCCGCACCCCTGTTGCTGTGCTCTCCTCCGCGGCTCCCAAGCTCCCCCACTCCGCCTCCCGAAGTCTCCACCCGCGAAGGGGCTTCCTAGTGTGTGGACACTTTTCCTCCTTCACAGCTCTCTCCCGCTGGTGCAGGACCCGTCCCTATCCTTTTGTCTCTGTTTAGTTTTTTCTTTTGCCTTAACCAGGTACGTGGGGGGTTCCTTGCCTTTTGGGAGGTCTGAGGTCTTCTGCCAGCGTTCAGTAGGTGCTCCGTAGGAGTTGTTCCACGCGTAGATGTATTTCTGGTGTATCCGTGGAGAGGAAGGTGATCTCCGCGTCTTACTCTTCTGCCATCTTCCCGGAAGTCTCCTATGGCATTTCTTTAGAAACTGACTGAACATGCCCTCTCAAGGTTAAGGTGAGGCAAAGATGATTTGTGTATTTAATTTATGGTCTAGCCAAGGGCCAAGGCGCTATGATTATTGGTACCACAGTCACACACAATAGATATGAAAATGGAGACATTCCATAAACTTTCCTAGAAAAAGTGTCCAAATGTCTCAGGAAAATCCAAGCACAATGTCCTTTATCATTCTGCTGGTGATCATATTCATATTTATTATGCATGCCCAGAATTGTACACAAAATTTTAAAGTTCTTGTTAATAAAAGTTATATCTTTAATATATAATGTTCAATAGTCTCATCCTTCATAAGTTTCCACAATGAGCTCGTCAGTAAACTATATTTTGCATTTGTCTTTGTCCCCAATATTAAAGTTACATTATATGGCAGATAAATAATAATAAGAATTTTTAAGCTTATATATGAAATTAACACATATGTACTCTGACCTTGGAATGACTTCTTGGTAAATAAATGAATTATGTGGCCATCCCTGTTGAAAATAGAAGAGCGTAGGCACATCGTGAGTTCTGTAATAATATAAATTTTCTAGTTTTTATGTTTAATATGTGCATTGAAATGATGTGGGTATTGTGACTGTTCTCTATTAATTTTTAGACTCAGCTACTTAAGTTTGTATTCCCCATACAAGTTATATATGTTTAATTTAATCCCATGGATGAGGCTATTTATTCCTGCAATAGAAACACTATAATATGAGTGAGAGGTTTATAATTTCTATAATTGTCTTTTTCACTGTAATCTGTTAGGGCCCTCTTCCAAGATCTACTTCTGACTCCTTTGACATTGGGCAAATTACTTTGCACTCTTCCTCAGCCTTGCTTTCCCTCATCTGTAGAATGAGTATACTTAGCACTACTTATCTCAACAGGAAATGTGTTTTATTAAAGGCATATTAGCTTCTTGAAGTATAAAATTATAGTTTGGGGGCTTCCCTGGTGGCGCAGTGGTTGAGAGTCCACCTGCCGATGCAGGGGACACGGGTTCGTGCCCCAGTCCGGGAGGATCCCACATGCCACAGAGCGGCTGGTCCCGTGAGCCATGGCCACCGAGCCTGCGCGTCCGGAGCCTGTGCTCTGCAACGGGAGAGGCCACAGCAGTGAGAGGCCCGCGTACCGCAAAAAAAAAAAAAAAAAAAATTGTAGTTTTGGTGGAGTTGGCTTTACTCTGGCACTTGGCATCAGATTTTCTTTTGAAATCTTTATAAATGGCTCTCTCTGTAAATGTGCCTTCCAAGGACAAATGAGAAGTAGTTTGTTCTGCTACAAAAGAAGAAACCGCCTTTATTCTAACAACGGCTGAACCTAAGCATGTTCCTTCCAAATGATGGCAAATATTTTTTAGGTCCTTAAATTAAAATAAAAATGGAGCAGTTATATAGAGAGAATAGGGTTAAATATAATTGTTATAGAAATATATAACCTGTGTGATAAAGAATAATATGCTTTGGTTTATTTAAAATCTTGTGTAATGTGAAGAATTCATGTAAATGAGAAACAGTTGAATTTCTAGGGAGAGAGATATATATAAGGGATGATTTAAAAATCAGAGATAAAATTTTATATACCCTTAAAAGTGAATTTCCTACTTGTTTTTTTTATACCTTTACTGATATAATTCTTATTTAGGATCTAGTAAGGCAGGTACTTATTTGACAAGTGAGGAATTGTAGAAATTTCTTTCGGGATGGTACTCTCCACAGAGCCCATACACAGATTGACCTAAATATAACCCCTCTGCCTATGTTATGTGGAAGTCATTTAGAAAAGCTCTTTCCCGTTACAGGTCTTCAACTATCTGTTTTAATCATGAAAATGTTTTTATCTTCTCTAATGAAGATGGTGTAGAGAAGTTGAGTGAAGGAGATGGTTAGGAGAGGAGAAGAATATGAGATATTTAACTTACTTCAGATACTATCTTGATTATTTGAGCACATTATCCCAAAGGATTACAAAGTTAAATGAAAAATGGAAAGGCTTATTGTGATTCTTTATACCCTATTTCAGAGCTTTTCTTATGATCCAAATAGTAACTCATTCACGAAATGTATCTCACAAGGAGCTTCCTGCTACACAGCATTTGTCTGAAACTGTATTACAGGCATGTTGCTCCCTCTCTTCACCTCTCTGCCTGTTGCCCTGTGACTTGGTGCCTTCCTCTAGTGGGAGATACTTCCCTGCCCTCTTTGGCCAATAGATATGAGCAAATGTGACAGATATTTTGAAAGAGCTTTCATGGTTCATCTCAGCCTCTTTTGCCCTCTGCCATAAAAACATGTCCGAGACAGGGACTGTACCTCCACAGTGAGTCCAGGAATGAGAAGGCTCACAGCAGAGCCAACCACAGTTGAACACTGTCAAAGCAGCCATAGCCAAACCACAGTTTGCGTGTAACGTGAGAGAAATAATGCTTCTGAGGTAATCCACTGAGCTATGGGGATTGTTTGTTACAGCAGCAAAAACATCCAGTTGAGAAAATAACTGCTAAACCTTGTGGGTTGATGTAACAAAAATGCCGAATATATGTGACAGAGATTTTTCTGGACGCCAGGAGAAAGAGAAACTATTATGGGAAACTTGAAAAGTGTTATACAGTGGCAAAGTGTTTTGTAATATTTTTGTTTGAGATTGTTTGGAAGGCAGTTGATGTACAGTGAAGGGCTGTGGCTTCGGGCAAAAAGGTTTCAAAACAGTACATTACTAGCATGAGTTGGTTGTTATTAGGTGCATTTGAGAAAGCACTGTAAGAAAGCTGAGGTCGGAAAAGAATTGATGTGTTTGAAGGTGAGGATGAAAGGAGATACAGATCTCAGCAATTCTGGAAATTGCAGAATTGGAAAATGGAATGATTCCTCAATTCCAATCAGTAAAACATAAAATTAGGAAATCTTTTGAACTACAGTCTAAATACCAAACATGGCTATGTCATATACCATGTTAAGATTTCTGAGTGGATCAAGGTGGTCTTTCAGCTGGACTCTGAAAATGGCTCTGGTAAAGAGAAGGGCATAATTCTACAAAAATCCAATAGACTCAAAGTACCTAAAATTAAGTCAGGAGAAAGAGCTATGTTCAAAAGAAATTGTAGGAGTAGTGATTGCTTACGGAGCTGACTGTAATGAAATAGAACTTTAAAAAAATAACCTGTTTTTGAAAAATTGTATTGGCAAAAGTAAAAAGAGACTGGAACAAAGACCCTGTGACTGTTGAAGATATCAGTAAAGCTTGATCCTCCAACTTTTACCTTTATATTATTATTATTGTTGTTGTTGTTATTATTATTATTCTCCTTGGTTACATCTAAAGAGAGCAATGGAGAATCTTTAGACATGATTGCTTGATTCATCTTGGTCTTTTTTTCAGTCCTCTGCCGTAGGAACAAAATGTCCCAGATAGGAGCTTCTTCTTCAGTCTGGATTCCAGAATGAAAAGTTGGCAGAGAACTGATCAGTCCCAACACAGACATAGCCTACCTACAGCCTGCATGTCACATGAGTGGAAAAAAATGATAATGTAGAACATCCACTGAAATCCTGGAGCTGTTTATTGTCCAAAACTGATTAAGGTATCATTCGTCTCTTTTATTCACAAGCCGTTACTCATTTCTATGTACTCCTTCAATTTTGCAAATTGGAAAACTTGCTCTAAAGTGAAATCATAATCTTTCAAGGGTATCATATATACACCCTCATAAGAGATGTATACCATAGAGATACCATCCCAATGCTCCACGAAGGTCACCAGCTTCCTAATTCCCACATGAGGAATTGGTTCCTAGCTGCAGATATAGAGGTTTTCCCAACTTGTTCAAAGGAGAAACATAAACTTACTCATGGAGCATATAGAAGGTGAAAAGTGAAAAGAGGAAGAACCCAACAAAAAGATAAATGTTATCATAACAGAAACACATAATTCTTCACACAGGCTTGCACATGAAGATAATCAAGGAATGCATGGCATTTGAAGAGAAGAGCTAAATAAGAAACATATTCTTCTGAATATGAGCTTTTTTAAAAAAAGCAAAATTTCTGAATGCTACTTTCTCTTTTATAAGGGAGCCTCTGGAATCTAAGGATTTGCTATATTCAGTGATTTCCCCTAATTATATAATTACTTTCTCAGTTCAGTACTTCTTTTTTTTTTTTAAACATTTTATTTATTTATTTATTTATTGGCTGTGTTGGGTCTTCTTTGCTGTGCGCGGGCTTTCTCTAGTTACGCCGAACGGGGGCTGCTTTTCGTTGTGGTGCGAGGGCTTCTCATTGCAGTAGCTTCTCTTGTTGTGGAGCACAGGCTCTAGGCATGTGGGCTTCAGTAGTTGTGGCACATGGACTTCAGTAGCTGTGGCTCATGGGCTCTAGAGCGCAGGCTCAGTAGTTGTGGCACACCAGCTTAGTTCTCTGCAGCATGTGGGATCTTCCCTGACCAGGGCTTGAACCCATGTCCCCTGCATTGGCAGGCGTATTCTTAACCACTGTGCCACCAGGGAAGCCCGGGAAGCCCTCATTTCGGTACTTGTTGTCTGAATAGGAACCTGGCTCACTTATGCATGGTTGCATTCTCCATGCCTGGCACATAGGAAGTGCTCAACAATTTGCTGAATTGAACTGTATTCATGATAAAAACATAAAACATTGTATAGTTTACCATCGTTATTGTTGAAAGCCAGTTTTTGCTCAACCTTAAAGCTAAGAATAGCTTTTACGTTATTAAAGAGTTGTAAAGAAAAACAAAAACAAAACACAAGAATATGCAATAGAGACCGTAAGTGGCCTGCAGAGTCTAAAATTTTTACTCTCTTCCCTTCTACAGAAAATGTTTGCTGGCCCTTGGTCTAAATTCAAAGAATATTTCTTGGTCTTAGTCCCAGACATCAGGAACTTATGCAATGACACATGTAATTTTATTTCAGATTATGAAACAATATTACAAATAGAGGAATATGCATATGGAAAGAGGAAGTTGCCGGAAAGTTATTTTCAGTCTTAAAATGGGACAAAGAAGAGATGCAGTGTTTCTCCTTTTTTCTTATGTGAGGATATAATCCTTGAGGGTGCTTGCAGCCATCTTGAGACCATGAGGGGACAAGCCTATTGTTGAAAACTAACACACTGAGGATTGTAGAGTGAAAAGATTAAGAAAACCTGGATCCTTAATAATGTCATTAAACCTCAGAATTGACCAAACCTAGAAGTATCATAATTATGTATCTTGCTATGACTGATAATAATTTTTCCCTATTGTTTAAGTCAGTCCATTCAAATTTTATGTTCCTTGCATCTGAAAGCATTCTGAATGATGCTATAATCGAAATCTGGTTGTAAAGTAGAAGAGTCAGATATTCTTTAAAATAACTTGCTGGGGTTTGTGAACTGCTTAGAATAGAGGACAGCTAGGCAAGTGAGCATGTCAGGTACTTTAGTTCTACACCAAAAAAGTCTTGGTGTGATTTATTCAGTTGTTGTCATGTTATTATAGTGAGTGAGTAAAAAACAGTCCCAGTAACATCTAAGCCATGATGGTCCCAATTAAAATAAGTGATCGTAAAATATAGACCATACTTGGGCCAGTCCTCTCTATAGCCATGTTTGGGAAGACAGACATGAGGCTTTAACGTAACCCCAAAAATGACTTAAACATCCCCCTCTTTTGAGTAACATAAGTGACTACTGCTTCTTTACTAATAATATCTATAGACTAGCTTTAATCCCCCACTTCTTGGATTAAAAATGATTAATATACCTGTTGTTCCCACCTCTGATAGCATTCAATCCAGAAGTGGCCCAAGATTCCCTAGTCCCTCTTTGAAATTATCAAGCTCAAGCTTACAATAAGCCACTACCGAGACCCTATTACTCATAATCTCTCAAATTTTCTCTGGTTTATGTTTTTCTTGCTGTAAAAAGTTAAGTCTAAAATTTTTTACTACAAATATTTTCCTGGTGGCCTTTTTATTATTTTTTAATCAATAGACTTTATTTTTTAGAGCATTTTTAGGTTTACAGAAAAACTGAGCAGAAGGTACAAAGAGTTCTTATATATTCTCCCTCACCCCTCTTCAGTTTCATCTTGCATTGGTGTGATATGTATGTTACAATTGTTGAACCAATATTGACATAATTAACTGAAGTCCATAGTTACATGAGGGTTAACTCTTGTTGCACGTTTCTATAAATTTTGCCAAATGCATAATGTCATCTAGCCACCATTACATTATCATACAGAATAGGTTCACTGCCCTAAAAATACCCCGTGTTCCACTTATTCACACTCCCCCCACACACACCACATGCCCTGGAACCACCAACTGATGTTTTTACTGTTTCTATAGTTTTGCCTTTTCCAAAAGGTCATACAGTTGGAATCGTATAGCATGTAGCCTTTTCAGAATGGCTTATTTCACTTCATAATATGCATTTAGGATTCATCATGCCTTCTCATGACTTGGTAATTCATTTCTTTTTATCACTGAATAATATTCAATTTTCTGGATGTACCACAGTTTATCCATTTACCTACCAAAACACATCCTGGTTGCTTCATATTTTAGCAATCATGAATAAAGTGACTAAATATTCTCAGGTAGGTTTTTGTGTGAATACAGCTTTTCAACTTATTTGGGTAAATGCCACGGAGTATGATTGCTGAATTGTATGGTAAGACTGTGTTTAGGTTTGTAAAACCTGTCAAGATGTTTTCCAAGGTGGCTGTACCATTTTGCATTCCATTTTGCAGTCCCAGTAGCAATGAGTAAGAGTTCTTGTTGTTTCACATGCTCGCCGACATGTGGTGTTGTCAGTGTTCTGGAATCTAGTCATTCTAGAAAGTATGGAGTGGTATATCATTGTTTTACATCTGTACATGATTTTGGTGAGGTGTCTGTTCAGAAATTTTGTTTGCTTTTTAATTGGGTTGTTTGTTTTCTTACTGTTGAGTTTTGAAAGTTCTTTGTATATTTTGGATGCGAGTCCATTAGCAGATATGTGCTTTGCCCTTGGTGGTCTTTTGTTGTTGGACTTTAACAACAGAGAGGAGACTTACTTTCTGAACAAGCAGATGCAACCAAAATTGAGAAATTATGAAAGAGTATTGGTATTGGTGGTGAAGGACAAAGGATATTTTCAAACATTAAATCATCACAGTAACAAATCTAAAAATATCTCACTTCAGTATATCTATATTTCTAATGGGGAGCTGCATGAGTTCTTTCCAGGTGATAGTTTCTTGCTTAATGAAACCTCTTGAGAGGCTTTTAATTCTATCATTAATAGCACTTTCCATGTCTGTCTATTCTAGAATTGTAAGAAAATCAGCAGGGTATAGAATAGCTGTGTTGATATGAGAGAATGGTCATGCCTTTTGCTTCTCATCAAACCATCCAACCGAATTTCAATGAAATTGCTAAGTATAGTTTTAATTTCCAACATATATAAAATAGGAAATACAAGTTCTGTCATCCCCCACAAGGTTGAAATTGTGTACAGTTCAATGCATATTTGTAAATTGCATAGCTGAGAACATAAAGCCTTCTTCTTAGAAGAAATAAATGTGCTTAAGCTAGAGGAAAAAAGACATTGTCTCACCAAGTGGTCTTTTTTTTTTTCTCATTCCATTTACTTCCTTTCATCGTTGCAGATGATAATAAACTTGAGTAAATATTAGGTCTTTTTCCCTTGAAGGTTTTAAGAATGTTCCAATTATAGAGAGACTAGAAATATATTTAGAGAGTTTCTGTTATTTTTAGACACCCTAAAACCATAGCCTCTTCCAAGAAATGTCTTCTTTTTGTTTGCCTGCTATAATATTCCCCTTCTCCCCCCAGGAAACATTCATCACTTGGTGGTGAGTAACCTGCTGCAGTTTCTTAAGAAGTTGGTCTTTACCAGGTTTTTAAGGAGTGACTAAGTACTGGATCCAGTGGGTAACCTATTTATAAGTATAGTGTTCATTGCTTATTTGTAGAGTACACCAAGCTTTTGAATTCTGATGCTGAAGATTTGTGAAAGCCTTTAACATTTCCTTGGCATCCTATATAAAAAACCTTGAATTTTTCATAACAAAATATTTATAGTACTATTTTTTTCTAGTGTTGTGGTCTTATAAACATCTTATTGTAATCAATAAAGTCTGTAGACAGAACTGTCAGTCTCTTTTCTTTTAATAATTCCTGATGTCTTGACTTTTCAATTCTACAGATCCTAAAGATTTAAAAATCTAATTAGCTATCTTTTGAGTGTTGTTGACACAAAGATCATGATTTTCCATCATTTTATTGAAAGATGTCAGATGCAATGTAGAAGAATTTCCATAACTTTGTGTTGTATATTGACAAATTGTCAGGAAAATAAACAGAAGTTATATAGGGACTCAGTAGTCCAGAACCACTGGGGAAATTCTTAAGTAAAAGCCATACATAATTGTGAGTTTTGTGATTTTACCCAGGAGAAACACATGTTGAGCATAAATAAGTAATTAAGTATAAATAATTAATCAAACTAGAATTTTTACCTTGTATGTTACCTACAATTATACATCTAGAAGGGCTTTTTTTTTTTTTTTTTTTTTGCAGTACGCGGGCCTCTCACTGTTGTGGCCTCTCGCGTTGCGGAGCACAGGCTCCGGACGTGCAGGCTCAGCGGCCATGGCTCACGGGCCCAGCCGCTCCGCGGCATGTGGGATCTTCCCGGACGGGGGTGCGAACCCGTGTCCCCTGCATGAGCAGGCAGACTCTCACCCACTGCACCACCAGGGAAGCCCCTAGAAGGGCATTTTTGTTGAAAGTAGTATGAATGTTGCAAGTAATAGAATGTTGTAGCTGCCCATTCAATTCATACTCTTCTCTGATAATAAATATACTGTTGGGACATTTTTGTAATTGTTCTTTATAATATCCACTCCAAGAGGTAAACACATAAAACCTCTGCTCTTATAGACTCTCTTCATCCATACATCCTTGAGAAAAGTCACGTATTATGTCACTAACTTGTTAGTATGATTTAAGGATTGGAAAACAAAAAGATCTTTATTGAGCATAAATTACACACTAAGCACTGTGATAGATTTCTCACATGCATTATCTCATCTTCCTCTGGGAGGCAGGCATCTTTAGCTCCAATTTGGAAGTATGAAAATTGAAGTTGAGAGATATTAGGCGCTAAAGCAGTGTGATTTTGAAAAGCAGGTATTCTAGGAAGCATGACACTGACAATTACTCTGGAGGAAAGTGGATTTTGAAAGAGAAGAAAAAATAATTTCTAAGAAAGGGAATGGAGGTGAGACTCTTGAAACAAAACATATGCTTTATTATTTTCCTTTGTCCTTTAGTCCTTGCCTTATACTCCTTTTAGTAGACCCAGTTCTGGGTGTCTACCCAGCTGAAAATTATTTTTTTCTGAGAATTTTTACATTCTTCAAGTGGTGGTCGTGGAGCACAATATCCTTCACGATACATTTCTTTTGCTTCAGGTAATTTGAAGTGAGTTCCTGGTATTTGTAGTCAGAGGACCCTATACACATGATTTTTTTCTACCCATAGCATAGTTGAAAAAATTTTGTTTTCATTTTACCTTTTTAGCCTTCAAGATCAAATGAAACTATTATTTGGATGACTGTAAGAAATTCCATGACACTAAAACTAAGCTAGGGCAAGAAGTTGGAAATGTAGATATTTTAAAATTTATACCAAGGTATTTAGCCTAAGGATGAATTTTGCAGAGTTAGAGGGGTACCTCTCACTCCCTTAAGAGTCATTCATATCTTTGCCATGAAAAGGTCTGGTGGTTCTGTGTCCATGCCTGCTCTCCCCAAGACTCTACTAATTTTATGCTACTGACTAGAGATCTATGAATTATATGCTTCTATAGTTTCCATATTTTGTAGGTTAATGAACTTCAATGGACTCACAGGACTCACAGGTTATTTGGGGGTTCTAATTTGTTTCTAGTATCATATTCTCATGCACGTTTTAGAAAATGAGTTTTTAAATATCAGATGACTTGAGACAGGGAGAAAAAGAAACAAGAGAAATGCTTCATTAGAATAACATATTAAATAGAAACTAAATGTGTAACCATGAGAGAGATGAGTGTGTGTGTGTGTGTGTGTGTATGCATGTGTGTGCATGTATGATGGGAGGACTGTAAAGAGGAAATTCCAGACTATGTGTTTCTATATCACATTTGGTGATTACATTTTTAGTGTGCTGGGAAGGAAATCAACCACAAAACACCCATTACGTAAGAAGATTTTTTTCTAATTCCCCTGCACCCTGCTGAATACATACCCATTTATGTTTAATTCCACACAATCAAAACATAGTCACATCGTGAATGGGAAAAGAGTTTAAACCAAGACAAGCAGTTACCTAGTTATCTTTTTATATTCCTCTCTCCTCCCTGTTACTGCCTTTAACAAAGGCATGAACAGCACAATATACATTTTAAAAAATTAAATGTCTTGGTAAAGAGGTTCAAAGGGTCATATTTTATATGATAGTCTAAAGGGAAATTTTGCCAATTAAGTAAAAATCACAGGAGAACTTTTTACACACTAATATCTGAGAGTACTAATTTTCTCTTTTTAGGAGAGTAGCAAACTATGTTTAGCCGGAAATATAACGGTATATTGTTACAAAATGCTTTATATTTCAGGAAGCATTCTCCTACCCCAAAGTCCCCATTAGATAAAATGGGATATTTCCCTGGTTTTTAAAACTTGGAGAAATTAGGGCTCAGGGTGGTAAGTGCTTTGCCTAAGGCAACTCTAGTGAATGATTGAAATTGTACTATAATCCAGGCCTTTCATCCCTTAGGTCAGGGCTCTTACTGCTTCTCATTGTGCATCATTTAAACCCTCTGAAAAAATGTGTCCAGTTATTTGTTCCTAACTATCCAGAGATTTAAGAAAGAAAAAAAAATTAGAACTTAAGGAAATTATTACAGTAAGAAAGCAAAATCTATGAAGGAAAGATAGAGAGCAGTTGAGATAGTTTAGCCTGGAGAAGAGAAGGTCGAAAGGTGACTTGATATGTGTCTTTAAGTAAAATGGTCCTGTGAAGAAGTGGTCTATATCTCTGTCAAGGAGATGGTGTAATACAGTGGTGAACTACTGGGTCACATGTAAGATAACATGGGGTGCATTAAATTCAAGAATAAGTGAGAAAAGGGGTGAAATTTCTGTTTACATTGAAGTAAAGAAAATAAACTCTTAGGATCCTTTTTACTTGATTATAATATTGTTTGTGGTTATTCAAGCTTGTCATATACCAAATTACCGAATTTCTAAAATGCTTAAATCTTATGTATAAAGATATTTATATGATGTGTTAATTTCCTTTGAAGTCCACATTACCTCCTCCCAATTGAATGAGTATTCTAACTGGAAGGAAGCTCAAGATATTGCAATCTATCACATGATGTTTAATTAACCAACAGTACCTCAGGGTAAATCCAAAAGATCTGCTCATGCAGTAGGAATTCCAATTCTGGTTTCCCTTCTGCATTTTTTCTCCTTTTGCTTCAGTTATTCTTCTTCCACATTTCATCACTGATAAGCTTCTCTCTGGATAGAACACAGAAAAACTGAGAATTTAAGATTTCCTAATGAGATTACTTCTTAGCTGACTTTGTTTAAAAAAATAGCAGGAGGGGGAAGAGGGAAATGACTTTGTTTAAAAAAAATAGCAAGAAGGTGAGAGGGGAATGAAATTTGTCACATTTTCTTGGAGCTTTTAGATCCATGCATTCAGTGAGTATTTTAATCTATACACAGGATTTTATGAGCAGCTATCAGTAATTGAGCAGTAATTAAAAGTACTGTGGAGAATGTAAGAGAAATCTAAAATATGGTCTCTATACATGAGTTCTTAGTAGTAACTATTGATAGAAATAACTTTATAATTAGATGCTACTGACATGATACAGACTTTATGTGTTATAACTGCTTATAGGAGAACAGGATTGATTACATTGTGCATTAATATTTGAGCACATACTATGTTAATTCATTCACTCATTCAATAAACTTTTATAGAGTGAGTACTAAGTGTCATGCATAGACGACAGAGCCGTAAATTCCTGCCATCATGAAGCTATGGTTTTAAAGAGGGTTGAAATGAGAAAACACATAATAAACATGTAAATAAATGATCAGATATTGGTGAATGTTATGAAGGAAACTAAAGCAAATTAAGAAAGCTAGGGAGTATTGGGGGGCATGAAAGAAGGGTGCCATTTTATGTAGGTGGCCAGGAAGGCCTCACTGATCCCTTGAAGAAGCTAAAGGAACAAGCCTTTTAGATATCTTGGCAGGGTCATTCCAGGTAGAAGGAGGGTAAAGGCTCGGAGACATCTGAGGTGACTGGAATGGAGTAAACTTGGGTCAGAGTAGTACGGGGAGGGGGAGGAAATATGAGGAGTACTGATGGGCAGATCATCTGGGTCCTTGTAGATCATTGTAAAGACGTTGGCTTGATCTCTGTGATGGGAAGTTATTGGAGGGATTTAAGCAGATAACTGAGATCATCTGACTTATATGTAATACAGTCATTCTGGATGTCCATTGAGAATGGGCATTGGGACAGTGAGAGGGAAGGCAAAGCAAGGAGACACATAAGGAGTTACTGTAATAACCAGGCTGGATAAAATGGTTGCCTCGGCATTGAAGGTAGCAGTAACAATGGTGAGAAGTGGTTAGATTATATTTTAAAGTTAGAATGTGCAGCAGTGCTGATAGATTGACTGTGAAGTAGCAGAGAAACAATGAAATAAAAAACTTCAAAATTTTTCATATGGTCAAAAGAAAGATAATGTTTCAATTTGTTGTGTTTGAGATAGTGGTATGAGGATCAGATTTGTGGTGGGTGGAAAAATCAGAGATTGGATTTTTGGACATGTTTAGTTTACAACACCTACTAGCCATCCAAGGAAGCATATTGAATAAATATTTGTACATACAGCTTTGAGTGCCGAGAGAGATCCAGGCTGGAAAAATAACTCTAAAAGCCATCAGCTTAAAAATAGCTTGGAAAACATAAGACAACATGGTATTATCAAGGGCTTGAGTGTAGAAAGAGAAGAGGTCTATAGACTGATATCTTGGGAGAATCTACCATAATATGCAGACTGAGAGAAGACCTCACTGAGGTAGGATGAAAATCAAGAGAGTGTGGCACCCAAGGGGAGAAAGTATTTTGGGAAGATAAAGTAATTGATTATGTCCAATGTTTGCTGATAAGTACATAAGATGAAGACTGATCGTCGAATTTAGCACTATTAAGTTTACTGGTTACCTTAAAAATACATATTTCAGTGAATCAGTAAGAACACATATTTTCTTGTTAGTAAGTTTGAAAGAGAATAAGGAGTGAGAAATTTGAAACATTAAATATAAATGTTTGAGGAGCTTTGATGACAAAGGGAACAGAGAAATGAGGTGGTACCTGGAGGAGAGTTGAGAGAGTTGAGATTATAATATTTTTGTCGATGGGAGTAATCGCTAGAGGATGAACAACTGATGAAATAGGGACAAGAAAGAAGAATTGCTGGAATAATAGGTCTTTGCATACATGAGAGAGGATGAAATCTAGTACACAAGTGGAAGGTTGGTTATGAGCAGCTCTTCCATACTAAGAGCAATGGAAGAGTAGCTTTCATAACCCTAATCCTAACCTTAAACCTAATTTATGTGGCCACAATGATAGTTAGGTGTATAGGTATGATAAGTATAGTGATGGGAATGGTAGAAATTCTCTTCTGATGCCTCTGCTTTCTCAGTGGGATAGAAATAAATGTAATTGCCTAAGGGTAAAGACTGGCAGAAATCCCAGTGATTTGAAGAAAATGCAAAAAGTGCATTTTTTCTTAAAGGGAATGGGAGAGTAAATGTACTGGTACAGTGAAGCAGGATTGTTGAGTAACATTAAGAGTCACTTGAGGTTTTGGTCATGAAATGAATGTAAACTAGAGAACACATCTATGTGTTTTTCTCCAGTCTTTAATTGCATGTGTCTAGATAAAGAGTACTTAGAGAATTAGATTTAATCAGAATTGTGTTTTTGCCAGGTGCTATTGTGAAGAGAGGAATGCTGAAGGCAGCAATAAATAGAAGAGGGTGATTGTAATTATGGTACATGGTTTTTAATGGTTGAAAAGGAAGGATATGAGAGCTACTAGGGCCAATGAAAAGCTTAGGATCAATAGGTCTGTATCTTGGTTTAATTAAACACTTACTGGAATTGAACAACAAAACTGAGGTAGCTAGAAGGCAAGGAGTTGATAGGTGGAAGAATTAAGATGCAAGAAATTACAGTTTTGGAGGGAATAAAGTAATTGATAATGCCAAGATTTCTAAGAATATGATTGTGAACAGTCCAATTTTTGGAAGAGAAAAATTCAAGGAACTGGATGGCCAAGAATTTGAATGACCACATACATGAACTTGGAACCACCAAGAATAAAACGGGTGTTGTTGGAAAGAGTGACAGCCATGTGCAAGGGGATAAAATTATCAAGGAGTGAGAGGAATTTACCATGACAGCTCTGGCAGGAGACTCAAAGCTAGGACAGTATAGGGCTGAGGAAGAATGCTCTGAAAGTGGCAATGAGGAATAATCCACTCCATCTCAAACACTGGAGATAGGAGAGGTGTGAGGGTAAACTTTCCCTACTTGTGAGGATTATAGGCTTAAACTGATTTTGGTTAAAACGGAATGGAAGGAAGAGTTCAAAGAGGGGTTTGAGGATGTGGGAGATTCTGCTGATGACTGGCCACCAGTTCAGAGAGTACAGCTGTGAAAGTGTTTCAGGAGATGGACAGGTTTGGAAGATGGAGCCAGAGTTGGTGTACAAGGCAATCGGAGGGTTAGAGCTCTGAGGATGAGGGCTGGTCTGAGAATTCTCAGCTTCTGGTAGTGACGATACATTCAGGGATAAAGAGCACAATGGGATTTGTCCTGCTGATCTCAAGGCAGGCACTGTTGGAGAGACTTGAGAGCTGATAGGAAGGTAGGTGAGGCAGTTTCAAATAACACCGAGTTCTGGAGGCCTGACTTCACCTAGTAATGGTGTTTGAGAGAAGTAAACTGGTCTTAAATGTGGCATGGAAGGCTCTGTGGCTTCCTCTTGTCTCTAGCTCTCAACGATGAGGAAGCTGGAGAAAGGCAGTCCTTAGCAAAGCTCAAAGAGCACCAGTATTCCTTCTTGTCTCCTTCCAGTGGAGACCTGGTGGCCAGAGTAGGCTTATCACATCTTTAGCTCATGGACCACTCTAAAGTTCAGGGATAAGTGGTGGTATGGGAAACATCCAAGAAAGAGAGGTGTTCCACCCTGTTTTTGAGAAAGTGTTCGTTGTGGACTTGCTTACAACTGAGCTTAAATATTGACTATATTTGAAAATAAAAAGTCAGTATAACTCAATGAGGAGACCAGAATCAAAGGCATTGTGGGGAATATGAAAAGTTTGTCAGATGCAAGGTGGTCTTTGCTGCAGTGGAGGGCACATGTTGCCAAGTAGTGGAGAATGATGTTAGCTTAAAAAGTGGCAGCTTTCATATTAATCTTGAAAAATCATAATAGGTAGAGAGAGTAAAATAACATTATTTCTTTCCAGCTCTTTATCATCATGGCAGGAGACAAAAGACTGTAGGAATTCTCTTTGGTGCAGTCTAAATGGTAACCCTCTGTATTTCTAGTACAGGAAGAAAAGTGAAGTGTGTGAGATGGCAGTGCTTCAGACGTTCTTTTTCAAATAATCTTTTCTTGTATCTAAACTTGTATTCAAGTGATCATTCCTTACAAACTTAATAATAATAAGCACCTCAAATATTATCTACTTTAAATCTTACCTTAATGCTCTGAGTTATTGTACAGTTTGGGAAAGTAAGGATCTACTCTAATGTAAATATAAGAACTAGAACTCTCTTGTTCATACTATATCTTATGTCTGACAGTGTCTCACAGTTGGTAAGTTCTTTATAAATATTTGTTAAATGAGTAGTTTTATTCAAACTTATCCAAACTGACACAGATAGAAAGTAAAAGAGCATACACTTTACATGGGTAATAATCTATATTTTCATGATTTATTAAAAAAAATTACTATCATATTAACCTTGACCATATCATCTCTATGAGTATTGCTTCCTAATTCTCACTCATTCTTTCCACCCCATTTGGAATTGCCCAAATTAGGAAGGAAGAATTAACAATTTTTGTTAGTTAAATGCAATGTTAGAGCTTGCTCTGTATTTACTTGTGATTGGGGACATTGCATGTTAAAAGATTATACTTATGGGTATAGCTCTCAGAGCAGCCCTGATAATTTATATGGGTTTCCTTTATTATTGCTTGCTTCTGTTGTCATGCTTAGAAAATACACACCTTTTCTTCTAGTTATATCATTTTCTTAATGATTACTTAGATACTCTAACAAATATAAAATCTATTTGGGAATATAGCATGAGAAAAAGTACAAATCAAACTGTGTACTTCTTTTCAATTCATTAAACAGTTATTCCTGTTAGTATATTCTAACTATCATTTATAATCTAGTTATAAAATTTATATCACAATTATTCTATTTAATAACATTTCTGAAGGACTTAACATTTCACTTCAATTGTACATCAAATTCTTACACTTATTTAGGTGTTTTGGGATAGAGTTTCTGTTTTCTTCAATTGATTAGGTTGGTTATTCTGTTGGGAATACTAAGCTATTTAAATTATTTTATCTTCATACTGCCCTGGATTAAAGTCTGGATTTTAAAAGTCTGGATTTTCAAGCCCTCATTTATTGTTATTATTTTCCCATATTTTCTTGTCTATTCTAGCTGATTTATTGCTGGGCTTGTTGCCTTTTGATAATTTTTAATAAATTTTTGATGTTTTTCAAGTTTCTTCTTATTAAATTGAGGTGACCTTATTTTGTATATTTTTGTGTATATATGTTAATTGTGATAGAACACATTTTACTCCAATTCTATATGTTGTTTACAAGAGACATTTAATATACAGGAATGTGGAAAGATTTAAATAAAAGAATGAAAATATATGTAGCAGGAATATACTACCCAAATAACAAGTACCAATTTTAATCAGATAAAATAAATGCCAACAACAAAGTCATTTCTAAAGAACAAAAGTCACTTCACTACAAAATGATGAAAGGTTTAATTCTCCTGAAAGATACAGCAATTCTAAAATTGTATGTACCTAATAATACATCTTCAAAAACATATACAGAAGAATTTTACAAGACTACGGGGAGGAAAAGACAAATACACCATATAGCAGGAGTTTTCTACAGCATTTTGTTAATTATTGAAAGGACAAATATTCAGTAATTATTGAGCAAAATAATAACAAGTTTGCCTTAATTGAACCTACAATTAAGACACATGATTTTACTGCATAACTGAAACCTTTATAAAAATTGCTCATGAACTAGGTAGTAAAGAGATTTTCACAAAATTCAAATATATTATTATACCAGTTCTCCAATCAAATGCATTTGTATTAGAACTTGATAAAAAAATATATAAAAACCCTCACATTTGTTAAGAAATGGATCTCAGTAATTAAAAGGCCAAGAAATTTAATAATAGAAATTTAAAAAATTATTAGAATTTACTAGTAATTTAAATACTACCTATTGTAACTTGTGGGATGAATCAGTCCTAAATTCCCAAATGTTAAACTTTATGTTAAAAAATTCTAATAAAGAAGTTAGAACAAATAAAGAAGTTAAAAAAAAAAGAAAAAAATGACAAAAGAAGTTGGAACAATGTAAAGAAATATAAACACAAAGAAATTAGAAGTAAAGATATGCAAAATTTAACAGCAGAAATAATAAAATAGAAAATAAACATATAATCAAGTAGATCCACAAAGAAAAAAAAATTCTCTGTAAAGACTGGTAAAATAGACAAATCTCTAGTAAGACTAATTTGGGAAAAGATGGAAAAGGCAAAACTAAGCAATTCATTAGGGTTTTCATTTTTTAAAGGGGTCATATCTATAAAAAGAGCAGCAATTAAAGAGTCAGTAGAAGAACATAAATAGCTATATAGCAGTAAATATTAAAACTTAGAATAACTGGAAAAATTCTGAAAAAATATAATTTAACAGAGGTGACTCTTGGTGAAAAAGAATGTCTACATAGTTTTATAAAAATTAAATACATTGAATTTGTTTTCAAAATCTTAGCCCAAAGAAACCACCAGATCCATATTCTATCAAATTTTCAAAGAACAAATAATTCCAATCTTATACAAAATTTCCATATTATAGAAGAGTAAAATTCTAAAAACTACTCTAAGATATTAACATCACCTAGCAATGGTTAGAAAAAATAAAAGTGGGTGGAAATTTTAGTCTAATCTCACTCAGGAATATAGATGAAAACATTTAAAAATATTAGCAAACTGTGTCCAGAGTATATCAAAAGATAAATATATCACCATCAGTTTTGGTTTATCCTAACACTGGAATGGTAGTTTGATATTACAAAATCATTGAATATAATTCATTGTATTAGCATATCATCTCAATAGACGCAAGAAAATGTTTGATAAAATTCAATAGATGCTCACTCTAAAAGATTTGGCAAACTGGCAATAGAAGAGAATATTTTTAAACTTCATAAAAATATCTAACAAAAACCTAGAATAATTATTCTTATTTCTGTACTGTTCTCTTCAATATCAGGAAGAAGGCAAGAACATCTATTGTCAACATTTCTTTTCAACGTTTTTGAGGAGATCTTGGCCAGTAAGGTAAGACCATAAAAGAAATAGAAACTATGAGGGTTGCAAATGAAGGAGAGACACTGTCATTATTTGTATATGATATGATTGTTTAAGTAGAAAACTAAAGTACCAACAAAAATTATTAAAATCAATGAAAAACTTCAGTAAGCTGCTGGATATAAGAAAATATATATAAGATATATTTCATTTTCATATATAATTAGTACGAATATTTTGTTAATGCAGAGAGCATCCTATCTAATATATGCAAAATACAGGAAATAAACATATTCTGAATGACAGTTCCTTAACTTTTTCCCCTCCTGAACAATGAGAATGCATTCTTCTTTGGCCCTTTCACTGTTCAGTTTGATTTTATTAAAATCCTTTCCTCATCTCTGAAGCTTAAGGGTAATAATTATAATTATAAGATCAGTTCAGTTATCTCTCAGACTGAGGTAAGTGGAGAGGAAACTGGAACTGTGAGTAGTACTGGTAGGAGGATGTCCAGAATTTTGGGTTTGGTTTTTTCTTTCCTGTGATTGTTGATACCTAGGCTCCAGGGACATTGTATATAATGGTTTATTTGTCTTGGTCTCCACTCTAGCTATGAAGTGTAAAACTACCTGACTTCCCTTCTTCCACTCCCATCTCCAAACCTGAACCTACTTCTTGACTCACTGGCTATACTCTCAGTCTTTCTGGTCCTGTACAGTTCTCCTACATTAGAATCCAACATGATGTATTAAGTGCATTTTCAAGATCAGATAAAGTGTATAAAAATTCTACATTCAGATTGGGACCAAGCCAATGATAGTACCAATTTGTCACTATTAAGATTCACTTCTTGGGCTTTTAATAGTCTTTCTGTCCACTTTGCTTCATGAACAAATGTGTCTATGGGGCAAAATCTGTGGGGATAATATTCTATATGTCCCTTTGCTGTGTGTACATTCCAATTTTTACTATTTCAACACTGCTATGAAACATTTGTCAGTGTGCTTCTTTTAAAATTCATGTCAGAGGAAACTCTGCATGTGGCAAGTTGCCAGCTCCTTACTCTTGTGAAACATTTTCCCTAATTAAAAACATTCATAAAAATTACTGTAAAGAGCTAGAGGCAAGGTTACTTCAGATTATATCCTATAAGAATATGAAGAAAAATGTGTGCTTCATGGTATAATGCTCTCTACTGAGCAAGGGGCTTGATGTGGCTTTGCTCAAAGCTCGAGTTATATACTTAATTTTACACAATAAAATTTAATGATATTTTAAATGTAATATGCCTTTCCCAAACAATTTCTTTTTCTTTTTCAGTAGCCTAATTTCATAGTACTGCAGGAATAACATTTTGGAGTATAGTTGATAGGGTTTTCTTTCCCAGTATACTTTTAACTATTTTTCATCGGTTTTAAAAAGATTTTTCTTTAATAGCACTGCAAGTTTTTTCCAGTCCTGACAAAATTCTGAGACAAAATTGTTTAGAGCAGAATATCATGCTTCTTTTGGCTTGGAAAAAAAATTTAATTATGCAAGTACCTACTTTTCTTTGACTGATTAAATCTGTCTTCATATGTACATACAAAGCTGGTTTTCACTCATCAAAATTTATGGGTTTTGGGGACTTCCCTGGTGGCGCAGTTGTTAAGAATCCGGCTGCCGGGGCTTCCCTGGCGGCGCAGTGGTTGAGAGTCCGCCTGCCGATGCAGGGGACGCGGGTTCGTGCCCCGGTCCAGGAAGATCCCACATGCCGTCGAGCGGCTGGGCCCGTGAGCTATGGCCGCTGAGCCTGCGCGTCGGAGCCTATGCTGCGCAACGGGAGAGGCCGCAGCGGTGAGAGGCCCACGTACCGAAAAAAAAAAGAATACGGCTGCCAACGCAGGGGTTACGGGTTCGAGCTCTGGTCCAGGAAGATCCCACATGCCGCAGAGCAACTAAGCCCATGCACCACAACTACTGAAGCCCGCACACCTAGAGCCCATGCTCTACAACAAGAGAAGCCACTGCAATGAGAAGCCCGCGCACCACAACGAAGAGTTGCCCCCGCTCGCTGTAACTAGAGAAAACCCATGTGCAGCAACGAAGACCCAACACAGCCAAAAATAAATAAATTTTAAAAAAATTTATGTGTTTTGTAAATTAAGATAATCTTGTATTAGAGAAAGCATATCTTGAAAAAAAATGCCTCCAGAAAATTTCAGGGACAAGTAGATAAGGAAAAGCATCTTTATAGGGGGTGGGGGGAAAGCATGTTTCACAATAATGCACTTATCTCCAAATGTTCCTGGCAAGACTTTCACAGGCTCTTAATTTTACATTCCTTTCTCCTGTGTACTTCTTTATTTCCCACCCAAAAAATGAGGTAGTGAAAAGAGGTTATAGAGCAGCAGGGAGACCTGTTGTTACACTAGGTATCTAGGCAACCAACATCCATCTAGTGTTTCACACAATGTGCTACTAAAATCTTAAATTTGTGGAGAGTGCTTTACACTTTACAAAATGGGTTCACATTTGCATGATCTCACTTGACCCCTGCCTTGTGGGGTATGCAGGAAAAATATTATCATTATTTCTATTTTGTGATTAATAATGCCAAATATGGAGTAGAATGAGACTATTTTGTATATCATAGTGAAAGGTGAAGATAAAATTTAACCCAGGAATTCTGATTCCATATCTGTTCTTCCTCTACCTCACTGCATACAGTGAACTTTCAAATAGTTGTTGGCTGACTGACTGAATAAAAATAGAATATTTTCTCACAGCTTAAAACCATATATAAATAAGTTTAAGAAAATTTTAATGACTTCTCAAAAATATTATTCACTAGAAGATTATAATGTTAAGATTTTGGCCCCTGCATTTCCAATAAAATTATTATTTACTCCAATAATAAAGAAAAATGTTCCTCAACTGAGAGAAAAAAAATCTACAAAATGAAATAACTTAGAACTCTGGCTAAGTATTACAAAGTTTATGTGATACTGGATAAGTATCACAAAGTTCCTTAACTGAGGAGCTCTGTTTAAACTATTTTAAACAAAGTGCTATTCCACTCAAGTTTAAGAATTATAAGATTAAAACTTGGGTGTGGTGCACATTCATATTTCCTGTTATCAAACTTGTTGAGATAATGGGTTGAGAAATGGGGGTTGATAGCATCCATTACTTAAAATGTATTAGGTGGTGGTCTTACAGTTTTTATCAAGAGAAAAGATATAATATCTGTATATCTCTTATTTTTATATCTGCTTCTGGTTACCAATATCAACATAATTTTTGCATAACATTTTAAGTACCAGTGGGTGTCTTCCTGAGTAAATGACCTGTAAGCTTTCCAGTACTATCTAGCTGATGGGGTTACAGATTGTGAAAAAAAACAATGACTGTCATAACCAAAGACAGAAGCAGCAATAGTCATCATTTCAAAATCCTTTTCTACCTCTTTTTAGTCTAGTCTACACTAGTCTATAATAGATGAAAGTTTTGTTGTATGTGTCACATAAGTCATGTATAAAGTTCGACTTGCCAAATTTTTCATTTTGGTGATATCTTGAGAGTTTAAGCAAATATATTTTGTAATAAATTTGTACATTCAAATATCTGAACCCATCATCAAAATTTGTAAAAGTATTTTACAATGAACTTGAACTTGATAATATATAAAACAGACACGTAAATTTATAGGCAAAAAAACAGTGACTATGATTGATATGTGTTCCTCTGCACTCTTGCCTTTAGTTTAAAAATAAAATGCAAAATGCCACCAGTTCTTCTAAATGTAATTAGTCTTACATGCATTTAGAAATCCCTTCTAGTTTCTTTACCATCTGAAGCTGAAATTCTGATATTCTAAAATAGGAAAAAGCTATATTCAGATTAATACTATGTTATCAAAGAATTCATGATTAGGCAATAGAAAATTCGTAGAAAGAATAAAAATGTTCATTTCGTTTTCTTTAAAAAAAAAATCTTGGGTGTAGCTATTGATAATAAAAATAAGATAGTCTAAATTTTACATATATATAAACTTATAGACCAGAAATACATATCATAGGTAGAACATAATTTTGAGAGATTATTCTTGCAATTGGATCAAATTTGAGGTTCAAATTCGTGGAGTATTTGTGCCATAGTTTGGCTTCCCTGGGAACAGATACTGAAATAACAGTTGGGGTGAAATATGTTTATTAAGGACCAACACATGTGAAGGGCAGGAAGGAGAAGCATGACCAGATAGAGGAAAAAATTAACTGACTCAGGCTCAACAAAGTTTCCATTAACCCACTGGGGAGCTTTGAAGACAGAACTGCCCTTTAGAGACTCCCACACTGAGTCAAAATGGCTGGACCTTTATAAACCTTTCTAATTTTGTCATCAGATGTGGGCTTCCCTGGGAAGAACATGACATTGTGAGGAATTATTGTGAAATTATTTGTTCTAAATATTGTGCTTATGTTTGAAAAAGAGTCCTTTTTTTTTTTTTTTTTTTTTTTTTTGCGGTACGCGGGCCTCTCACTGTTGTGGCCTCTCCCGTTGCGGAGCACAGGCTCCAGAAGTGCAGGCTCAGTGGCCATGGCTCATGGGCCCAGCAGCTCCGTGGCATGTGGGATCTTCCCGGACCAGGGCACTAACCCGCGTCCCCTGAATCGGCAGGCGGACCCTCAACCACTGCGCCACCAGGGAAGCCCAAGCGTCCTTATTTTTAAGAAATACTTACTGAAATATTTATGAATATAATGGCATATTGTGTGAGATTAAGATAAAGTGGAAATGTTCATTGCAGCACTATTTACAATAGCCAGCACATGGAAGCAACCTAAGTGTCCATTGACAGATGAATGGATAAAGAAGATGTGGCACATATATACAATGGAATATTACTCAGCCATAAAAAGAAATTAAATTGAGTTATTTGTAGTGAGGTGGATGGACCTAGAGTCTGTCATACAGAGTGAAGTAAGTCAGAAAGAGAAAAACAAATACCAGATGCTAACACAAACATATGGAATCTAAAAAAAAAAAAAAAAAAGGTTATGAAAAACTTAGGGGCAGGACAGGAATAAAGACGCAGATGTAGAGAATGGACTTGAGGACACGGGGATGGGGAAGGGTAAGCTGGGACAAAGTGAGAAAGTGTCATGGACTTATATATACTACCAAATGTAAAATAGATAGCTAGTGGGAAGCAGCTGCATAGCACAGGGAGATCAGCTCAGTGCTTTGTGACCACCTAGAGAGGTGGTATAGGGAAGGTGGGAGGGAGACGCAGAGGGAGGGGATATGGGGATATATGTATATGTATAGCTGATTCACTTTGTTATAAAGCAGAAACTAACGCACCATTGTAAAGCAATTATACTCCAATAAAGATGTTAAAAAAAAAGATAAAGTAGAAAAAACAAGAGAAGAACCAAGTTCAAGTGGTTTCCAATGACCAAAGATGGGACAATTTGAGCATGACACCCTGCCCCCCCAAAAGACAATAAAGTATCAAAATACCTATATATATATATATATTTTAAAAATAATAACCTAACCTTTTTAAATACCATCATATTGGGAGGTTACTTGGGTGCACCTACTCATTATTTTGAAAATAAATAAAGGAAACAACCTAGCACTTTTTCTGCCTCTCTTGTACAAATATATTTCAGAGTAACAAAACATTTGAGAACAACTTTTATAAGACAATTTCAGGTAATTTATGCAGAAGGAATGGTTGAATAGAAAAAATTGTCATTTAGAAACACAATAAAATAGTGGATTTAGGAAATGATCACCAAGGAATGCTCAAACATTAGGAGAAAGATTGATGGAGAAACTAATTGATGAATCAGGTTTAAACACCTGAACCAGCTATTCAATCTTACCTAGCTGGACAAATGTATTCTTCCTGGTAAGATGCATTAAGGCATACATGGTACCGCCTATGGAGTAGCTGCACCAGTAATTAACCCTGTGTCTGATTACATCTCTAGCTCTAATTGAGTTTATAGGAAATAGGAAAGATAGAGAAACAATATAGATAACAGCCAAATGCTAAAACAAGAACGTGGAAAATATTATAAGACGGTTTTTTTCAACAAGTAATTTCAACAAGTGACTAATACGAAAAAGAAAGGGAAGAACTATTATAAATTTAAAAAGACTTTTAAGATGTATAAACCAGATGCAATGTGCTAATCTTGTTTGGATGCTGACTTGAACAGATCAACTATATATAGAAATTTTATCATGGAATAAGTATTAGATGATATTAACAAAATATGGTTAATTTTGGAGGTATAATAATGGTCATTGTGGCTTTAAAAGTTTATTAGAAGTCTTATTTAAACTAACACACCAAAAAATGTCATAAATGACAGAAACTATGTTGAATGACAAATCTGGTTCAAAGGAATCTTGGCAATCGTCATTGTAAGCTAGATCCCACAAGATAAAATTTAACAGGAATAAGTGCATTGCAAACTCTCAGAATGAAGGTAAGCTAACTTAACTGCAATTTGTGAAAAAGAGCAAGCCTACATTACTTGAAGTGGATTACACTGTGTCTCTGAAGATTTTTTTAAACAGTCGATGCAAAGTCATTTTTGTTTTGTTCTCATTTCATAATAACTGAGGTTGCTTAGTTCTGCAATTTTAGTTGTATAATTAATGGGCTTGAAAATGCTGATTGTTGCTTTCTTATCATCTTAAGATGTTGAATCAGGTTCTATTGGGCATAATTTGTGCACTGTCTTGATGTCTGACATCACTGTTGCTCATCTAATGTACTTGCTATAATATGCGTGATGATCCCTCTGGATACTAGGTTGGGTAGAAAAGGTTGCTTTACGGTAGCTAGTCTGCTCCTCTTACTCCGTCCCTGGCTCATTGCTAAGTTCTCACTTCTTAGTATTTCAGCTCCTCAGGCTCGGGTCCTGCCCCCTCCCCAAATGCCCAAATAATGGAGCTCTCCAGCTCTACCTTTCCAAGTCATAGTTTAGTTTGAGTGTAGATCTGTTTCACAAGGGTCATTTCTTTGCGAGGGCTCTATTTCTTCAGAGTCTCCCTCCTTCCCCTGCTAAAATTTTATTCAGCCAGCTGAAATTGAGAGAAGGCAACACCTCATTTGAACACAAAAAACAAGGGACTATTACTGAATATAGTAATCATTTGCACAGTAATACATTTTTTTCCTATTGGATTTAAGTCTCTGAAAGTTCAATCTTTGGCTTAGAAAATCTGGGGGTTGAGAGCAACATTTGATGCTTACCAGTCAAGGTTTCCCAAACTTGAGTCATTAGTATAAAATCCTTTACAGTTTTTACTATATGAGCACAATTACTTATAAAATACACTTCATTAAGTTAAATCCATTTTAACATAAATTTATTTAAGTAGAAAAATGTGTATCAGCACCATGATTGTATTTTTTCTTTCTTTTAAAAAGTGGCTTTGAAATATTTACAATGAGCAAAAAACAAATTTTCAACTGTGTGCGACCTAAAATTATCTTGCTTACTACTTCTGGAGAAACTTTAGTGTAGTAGATCCACCTGTTACCTGAATTTTTGCCACCTCCACGTTACATGTGAATTCCTGCTGTCAGAGATATTTTACTCTAGTTCCCAGTCACCTAGCATGCTGTCTAGCTTAGGACTAGACATTAGGACTCAGTAAGTGCTTATTAGACATGTTTATTGAATGAATAAATGCACCTAACTAGAGATACCATAATTTGAAAATCCATGTTATTACCACCTTTGATAAACTTTCACTTTGAAGAGTGACATTATTGAAATAATTGCCTTTTACATCGTTCCGCACCAAATTCTCTTACTGTTCTATTGGCAAACACTGCTCTGATTTCTCTTGAGAAATAGCACAGATTTCTATTGTAAAGTTGACTTATTCATCACCTGTAATTCATCCACCCCAAAATACTTGAGATATTAAACAAATTTGTGTTTGTTAGTAGATGGAAGGTAACAGTAGCAGAAAGCAGACAGTTTCTTCATAATGGAAAGTGTTCAGTTGACTTTTAACTAAAATATGATTCCACAGGTATATTTTTCCTGTGTCAGTTATTTTTTAAATTTTGGTATTCCCTAACAGCAACTTTTGACCCTTCCACAGTGCACTGTGACAATCGCTGTGGTCAAAATGTGTGCACATTGTCTAGTTGTCTTATCCATTTTGTTCTTCAGAATCTGGCAGAGCATCATCTGTAAATTCGGTGCTAAATAAATACGCACAGAAGTAATAAACCTGTTGGTAGAATTTTAAAATTAGCTCTTTATTACTAAGACATTTTAAATTTAATTCATAAGCCAATCAAAATGTTTAATTGCTGAGACTTTTACATTTTGTTGAACGTAGTAGGAAAGTCCTTCCAATGATAAAGATTAAATGAAATACTGATAGAAACTTTTTATATGTGAAATCACTATACCTATTAAAGGATTTACTTTAAGATATCTCTTGAATTATATTATACACTCCTTATAATATATTTGCTCACTTTGTGGATGTATATTTGCTCACTTTGTGGCATCTACGTTAATCTCACCTCCTGGATTTCAGTCACCCTTCCCCACCCATCAATCAATGACATAATACTATAAAAAAAGCATTTTTTCAAATATTCTATTAATAAGAGTGAGATTTTTTCTTATATGAAATAAGGTTTAAAAGCTTTCAGCTTCTAAATGTCACAGCTTCTATAAGATGTCAGATTTTCAGTTTCCTCCTGGACAAAAATACACAAATATTCTATTTCCAGATCTTCAAGGCACCAATAACTCTAAGTGGCTTTACATAACTTGCTGTTCCTTCACTTGGGCCATTTTTCCTGATATTTAGGGTGGCAGTTTTCAAATCCATAGCTATCTACAATTCTCATGTTCATAATTTGGATCTATTTATTGGTAGTCATAAAAATCTCTCTTTTTAGAGCATTACAACATCATTTAACATTCAAAAAACCCTATACATCTCTTAAATCTGTGATTGTTTTCTTGCATGTTTGTCTGACCACCTTTGCTCTTCCATTGTGTGTGTGTGTGTGTGTGTGTGTGTGTGTGCGCGCGCGCGCGCGCGTGTGTGGCCATAATGTAAAAAAGTATTCTAACTGGGTAATGATAAAAAAAATGTTTGAAAAATATTGCACTTAGCTGAGTTGCCTCCGAACAGAGAGCTGTGGGCTGTGTGGGAATAGAGACTCTTTCCTCTGTTTCCCCTGCAACCCACAGTATAGCTGGAATATTGTAGACCCTCAATGTTTGTTGAATCTTAGGCAAGAGAAAAAAGGAAACATTGTTACAATAGTGATAAAGTTCCTCTAACCATTAAACCTCAAGACAAGTGATGCCATAAGCAATAAGGTGGGATTATTTTTGTTGTAAATGCCATCTAGGTAATTTTAAGGCTTCTATATAGGGAAAAGAAATGTTGGGGGGAAATTCCATCATAATGAAGAATGTTATTTGAATGGGTTGAAATTTATTGAGGAAGTGGGCAACAGTCAGACTTTGGGATGGTTAAGTGAGGTTAGAGTCCTAGGGTTCAGACGGAATAGGATGTGCAGCTCCAGCTATAAGTGGCATGGATGTATATACACTACCAAATGTAAAATAGATAGCTAGTGGGAAGCAGCCTCATAGCACAGGGAGATCAGCCTGGTGCTTTGCGTCCACCTAGAGGGGTGGGATAGAGAGGGTGGGAGGGAGGGAGATGCAAGAGGGAGGAGCTATGGGGCTATATGTATATGTATAGCTGATTCACTTTGTTATAAAGCAGAAACTAACACACCATTGTAAAGCAATTATACAATTATATATAGCAATTATATAAAGATGTTAAAAAAAAAGAAGGCAAGGGCTTGGAAGCTGTCACAATGTGAAAAAAATTAAGAATGGCAAGAGTCTAGATCCTCAGCTGGCTCAGTGACCACATGATGAAAAAATGGGGAAAAATGGAAAAGGGGTGAATGAATCTTGTAGTAGGGTTGCAGGTGGTAGTGATCCTTCAGATGAATCTCTATGAAGTTATTGGCTTTCCCATAGGAAACCCAGAGTGTACTGAGAAAAATGTAAGATATGTTACATTTGGTTCAGTGAGGATGTTCTAGAAAAATACACAGTAAAGCCAGGTCTCAGATGGAAAGTCCAGGGTAAAGAATAGAGGATGTTATTTTTAGGCATTGGGGTAGTTATTAAATTTTTTGAACCAAAGAGTTAATATCAGAAGTATGCATTATGGCAGTGTCCAGAATGAGCAGAAGAGGGAAGAGAATTAAGGTTGGAGTGGTAGGGAACTCTCGCAATAGATAGTAGAAATAATAACCTTAGCTATGTGAGAGGCAGAGTACTAAGCAATTTATGTGTATTGCCCCCATTTGATCTCACAATAATCTTATGAGGTAAATAATAATTTTATCTCCATTTTACAGTAGAAGAATCTGAAGTACAGGGAGCCTGTGTGATGCACTAAGGTCAGAGTGCTAGAAGATGGGAGGGTACAGTCAGGAGGCAATGTCTGTTTGGATATTAAGACAGAGCTCTCATCCAGAGTTATAATCATTACACATTTTAGAACAAAATAACTCTGTGAATCAAGTTTTTCACAGTTTAAGTTAACTTATTTTTTAATCTCTAATTTGTTTCTTATAGCATAAACCAATTAAGCATATGTTTGAGACCAATTTGGCAGATTTCACTGTAGTGTAACAAGCCTGGGGTCTTATTATACCTTCCATGGTGTGTCCTTTAGAGCCTTAGACACAGCCTCTGGCTGACTTTGGGTATTGATTCCAGGCAGATCTATTAATATACCCAAGTCTACGTTCTGTAGCACAGGCTTGAAGTTAATTTTTAAAGAACGAGCTTGCAGGCAGCTGTGTTTCTTGACCTTTCACATAGGATCATCAACAACTTATTGTCCAAAAATATAGACACCAGTCTCATTCAAGACCCCTCCAGAATTTTGTCTTATAACACTTCTCTAGCCACATCTTTTCTATTATTTTATATAAATCTTTCATTCTATCATCTGACCTAACTACCCTCTATTCTTTAAAATGCTTGAATACTATGTATCCATTTTAATATATTCATTGCATACCTGAATCCCACTCATTCCTTCAAAACCGAGATCACCTCCCACCTCTGCTGGTGGCCGACCTCCTAGGCCCTGGGGTTGCCTCTCTGCACTCTCATAGCTCTGATTAGAAGTAGCATTTATTAGTAATTTCATCTTTGACTCCTTTATGTGGTTAATCATATTTTTATGTGACCATATCAGTTTTAGTTCAGTAGATTATAGGCACCCCTACCCACCCAACTAGAGCAGGATCTTAGCCTTAACATTTATTTATATTTTTGAATACTGTACAACACAGTAATTTCCATATAAACCTCCAATAAGTGTTCTTATTGTATCGACATCTTTAAAAGTTATCAAATTGTTTTTTATTTTATTATTATTAAGTAATAGTGTATATTATATATGTATTTTTGGAGCCCCAGACTGAGGGACGACATAGATAAGATTTTAGCAAGTCATTTGGAGATTACATGCCTTACCTAAAATGGAAAACACTACTTTATAGTAGCAAATTATTCTAATGTAGGAGTGAATGTTCAGCGTTACCAGACCTTGTTTATTTTTCAAGAAAATCCAGAAATCCACACTTTCATGAGAAATTTCTTCAATGTTGAGTATTTGCTGAAATAAGTTTTAACCACCCATGCAAGGCAAAATAAACACATCTGTTGGTCCATGTATCAGCCCACATGTTTTGCCTTCTAATGTATGTGTATCTGTCATTTCAATGTAATATTTACAACATTGTACTCACAAGCATGATCATCATAATCTAATGCATTAGTATACATTATTTGTTCCTACAGACTAAAATGTAACCTAAAATAAAACAGGACTTAGCACTATTACAAAATTCCATTCCATACATACATTTCAATGAGATTTGAGGAACAATTTCCTATTGCACTGAAATGCAGTAGTGGTGGGAAATGCAGCCATCAATTCTAGCATGAATTACTATACCATTTATAGAAGTATTAATATAGATATTTGTCAGGCCCTAATAGCAGTTGCCAGATTCTGTATCTGCAGTAATAAAGCATTTCTGTGAAAACCCAAGAAAATGTAATTATTGCTCTCTCTTTTTTTCCTGAGTTTAGGTTTCAGTTCAATTCAACCAACATATATTGAACGTCTGCTTTGAGTGAGACCCAACAGTAGGTGCTGTAGAGAACACAAAAATGAGTAAAATGATTTACCCTCTGTTCTCATCTTCTTTGCCTATCTAAATTCTGCCTATTCCGTCAAAGCCCAAATCTTATCCAACATTCCTTGAGTCTAGTTGAGGGGTAAGACCAATACTCAAATAAGTATTATACAAAAGATATTATGGCAGGTTCTTTAAAGGAATTAACAAAAAGTTATCTGGGTATATAAACATTTTAGTATATGAAAATAAGACTGCATAATTTGATAGAAAGTGTCTAGTATGAACTGAAAGCAACATTATTTAGGTTGGTCATACAAACTCTCTTTGTGGAGATGATATTTGAGCAGAATTCTAGTAATAAGGGGTTAACCAGATATGTTACCAGGGAGCCAGGCAGAGGGCACAAATTTGGCATATTCTATGAATAGAAAGAAGACAAGAGTGATAAGAATCAGGGTCAGCAAGGAGAAGAGTGTTAGGAAATAAAGGTAAATCATACAGGGTCTTGTCAAGCATAAGGACTTTGGAAGTCCTTTGAAGTGTAATGGGCAGCCATTGAAGGGTTTTAGGCAAGGAACTAATACTATATAATTTACATATTTAAAAGTCCACTTTGGCTTAAGTGGACTGAGTAGATGGTATTCATTTATTGAGATAGAAAATGTGGGCGGGAGCAACAGCTGTAGAGTGTATTATCTCTTCTGTGGTAACAAACCCCTAAATGTCTATGGTTTACCAAACCATTTCTCATTCCATGTTATCTGTCAGTTGCTGCAGTTCTGCTGTTGTGTGCTGCTCTCTGTGCCTTTTTATCACTTGGCCAGGTTGAAGGAGCAGACCCTATTGGGGACATGTTAGTCTCAAAGCAGAGAGCAAAGAACAAGAGCTGGAGCCTAATTTTGAAATTGTTCTTAAAGTTTCTGCCCAGATGTGGTATAAACACATTCACTTCCATTGGTCAAAGCAAGTCACATGGCCAAGCATGACAATGGGATCACTCTCTTCTTCTCTAGGGAGCTGCAGGTCAAACAACACATGAGTTTATGTAATTCTGTTACAGAGGAGGGAGTGAATAGTTGGATATACATAGTAGTAACAATCCATCACAAGAGGTAAAGACGATAGGTTTAAATGAGAAAATGAAAAGGTGTTTATGAGAATACAGAAGAGTACAAATCATGTAACAGGAGGAAGAGTTACCTGGGATCTAAACTTGCTTTACCACTAACAAACTTGTGACCCTGAACAAGTCACTTAATCTACCTGGGCTTTATTTTCTTCATATGCAAAATAATAAAGTTATACTAGAATTAGGGAAGAGTAGCTTGGCTTTTGAGAGGCCCATCTCCCCTAATATTATGGTTATATAGATAGTTATCTTTATGTGGTATTATTTGACTATGTATATTTTCTGTGAAAAGGATGTTCAGCTGATCAAAACACTGGAACCTGAAGAAAGATACAAAAAACAACTAGGGAAAAATGACTTTTAATGTGTACAGTCAGCTTTTAAAATTCTGCATACATACATGCTGAGGCACATAGAATCCCCAAGTTTAATAAATCCCTTTTTTTATTTCCATTTTTTTCAATTAAAGCATACTGATATAACAAGAAAACCAATACAAAGGAACAATTAATAGTCCCTAAACAACCCTGTTAATACTTGATGTTTACTCCCTGGTATGAATCCTTCCATGTTATTTTCCATGAATATGCAAGCATATATAGCCACTTCTATAATGCATAATTTAAATCATGCTTACTCTTTACAAAAAGGATGATGCAAATAAATTTAGACCAAACATATTTTCCACAACGGTTTTTCTCCTATGTAATATATTGTGAAGACCCTTTCAGAGTAGTATACATTATGTACTAATTTATCTTCACTAGCTTTATAATTGTTCATTGTGTGAATACACCGTAATGCATTTGACCATTCACCTATTTAAGCACATTAGGATTTTCTTCATAAATTTTTTATTATAAAACATTAATATAAATATCTTTGCAGATAATTGTTTACATGTTACTGCCTCTATTTTTTTATGATAGATTCTCCCAAGTGGGATTTCTGTGCCAAGGGTATGTGCACCCTGTTTTGTTGGAGTAGTGAATGTCATGATTCATTGCACAGATCTCCCCTCCAGGATTATGGCATTCATTTCCCAGCTGCTGGGAATGTTGATGGCCAACTTCTCTCAGCTGAGTTCCTCTCTGGATGAACAGAGCTGAATAACCCAAAAATTATTGGACTATGACCCAAAAGTTATTGGGTTATGAAAGTTCATGCCCCTATCAAGAGTGCATTTCACATCTAATGACTGATTGATGCAGGGGTATAAATGTCTAGTCTTCTTGCTCCAAACTGGGACAAGTCTAAAGGGCCATCCCAGCTCTAGATCTCCCAGTATGGTTGGCTGTGTCTTTGTTGCAATTGCAACAAAGTTCAACTACTCCATTTGCCCAATTTGGCTTCCTTCATTCCCTCACAGGTTACTTATACCGAGAGTATTCTCCAACAGACTGCTGCATGTTAATCCCACTAATCTCCATCTTTGTTCCCCAGGGTGCTCAGCCTGTGACAGTGACAGATTGATTTCCGTATTGACTATTTACATCTTTCTGATAATCAGGAAGTCAAGACTACAACATTGCTCTGTAGACTTCTTAACAAAGTGCAGTTACCATAGAATGGAGCATCCTGTCACTCAGACTTCCTCAGCAGCAATTTGTCTCTTGGTTTTACTGAGTCTTCTCTAATGAAAATTCACTACAATAAATGATTTGTTCACTTTGTCCAAATAATAATCATCTTCAGTAATCAAAGTGCCTGGTTTAGGATAGTTATATAAATCATTTATTTGATATCAGTTGTCTTCAGAGAGATAAGGGTTTACTACTTACAATAAATGAAGCAAATGTTTACAAAGTATTTACAAAGCCAGAATTTATATTTATTAGGTATACAAAACCAAAAGACAAAGTTTTTATGATTTACCCTCACTTTTCTGTGTTCAGCTAGATTTCTATCATTTTGTCTGAAACCTCAATACTATTTCTCAGAGTCAGACTATTAAGTAGGAACTTTCTTAATAGTGGGAAGAAATCCATTCCCATAGCAACCCTTTCAAGGTACTCCCCAGCTCTCCTGTCAGTGATACACATAGACCCACTCAGGGAGACTTGTGAAAGGAAGATGGAGGGAAAAGAGCAAGGGTGGGAAGAAGGAACTCTTAAAAGCAACAATAAAAATAAACGCCAGGATTGCTTTTACTGTGAGATTGAATATCAGGCAATAATTTTGTTAAGATATTTGATATTACAGTAGACACAGCTAATTTGAGAAGTTTCTATAATTATTAACTCTTCCCTTTAAAAGTGTAATGATAATACAAAATGAGTGTATCCAGAAGCATATAAAATGTACTCAGTAAAATCAGCAGAGAAGTATGGTATAATAACTACAATGTTATACAACTAGACTTCTCAAGATTTCCTTTAAGTAGGTAAGAGGGGGCCGATATGGAAAGACTGTACTTTAAGTTGATAAGCTTCCTTGCAATGTGCTGACAATAAATCACTAATTAATTTTGGCCATGTCAGAAAAAAAGTGAAAAGAAAATGTTTACTGAGCTTTAAGCTATTCCGTGTACTGCACAGAAATACAATAGATCGATTTCATTACCTGAAAGTAAATGATTGACATTTTGAGTGTCAGTTTGAAATATGACTGCAACAAATCTCATCCAGTTAAAGAATTCCCCCCCAAAGAACAATCTTCTGTAGCTCTATGCTGAGGGACAGCATCGCGCTTATGATAATAAACTAAATGGCAGCAGCTGATGGTAGAGTGTTCTTCCTTTATTATCAACATCTTGCCCTGCTAATGAGCTCAACTTCACCCTGGGAGAGCTGTCTATTTGGGGCAGGGGAAGTTACTCTTTCTCCTTGCCAGCTCGTTTCTAATTCCTTCCTGAAAAGAAAATGTCAGTCATGCTTAATTGCATTAAATTAGGTGTGATAGTTTAAAACAGCACCAGGTCTTCCTAAAGCTCAACTAAATCACTCAAATTCTCACTTCTTTCTGAAGCCCCAGGTTGGGGCTTTAGGTCATGTCTAAGAAGTGTCCCTGTAGGGAATTAACATGGTTGTATGTGTCCAAGGCACCTAACTTCATTTTCTGACCACGTGTCATAATCATTGTCAAGAGGAATTAAATACCACCATGTGTACGGAGCTCTTCTAGGAACAAGCCAGAACAGCAGACACCTGGTATGGCTCTTCTGTAGAATTCTGAACCAGACAATAGGGTTGGTCACATGCACAAGTGTAGTGATGAATATAAAGTCTTTATTAATTTGAATTTGACTCATTTGGGATCACTAATCATTCATGCCACAGATCTTATCTCATCTTTGAAGAAATAATTGCTGAGAAGAGTAATACCAAAGATTTCACAAAGCAAGCTTACCTACACAGAGAAATATGCTTTCCAAACATAGATGTATTTATTTCTGCATTCATTTATGTATGAATTCATTCATTCAACCTTAGTTCTAAATGTTTATTGAATGCCTTCAATGATCATAGAGGGATGTTAGAGGATCTGAAGTGATACACACTAAAGTAAGGTGAAACAACTATAGTCTTCGAGAAGCTGGTCATTTAGCTAGAGCTTATAGATATTTGTTAATAAAACTGACTTAAACTAATAGGACATATTCTTTCAAAAATTTTTTGACTTGTTTACTTTTGAGTTTAAAGTTTGGTTTTGCAAAATAAAGTTTTATTTTTTATCTAAACTGAGCTGCTTCATTCTAGCTGATATTCACAATTAATTCCAAGAGATGTATTATTTATTATTATGTTGTCTGAATTTTACAGATGCAGGTAACAGATTCTGAGATAAACAGCATTCACAAAAAATGCATATGTATACTGTCCAAATATAGGTATGCATTAATTTTGAGAGCATTTATCATAGTACCAGGTACAAAATATGCATTTAATATGTTGATTTTGCCAATAAAATTTTGAAAGAAAAGAATACTTTATCTCAGTATTGCAGTCAACTAGCTCAGCTTAACTTATAGAATTTTTCTCAATTTATTTTCCATAATAGACTTTGAACTTTCTCAGAATTCTCATTTCATTTTATAGCCTAGTCTCTCTGTCCCATCTGGGTATACACCTGAAAGAGGTGTGAGTCTTAGGAAAGGGGTCATTGTAGCATGTAACTTCTATATTGTTGATAAAGACATTCTCTCTATTAGACATTCTATCTAAGACATTCTGTCTATACTACAGCAGCAAAAGTAAAGTCACTTTTGAACTTTATCTGTTTCTGCACAATTAAGGCATTAAAGGAAGATCTTAATTTCTACTAAGATAAATGAAAATGAAGTCATTTATATTCCTGTCTTAGTTCATCCAGCTATCAATCTACCTGTCTATTTGTCCACCTGTCCAGCCAGACAGCCATTCAGTCACCTATCTATCTATGCCACTAATAACGTCTGTTCAATAAAGTGTCATAAATTTAGGGGTAGAAATACGAGATACATTCACTGCATTAAAAAAAAAACCATAATTGGGGTAGAGGGAGAATAACATAAATCAGACTTGTTATAATTTAAGACAGTAGATAGAGAGGGCAATTTGAATTTAATGAATAACTTGATGACTCAAGAAAGGGAAAAATTCACCTCTAGGAGAAGGCATTTGGATATGCTTTTTGAAATCTAAAGTACCTTAATATTTGTTGAATGAGTGAATGAATGCATAAAGAAAGAAATGAATAATAATTAAAGCACAATCTAAAAATAACAGAATCTTGATAGGAAGAGACACAAGCTTAAGATATCACTGGAGCAAAAAGCAATGTAAGTACTACTGCTCATACTTTTGAAAACACAAGGTAATTGGAAAATTGTGGGTAGTCTAAACTAACAGGAGTGTAGAGAATGTGAAAGGAATCAAAGTCCATTATCACAGTTTGTAAAAATATGGTCCCAGGTTCCGCAACATTCTTCCATCAGAAGTTAGGGTCGGTATACACTTTCCTCGAAACAAGTCAAGCTTGTGACTGCTTTGACCAGTAGAGGACAGTGGAACTTCTGAAGCCAGGTCGTAAGAGAGAGATCATGCAGCTTCTTTCTAGTTCTATTAGGTTATTCACTCTGGTGAACGCCAGCCACCATGTAAAAAATATGACCACCCAAGACTGCTGCACTGGGTGGTGGTCAGGCATTGGAGATGATAGCCCACCTGAACTCCAGCCTCACCTACCAGCCCTGTCAGCAAACCATTTTTTACAGCCCGGGCAGCCCACTGCCACTCCTGCCAACAGCTAACTGCAACCAAATGAGAATTTCCCAAGTGGGCCCTTCCCACCTTCCTGACCCACATATAGTGAGCAAAATAAAATAGTTGTTATTTTACACCACTAGGTTGTGCACTTTTATAGGCAGCAATAGTAACTACACTAGTAACTCCAATAAGATTTTGGTACCAAAAATTGAATCCAGACTCACACAAATATTAAATACCTGGCCAGTCTGGGCTTCTCAAGCCAATCAACAGGCTAGGAAGAGGTTTACTCTGCTGGCTGGGTTGATTGATCCTGACTTTTAAAGAAAAACTGGGATGCTTTACATGCCTAAATTACAGAGGAGAATGTTTAGAATAAAGATCCTCTGAAGTCTCTCCTCTTATGTCCTGTCGTAAAAGTCAACAACAACAAAAAAGCTACAACCCAACACAGGCAGTACTACTAATGTCCCAGTACTACTAGTGTCCCAAATGAGGATTTGGGTCACTCCACCTGGCAAGAAACCACGATCAGCTGAAGTGCTTACTGAAGGAAAAGAGAATTTAGAATGGGTAACAGAAAAAGAAAATGATAAATATCAGCTCAACCACATGATAAGTTGCAAAAATCAGAATCTGCAATAGTTATGAATATTTATTAATTTTCATATGAATATATATGGGTAACACAAGTCAATTCTCTTCCCCTACCACATCCCCCTATTTAACATAGACTGTATTAACAGCTGCCAACATCGTATCTCTTTATTTAAATTACAGATATCAAAAGGGAAGAGTGACTCAGAAGAAAAATAAGCATTGTCCAAAGATGGATAAAGGGACTTGATATCTTTTTTTTAGGGGAGAGGGTCAGACGTTTTTGGTTGTATGTGGCATAATTGCATCATACTGAGTAAAAACACAATTTGGCTGTTGTATTTACTTGGCGCCTTTAGGATGATTAAATGAATGGTTTAAGATGGTATAATGCTAAATTGTCAAGGGATAGACTCTGGTGGCTTTGTGTTATGTCAGCTTAGCTAAATTGGAACTATATTTTCCAGAATTCCCTTCCTATATGCTTCCTAGTAGGCCACAAGAGAAATTAACTCAGGGTTTGGAGAGTGAAAGTGAAGCAGCAGCCATCTCTTTATGCTCAGTAGGTCAAAATGGATCCAGGCATTGTTGAAGCCCACGCACATTGCTGAGTCTGCTGGTTCACCTTGTTTGTGTGAGGCAGTGTTTGTTTCAGCAGCTTCCCAGGTCCTGTTGGAGATCCTCCTGTTGGATCAGTTTCTTTGAATTCTGGGCCAGGTGCATGACCAGTTGTGGAGGAAAGAGAGCCAGCTTATCATGAGTACCATCTCTATCACCATGATTGGAGATTGTGAGAGACAGGTGTGGGTACCAGTTTGTCTTTGGAAGTTCCTGTTTGTTTTCTTCATGGATTCCAGCTTTTCCTTGTTTCCAACTATGTACATTACATTTCCTTCCCAACCTCCAGCCCTGCTGATGATAAGAAGACACCAGATGCAGGGGCAACAGCATTACACTAGATTGCCTAAGTAGCTCCCATGACTGCTTAGAGATTAATTTCCATAATAAATCTCATATTCTGTAATACCCATAGTGATTCTGCTTCTCTGATCAAACACTGACTGTTAAGATTTCAGAAACATATAACAATAGTTTGATGAAGAAAACTCTAGACTTGTATTTTTCTCCTGTCTGTATCATTGATCCACTAAATATATCATGGCAAACATGTTTGCCTCCATTTCTTCATGTGTAAAATCAGAAGATAAACTCAATCCACTCCAGAAATATGCACATTTTATGCATAATCTACATCATTCATTTGTATATCTTCAGTTTTGACAAATCTATCCAATTCGAGTCCTTTTCTGAGATTGCCTTCACCTGGTTATCCTTCCCACAAATTCAAGATCTTCCTTTTCATAAATCTTCTCTTCTGCCTTTTTAAAAAATGAAATATAGGTGACATATAATATTATATTAGTTTCAGGTGTACAACATAGTGACGTGACATTTATATACATTACAAATTGACCACCATAAGTTTAGTAACCATCTGTCACATACAAAGTTATTGCAATATCATTGACTTTATTCCCTGTGCTGTATGCTACATCATTGTGACTTATTTATTCTTTAACTGGAACTTTGTACCTCTTAATCTCCTTATCTATTTTGCCTAACCTCCCAATCCTCACTCCCAACTCCTCTGGCAACCATCAGTTTGTTACCTGTACCTATGAATCTATTTTTTGTTTTTGTTTTTGTTTTTTTTAGATTCCACATATAAATGAAATCATTTGGTATTTGTCTTTGTCTGACTTATTTCACTCAGCATAATGCCCTCTATGTCTATCCATGTTGTCATAAATGGCATGATTTCATTCTTTTTTATAGCTGAGTAATACACCATTGTAATACACAATATATATATACACACTATATCTTCTTTATCCATTCTTCTGTTGATAGAAACTTAGGTTACTTCCATATGTTGGCTATTGTGAGTAATGTTGCAATGAACATGGGAGTGCAGATATCTCTTCTGGCCTGTAAAGTTGCTGCTGAAAAATCAGCTGATAGTCTAATGGGGGTTCCCTTGTACATAACAAGTTGTTTTTCTCTTGCTGCCTTTAAGATTCTCTCTTTATCTCTAAGTTTTGACATTTTAATTGTAATGTGTCTTGATGTACATCTTTTGGGTTCATCTTGTTTGGGACTCTCTGTGTTCTCTGGACTTGGATGTCTGTTTGCTTTGCCAGGAATTTTTAAGGAATTTTTCAGCTGTTATTTCTTCAAGTAGGTTTTCTGTCCTTTTCTCTCTCTCTTCTCCTTCTGAGATCTCTATAATGTGAATGTTAGTATACTTGCTGTTTTCCCAGAGGTCCTTTATAGTATCCTCTTTTTTTAAATAAAAAGTTTTTTAATATTCCAATTAGTTGATTTCCACTACCCTGTCTTCCAGATCACTGATCATTCTTCTACATCCTCTAATCTCCTGTTGATTCCCTGTAGTGTATTTTTCATATCAATTATTATATTATTCAGTTCCAATTGGTTATTTTTTATATTTTCTATCACTTTGTTGAAGTTCACACTGAGTTCATCCATTCTTCTCCTGAGTTCAGTGAACATTTTTATAACTATTACTTTTAACTCTATATCTCGTAAATCACTTATCTCCATTTTATTTCATTATTTATCTGAGGTTTTGTCTTGTTCTTTCCATTGGAAGACATTCCCTTGTCTCCTCATTTTGCATAACTCTCTATGTTTGTTTCTATGTATTAGGTATATGACCCCCAGCCCTGCTGTCTATGAGGCCTGGCTGCAAATGCTACAGATGCATGCTGATATGTAAGGTTGGCTCTGGTGCAACTGGCTGTGACTTTGTAGGGACACCAGTCCTGGCCATGGTTGCCTGCTGGGTGGGGCACTGTGACAGCCAATTTGGAAGGGCAGGTCCCAGGGGAGTGCTGGATTTGGGTGCATAGCGTTAGCTAGGCTGATGAGGAGTAAAAGAAATGGTGCCCATCAGTACCTGGGCCAGCTAGGTGAAAGGAGATTTAAAAAATAAAAAAATGAAAATGGCTCTAGTCCCACTTCTATTCCCAGAGAAAATTCCACCAGCTCCCTGCCCTTCCAGCACACACCCTAAAATTATTCAACAAATCTCCTTCTCATATGACCCAGGCACTTTCAAGGTGTTGCCTCTATGCTGGGGCTTGGTGCAAGTGAGTTTGTTCACAAGCCCTTCAAGGGCAGAGTCTTGGTTTCCCATAGCCCTCTGGCTCTCCCTGATATAAGCCCCACTGGTTAGCTACATATTATGGAGGACTTCTTCCTGGTGCAAGTCCCCAGGATAGGGAGCCCAACATGGAGCTTGGACCCCTCACTCCTGGGGGGAACTCCTGCAGCTGGTGATATTTCTCCACTTGTGGTCACTGCACCAGGAGTGCCTAGACCAACCATGTGTCTGCCCCTCCTACCCATATCAATGTGGCCTTTTCTTTATATCCTCAGTTATAGAAAATCTTTTCTGCTCATCTTCAGGTCATTCTCAGGGCATGGTTCTATACATAGCTGTAGTTTTGTGTATCTGTAGGAGGAGGTGAGCTCAGGATCTTCCTACTCTGTCATCTTGAGCTGGACTCCTCTTCTGCCTTTTTTTTTAAAGCTGTTAATGGTGTCACTCTTTTCCTAGTAGTCCAGACCTCAACAGATGAGTTTAATTCTGCAAATCGTTGTCAGTTTGGTTCTGCAAATCCTTTGAATTTGGGCTATGATATGGCTGTCTCTCATGTGCATTCTTTCCCAATTATCTCCCTATCCCCACACTCCATCCTTCAATCACAGTCTAAATTGAGTTTCTTTCATGAATCTTGCTTAAACTTCCTCAATACACTCCCATACCTGCAAAACAATTCCGCTCTAATATAATCCTTCATTATTCTAAACTCCATAACATAGTTTTTCTCTTATGCAGAGTTTATCATCTGCCCAAGATTTTATTGTTTTATGTATTTATCACCTGTCCTCTACCTCCATCCCAAAAGACTATGGGTAGAGATCATGTTTCATCCTCGAATAAGAAGGCACTAAGTAATTTTTGAATGAACAAATGAATGAATAAATGTAGGAAAAGATGTGGGAAAGGAAAAGAAGTTTAAGAATAAAACGAGTGGAGTACATTGTGGAGTGAAGTGGGTAAATGTTATATCATGCCATGTGATAAATGAGAAGTAGAGTTATGAAACAATAACTGCTGTTTTATCTCTTGTCCTATATATAGAGAAAATAAATGTGCCTATTTCCACTACCCAAAAGAAAGTCAACAAAAAGATTTCTTCCCTACCTGGAGAAAAAATAGATTAGAATTTTTAAAAATAGAATAAAATAAACAGCAGTTAGATGTATTATATATATATATATATATATATATATATATATATATATATATGATTAGAATTTGTATAAAATAGAGTGGAAATATGCTCAATGTGTAAATGTGTAAGTGGTAAGAATACAGAAATTATGGATTCCTCTCTCCACCTCTCCACATAAATTTTGCACAGATGCATAGCCACCTTCAAAGAATAACAGAATATCATCTCACACCGGTCAGAATGGCCATCATCAAAAAATCTAGAAACAATGAATGCTGGAGAGGGTCCCACTGTTGGTGGGAATGTAAATTGACACAGCCACTATGGAGAACAGTATGGAGGTTCCTTAAAAAACTAAAAATAGAACTACCATACAACCCAGCAATCCCACTCCTGGGCATATACCCTGAGAAAACCATAATTCAAAAAGAGTCATGTACCAAAATGTTCATTGCAGCTCTGTTTACAATAGCCAGGACATGGAAGCAACCTAAGTGTCCATCAAGAGATGAATGGATAAAGAAGATGTGGCACATATATACAATGGAATATCACTCAGCCATAAAAAGAAACGAAATTGAGTTATTTGTAGTGAGGTGGATGGACCTAGAGTCTTTCATACAGAGTGAAGGAAGTCAGAAAGAGAAAAACAAATACCGTATGCTAACACATATATATGGAATCTAAGAAGAAAAAAAAAAAGGTCATGAAGAACCTAGGGGCAAGACGGGAATAAAGACACAGACCTACTAGAGAATGGACTTGAGGATATGGGGAGGGGGAAGGGTAAGCTGTGACAAAGTGAGAGAGTGGCATGGACATATATACACTACCAAACGTAAAATAGATAGCTAGTGGGAAGCAGCTGCATAGCACAGGGAGATCAGCTGGGTGCTTTGTGACCACCTAGAGGGGTGGGATAGGGAGGGTGGGAGGGATTGAGATGCAAGAGGGAAGAGATATGGGAACATATGTATATGTATAACTGATTCACTTTGTTATAAAGCAGAAACTAACCCACCATTGTAAAGCAATTATACTCCAATAAAGATGTTTAAAAAAAAAGAACAACAGAGTGCCCATAGGCTGTCTTAAACTTGATCACCTCTGACTTAAGCATGAATAAATGCATTTCCAGACAGTTGCTTACAAAGTCAGTTAGAGTGACCATGAAAGTTCTAATTGTCTTTATGGGATTTTTTTTTTTTTTTACCTCTCTGCCCATGTGACCCACATTCTGTACATTCCCAGACCAACCCCTTTCTTTCATTCAAGACTATAATACTTGCCCATCCTATGAGAGGGCTACTGTGCATGAATATCTTACCATGTTGCTATTTTTACCATGTACTTCTAAACAATGATTAGAAGTACACTGTACATAAAACCCAGATACAATTAGTATTAGTTTGCTAGGAATAATAGCCTTTGGTGATGCTAGATAACTTCTTTTTACTTCCCAGGCCTTTGGCCAAAACACTACTTCTGACCCTGAGAAGATAAGGTTATAAAGAGAAGTCCTCCAACAAACTGGTGCAACTCCACCAAATTTCCTGGGGACATTCCTATGGTAAATCCTTGATAAAGCTAGCAAAATTGCTCCATCCTGTCTGTCATGGATAGAGACACTTTGTGAAGGGGAAAATAAGAACAGACCCTCAGTCCTGCAGGGATTACACCTGGCATAAACTGCTAAAAATTTTTTGATAAATGGTACCTCTCAAGGGTTTAAACAAACCAAGTAGTTACAGGATTCTGTGCTGAAAAGACCAGATTCTGACCTTGAATTATGTCATAGTAATATCAGTCTTAGAGATATTTGGAAGACTAAACTACTTCTCTGGGGTTTTGTTACCATTCCTGTAATCTTCTCTGGAATATTATTCTACCAATTATTTCCTCACTTTAATATTCTCCTCTTCAGGAGTGATGACATCCCTTGAATCTACAGATATGCTCACCTCCTCACTCCTCATCATTTAAAAAAAACAAGAAAAAAACAAAGAAAAGACAACAAAACTTTCCTCTTCATGCTACTGCACCATTCTCAATTTCCCTTCAATATCCCTCCTCAGAATAATCTTCATTCACTATCTCTGTTTCCACATTCTGCTCCTCTGTCACCCACTCTTTGACACTTTGCAATCTGTTTTCTGTTCTCAACATCCTACTAAAATGCTCTTTTTATCATTCAGCATATCATGATCTCCTGTGAAACCTAGTGGCTATGTGCTAGGATCTGAGCCTCATTTCAAAAGTTCACATTTAGGAGATACACACCAAAGGAATGATGTCAGGTTTTTCTTCACAAGACAAAAATGGTCTGGGATTAAAATGCTACAGAGCATAGAGTTCTTATACACATATGCACAAGTAAGTCTCTATCACTGAATCCTCAGTTTCAGGAGATAATCCTTGATACAGTTTTCAAGCTATTTCTCCTATGCACCAGAACTGGATGGTGTGGACCACTTTCTGTTGAATAAGGTTATTGGGCATTCTTGCTCTAGCATCTAAGCATCATCCTGAATGTTCAGTGTTATGACATACACACTGGTATGCACTATATGCTATTTCTTTTTACAGAATTACATTGAGATCATCAGAGTGCATGTTTGGAGGCTTGCCTATAGATGCCTCATGAACTCTTCTTTATCCATATCTGTTTTGTTTTTTGCCATATTTGTGACATTTGTTTAACAGTGGAAAGTGTTAATATCCCCTTCTTTGAGTCTCCAGTTTCTCTTCTTTAAACTTCTCTTGTTACATATGATCACCCAAGGTTGTATAATATCTGAGTAACAATTACCTCTTATTTTATACTCACTCCCTTGACTATTTTATAATTCAGCCATCACCTTTATACAGATTCCTACCTAAATCAGTATCTTACAAAGGCCTTCCCTTTTGAACTGCAGCTCAGATTTCCAACTGCTTACTTGACTTACCCACGTGCGTATACTACTATTTGTGCAAACTATGCACATTTCTCTATCCTCCAAAGGCAGTAAGAAAACCCGACCTCATGTAAATACATGTAAAACAAATTGATTGCGTAGTTCCTTAGAAATTTATATTCAACATTTTCATCATTGATTGGGTGAGACCCCAAGTGACTTTGTCACAAAATCTACAGATAAACGGATAGTGTACCATTGTTATGTATGACCAACTTGTTGTCTTGAAATATTTAGCAGGTTGAAATTATTTGATTTGTATAATATAAGGTGTAATTGGGAGAAAGTTTAAATCCTACTTTTGGTTCTGAAGCATGCGCCCACACGCACACACACACACACGCACACACACACAACTACAGAATATGTTGTCATGGTTGAACAGTATGGCTCAATGTTCTAAAGCAACAAGACTCCTGTCCAATTTAATTAGAAATGAAGTGACCAGAAGGGAGAGCATGACTTTCTCTGTGCTGGATCGATACAACACATCTCTATTAACGTATTTAGTTATAGTTTCTACACTTAAAGATCTTGCACAATTGGAAAGAAGTATTTTATGAAAGCCAAGTAAATGATTAGGAAAAAGGGAAAACAATGCTGAGAATACTTTGCTTGAGGGAGAATCACAAAAGCTCCTTTAACTGATTTCAAATACTTAAAAGGTTTTGATATAGGTCAGGGAGATGTACAGCATACTGAATAATGCTCAAGTGCTGATATCAGGCAATCTTGGTCATGACCTTCCATAGTTGTATGAAATTTGAGCAATTCATTTAAATCTCCAACCTTTAGTTCCTACAACTTCATTAAACGACTGGAAGAATTAAAATGAGAAATATAGGTGAAGTCCTAGGCATTGTGCCTGACACATATTAAGTGGTCAATAATTGTTAGTTATACTTATCAGTGAGTGAAATAGCTTAAAAAAGTTTTCATAAAAAAGTATAGTTTGTATGTACATAATTGGAAAGTTTAACTTCAAGAAATTTCTCTTGATAAAGTTCAAGATTATCTTCATCTCAACAACTTCTCACTGCTTTTGAGGGGATTAATGAATTGTATTATACAATATCTACTGTCTGTTATAATTCTAATCTATTATGATTCTCCAGTGTTAGTTATCTAATATATTTTTTGGAAGGAATGAGTAGATAAACATAATAACAAATCCAGTGAGAGAAATGCCCTTGCCCTTTTGATGCCTCTTAAACTGTACCACCACACAAAGGAGGCCATTGCTGCCTTCAGATGCAATCTGCTTAGGTAGGTTTGAACTCAATGGTAAAAATATCTTTTGCCAGTCTTTATGATTTCTAAGCTTTTGAGAATAACTTCTTCTTCTAGGATCTGTATATCCTCAGTGGTATGTTTTGACACCTCCTAGGAGCTTTTGTGTTTTCATTTCAAACCTGTGATGTTAGAAAGAAGCAAATAAATGGATAAAACTAAGTAACAACATAAGGAAAAAATATATTTTTTATATTTCTTTAATTTTGTATATATATGATGGATGTTCACTAACCTTACTGTGGTAATCATTTCATGATGGATGTAAGTCAAATCGTTATGCTGTACACCATAAACTTACAGTGCTGTATGTCAATTATATCTCAATAAAACTGGACAAAAGAAATAAAAATTTCAAATGTATAACAAAATTGAATCATTTTCCCAGAAGAAGCACCTAGAAAATAAAAAAAAACTTCATAAATTGTCCATACTGAATAATAAAATGTTGAAAGCCAACTTCAAAGAGTAAAAACAAACAAACAAACAAAAAAAACTAAGTAACAAGAAAAAATTACCCCTCACATTTAACTACCACTCTCCTTCAGAAACTGGAAATCAGCATTTAAAAGATCACCTAGGAGTGATAGGTGATTTTGATGAAATCAAAGGTAGGAGTTTTTGATGAAATCATCAGCTCTTACTGACATATCAGTATTTCCTCCTCACGATAAGAATACACAGGCCAGTAAAATAGTCAAAGCTTTTATTTATAAAGTTTTATGTCATTTTACAGTTAGCTTGGGAGAAATTAAAATTTGACATAAGTAACACAGAAGTAATACAGTGGAAGCAATGGAATCAAATTTGTTATGATAATTATTAGTGTGAATTTATGTATGTTTTCTTCATGTTGTTTTCCCATTGTTCATTGTTCCTAGCCTATTTCCATAACAGTTGTCTGGGGTATTGTGTCTGTATTATGCCTCTTTTGACTATCATTATGCATGAACTCCTCATTGCTTCACAGGGGAAAGTGGACTATTTTATTCCAACTAAATGCTACAAAAGGGATAATTAACCTAATTTTTTTTTTCTGCTTGAGAATCGCATCACATTACATATGAAAATTTTTAACTTGGGTATCAGGGAGCTCCATTAAGCATTCAACCATGCAGGATGGTGACAAGTGGTGTGAAACATCATTAGAACACATTTATTTTGGCTTCAGTGATTCTCTCAAATTATTTGTTTGTTCTTGATTGACTTCATTGTTGATAGTGTCAGAAGAAGAAATATTCACCACATCTTCAAAATTCACTGTATTTCTTTTCTACCTTAAAAAATTTTTCTTTTTATGGAGCCTGGCACTCACTCATATCAGTATATTGTTTTCATCTGCATAACGATTAATAGTAATTTACTAAATCTTGATCCTGATGGAATTTCAGTAATTCTTTAGTGCAATAACTTGTAGCTGAGTGAAAAACACCAACCCTGTCAAAAGCAAATGATTTAGCATATACGGAAGAATCTCTCTGTCGGCTTCCAAATGTAAGTACGTTAAGATACATCCTAAAAGCACAGATTGCCTTTAAAAGTTATAAAATATAGGAAATAGGAAGAAAAGACAGTATGGGGTATATTCTTTATACATATCCTTTCACATTCTGGCTTATGAAAATTACTAGTTACTTTTCAAGGTTCCATATTTACAAAAAAACATAGGAGACACTAAAGTAAATATGGACATTACCCCCAAATGTTGAAAATATGCCAAAGTAACTACACAGTTGTTTTTGTTGCTTTTAATCCCAGTAAAATTTTCAAATTCTTTTCAGGCTGTTACTTTAATTGAAAGTAGAGGTCAGCAAACTATGGCCTACCACCTGTTTTTGTAAGCAAAGTTCTGTTGGAACATAGCCTCATGCATTCACTTATATGGTATCTCTGGCTGTTATCCTGCTGCGGTGGCAGAGTCCAGTAGCTGCAAGAGACTGTATGGCCTACAAAGCCTCAAGTATTTACCATCTGGCTTTTTACAGAAGAAGTTTGCTGATCTTGTCTTAAAACTTTCTGATGGGAGAAAATTTTCCTGGAATAGCTTGAGGAGTCACCATGTTCTCTAACTTTAACAAGATGGTAGATTCCCAATATCACTAAGTATTTTTACCCTCTTCTTAATTTTTTAAAAAGAGATTTTTTTTAGTGAACTTTATATTGAAATATAGCACACATGCCAGAAGAGATGAAAATGAAAATGATAAAAATGATAGAAAATAAGTCTTGGCGAGGATATGGAACAGCTAGAATCTCATACGTTGCTAGTGATTGTGAAAATCAGCACAGCCACTTTGGGAAAAAAATGTTTGGCAATATCTAGTAAATCTGAACATATACATACTCTATGAGCCAGAAATTCTGTTTCTAGATATATACTCAACAGTTTACTGATATTCTCCAAAAGACATGTATTAGAATGTTCATAGCAATGCTATTTGAATTAGCCAAAAACTGGGAACAGCCCAAACACCCACTAACAGTAGATTGATAATGTAACATGTAATATATTTGCATAATGGAATACTACACAATGATAAAAATTAAACATCTATAATTCCACACAACAGTGTGAATAAATCTCTCAAATACAATATGGGCTGAAAGAAGCAAGATACAATATTGTACACATTATTCCTTTTATATAAATTATATAAACAAGGAAAAGTAATCCATTTTGTCAGAGGTGAGGATAGTGGTTACCTTTGGGGTTGGTAGTGACTGGAAAGGAGCACAAAGGAGGTTTCTGAGATACTAGTACTGTTCTGTTGTCTGGCAGCTGGTTACATGGTGTGTTTGTTCTTTAAAATTTATGGAGGTATATACTTATAAGCATTGTAGTTATGTATAATTTTTTAAATAAAAAAATAGTGTATCCCTGGAAATATCATAGGTTGGTACCATCTTCAAAGACTTGAAAACCATATATATATGACGATTCTTTTTGGCCCATACAGGAGAAAAATAGGCTCTTAGAGAATGACAGTGTATTATCATAAACTTGATCAGGTCTTGATTTCAGTTGTTGCTACTATTTCAGATACCGCTTCTTTAGTTGGACTAAATCACCTCAGGCTCTGGCTTCTGGTATGCAGCTATTGATCTGGCAAAAGCTGTTTTCTCTATATTGATTAGCAAAGACCACCAGAAACAATTTGCTTTCATCTGGCAGGACAGCAGCACACCTTCATTGTCTTACCTCTGTCTCTTTGTCTTAATCTAATACCCAGCAACTTTGATCAACCTGCCATCCCACACATACTGGGGACATCTATTTGTTGTCTTACCTCTGGCTCTTTGTTTTAATCTGGTACCCAGCAATCTTAATCAACTTGCCATTCCACATATATTGGGGACATATGTGTGGTCTACTATATTGATGTTATTTTATTGTTTGAAAATGATAAACAGGTTTCCTGGGTGCTTTTATAAGACACAAGTGTGCCAGAGGGTGGGGAAGATTATGCCTCATGAAAACTCTTGCACTGCTTCCTTGGGAAGTTTCTAGAGTTCCAATGGCAAGGCTTATGTTGCGATATTATCTTCTAGTGAAAACAGTGTTACACATTGTACTCTCAACACTAAAAGCTTGGTGGGCATTTTTTTGTATTAGAGGCAGTATATAGGATGTCTGAATGTGCTCTACAATCCATTTAATATCTAATCCAGCTTTGAGAGGATGCCAGAGCAAGAAAGTGTTCTGAAGATGGTTCTAGATACAGTGTAAGCTGGTCTACACTGGAATTTTCTGACCCAGCATATCCAATGGTACTTAAAATTTTTGTGGTTGTTAGAAATGCTATCATATCTTTCGAGGCCCAATAATAGAATTATAACACAAATGCTTTGGATTTGGGGGAAAAAAAGTCATGCCTTCTTCAAATAACTGTTCTATTTTTGTGAAAGAGATTCAGCTTTACTCCTGAGCCCTAGGAGGTCCAAGAAGCCCCTCCTCAAGGGGTATTTTCCCTCTCATCATGCCATAATATTGGGCGGGTATAGCAGCCCAAGACCAAATGCATCTTAAATTGGGCTAAGCAGCTCCTAAAGGGGCAAAGAGATTGCAAGTGTAGGTGACTCTTAGGATCCCCTGTGTGTATGTGTGTTGCTTTGCCTATCCTTAAAGTACATATATGACCTCAGAAGAATTTCCCAAGATCTGTAGACAGAAGTTTAAAAACTAGTGCTACATGTAATGGTGTTAGAAGTCAGAACAGTGTTTAACTTCGGGAAAGTATTAATAGGATAGCACACGGGACCCTCTGGCGTGTTAGCAATATTTGTTATCTTGATATGGATGAGTTATGCATATATGGTAAAACTCACTGAGTTAAACACTTAAAATTTGATTTGCTCAAGTAAAAAAAATTAAATGTTAGAATGAGAGATCAGAGAGAGTTTTCACAAATCTGCTCCTCATTTCTATATAATGGGTCTAGCTAAGATGTTACGATTGGATAATACGTTTTAAAACATGGTTTTTAAAAATAATAAAAGATCACAGCCATGGTATAGGGTCCCCAAGACAACCTCCAGGTTCAATGATTCGCTAGGAGCACACACATAACACAGCATAATGTTGTACTCACAAATATGATTTATTGCAGCAAAAGGATACAAAGAAAAATTAAAGAGAAAAGGCACATGGAATAAAGTCCATAGGAAACCAGGCACAAGCTTCCAAGAGTCTTGTCCCATTGGAGTCACACAAGATGCACTTAATTTCTCCAACAACGGATGATAACAACACATGTGAAATACTCTTTACCGGGGAAGCTCAACAGAGACTCAGTTCCCAGAGTTTTTATTGGGGGCTTATCACTTATGTATCTACTAGATATGTAACAAAAGTCCAGACTCTTAGGAAAAAAGCAGGTGTTCAGAATAAACCACATGGTTTGGACAAACAGTATAGGTACAGTGAGCCATTCTTATCAGGTAATGGTGGGAACCCTTCCCAAAATCCAGGTCCCCAGATATTAGCCAACCAACCTTGCAAGCAGGCCTTTCTAAAGATAGCAGTCTCAGGCTTGAAGAGTTAACTATTTTCTGCATAGCAACAGAATACGGGCAGGTCCACTACAGTCTCCAGTACTTCAAGAATGGAGGTTTGATTTAGTCTACTAAGTAAGAATCATGACTAGCTGAGCTGGTGGATGAAGGGTAAGGATACTCAAAACATGTGGTAGAAAACAGAAGATAAAATATCAATTATGGCCTCATGATCAATTTCAGAAAGGAGGAAATTAGTAGTTGTGGATGTTCTTTTCCTGCCATTATAATAAAGTTATTGTTGATTTAATCCATAGATTAAATTGTATTTTTATGAATGTGGGTTGTAACTAAATTGGAAGAAGTTATCATCACACAGAGGATGGGACTTGGGGTCTCCTCTTTGAAAGGAAGTAAGCAGATTTTTATTTTACAAGAGTTGATTGCATGATGTTAAGCAGAGGCAAGTTGTTCTAGGTCTTTTTTGTTTGCAAGGATAATATGGTTAGAATGTAGATGCCGAGTAACCAAAGTAGGGAATTATGCTACTTTTTTTCTTGGCAAACTTATCCCTTTATAGACCTTCCCCTTTTCTGATGGGCTGAATATGTGGGCCTACATTCTCAGAGTCTCTTCTCTCTAAGGATCTGAATTCTGCCACACTTTTCCAAGGAGATGTACTCTCATAAGAACTGAAAGGGGAATAGGGGTCAGAAGCCATTTTCTAAAAGCAGTAACATAGAGGGATGGGCTCCTGCAACTGTGAGGATTTGCAGAAGGCTTTATGTGTTTCCCTGAAAGTAACATGCTCCGTTGCCAAGGCGTCTGATTTCAGAAGTAGTTCCCACAATCCTAACTAGCGTAGGAACAGCAATTTCTTTCTTCTTAGCACCACAGTGATGGTGGTAAATCTCAAAGCTAGCAGTGGTCCCTGCTGTCTGTTTCTCCTCTAGCACTTACACTGGTTTTGTAAACACCTAATCCCCTACATTAAATTCTTTCTGCTTATAAAGCCAAGTGTGGCTTCTGCTTTACTTGACTTTCTGTCTATGCATTTTTTTGGTTATAAATTCTAAAATCTTGTGTCTTCCCCAAATCAACACAGTTATTTCTATATTTACCACAGCAAGAGAAAATAAAGACAAGAACATCATGCAGGGCTTGACCCAGAAATGACATCACTTTCACTCAGATTTAATTGCCTATAAATAGTCATATCCCCCTGCTCCCCATCCACAAACAACAGGGACCCAGTGAGGTGTAAGCTTCAGTATGCTTAGAAAGGAATGGAGAACTAGATGTTTATGAGCATGACATGTGAATATGTGGGGAGAAAAATATTCCAGATAAGGATAAAATAAATTACTAGGAACCTGAGGCAGGAAAATATCTGACATATTCAATGACCAGTGAGGATGCCAGTGTGGTTAGAACTGAGTGACTGAGAAGAGAGTCACAGGAGATAAAGTCAGAGGTAATGGTGGGTCAGATCACAAAGTGATTCCAAGGTCCTAATGAAGATTTAGACTTTTAATCTGAATAACTCGCAAATATACTAGAGAGTTTTAAACCTAGGAGTGACATGATATGACCTGTATTTTAAAATTGATTTGCTTTTGTCACTCTGGCAAGGAGACAAGCAGTTTGTAGTTTACTGACATAATCCTGATGAAAGATAATGACTTATACCAGGGTGGCAGCTGTGGAAGTAGTGAGGAGTGGTGCGCTTCTGTGTATATTTTGAGTATGTAGTCACAGGATTAATTGATGGACTGAATGTGCTATATGAGAGAAAGGAGTGAATTAAGGATGACTTCAAGTTTTTGGCCTGAACAACAGCAGGGATAGAGTTGCTTTTAACTTGGGTGGCATCGTCTTCAGAGGAAGCAATTTGGGGGGAGATTAGAAGCTTGGTTTTAGGTGTGTTATGTTTGAGATGAAAATTCCAAGTAAAAAGATTAATATATGAGTTTGATGTGCAGGACTAAGATATATTTTAGAGAGGTACATTTTGGAGTCATCAAAAATTAGATAACAATTAAAGACATGAAACCAGGTGGGATCACCTGAAGAGTGGACATAGACAGGGAAAAGTAAAAGAGCAAGGACTGAGCCCTAAGATGCCTCCACATTAAGAAGTTGTGGAGATGAGGAGGTACCAGCAAAGAGACTGAGAAGCAGAGGCCAGTGAAATAAGAGAAGAGCAAGACAAGTAGGGTATCCTAGAAACCAGGTGAGGGAGATGTTTCAAAGGGGAGAATGAATAGATAAGTGATGCTGCTAGTCAAGTAGCAAGAGGCTTGAGAATTGACTTTTAGCTTCAATGATATGAAGCATCTTGATAATAGCAATTTCTATGAAATGATGTGAGTTAAAGCATGATAATAGTTTTCCATACACATTTTATGCTTTCCAAATATTTTACCATCATTCTTTTTCCTCTTCATTAAAGAAGTCATCTTAATTCCTTATTCCAGGTTGCTGACTCTACTCCTTACTGTATCTCATTTATTATTTCTTAACAGTGTAAGTTTTGTCTTGAATTTGCTTTCTTCTTTTATTCTTGTTTCATGTTCTTTAGGTTCTTTTCCATTCCTAGAGGATATAAACTTAATTGGCCTACATCTTTCTTCTGTTTCCTGAAGGTATATATTTTTTCTAGAACATATTTTTTAATCTTTCCTTTCTTCCTTATTCCTTTCCCTTTCTGCTGTCATTCTGTCTGCCTGCCTACCTTTCTTAGTGATTTTGAAGAGTTGCTTTTCATTGTATCTAGCTTGTTCATGAACATCTCTAGTTGGAATTTTTATTTGCCTAAAAAAATAAAAATGGTTAGATAGTGCTTGAAATCTGTTTCCTCTTTGCCCAACTTGTCTGGTTCTTACTTACGTTCAGCTTCATCAATCTAAGATGAAAGTAGAATCAAATTAATTGCATCCTACACTTCCTTTTATAGCAACTATCAAAAAATAGCTCACAGACAGCAGTATACACTCTGCTTAGTTAAAGACTGTCAAATAATGGAGAGAACATGGATTATATTATTATGGTATAACACTCAAGTCACCTGAATCACTGTAGCACAGCTTCTCCTGAGTGAAATAAGGTATTAGATTCAATTATTTCTAAAGCCACTCTGGATGAAAATTTCTATTTCTGATTACTTTAACATATGATGACATAGAATGGAATATTCCATTTATTTTCAATTCCACAAATATTTTATTACATTTTTCAATATATTAAATCTTAAGGACACCAGTGCACTTTGTTCTGGTTAAAAACTTACTTTACAGAGAGAGTAATATAAGAATCAGAGAAGATGGCTGACTTTTACATATAAGGCATTATAATACCCTAAACTTTCTTTTTTCTCATCACCAAAACATTAAAGCACAAATATCACTCAACGGTTTCACTCATAGAGAACAATTTTTTAGTCCAGTTACAAAAAGTTATGATTAAATGCTAACCTATTTGTAGACATATTAAGTAGGTGTAAAAAATTTTTTTTATTTAAAAAAAATTATAGTTAAGGAAAATAAGCCATTCACTTGACTGACACTAAACACAACTGTATTATTTGAACATCATATTAACTTTTCCTTAAATACCTTCAAAAACTACCACTAATTTTATTCTAATTTTCAGTGCACAGTGAGTGACATGAGTGTAATTTTCTGATTGAAAACACAATGCACTTCCCTCTCAAGGTACAAATGCACTTCAGTTTTCAAAACAGCAGAGTGAAATCTTCCTTCCTAAAACTTTGGAGCTTATTGCAATTATAATGAAATAGGCAAGGTGACTTTTGTTTAAGTGCACGTGTGACTTTGGAGAACTGCTTTGGAATGAATAATATTTTCATTTTTCTGCTTCTCAACAGCAGCTACCTCCTTTCTAGGATATAAATGCCATCTGAACCAGTGACTTATTTCCAGTCAGATAGCAAATGTAGACTGAATTCTTGTAGTTAGGTAAATAGAAACCCAAATATTTTCATACAGATTAACAACATAAGGATTTATTGTAGCATGAGAACAGAGCATTATCTTTCCGATATTTATTTTTAAATGTAATAAACAGATCCCAGTGACTGCCACTAAATTAATTCTTGGATCCACTTACTAGTCCTATGATAAACACTAACAGTAAATTTCCTAGAATTGTGGGGAAATTCAATAATTTCATTTATACTGATTGAGATAATTTTGGAATGATCATGTCAGCCACTGATCACTTCATACCTCAGCATTCTTTAAAGCATCCAAGTATATTAGACTGTACTAAATATTATCCATAGGTATAGATTTAGCAGAAGATGTTGATTTGGTACAGAAATTTGTTTTTGTACTGTGTAGCTAACACAAATATTGATAAATATTAGAGGTTTTAATAGAGCCCTGAAGTGGGAGTCCAAAGTTGGTTTTGAATTGTGACTCCTGCGTTGACCAGTCTTGGGAGAGTCACTTGACTGTCCTCAGTCTCTGCCTTCTCCTTGTAAAGATTATACTATCTGTCCTAACTAGGTCATTAGGTTTGTTAATGAGAGCCATGGCAGCACTTCCAGGAGATTTTATGAAGAAATGTCTAGTCTTTAATGGAAGTATCACTATTAAACAAGGTGATGAAACTATTACAACTGATACCATAGCCTACATTAAATGACATTAAAATGCCAGACATTATACCAAATGACGTTTGGTATAATGGAAAGAAAGAAATCCACAGATATAGGGAGAAAGAGAGCAGTAGTTTGGGGTAGATTCAATATATTGAAAAAAGTTCTTTTTATCCCCTTTGTCTTCCCCCATAGAGGGAAATCTGGTTCACTTTTACATTTCCAATTCTATATTCTGTATAAGGCAGTCCTTGGACAATATTTATTTTGAAATGAAAAAAAAGTAATTACCATTAGAATAGAAGTGTAGACTAGAGGACAGAGGGCCTCCTGCAACAACTGCTGTATGTTTGTTCTCTGCAGAAACAAGAAAAAGCCTGGATAATGCCAGGGTATGAGTTCCATAGTCTTTGCAAGGACTTCAAAGCAGCTTTATTCTGCCAGACAATCCTAACGCTGTGGGGTGTGTGTGTATGTGTGTGTGTGTGTGTGTGTGTGAGAGAGAGAGAGAGAGAGAGAGAGAGAGAGAGAGAGATTGAATATAAAATAAAACTATTATCTATCCTTAACTATTACACAATTATGTAACAATTATGCATTTGATCAGGTATGTATCAATTAACTTTATTTTAGGTATAAGCAACTCAAATTGTTGCTATCATGTCATTCAGTCTTCCAATTTCATCAGGTGAAAGAATATCTGCTAATAACATTTAAAAATGGAAGAAGTGTTAGATTTAATGGAAATCAGTGGTTCTCAGGATGCTTTACATACCTAGCCTAAATTTTTTTGAGGACTCAAAGAGCTTGTGTTTATACAGGTTTATCTATTCCTATTTATCAATTAAAAATTAAAACTGACAACTTTTTAGAACAGAAAACTATAAAAGCGTTCTTTCCACTTGCTGTCACAGAGGTGGTATTATGCATCATGTAGCCTCTGGAAATTCCACAGACACTCAGAATGAAAGTGAAAAAGGAAAGTATCTTGATGTTATTTTGAAAATATTTTTTACCTTGTGGACCCTTTAAAAGGTCTCGGTGACACCTAGCATTTCCTGAACCACACTTTACGAACAATTGGTGTAAATCTTTCTCCCTTTATCTGAACTGCACACATTAACCTTAACAGAAGAAGGAATGTATATTTTGATTTCTCAGTTAGATTACAGCTCCTGGAGGAAATATCTTTGTTTTATGCTTCTCTCTGCTGCACAGTAGTAGGCATCCAACCATCCAACAATCTCAGTTCATTTACTCTGTGTGCCTTGCTTTAATACTGTCATCAATTTGTCAATAAGACGATTATCATAGACACTGGGAACTATTTAAGCGACCTTGTTATGGTAAATGAATATATCAGTCACATTAACAAGTTCATACATTTCTTATTGACACCGTGAATTTGATTACTTTTAAGAGTCAGGTGGTCTCCAAGAGTACAAATATCCAAAAGCAATGCCATCGTATGCTGCAAAAGGCCACTATTCTCCAGTCGGTTTTTCTTCTTAATCTGTTTCCTTTAATAATAAACACCCTGGAAATTGGACTTGATATTATTGAAAAAATAAACAAGAAACACTTGTACTGTGAGTGAAAAGACCTGCCTTTAAAACGATATTTTAAGGTCCTTTTTTTCTGAGCTTTTTTCCATAGGAGTTTTGTTGTATAATTACTCAGCTCTAAACACAGCTCTCTCAACCATTTTAGTCACTAAAGCCAAGTTTTTGAAGGAGGCATTTATCAAAATTACTAAGCTCAGGATGCTGAAATGGATTCTTAAAAACTGCTATCATAATTTGGCCTAAATCTGTAGCTTTCTAGCATTCATAGTGTGCATGGGGTTATATTAGTGGAAACATTAACTGAAAACCTGGCCTCAAGTTAGAACTTGATGTCATCATAAGTAACCTGAAATAGCTTAAGCTATAGTTTTCTCTAGAAGGTAATTATAATAAAAGCTACCATGGGTTGTGTAGCTTAATAAAATATGCTAGGAACTGTGTTCAGTTCTTAAATATCTCCATTGTAATTGATTCAGTCATCCTGGGATGTAGCTATCATCATACCCATTTCATAGATGAGGAAACGAAAGTTCAGAGAGACTGAGAACCATAGCAACGTCACCCAGCTAAAAAGTGGCAGAATCAGGATTTGAACTACCGTTTGTTTGACATTAAAGCTGTGTTTTCAAATAAATGCCCTGGTGCAAAGAAGTTAAGCAATTATACTGATCAGGAGAACTTCAGTTAGTAGTAGCAAATAAACCCATATTTGCAATGTCTATAATGCAACTAAACTTTGTTGCTCACTCATGCTATACGTCCGTCATGGGGCAGCTGTGGGCTCTGCTCATGTTGTCCTTACTCAGAAATGCAAGTTAAAAGGGGTCCACCCTTTGGATTATCAGTGTTTGCTGTGCCAGGGAAAGGGGACATGGAGAATTGTGAACTGACTGTTAAAGGCTTCGATTTTATTTGCCAAGGCAAACGTCCACACCTAACTTTGAGGGGTTGCGGAGGTGCAATCCTCCTGTACTCTGGGAAGAAGAAAAACCATAATCACAGTACATTTTTTGAATTTTTGAGTAAAATGCCACTATTTCTCCAAATGTCAGGTTTTTTGATACCACTAGAAATGAAGAATAAAATTGTTTGGTGGTTTGTGATTATTTTTGAGGCGATAGACACTTGCAATTGTAAGTTTTCTTCCTTCTTTAGAAACTTCAGGGATAAGTAATATCTAGAAAATATAAAATATCCAGAAAAATAATTGGCAATGCTTATACCTCCAATTTTTATTAACATGTTTAGAAGTACAGTGTTTATATTATTTCAATATGATAGTTACACTATTGCACATGACATTGTTAGAAATTATGGCTTGCCTTTTGAAAGAAGCTACTACTTTATTAGTCCTTCAAAGAAGAAGCTCTTTGTGATTTAAGAAATCCATGTTTTTTCATGTCTCCTTTCTCAGCCCTTAACTAACGTCACTTCAGTCTGTATCCAATCTACCCCTCAGTTCGTATCAAAGCTCACAGTTCGTATCAAAGCTCACGAATCACTGTAACACATAATCTTTTCATCTACAAAGAAGGAATCTCATTATATCATTGAAGTTGTAGCCAAGTTCATTTATTTATTATAATTAGAGAATAAGTTATTGGTTTGAAGAGAATGGATAGGACATGGTACAGCATGGAAAATTCTCGGGCTTTTTGCCTGGTGATTTGTGTTAAAACCTGTTCCTCTTGCACCCACAGAGGTGAGGAGGGACAGAGGCCTGCCACCCCAGCACATGATTATTTCTGGATGGATTCACATGCAACTTTGAGGTGCACTATATGGAAATGGCCCTTTTTAAGTGACAAAGACTGCTTTCATGCGTGGTTGTCTCCTCTACCATAATTTTGAAAATCATCAGTGACAGGTAGCTGGTATCTAATCCCTGGAGCAGACATTTGACAGTCAGCCCAGGCAGAAACCCCTGCCCCCAGAAGTCAAATATATCTTGGCCCACCATTTTGAAAAGACTGTCATCCTGCCTCATGAGGGAATCTAAATAAATAGATCCATGTCAGCCTTCTTGTGAAAGGATGGGTGGAGGCTGACACAGTAAGCAGTCTGTGCTGTGGTAACTTGTTGTCCAACTGTGCAGAAGCTCCTACCAAGGCCGACATATAGATGAGTCACTCCAGGCACTCTGTTAATGGCATGAACCAAGAGTTATGATGGATATAGAATTTACATTACAGAGATATAGAGGTTAAAGTTTTGTTGGTAAAATATTAGCATTTCTGAAACCAGAACAAGTACTACTATCAAATAATTTTATCTTTTAGATAAAATATAAAATATGTTTTAACATTCTACTTCATGTGGAATAGATGCTACCCTTATTTAGTTCCTTTGAACAGATCGGCTTGAGAGCCAACGAAGCTTGAGCAGCCATGGCAGTGCTATCAATTCCCAGTTCTCCACCATCCACTCAGGAACATCATTGGAGCTACAAACATCCTGAGTCCTGGGTTTCCTCCTTGCTGGTATCTCAGTGTCTCTCACTGCTACTTGGCTAAAGTCAGTTCTCTTCTACTACTATCTGTCTCTTATGGCTCTGTGCTCTTCCATAAAGAGGCAGTGTCCTTCAGTGACCACAGCCAATAGGAACAAAGTCAAATCTTAAACAAAAATTGCCAGTACCCTGACAGCTATTCTGCCACCACTTAGATCTCCAACTTCCCTTCTTGCTAAAATTGTATTATTCACTGCCTCTTCTACTTGCTGGCTGCCAGGATCTCTGAAGTTCTTGAAGAGTGCCTCCTCTTCTCTAGCAATAAATACTGCCCTAAATAAATTGTTCTCTCTCCTCCAAGTGACCTCTCCCAAATTTTAAGTCCCCATCACTGAGTCTGGGGAGAGTTCCTAGAGACTAGACATAAGGCATTGAATGACACCAGTGTTGTATTGGAACATCACTTCTCCCTGTAGTTTCTGTATCCCACAACAAATTCCTTAAATCTATCCTACAGCATGATGAGTTCTTGCTAGCCTGGGACCCTCCTCCAGAGATTTAGACACATTGGTTGCCTTTTTCATTTAGATTTGATATTTCCATTGAGATAGAACGTATTTATTATTACCAAAACCCCCTTGACTTTTTCACCTAGGAGAGCCTTCACGTGCAAATGAGAAAACTGAAGGCTTGTTCTGTATCACTGAGTTTTCACGGTAAGTTTTTGATTATGTAATTAAATATAATACTTTATAGGCATGTATATAGCTATCATATTTTAAAATAACGAATAGGGCTTCCCTGGTGGTGCAGTGGTTGAGAGTCCGCCTGCCGATGCAGGGGACACGGGTTCGTGCCCCGGTCCGGGAAGATCCCACATGCCGCGGAGCGGCTGGGCCCGTGAGCCATGGCCGCTGAGCCTGCGCGTCCAGAGCCTGTGCTCCGCAACGGGAGAGGCCACAGCAGTGAGAGGCCTGCGTACCGCAAAAAAAAAATAAAAAAATAAAATAAAATAATGAATGAAGTCTGCCTTCACTCACTCAACTATTTCACCATAAACTTCCAAAATTTTCCCAATATTTTGCCATATTCAAGACACCACATTCTAATGTGCACCCCTAGGCTCTGAAAGTCACGTTTCCCACTATCCTAAAAGTAACAAATATGTCATAGCCATAGACCAATTTTTTTTAATGGTGAAACACTGGAACTGCTAAGCTTAAACAATATGCCATGTTATAATTAAGGAAGTAGAAAATAGGCAGTGATCAAGTACTGCAATAAAAATCAATTAATGTAAAAAAAAATCAATTAATGTATCTATTCAATCTTCCCAAGAGCCTCCACCAGCCTAAATGAAGTAAGGCAAAGTGAAAATGGCAAAATCTAAAATCATGGGTCTCCACAGTTCTAAGGCTTGCCTATTTCATCCTACTATTTAGTCTGAATATTAATTGTCAAGAAACAAACAAACAGGATACTACTATAGACTCAGCCCTTACCTCCTTCTTTTCATTCATTTCAAGTCTCCTTCATTATACCTTTTCTCAAGTGCCAGTGGTAGAGAATATCGCCATGAGCTCTTAATTGAGAGCTAATTAAAATTTCAGGTGCCAGTTGGGAGTTTCACATTCCTTATTTCACTAGTTTATCCATGAATATAAAATTTATGTCTGAAGTAGTTCATTTTCTCTGTCATTGTCTGTCATTCTATTCTGCCATGGCTCTGAGGGGTATCGCTTTTAGGGAACAGTCAGCTTTCAAGGAAAAGGAGGGCTCAAGATGTCACACTGGTTTCACTCAAAATCCAGTTGTCAGGCTCACACACCTCAGTTGTAAACTTCACTGGGATGTGTGCAATTTATTATTTTAACTGATCTAGAAAGGGCTAATTGTAATCAAGGGTATTTTCGTGTGCCTACTAAGTGTTAATTGCTACCAATGGCTTTGCCGGTGATTGAATCCTGGAATGAAGTCTAGAACAAACTGTCTTTGGAAATACACAGAGCCTCAGAGCCAGTGGCTGATTGCTCTGCAGCCCTTCAGTCCCCTTGGCTCCCGGGGGTTTTGGCTGGCTTTGGCCCCTCTACAGTGTATCGGCAGCCCTCTCAACTGTGACCGGTGCACTGCTTTTTTTTAACAGCTTAAATGGTAGATGCTAATGACTTTGCAGTCTTGCAGTTCTCCCAGCAGGTTTTGGTTCCTCGTATTGCTTTAAGCACAATGTACTTTGAAAACATACATAAATTAAGGCTACAATTCCATCTCCAGGCTTTGGCATGTTTTACTTGTCAACTTTTCAAAAAGCAAATGGCTGATGTAAGGCATTCCAGCAGACTGGGGTCAGAGTATTTCCCCACTCTGCTTCCCAACTATGTCCTGGACCTTCTGTCTTTAATCCATCTGTTGCTCTTTTCTTACCCTACATTTTCACCCTCAACCCAAAATTCACAGCCTTTTTTTGTTTACCTTTTAACTCTCCCTTTTCCCTGTCATTGTTTTGTCTGATTTATGGCTTGGTTCTCAGAGCTGAAAGTGGCCACAATTTCACACTGATGTTTTTCCATTTTACACACATATAGGGAAAAGGACCAGGCGATGGTTTCTCTGGGTAAAGGACTTTGGGGTAACTGAGTATTCTTTTCGTTCTCTTCTCATTGAAAGGGCAGTGATTGTTTCATTGGTAACAAAGTTTTGAGAATTAATAAGAGATGCTGGAGATGCAAAGAAAACCCGTGCTCTGTAGGGTATCAGTTGGGCCAGTTACTTTCTCACCTGTGGCTGGACCTACTACCATTATGTAAAGGAGTGAGTGGGAGCCAGAGAGAAAGTGAGATGGAACTTAATTTCCTCAAGGAGCTTTGGGCTCACTGCGTATCTCAGATCCTCGAGAGCTTTACTCAATGTGGTATTTTCCAGTCAGCCAGAGTAGCCAGTCATGACATTTAATTCTGAAATTCAGAAATGATGGTTTTCATTAAGCCTCTATGAGTAGGAAATATTCTGTATTACATACAGCTCAGATTAAAAATTTTAAGTAAGGTGTTGCATTATTGTGCATTGGTCTCCACTGAAGACCTAACCTGCATATGACTGAATTTAGGGAACATTACAATGACTGCCAGAGACCTTTTAATGGCTCACTAATGATTTACTGAGTTTCAAATGCCATACCAACACTACAAAAGAACTGCTATATCTAATAAACCAGACCGTGAGGAGTAGTAGTAAAATTACTCCTAGATCCATAGAAAGGGAGCTGAAAAATAAACAGCTTCAAGCTTCTCTGTTCCTAAACCAAGCAAACAGCAACGCCTCCTACTCAAAGCATATAGTAGAGGATAGTATTTTCATGTTCTTCATAAAGAGACTGTTCCTTTCAAGATGAATCCTGAATCCTAATAAAACCACTGACTCGAAAACATTGGTTTGCCATCTCATCTGTCATGCTCTGAACCACACCCTTGTCACTTCATCTATAGCAGTGAAGATTAAAGGATAAAAAGTGTTTTAATAACTTTGTTCAATAATGCCGGGGGCGCTTTGGAAGCAATGAAGCCTCCCTGTTGGGTGGCAGTGTTTATTCCCCTGAGGTAAAAGCATTCCCTGATGAACCTCTCAAAATAATAAACATTCTGCTTTGCCTTTTTTTTTTTCCCTTCTGTTGGTTGTTTGTTGTTTCTAATTGCTAGCAATGTTGCCACTTACAGAAAATAAAAGTGCATATTAGCGAGTTCCACTTCCCTTCCACAGGGATTCCATTCCACTTCAGCAGTTGTTTCAAACAATAGGTGAAGCAGACTTTCTGCTACTATTGTGGCATTTTTAGTAGAGATTTAAGCATCTATAGAAGAAATAACTTCTAAATTATTCCAAAATAGCAATTTATACATTTTAGGTTGGATTTATGCATTTCAGGTTTGGCTTTTAAATTATTTGGATTTGTGTGTGTGTGAGTGTGTGTGTGTAAATACTCTTGAACATGGTATTATGTAGAGAAAGAACACAACTCAAAGAACTATTACAATATTATCACTTACATAAGATACCAAGAATGCCTGTATTTAACCTTTACAGTTAATTTTTAAGTTTCTACAGGCAAATTTTAAACCTTTCTGCTCTGGTAGAACATTTCATAGCAAAAAAAAAAAAGGAAGAAGAAGCACAAATGTTTAATGTTTCAATAACATGCTAATTTTTAATGACTGAGGGTTTTATAATGACTGTTAAGCTAATCTAATGGCAGTCTGGTAACTGGCTTACTCTGAATAAGAACTGAACAAATTGTATAGCAACAAGCCAGAAGTCATATTTAATAATCAAGTCGAAACTTTCTCAACATTTAGCACTGGGTCATCAATTATTTACAGCTAAATTTACTTACTAAGTCCTCAAACCTAGTAGAGATAAGAAATAAAAATACCTAAAAATTAGTAAATTTTTTACTCAAAGCCACAGGAGGTCTGTAAACTCTTCTTTTGGTGTTTCTCTGGAATCATTTGAAATTGTGAGAATACTGTTTACCTCACCTTTTCCCTTAACCACGTCAATAAGATTCAATGTTTTGTTTTTTAACTTACTGAAGAAGTCCATGATTTTCAAAAAGTAATTTTGAAAATAAATGCAGCTTTATTATTATTACTATCACATTGCAAACCTAACATAGATGCTTAAAAAATAAGCTAGGATATCATATGAGAGGTGAAGAGATGAAACTGATTGATAACAGCCAAATGCAAAACAAAAACAAAAATCAGAACTGAGACTGATTAAAAGCTAGTACCAGGACACAAAGTAAGATAGTGAAATGTGTCTTGGTTGTCCTTCACTGTCTCCCATAAACTGTCTTCCTGCTACAAGATATTCTGGTGTAAGGTTAAAATTCGTTTTGTTTTGTTTTGTTTAATTTTACAAGTTATTCTTAAAAAGTTAGAAAGCTTTTAAACTCCACAAGAATAAATCCCTACTTTGGAGTTTGAGGCTCACAAAGGTAATGGAGTTGATCTTTGCAGCTATGGGCCTTCTAGGTGTCCTTCAAAGCATGTTCCATAATCCTCTGCACATTTGTTTAACTACATGACATGAAAAGGCAGGAAAGTGTGGTCAGAATGAGCATGAGAAGAAATCCTGGGTGGAGGATTTGTTTTCATTCCTCACCAACTATGAGAACTTGTATTCCCTTTACCTCTGTGAACCCTAGCTTTCTCATCTATATGTTGTTAAGAACAATAACACCTATTCTGCTGACTTCTTGTGAGGATCGGATTAGAATGTACTTTGAAAAACGAAAGGCACTATATAAACACAGCGAGCTGCTATTGAACAGGATGTTTAAAGTCTGTATCTGAGCCATATGTTTTTATACTCAATATCTCATTAAACTCTGGGATTCCATGTTTATGAAGGAAGGAATACCAAGGAGATGTCCCTTGAGTTCCAAGGAAGAATTGTCTGTTGGTTGTAATTAACTAGATCAGGTTAACTCCCACTGGGACCTCTTCTGGGTTTTTTATTCCACTGAATATCTGACAATGATGTCAGGGAAACTAAGCCTTAGTTTTCTGGCTTTACGTTTGGTGCAGATACTATTAGGATGATTGCAACAACCATCTGATCAGTAGTGGTTTAAAGAAGCTGAGAATGTTTGACTTGGAAAAGGGAAGACTAGGATGATAAGTTGAGATAGAAGTTATGGTTTGGGTGTTATATTATTCAGGGTTCTCCAGATAAATAGGACCAATAGGATATATAGAGACACAGATATATATATATATATATATATATATATATATATATATATATATGAGGAACTGGCTCACAAGGTTATGGAGGCTGAGAAGTCCCACAGTGTGCACTCTGCCAGCTATAGAACGAGGAAAGCTGGTGATATAATTCAGTTGAGTAAGGCTTAAAAACTGGGTGGTGTGGTTGCAGGAGGACACAGGGAGAGGTACTGGTGTAAGTCTCAGAGTCCAGAAGCCTGAGAACCAGGAGCTCTGATATCAGAGGGCAGGAGAAGATGTCCCAGCTCAAGGTGAGAGAGAGAGAGAGCTATCCCTCATTTGACTTTTTGTTCTATTTGGACCCTCAACAGATTGGATGATGCTTGCTCACATGGGTAAAAGGGGACTTACTTTATTCGGTCTAGTAATTCAAATGCTAATCTCTACTCTTTTCCAGAAGCATTCTCACAGACACTCCCAGAAATAATGTTTTACTAGCTATCTGGACATCCCTTAGTCCAGTCAAGTTGAAACATAAAATTAACCATTACAGATGTTATCAAATGTTTGAATTCCTGTCACATGAAAATAGATTGGATTTATCTGCAGTCCCCTCCAACTCGTTAGATTCTGTGTTCAAGTGGCTAGCTTGCAAAAATCCTTTATCTGGGGGCTTAATTGACATTGACTGAAAGGTACCTCTTTAATATGTAACTGATGATGTGGAGGTATCTGCTTCTGTATTTGTCCAAAATCCCTTTGAAAAAGGTAATATGACTAAGATGCAGATGTTCTGCCTTTAAATTCCAAGATAATATAAAGCCATGGAAAGCTTCCAAAAATAACTGGATAAGGATAGGTCGAGAAGAAGTTCAAGGAGACATTTTTCGTGGGGAAAAACATAAAGCTTATGATACACCACCCCACAGTGTCCAACAATCTGGTCCCATGCTGCCAGCTTCACAGGTGTTACTTTTGAGGAAGATGGATGCCACTGGCAGTTGGTTCCAAAAATGTAATTTGAAACTTTAATTGGCATTCTTAATGTGCTGTCCAGTTTAATCATATGAAAAAAGGGATGTTTCTTGAATTTCCACTCTATGGAGTATTCGCATTATGCTGAATGTTTAAGAGGTCTTTTTTTCCCCCTTTCGTTGGGAGTAAATTATAAAACATTCTTCGTACTATCTTTTGTGTGCATATGTGATAATCTGAATTAGTAATTATTTTTTTGTGTACAACGTTACTAGGAAATGCTTAGAGCCTCTATTTTTTCTTTAACAATGTCTTTTTTTGTTGATATGGAGTTATTATTCTGTTGAGGAGGATTTTAATTCCAACACAATAAATCTTAAAATGAAGACTTCTGAGGAAAATATTAACATATTTCCTGTCTATTTAGAATGGTTTTTATAGTCCTTTGCTGAAAACACACACACAAACACACATACACGTATATGTGAAAAAATGACCCAAGTGTGGTACACATCTCCATGTACATGGACATCATATGTTAGTTATTCTAAATTATAACTTGAGCCATTGTGAAGGTTCAATTTAAGTGACTGATTGGAATGATAAGCCAATTCTGTGTCTAGTTACTCTCACAGACATATCTTGTGTAGATTTAAAAAATTGCAAATTTATTTTTTTTCATGGGGAATCAATACTTTAGGTTAATTTTTCTTTAGGCATTCCCTAATGCAGCCATAATTTGGGTGTAATGAAATATGGCTTAGCCAGCCATATTGCATGAAATTCCTGCAAAAAGTAAATTTGATAAAGGATACTGCAAGCTAGGGGTTGATAGACCAAATAAAACTCATTCAGACAATGAAGGCCCAAACTTCTGCCTCGTCTATTTTCTACATAAGAAATTTCTTCATTTTAAAGTTATATACAACCAAAGCACAGCATTTAGCTCACACGCTTTCTCCCTCCTTTTTCTGTTAAAGAAATGCATATTAAGTAGCTTGTTTCCTGTTTACAAGAATAGTAGCAACTCATGGGGTCCCTGCTGCTGACCTGAAATCACAAAATTAGAGCTTCTAAATCATAATATTGAGACCTGTGTAACATTAGCTAATTATCATATGAATTTCAGTTATATAGATTCTAAAGCTTACTTTTCTCAGAAAACTGTAATCGAAAAAACCACACTTAGGGTTATTCTGAACTCATTCATTTCTCTTGTATTTTCTGAAATCCTGCTCCATTGCCATATTAACTTTGCAATGAGTAAACATTACTCTGATTTCTAACGGAAGAGATTGGTTTTGTCTCTTTAGAAGCTTTGCATGAATAGAATTGCAAGGTATTGTTTCTGGATTCTTTTGATCAAAAATAGATTTATTATATTTACTTATAGTTTTGTGCATAGTTGTACATCATTCATTCTCATTGTTGCATACTATTCCATTGTGTGAATGGGCCACAATTTATCCATTCTGTTGATGGATACTTAGTAGTTTTTTTGTTTTTTCTTTTTCCCTTTGGCTATTACAAATACTGCTGCTATGACCACTTAACATTCATTTCTATTAGGACTGGAGTGCAATAAAGTTGCTGGATAATAGTGTATGTATGTTCAGTTTTAAAGATACTGTCACAGAGTCTTATAAAGCAGCTTTACCAATTTCCATTTGTACCAGCAGTCTATGTGCATCTGAGTTTCTCCACAGCCTAACACTGGGTATTTTCTGTAGTTTTCATTTTCGCCAAACTAGTAGGTGTGTAATATTATCACACTGTGGTTTCACCTTATATTTCCTAATGACTAATGTAGTTGAGCCCTTTTTGTGTGCAGTAAGCATACAGTAAGGTCATTTGGCTATTTTCTTATAAGGAGTATATGTAAAAGCCTTTCACCACATTCTCTCGTGGATGTTCTGACCTTTCCTTATTGATTTGTAAGAGTTATTTAAGATATTTTGGATACAAATCTTTTGTCAGATGTATGTATTATGAATATCTTTTTCTTTTTATGAATTGACTTTTCATTCTTAATACTACCTGTAAGAACATAAGTTCCCAATTTTAATATAGTATAATTTATCGTTTTTAATTTTATGGTTACTGTTTGTTGTGTCCTGTTTCAGAGATATTTGCCTATTCCATTACAAAGTTATTGTGCTATGTTTGTCACTAAAAGCTTTATGGTGTTACCATTCATATTTAGATCTGTATCCCTCTGGAGTCAAGTTTTATATAGGGTGGGGAGTCAAGATTAACTTTTTTCCAGTGGATTACAGTTGACCCAATACCATGTATTAAGAAGATTATCCTTCTTCCAGTGTACTGTGTTATACCTTTGTCACAAATCAGATGTATATGTTAACACCATGTATGATATACATATACATATGTATACATAAATACATATACTATATATAATTTTTAAATTTGTAGATTGTATTTTTTTCTGCTGGTCAGTTATCTATCTATGCCAATAACACACTATTTTAACCACCATAATTTGTCAAAGTTTTTGTTCTCTGATAGATAAATTATCCACTTTTGTTCTTCTTCAAATTTGCCTTGACTATTCTTGACTTCTCTTCCATGTAAATTTTAGAATCAGATTCTTAATTTCTACAAAAAGTTCTTGCAAGGATATGCTTTTATGTATTGGATCCAAGAGTAGTTAATTAATTTAAGATTGAGACTTCCAATCCATGAACATGTTACACTTCCATTATTTGTTTAATTTTTCTCATGTTTTGTCATTTTCAGTATAAAAGTTTGGTTAACCTTTTTTTTTTTTTTTTTTTTTTTTGCTATACACGGGCCTCTCACTGTTGTGGCCTCTCCCGTTGCGGAGTACAGGCTCCGGACGCGCAGGCTCAGCAGCCATGGCTCACGGGCCCAGCCGCTCCGTGGCATGTGGGATCTTCCCAGGCGGGGGGCATGAACCCGTGTCCCCTGCATCGGCAGGCGGACTCTCAACCACTGCGCCATCAGGGAAGCCCTGGTTAACTTTTAACCATGCTTTCAATGCACATAAGAGCCCCCAAGTAATTAGCCCTTCGTGAATTGAATTTTGTGTTGTTAAAACAACAACAAAAACAAGCTATGATCTGGGTACAAGAATTGGGCTTTAGTTTTAGCTCTGCTCCCAAATTGCAAAGAAGTCATAAACAGTCCTCAGTCTCTTCAACTATAAAACTAGTTCAAATCTAAAACCTTTTCTAGCTCTATAATTTTAAATATATAAATTTGGAAAATTTATATGAAGCTGGGAGGGTACATGGTTGCTGTTTTCTGAAGTATGGACATACTGGAAATATTACTTATTAAATAAAGTAGGAATATATTTGATACACTTCAGGTCATCCAGATTGCCTTATTCATGTCTGAACATGGCAGAATCAGCTTGAGGCCTGAGTTTAATATCAAAATAACATGTAGTTTCAGTGGTCACATTAACTTACTCATTTACCAGGTCCATACCTGACTGATAGTGGCACATGGCATTGCTGAAGTGTATTGTATAAATATAAAAGTAGAGTGACATAAATATGGGACTCAAAATTTACCATGGAGGAGGCTAATTCTATTTTTGTTGGTTAAATCTATTTTTTAGATAATTATTCATTGCTACTGTGACACTAAGTTTTCAAGTTAAGGATTGAGGTTAAGAAATAGTTTACATTTGTCAGTTTCAAATTTTGACATTTTGTCCGCAGTGTGGAGCTACTCTAAACGAATGTGAGGAAGATACCCTCTAAATAAAACTGGAGAAAAGATTCTTTGGTTGGTGAAGAGACTAAATGCACATAACCATTTTGCATTGTTCTGTTTTGTTTTAAGCAACATGCTTTACCGTGGTATGTATCAACAGCCACTCACACTCCCAGTGCTAATAAATAGTGATAGTCATGTGCTTCTTTTTGAAATGAGTAGAATACTCTTCTTTCTCATTTTAGAACAAAGAAATATATTGAGACCTTGAATTACCTGATACTCTATAGAGGCAACACAATGAGATCTCAGGAAAATTTATCATTCTAAAAGTTTTTCTGGGCTGAAACTATCACTGGACTGTGTGCAAATTTAGATAAATTCATATATGCTAAATCCATGGTAGATGATTAAGTGGGGTTCAAGGATACATCCCTAAGTTTTTGAGGCAGCATTGTAAAGAGAGCCAATGACACCATCTTGTTCCAACATCTTCTGATTTCACATTTAGTAGTTTTGAATCATTTGCCTAGTTCATGTGAGCATGTGAATGTGTGCATTAATTCTATTGAAAGAATATAAATAGAACATTATACATTATAATTGTGTTTGAGAACAGTTATCACAGTTGGTTATCATAAAGGGCTAATGAGGCAGAAGGCATGGGTTTAATTTTTGGATAGACCAGTTTTTGTGTTGTATTATAATCATGAACTCTACTCTACCACCTTCCAGACTTGAAAATGAGTACAATGGCTGAATCAAGGTCCATGTAGGAGGATACAAATTTTATCTTCTATATGGAGAAAATAATTAAAAGTGCATATTTCTCTATTAGTAAATGCATGGGAACATATTTTTATAAGAGAAACCCATACCATTGAAGAGTCTGCAAATGGGTATTAAAACATGTGCAGAATCTGTGGCTGCTTATCCAAGTAGTCCTTCCTTCTTTACTAAATAAACCCTGATTATTTTTTAGGTAAATGCGTGGAGGACTGAATTCCAAGAAAGGTGGATCTAGCCTCCATACTGGGCATGGACATATGACCCAATACTAGCCAATGAAATATAAAGAAATATTTGTTAGTTGGAAATTCTGGAATATTTTTCTCCCTAATGAAAGCATAGAGAAAGAAAAGTTCTTTCTCAGCTATGGCCATTCTCCTACCCTTTTTCTTTTAAGGTGTTGTGTTGCTTGAAGTTGTAATAGCCATATTGTAACCATGAGGCAACAAGCCCAAGGTTAAAATTCAACACGTAGAAATGGCAAAGAAGAATGGAAAGATGTTGGGATCTTGAATCACTGAGGACATGAACAAATGTTAGTCACTGCTTACCTTCATAGCTCTTCTAATGCAAGGAAAACTGAACCCTTATTTGATTAAGCTATGAGTTATTATGGATGAAAGCATTCCTACCTAATAAAACATAAACATTATTGGGTTGTAGATAATCTATCCTTTTCATCCATCATGTGTTCATTGATGTAGATTAGACTATGCAAGAAATTGAGCTAGTGAAGTTAGCCTGCCCTTAAAGTTGTCCTGTAAACTTCAAGAGGGCAGGACCTGTGTTTGTTTATTCATATTCAGCTCCTGATACAGTTCCTTACAGGTAAAAACATTTCAGCAAGTATCTGTAGAGTGATTTTCTTTAAGCCACAGTGATAAGATCAGTTGGGTGCAGCTCCTCTTTTTCCTAATTATCCCTTTTCATATCTAATACCCACATGCATACATATTTGCACATTCATGCTGCCATGTTTCTGTTCCCTATAAAAGGACTAATTCCAGCAACCTTGCAATACAGCCCTTTTCAGTGAAGACTTTTAAAATTAGTGTTACTAATCTCAGAAGTAGTTTCCTCTCTGTGTAAGGCATTTGCAGCTGCTATTGAACTAATGGTTATTGGCAATATCACGGTAGTCTAAAGTGGAAGCCACTGCAGGCATGTAGTGGTAAAGTGTTCATTTCATAGCAGGTGAACTTGTGGAGTAAAACTTAATGTAAGTTAAATCCTTTTGAGTAACACAAGAGTATGGACTCGAGGCCTCCAGTGGATTTTCCAGCAGACTGTCCATTTAAAACATCTGAATCCCCTCCACTATGCAACAGTGTTCTCTTTCATATTGCTGAATTCATCTTAGAGCCATTTCTTTTCATTTTGTCAATGTCTGCACTTTCTTCCTTCACAGGAAAGTAGTAGGTTGTTTGATTGTCTCGGACACTCCGGCACAACTCAGGACCATATTGGGTGTCTATTTTATGCTTAGGAAGATGTTATTTAATTCACAAAGGCTTGTGACTACCTTAAGCTATCTAAGCCAGAAACCATGTTTCAAGTATTTCAATTAAGTTTACTGGCCTCTGCTCACCTCCATGTGCACCCAAAAAATGTGCTTGTTTTTTTTTTCTGTCCGTGGAGGCCTTATCCTCGGCCCTGTAAAACATTTACCAGGAAGATGTTTTAATTTTCAGTTTCATATGTTATAATTAACATACCTTCACATAAATAATTGTTTTCCCTTTTCTCTCATGTGTGAGCCCCTTATGATATTCTCCGCTAGAAAAGTTATAGCTGCTAGTGAGAAAAGACTGTCACCTGAATTGTTAACTGTTTTGACTTACTGACTTATCAAAACACAGCTTTGCCAAGTCTCATCTCCTGAATTTACTGTATGCAAACGAGATAGGAGTGGAATCTAAAGGGACATAAACAAGGGCTCAGGGATATGTTTGCACACAGGAGCCGCTTGCTTAAACTGCAGGCTGTTAGTAGATGTGCGTAGTCAGTGTCACGCACATCTACTAACATCCTAAAGACTGATGAGTTTTGATTGGTTACAAAAGGGATGGATCCTAACCAGTAATTTGCACTGCTGCTTTTTTAGGAGCAACCATGGGGTTTACCTCTGTATAACATGCATTCCTCTCTAGGCTGTAACTTTAGATAGAGTTTGTATTCTGTGCTACTTTTGAGGTCAGAAATTACACTCTGATCAATTTAATATATTTTGGCCCAAGTCAGAGTTAAATGTTTTCGGGCATTTTGTTTGTTTGTTTGTTTGTTTAAATTTTTCCATACACATTGGCATTCTGTTTTTAATTGAAAATACCAGCTTTTGAATTTTAGATGGTAAGTTACTAGAAGTCCACAATCAAGACATAGATCTGTCCTTTCATTTGCACCTCCCTGAGTATTCTAGGGACATGACCTTGAACCAAGAATCTCCATCAGGACCTGTAGTTCCCTGGCTGTCTGGCAGAGTGACAGAACCACTGTTTGATATTACCTGAAGGAAAAAACATAAGTGTCACAGCTGCAGGGATTCTTTACAGTGTGTTCTGTGTCATGTTTGGAACTGCATTTCTGAATTTTTATTTTCAGAGAATTTAATTAATATCCATAGGTGTGCCCTACCTGCTTTTATTTCTGAGAGCAATTCTTGCTTAATGGAATTTTTAAAATAAAAGAACTTTGAATTTGGTCTCTTAGAGCTTACTATTTTTTTAAAAAATGGTTTTAGGTTGTTTTTCTACAGAGAGAATAGACTTTTTCCCCAAGCTCTCATGTACCAAAAACATTAAGTTGTCAGACACATCGAATTTTTAAGCGACACACAAAATAAGCTGCCTTTTTAAGAAGCTGCAACTTAAAAATAGGTAAAATTGATGTTACTGGAAAGAAAATCTAAATATAGGTTTTTTTCACATTATCATGCTGCCAGTAGGCCATCTCGATGATGACAGACATTGAATTTGCCTTTAGTAATAAGCTCTGATGAGATAGATATTACTACCATGCATTCCACAGACCCCCTCAGGCCTCCCCAGTTGTCCTAACAGTGCTCTCCGTAGCCAGAGCGTCCAAACCAGGATCATGTGCCATGTTTTGTTGTCATGCCTCTTTAGTCTCCTTCAGTCTAGAAGAATGTCCCAATGCCCCATTGGGAACAATTTTTAAGATCCCAGGGCAATAATTTTGCAGAATGTCCCTCAACCTGATGTTTTCATCTGATTAGATTCAGGCCATGTGTTTTTGGCAGAGATGTAACAGAAGTGATGCTATGATCATTCTATTGCTTTCTAGCAGGTAGAATATGATTTTAATTTGTCCCATTACTGGAGATGTTAACTCTGATCACTTGATTTCAGGTGGTGGTTGCCAAGTTTCTCCATTGTAACATTATTCTTTTTATATTTGAAATAATAAGCATTTTATGGGGAGGTGCTTTGAAATTATGTAAGCATTCCATTCCTTATCAAACTTTCACCCTCTAGTAAAGCATCCATTGGTGATTTTGGTTACCAAAGATGACTTTCCATTTCTCCTGTCGTTTCTCCTATACTTGTTAACTGGCACTCCATCTCAGACAAAAGCTTTTTCCTCTCATTCATTTATTTATCCGTGCATTTAAATCTGGTTGAAGTCATGGATTCTCATCTACTCAATGGATTTTAATCCATCGCTATCATTATTTATTTTGATGTCCAAATTATCTCAGATTTGGTCAGTGGGAGCCCCTTTGAGAGAGCTCCTGTGTCCTTTTGACATACCCTACTAATCTTTAAGCTGTTGTAAGTTCGCCTTGTTCTCTCCCTTCTCCAACCCTGGAATCAGATATTTCTCTTTCCCAAGAACCTTGGTTCCTTTCAGTGTTGAATTGTATTTAGAAACCAAGATCTAGGAACCAGATATGCCCTGTCAGTAGACAGAATATGGGATCATATGTATATGTTTACATGTGTATTCACAGCAAAACACCAACATTTTCATGTGTATCTCTCATCTATCTTTAAAACTTTAGTACCACTGATACATCCAGTTGTAATCCACCTCCAAAGGATGCATTTTACATTTCACCTTTCCAGCTACTTATATTTGTTCCTTTTTTCTTTGACAGTGACAAATCTGTTACATTATTTTACATCTCTCTGAATGCAACTTAGACCTCTCACTGCTGTCCTTGATGCCATGTGCTGCCATGTAGATGTCCCTGTCAACATATGCAGCCTAGCTCTGGGGCTGCTATTACTGTGTTCCTCTCTCTGTGGATTCCTCTTCATTTCCACAACCTCTGACATCCTATCCTGGGCTACTGTTATGGTATCACCATTGCCCTCCCAGAGGGAAAATCCTTCTTGAACCCAGTTGGGATGCAGTATTCTGTGCTGGGCTATTGTCATTTCTGCCACAGACATCCTCTTCATCCTAGTCAGGCTCCAGCATCCCACACAGGGCCAGGCCTCCCTCCCAGGCATGCACTCTTTTTTCCTGAATGATCATTCATGTTATTCTTTCCTTTTTTTGATTAACTTTTTATTGGAGTATAGTTGATTTACAATGTTGTGTTAGTTTCTGCTGTACAGCAAAGTGAATCAGTTATACATATATCCACTCTTTTTTAAAAGATTCTTTTATAGACTTAACTTATTCAGGGAGGCAGGAAGGAAGGGAGATAAGGTGAAAGGAAGAGAAGAATTTTAAAGAATCAGGAAAGTGGGGACCCAAGAAATCTTTAGGAAATTATTTTTACATTTTCTAATGGTACATTTTTGGGGAATTTCATTTTTTCTCCTCTTAATATCTTTGTTCAATTGTATTGTTTTACATCAGGCTTTCTATGTTTCACTGGAATGCATTGGGTCTTTTAATTTTTGGTGGCCTAGCATATTATTAGGGTTTTTTGACATTGCCCATGTGAGTTTGAAAATAAAGCACATTTTCTGTTTTCACTGTAATAAAATTGATAAATATCTACGAGATTTTATATATTCCTTAGGATACTCAGATTTTCTTCTTCCTTACAAAGACTTAAAAAGTATATCAAAATTTTATATAACAATTCTATTTCAATTTCTCCTTTACATTCAAAGAGTTTTATTTATATATTATAAAACAATATTATCTAGCACGTGAAGATCTAAGAGAATTTTCCACAGTGATTAAGAGCACAGAGTAGGAGTCACGTTTACCTACTGTATTAAACTCTACACTTTCCTCATCTGCAAAACTGAGATAATAATTTAAATTCCCACATGGGTTTGTCGTTTGTATCCGGCAGCTGTAAAGTTTTTGGAATAGTGTCTAGTTTCTAATACATGCTACTTATGTATTTATTATAAAAATAAACATAAGTAATATGCTTTGGGGATTATATATTTCATAAATATACCAAACCATCTTAATCATTATTGTCCTACTTAATACCTTTTGATTTATACTTTATCTGATGTTAATCCTTCTATCCCTTTTGTTTTACTTTGCTTTTTTATTTTTTGTGGTACACGGGCCTCTCACTGTTGTGACCTCTCCCGTTGCGGAGCACAGGCTCCGGACGCGCAGGCTCAGCGGCCATGGCTCACGGGCCCAGCCACTCCACGGCATGTGGGATCTTCCCGGACCGGGGCACGAACCCGTGTCCCCTGCATTGAAAATTTTTTATTGATCATTTTTTCTTAGAACATTTAAATGGGTTTTTTAAATCATTTAAGAGTCTTTGACTTTAATATATGATTTGTATATATCAATGCTTTATATTTATATCAAATATTTGGACTTCCTATTTTCATCATAATTTACATTTTCTGTTTTTATTCTCAGTCTCTTTACTATTTCAGTCTTTTGCTATATTTCACATGTTTTCTTGAAAGTGATACTACCTTCCCATTTCCCCAACACAACAATTTGAAAGTATTATATTTCACTTTTATTAGTCTGATAATTACTTTTAAAGCATTACAAATTGCTTAAAATTATATTTTTTATTTATCAGCTTTTGAAATCTTGCCTTCCCCATGAATTCCTTTAAAAATTTAATTTTTATTTCTTCCTACTTTCTGTATATGTACCACCTCTGACTTCTGAATGATATACAATGAGCTTTCTGTTTTACTCTAATTGTTCTCATATTTACATTAGTTTGTGTTTTTAAAATTATAATATTTACAGTCTTTATAAATGTAGATAAACATGATAGCTATATATCTTTTTTTCTCTGTTGTTTGGATTATGTCTGCAAGTTGATTTTTTAGGACAGATAAATGAGTAATATACTCCTTGGGCTCTTTCATATTTGAACATGTATATTTATTGCCTGTGTATTTTACAATCAACTTATCTTAATATACAATCCTTGAGTCATCCACTTTACACTCAAAATATTATAGATATTGCTCCATTGCCTTCTTTTTTCCCCAGTATTTTTTAATGAACATTTTCAAACATAGAGGGAAGTTGAAAGAATTTTACAGTGAACACCCAAATACTGACCAGTTAGATTCTATCATTAGCATTTTACCATGTTTGCTTTATCATATATCCATCCACCTATCCACCCCTGTATCCATTTCTTAATCCATTTTATTATTTGATGATTTTGAAATAAATTGAAGATATCAGTACATTCATCTGTCCAAATACTTCACATGTAAATCACTAACTACATTTTGATATTTATTTATAATTTTTAAATGTGTAAATTACAGTCAATAAAATGCACTAATCTTAAATGTATGTTTTCAGTATTTTGACAAATGGGTACCACTGTATAACCCAAATCCCTCTTTAGATGTAGAATATTATCCCCCACCCCAGAAAGTTCCCTGATGCCACTTCCAAGTCAATCCCAGCCTCACTCTCTGAGGCAGTATTTTCCAGCTGCTTTTTTTTCACATCAGTATAGATTTGGTCAATGTATTTTTTAATTTTAAAAAATAGAATTATGCATTCAGTATTTTTTGTATAAGATTTTCTTCATTTGGCATGCTTTTAAGATTCAATCAGTTATTGCAGGTATCAATATATGCTTTAATTTGTATTTTTTAGTTTGATTTTTGTTCTTTTTATTATTATTTAGTTGTAAGCGTTCTTTTTTAACTTGCATACTAGTTCTCCTTCTGTTTGTGTCCGTACACATATCTAGATATATCATGAATATTTTATACCAGTTAGTGTCTGCTTATTCCTTTCCTTACAGGTGTTTTTAAAAGCATAAGAATAATTTGTCAACTATTTCTTTTATGGTATTGCTTTCTCTGTGTCTTTAAGAAACGTTGGCCTATCTCCAAGTCAATAAGATATCCTCCTCTAAATGCTTAATGGTTTTTGATTTTACATTTAAGATAATGATCCAACTTAAATATACTTCTGTATGTGGTATGAGGTAGAAGTCATATTTGCTTTTATCCCCTGTGGATTTGAAGCTATTTCAGCACCATTTGTTGAAAAAAACCTTATTGAATTGCTTGGCACCTTTGTGAAAATGATGATATACGTGTGAATATATTTCTGTACTCTTTTCTGTTCCACTTACTTATTTGTCAGTCCTTTTATTTTTCTTTTTTAGTAAACCATATCTCATCGTCTTAATTTCTGAAGTTGTATAAGAAATCTTAATTCAGACAGAGCAAATATTTCAACTTCATTCTTTTTCTAGAATGCTTTGGATATTCTAGGTTCTTTGACTTTCCGTATTCATTTCAGAATCAATCTGTTAATTTCTACAAAATATCTGAGACTTTATCTTTATTTAAAGTTAGATTTTAGGGCTTCCCTTGTGGCGCAGTGGTTAAGAATCCACCTGCCAATGCCGGGGACACCGGTTCGAGCCCTCGTCCAGGAAGATCCCACATGCCACACAGCAACTAAGCCCGTGCGCCACAACTGAGCCTGTGCTCTAGAGCCCATGAGCCACAACTACTGAAGCCTGTGCGCCTAGACCCCATGCTCCGCAACAAGAGAAGCCACCACAGTGAGAAGCCCGTGCACCTCAATGAAGAGTAGCCCCTGCTCCCCACAACTAGAGAAAGCCCGAGCGTAGTGACGAGGACGCAACGCAGCCAAAATAAATAAGTAAACTTATTTTTAAAAAATTAGATTTTAGTTTTAATTTAATTGAATCTATAGAATGATTTGACTGCGACAGTGAGTCCTCTAAACCATGAAAATGGTTTATCTCACAATTTATTTAGATCTCCTTTTACTTATCTTAGCTTTTTTTTTTTTTTTTTTTTTTTTTTTTGCGGTACGCGGGCCTCTCACTGTTGTGGCCTCTCCCGTTGCGGAGCACAGGCTCCGGACGCGCAGGCTCAGCGGCCATGGCTCACGGGCCTAGCCGCTCCACGGCATGTGGGATCTTCCCAGACTGGGACACGAACCCGTGTCCCCTGCATCAGCAGGCGGACTCTCAACCACTGTGCCACCAGGGAAGCCCTATCTTAGTATTATTTTTTAATTTTCTAATCAGAAGTCTTGTACAATTTTTGTTAAATTTTTTCATATTTTTTATATTTTTGATGCTATGGAAATGGAATTTACTAATTTTTATTTTTCAATATATTGCCTCTACTACATAAAATTCAATTAACTTCTGTTACTAACTTTGAAACCTGAAATTTAAAAGAACTCATTATCAATTCTAGTATTTTTTTTTGTACATTCCTTAGGAAATTTCATATAAATTCATGTCATCTGAAAATAGAGGCAGTTTTTCTTCTTTCTTTTCAATCTGAATACTGCTTTTTGGTATGTTAGTTTGTTTTGCTTCTTTTCTTGCTTTATTGCAATGACTAAACCTCTAGTATCATATTGAATACAGGTGTGAGAGAGGGCATCCTTGCCCTGTTCTCAATCTTAGAGGAAAGCATTCTAGTTCACAATTAGTTATGATGTTAGCCTAATAATTGTTTCATAGACGTCTTTGTCAGACTGAGGAAGTTCCCTTCTAGTCCTGGTTTTAAGAGAATTCTTATCATGAATACATCTAAAATGCTGAAATGATGGTGTGATTTTTTTCAATCTTTAGTCTTTTCATATGGTAAGTTACATTGATTTATCAATGTTATCACATAAACTTCCTGGAGATAAACTCTACCCCATCATAATAAATTATCATTTTGTATGTTGCTCACTTTAATTTGCTAATATTTACTAAATAATTTTTGCACTCATAGTCATGAGGGATATTGGCAGCAAATATATATATATATTTTCCAGGACATGGAACCAACCTAAATGTCCATTGACAGATGAATGGATAAAGAAGATGTGGCACATATATACAATGGAATATTACTCAACCATTAAAAGAAATGAAATTGAGTTATTTGTAGTGAGGTGGATGGACCTAGAGTCTGTCATACAGAGTGAAGTAAGTCAGAAAGAGAAAAACAAATACTGTGTGCTAACACATATATATGGAATCTAAAAAAAAAAAAAAAAGATACTGATGAACTTAGTTGAAGGGCAGAAGTAAAGAGGTAGACATACAGAATGGACTTGAGGACACGGGGTGGGAGGGGGAAGCTGGGACAAAGTGAGAGTAGCATTGACATATATACACTACCAAATATTTTTTTTGGTACTGTTTCTATCAGGTTTTGATAGTAGGTTTATACTAGTCTCTATTTTCTTATAGGGTTTGCATAATGGTGGTGGTTTTCATTTATTAAATATTTAATTGACTTCACCAGTGGAATCATCTGTACCTAGAGTTTTATTTGTGGAAAGACTTTCTATAACAAATTAAGTATGCAGTTTCTTCAATAGATATAGGAGTATTTAAATTTTCTCCTTTATGTCAGTTCCAGAAAGTTGTATTTTACAAAGAATTATCTATATTATCTCAGTTTTAAAATTTGTTGCATTGGAATTCTCTAAGATTCTTGAATATTTAAATGGCTTTTTCACTACACTTGTGAAACTATTTTTAAATACATTTTCTGTCTGATTATTTCTCTTCTCTCCCACTTCAGTTCCATTTATGCTTTGCGTTTTGATATTACCCCCACAGGTTACTGAGGGATGGTTCATCTTTTAAAATTATTTCTTTTTATTCATATTGGATCACTTCTATTAATCCATCTTCAGATTCACTGATTCTTTTCTCTTCCATCTCCATTCTGCTGTTAAAACCATCTTGTGAATTTTAAATTTCAGATGGGGTATTTATATTATATATATTTCTATTTTTAATTGAAAATTCTTATCTCTGTATTCATCATGGGAATATTTTTCTTAATGGCTTCTTTTAAGTCCTTCTCTGCTAATTCTAGCATCTGGATAATTTTGGCATTATTCTTTTCTTTCTAGACTTATTAAAATTTTCCTGATCGTTATATGTTGAGTAATTTTGGATTATAGCCTGGACATTATGAATGTTTTGCTGTGAAGGCTTCGAGTTTCATAATATTCCTTCAGAGAGGGTATTTGGATTCAAGTAATCAAAGAGATACTGTTGTTGTGTTAGAAGGCTATTAACTTTATTCAACTTAAATTGAAACCACTATCTCTTGGGTGGCAGCTCACATCTCAGTTGGGCTGCTTTATGAATGCCCTATATATGCACAGATTGGATTCAGCCAGAAACTTGAGGAGAGTTTCTGTATAGAATTGGGAAAGCTTCATGCTAGTTCTGTTTTCCAATATTTCCCTTTCAATTTTGAGTGGTTTTCCTCTTATCTTTAAGACCAGGAAGACTGGATTTTCTACCACAGTTTTAGCATTCCCATGCAGTACCTTCACTTTAAAGCTGGGAACCTTAGCTGCCCCAGAAGCAAAAGCCCAGCTGCCTTGTATTCTGTCATTTAATGTTGATTAACAGAAATTGGCAAATATTCTATATTTTTTCTATGCATCTAACTTCTATCTAGGTTTCTTAAGATTCTTTCTTTGAATTTGAAATTTGTCAAATTCATCAGTATATGTCTCAGTATTATATTATTATTTTTCTGGATTATGATGAGCCACTTCAGTCTTTATTCATTTAGGAATGTTATCTTGTATTATATGTCTAAATATGTTTTTCTTTTTCACTATTTCAGTTTTCTTCTCCAATCATGTCAATTATCTGTATGTTAATCTACTTTCCATTATAACACTGGTTTCAGTATTGTTATTGTATTTTCTCTTTTTAGTTCTCTATCTTCATTTCAAGCTATTTTATAAAGGAAAATTGTGAATCTACACATATATTATAATTTTCCCCAGAAATGGGACTTGTCAGTTTTCCCTAGAGCATCCTACTTCTCATAGTTAGCAATTTAGGTATGATGAATATTCAAAATTTATTTCTTTATTTAACTGGACTACATTTATTGTGGTTGGTTATTTTTAAAATATCTTTCAATAAGTGCTCAAACCGTCATCTCCCACTTACCCACTTCACCAGAGGGTAAAGTAATGAACACTTCCTGTAGCCTTAAGTGATTATTCCTGATTAATGCTTATATCATATTGATTTTGAAAGAAGTTGCTTCCTGTTATTCACTACCACATTTCCAACAGAGAATGATCTGTAAGCAAGTTGTTGGAAAAGTATGTTCCTACAAAAACCTTCAACCTAAGGAGGGAGGGAGTTGCAAGAGGGAAGAGATATGGGGATATATGTATATGTATAGCTGATTTACTTTGTTATAAAGCAGAAACTAACACACCATTGTAAAGCAATTATACTCCAGTAAAGATGTTAAAAAGATAATAAAAAATAAAAAGTAAAAAAACAAGTTATAAGATTATATAGTAAAATTGTAGAAGTCTGGTTAATATACATTTTATATTTCTTAAGTTTTTAAAGTTGATTGAGAAAAAAGCATTTAAGCATGAAGTATATACAAAACATATCCTCAGAGGGCAATCATATAAATAAGGTCACATACATGAATAATTTACTAGCATCAATTTAATGTCTTTTGTGGAAAAGGTGATTATCAAAATAAATATTTTGCCTTGTTTAGATCGAAAAGGGAAAAATACTTTGGTGACAAAACATATTTATAAGCCATGTCAATAAATATGTTCATTTAAGTGTTTATATGCTGTGCTTTGCTTTGTTAAATGAATCATTTCAGATGGCACATTTGGTTGCAATAATTGTTTCATACAGTTAAACAGATTTCAATTTACTTTTGTCTCCTTGTAGTAGAACTAAATAAGACTAGTAACTCATATTTTATCAGCCCAATTTTTTTAAATTTGAGCTTGCTTTTAAATCATACCTTAAGATTTCCCTTAAAAGAAAACTACTATACAGACAAACAAAACATGCTTCAAATACCTTCTTTTTATTTCAGTACATGTTGGGTACATATATTTTTTAACTAAGAAGAACATTTGCTCTGTATTTCAACAGCCTTTTCTGCTTCCCAGGCATACCATTTTAGAACTCACCATTGACTGGGCCTTCCATTCTATACCAGTGTTTTCACAATGCTTTGTGAAATTTATCAGGCCAGTGTTTCATCTCTTTAGGGACCACAGGTGGGCTTTCCTCAAAAAAAATTTAAAATACATGCCCCAGTGCCCTAGAATTTATTTCTATTTTCCTTTTATATTTTTAGAACACCCAGAGCCAGGAACACCAAATGTGCATGCATTCATTCATTCATTCATTCTTTTATAATTATTGATATTAATATAATTGATGATTAATAAATAATAAATTGATGATTAATTTATAATTATATTGCTGATGGGATAGAATTTAATTGTTTTTAATAAATTTATTTATTTTTGGCTGTGTTGGGTCTTCGTTGCTGCACGTGGGCTTTTCTAGTTGCGGCAAGTGGGGGCTACGCTTCACTGTGGTGCACAGGCTTCTCAACATGGTGGCTTCCCTTGTTGCGGAGCACGGACTCTAGGCGCACAGGCTTCAGTAGTTGTGGCTCACGGGCTCTAGAGTGCAGGCTCAGTAGTTGTGGCAGACGGGCTTAGCTGCTCCGCAGCATGTGGCATCTTCCTGGACCAGGGCTTGAACCCATGTACCCTGCATTGGCAGGCGGATTCTTAACCACTGCATCATCAGGGAAGCCCTAGAATTTAATTTTTAATGAACCTCTCTGGAAAGGTAGTCGAAATACATAATGTTGACTCTTACGTTAAAGTATATAGACTAACATATATTTATAGTATTCAAATTATACATATAATTTTAATAATGGGGAAGGTAATTATATCTAATAAATCATAAATATGTATAAATAAATCTGATAAATGTTATCGTGAGAAAAATCAATTAAAAAATTCTGAAATATGGCAAAACTTATTTAGTGTACATCACTGAAGTATGGGCTTATAGGTGATGTTTCTTTTTTTTCTCCCTTTTAATTTTTTTTCTTTTTCCAAATTTCCTCTGTTTTGTATAAATTAATTTTTTTATCATTTTTTAACAGCTTTATTGGAGTATAATTGCTTTACAATGTTGTGTTAGTTTCTGCTATATAACAAAGTGAATCAGCTATATGTATACATCCCCATATCCCCTTGTATAAATTAATTTTATAATCAAAAAATATTATTTAATAGATGATATCACTGCAATTATCAGGAAAAATAGAAGATAAGTTACACATTTAATTATATCTTACATAAAGGAAGCTGTAAGTGCTTTTCAGGTAATGTAGAGTTTACTTGATTCAGCAAACTATTTATAAAGGTATAAAATCCAAATATTCACTTTTCCCGATCCCTTTGAAAGAAAAATTCCTCTTTTTGTAAACTTACCCATGTTAAAACTTACTGAAGAACAAAAATAATTTCCGGTACTTACTTCTGATCAAATTCTGCAAATGTGCAAGCATATTTTCTGAAAGTAGAAAACATCTGAATCGTGAGTCGTTTTTTACAGAAATGGAATTAATTAATCCAAAGAATTTTTACAAAAAGGTAATTGGCTTAATGGGTCAAATAAGAAATAATGCGATATTTTAAAAGAAGTAAATACAAGAGGATGGGGAGAGGTAGAGACAGAGGAGGAAAGTTTCTCTGCTCATTAGGACACTGAATGTATTACTAAAATAATGTCATGCAGAGTTTTAAAAATAGGTCATGGTGCTTTCACCTTTTTAAAACTTATTAGGACATTAATTTGGATACAATACATTGACAGAAACAAAATAAAGTCAAATATTGACACAGAACATAACATAATTGAATAAGTATTGATTTATTTACTATGGCAAATTTGAAATTTAGTTTTTCAATGTATTGTTAAAACCCATAGAGAGGGTGCATAGTAGCTCCACACTGCCTCATTAATATTTTGATATAGTCTGCTCACTTTTTAGATTTCTATTAAAGGTAAAGTTCCCAGTTATTAAATGAAAAGCTCTCATATTATCATACAAACTATTCAATTACTAACAATACCTCACCTCTTCCCTGTAAACTTTCTTCATTCTCTCCCCAAACATGAACCTACCCTGGACCAAAATATATTATTTCCAAGATTAAGAACACTAAGGTGGATGGACCTAGAGTCTGTAATACAGAGTGAAGTACGTCAGAAAGAGAAAAACAAATACTGTATGCTAACACATATATATGGAATCTAAAAAAAAAAAAAATGGTCATGAAAAGCCTAGGGGCAAGATGGGAATAAAGACGCAGACCTACTAGAGAATGGACTTGAGGACACGGGGAGGGGGAAGGGTAAGCTGGGACAAAGTGAGAGAGTGGTAGTGTATATATGGACATATATACACTACCAAATGTAAAATAGATAGCTAGTGGGAAGCAGCGGCATAGCACAGGGAGATCAGCGTGGTGCTTTGTGACCAGCTAGAAGGGTGGGATGGGGAGAGTGGGAGGGAGGGAGACGCAAGAGAGAGGAGATATGGGGGTATATGTATATGTATAACTGATTCACTTTTTTATAAAGCAGAAACTAACACACCATTGTAAAGCAATTATACCCCAATAAAAACATTAAAAAAAAAAACACAGTATGTCTAACATCTTTTTTCTTCATCATGTACTAAGCTCGTATCACACTACTTATATTTAATTTTATGCTGTCTTAAAAATATTCAAAAGTACATTTATCTAAGACCAAGAGTTGTATCATCTTTCTAGAGCCTTCCTCAAACACCATGTAGTGCACTGAATAATACTGAATAACCAAGTCCTGTACAATTGCCAGAAATTGTCCATACTAAATATACATCTCTAAGATTTCTTGGATTTTTTTCTTTTTTATTCCACTGTTTGCTTGTACCTTTAGTAAAACCCTAATATTATTCATTGGAAAATTTGTTCATAATAAATTATGAAATCATCCTTCAAATGAGGTGATGACCTCCTAACTGAAAATACAGGTGATTGAATAGGAAACAAGAGAAGAAAAATTTTATTACAGATGCTAGTATTAAAATAAAGACAATCGATCCTGCCTGTTCAAGCACTTTTGCATTTAATACGGAACTTTTACATAAGTGTGAATATTATGGAAAAGAAGCAAAACAAAAATTATGAAATCTACTATTTCCTTTGAAGTGTTCTTTCATCTAAGAAAGTGGTTGAGAATAAAATACTTTTAAAGTTTGTATCCAGATATTTTTAAAAATCAAAGTGCAAAAAGATGGAGAGTTGTTTGTGTTTTACTTGTCACCGCTGGTTGTATGCATTTTTTGTAAACATCTGTACAAGACTGGTGATCCTAGTCTAAGTCAATTTTTAAAAGCTCCAAAAATTTCCCATGAAATATGCGCCATAAGGCCAAAGAACACCAACACTTTAGATCCCCCACACACACCCGCTTTATCCTCCCCATGGCACTCTGCTAGTTTTCTCCAAGGGCAAAACATCCTCAGTGCTTCACTGCGGCTATTAAATGACTTTCTGTGGCTCTAAAATGTCAATGCCAGCAAAGCATTAACCTCTAAAAGATGCTTCTTCAGTTTCTCAGTTGCTCACGCCTTTCATTCCTGATACTCTCTATCCCAAAGATTTCTGAACTAACTACCTCTAAAGCACATATTTACTGAAAACAGTTGAAAAGTGAATGTTTAAAAAAAAACAAAAAAAGCCTGTCACCCTCCATAAGAATCTTTGTAGCTTCCCTTTGCTGTGCAGCCCTGACATTTCAGTAATTGCTTCAGCCTTAGTGCCACCAGGCTTTGTGCCTTCCCTAGATGAAACATTTACTAGACTCCTTATTTTAGAAGTTCTCCGCTTTGATTACCAAGGCACTAAGTTTCTCCTCTGCCCTGGCCAAGGCTGCTTTTAGCCTGTCAACATGTCTGAATCAGGTTTTTTTCTCAGTGAAAATGGAATACCCATGGTGAAAAGTGGTTTCTTCATTTCCTGTCTTCTTCTAAGGCTCAGTCTGGTGAGCTAAATTTACTTGTGGAAGTTTTTGTTTCTTCTTCTTCTGCTTTTTTCTTTGTTTCTGTTTTTTTTTTTTTTTTTTTTTTGAAGAGGCTGATTGGCATTTTGTAATAACTGCAAAGCTGGTGGAAAAATGTTTATAATAAGTACCTGGGAAATTTAGTAGCTTCTTTATAAGGTTTGTTGACAATCAAGATTGTTTCAAATTGAAATAAAACACTGTAAGGAATTATAAACACTTAGGGAGGAAATACACCAAAATTAAAGGAAAGAACAAGAAGTCACCCCTATCATCTTTCAGTGCACCAAACACTTTTCAGTGTTTCTGAGTGTTACCTGTTCCCGTGAGAGGTGGTGGCACAAGGAAGGGAGTGGAGAGGACTTAGATGCTGTACATTTCAAGAATAGTAGATTTTCTAGAGCAATCTAATGCAATCCTCTAATAATTTTGAGGGTAATAAGAGATGAGATTGAGATACTAGTTAAGCAACAAGTTATCTGATTAAGGGCATGGTTACAAAACCTCTAATGGCAACAGTAATTTAGAAAATTTAAAATTTTGAAAATTACTTGAGTATTTTATTCATGCTCCTTTATTTTTCTTCATGACTATTTTCACATGCAATCAGGTAAGCATTCTGCGCCAGGCTTCACGGAAGGGATAAGCACTGTAAAAGAAAGAGGAAACAAGAATAGAAGTCCATTCTTGGGTTTTGAATTTCATAACCTAGGCTACAGACAAATAATAAGCATTCAAGCTATGAGCAATAGATTTCAGATATCATAAAGAATCTTGGCAAAGTTTCCCTGCCACAAACTCTACTTCTTATTCCTACCCTATTCTTGACTGTAAGGGGAAGCAGATTGAGGGCTAGTGAGGGTGGAGAAAAGAGCTTAAATTCTAAACTTAGCGATTCAATTTATTTACCAAGCTTATATACTAAGATGTGAGCCCAGAAATTACTACATGATACTTCTAAGCCAAAGGGGCTTCAGACAGCCTCTCAGAATTACTCCATACCCTGGCATTGCCCAGGATCGGTGGGTCTATTCTTGTGTACTTCAGGGTAGCAAGTGAGTAGTACAGCCATTTCTGCCCTCTTTTGTTACACTTGAGAGGGACAGAAGTGTAGGACAGAGAAGGAATAGATTCCAAGAAGGCTTAAGGCCAAAAATAGGGACCACTCAGCTTATATTTTGTGAGTTCCATTGGTTGCCAGTGAGCACAGATACTAAGATAAACTAGGTGTGCTCACCCAAGTTTTGTGCTACCTAGCCCACCTCTTAACCTGAAATCTCAGGAATTAAAGATGAATAAATGGTCAAGGGTAGTAATTCTAAAATGTCTTGACTGAGAATCCTCAATCCAGTGAGAGGTGGAGTGAGAAATCATACTAAAATTTAAGTGTTACCAGAAAATAAAGTTATATTTTCTTCTCTGAGTTAGTGAACTAAGACTACATCATCATTTGTTTATACAGCGGCAAGCAAAATTCCTTGGCGTATGTATAATATAGAACCATTACTTCAAATTATGTCTAAAACCAAAACTGAGAGACTATTCTAAGAACAATCTTAATATCAGAAGAAAAAAACAAAATCTTTATATAATTTTCAGAAGCATAGAGGTAATATATTAGATTCACTGCTAGTCCTAGTCTAACCAAAGAGAAGATGATAGCTATTTCCTTTTTTTTTGGCAGACATTTTGAGTTCACAATACATAAAGAAGTCAGAAGTGTTCTCCTTTGTACTAAATCTCCTATTTTTGTTTCCAACTCTATTAGGCTGTGGACAAATGCAGCAATAAAGTATTATCATAATGGTTTTCTATTTCCTCCCTTATCACTGCTTTCTTCTCTTCCTTGTTTGTTTTTATTTCTATTGCATTTGTATGTATCATCTTTATCTTACTTCCTCCTCATTCAGTTTCTACATTTCTTTCTTCTCCCTCCTGTCTTCTCATAAATCAACAAGATAAATGTAAAAATATAGCACAGAACAAAATGGATTTAGATACAAGATCACTTATTTTTTGATAAGCTAAATAAACCGTCTCCACTTACATTAATTACTTTAAATAAATGACTACAAATTATTAACAAATTGTTGATAAAAATTTAAAATGAAAGCATGAAGAAATACTCAATCTCATTCATAGTTTAAGGACAGCAAATCAGTGAAAGATATTAATTTTTATATACCAGAATTGAAAAATTTTAACATCAGTGAAATTATTCACTTAAAATAACTTACAATTTTATTTGTCAATTATATATACCTCATTAAAACTGAAAGTTGGGGCTTCCCTGGTGGCGCAGTGGTTGTGAGTCCGCCTGCCTATGCAGGGAACACGGGTTCGTGCCCCGGTCCGGGAAGATCCCACATGCCGCGGAGCGGCTGGGCCTGTGAGCCATGGCTGCTGAGCCTGTGCGTCCGGAGCCTGTGCTCCGCAACGGGAGAGGCCACGACGGTGAGAGGCCCGCGTACCGCAAAAAAAAAAAAAAAAAAAAACCTGAAAGTTGGCAAGACCTAGTTCAGGTTAAGTAAGGGATGGAGAAATAGACATACACATATTCTTTGGTGGAAGAGTAAATTGATGCAACATTTTTTGGCAATATCTATCCAACTTATGAAAAATGCAGAAATTCCTAAATTCAGCAACTCCAGGTCTAGGAATTTACCTCAAAGATGTATTTTCAAATTAATGACAAGGTATATGAAAAAGGATATCTATTATTATATAATATTTTATATATTGCAAAACTAAAAACTCCAGTGTCCTCCAGTAGAGCACTGACTGGTTGAATTAAATGCTTGGTGACTTTATAAAGGTGCGATATGTGCTGCTATGAAAAGCTTTCCATAGTTATTATGAGAAAAATAATCAAGGTATTATATTTGTATGATGTGATGCCTTTTCTATAAGTACAAAGAATATATATGTATACCTAGGATTGAATAAATAAAAATCTAAATGAAGATAGACATGGAGTTAGATGTTGTTATATGACAATAGGTTTTCAGAAAGATATATGAGAATTGGTAATAGCAGTTAACTTTGGTGAAAAAGACAGAGGGCTGGGATGAAGGAGATCAGACTCTAATTTTGTGTTTTTATTAACTATTTGAGCATTCTGTGCATATGTATGTATCCCTTTTTCCTGTCAAAAGCGGTTGTCTGAGCTGGGACATTAATGCACATTTTCATTTTAAACTTTTCTGTATTAAATAAAACCACACAAATGTCATTTTTTAAATGAAAAAAATAACCAATTTCTACCTCATGTCTCTCATGCAGTTTGAAGTATAAGTTTTTAAACAATAGAATCTTTAGTACAATCTCATTTGGGGCCCTGCACTGAAATTAACTTTTTATGGTTTTCAACACTCCTCTTTTTTATCATTCTTCTAGATTCTTTTAATATAAACCATTTTGTACATTCTTCCTGTCCTCATTCTGACCAGGAATTGCCCAGACACACCACATGCATGCCTAATATTTACATGGAATTACTGTTAGCTAGAACTATTTGATGTACACTAAAATGTTGGTAATTGATAAATTTTTATGTATCATTCTTCCAAAAGTATTTGCATTTTAAAGACAAAAATGATTAATAACTCATATTGTCTGTTTTGGTAGAATTTTAGATATGAGTTATATGTTGAAAAGGTATGTGTTTTTGGAGGGAATTCCCATTTTCCCTGAAATGGGGTCATATAAGAATGGCATAGTCAGTTTAGGAGTAACAAACAGGGTCCTTACAGGTCAGAAAAGGGTAAGGTTTTGCTAAAGTACAATAACAAAATGCAAAAATGTCACTGGCTTAATACAATAAAGCTTGTCAAATGAACTCTCTTGACAGTGATGGCAGGAAAGAGTTGGCTACAGAACTGAGCCAAGATAGTTGCTTGTGTCCATAGACATAACCAACACATTCCTCTCCCACTCACATTTCATTGGCTAACACAGTCACATGGCAAGCCTAACTCTAAAAGGCATGGGAGTGCAATTTTCCTTCCATAATGGGAAGAGAACAGGATATTGGAAACAGTAGAAATGTTTACTAAAATGGTCTTTTATTTAACCTACCAAATTCTATTTCCAAGTATTTGAAAACTAGTAGTAGAAGAAACTTAGCACAAAAAATTATCATATTAAAAGACTTTTAATCCTATTTGCTTTGCTAAATTATTCCAACTTTTCTCAATCTCTCTTAAAAACTCTATTTCTAAACTTTTAATTGATTTTTCTTAATTTTTTTTCTGAACTCTTCTTTGAAAGCTAGAAGTTAATCCATATAGTAAAGCAAAGACGGAAAATAGAATAGTAATAGGATAGCAAGTATTCAAGGCAGATCCAGATTCAAATCTCAGCTCTAAAATTTATTAGCTGTGTGGTCTTGGACCCATTAATTAATCTCTCAGAATCTGGTTTCCTCAGCTAAAGTTTGGAATGACCTATTACTAGGGTTTTACAAAGGCCAACTAACGTTTATGAGTTCTTAACCCAGCCTAGTACGTAGTAAGTACTCATTAAATGAATTGACTTCAGAGATGGGCACATATATAGGGCAGTGACATTTTTTTCCCCTTGTTTTCACTGTAAAGAATTCTATGCATAGAGGGGAAGAATGCAAGTTCATTTATGTAATTCATTGAAAATTCAACTTGAGCCTGTGAAGAGATGCTAATTAGTAGCTAAAGTGTTAGGAGTGTATTGTCTTTCTATTAAAAACTGAGCCAACGGCACACAATTTTTAAGTTATGGGTTTGATACAGTTACTACAAAGACAATTCTGATTCTCAAGTGTCTCTTTTTAAAAATTCACTGCTGTGGTTTAATTCTTCAAGTGCACATACCATATTATTAGTAATTGGATTTTAAAACTTCAGTAAAATGGAATATAAAATACAATTCATATAAAGCATCTTTTAACTTTATCTCCCATGATATACAAGAAAGATTTTTTAAATAGTACATTTATTTCAGTATATTCTTATGAGCAGTATATTCTTATGATCTCAATGTAAGTCCCAAATGCATTGCTATGTTCAATTTTTATATTATAAGATAATCTGGAAGGCAAAGCTAACCTGTATATCTCCAGGCTCACAGTAAAAAGAAAAGGTGTAATTTCTCATGAGTGATGGTTTTACTAGAGACTGCAGTTTTCGTAAAACATCTGGATTACAATAGCTAAAATGGTTTCGATTTTTCTTAGATGTAAATATAATATCCATGCGTAGCATAACAGGATTTTCAGCTTTTCTTTCTTTTTGTCAGCCCCTGTAGTCACTAAATAAATCAAGAACTGTTTACATTTTGTTCACTGTTCAGCTTCATTTCCATCTAGTTTAACATGTGTGGTGAATGTAATGTATTCATTTTTCCAGAAAATTCTCTGTTCTTCTGAGACCATGCATGATTCAGCAAAACACCCTCAGAGTCAATGATAGCTTTGGTGAACTGCCCTTCTATCTCAGTCTGAATACCATAATAGTCTTACAAAGTAGCTGGCATTTTTTCTCTTCCATGCCAGTGATCCATTATATGTTTCCATACAGCTCATATCTTAAATCACATCTTCTTTACTAGCATCATCTTCTTTTGGACAGACTTTTTTTTTTTTTTTTTTTTCGGTACGTGGGCCTCCCACTGCTGTGGCCTCTCCCGCTGCGGAGCACAGGCTCCAGGCTCCAGGCGCGCAGGCTCAGCGGCCATGGCTCACGGGCCCAGCCGCTCCGCGGAATGTGGGATCTTCCCGGACCAGGGCACGAGCCCGTGTTCCCTGCATCGGTAGGCGGACTCTCAACCACTGCGCCACCAGGGAAGCCCTGGACAGACTTTTAACATTTATACATTTGAAGCTCTTCCTAAACATTTGACCTTAATCTAATTCCTCTTAAACATCACTTTAACCTACTTCTCAAACAACCAAAGTCATTTAAATTATCAGTGTGGGCTACTGCTGATCCCTCAGTGCTATAAACTGTAATCACACTGGGCAGTGGTTGCTTATACCTAACCTCTTATTGCTACAAATCTTACCCAACTTCAAACTTTTTGTCCTGTGTTCCCAATTTTAATCATATTTCTGGACTTAGGATTTAGTATAAATCTTTGCTTTTACTAACAGACTCTTATATAAAAGAATCTCTTGCTCTCTCTACTTACAATATCTTCTTGATGCTTACAGAGTCATGCCCTAACACCAACCACTAGATAAAACCTTATAAGTTAGAGAAATAAGATAAATAGTTCTGGGTGGGAGGACTACAGGACACACAATGTTTCTTCAGGAGACGTTTTCTTTTTTAATGATATGCCAAAAATATAGACTACTTTTCACCCAAGTTTGAGAGCAAAAAAGTACTGTCTACTCATTTGTTGCAGTAGTTTGAGGTCCTATCATGTGCCAAGCAGTGAACTAGGTGCCAGGGATACAGTGATCACTGAGAGACATGATTTCTGCCTCCCAGAAGTTCATAGTTTAATGGGGAAAATGGGTAACTGAACGTAAGACTACAATTCAGTATAATAAAACATATTTGTTGGTGAATATACAAAATGGTCAGATGCATGTTTCCAAAGCACGATCATAGGACCTGAGAGATAATTAGCTGTTAGCTCAGTGAAGTGGCAGTGGTGTGAGCATTCTTGGCGGAGAAAACATCATGTGCAAAGGGACTGAGGATTTTTGTTCATTTGCTTTCAACAAATTGAAGTCTTGTTGCATAAAACATTAGAATCATCCAATAGCCTTAATATTACACTTTTCCATTTTGGAGGGCAGCATATTGGATTGAAAGCAATTGTAGTGTCAGAAACTATAAAGTTGTCACATTAGCTTTGTCACAGGACAGGTTCAGGAGTGTGGCATGACTTTCTGTTGCCTCATTTTCCTGACCCTCACCCTGCCATCTCATATTGTTACAAGAAAATGCACTTACAGACTTCTCGGTGTCACAGAATTAGAATGCACACTTCTGTAGAGAATTGATTAGTTTTCTTTCTAGTTAAGATGTACAACGTGCACTGGATGATGAAGCTTTGGCGTGCATGCCAGACAAGAATAAGTAGGTAGTTACCACACAGAGCGCGGATATCTCTTGGTGACGAGGAAAACTGCCATTTGAAAAGGAGGCTTTTGTTTAGCCAACATATGAAGTAGATATTCTTGATTGTCACAGATCTCAGAAAGAATAAAAATGGGGCACTTTTTTCCCTCGAAAAACCGTCTTCAATTTAAAAAAAAGCCAAAAAACTTAAACCTAAATGGAACAGGATATCAGATGTGACATTTTCTGTTGTCGCAGAATTAGTCAATAGGAGTCAAAGTTGAGACAAGAGGTGACAATTGCTCCCAATTCTACAGAGAATTACAAACAATTGGGGTTAGACACTGCTTCTTAAGAATAGAATATGGCAAAAGCGATAGGGTGTCACATTTCCAAGATCCAGTTGCAGAAACACTCTGCCTTCTGTTCTACTTATTCTCTCTCAATTTTTAGCTTGCTCACTACGAGGAAAGCCAACTGCCTAGTTGCAAGTTGCCCATGGACAGGCCCTGAGGACAAGGGTCTGATATGTGTGGGCAGCAGCCAGTGAGGACTTGAGTCCTGCTTTATGTGCTGAATCATGTCCCCTCCCCAAATTCATATGTTTTAGCGCTGTAACTCCCAAAACCTCAGAATGTGAAAATATTTGGAGGCAAGGTTTCTCAGAGGTAATTAAGTGAGGTCATTAGCATGGGCTCCGATACAATGTGAACCAAGTCCTCATAAAAAGAGGAAATTTGAACACAGCTACAGAGGGAAAAGGATGTGAAGACAAAAGTATAAGATAGCCACCTACAAACCAAGGGGAGAGGCCTGGAACAGAGCCTTTCCTCAGAAGGAACCAACCCTGCCAACACCCTGTTCTCAGACTTTTAGCCTCCAGAACTGTAAGAAAGTAAAATCTTTTGTTTAAGCCACCCAGTCTTTTATACCTAACAAACTAATACACCTGCCAACAACCATGCGTGTGAGTGTGTCAGTAGATATTTTGAGGCCCGTCAACAGTCAGATGAGTGAGTTTGGAAGAAGGTCCTTCCCCAGACTGAGACTTGAGAAATGGTTGCAGGTGTACTGGAAATAGGCAAGCCAGGAAAGGGAATCCAGTGTGTGGTGAAAAATGATGGATGTATTTGGCTGTGGTGTAAAGGTGGAAGTGATTTCATCCAAAGGCGTCACGGCTATTTGAGACTGGGGTTTAAGAGTGAGATGACTTCACATTGATAGAAACATCTTTGAATACATTACATATTTGATGCAGAAAATACATAGCAAGAATATCAATGTGGCAAGAATACAACTTTGGAAAATAGCATAAACACAGAGGAGAGGATTTGGCAGGAAAGCCCAGGAAGGACAAGTTCTAGAAGGGAGATAGCTACAAATGTATCTTGAAACCAAGAGGAGATGACCAAATCTTGAGGTTAACAAGACAAAAGAAGAAATAATCCCTGGAGCAAAGGTTTCTGTTTCTTTTCCTAGTTGAGTATATATACCAGAAAAATCTTCTACAACCCTCATTTTCTCCACTTCCCTTCTTTCGTCAGTCACCATCAATGGCTCCTTATTGCTTTGAGGGTGCATTTTACTCACAACCTGGATTTCCACCCCTGCTTCTAGTTGGCCAGGACCAAGCCTTATGTCTGCCATGTGTACTCATCTCTCTGCTCTATTTCATCATATCTCCTTATTACTGCCTCCTATATACAGTTTATTATTTCTAATTCCATAACTCAAAAAATTGACATATGCTAAATTTGAGTGTGTGCCATTTGTATTGTTTTCTGTACATTTCTGTGTATGAAATATTTCATTATTTATAAACTAAACCAATGAAAAAAATATTTGGGAGCCATGGGAAATAATTTTTTGTTAAATAGGAATTGTTCATAATTCTACTACCTGTTGGTAACCACTATAAAATGTTGGCCCATATCTTTTCAGTCTTTTTCTATATATATAGTCTGTATGTAATTATTTTATTGAGTGTTTAGATTATTTATGTTGGGATCATGCTTTATAGTGTACTGTAACTTACTGTTATCATGTAAAGTTCATGCTGAAAGTTTTACAAAGCTTTATTTTTCCCAGCATGATTTTTGAAGGCTACATGTTAAAGTTTTGTATGCCCAAGTTTATATAATCAGTCTGCTACTATTGGTTGTGAAAGTGATTTTCCTGTATCATAGAAATGCTTATTTGAATCACACTCTATCTTTAAGATAAATTTCTAAAAGCGGATAAGCATGTTCTTAAGAAATTTGATTTGTATTGTCAAAGAGTTCTCTAGGAAAGTTGTATGTTCAATTTGGGAAGAACTGGCATATTTACAATATACGTGCTTCCTGGCAGAAACATAGTAGATTTCTTCATTGATGTGACTTGGTGTTCTGAGGTAATATTTTACAGACTATTTTATACAAGTTTTATACAAATTTCCTGTGCATTTTTAATATTCTTCTTTGAGATAAAATTGTTCTTTCATTTTCTCTCTACAATCAAAACCCAGGACATTCTTCAGAAAATGAGCACAATATTCTATAATCTATAACTCAGCTTCCTAACCCTTTAATTGTATAGTAGACTGTTTCTCAACTGATAGTTCCTCAAATGACAAAGATAAGCTATACTACTTCCTACTGCTTGTTCACTCTGCTTTCTCACTTCTGGAATCAAAACTGTAAAACTGAAACCTATTTTGAAAATACTCTTCCAAGGTTAGACAATGGCGTTGTTAGTTTTCTTTGTTCTTTTCCACACAAGAAAATTGCCTTCCTGTTTGACATGTTATGTATCAAAGGAAATTTCACATCTTTGGATAGAAGGACTAATAATCTAACCTGGCAAGTAGAATGAAAGAGAGCATTTACTTATATTTTATCCCAACAGTATTTCATGCATCTCCATAAAACCTAAGATGCAAGCAAGATAGAAACACTAGTTAAACAGACGAGTGAATACTCTAGAAATTTGGCAGTTTCAGGATGTAACTTCCTACAGTGTACATAGATTTTCTCTTCTAAGGAAGTTGATCCTATTAATGCTATACTTATTGTGATACCTCTTAGCAGATTACTTTGAATTTTCAGAAGGTGAAAGAAATGTCCTTTTTACTATGAAATGTCTGTTTTAGCAGTCAGTATCAAAGCGTTGAGTTCCATCTTGAAGACAGGAAACAAAGATGGGCAGCTTCAATCTTGGAATTTAAAATTACCCATCAAGGGCTTCCCTGGTGGCGCAATGGTTGGGAGTCCGCCTGCCGATGCAGGGGACGCGGGTTGGTGCCCCGGGCCGGGAGGATCCCGCGTGCCGCGGAGCGACTGGGCCCGTGAGCCATGGCCGCTGAGCCTGCGCGTCCCGAACCTGTGCTCCGCAGCGGGAGAGGCCACAACAGGGAGAGGCCCGCGTACAGCAAAAAAAAATAAAAATAAAAAAAATAAAATTACCCATCAAAAAGGACTTTTATTTCCTTCTTAAGATCTAAGTTAATAAACTTTTAAATTAAATCTCACCTAAAATTCAAAAAAAAATGTTTCTTAAAAATCTTAACATAAAGATATTAGGTGATAATTTAGTGTCCTACCTTTATTTTTTTTTTAATTCAGAGAATTTCACTGGAATTTTCTTTAAAATTTCTCTCCTTTCAATTTTTTCTTTTTTAGAATTAGTTTATCATCAGTTATTCAGAAAGATCTCTAGCACCATAAAAAATAATTTAATATAGCAACATGCAGCTAAACAGATCTATGCCTAAAATTTTTTAAACCAATGAATGTTAGCTTAGGTTCTCAGAACATATTCTGTTAAGTATATTAGGAAAACTTCACATAAAAGCAATATATCAGAAATTTTTTGAAGCAGAAATAAGACAGATTTAAGCAATGATAAGCATAGTAAAAAGATGTGTTATTTCTATTTCTGGTAAAGAAATCTTTCACTTATAGATAAAATAACGCGTTAGCACAGTTCGTTCCATTTTGTTCCTTACCATAGTTTCAAAACACAGGTGACACAAATGAAAAAGAAGGTAAGAAAAGGTTAAACAAGCCTGGCAAGTTTGACTTTTATCTGAGGATGGCGGTGAGTGGCCTAAATTTGTTTGTTTGAAACTTTCCTCTCTGTGTCAGTTTGCATTCATTTCTCTTTTTAAAAGAGTTGCACTACTAATACCTTGCAATTGATTGATAGTCTGTTTATAATATTATAATTTATAGACAAAATAATCCTCCTGCATTATTTAAACTGGTTGGAAAATTGGCTGAAAATTGGGTCAACTTGGGGGAAATTATAGCACAGTAGCTAATTTTGTAGAAACCTTCCTTACAAAGGTAGTAGGAAATGCACTCCCTGTTTACCACCATCAAAGTTTAAGGGATTATTCTCAGTGGGGGAAACAATGAGCCGAATTACCTGACCTTGGACTTGCTACACACCTGCCAATGATCACAGGAACTACCTGATGAACTCCTGGATCCAAAACAAGAAATATATTCAGAAAAACAAATCCAGTTAGACATCTTTTTTGTCCCATTCATAAAAACCAATCTTTGGAAGTTTTCTTTATGACTTCTACAAAAAATACAATTTCCTCTTGGATTCCACCCAATTTAAGGTTACAACTGATTCCTCAAAGAGAGCCAGTGTGGATATTCACTATTAGAAAAGGTTATTTCACGTTTTTATCACCGGGTCTGTTTCTTTTTTCTAGTTAGTAAAAGGCTACTCTCAATGTCATAAGCTTCTTAAATTCACCTGCTAAGTCAAGGATGAAAAACCATGCCCACAGGCAGTCAATTCACAATTATTTACTTAAAATAAACTATCTGTGGTCCATTTTATACCCATAATAGGGTATGTAGGTTGGAGTGCTCTCTTCTAAGCATGTGCTCTTTCCTCCACCCTTAACTGGCATGCACTGCAGATAAAATTGTACCAGAGTGCAAGGAAGACGAAAGCCTTCTCTTACACGCCGTAGATCAGAGAGTACAAAATTCACTTGACTCCTTTCTTGCACACATGCAACTTTAGTAATGAAGGCATTTCTGTGCAGATGGGGAGTTTATACAGATGATGTGTTTCATGCAGGAAAGAACCCATTACAGTGCACAGCATCAATGTTTTCCACTCGACTTGTGGCCCATGGTCAGGCAGATTCTGGGATGCCACAGATTGGGAGAGTGTGAGGCCAGTTACTGTGGAATAGAGGAGAGAAGAGAGGGTAGAGTGGGAAACGTTTTCTCCCGAATACAATGTATATCTCAAAAAAAAAAATAAAGAAAAGAAAAGAAAAAGGTATCTGTGCTGTGATCTGCACTATACATTATTTAATAAAACACATTATATCTGTCATAACGAACTCCAATGTTCATATTCCGCAAGCAATCTAGTGACACTGAAATTGCTCATATGGAGTAACTAATTGAAGCCCTGGCTTATCAATTGCCATGGTAAATGATCTTTTACAACAATAAAGATGATCAGTTAAGCATAACAGAAGTTATATCGTGAATTTAGTACACTGAAATTTAAAGAAAACATCTTTGGCTGTATAAAATGCTTGAAATTAAATGCATGTTTCCAAATAAGCATAGAAGACATGGCTATAAAATACATTTTTTGGCCAAAATATTCTGTTTCCAATGTAATGAGGTGTCTATTTATAGAATTTTGTATAATATCTCATGAAGGTGAAAGTGACCTTGTTGCCTCTCAGTATTTTCTTTGGCGCCATAAACTTAAAAAAAAAAAGTTAATGTCGATTCTTTCTCTACTGCCTATTTGGTTACTGAGCCCTTCTATTGTGAACAAAAAATACATTTTATATTTTCAGCAAATAAATGTAAATCATTAAAGGGAGTAAATTTCTCTTCCCTTACATGTTTGGTGCAATGAATTAAAAGGTTTATTTTTTACCATTAGTTTCATTTTCGTCACATTTTTTTCATAAATGGACAGAAATGTTTTAAGCTTTAGTTTTGTATGACCTGTATTATCAAAGGAAGAGTTAATAATGCATTTGATGATCATTAACGTGAAAGCTAGCACACGGGCCACAATTAAAGCTTACCTAGTCAGCAGACACAGAAGAGAGGTGAATAGAAGAGAGCCTAATGGCAAGTCTGCTAAGTGTGCCATTGACAGAAGGCTTTTAAAATTTTTTTTAGACGGTAAAAGCATCTAGTACCCAGCTTCAGTCTGAGAGAGAAAAATGTCCAGAAGCATTGCCATTAGGCTATAAATCACTATTGGAAAGAGGTAAGCTGTGTTTCCATAAGTAGTTTAAAAAAAAAAATGACTTGGTGTTGCTCTTGGTCTTTTAAAAAGTGTTAGGTTGTCATCGAACCAAAGGCCTTTTTTGAACCACTCTCTGAACTGACAAAATAGCACTCACTTTACACAGGTTAGAGACGATCAAACTCTCCTAAGAATTAATCACGTTGGCTAAACATGTTTAATCTCATGGGATCCCTCTAGGATGTTTCTTATGACTCTGCTTCCTATTTCACCTCCAGTCGGCAGGGGTAGAGATCAGAGGCTTAATGTGTTTCCCTGAAGAGCCCGCCAACTACATTCTTTTTGGTCACTAGTAGTACATTATAAAAGAATTAAAAACCTCCCCTTACAATCAGAGGCAGAACTCCTGTGGGATTCAGTTACACCTTTGAAATGAAGTAAAGATAAAATTACAACAAAGACAAGCAGTGCATAGGCCTGCCGTCTGACCTTACTGAGACCCCTCTCTCGTGTTATTGTTGGCCTATTGAAGTATTCTCGTAAGCATATTAGAAATACACTGATATTTGGCCTAAAACCAGTGGAAGCACGTGGTGTAGAGTGCCTTCTATACTCTGTTGTGTCTTTCTGGAGTAATTCTGACATAGGTTCTACCATCATCTAGCCCCCAGCTACTTGTGGGCCACACCACTGGAATTACCTGGAAGCTTGTTAGAAATGAAGGATCTCAGCCCCTTCCCAGAACTACTGAACCAGTATCTGCATTTTTAAAACATCCCCAGGATATTTGTGTGCACATTGAAATTTTAGAAGCCCTGTTCTATGTTTTCCCTATTTGATTTAAATCAATACATAACTTGCTCTATGCTAACCAATAGTTTCTCTTAATCTTACAATTCAGGGTTTCCTGTGCATTTTCTCCTGTTGCCTTTTTACTTTTCATTGGATGCGTAGAAAATCACTTAAACTTTTCAGTTTTCAATTAAATTTTGAACAAAGTTTACTGGTAATAAATATAACAAGGAGTAGAATAATTAGAGGTAAAACAGAACATATAAGTGAATTATATATTTTCTGAGTTATTTCCTGAGTGTGTGTGTGTGTCACTGTTTAATCTTCTATGTTTTATGTGCACTTATCTCTTAAGATAGATTCAGTGTTTACTACTGATGATGCAGTGGTAGTAAATTGGATTCCAAAATCTTCAAAAATGAACTGGGATTTTAACGCAACGTAAAAATGTCCTGTTAGATTTCATAAAGATATACTTGCAATCAATTAACTCCTGTTTCCTAGTGAATAGGGAATAATTAAATTTCCAAAAAGACTCCTTTAAGAACCAGTTTTAAGGGGAAAATTCATTACAGTGTTGTTGCGTGGGGAAAGATTCTTTTACCTAAGTTATTGTAACAGATGTATTAATTTTCAAATTGGACTCTTTTTTTTTTTTTTTTTGCGGTACGTGGGCCTCTCACTGCTGCGGCCTCTCCCATTGCGGAGCACAGGCCCCGGACGCGCAGGCTCAGCGGCCATGGCTCACGGCCCAGCCGCTGTGCGGCATGCGGGATCTTCCCGGCCTGGGGCACGAACCCGTGTCCCCTGCATCGGCAGGCGGACTCTCAACCACTGCGCCACCAGGGAAGCCCTCAAACTGGACTCTTTAAACAGTTATGTTTGGTATTTTTCCATGGTATAGTTAAACCAACAATTGTTTAGAGTTTACTACCTTTTACTTAAAAATAGTTAAACTGATTTTTCCACATTTCTATCTGGATAGCACTGAGTGCATTATTGCTGATGTTTTAAAGAGGATATTATAAATGTTTCTGAATAAGCATGTATGTGCATCTGAGAAGTACTGGTAGATTATTTTCACATCATACAGACACCAACTCTATACTTGTTAACTAGTTCTAACAGGTTTTAATTTTCCAGAATGCAAACTGCCAGCTCATAAGTCTACCCCATCTATTGGATGACTTAAGTGTCCATATGGAGAAAAATGAGGATTTTGAATGCCATAAGAAAAGCCAAACGCAGTTTTAAATAAAGTGAAATCTTGGTGGATATTTTCTGTTAAAAGTCAATATTTATTTTATCAAGTTGTATGTGTTCTTGTTAAATTTAAAACATCAATCTTGCTTCATTTCCCTGAAAGGATTAAAAGGGCAGCTGCATAAGCCAGAGCTTCTTGGGGCTTCTTAACCTCTTATTTAGGTGACTCCAGACTCTGCTTACCTCCCCCAGCCTCCCTGACCAGAAAGCCTCCTAGAGTTGCTGGAAATTCCATTCATTTCTCCACCCTGAAACCCTGAAAACATTCGTATGTGCTAATGAAACAGGGAGTGATGTAAAGGAACTGGACAGACACCCAGGAGTCTCAACAATCGCCAAGCCAAACCTCTTTAAAAACCAAGAATTGTCAAGTAGCTATCCATTGCTTCCTATTCTATTGCACTGCCATTAAGGTAACTGTCCTCAATCATGTTATGGTTCCAAATTACTTCCTGTCTATTCCTATGAAGAACATATATTTCCCTATCCCATATCCCTATATCAGGCTTGATTGTATGATTTAGTTTGGCCAATGAAATGTGAGCAAAAGGTGACAAATGCTATTTCCAAACTGAAACCCTCTCTCTTTAGAGATAAGTGCTATCTCTTTTCTTGGCCAGGGGAGTGGTGTGTACCTGAATCCTAGAGTGAAGAAATGGAACAAAGCTACAGCTAACCTATGACTTATGTTGTACATAATGTGAAGGAGAGATAAGCAATTTATTTTTAGGCATTGAAAATTTCGGTTGTTTGTTATGGTCGCATGATCTTGACGAGGCTGACTGATAAAATGATCAGCTATCCTCTGTCGCTGTCAACTAATTTCTCTTTCCTTTAGTGCTCTCCTCATTCTTGCTCTCGTGTGTTCTCTTTCTCTCTTTTATATATAACGTTATATATATTTTTTTCATTGTTTCTGCTTATGTATATAGTATCGTGTCTTCTCGTATTGTGACTTTAGTTATTTTTGGACTTCTAGGTCTTTCCTCTTCTGTTTCTAACACCTGCTACCAACCCTCTAAGACTCTCATTAAAATGCCCAAGAGCATAAGTCGTTTTATCATCCTTGTTGAATGGAATTCTCACGCCCAGCCGCTTAACTGGCCACTAGTCAGCCTTTATATTGGTATATATAAGGAATCTGTTCTGGCATGGCATTTGCTATGTGGTTATTATTTTGGTATCAATTTCCATGATTGAAAAAATATTGCATAGCTTTAAGTTTTCTTAGAAATAATGAATAGTTATTAGAGTCTCCCTCTTCAAGGCTTTTTCGAAACATTAGCATCTATTTATGGAGTAACTGTACTATATTACCATGGAATGTATTAAGGAAATCCAGAAGTAACCAGAAGCTATAATAAAATTGCTGTGTTATGAGTCCATCTAATTCTTAAAACCACTTTTCAGGTGTACAATTCTTAAAACATCAGTGGATATGGATGCCAATTTCATGAAACATCCCTGAGAATAATACATCCTGAGTTATTTTTATAACTAGAGTGTTCATCCTGCAGAGGAGAAATAACTTCAATGTTCTTTCATTTGTGTTCGATAAATTTTTCGCAAGTTAATATTCCTATGCAGGCCTGTTTCATTTAGTTACAGCATTACAGAAACCAAAGGTTCAAAATACCTCTAGGAAAAACCCTCAGAAAAACTGTGAAGTTTTTAATGACAACAGAGGGAGAAAGAATGCATTAGAAATAGTACTGGGTCTTGGCCTTAAATGTTTCTGCTATTTTTTTGGGTGTGTGATCTTCGCTTCTTTGAATTTCAGTGCTCAAAACCATAACACAAATTAGATTCAGTATTCAGTACAACTAATTGGAGACTCTCATTTTGATGACATCCTATATTCCCCTAATTCAATGTCTACAATTACATTCTGCCTCTGTAAGCTTAGTCTTCCTCAGGACCAATGTTAGCCTATTAGGCCAAACAGTGTCTCACACTTTCACCTTTCTCAAACTCATCTTTCCCCTGTTCCAAATCCAGATGAATATTTTCATTGTCTTATTTAAGAAATTAATTTATTTCATTGTACTAATGCTATGGACTGAACTGTGTCCCCATAAATTTCATACGTTAAAGCCCTAACTCCCAGTGTGACAGTGTTTGGAGACAGGGCTTTCTGGAGGTAATCAGAGTTAAATGAGGTCCTAAAGGTGAGTTATAATCTGGTAGAATTGGTAGCCTTATAAGAAGAGGAGGAAAAAGAGATTTCTCTCTCCCCGTACATACAAAGAAGAGGTCTTGTGAGCACAGCAAGATGGTAACCAATTACAAGCCAAAAAAAGAGGTCTCAGAATGAAACCTACTTTCCTGGCACCTTGATCTTTGGACTTCCCAGCCTCCAGAACTATGAGAAGTTTCTGTTATTTAAGCCACTCAATCTATGGTACTTTGTTACGGCACTCTGAGCTGACTTCGTAATTAATCACTATATTACCTCCCATCCTCCTAACGCACAACCTGCTGGAGTGGAAATGTCAGCTTTTGTCAAAAGCCTCTTTAGACATCCTTAAACCAGTGAAATGGCATAAATAGTAGGGATGGAACGTCTGGCTTGTAACATGAAGCCGAATAAAATTAGCGTTAATGTGATGATAATAAAGTGCAGATAAAAGATTCTGCCAACAAGGGGAATGTGTCAGAGGTGACAAGAATTATGTGGAAAACCCTCAATCTGATGAACCTCCTGTTCTCCTTCCCTGGTTTTCAGAAAAGCTAGTGACTAGTTAGAATGGAAAAGGAAGAGTATAGTTATTTCTTTCTTAATTATTTAAAGAAAATGTTTAATATTTTCCCTCTGGTCTGAAGAAGTTCTGAGTAAATGATGTAGAAATAACTAGAAGAAAAATGTAATTATTTCATGTTAGAATAGGTGACAGAAAAGTATAATATCAAACCCCATACATTTTTATAATATAAAAGAATGGATCAGAATGACGTCTACAGAGAATGCAAATCAGAAAGATATAGTCAAATGAAATATGAACAATTTCACATTTTATTTCTAAGCGAATTGAAAGACATAAAAATGTTATAAAATAAAAGAAATAACTTTAATAAGACTTAGAAAAGCTTGGAACATGAGTGACAGAATTTAAGAAAATATTAGATATAAAAGAAAATATTATTAGAAACTAAAACTAGACTAAATTAAACACAAGAACAAATGAACATAAATTTGGAATATAAGTATATATGTAATTATGTAACGTATAATATAGCATATGAAATATAATGTATAATGTATGTGAAATGAAAGTAACAGTAGAAAAATTAAAAATCAGAAAGAAAAGAGGGGTGGAATAGGGAAGGTGGGAGGGAGATGCAAGAAGGAGGAGCTATGGGGATATATGTATATGTATAGCTGATTCACTTTGATTTAAAGCAGAAACTAACACACCATTGTAAAGCAATTATACTCCAATAAAGATGTTAAAAAAAAATGGAAAAGGAAAAAAGGATTAAATTAGGAAGTGGGAGCTATTAATAGGTAAAGAAAAGCCAATATATGCATAACAGAAATCTCCGGAAAAAAATTCACAGCAAGGGTATAGAATAAATATAGCAAGTAACTTATACTGAAAAGAAAAACTTATGTCATTAAACTTTTCCACACCGGTGATTTATATCAAAAGAAAATTGAGCAATATAGTAAGATACTCAAGAAATGAAAATGTGAGCCACAAATTTTACAGCAAGCACAACTTACTTTCTTACATAAAGGTGACAGACTAACTGTTGTTGACATGTATAAACTCAGGGAAAATTGTTCCCTTTTCTGAGGAATCCATTAGAGGGCAGCCATTCAGAAAATCAAAATGACTAGGGAGACATTAACATAAGAACTAGTGATGAACTGTAAACATAGTTATTTGTAGAATTAATTTTAAATGAGAGTTAAAAGGGAGAGACTATAATATCTTCAGACCATCTAGATATAGTACACCTATCCCAAAAATGAGGGGCAGGGAGTATGAGAATAATATATGCAAAAATATTTTTTGAGAATTATCAATGGAAGTGGTGATATTAATATTGTTATTATAAAACTTCAGTATATGTAATGTGTGGGAAAAATTAGTAATTGTGGAATTTTTCATTTCTAAAATCCCCTGTGTTCTTTAAAACCAGGATTCTAATTCATGGTGAGGAAGAAAACATATTTAGATGAAATACAAATGATTAATTTTAAAATCCTGTAGTACTAAATTTGAAATGGAAGTATGAAATCAAGAGTATTTATCCTGATACATATTATATGCATATATGTAGTATGTACATACATGTGTGTATATATATACATATATACACAAATAGTATGTGTATGTGTGTGTGTATATACATATGCATACATACATATAAGTATAAATGTATTCATAGCTTTAGCACCAAAAAGTCTAGAAACAGTGACCAACTCAGGAATAATTAGAATCTTTAGCACCAAGTATGCAGGTTGTAGTCTTGAAATATCTCTTACCATCAAAATACTATGCTTGGAAAAATATCTGATGGCAGATCTGGGGCATCATACGTACCAGCTAAGCCTAGAACACTTCGTTATACCAGTTGGTTATGAAGCTATCAAAGATTACTAGGGTAATGTTTAAAATGACTAAGGTTATGTCAAAAGGAGCAAATTTGAAGAAGCTCCCACTGGACAAAGATGGGATAATTTATACTTCAATAAGGATAATAATTGCAATTGATTTAAATTTATAGATAAACTATCTTTAAAATCGTTAAATAAGGGGAAAGAAACAAGCACATATCTTGTACCACTGGCTAACTAAATAATAGATGAGGAGTATCTCTTTTAGTAATACTTCAGCTAAAAAATAAGCAATAAATGATGGAATTGAAATACTATTAAGTTGACAGCTGTCGAATGGCTATACAGTATTTCTTAGAAGGATCATAAAATTATTTTAATTGTTTTATCAAATACTATGTATTTACAAACATTTATAAAAATATGAAAGATATAAAGAATAGTGATACAGTGAAGACTTGTGTTCTATCCCTCAGTTTAAGAAATATGTTAGTAACTTTGAAATTCTCTATATGTCAGACCTCCCATTCTTTCTCATAGGTTATTTCATAAATCAACTTGGCTACTGTCAAAGTTTCTTGTTCTGTACTCTTTCCAAGATTTTATTCCATTGCTTTACATATGTTATGTACAGTTATTTTAAAGTCTGTGTCTAATAATTCCAATATCTAGTCTTGAGATCTTGAGATTATGCTGTCTAGAATTTCCATTTGACCATGGGATCTTGTCTTCTTGTACATTTTGTAATTCTTTTTTCCATGAGTCCATAATTTTTGGATCCTTATTTATGAAAATGCAGTTTGAAGCTTAGATTAAAGGTGTCTTTTTTCCTAATGAAAATTTGCATATGCTTTTGATAGATGCCTGGCTAAACTATTAACCTGGAAGCATTTTCAAATGAACTCTCAACTTGAGATTTTTAAGGCTACCCTACAGAGGTGAATTTTCTTATCACTGGCTCTTCAATGTCTACTTAAGAGTACATGGAACAAAGTAAAAATCAATACAAACAGCCAAAAGAGCTATATTTAATATTGTGGGTAGCACTTTAAAATGTGAGTTATAGGGATATGACTATGTTTTTTGTCCTATAATACTGACAACCTTCTTGTGTTTAATATGGTATCTCATTTTATCCTCAAACTACTCTAGACAGTTAATATTAGCCACATTCTATAGTTAAAGAAACTAAAGTTCATAGAATTTAGCTAACTTTTTCCCACAGCATTATCAGTTTGTGCCTGGTTTTTCTGTCACATTCCATTACTGTAGACTTGGTGGTGGAATGATTTTTTTCCTTAATTCTCATTATCAATTTCAGCCCATTTCTCTTTTCTGCTCCCTTTTCTTAAAGACAGTCCTTTGGAGTGCCTGATTTCAGACTAGATTTCCTATTAGTTCTCCATTTTGCTGTCATCCAAAGTTTTGAAAGTTCTTCTCTTAGTCGTTAAATATCTTAGTACTTAGCTCATTCACTTTCCAACTTTATGCCTATCATTTTCCCATGATTTTACCCTCCATTTTATTGATGTGTTCAGTACTTAGCCTCTCAAAAATGTCATATATAAGCACCCTTCTCTGACCACCTCCATGCTCTTTTGTATTCATTTTTGCTTCTTCTCTCCAGCAATTCTTTTGGCTTCACTGAAGCATCCAATCTTTTGACCCAACCTATTATTCACCATCATCTGCCTTATCTTATTCTCAATTATCTCTTTAACCATGCTAGCTTCCATGATTAATCACTCCCTTGTAGAAGCCCTCAACTCCTTTGCCTTTCTCCAGTGCTTTCAAAACTTGCCTGGCAAAATGCCAAACCTGATTATGCACATCACTCTGCTTACTCTGTACATGCACCTGAATATCTGAACATGCCTGGAGAGAAAACAGAACCATACTGACTGTTTTGCACTTTAGATTTCTAGTCACTAATCTTCAGTGGGCACTTAGGAGTGCTAAGCAATCCTCTAATTCCCTAGTAAATTTGCTGGTCTACTCATCAAGATGATTCTTTCCTATTTTCCCTCTATCAAACATCTTAAACCCTCTCATTTTCCTCAAGGACAGTCAGTAACATCTATTCTTGCTTCACTGATAACATAGGAGACAATTCCCTTGTTTTTTTTTTGTTTTGTTTTGCGGTACGCGGGCCTCTCACTGTTGTGGCCTCTCCCGTTGCGGAGCACAGACTCCGGACGCGCAGGCTCAGCGGCCATGGCTCACGGGCCCAGCCGCTCTGCGGCATGTGGGATCCTCCTGGACCGGGGCATGAACCCGTGTCCCCTGCATCGGCAGGCGGACTCCCAACAACTGCGCCGCCAGGGAAGCCCTTCCTTTGTCTTTTTATCATCAAATCTTTCAAACTCCATGCACATGCATCCAATGCTCATTGAACCAGTTAGGATGCTTTTGCCACCAAGCAGCAAAATAAACTATTAAAACTGTTTTTTTTTTTTTTTTAACATCTTCATTGGAGTATAATTGCTTTACAATGTTGTGTTATTTTCTGCTGTATAACAAAGTGAATCAGCTATACATAGACATTATATCCCCATATCTCCGCCCTCTTGCATCTCTCTCCCAATCTCCTTATCCCAACACTCTAGGGAGTCTCAAAGCACCGAGCTGATCTCCCTGTGCTATACAGCTGCTTCCCACTAGCTATCTGTTTTACATTTGGTAGTGTATATATGTCCATGCCACTCTCTCACTTCGTCCCCGCTTACCCTTTCCCCTCCCCGTGTCCTCAAGTCCATTCTCTACCTCTGCGTCTTTTTTCCTGTCCTGGCCCTAGGTTCTTCAGGACCTTTTTTTTTTTTTTTTAGATTCCATCTGTATGTGTTAGCACACGGTATTTGTTTTTCTCTTTCTGACTTACTTCACTCTGTATGACAGACTCTAGGTCCATCCACTGAACTACAAATAACTCAATATCATTTCTTTTTATGGCTTAGTAATATGCCATTTATGTATGTGCCACATCTTCTTTATCCATTCATCTGTTGATGGACACTTAGGGTTGCTTCCATGTCCTGGCTATTGTAAATAGTGCTGCAATGAACACTGTGGTACATGACTCTTTTTGAATTATAGTTTTCTCAGGGTATATGCCCAGTAGTGGTATTGCTGGGTCATATGGTAGTTCTATTTTTGGTTTTTTAAGGAACCTCCATACTGTTCTCCACAGTGGCTGTATCAATTGACATTCCCACCAACAGTGCAAGAGGATTTCCTTTTCTCCACACTGTCTCCAGCATTTATCGTATATAGATTTTTTAAAAATTTAAAAAAAATTTTTAACATCTTTATTGGAGTAAAACTGCTTTACACTCATGTGTTAGTTTCTGCTGTATGACAAAGTGAGCCAGCTATACATGTAGATTTTTTGATGATGGTCATTCTGACTGGTATGAGGTGATACCTCATTGTAGTTTTGATTTGTATTTCTCTAATGATTAATGATATTGAGCATTCTTTCATGTGTTTGTTGGCAATCTGTATATCCTCTTTGGAGAAATGTCTGTTTAGGTGTTCTGCCCATTTTTGTATTGGGTTGTTTGTTTTTTTGATATTGAGCTTCATGAGTGGCTTGTAAATTTTGGAGATTAATCCTTTGTCAGTGGCTTCATTTGAAAATATTTTCTCCCATTCTGAGGGTTGTCTTTTCGTCTTCTTTATGGTTTCCTTTGCTGTGCAAAAGTTTTTAAGTTTCATTAGGTCCCATTTGTTTATTTTTGTTTTTATTTCCATTTCTCTAGGAGGTGGCTCAAAAAGGATCTTGCTGTGATTTATGTCATAGAGTGTTCTGCCTATGTTTTCCTCTAAGAGTTTGATAGGGTCTGGCCTTACATTTAGGTCTTTAATCCATTTTGAGCTTATTTTTGTGTATGGTGTTAGGAAGTGTTCTAATTTCATTCTTTTACATGTAGCTGTCCAGTTTTCCCAGCACCACTTATTGAAGAGGCTGTCTTTTCTCCATTATATATATTCTAGCCTCCTTCATCAAAGATAAGGTGACCATATGTGTGTGGATATATCTCTGAGCTTTCTATCCTGTTCCATTGATTATATTTCTGTTTTTGTGCCAGTACCATACTGTCTTGATTACTGTACCTTTGTAGTATAGTCTGAAGTCAGGGAGCCTGATTCCTCCAGCTCTGGTTTTCTTTCTCAAGATTGCTTTGGCTATTCAGGGTCCTTTGTGTTTCCATACAAATTGTTGAATTTTTTTGTTCTAGTTCTGTGAAAAATGACATTGTTAGTTTGATAGGGATTGCACTGAATCTGTAGATTGCTTTGGGAATCATAGTCATTTTCACAAGGTTGATCCTTCAAGTCCAAGAACATGGTATATCTCTCCATCTATTTTTATCCTCTTTAATTTCTTTCATCAGTGTCTTATAATTTTCTGCATACAGATCTTTTGTCTCTTTAGGTAGATTTATTCCTAGGTATTTTATTCATTTTGTTGCAATGGTAAATGGGAGTATTTCCTACATTTGTCTTTCAGATTTTTCATCATTAGTGTATAGGAATGCAAGAGATTTCTGTGCATTAATTTTGTATCCTGCTACTTTACCAAATTCATTGATTAGCTCTAGAAGTTTTCTCCTAGCATATTTAGATTCTCTATGTATAGTATCATGACATCTACAAACAGTGACAGTTTTATTTCTCCTTTTCCCATTTGGATTCCTTTTATTTCTTTTTCTTCTCTGATTGCTGTGGCTAAAACTTCCAAAACTATGTTGAATAGTAGTGGTGAGAGTGGGCAACCTTGTCTTCTTCCTGATCTTAGTGGAAATGGTTTCAGTTTTTCACCATTGAGAACGATGTTGGCTGTGGGTTTGTCATATATGGCCTTTATTATGTTGAGGTAAGTTCCCTCTATGCCTACTTTCTGGAGGGTTTTTATCATAAATAGGGGTTGAATTTTGTCAAAGGCTTTTTCTGCATCTATTGAGATTCTCATATTGTTTTTATCCTTTGATTTGTTAATATGGTGTATCACAATAAGTGATTTGCTTATATTGAAAAATCCTTGCCTTCCTGAGATAAACCCGACTTGATCATGGTGTATGATCCTTTTAATGTGCTATTGAATTCTGTTTGCTAGTATTTTGTTGAGGATTTTTGCTTCGATGTTCATCAGTGATATTGGCCTGTAGTTTTCTTTTTCTGTGACATCTTTGTCTGGTTTTGTTATCAGGGTGATAGTGGCCTCGTAGAACGAGTTTAGGAGTGTTCCTCTCTCTGCTATATTTTGGAAGAGTTTGAGAAGAATAGGTGTTAGCTCTTCTCTAAACGTTTGGTATAATTAGCCCATGAAGCCATCTGGTTCTGGGCTTTTGTTTGTTGGAAGATTTTTAATCACAGTCTCAATTTCAGTGCTTGTAATTGGTTTGTTCATATTTTCTATTTCTTCTTGATTCAGTCTTGGAAGGTTGTGCTTTTCTAAGAATTTGTCCATTTCTTCCAGGTTGTCCAGTTTATTGGCATAGAGTGCTTGTAGTATTTTCTTATGATCCTCTGTATATCTGCAGTGTCAGTTGTTACTTATCCTTTTTCATTTATAATTCTGTGGATTTGAGTCTTTCCCTTTTTTTCTTGATGAGTGTGGCTAATGTTTTATCAATTTTGTTTATCTTCTCAAAGAACCACCTTTTACTTTTATTGATCTTTGCTGTTGTTTCCTTCATTTCTTTTTAATTTATTTCTGATCTGATCTTTTTGATTTCTTTCCTTCTGCTAACTTTGGGTTTTTTCTGTTCTTCTTTCTCTAATGCTTTAGGTGTAAGTTTAGGTTGTTTACTTGAGATTTATCTTGTTTCTTGAGGTAGGATTGTATTGCTATAAACTTTCCTCTTAGAACTGCTTTTGCTGAATCCCATAAGTTTTATGTCATTGTGTTTTCACTGTTATTTGTATCTAGGTTTTTTTTGATTTCCTCTTTGATTTCCTAGTGATCTCTTGGTTATTGAGTTGCATATTGTTTAGCCTCCATGTGTTTGTATTTTTTACAGGTGTTTTCCTGTAATTGATATCTAGTCTCATAGCGTTGTGGTCGGAAAAGATACTCGATATGATTTCAATTTTCTTAAATTTACCAAGGCTTGATTTGTGACCCAAGATGTGATCTATCCTGGAGAATGTTCCATGAGCACTTGAGAAGAAAGTGTATTCTGTTGTTTTTGGATGGAATGTCCCATAAATATCAGTTAAGTCCATCTTGTTTAATGTGTCATTTAAAGTTTCTGTTTCCTTATTTATCTTCATTTTGGATAATCTGTCCATTGGTTAAAGTGGGGTGTTAAAGTCCCCTACTATGATTGTGTTACTGTCGATTTCCCCTTTTTTTGCTGTTAGCATTTGCCTTATGTATTGAGGTGCTCTTATGTTGGGTGCAGAAATATTTGCAATTGTTATATATTCTTCTTTGATTGATCCCTTGATCGTTATGTAGTGTCCTTCTTTCTCTCTCATATTAGTGTATTTTAAAGTCTATTTTGTCTGATATGAGAATTGCTACTCCAGCTTTCTTTTGATTTCCATTTGCATGGAATATCTTCCCATCCCCTCGCTTTCAGTCTGTGTGTGTCCCTAAGGCCGAAGTGGGTCTCTTGTAGACATCATATATATGGATCTTGTTTTTGTATCCATTCAGCCAGTCTATGTCTTTTGTTTGGAGGATTTTAGCCATTTACATTTAAGGTAATTATCGATATGTATATTCCTTTTACCATTTTCTTAACTGTTTTGAGTGTGTTATTGTAGGTCTTTTCCTTCTCTTGTGTTTCCTGCTTAGAGAAGTTCCTTTAGCATTTCTGATGAAGCTGGTTTGGTGGTGCTGAATTCTCTTAGCTTTTTCTTGTCTGTAAAGGTTTTAATTTTTCTGTCAAATCTGAATGAGATCTTTGCTGGGTAGAGTAATCTTGGTTGTAGGTTTTTCCCTTTCATCACTTTAAATATGTCCTGCCACCTAAAACTGGTTTTAAGGTAGGGTTTTTGATATTTTCTTAAGGAAAACCAGAGATATGTCATTTCAGGAATGGTTAATTAAACATCCATCCCTCTAGTTATCTACTGGATCCTATCGCCTCTTACTTGCTCAAGGATTTTATCCCTCAAATAACCCCCGTTTCTTTTGCATCAGTAATTTCTCCCTTCTAATTAATTATTCCCCTTATCATACAAATATGCTTTAATATTACTTCATTGAAAAATTCTTCCTTTTAACCTGAAGTTCCCCACCAATTACACCAAAGAAAGAGAAATTTTTGAAAGTTGTGTATTATTACTGTCTTCACTTTTTCTTTATTCCCTCTAATGAGATTAAATTATTGGCAATCTACAGTACATTTTAAGAACTTTTATCTAATTAAAATTTTTGTATTATTATGGGTTACTCTCATCACAAGTATTCCAAATGTGTTTCACTAAGTTCCATTGACTTTGTCTTCTTACTTTTATCTTTGTTATTTTATAATAGCATCCATTATTTCCATTAATACAAAATAGAAAAGAAAGAGAGCTGGGAAAAGAGAATTGAAGAATAAGGAGAGGATAATGAGTGTATGGAAAAGATCAGCAAAATTCTTGGAAAAGTATAGGAAAGGATGGAGTGAAGGGAAGACATCTTTATATGAGGGACTGTCATGGCCATTGTCTTTAGAGTCATGACCTTTTATTAAATCAACGCAGAGTACCATTTACATCTTTGTGGACTGCAGTTTGTCTAGTAAAATGCCTTGCTTATAAATAGGTACAAAGTAGTTATTTGTCCATTTAAAAATTTTAAATTATAGAGTATTTTCAGAAAGACTAACCAAACATCACATGTAATTTGCACAATCACTTGGTGAGGAAAACTGAATAAGAATGACTATCTTTGTTTTATTGTATCTGTGACTTGGGACAAGTCATTTAACCTCTCTGAGCCCTAATTTCATCATCAGTAAAATGAGTATGAAGGCCCATATTAATAGAGCTTTAGTGAGGATAGAATTAATTTAGCACCCAGCACATAGCAAGGGTATTTGTGTTATCTGTTAATATTATTATCATTATTATTTTAAAGAAAGGAAAACTGATATTCATAAAGGTTAGAATTACCCAACTAGAGACTGGCGAATGATGAATTCTTGATCGTAGTCCAGGTATTTTCTTTTCTTTTTTTTTTTTTTTTTGCCGTATGCGGACCTCTCACTGCTGTGGCCTCTCCCGTCGCGGAGCACAGGCTCCGGACGCGCAGGCTCAGCAGCCATGGCTCACGGGCCCAGCCGTTGCGCGGCATGTGGGATCTTCCCGGACCGGGGCACCAACCCGCGTCCCCCGCATCGGCAGGCAGACTCCCAACCACTGCGCCACCAGGGAAGCCCCAGGTATTTTCAGTTTTAAATGATCTTCTGCTTTACCATATCATTGGATTCAGTGGGTATCACTTAGCATGGGTTTAAACATAAATTTAATTCCAGGCAAATTTTTATTTCCTTTGGGAGATTGATACTTGTCTTCTTTCCAGATAATGAGAATTAAAAAACTGATTAGCTTTGCCTCTCTTCACTGGCTGCTGAGAAGCTGAATCAAATTTAAAGTATAATCATAGCAAATTATCAGTCTTTATTGCCTTTATCTTCATGGCTTTTATCTATGTCTTATTAGTATTCTGCTTTTCCTGGTAATTATTTTTTATATATATTTTCTTATTAGCTGTCCTTCTGAAATTCTTAGAAGAATTACTCACCACTGTTGAACAAATAAATTTCTGCTACTACCATTGTTGGAAATTGCAATGTAGAGTTGCCCATGTGAGAAGTAGGTAAATTGCAAGCCAAAGCCTACAATTTGAAGCTTCCACCCTTGTGGCTCTTTATTTAGGGCTCATAATTGAAACCATTATTTGTTTTCTCTGTCTGTGATGTCTTAATATATGTGGAATAGTTCTTCCAATTGTCAGTTACACAAGCCTTTTTTGTTTCTCAGGCTCAGCTGCTCTGGGGGACGACAGTCTTTCTTTTGAAGTGCTCACACCAGGGTTCTTCAAAATTAACACATTTACCCCAGAACCTCTACCTTTTTTCAATCTCTATCTCTTTCTAAATTGAGATATAATATAAATAGTAAAGTGTATAAAGTACAGTACTCTTAAGTACGCAGTTTAAGAATTATTTGCATGTTTACACCTTTTCACCACCACCCAGATAAAGATATAAGGCATTTCCAGCACTCCATGAGATTCCTTTGTGCCTGTCTTGTTTATACCACTTCCCCCAAGAGGTAACCACTATTCTGACTTCTATCATCATCAGTTAGTTTTGCCTGTTCTTGAACTTTCTGTATGTGAAGTCATATATACAGTATTAACCGTTTTGTACATCTGGCTTTTTTCTTCCCACTTCACATGTCCGTGAGATTCATCCATATTTTTCTTGTACCTGGTATTTGTCTGGTGTTATTTGTTTGCTTGCTTGCTACACCTAAAAGGCTCTACTTAGCTAATACAACAGATTATTCTATTTTATTGTTATGTCCTATTCCATGGTATGAATATACCTCAATGTATATTTCAATTCTCCTTTTGATAGACATTTGGGTTGTCTCCAGTGTGGGAATATTATGAGTAGAGCCACTTTGAACACTATATATTGGCTGTAAAACCATCTCCATCTAGTATTTATATGATGTAGAAGAGACAAAATTATAAAGACATATATTATTTTACTTTCCTTCACTCCTGGGTTTTTGTTGTGAAACTCTTCGATTCTTTGTAAAAATATGATAAAGATGGAAGTCTTGCAAAGGAAGAGGAAAGGAAGCTAAAGGACATAAAATACCCATTAGAAGGATGGAATGGGAGAATTTCATTTACTATGAAAAATATTTCTCTACACAATTTCTTCAGAATCACAAAACTAATAGAAATTTTAGTTTTCTGTACACCATGTTTTACCTTTATTACTTTGAACCCACAGCATAATAGAGGGAAGAAAAGGCTTGTTTAGCTGTGGCCATCTCCTACAGATTATTTTCCTCCCCAGTCCTAATTTATATTCCTTTCTCTTTAACGTTGCCCCCTTACTCCTTTGCTTATCTGAGGTAGAGGCAGAGAATACCCAATGGTTTTCCTAATCTGATCTTATCTAGCAAACACTGGCAATTTCTCTGTACTGTTTGTACTGCTTTCTCTATGCACAGAAATTGTTCCCTTTCTTATCTTATATAAATGATGATATCTTATAGGAATGTGACTTTAAAAGATCCTCCAGGTTTCTTCATCCTTACAAAATTATCTGAACAATTTTACATGCAGACATATAGTTATTGTGTTATCTTATTCAATGATATTGCTGATAGATTAAAATATATTAAAAAATTCAAAATGGTTTTCCCCTTCATCTTACCTTTTCTCTTTTTATCTATGTTTCATTTCTTATCAACTTTTTACAGAGATCTGATTTCTTGTTGAGTTCATCATCACATTATCATTCTTTACTTACATTAGAGTCTGTATATGAATTTTGTATTCTTATCTATTTTCTTTACAGGGATTCAGAATCTAAGTATACAGTTCTCTATTGCAAACCAGTGGATTAATATTACCAAACTGGAGTTAGAAAGAGAGTGAACAAGTGTAATCCTGTTTTTCAGGATTTGGGGGGACCGAAGCGTTTATATATTGATAAAACAAACTTAGTATCATGTAATACTGTTACTTAAAATATGTTTTAAATATTTATTGGCTATCAAGAAAACTGGAAAATTGTTCTCAATTTTCCTAAGTCTTAAACCTAAGCAACTTTGAGTAAATTCTGGAATCAGAAAGTAACAGATCACCCAGACCAATTCCCCTTCCTTAGTCAGCTCAGGCTGCTATAAAAAAATACCAAAGACTGGGTGGATTAAACATAAGAAATTTATTTCTCACTGTTCTGTAAAATGGGAAGTCCAAGATCAAGGTTCCAGTCAGCCAATTCGGTTCCTGGTGAGAGCTCTCTTCTTGGCTTGCAGACAGCTGACTTCTAGCTGTGCTCTTACTTGGTCTTTCCTTAGTATATGCACGCAGAAAGAAAGAAAGAGACAGAGACAGAGAGACAGAGGCAAAGAGATGATTTATTATAAAATCACTAATCCCATCTTGAAAACCCCACAGATTAAGGTTGTTGCTCTAACTGCATATTGTCAGTGGGGTCATTCACTTGGTTGCATTCATCTGGAAGCCAGGCTGGGCCTGAAGATTCACAAAGGCAATTTGATACTTCCCCACATCACCTCTCTTTCCTTGTGGTGTCTATCCTTTAGTCTCTACATGGTTCTCTCCCCATCAAGCTAATCTGTAACTCCCTGTAGCATGGCATCTGCCTTCCAGGAGAGAAGACAGAGCTGCCGGGCAGCTTAAGAGTTCAGATCCAGAACAGGCACATCATCACTTCTTCCACATTCTATTTATTGAAACAAGTCCCAAGCAGTCTAAATCAAGGAGTGGAGTGGGGAACAATAAAAATAGACTCCATTTCTTGAATAGAGGGGCCACAGTATCTCATCACCAAAGGTTGCAAGATAGGATACCATTGTAGCCACCTTTGGAAACATTCAACCACATCCAGAATGTAATAAAATGGGCCAGGACTACCTCTTCTCCCTTACCCTCTGCCAATCAATGTTCCCGATTGTTTTCATTCCCATTTCTCTCCACACAGTTTCAAAGACCTTCTGACGACTCAGGCTTCATGAATTCTAATCTTGAACACTAATTCTGACCCAACTGAATTTTTTAATAATATGTTAATAGACTTTAGTTTTTAGAATGATTTAGGTTCTTGACAAAATTGAGTGGATGGTACAGTGATTTCGCCTGCTCCCATTCATGCATAACCTCCCCCATCAGAGTGATACATTTATTACAACTGATGAACCTACATTGACACATCATTATGTTTGGACCCAAAGTCCATAGTTCACATTAGGGTTCACTCTTGGTGTTGTACATTCATTGAGTTTGGACAAATTTATAATGATATATGTCTACCATTATAGTATCAATTGGTAAATACTTGTATTCTTCTGAAATACAGTTTTGCTCATTCTTTTAACTGCCTGAGGTTGAAAATCCCACCTCACTGAGGGTAGGTAGGGAAGAATTGATCAGTGTTGAAACACCTCTACTTGTCAGAAAGATCCTCCACAGACTGAACTACAATTCAGTGCCTTATAAATATTATTAATTGTTCTTAGTTTTATATGTAAGCTCTATTTAAGTACTAAAGACCATTACCCCACTCCCATCTAAGCTTTTGCTTGCTCTTTGCTAAACACCCCTATCCTCTGTCATTGTTTCCAAACCCTTCGCTAGCCTGACCATTGTCTTACCTATAGGCTTCATTTGGCTGATATATCTCTTAATGGGAACACAGTTCATTTGGAGAGTCTGGGCAGTACAAAATGGAGAGTGTCATCTATGGCCTAGTTCTGGACACTATAAATCTATTGACCCTCTTGTCTTTGTTTGAGCTTGCGAACAAACAAAAATTCTTAGGTTTTGGTCACAATTTCTGTCCAGTCATCCCTTCCTCATCCTAGAGATAATACATCCATTTTTCTGTGTATAAACTTAAGTGAAGTATCTGGGCACATTTGATGAAACTATTGAAAATTTACATTCACCTCAGTCAGGTAGAGCCCAACAAAAAAATTGAGGTATATACATCTTCAAATAAAACTTCTAAATGAGAAGCTCATAATTTTTAATACTGTTAAGATATACTCCTTCAGACTCATTAATCTCCAAATATACACATTTTGATACTGTTAAGTAATAGCTATAAGCTACTTCATAATGGGGGCAATGCAGATCTGGTTAAGTAAGGTCATTAACTCTGCATGTCTTAAAATAAGAATGGTTCCATTCTTAATAAGTTTTCGCTAAACATAATGGAACATTTAGAAAAAAATGTTCTCAAATAGTTACTTGTCATAAAATCCTGAGGTAAGGTTTGGTTATAGGTCTCAACTCCTATTATTGTGTTCCATTAAAATGTGCTGAAGGTTTATTCTTTTGTATTAAGAAAAGTATTCACACCTGAGATTCTTTATTCTAATACCCATCCAAGTTTTTAATCCTACACCCTGATATACATTTATTTATTCAGTTAAAATGTCAGTTTCTTCTTTCTATAAAATGACTATCCATGATGATCCCTCTATTTTCTTCATTCCCTCATTCAACACCTGTGCTAGATGGAAGGCATATACCAGTGGTCCAGGCAGGCAAGTTCCATGCTTCTGTGGAGCTTACATTCTTATGGGAAAAAATAAAACTAAAAATATGTTATAATTTTAGATATAAGTTCTATAGAGAAATGAAAGAGGGGATTAGAATGAAAAGTAATGCAAAGCAAGGAGAAGTGAGTGGAAGGAAGAACTACTTCACAGGCAGTCCGGGAAGGGCTCTCTGAATCTGTGGTGGTATTTGAACAGAGACCTGACTCCTGAGAAGGGGACAGTCTGAGGAGATGTACAGGCATTCAGGTCAGAGGCACAGACGTATGAAGGCCAGAAGGTGGATCAAATTTTGTAAGAAAAGAGGGAGTGATAAGAGCTGAGGTTGGGGAAGTGCAGAAGGACAGTTCATGAAGTGATTTGCATGCCATGCACACAGTGTTCAGCTTTTAGTTTTGAATACAGTGGAAACTGTAGCAAAAACTGCTGGTGCCACACTTAGAAGTATTCTTAGATCCATTTATCAGGCTACTTAAAAGGCTTCCATTTTTTAGTAGGATCTAAAGCAAGAGACAATTTTGTGACAAATTCAGATTGTGGTGCAAGCAGTCTTGCCACTTGATGCACAAGGTCTGGCAAATTCCAGAGTTCTTTAAGTATTTGTGGTAAATAATGGCAACATGTTGAGTCTCAGGCAACCCCAATAAGAGATTTCAAAGCAGAGTCTTTAGGTTCTAGAGCAAGATCAGACATTATACAGAAGAGTAACCTACATTGTTCAAAAAGCATCTCCTGCCATGGTATTGGGCCCTGGTAGAGAAAGTAACTGACCGCAGAATACCACCCATCAAGTTATAAGGTCTGGCAGGAACAGCAGCAATCCACCATATAAGAGGAGTGCTACATTTGGGATCAGCACTGAGCAGTTGGCTCAGAACCCAATGACGTTCCTTGCACCAGTGACTCTCCCTCAGTATAATTACATACAGAATTTAATAAGGTGTTTATTAAGTCTGTCTGATAGAGGAGGAAAAATCCTGGCTGGGTTCAAAGGTGTATTGACCCACACAAAAATTTGTACATGAATGTTCATAGCAGCATTATTTATAGAAGCCAAAAAGTGGAAACAATCCAAATGTCATCAACTGATGAATAGAGAAAAACGTGGTATATCCATAGATGGAATATTATTCAACCATATAAAGAAAGTAGTACTGATACAATATAGATTAACCTTGAAAATATTATGCCAAGTGAAAGAAGTCAGTTACAAAGGACCACATATTATATGATTCCACTTATATGACATGTCCAGAGTAGGCAAATCTACAGAGACAGAAAGCAGATTAGTGATTGCCCATGGCTGGGGGAGATGGAAGGTTTGGTGGATGATGGATAGCACATTTTTGGAAGGAGGGTCATGAAAATGTTCTAAAATGGCCACATTGTGATGATGAATGCACAATTTTGTGCGTATACTAAAAGTCATTGCGTTGTATACTTTAAATGGGTGGGTGAATTGTATGGTGCATGCTTTGTATCTCAATAAAGCTGTTTTAAAAGAAGATGGATTGGCTTGTTAGCATGCTAAAAGCTTAAAATTGGTTACTGATACATTATAGCTATAGGTAGCAGTGGTCCTGAAAGACAGTGATGAGGGGGTGATCCTCCCAATTGGCAGAACTTTGAGCAGGACTCCTAGTCATCAATTTAGAGGGGAGAGAGAAGTGGTTGAAATTAAGGATATGCACAGATTCTTCATCAGTGGCAAATAGTTCGGTTGATTGGTCAGGGACGTGGAAGGAGCAGGCCTTGAAGATCCAGTGCAGTAAGGTCTGGGAAAGGAGATAGAGGTCTGTGGATAGATCTATAGGAATGAGCACAAAATGTGTGGATCTTTTTGTGTCACATTAATGACTACCAGAAACATCCACCGTACTGAAAATCAGTGGTTAGAGTGATCATCCCACAGAGATCAGCCAATTTCTGCCCTCAACCACTTCACTGCTTGCGCAATGGGCCCAAATTGGAGAGGCTCTGGGAGCAAGGATGGGGAATATATATAGGTCCAAGCCTGACCTAGCTACCGTTGTTGCCAAACATCTAACCAGCCTCAGAAAACACTCTGAGACCCCATTCTTCCAGGAGATTAACAAGTAACTTGGAACAAGTTGATCACATCAGACCTCTTCCGTCTTTAGAGGGGCATCAATTCAACACTATTTAGATGGATACATATTATGAATATGGGTTTACATTTCATGCCAACAGTGCCTCAGCTAGCACCACTATTCAAGGGTTCCGAGTGTTTGATTTATCAAGATGGGACTCAGCATAATACAGCCTTGGACCAAGGAATCCACTCTTTTTAAAGGAGGTGTGATAATGAGCATATGACCATGGACCTCACTGCTTCTGCCTTATACCATATCATGGTGAAGCTGAGAGATTGATAGAACATTGGGATGGTGCGATAGGCAGAATTCTAAGATGGGTCCCCAAGAGTTCCATCCCCTGGTGTATACAACACATTTTCTCCCACTTATTCAATCAAACACTAATCTACCTTTTCTGTAAAGGGATTTGCTTATGTGATTAATATTCCAAATCAGTTGATCTTAAGATAGTGTTATTATCTGGATGGATCTAGATAATGCACACGGTTTTCTCTGGCTGGTGACAGAAGGGGAAGTTAGAGATTCAAAACACCAGAATGATTTGGTGTACTGTTGCTGACTTAAAGATGGAAGTGGCCACTTGGCAAGAAATTCAAACACCCTTGATGAGCTGAATGTAGCACCCTGATGACATCTAGCAAGGACTTTACAGGGGACTTTAGTCCTAAAACCACTAGGAACTGGATTCTGCCAATAACCTGAATGAGCTTGGGAGTGGATTTTTTGTCCCTGAGCCTCCAGATTAGAACTAAGCACAACCAACTCTTCGATTTCAGCCTTGTGATACCTTGAATCCAGCCAAGCTGTACTGAACTTCTGACCTACAGAAGTGAACTAATAAATGGGAGTTATTTTCAGCTACCAAGTTTGTGGTAATTTGTTACATAGCTATAGAAAACTAATACAGATGGCCTCCGAAAGGTATACCTAGAATGCCAATCTTATGGAATTGGGACATTTTCTTTCAAGCTGCAGCATATACTTTGAATTATCAGCTATTATATGGCATTATGTCCCAATAGGTAGAATCATAAGGTCTGGGAACAGAGAGATGGAAGTAAGAGTGGACTATCTAATTGTCAGTTTGTACTTCTCATCTCTACAACTTTAGGCTCATTTGGACTAGAGATCTTGGTTCCAGGCATGACGTGATATGACCTTCCACCAGGAGATGCAGGTAAGGTTCCAATAAACCTAAAGCTATGGTGGCCACCTGGTCATTTATCGGTCCTCACACCAGTAAGTACAGATAAAGAATGGAATCGCTTTACTGGCATAAAGAATTAAGCCTGATTTTCATGAAGAAATAGTGATGATCCTATATAATGGAGGCAGACATGATTATGCTCGGAACTCAGGGAACTTATTAGGGCTTCTCTTGTTTTATTTTTGCCCATTAATAGCCATGATTAGGCAATTACAACAGCTACAGCCTGCCAGATTCAGCCTGACAAGTGTACAGTAATGAGATGTTCAAACCCCTAAGGGTAGAAGGTAATGATGACCCAAAAGGCTATTCACCTAGTGATTCTCAGCTTGGAGAAGGGGAAAATTTTGTCCCCTGGGGGACATTTGGCAATATCTGGAGACTTTTATGATCACAATTTGGGGGAAGGTGTACTACTGGTATCTGTGGGTTGAGGTCAGGGATGATACCTGACATCCTACAATGCCCAGGGCATTTCCCATAACAAAGAATTATTTGTCCCAAAATGTTAATAATGCTAAGGTTGAAGAACTCTAACTTAATTCAACATCAAGGCTGACCAACGTTAAATGGAATGTAGAAGCAGTGATAGAGGAAGATGATAGATATTAATCTCCACCTTGAGATCAATTTCAGGAATGGACTCGTACTGTTGTATGTCTATATGTATTTAAAGAATACAAGCCATTTTCCTGAGATTAAGTAAGTCATGCATGGATCAGAGTGGTACAAAAGGTGCAGTATCATTTAGCTCTCAGGGTTCCATCCTTGATGGAACTTAACTTTTCTAGGCCCTCAGGCCTGCCTTCCAGTTGTCAGTGTCTATGACTCTTTGCTTGAGTGGTCTCTCTCTCTGTCTTGGTCTCTCCCTCTTGGTCCACAGAGGCTGTTCCACATGAATGAGTGGCAGGCCAGAAATGCTGGGGAATCAATGCCTACAGTCCCCAACCACCATCCCTTGTAGGAACAACCTCAACAAATGTCTAACAGGAACTGACTTCTTTGCTCAGCTAAGTGGGATTACATGAGGCACGTGTTCTATGCTGGCTTCTAGAATTCCCTATAGGATTCATCTTCAGTAATCTTTAGTAATCTTTAGTAATGCACTGTTTATGGCTTCTTCCCTTTTTCTGTCTTATGTCCCCAGTCTGACTGGTATTCCTTGGGATCAGCTGTCAAATAAATTCTTTGTACTTCATCCCTTACCAAGGTCTGCTTCTGGGGAAACCCAAATTAAGACAAACTTCTGGAGGTTTTTAAGCCCGAGAATGATGTCATCTAACTGATATTTTTAAATAGCTACTGTAGCTGTTTCATGACAAATGGGCAATTGGGAGGGTGAGCAATAGTGTAAGCAGGTAGAAGGCTGTTTCAGTAGTTCAAGAAAAATTCTGGGGGCTTGGGCCCAGATAGTAGCATTGGATTAGGTCAGCTGGGTAGATTAGGGAGGGAGCTGGAGATTGAGAAAAATGTGAAAATTTTGGCATGAATAATTAGATGTGTTCTTAAGAAAATGAGGAAAAGGAAGCTGCTGACGCATGGGTGCTGAGGATATAGAACATGGCAGAGGGAATAAAAATTTCTTTTTTTTACACGTGGTCATTTGGTGAACTTTAACTTCTAAGGTTAGGTGCTGGGTAGACAGTTAAATGTGTGAATCTGGAGCTCTGAGAAGAAGTCAAAAAATTAAGCTTGAAATAATAAACATATGACTAGCATTTAACCTATTAGTTAACCTAGAAAATAGAATTTGATAGTTGATATCTGACAAATGCTCAGAAAAATGCTTGTATACTACTGAACTTTAGAGAACTAGCAGTTGAAGTCTGAATTTAGAGAAGTCTGAATTCTTTTATTTTGCTACTGTAGAAGAAGTCACAAGTCTCTCCGAATTTAGTTTTGGGGGTAATGAGGAAACCTATTGGCTCTAAGAATGATGTTCAAGTTCTGAGTAAATATTTCCTTCTTATATGAAAAGAACAACTATACTTTAGCAGTCTGATTTTATAAATGGCAACTTTAAAAAAATATTTTAAGAAGTAAAACAATCATTAATCACTTCACCATACTGAGACAATAACTATTATTTTTTTGTATATTAGATCTAACATCATACCCGAAACATTATTTTGTATTTTGCTTTTAATTTTTACTTTGCATGTTTTGAAAGGTTTCTGAGTTGATCAAGTGTTTATTTTTAGAACACTAAAACATATCAGTGCAACATATTTCATCACATAGCTCTACTACAATTTACTTATTGTTAGACATTGAGTTTATTTACAATTTTCTATTACTATAATAGAATATACCTTTACCAAGCCTTTGACTATACCTCTGTTCATTTTCTCTGGTTAGATACCTAGAAATGAGAAAGTTATTTAGGGTTGTAGGCACGTTTTGTTATCATGTATTCGAAGCAGGTTGTGCCAATTTAATACTGCCAGCTAAGTGTGGGGATGTCCTTATTATCGCCTTGGCAATTTCATACAAAAAATATATATATAAATTTTTCATCTTATCTGCATTTCTCTAATTACTAAAGAGAATTAATTTTTCATATATTTTTTGCCATTTTTATTTCTTCTTTCTCATTCCATGTTCAGATACTTTGCTCATTTTTCTAAGGAGAAATGTTTGTATCTATCATTTATTTGTAAAATTTTTGCATGACAAGAACTGTGTCTCTTTTTCTGTACAAATTTGCAGAATTGTCCCTATGTACCATCACCCTTTCATTTTTGCATATAATGACTTTGTTGACCTTTTTTTTTTTTTTTTTTTTGCGGTACACGGGGCTTTCACTGTTGTGGCCTCTCCGGTTGCGGAGCGCAGGCTCAGAGGCCATGGCTCACGGACCCAGCCGCTCCGCGGCATGTGGGATCCTCCCGGACCGGGGCACGAACCCACGTCCCCTGCATCGGCAGGCGGACTCTCAACCACTGCTCCAGGGAAGCCCGTAATGACTTTGTTTATAAAATTTGCACATTATGTGTAGTCAGTCGAACTCTTCCTTTGAAGTTGTCCTTTCTTTGTATGCTTATATATTATTTCCATACTCTGAACAACTAAATGGTAACCATTGTTTTCTTCTATTTTTTAGTGTCCTTATTTTACATACTTGAAATTTTAATTCAACTGAAAATAAATTTGGTTTCAAGTGTGATATATACAATAAAGATATCTTAGATTTCTTCCTAACACCATGTATTGATTAATCATTACAAATTTGAAGATATAACACAGTCTATCTCTCAACAGTTTGTTTTATTTAATTAATTTCACTATTTATATTGTGGAGTATTGTTTGGAGTATTGTTTATCATGAATTTTCATGTTCATAATATAAAGTCACTTTTATTATGTTTGTTGATTATCTTTGCCAATTTTTTAAAAATTACAGCTGAACTCTAAAATATTTAAGTTACCATCATTCTGCCACCCAAACCATTTATATCTATAAAGGTACTTGGGGAAAATGGACATCTGTTGTACCATTTACTATGTTATTGTCTCTCAAACCCAAACCCACCCTTCTACACCTTGCTTTGTGATGCTGGAGCTCGGGCTCTACAAGCCACATTTCCTCTTTGTGTCAGCTTCTTGGAGGGAGGCTATAAGGCAAGAGAAGGGTCAAGGAACTAGCTCCTTCTTATCTGCTTCCTGTGGGCTCCAGGTATACTTCTGTTTCTGTGAGCATCTCCCTAGCAACACTTCTCCCCTTTGGCAGCAGCAACTGTATTCATTTTGCAGATTTTCCCACCTTCACAGAATCAGCCTAACTATGTCCCCTCAGAGACCTCTGCCAGTGCCCCTCCTCAAAGGTCTTTCAGTTCTGTGAGACCTCCACAGACTTCAAAGTATTAATAAATCCAACTTCTTTCCTTTGTTTCCTCAGCCCTAGGAGTGGTATCCTTGTGAATTATAGAGTTCTCTTTTTACCTCAGTGATCTAGTTAGGGGCTTTATACCTTTCTCTTTTGATTGGGTGGATTATTTTCCTGACTGGGCTCTAATAAGTGGAACAAAGTATTTCTCCTCCATATTCGTCAGGGTTTTCCAGAGAAACAGTACCAATAGGATGTATACTTATATATGATTATATACAGTTATGAGATGGGCGAGTCCTGAGATCTGTAGGGTGAGTCAGTAAGCTGAAGACTGAGCAGAGCTGCTGATTTAGTTCCTGTGTGCAGGCTGGCAAGCTCGAGACTCAGGAAGAGCCAGTGTTTCAGTTCAAGTCAATCAGTCAGGAAGAATTCTCTCTTACTCGGGGGAGTATCAGCTTTTCTATTCAGCCCTTCACTGGTTGGACGAGCAGGACCCACGTTAGGGGGGCAATTTGCTTTACTTAGTCTATTTAAATGTTAACCTCATGCAAAGACACTCTCACAAAAACACCCAGAGTAATGTTTGACCAACTATCTGGGCAACCCAATGTCCAGTGAAGTTGACACATAAAATTAGCCATCACATCCACATTTATTGACTTAACTTTTAAGTCTTTCAACAGAATTTCATAGTTATATCTATATATTCTATATTATGCATTTCTAGTTAATTATGAAGTATTTTATACTTCATTATTTGTATGCAGGGAGTAGCTTTCCAATATACTTTCTAGTAGATTATTGCTGGGATAAAGGAAAACTTTATTTCCACTTTCATTTTAAGTGTTTTTTTTTTTTTTTCTGCAGTTAATGAAAAAAGAGAACTATACATTGCGAGGATAATTATGTTTCTAACAGTATATATTAAAAGCCTGTGCTAGCATAAATTGAAACTACCTGTTTCATCAATGCTTGAACAACCTGACTGTCTAGGTGAAGGTCTATATCATAATACACATTCACTGGTAAAAAAATGGGGAAGAATTAGTGGAGACTAGTAAACGTAGGAAATGTCACAGGAGGCATTACTAAAACTGACAATTATTTCCAAAAGAAATTCTATTTATAGTGAATTACAAATGTTATTGGTGGATGTGAATTAGGATTAGAATTAGAAGTGGTTGTTTGCTAACAGAGTTCAATATGAATAAATGTCATTGGTGATATTGTGTTATAGTCCTTCATTTCAGCCAAAGTCAAAATGAGGGGATTAAATTAAACTGAGCCAGAATTTAGATTAAGGAGGAGAAGGGCCATTCTCCTACCTAATTGCATTAGAAGGGCCATTTTGTAATATGTTTATATAACATATTTGTAATATATTTATTTAGTATGTCTTTCTTTAGAATAGGGATAGGCAAGCTTTCTCTGTGAAGTGTCCCATAGTAAACACTTTAGGCTCTGTGAGCCAGTCAGTCTGTCACAGTTACTCAACTCTGACTCTGTAGTGTGAAAGCAGCCACAGACAATAATAAACAAATAGTCAGAGCTGTGCTCCAACAAAACTTTGTTTACAAAACAGGCAGCAGGCCAGATTTGGGCCCTAGGTTGTAGTGTGCCAACCCCTGCTTTAGAATATTAGAAGAGAGAATGTAGAATCTACTTGCCAGGAAGAAACATTTTGGTTTTTAACAGCTCTCAAAATATGGTGAGAGTTCAGGGCTTTGTACCACCAAGCTTTCTCTTCCATGTGATCCCCTTCTGAGGCTACTACTGGGTATCTGCACCCTGCAGTCTTCCGACTTATCACCCTGAAAAGTGTTGTATGATTTCTAAGTCATGTTACCGATAAAAGTTGTTGAATCTTCCTCCAGTGGAATTTTTCTTTTGTTATTTAAACATACTTAAGTTTGTTTTCATTATGATAAATTAGCTATGTTAATATATTGGCCTGCCTATCCTTACTCTCTTGCAAGGGAAATTGCATCACCTGTAGCTTCTTTTAGTTAGGTAGCTATATTTTCTGCTCTAAAGCCACCCTCACTTTCTGGATCAGGGGCCTGTGGTTTCTTCTACAGAAGCTCAGTTACAGGCTGGCCACTGTGTTGCGATGTACCTAGTGTGCCAAGATGAGATAAACCAGGAGATGCAAACTGGAAAGCTCCCAGAGGCCAGGCAGATAATATAAAAGATTGAAGGAGGCCAGGGTAACAAGTAGTTCCCTTTCTGCTGCTTAGAGGTTCTCCTCTAAAATAAGTCAGTGCATAAAGACAAAGGTAAAAGGCAAAAGAATTTCAGCTTAGTGTGGGGCACAACTGGGAGAAGTGGCAACCTGGACACACAAGCTCTGTCTAGAGCGCTGTAGCTAATCAGCCCCAAGTCATTGTTACTTTGAAAAGAATGTCTAGTGTTGCCAGAAATTCTCCCCGCCCCCTTCCTCCAAGGGATAGCAGAAATTAAACTCCCCCCCCCCCAAGAAGTTTTCAACTTGTAAATGTCAGGATAAAACCCTGTTATGGGGCCAATAATGTGTCAGTTTCAAACAAAACAGATCTGGATGGCTTGAAATAACCCTTGAGCCACAATTTACAGCTTCTGTAGTAGAGAGCAAGTTTCTTTTTGGAGAATTTAAATTTGGAAACATAAAGAAGCAGGTAATAGGCTTGTGTAAGAGGCATAAGAGGAGGAAAGAAACTGACAGAAAATGAGACAGAGTTGGAGCCATGGCAAAATGAAATCATCTGTACCTAGAACACAGGTTGTGCTTAGTAAATATTTGCTTTCCAAATTGAATAAACAAATCTTCAAGTTAAATAGTTGAGCTACCATAAAGTATGAGTAAGCAGAGTAAGTCAATTGGCAGTAAATCAATTGAGAGAAGAGCAGAAAAGACATGCAAAGAAAAATAGAAACTCAAAAAGGTGATCATTTACTCTATGAGAGAAAAAGGAAGAGAATGTGGTCACTGGAGTTGCTTCTTTTCATGATGCTTATTCATTCTAGTTCTGGACCTTTACCACGCGTAAGCTTATAATAAAGTCTTCTTACCCTGGGCTAACTTCAGTGGATTTCTTTTCTTTGTAATCAAAGAATCTTAACCAAGCATATAACATTACTGAGTATACCTGGTTGTTGTAAAATCAGTGAATATAGGATCATGGTGGTTCATCTTATCATGTGGGGTCCAAAGAAAGCCCATAGGCAAAATATGTTCAACTCCTAAACGTAGGAATTATTCATCATCCAATGATGTATATTGTTGTCAGTTAATTTAAGATTATAAAAATCGTTACCTATCATTCAAAGACTCTGATGCAATCTTTGGTGCAAAAATTTCAAAATACACAAATGCTTTGTTATCCAATAAATGTATACTTCATAATATAAAAGAGAGTATCCAACTATCATATATATTTATATCATTTTAGTGCTATCATTTCATGTTATATTAAAATATTTTAAATATACATTTCAAGAACAGATTTTAGGTTAATGGAAACTGATGCCAAAAACTCAGCCTCTGTACAGCAGTGCTGAATCGAATCTGGCAGGCAGAATTTTGGGTTAAGTAGAAAAGAATAGCTTTATTGCTTTGACAGGCAAAGGGGGACACAGTGGGCTCCTACCCTCGAAAACTGTGTGTCCCCACAGTGTGCTCCTGCCCTCGAAAACTATAGCAATAGTTCAAGTGTGGGGTTGCTGTTAAGATTAGGTTGTGTGCAGGGCCTTCACTCCTTCTTTAATTTGGCTTCAGGTAATATCTTGATGAGCTTCTCTGGTTCCTTTAATCTGGCCTCAAGTGGTCTTCTCTGGAATGAAGAATGCTACATCTTCCATTTGGGGGTTTTAGTTCTATAAAGAGCTCAAAAGATATTGTCATGTGTATCCCTTGAAGGGGAACCAGGACCTTGCCCCAAGGCTGAGCTATTGTTTCTTGGCTGCTCCTCTCTTATCTCTGCATCCCCTCCCTTCCCTGATTAGCAACTATTTGAATCTGCCCTCTGGAATTCAGGGAAGGTCATGGAGGCTGGAGTCTATTCCCTACAAGAAATAGGGGACATGTAAAGTCTTCTGTGCCCAGGAGCCCCACAGGGTCCTGCTTGGTTTCAAAACTAACAGATTAACTCAGATTTTAATGGGTAATGAGGCCACTTGTTCCACGTGACTTGAGGCAATTTGGCTACTCTAAGATTGAATATCAGATTATACTAAGTCCATTTTAGTCGTGCCACTTTTTGGAATAGTGAACTTAGCAAGAGCACTAAATTCGCCTTTATGTGCTGAATAAAATAAAGCAATATGGGTTGATTTTTTTCCTACAAATCCTTGCTTAAGATAATATAATTTTAAAGACTTTAATTTTAGACTTCCATTTCCAGTTGACAAATTATCAAAAAAAATCTGGAGAAAACATGCAGCTTTAGCTATGGCTTTAAAATCTGAATGCAATGAAGATGAGAACACAAGAAGAATTTATTGATGTGATAAGAAAAAAAGTATTATAAATTTTTATTTTAATTATGAAACCATCTCATGGTACTTTTGAACTTGAAATCCATGTACCTAACAAATTACTCATAATTTGTAGCTTCATTCGATGCTGAACTTTTCCTGAACTGTTTTGAAATGTACATTTTTATTATTTTTTAAAATTAATAATACAATTAGAAACTGGAAAATCTGGACCCATGTTAGATGGACTTTCTCTTCTGAATCACCATGGAGACTTTGCATGTTCATGAACTAAAATACAACTTCAAGACAGGGAGTAAGGAGTAAATAAAACACAATTTTAAAGTTAGTAAATGTACTGAAACAATCATGAAAATCTGGCTCTATAAAGAGTTTAAATTTGCCATTAGAAGATGTCTTAGTAATGGTGAGAACATAAAACATTCTTTTCAAAAAGTGGTGGGTTAGGAGATGGGGTGAAAGGTACTCTTGGTAAGTGACTATGCTTATTCTTCTCTACTGCCAATTAATGTGGTTGGCACGTATAGCTATTGCGTGTTCATTTACTTGCATTTTTCTATGTAAATTTGCCCCAATGCACTGAAGAACTTTAATTACAAAGAAGTATATACAAATAAAGTAACAAATAATATAATATAAATCCATTGGCAAGAACATTTCACTGGACTGTTTTGGATACATTATTTTTCTCAGGGTCTTGAAAATGTTTGGCATTATGTAATTATTATCCTAAAATATCTATTTACATAAATTTACTTTCACAATTAAAACTACATGTTAAGAAACAAAGTAGGGAGTACATTGAGCTCCATAGAGACAGCGCCGGGACAAGTGAGAGCCGGACGGGCACTGGGCGACTCTGTGCCTCGCGGAGGAAAAATAATTAAGCATGGGCAAAGGAGATCCTAAGAAGCCGAGAGGCAAAATGTCATCATATGCATTCTTTGTGCAAACTTGCCGGGAGGAGCACAAGAAGAAGCACCCAGATGCTTCTGTCAACTTCTCAGAGTTTTCTAAGAAGTGCTCAGAGAGGTGGAAGACCATGTCTGCTAAAGAGAAAGGAAAGTTTGAAGACATGGCAAAGGCGGACAAGGCCCGTTATGAAAGAGAAATGAAAACTTATATCCCTCCTAAAGGGGAGACAAAAAAGAAGTTCAAGGATCCCAATGCACCCAAGAGGCCTCCTTCGGCCTTTTTCTTGTTTTGTTCTGAGTATCGTCCAAAAATCAAAGGAGAACATCCTGGCCTATCCATTGGTGATGTTGCAAAGAAACTGGGAGAGATGTGGAATAACACTGCTGCAGATGACAAGCAGCCTTATGAGAAGAAGGCTGCTAAACTGAAGGAAAAGTACGAAAAGGATATTGCTGCATACCGAGCTAAAGGGAAGCCTGATGCAGCAAAAAAGGGAGTCGTCAAGGCTGAAAAAAAGCAAGAAAAAGAAGGAAGAGGAGGAAGATGAGGAAGACGAAGAGGATGAGGAGGAGGAGGAGGATGAAGAGGATGAAGAGGAAGAAGAAGATGATGATGATGAATAAGTTGGTTCTAGTGCAGTTTTTTTTCTTGTCTATAAAGCATTTAACCCCCCTGTACACAACTCACTCCTTTTAAAGAAAAAAATTGAAATGTAAGGCTGTGTAAGATTTGTTTTTAAACTGTACAGTGTCTTTTTTTGTATAGTTAACATACTACCGAATGTGTCTTTAGATAGCCCTGTCCTGGTGGTATTTTCAATAGCCACTAACCTTGCCTGGTACAGTATGGGGGTTGTAAATTGGCATGGAAATTTAAAGCAGGTTCTTGTTGGTGCACAGCACAAATTAGTTATATATGGGGATGGTAGTTTTTTCATCTTCAGTTGTCTCTGATGCAGCTTATACGAAATAATTGTTGTTCTGTTAACAATACCACTCTGTAATTGCAAAAAAAAGAAAAGTTGCAGCTGTTTTGTTGACATTCTGAATGCTTCTAAGTAAATACAATTTTTTTTATTAGTATTGTTGTCCTTTTCATAGGTCTGAAAATTTTCTTCCTAAGGGGAAGCTAGTCTTTTGCTTTTGCCCATTTTGGATCACACGAATTATTACAGTGTTTATCTTTCGTATAGTTAGCTGATAAAAAGCTTTTGTGTACACACCCTGCATACTCATGATGAGGGTAATAAAAGTTTAATTGAGACAGTTTTCATCCATAACTAAAACTCAAATCTTGATCGGTTGATATCAGATTTCACATAGCCCAGGTTCATTTACAAAGTGAAGAGTAACCAATCTACTCACAGCACGGGATTATTAGAATCAAACATTTTGAAAGTCTGTCCTTGAAGGACTAATAGAAAAGTATGTTCTGATCTTTACATGAGGACTCTACATCCTTTAACTCCCATTACCATGTAATGGCAGTTATATTTGCAGTTCCCACGTTTAAGACTGAGAATGTATCCCCAAAACCGTGAGCCTGAAATACAAGACTGCCATATTACGTTTTTTTGTTGTTGTTGATAATTAGTCCCAACAAAGGCTCTGGAGAAAAAGTGCTGGCTGTAAATGTCTCCTCCAATTTATCTAAATATGGATTGTTTAGGAAACTTGAGATCCTCCATTAAAAGTATTTTTAATGGGCCAACTTTTAAAATTGTATACCACATTTTAAATTGGGTATATTTTCCTATATTATGGTTTGCCCCTTTATAAATGAAGTAGACATGAGGGAGGAAGACAAGCTTTGTATTTCAGTGTGAATTACCTGATTTATTTGAATTTGATTTTTCTCTACAAAACTCAAGCTCATTCATCAGGGTCATATGTTTATCTGCTTGACAGTTTAGGGAACAATTTGGCAATTTTGTGGTTTTTGAGATTATCGTTCTCTTAAAGTGCCAGTGTTTTAAAATAGCGTTCTTGTAATTTTACACGCTTTTGTGATGGAGTGCTGTTTTGTTATATAATTTTGACTTGGATTCTTTCCATTTGCACTTGCTTTATGTAATTTCAGGAGGAATACTGAACATCTGAGTCCTGGATGATACTAATAAACTAATAATTGCAGAGGTTTAAAAAAAAAAGAAAGAAACAAAGTAGGAATATGTGACATATGCAAGAGTGATTGGCCTTATGAACATACTTGAGGATCAGAACATTCTATGTAATCTGTGTAGGAAATCAATAACTTTTCAGGAAGCAACAATCTGATTGTATTGAGAAGCATAAAATGTTTAGTAAAGAACCACAAAGTTCTGAGCTTCCAGTTAAAGACTTTCTGTGTGTATCAGGGTCCAAACAGAAAAAAGATGGAGCATGCAACTGGGTAATTTGAAAAAAGCTTAATAAAGGGAAGAACAGAGGTAAACCACAGGGATAGTGCAATACCCTGAGGCTTGTAACAGCAGCTTTTAACAGCTATGTTGCAAGGACTGCCTGGCAAACAATATATAAATAAAATATAACCTTAAGCAAACAATAGGGTTAGCCCAGAGTGACCATGGAGGGAGGCGATACAAGGATTATATACATTGACCTCACTCTCTTGCCTCCTAATCTCCTGATAATGTTGCCCATTGGGTGAAGTCAACAAGAAGCCTTTCAGACCACAGTTCAGATTACACGAGAATGGAGAGTGCAACTGAAGAGGTAGATCAAAGGTATTCAACACAGATTCCAATTTCTTATATCTCAGCCTTTGTATGTGTGTAACCTAGGAAAGTTACTTAACCTTTCTAGGTCTGATAATCTTTTAAATATCATCTTTTAAATACCACCCCTTACAGTTCTAAGCTATCATGATTCTCTGAACACAACATTAGAATCAGTTTTGCTTTAATTTGCAAGGTTTTATGCTACTTAAAATCTATTTTTAAAATATACTTTAAAATCTCATAACAACTTAAAGGTTTACTTTCAACTACTCCTAATTTTTATATGCCTTTATGACCCTATTACTTACTCTTGTCAATTAACCTAACCTTAAGTACAAAGGTTCTCTAGTAAAAACTTTAGCTATTTAATATTTTTCCTTCCTATAAAGGAATTCTTTTGAGCCTCAAATCATTTCTCCTCTATAATTCATTTTGTTTTATATGTAAAAATTTTCATCACCTTAAAAAAATGTAGATATTTAACCTAAAATAATCTATTCCCTTATGATTTAAAAACCCAGAATTCTAGTGTAATTCTAATTTATTGCTAGATACTTTAACTTAGCATGAAAAATTATTTTCAAAGAATATGAATAAGTGACTAATATTGATTGAGCAGTTTGAGTCAAGCAAATTTTGTTACACAATTTTATACCTATTTTTTCATTTAAACTTACAAAATCCTCATATTACATATGTTATTACATGTTACTACACATGTCATTACATGTTAAATGTGTTGTCACATATGTAACATGTTTGTACATGTTGCATATGTTGCTACATATATATTAATGACTGAGTTAACAGAAGAGGAAATTGAGGAGTAAGGATTTTAAATCCTACATCACATAAGTAATAAGTCGTCAAGCCAGGATTTGAGCACATATCCATCTTATCCATCTCACTTCCTGAAATACACAACACAGTATTTATACTCTTTTCCAGCTTTCTCTAATAATTTTTACTATACAAGATATGCCTATGTTTTGAGGAAATCACATGAACATCTGTGTTATGGTTAGATTTAAAGTTTAAAGTGGAGCATCTGTAAGTACAGAATTATATTGAGGTCCTTTTTTATTTTTTTTATTTATTTATTTTATATATATATATATATATATATATATATATTTGTGGTATGCGGGCCTCTCACTGCTGTGGCCTCTCCCCTTGCAGAGCACAGGCTCCGGACATGCAGGCCCAGCTGCCATGGCTCATAGGCCCAGCCGCTCCGCGGCATGTGGGATCTTCCCGGACTGGGGCACGAACCCGTGTCCCCTGCATTGGCAGGTGGACTCTCAACCACTGTGCCACCAGGGAAGCCCTATATTGAGGTCCTTTTTTAGTAAGTGATCTGTGTCTATAACAATGTATTTTTGAGATCTAGCGAGTTCAACACTCAAAGTACACAAAAGATGGTGTTTACATTTTTAATTTTTATTGTTGACATATTTCAGTTTTAAGATTTAAGCTCGTTGATCCAAGGGAAAACAAATAAGGCAAGTACAAAAATCTTAGGGAATGTGTTTTCCTGTACAAAAGAAAGTACAATGCATGTAGAGGAGGAGGGTAGTAGTTTAGAGTGATTATATTTCCAATAATGGTAAAATAGCTTGTTGGTGAGCAACTACACCACTGAGAACAACTAGAAAAGATGAGAAAACAAAAACAAAACAAAATCTGACTAACAAGGCAGCCAGAATGTGAAGAAAGGGAAATAAATTGAAATAAGCCCGATATTTAATCCCTTTTTCTTTTAAAATTATTTGCCAGTTCATGTCATACAGAGGTGAGAGACCAAGAAGTTAAACAAAAAGAGGCATTTAATGGATAAGTAACTGCACAGATTTTCAGACGTCTCATAAACTGATGAGACAAATATTGAAGAACAGAGAGTATCGAAGAGAAGAGGTCCTGGGTAGTACATTTGGGAACCTGAAAGTGTCACAACCTGAGAGCAAGAGTGACCTGGAAATACACCAGCTTTCACAAAGGACTGAAAAAATCTTCAAACTAGCTCAGTCCCCAATGGGATGAAGGTCATCTTTTCTTACTCAGACTGCCTGCAATAAATCAGAAGTATGTATTTTTTTCTTATGGAAAGAGACTATATCAGTTAGAACCTGATTAATTTTTTATTTTTTATACACAAGGACTGGCATATAATAAAAAATAAAAATATCAACACTGCCAAAAGAAAGGCAAATTATAAAATAAAAATCAGAGGAAAAGGAAAACAAATTACTCCACCAAATAATCCAAATATTGGAGTAATCATACATGGACTTTAAAATAACTGAGATTAAAGTACCCTAGAAAATCTATCACAAAATTGAAAATGTCACCAAGAAACTGGAATATATAAAATAGAATATATTGGACATTCTAGAACTGAAAAAAATACAATAGATTTTATTAAGAATTTAATACATATATAAATATAGCAAATTAAACATAGCAAAAAAGAAGATTAGTGAACTGGAAAATATGTCAATAGGAACTATCTATTCTGAAGTACAGAGAATAAAAAGAATGCAGAGTATGTAAAAAGAGCTTATGAGACATGATAAAAAGATAAAGCATTGGTATTTTGGAGGTTCCAGAATGAGAGAAAGGAGAATGGGCAGAGGCAATATTTGAAGACATAGTGGTGAATATTTTCCAAAATTGGCAATAGATATTGTCATGGTTAATTTTATGTGTCAACTTGACTGGGCCATGGAGTGCCCAGACATTTGGTCAGTCGTTATTCTGGATATGTCTGTGAGGGTTTTCCACCTTTGAATTGGTGGACTGAGTAAAGCAGATTGCTCCCCCTAATGTGAGAAGATCTCATCTAATCAACTGAAGGCCTGAATAGAGCAAAAAGTCTTAGTAATAGGGATCTCCTCCTGCCTAATGGCTTGAGTTGGAACACTGGTATTTTTTTGGCCTTCAGACTCAGACTGAAACATGAGTTCTTCTTGGTTCTTGAGTTGGCCAGCTTTCAGACTGGAACTTATCCCATCAGCACTCCTGGTTCTCAGGCCTTTGGACTCAGACTAGAACTACACATTGTCTCTCCTGGGTCTTTAGCTTGCCAACTATATACAGATCTTGGGAATTCTCAGCCTCCATAATCACAGCATGAACCAAATTTGTTTTACACACATATGCAATCCTATTTGTCCTGGAGAACACCGACTAATATGGATATTAAGCTATTCAAGAATTTCTTTGAAACCCAAGCAGGATAAATATAAATTATCACACTTCAGTATACCACTGTCAAACTTTTATAAACCAAACACAAATCTTAAATGCAGCCAGGGTAAAAGTGTATTATTTTCCAAGAATAAACAACAAGAGAGCTGATTTCTCAACAGAAATAAAGGAGAAAATAAGACAGTAAAATTACATCTTTAAGGTGCTGAGAGAAACTGCCAGCCTCCTAAAATATCCTTCAAGAATAAAGGCAAAGTAAAGGAAAGGCTTTTCCAGACTAACAACAATTTAGGGACTTCTGTATCAGTATATAGGTACTAAAAAATTACTAAAGAAAGTTCTTCAAGCAGAAGCAAAATGATTTAATATAAGAATAAAGAAATAAAGGAAGATGCATGAAAAATGATAAATAAATGGGGAAATCCAAATAAATGTTTTGTAAAACACTGATAATTATTATTTCAGGCGTTTAAATATATGTAGAATTCAAATAGAGGATCAGAATGCATACAATGTGGGAGGGAGGTAAAGAGAGAGAAAGTTATCAAAACACTACCATTGTCAGAGAAGAAACAAAAATAGAATGTGTGTTGTAATATATGCAGATATTCATTAAGAAAACAAAATGCATACTTAAAAAGTGAATGAGATCACAGCAAGATCTTTTCTGACCCACCTCCTAGAGTAATGGAAATAAAAACAAAAATAAACAAATGGGACCTAATGAAAATTAAAAGCTTTTGCACAGCAAAGGCAACCATAAACAAGACAAAAAGACAACACTCAGAATGGGAGAAAATATTTGCAAAAAAATCAATGGACAAAGGATTAATCTCCAAAATATATAAACAGCTCATGCAGCTCAATATCAAAAAAACAAACAACCCGATCAAAAATTGGGCAGAAGACCTAAATAGACATTTCTCCAAAGAAGACATATAGCTGGCCAAGAGTCACATGAAAAGATGCTCAGCATCACTAGTTATTAGAGAAATGCAAATCAAAACTACAATGAGGTATCACCTCACACCAGTTAGAATGGACATCATCAAAAAATCTACAAACAAATTCTGGAGAGAGGATAGAGAAAAGGGAACCCTCTTGCACTGTTGGTGGGAATGTAAATTGATACAGCCGCTATGGAGAACAGTATGGAGGTTCCTTAAAAATTAAAAATAGAATTACCATATGACCCAGAAATCCCACTACTGGGCATATACCCAGAGAAAACCATAATTCAGGAAGACACATGCACCCCAATGTTCACTGCGGCACTATTTATAATAGCCAGGACATGGAAGCAACTTAAATGTCCATCAACAGAGGGATGGATAAAGAAGATGTGGTACATATATACAATGGAATATTACTCAGCCATAAAAAGGAATGAAATTGGGTCATTTGTAGAGACGTGGATGGACCTAGACTGTCATACAGAGTGAAGTAAATAGGAAAGAGGAAAACAAATACCATATATTAAGGCATATATGTGGAATCTAGAAAAATGGTACAGATGAACCGATTTGCAAGGTAGAAATAGAAACACAGATGTAGAGAACAAATGTATGGACACCAAGGGGGGAAACGGGGGGGCGGGTGGGGGGTGGGATGAATTCGGAGATTGGGATTGACATATGTACACTAATATGTATACAATAGGTAACTAATAAGAACATGCTGTATAGGACAGGGAACTCCTGTGCTATACAGCACAGGAGTACACTTCACTGTACAGTAGAAACTAACACAACATTGTAAAACTGTACCCCAATTAAAAGAAAAGTGAATGAGGATTTTAAAAGTGCTGAAAACAGCAATTAATCAAAAAAAAAAAAAGGATAATATGGGGGACAAATAGAAAACATTTGTAAGATAGTAGATTTAAACTTAAATAGAAATCACATTAAATGCAAATGGTCTAAATTTAATGTGAAGATGATAATAGATAATTCTCATAGCAAATTAATTCATGAGTCTAATATAGAAATAAAAATAAACACTTATTATTAAAGAGTTTAACTCAGATTCATGAGTAAACTTGGCATATGTTATAACCAGTTCAAAAGAGAATTCTAAGAACAGGCATATTTATAAATCAGGAATAATAAAATGAATATGTATATAGTGGGAAACTTTTTTCCTCAGTATGAGAGGAAAGATAAATCTCCACCAAACCAGACATCATTTGCATATATACAAATTTACCGATTTACGAAATAGCTCAAAGATAACAAAAGACTAGAATTAGATAACCTGGAGAGATGTCCACATTAAAACAATTTTTTTCCAGTAAAGATTTCTAAAATAAATATAGAAACAAAATATAAGTCATGCTGTTTATAAGAGAAACAAATATAAGGATACACAAAAATTGAAAGTAAAAGCATGAAAAATTATATTGCATGTAAAAAGTAACCAAAAACCCAGTGTAGTCAAATGATTATCAAAGAATTTAAGAAAAAAAGTATTAATATAAATAACATATTTCACAATGATAAAGGGATCTGTCTACCAGGATAGATTATTTATATTGCAATTGTAAATTTTAATGCGTCTAATACTAACCTCCCTTCAAATTATACAGAAAGATTGACAGATTTGAATAAATAGACAAATCTACAAGCATAACCAAGGATTCTGAATACAAGTCTCTCAGTAACTCATAGAAGCAGACAAAAAAAAAATAGAATATTTGAATAACATGATTAACAAATATATGTGCTCATTAACACACATACCCAACACACATAATATTACACCCCAAACTAAAAAAGAGTGATGTAGACATGGAACATATACCAAAGTCCTAAAAAAAAATTGAAAAAAATGAAATCATACAGAATGTTTTCTCTGATCATACTGGAAATAAACTAGGAATGAGTAATAGAGATATCATGAAAATTTCCACATATTTAGAAATTAGGTAACATAATTCTAAATAATCCAGGGGTAAAAATGTAATTATAATGAAAATTTGAAAACATTTTGAGCTAAGTGATAATAAAATTAAAATATATATCAAATTAGTGTTATCCAGCTAAAGCAGTGCTTAGAGGAAAATGTGCAGTATGTATTAGGTTTGATTTTCCCAGAAGCTCTCCCTAAGTCAAGGATGTATTGGGAAATGCTCCAGAGAGAAACTGATAAAGGAATGAGTGAGAAAACAGGTTGCTGAAATGTAAAAGCCACAAAATATGTGATTTCCTCTAAAAACTCAACCTCAGTCTGATCCTGTGAAGAACTCTAGAGAGAAAACTTTGTCTCAGTGTGAGTCTCCTCTGGAAGCCAGAGAGAAGGCTTCTGGACCTCTGAATCAGTTAGAAATTGACTAGTCTATTCCAGGAAGGTGTAAACTTCTAGGCACTTCAACCTCTCCAAATAGTCAACGTGGCTTAAGTACTCCAAAGGGAATTCTTTGAGGATGGTCTCAACTGCAGGCCAGAAACTGGGAGATTCAAAGGCACTGGTAAAAGGTATTTGAGGGAATCTATGTACCATACAAGAGGGATTTAAGCTCCTGGGCACTTATGGATCTTCATGGATGAGGTAGTTTCAGTATCCTGAGGGTAATACTCAGAGAAAGATTATAGCTATCCATGGTCAGCAACAAAGAAGATAGAAACAAGGAGATGGGTATATAGCACTGGTAAAATGAATACAAGAGGATTTGAGCAAGGCATTGATGGTGTCCACCAGATACACTTAGGCTGAAAATTAGTCTCTAAGATTCCATCTCAAGAAGTCAGAAAAGTATAAGTAAATTAAATGTGAACAATGTAGGAAGAGAAAAATAGTAAATATGAGAATAGAAATTAATGACTAGAAAGCAAATATGAAATAGAGAAAACCAACTAAGCCAAATGTTGTTTCTTGGAAAACACTAATGAAATTAATCTGGTAATATTACCTATCAAGAAATCTGAAGAAATACTATTTATCAATAACAGGAATTTTAGAAAAGGTGAGTATCATTACAGACCTTACAGGTAATAAAAACATAATATGAGGAAATAATGAAAAAAAAAACCCTATGCCATAAAAATAAAAATGTAGAGAAATACACAAATTCTTAGGCTAAAAATAAAGTTACCCCAAATGGAAACAATATGAAATAGATAATCTGAAGTTTTCATAGCTATTAAAGTAATCAAATCTATATTTGAAAATCTTCCCAAAGAAATTACTGGCTCAGATGGTTTAATTGGTGACTTCTACAATATATCAAAGAAAGATATTGTATAATATTATGAAAATTCTTTCAGAGAATAGAAAAATTTATTTTCCAAGGCCAGCAAAATCTTGATCTCAAAACCTGACAAGGACATTAGAAGAAAGAAAATTACAGGTCATTCTCTCTCATTTATTTAGCTGTAAAAGTATTTAGATACAGTATTAGCAATCAAAACCAATGAAATATGGAAAAATACTATATCAAGATCAGGTTGGATATATTCCAGGAGTGTAAGATTGTTTTAATATTCAATTCACTGCACTAACAGAATAAGGTAGTAAAAACTATATTGTTATCTCAATGGAAGCAGAAAAAGCACATGAGAAAAGTTAAAATATTCAGGATGAAACTAGGAATAGAAAAAACTACCTTACCTGAAAAAGAACATCACAAAATTCTACCACAAAAATCATACTAAATAGTGGACTATCTAGAGCTTTCCCTTAGAGAATAGAACAAGACAACAATGTCTGCTCTTAAGTCTCTTATATCAATAATGAACTGAATTCAATATTGTATTCTTGCTTAGCAGTGAAATGAGGCAGGAAAGGGAATAACGATAAAAGGGTTAGAATTCTGCTTCCAGCAAAATGTATGAAAAAACAGTTTTCAGACAGCGATGACTGGGCAATGGAAGATACCGATCTATCAGAAAGGGGAAAACAACAAGGTGAGTTCTACAATTACCACAGTTTGTGACCTTGAGAATGTAGGGAGAGAAAACTGAGATAGGTCTCAGCAGTCTCCCTGAGTTGAGGGGACAGAACTGGGAGGACAGGGAGGGCAGAGAGGCCAGGCTTGTAGAGTTTGCAAAGCAGAAGTCTGGAGAGCTGCACAGAGAACTCCAAAAGTCTGTAATGGGCTCTCTAAATAGTCAGCTGAGTACTAATAAGCATATATGTGTAGAACCTACCTGGGACTGCCAAAGCAGAAAGAGCAATCCTTGGAGTTCACACAGGCCTGGGAATGGATTCTGTTCCTATTAGTAGGACGCTGGATAGAGTCATCAGAACGATTTCATCTCTATAATGGGGAAAAAGCCTAGAATAAAAGCTGTTCTGGTCCTGTCTAACAAATCTCAAAATCTAGCCTTGAAAAATATCAATCTATCGCCAGACAAATTAGTTGTGTTTCAGAACAAAGCCCAAGGAAATGTGTAGAAATACAAAAATTTCAGCATTCAATGTCTGTCATCCAAGCAAAAATTACCAGGAAAGAAGCTGGAAAATCTGATTCATAATGTGGTGAAAAATCAATCAGTAGAAACAGAAACAGAGGAGACATGTATGGTAAATAATAGACATGGACATTAAAACAATTTTCATAACTATATTCCATATATTTAGATGATGGGGAAAGATTGTGCATGATTAGGAAATGCGAATATATATTTAAAAAATAACAAATCAAACACCTAGAGGTGAAAAATAAAATTTCTGAGATGAGAAATGCACAGAATAAGAGTAAATGCAGATAAGACATTGTAGAAGAAAATGTAGAATAGTAACAGAAACTAAAGTGATACAGGAGATAAAAGACTAAAAAAAACAGTGGAGGAGCATCAGGATCTATGGGACATCTTCAAGTAACCTTGGTGTAACTAGAGATCCCAATGAGGGTGGAAGGAGGTGATAGAGGAAATATTAAGAAATATTTACAGCTTCCCAGTGCCCCAATTCCTCCCAGCACCACCAGCCGTGGACGTGTCCACCAGAAAGATAAGATCCAACCTCATCCACCAGAACACAGACACTAGTCTTCTCCAGCAGGAAGCCTACACAAGCCACTGAACAAACCTTAGCCACTGGCGGCAGACACCAAAAACAACAGGAACTACAAACCTGCAGCCTGCAAAAAGGAGACCCCCCAAACACAGTAAGTTAAGCAAAATGGGAAAACAGAGAAACACACAGCAGATAAAGGAACAAGGTAAAGACCCACCAGACCTAAGAAATGAAGAGGAAATAGGCAGTCTACCTGAAAAAAAATTCAGAATAATGATAGTAAAGATGATCCAAAATCTTAGAAATAGAATGGAGAAAATAAAAGAAACGTTTAACAAGGACCTAGAAGAACTAAAGAGCAAACAAACAATGATGAACAACACAATAAGTGAAATTAAAAGTTCTCTAGAAGGAATCAATAGCAGAATAACTGAGGCAGAAGAACGGATAAGTGACCTAGAAGATAAAATAGTGGAAATAACTACTGCAGAGCAGAATAAAGCAAAAAGAGTGAGAAGAATTGAGAACAGTGTCAGAGACCTCTGAAACAATATTAAACACACCAATATTTGAATTATAGAGGTCCCAAAAGAAGAAGAGAAAAAGAAAGGGTCTGATAAAATATTTGAAGAGATTATAGTTGAAAACTTCCCTAATATCAGAAAGGAAATAGTTAATCAAGGCCAAAAAGCACAAAGAGTCCCATACAGGATAAATGCAAGGAGAAACACGCCAAGACACATATTAATCAAACTATCAAAAATTAAATACAAAGAAAACATATTAAAAGCAGCAAGGGAAAAGCAACAAATAACATACAAGGGAATCCCCATAAGGTTAACAGCTGATCTTTCAGCAGAAACTCTGCAAGCCACAAGGGAGTGGCAGGACATATTTAAAGTGATGAAGGAAAAAAGCCTACAACCAAGATTACTCTAACTACCAAGGATCTCATTCAGATTCGATGGAGAAATTAAAAACTTTACAGACAACCAAAAAGTAAGAGAATTCAGCACTACCAAATCAGCTTCACCAGAAATGCTAAAGGAACTTCTTTAGGCAGGAAACATAAGAGAAGGAAAAGACCTACAATAAAAAACCCCAAACAATTAAGAAAATGGTAATAGGAACATACATATTGATACTTACCTTAAATGTAAATGGATTAAATGCTCCAACCAAAAGACATAGACGGGCTGAATACATACAAAAACAAGACCCATATATGTGCTGTCTACAAGAGACCCAATTCAGACCTAGGGACACATACAGACTGAAAGTGAGGGGATGGAAATAGATATTCCATGCAAGTGGAAATCAGAGGAAAACTGGAGTAGCAATTCTCATATCAGAAAAAACAGACATTAAAACAAAGACTATTACCAGAGACAAAGAAGGACAAAGAAGGACACTACATAATGATCAATGAATCAATCCAAGAAGAAGGTATAACAGTTGTAAATATTTATGCACCCAACATAGGAGCACCTCAATACATAAGGCAAATACTAACAGCCATAAAAGGGGAAATCAACAGTAACGTGATAATAGTAGGGGACTTTACCACCCCACTTTCACCTATGGACAGATCATCCAAAATGAAAATAAATAAGGAAACACAGCTTAAAATGATAACATTAAACAAGATGGACTTAATTGATATTTATAGGATATTCCATCCAATAAGAACAGAATACACTTTCTTCTCAAGTGCTCATGGAACGTTCTCCAGGATACATCATATCTTGGGTCACAAATCAAGGCTTGGTAAATTTAAGAAAATTGAAATTGTATCAAGTATCTTTTCTGACCACAATGCTATGAGACTAGATATCAATTACAGGAAAAAAATTTGTAAAAACTAAAAACACATAGAGGCTAAACAATACACTACTTAATAACCAAGAGATCACTGAAGAAATCAAAGAGGAAATAAAAAAAATACCTAGAAACAAATGACAATGAAAACACAGTGACCCAAAGCCTATGGGATGCAGCAAAAGCAGTTCTAAGAGGGAAGTTTGTAGCAGTACGATCCCACCTTAAGAAACAAGAAACATCTCAAATAAACAACTTAACCTTACACCTAAAGCAATTACAGAAATAAGAACAAAAAAAACCCCGAAGTTAGCATAAGGAAAATATCATAAAGATCAGATCAGAAATAAATTAAAAAGAAATGAAGGAAACAATAGCAAAGATCCATAAAACTAAAAACTGATTCTTTGAGAAGATAAACAAAATTGATAAACCATTAGCAAGACTCATCAAGAAAAAAAGGGAGAAGACTCAAATCAACAGAATTATAAGTGAAAAAGGAGAAGTAACAACTGACACTGCAGAAATACAAAGGATCATGAGAGATTACTACAAGCAACTCTATGCCAATAAAATGGACACCCTGGAAGATATGAACCAATTCTTAGAAAAGCACAACCTTCCAAGACTGAAGCAGGAAGAAATAGAAAATATAAACAGACCAATCACAAGCACTGAAATTGAAACTGTGATTAAAAATCTTCCAACAAACAAAAGCCCAGGACCAGATGGCTTCACAGGTGAATTCTATCAAACATTTAGAGAAGAGCTAACACCTATCATACTCAAACCTTCCAAAATATAGCAGAGGGAGGAATACACCCGAACTCATTCTACGAGGCCACCATCACCCTGATAACAAAACCAGACAAGATGTCACAAAGAAAGAAAACTACAGGCTAATATCACTGATGAACACAGATGCAAAAATCCTCAACAAACTACTAGCAAACAGAATCCAACACACATTGAAAGGATCATACACCATGATGAAGTGGGGTTTATCCCAGTAACGCAAGGATTCTTCAGTATACACAAATCAATCAATGTGATACACCATATTAACAAATTGAAGAAAAAAACCCCATGATCATCTCAGTAGATGCAGAAAAAGCTTTCAACAAAATTCAACACTCATTATTATAAAAACCCTCAAGAGGGCTTCCCTGGTGGCACAGTGGTTCAGAGTCTGCCTGCCGATGCAGAGGACACGGGTTCGTGCCCTGGTCTGGGAAGATCCCACATGCTGCGGAGCGGCTGGGCCCGTGAGCCATGGCCACTGAGCCTGCACGTCTGGAGCCTGTGCTCTGCAACGGGAGAGGCCACAACAGTGAGAGACCCTCGTACCGCAAACAAACAAACAAACAAAACCCTCAAGAAAGTAGGCAAAGAGGGAACTTACCTCAACATAATAAAGGCCATATATGACAAACCCACAGCCAACATCGTCCTCAGTGGTGAAAAACTGAAACCATTTCCACTAAGATCGGGAAGAAGATAAGGTTGCCCACTCTCCCCACTGGTATTCAACATTGTTTTGGAAATCTCAGCCACAGCAATTAGAGAAGAGAAAGAAGTAAAAGGAATCCAAATGGGAAAAGAAAAAATAAAGCTGTCACTCTTTGCAGATGACATGATACTATACATAGAGAATCCTAAAGATGCTACCAGAAAACTACTAGAGCTAATCAATGAATTTGGTAAAGTAGCAGGATACAAAATTAATACACAGAAATCTCTTGCATTCCTGTACACTAATGATGAAAAATCTGAAAGTGAAATTAAGAGAACACTTCCATTTACCATTGCAACAAAAAGAATAACATACCTAGGAATAAACCTACCTAAGGAGACAAGAGGCCTGTATGCAGAAAACTATAACACACTGATGAAAGAAATTAAAGATGATACAAACAGATGGAGAGATATACCATGTTCTTGGATTGCAAGAATCAACATTTTGAAAATGACTCTACTACCCAAAGCAATCTACAGATTCAATGCAATGCATATCAAACTACCACTGGCATTTTTCAAAGAACTAGAACAAAAAATTTCACAGTTTGTATGGAAAAACAAAAGACCCCAAATAGCCAAAGCAATCTTGAGAAAAAAAAAAAAAACGGAGCTGGAGGAATCAGGCTCCCAGACTTCAGACTGTACTACAAAGCTACTGTAATCAAGACAGTATGGTACTGGCACAAAAACAACAATATAGATCAATGGAACAGGATAAGACGCCCAGAGATAAACCCACTCGCCTATGATCACCTTATCTTTGATAAAGGAGGCAAGAATATGCAGTGGAGAAAAGACAGCTTCTTCAATAAGTGGTGCTAGGAAAACTGGACACCAACATGTAAAAGAATGAAATTAGAACACTCCCTAACACCATACACAAGAATAAACTCAAAATGAATTAGACACCTAAATGTAAGGCCAGACACTATCAAACTCTTAGAGGAAAACATAGGCAGAACACTCTGACATAAATCACAGCAAGATCCTTTATGACCCACCTCCTAGAGAAATGGAAATAAAAACAAAAATAAACAAATGGGACCTAATGAAACTTAAAAGCTTTTGCACAGCCAAAAACCATAAACAAGATGAAAAGACAACCCTCAGGATGGGAGAAATTATTTGCAAATGAAGCAACTGACAAAGGATTAATCTCCAAAATTTACAAGCAGCTCATGCAGCTCAATATCAAGGAAACAAACAACCCAATCCAAAGATGGGCAGGAGACCTAAATAGACATTTCTCCAAAGAGGATATACAGATTGCTAACAAACACATGAAAGAATTCTCAACATCATTAAGCATTAGAGAAATGCAAATCAAAACTACAATGAGATATTATCTCACACTGGTCAGAATGGCCATCATCAAAAGATCTACAAACAATAAATGCTGGAGAGGCTGTGGAGAGAAGGAAAACCTCTTACACGGTTGGTGGGAATGTGCATTGATACAGCCACTATGGAGAACAGTATGGAGGTTCCTTTCAAAACTAAAAATAGAACTACCATATGACCCAGCAATCCCACTACTGGGCATATACCCTGAGAAAACCGTAATTCAAAAAGAGTCATGTACCACAATGTTCATTGCAGCTCTATTTACAATAGCCAGGACATGGAAACAACCTAAGTGTCCATTGACAGGTGAATGGATAAATAAGATGTGGCATATATATACAATGGCATATTACTCAGCCATAAAAAGAAATGAAATTGAGTTATTTGTAGTGAGGTGGATGAACCTAGAGTCTGTTATACAGAGTGTAGTAACTCAGAAAGGGAAAAAGAAATACTGTATGCTAACACATATATATGGAATCTAAAAAAAAAAAAAAAGGTTCTGAAGAACCTAGGGGTAGGGCAGGAATAAAGACACAGATGTAGAGAATGGACTTGAGGGCACGGGGAGGGGGAAGGGTAAGGTGCGACGAAGTGAGAGAGTGACATGGACATATATACACTACCAAATGTAAAATAGATGGCTAGTGGGAAGCAGCTGCATAGCACAGGGAGATTAGCTTGGTGCTTTCTGACCACCTATAGGGGTGGGGTAGGGAGGGTGGGAGGGAAGGAGATGTAGGAGAGAAGAGATATGGGGATGTATGTATATGTATAGCTGATTCACTTTGTTATAAAGCAGAAACTAACACACCTTTGTAAAGCAATTATACTCCAATAAAGATGTTTAAATAATAATAATAATAAAATAAAATAAAGATTTACAGATTTACCACATTTGATGGAAACTCTAAACCCATAGTTTTAAGAATCTCTTCAAGAAAGAAGAAAACTACACTGTAACTTAGCATAATCAAATTGCTTAAAATAAGTAATAAAATCTCAGAATTACCAAGAGAAAAAAAAAAGACATTACATTCAGAGGGACAAAGAAAAACTTTCAGTGTAATTCTTGTTGAAGATAATTTAAGTCTAAGGTAATGAAGCAATATCTTTGAAATGCTGAGAAAAATGAAACCCCACAATCAATCTTGAATTGTATATCCTTATCCTATATAAGGGAAAATATCTTTTAAAAAATGTAGCCAATTAAGGACTTTTAGAGAGAAAGAAAAGCTGACAGAATTAGTTGCCAGCAGATCTTCACTATAGCAAATTATAATGAAACCTCTTTAGGCAGAAGAAAAATGATGCCACATAAAACCATGTATCTACACAAATGAACGAAGGCACCAAATGTGTAAATATATAGATAAATATAAAAGACCCTGTTTCTTAGTTTTAATATCTTTTTTTAAGATAATGAATGATTTAAAGCAAAAGTGATAACAATGTATTATAAAATTTTCAACCAATGAAGAAATAAGAAGTATAACATGAATAGCATGAAGGTTGGAAGAAGGGAAGTAAAGTATACTGTTGTAAGGTCTATACTATATGTGACATATAATATTACTTGAAGGCAGACTGTGGTAAGTTAAAGATGTATACTATTAATCTTAAATCATTTGTCAAAATAACAAGAATTACAGCTAATAATCCAAAAAAGGAGATATAATGGAGTCATAAAATTACTCAATCTAAAAGGAGGCAGAAATAGAAGAAAAAGGAAACAAGTAATTAATACATGCAATAAATAGAAAACAAAGAGCAAGATGATAGATTTAAATCCAACTCTATTAATAGTCACATTAAATGTAAATGGTCTAAACACAAAAATTAAAAGGCAGAAATTGCCAGACTGAATAACTTAAAAAAAAAAACTTAACTATACACTGTTTACAAGAAAGATACTTTAAATGTATATCAATACTATGCAAACATTCAGGCTGCAGTGGTTACGGTAATATTAGATGAAGTAGGTTACCTAGTCAACAAGGTTTTTGGAATTTCAAAATACATAAAACAAAAATGCAAAGCAATGAAAGGAGAAATAGACATATTTATAAATATTTAAAGGTATCAACAGTGCTCTTTCTATAAGTGATAGAAGAAGGACATGGAAAATCAGTACTTATATAAAAGACTTGAAAAACACTATCAACTGAATTGACTTAATTAAAATTTATTGAACAACCCATGCAACGACAGTGGAACACACACTGTAAAATGGTATAAGTACTGAAAAAAAAACTATGGTGATTTTTAAAAACTTTAAACATATAACAGCCATGTAACAGCCATTTAATTCTCAGGTATTTAGTCAAAATAAATAAAAGCATATATCCACAGAAAGACTTGTACACAAATGTTCATAGCAACTTTATTTGTAAGAACCCAAATCTGGAAACTACCAAGTATCCATCAACAGACAAATGGATAAACAAATTTTGATATGTATATGGAATACCCCTCAGCAATGAAAATGAATGAACTACTGATACATGCAACAACGTGGATTAATACCAAAATAATCAGACAAAAAATAATATAAACTGTGTAATTCATTTATATAAAATTCTAGAAAATGCAAATTAATCTATGGTGACATAAAGCAAAATAATGATTGCCTTAGAAAAGGGAAGGGAGTTGGTGTGAAACTCATGAGGGAGCAATTACAAAAACACATGCAGAAATTTTGTGGGCTGATGGATATGTTCATTATTCATTGTAGTGATAGTTTTAAGGGTGTACACATATGTCAGAATTCATCAAATTGTACACTCTAAGTCTCTGAAGTTCATTATATGTTAATTATACCTCAACAAATCTATACGTATTGGAAAGAAAGAAATACAATGGTCATTATTACAAGTAACAGTTAAGGACCTAGAAAATCCAAAAGTAACCACAGATAAACTGTTAGAAATATGTTGCTAGATATAAAATTAATATATAAAAAGCAATTATATTTCCAAATTTCAGAAATAATTTTAAAATAAATTTAAAAATACAATTTATGTTATCAAATAAAGTCAAATTCCTCAGGATGTAATAAAAAATGCACAAAATATTTGCAAAGGCAACTTCAAATATTATTGAAAGTAAACAAAGGAAACAATAAATGGGAGCATATAATATATTAACAAATAGGAAGAGTCAATATTTTAAAGATTCTTTTTTTTTTTGGCCGTGCCACATGGCATGTGAGATCTTAGTTCCCCAACCAGGGATCGAACCCATGCCCCCCTGCATTGGAAGTGTGGAGTCTTAACCACTGGACTGCCAGGGAAGTCCCTTTTTTTTTTTTTTTTAAAGATTCAATTCTTCACAAATTAATATATGGCTTCAGTATAACTCAAACAAAACCAAGCAGATTTGGAGGGAAAATGGACAGAATGATTCTAAAATGTGTACGGAAATGCAAAGGGCTAAGAATAATCAGGTCAATCCTGAAGAAGAGGAAGAAAAATGGACAATTCAGCTACAGAAATCAAAACATTATCATACTACATTAATTCTGACAACGTGATATTACTATGAAATATATCTTGCAATGATATAGACTCTGGAAACAGTTCTACATGTATATAAACACTATATTTGTGACAAAGTTAGAATTTAAGAATGGTGAGAAATAGATTGTTTTCCCAATAAATGGTATTGAATCAATTAAATATCCACATAGAAAGGGTTAATCTTGACCTATATCATATATTAAAGATTAATTCCAGGGGCTTCCCTGGTGGCACAGTGGTTGAGAGTCCGCCTGCCGATGCAGGGGACGCGGGTTCGTGCCCCGGTCCGGGAAGATCCCACATGCCGTGGAGCGGCTGGGTCCGTGAGCCATGGCCGCTGAGCCTGCGCGTCCGGAGCCTGTGCTCCACAACGGGAGAGGCCACAACAGTGAGAGGCCTGTGTACAGCAAAAAAAAATAAAAAATAAGAAAAAAAAAAAAATATATATATATATTAATTCCAACATAATATAAATTCAAATGTCAAAGATGAATCAGTAATGCTTCTAGAAATTAACATCAGAGAATATCTTCATGACCTAGGAGTGGGGAAATGATTCTTGAAAAAGACATCTAATGCATTAATCATAAAAAAGATTGAGAGCTCTTAGAACTCAATAATAATAAGAAAAACAATCTGATTAAAAAGTGGGCAAAGGAAAAACAAACAAAAGATGGGCAAAGGACCTGAATAAATATTTCTCCAAAGAAGATTACAAATGCCAATAAACACATGAAAAAATATTCAACATCATTAGCCATCAGGAAAATGAATATCAAGGCCACAATGAGATACCAGTTCACACCCACTAGGATGGCTATAATCAAAAAGACATAATAACTAGTATTGTCAATGATATGGAGAAATTGTAACCTTCACACACTGCTGGTGGGACTTTAAAATGTTGTAGCTGCTTTGGAAGAGGGTCTGGCAAATCCTTAAAATGTGAAACACAGAGCTACTGTATGACCCAGCACTTCTACTCGTAGGTATATACTCAAGAAAAATGAAATCCTATGTCCACCCAAAACTCATATATGAGTGTTCATAGCGGTATAATTCATAATAGGAAAAAAAGTGAAAACAAATTCAAATGTTGAATGAATTAATAAATAAAATGTAATGTATCTATGCAACTGAATATTATTCAGCTTTAAAAAAGAATCAAGTACTGATCTGATCTCAGCAGTCATTAGGGAAATCAATTGAAATCCAAATGAGATATATCATGCCAGAATGCATAAAATTTTAAAAGACTAAAAATTTCTTGCCTACATAAAAATGTGAAGAAACTGGAATTCCCACACACGCTAGTCAGTAGTGTAAATTCATGCAATTACTTTGGAACCATTTTTGGCCGTTTCAAATAAATCTGATATAGCCTCTGACTTTATCAATTCTTCTCTAAGGAAGAAAGTGTGGCGAATATCAGCCTCCAGAAATGAGTGTATGTGTTTACCAAAGGACATCCATCAGAATTTTCATAGCAGTATTATTTGTATAACCAATGACTAGAATCAAACTAAATGTTTGCCAACTCTAAAGAAGAGTATAAATCATAGCATCATACAGAATACTATACTGCATTGATAATTAATGATCTACCAGTACTTTCAACACATGGGCACATTTCATAAACACAAAAATGAGAGAAAGAAACCCTATGTGAAAGAGTGTGTATGATTACTTTGTATTAAGGTTAAAAAATAGATGTTAGAAATCAGGATACTGGATACCTTTGGGAAAGAGCGAAGTAGTGATTTGAGGAGAAACATGATAGAGCTTCTTGGGTTTTAGTGATAGGTTGCAACTGCGTTGCATCAAGTTGCAAGAATTGATTGTTAAATTTTTTAATTTTGCAAGCTGGTTGGCATCAATTTGGTAGCTTAAAACTGGCCATGCTGGGAGTATTCACATTATGGATGTCGTGTTTTTTCAATGTGCTTTTGTTTTGTTTTGTTTTGAGGTGGGGGGACTAGTTGTTATATATTTACTAGCATAATACTGGTCCCAGATGTGCTCACTTTGTGAAATTCACAGAGTTATGCACATGTGATTTGTGAACTTTTCTTTATTTATGTGCTACTTCAAAAGATAATTCATATTTCAAATGAGAAAAAAGTGTAAGTCACGATAATTTCAAACAAATATCCTTAGTATAGGTTAATCCTAATCCAGAGAAAGTGGAGCAGGAGAGCTAGGTAGGCAGCTGTGAGAAGCAATGGGGCCAAAGCACTAATACAATCATTGATTTATCCATTTTCACTGCTTAAGTCAAAGGTCATGACCTTTTATTTTTAGAGGTCAGACAGGTGACATAAAAGAATGAAGATAGAGTTTGCATATTTATGCACATAGGAATATTCTGTACCTCCACACAGAAATGCTTTTTTCTATTTTCCTTGAAAATCACATACTTCTTCTTGATATATTTGTAACCTGATTATTAGGATATTGAGCCCTTATATCAGACTGACAAGGTTTGAATATAGCTTTTATATTTTTTAGTTATATGATCTTGGACAAATTATATAACTCTAGCTTCTAGTTTCCTCATTAGCAAAGTGGTGAAAATAATAATACCCCATCACTTATTCATTCAAAGGAACTTATGGAGCAAGGGCTATGGGCCAGAGATGATTCTCAGAGAATGGGATATAGCAAGAAATAAAATATACAAAGATTCATTATCTAAAATTGTTTCTATTATAAGATGGACACAAAATAAATAAGGTACGTAAGTAAAATCTGTATGTGGTGACAGCCATGAAGGAAAGTCAACTAGGGAAAGGAAATAGGGGTGTTAGTGGCTTAATATTCAATTACCTGGTTAGTTTTCACAGAGAAGGTGACATTTAAGTCAAAACTTAAGATACAACTCTAGGGGAAAGGTGTTATAGGCAGAGGGGACAGGACATGCACAATCATGCCTGAATTATTTGAGAAGTAGCAAGAAGGCCAGTATGACTGGAGTAGAGTGAGAAAGTGTCAGAGATATAGGCCACCATAAGGATTCTGAGATGCGGGTGTGTGCAGAGTTTTGAGCATAATAGTAACGTGACCTAACTTGTGTTTAATGGGATCAGTTCAGCTGCTTTGTTGACAATAGATTCAAGGAAGGCAAGGATGGAAAAAGGAGGCTGTTATAATAATCCACATGAGCAATGACAGCTGCTTAGTCCAGTGAAGTAGCTCCATTTTGCATTTAGCAAAGTAGGTTCAATTTTTCTAGACCTTCTAATTTTTAAGACAAGCCACATATCAAGATTTTTAGTGAAAAATATCCTAATTTTCTAATATTGAATTAATTTGTTTTGTTTTGTAACACAGGAAGACACATATACAAAACCTATATCTACAGATGTTTTACTAGAATCATTGTGTCGCTGGAATACTGCTTCTAGCCCTCATGACTGCTCTTTGTAGCTAGGTCTATTCTTCATAAACAGGTGAGTCTCCAATCAGGTTCTGGCTTGATGTTTCTCCTTACTTACTCCCTACTTTTTGGTATTGGCTTTCATTTCCAGTACTGAATCTTGAAATATGACACATTATTAGGGAAATATATCCCTTACTAGAAGAAACAAATAGGAAACTTACTAGTGTTCTTTTAGCCCCGGAGAGCTATTTTTGGCAATATTTTTTCTTTGATATTTATCTCAAAATATGAGAGGTTAATAACTGACAGAGGAAGTAGATGAGTAAAACACTATCCAACTATTAATATTAGAAGAAAAAAAGCAACAACATAGATTGGTTCTGAACCACGGATAGTGACTATCAAGTGCAGATTGGGGAACACTTTCTAATGTTATTGACATACCCATCTAAATTTCTATTTAAAAGTGAATATTTATTTTAAAATTTAAAAATCATCATTTCAGGGACTTCCCTGGTGGTCCAGTTGTTAAGACTCTGTGTTCCCACTGCAGGGAACACGGGTTCAATTCCTGGTCGGGGGACTAAGATCCTACATGACACATGGTGTGGTCAAAAAAAAAAAAATCATCATTTCAGAACTTTCTAATGGGAGACTTTGCAAAACCTTGTAGTAAATTCTGCAATATTATTCAGTATTAATAGAATAATTGGCTTAGAATTCAGATAGTTCTGTAGCATGGCTTATCATGGTGAAGTTTATAATTTATATGTATAAAATTGGCTCTTCTTTCCTTTGGCACCAATAACAAAAAGTCACCAGTTAAAAGGTAGATTTAAAAAGTGGGAAAAAGAAGTCCTAGATATCTACTTCTCAATAATGGGTAAATAAATCGCATGCAAATATGTGAATTTATTCAGGAATTTTCTACTTTCTTCTGAAACTCTGGAAATGGGCTGTCAAAAGGCAAAATATTGTGCTAAAATGAAAGTTATCTTCCATAATTCTTGGTAAAGAAAAGTTCTGAATTTGCAAAATGTTGCAGTTATTATTATCAAAGTGCTTTGAGTCCTGAAAAACAGATCCTACGTCTGTTCTTGTTCCTTCTTAAAAGCTTCCTACATTTTCACACCTTAGCAGTTTTGGACATCTTTGTACTTGCTACAGTTAGCTATACAAACTTCAGGCCAAACTAGGAATATGAGAGAGAGAGTTACCTGCTTATTTAGTTGGTCCTAAATTGGTTGGATTGTATCCTCTTCTTCTATGTGCAAAGTTACAGAGGATTCAGCAGGTGGGTGTTGGCAAGATGTTCTTCACAGAGGAGCATTCATTGCCTAATTAGGGGCCATTAAAAAGGTTGATCATGAAGAGACTGTTGGATAAAAAGCCAGTTTTCCCCTGGTATGCAGTGGTTATTGAGGAGAGAAGAATATAGGCCTATGTGATGATACATGCTACTTATTGGGCCCTTATTAAGTGAGAGCCACTCAGTTCTGTCTACTGGGACATTTTTATGACCAATGCAGACAAAGCCCATGGAACTTACATTTTAAAGTGGAATCTGTATGAATATGTGTGCTCAAGTAGAGTTGTGTGTGTGATGCTTGCACATGTGCACTTGTGCAAATGATAGGGGTAGCAGTTAAGACTCAGCAACTCTTCATAGTACAAATGTTTATTCTGATTCTGGGTTAGAACCATTACTGAGTTTAGAGATTTGAGGAGGGGGAAAAGCAGTGAGAATTTCTGATATGTACTCAGTTTTGATCACCTTAGCTCCTATCCCAACATTGTTCCCAAAGCAGGGAGCATGAAATCTAAGATTCCCCTTAAGAACCCATTATATTTGAAAATTGATAACAACAGCATTTAAAATACAGGAAACTTAGAAATAGTATCACTTTTGGGGTACCTAGTATGAGCCAGGTATATATACTGCATCATTTAATTCTTAAAACATCTACTTTGTTATATAGTGCATACTTATTTTACAAAGAAGTGACTACTTCTCAGAAAGGTACATGCCCAAGGTCACATTGTTGCTAAGTGTCAGAACATTTACTCCATGTCTGTTTTGCTTTAAAGTCTACAAACTGATTGTGGCCCTCTGAGCTTGAGAAGAAAGATGATGTATATATGAAAACACATACACACGCAATTTTGTATAGGTTGATGAGTAAATATGAGTGTGATTTTTTCATTTCCTAATTTCTGTGCTTTGTTTATGATGGAAACGGAAGCGGAAGCACCCCTTTTGAAAAGCTGATTCTAATATAGTTAACTTTTGCTGTGCTTTCCTTTCTTCAATGGGTTTCTAGAGGCTATGACACTAAGTTTTATATCAATTTTTAAAATCTAGCTACTGGCAGCTCACATGGCTTGTGGATTTGGGAGGAAGGAAGTATTAATTTCAGTTTTTCACTGAAAAATTTCATCATTGAGTACTGAAGTATCCTTGAAAGTCAATATAACGCCTACATGTTACATGGTGTACTTAGTCCCATTCTGTGTTTAATGAGAGGTAACTCTAAAAGCTGATTTTCACATTCAAGAATCTTAGAGGAATTGCACACTTAGAAAGATAACTCTGGGCATTCATAAAATTAAAAGTTATAAAAGTTAATTGTACTATAATTCATAGATTCACACACACAGACACACATGTGCACACATACATATGTACATATATAATGACGTTTTGTTCAGAGAATCAGCAAAAATATGTCAATCACATTTATATAGCTGAAAAAAATTTATATAGCTGAAAATATGGAAAGATTTTGAGAACTGTTTTGCATATTCTTGGAGAAAAGATACACTTAAATACATTAGAATCTACTTTCTTTACAAACTTGAGTAATTGTTAACGTCTTAGTATGTAAATCGTGAAAGGTCAACTCCCTTGTTTATGAAATTCTTCTTGGAGTCTATTATTATTCTCTTTATGGCTAATAAAATTGATTGCTTTTATATGATACTAGTGATTGTTCCAAGACAATAGTACCTCAAAACATCATTGCAAAGAAGCTGCATAGCACAGGGAGATCAGCTCGGTGCTTTGTGACCACCTAGAGGGGTGGGATAGGGAGGGTGGCAGGGAGACGCAAGAGGGAGGGGATATGGGGATATATGTATACGTATAGCTGATTCACTTTGTTATACAGCAGAAATTAACACAACATTGTAAAGCAATTATACTTTAATAAAGATGTTAAAAAGCAAAACAAAAAACATCACTACATACTCTACCCTAACATGTCTTCCTTAATATTGTCTATTAAGTTTAAAATCATGGGGCCTATTGTTTAAATGTTCCATAATTTTTCTTAATCTATTAAGTTTTAATTCTATACTTGTTATTACAATACCTTACATTTGTAAAATGCTTTCTATTTTTCAAGGAAATATATATATATATATACATATATACACATATATATATTTCCTCTTTCTATATCATAATATAACTATTACATATTTCTGACTTAACAGATTATTATGCATTTCAGGCTAATTAATGAAAGATCATAATAACATGTTCACTTTTTATATTTAACCTGTAGTATAATATGAACTACTAATCTTTCAAAATAAAGTGAAATATGTCTTTATTTAAATTTCATAAATTCTTCACAGTTAATTGTATTCACCTTTCTTACTAAATGATAGTCATTTTTCTGTCATTTAATGTTGAGACAGTTGCCTCTTCACGTAAATTTGGCAACACAAATGGATTTAAAGTGAAACAGATTCTCTCCTTTTATCCAGACTCTAACTGTATATTTAGATAGAGTTCAAGACAAAAAATTTGTGACACTCTACTGAATACTTTCTACTTCCTGTTCCCTGTTAAACATTGAATAATTTATGAACCTGACTATTTAAAATTTTTTTGTCCAGTACAAATAATTTTTGTTTTGTACATTGTGTAGCAACATAAATAATTTGCTTTGAATAGGATAGCTGAAGAAAAATGAGGCGAAAAAGAAAACCTCATGTGATTCTGGGCATCATTTTTTAATATTTAAAATTAAAAATAGTGGCTTTGATACTTTTCTTTGTTCCTTATATCTGACTTTCACTCTGTAAGATGATAGCTTTTACCTTTGTACATTGATGGAGTAGAGAGCTATGGTAGCTATTTGTTGGCTAAAATATCCTGTGGTTGTTACATTAATATGCTGGAGTTGAGTAAAGCTTCAAATAACTAATTAAAACACACTGGAAAATTCTTCATTACAAGAGGGTGATGTTTTAAATATAGCTTTAAAATACAGAAATCAATAAAGTTTACCTGCCATGTAGTTGTTTCCAATAAGCATCCATATTCAAATTTTAAATAGAGAGTACTAGATTCTTAGATGTGAAAATAGTTTTGCCAATATAATGGATTACTCCTGACCTTTAACAAGCAAGTGAAATATTATTGACAGGATGATATAATTTAGTACATATATTTAATGAATACATGGCTAATACTCATTATGTGCCAGGCGTTGTACTCAGTGATACAGTCCCTGCTTTCTAGGGATTTATCTTCTAAGAAGGGTTACGTCCATATTGTATACATATAAGTGAAAAACTCTGAGGTTGTGGATATGTGATTGCTTCATGTTTTGAACTCTGATGGTACTTAACATTTTACTTCATATTTGCCTTTTGATTTAATGGAGATACAGAGAGGTTAAATGATATCAAACCCACATTCCCTTAAGTGAATGCCAGTGGTTTTCCACATTGTCCTGCTTTCCGTCTACTTATTTATCTCTATTTATGAATGCTGAATAGTGGCTTAGTTTCTTCCACATTAGCCTACTTACTATCTTACGTATCCCTGTCAATGTATGTTAAATAATAGCATAGTCAGGCTGGTGTGACCCCTAAGTTAATTGGGAGGCACTCATTTGTTGCTCTCCGTAGTGCTGAAAGATTTTAGTGGGCTAAACATTAGTTGTTTCCCCTAATTCTTTGGCACTAATCATTACTGCCCAATCAAGAATTCAAAACAAGGAGAGAAAAAGTCTAGGAAAGGGAAGGAAAGATAAGATAGCATGATAAAGGAAAGGGAAGGATAAAAAAGAGAAAGGTTTACAGGAAAGGCATAGCTGTTGATTAATAGGTGGTTGGATTGATTTATTCATTAAAAACAAAAGTTTACTGTACAACAGGCACCCTGCTTGGAGTGAAGCTACAACAACTCCCTCCACCCCCGCTGCCACCTTATATACCTATGCTTTACCCTGCTGTATATTGGAGGAAATAGACATTAATCACACAAATATGGAAAACTAAATTTGCAACTATGTTAGATGCTAAGAAGGACACAGGTCTTTGTGGATCATGAGATAAACTAGAGCAAATATTAGTGTATCAATATGGAGCTTGGTTAAAAATTAGTTACATTTTCTTCACGTTATTAAATTATTATTATAAAAATAATATATCAAGGAAGATAAGATCTACTGAATTGTTTGACTTCCAAATAAAATCTTTAAAAAATATTTTAATGAGATCTTGCCTCCATGAACTCAACTTTATATTTATGCTTGAAATAGCTATAATATTTCCTAATCATGACATTTTCAATGATGATATAATAGTTGGTCAACATCAAAGGTGAGAAAATTTGTTTGGACAAGTAGGTAAAAAGGAGTTTAAACATTTACTTTTATGACCAAATATTTATATCTGTTAAAATGGTACCTAAAATATATCAGCTCTACTTTTATTTCATTAATAGTTGTGACTTTGAATTTTTGTGGCTATAAATGGGTTTCAAATATATTCAAAATGATTATCAGAAAAATAAAAATAATTATAAAGCTTGAGTTTGAAGAATGCCTAAGCATTATTAAAATAGCCAATCTGCAGTTGACATGGCTACCACAAACATAGCAAATCAGCTGCATACAGAATAGGATTGTCTGTTATTTATGTTGCTGGAGCTTTGGGTCATTAACTGGACCTATGCTCACTAGAAGTTCCTGCCCAACCTCTTTGCTCTCCCATCTGCAGTGGGTCACGTTTTGAGCTTCATGTGATGTTCCTTTGCTCCTGAAAAAAGAATCCTCAAACCATTGCATGAGCCCTTGTCAGTTGTTTGCAGCTGAATGCTGAAGCAGATGTCCAGAAGTGAACATCTCTTTATCTATGTGACAGGAAGAATTAAACACATGCTCAGATACCACTTGCTTGGGCCATTATCCAAAGAGCTCTGAACAAGTTTCTTATGATCAGAGGCTGCCTGGCTATGGACTCTGGCAACTTGAGGCCACCCTACTTGGCAACACCTGATGGGTGAGATGATCAATATATCATGTGATATCTAAAAATCATTTGTGGCAAACTAGTTTGAAAGCTCAGCTCTTGGCCTGTTTCAATTTTCTTCTGATAATTTGTTACCTCCTGCCATAGTTACATACTTGCTTATTTGTTTAGAACATAGCACAACAAAATGTAGCATTTGTGAAAGCAGAGTCATTGTCTTTTTGCTCACTGTTGTAGTCAAGTTGCATGGTCTAAGTATTCCATAGATATTCATTGGATGAAGGACTAGGCTCTAAGTTCAATGGGGCTGTCTTTATTCTTTATCTTCAGTACCCACCCCAGTGCTTAGCTCATCGTAGGTACTAAGGAGGTAAGTAGGGCCCAGATTATAAAGGTTTTGTAGGACATGGTAGGAATTTTAGACTATTTCTTAAAAGCAATGAAAAGCCACTGAAGTATTACAATTAAAAAGAAGCATTATTGGATTTTCACTTTAGAAAATAAAATTCTTGCTTTCTGGTTCTCTTAACAGAGAAATGTTAGGCATCTCCTTTCTCCTACTCATCCAGTCTTAAACTCTCTGAGTTATATAATACATTTTTCCTTCTCCTCCACTGCTAATAATTTGCCCAAATCTGGCAATTTAATTTCAGCATATATATGTGTGTATATGTAATTTGCCTACTTGGTTAACCACAGGATGGGCAAGTGTACCTGATAAACTCATATTCATATCTTCAGTATATTCTCCATCTAAGTCACTCTGTGCCTTATAACTGATTAATTGTACAGTGTTGGTCATCCCATTTATGTAAACAAATACGTGCAGTAACTCCTTATGGATTAAGTATAAATTTTTAGTGTCCTATTTGAAAAAAGTACAATATAAATTTTTATTATATTTAACACTCATTTACATAAATTATTACATCTAACCTTCTTGTAAGATAAGAAGACGGTTTCTCCTCTCATTTGAAAGAAAAAGAAGGAAAGAAAGGAAGGAAGGGAGGAAGGAAGGAAGGGAGGGGAAGGGAAGAAGGGAGGAAGGAAAAGGGAAAGAAAATAGCAAATGTTGGCAAGGATGTGGAGAAATAGAAACCTTTGTGCACTGTTGGTGGGAATGTGAAATGGTGTAGCTGCTGTGGAAAATGGTATGAAAAGTTAAAAAGAGAATTACCATAAAAAAATAAATAAATTCAAACTTAAAAAATGTTGCAAACTTACTACAAAGAATTCCCTTATATTTTTCACCCAAATTTAACAACTGTTAATATCATTCTCTCTATAGATGTTTCTGAATCATTGTGAACAAACTGTAGCCACTAGGCCCTTTTTATTCCAAAATATTTCATTAGAGTAATCACAGTATAATTAGCAAAACTAGGACATTTAATATTGATACAAAAGTAGTTGTAATTTAACATAGATTAAAGACCTAGAGATGAGATATTGCAGAGTTTATTCATATTTTGCCAATTGTTCCAATGTCCTTTATAGTTATGTGTTTTTTCCAGTTGAGTATTCAATTCAGGTTGTACTACATGTTGCATTTAGTAGTCATGTCTCTTTAATATCCTTTAGTCTGTAATAGTTCTTCAGCCTTTTTTATTTTTAACTTTCATCACAGTGTCATATGTGAAAAGTACAGATATTTTGTGGAGTTTCTGTTTAGGTTTGTCTTTTGCTTCCCCATGATTATAGTTGATTATGCTTTTATTTTTTGGTCTGGAATACTAAATAAATTATATTGTGTATTTCTTACTGCATCACATCATGAGGCTCATAATGTCACCTGATCCCATTATTGGTGATTTTAATCTTGATCACTTGTTTAAGATGATGTCTACCAGATTTATTCACTATAAGGAATATTTTTTCCTTATAAATTTCCATTGTAATTGAGAAGAAACTATGGATTACAAAAATGGCCTCAGGTACTTCCTTCCCCTCTGTGTGTACATTCTTCTTTGCAATATGATTTTGCAGTTTCTCCCATCCAGACATGGAGTATATTACTTCATCCTTTGAACCTGGGCTTGGCCATGTAACTTCCTTGGGTAAATGTGTGTCAGCAGAGCTATGAAAAATGCTCTACATTGGAGTTTGCACTCCTCTGTTGCTTTTTGGAACAATTCGGAAATTGTAGATGTTTATTGTTTTAAGCCACTAAGTTTGGGAATGGTGTGCTATACAGCAAAAGATAATAATTCCCAGGGAGATACTTTGGGACTACATAATTAACTGCATGTATAACTTTTACCAACTAGTTTTATGATTCTTGCCTTAGTTAAATATTACTACAAAGCTTGCAAAATGCTATTGCTATCTTTTTTAGAGATGAAGAATGTAAGAATGGGGGCTTAATATGTTTTTCAAGGATATATGCCTAATAAGTGGCTCTGCCAGCATTAGAAGCTCAATCTTTTACCTGCTGGTCCATAACTTTTCTAAATATGCCATACAGAGGTGAGTGATGTGATGACAGAACTCACAAAAGCAAGCAATAGAGAAAAAGACCAGTGTCCTTGGTGTTATGAGTGGCACCCTCTGTCCTCACACATGCACAGAAACCCCTCTGGTAGATGCTCCCTAATTGATGAGAAGATGGGGGCGGGGGGTTGGGCAGGATGGACAGCATAGGAGGAAACATTAAATAGTTATTATCATACCAGTTTAGATAATAATTAATTCATGAAAGGATATAAAGATAACATCTCTAAAAATTGCCTTTCATGAATATAATCAAGAATGTCATTGACATACTGGATTAAAATTAATATATGTTTGTACAATATGGCTCTTAATATTTTTGGAGTAGGTCTCATATCCTCCCCTACTTTTGCCACATAAACTAAAAAGAGGGAGCTAAGACAACATGAAGTGACCCTGTGAGAGGAGGAAAGGACCCCTATGTTACCCCCTTTTACAAATAAGAAAACTGAAACTGTATTAGGTCAAGAACCAAAACTAACCAAGAGCCAAAAGTGAATAAATGGCAAAGCAGAGACTTGAACTCAGCAACCCCAATTTCCTAGAAGAGTCCCTCCCACATGGCAATGGGGGATAGGTCCCAAGTCTCAGAATGCTAATAATACCTCAGTCTTAAATTTGTGCCTAGTTCCATGCACTGTTCTAAAATCCTTACATGTAGTATGTAAGGATTTAGTATCATGGACTCCCTCATTTAGTATCATGGACTTTCTATGACACTACACAGTAACTTTACTCTGAAATGCAAGCATTCAGGCGCCTGCGTGTGTATGTGTGTGTGTGTGGGTGTGTGGTGTCAAAGACCCTATCTTCCTGACTGAGAAAGGAATTCAAAGCCTCGCTTTTTTCTTCACCGCTCCCTAAAAAATTCAAGAGCACAAGGAAGCGCTTTGCGTTTCCAAGTCTCTTACAGTGCTTTTGGTGGCAGCAGCTGTCGCTAGCCAGAACACTAGGCTCCTGGCAGAGTAAACGAACTGTAATGGACAAGAGGTCAAACTCTTGTCTGTCCTTTCTGCTTCAGGGCGCCTAAACCTCAAGTTCCCCGCAGCCTCTCTCCACTGGAGAGCCGACAGCGGGGGTGAGGTTGCTAAAGCGTTCCCCGAGGGCCGCCTGCGAGCCCCTGCACCCTCCTCCCCCCGCCAGCACCCCTCTAAGAGGCGCTCTGGTGCACTGGGCCGACACAGTGCACGCAAGCCTGTTTTCTCACGGTGGGGCCCAGGGGCGGCCAGGGGTCGCCGGACGCTCTCGGCGGAAAGGAGCCGACCCCGCGGTTGCAGCTGGGGGCCGTGACTGCCAACTATCGCGGGACTTGTGCACATCGCAGGAGCGGCAGCTCCAGGAGCAACTGAAGCGCGCTCTGTGCGCACCGCCCCAGCCCGGGGAGGAGCGGGAACCAGGAGGGAGGAGGGCCGGGGGGCTGGTTACGTAAATGATACTAGCCCAGTGAGAGGCCTTCAGGCTGGGGCTACGGGAGGGGGAGGAACCACGCGAGGAGGAGGGGCTGGGAGGGAGCGGGCCGGGGTGGGAGGGGGTGGGGGGGCGAAGTGACCAGGCGGTGGCGGCGTCTCTGCCGAGGTGACAATGTGCTAGGAGCCCTCGCCCGGTCTCCTGCGCCTCCTCGGCCTCGGCGCCCGCTCTCGCGGAGCCCCTCCAGCCAGCCGCTGCGCTATGAGGGCGCCTCTCCGGGGCTGGCCGAGGCCGGAGCCGGCTCGCTCTGCTCGCGGGGAAGTGTGAAGAGAGAGGCGCGGGCGGGAAGCGGGGCTGCGCGCGGCGCTCGCGGGCCGGCGCGTGTTCCAGGTGAGCGCGGGCTCCGCGCGCCCAGCACTCGGCGCGGCCGTCTGGCGCCTGCCGGTCTGGGTCGGAGGCTGAATTCCGTGCGTGGACCGCCGTTCCCTCTTCGCGGGATCCCTGGCCACGATAGCAGGTCTCCGTCTCTCTCTTGCTTCTCCTCTCTTCCTCTGTCTGGGGCGAGTCCTCTCTGGGCGGCCCGGAGTGCCCGGGTGGGCGCCGCAAACTCCCGCAGTCGGTGGCAGGGCTCAGAGCCGAGCGCCCAGGGTCGGTCCCGGTGCTGGGGCGCCAGCGAACCCGATAAGGCGGCCTCCCGGGCTCTCGAAGCGCGCTCTCCCGCTGCTGCAGGTGCCGAGGGAGGACCGCGAGGCGCGGAACTTTCTACCGCCGCCCGCCCTCTTCCCTGCTTTCTCCGCTACCCGGCCGAGGTGGGGGGCGCTGGCCACTCGCTGCGCTCCGGTGGCGCTCGGCGCCGGGGGCGGCTCGGCCTTCCCGCCCCGGCAACTTTCTCCCACTAGCTGCGGGCGGCCGGGGGCTGCGGTGCGCGGGCGCTTCTACACCGTCCGTCCGACACCAGGGACACGCTGGGTCTCGGGTGTGTTCCTCGACGGTTGCCTTCCTCTCTATTTCTGCCTTCCTTTGCCTCTCAGTCTCTCTGTCTGTTTCTGACTCTGATTCTTTCTCTGGCTCACCGCACCCGCTCCGGGTCTCACTGTACCTTTTTCATTCTCTTTCTCCCTGTTTTTCTTGGGATGTTCCCGTGTGCCTGTTATTCTGTCTCTTCCGTTGTCTCTCCGCCTTGCCGTATTTTCTCTTTCTGTTTCTGCCTCTCGCTGCCTGTCTCTGTCTCCCTCTCTTATCTCTACTGCCTGGTCCTCCCGAACACCACCAGCTCCCAGATCCCGAGGCTCCTTGTCCAGGAGAGCACACCCCGGCCCACCTTCTGGGCACCTCCAGGTACAGAGATCTCCAGGTACGGAGACCTCCCTTCTCGGGGCCGGAAGGGACGAGGGGATTGGAAACAGAGAGCTCTTGTCTGGGCTGTCGTAGAGTCGAGGGGCTGAATGAGGGTCGCGAGGGCCGCCTCCCCTCCCTGGGTCCGAGGGCGCACTGCCACGAACCCGGGCGCACGGAGGCTGCTGGTTTGGACAGCGAAAGCTGCGGGCGCCCCTCCCCTTACCCCGTTCTTTGACTAGGATCAGTTGAATTTCCAGGTGGAGAGCCTACATCTCCAAGCTTTGCAGGCAGCCACAGGAGGAGGCAGTGGGCAGATAAACACAGAAGCTTCGGGATCCAGGGAAAACTAACCTGGAAAGGGTGGGAGCTTTCCTGAGGCAAAGGTGTTGCTGACGGAGGACAGGAGCACTGGGGATTGCCTGCTTTCGACTGTCGTTAACACTCAATCCTTGAGCGGTTTCCTTGGGAGAGAGCGCGGTCACTCTTCCCACAAATGCAGCGTGAAGATTTTATTTGCAGGGGTAAAGACACTTGGCTGCCCGAGCTCCCTGAAATTTCGAGTATCCTTGGAGCCCCCATATCTTCAGCTTTGTATGAAGGCTGCCTTTGCTCAGGGTTGCCCCCACCACCGTGTGTGTGTGTGTGTGTGTGTGTGTGTGTGTGTGTGTGTGTGTGTGTGTGTGTGTTTGCGTTCATGCCCTCTAGTGTTAGAGAAACCTGCTGGTTTGAGACTATTGCAAAGTGAGGTCAGCCTATTGGTGACTTACTTTTGATCTCTTATCTTCCCAGATCATTCTCCTTGCCTTCACCCATCCTTTCCTTTTCTTCATCTTGACTTTTCTGTTGCATTACTAATCTTTCCTTTTCCCTGATCTCTTCAAACTCCTCCTGCAGAATTGGAACCTTAATATTGAAATCATTTGAGTGATTTCAGAGGTGAATAGATTTGGAGAATTTTCATAGCCTAAGGTGGGTTTTGAACATAAGAAACGTGCATTTCTCTGCACCATGCACCACAAACCAGGATTTCACATCTCTTCCTTATGCCCCTGCCCACCTTCAACTCCATTGAGAATTTTCCCTGGCTGCTTTTGCTTGTTCAGTTAAATGTTTTTAATTCACCATTTCTGTGATGCTCATCCCATTCTAGGGCTTAAGCTGCTTCCTTAAGTAGACGCACTGTCTCAGATAAGATTTGGGGAAGAAGAAAAGAAAGCTTTTCCAAAGGAAACACAGTGCTGCTGGTATAGATTAATTCTGGATCCCAGTGTCCAGAGTGGGACAGGTGCTGTTTCAGATATGCAGACCCTAGCACAATGTAGGAAAACTAGTAAATGCTTGCTGGAAACTTGTTGGTTGATTGATTAGCATGGAGCTAATTATTGGCTTTGAAGTTACCTAGCTATACTAATAAGCCTACATACAAGAACTTGAATTCTGCCTCTCTTTTTTGTTTCATTTAGTCTTTTATGAATGGGAATTGAAGACTAGTAGAAGGGATGTTGAAACGTGAGTCCTCTGTGTCATTTTAACTCATTCGCTCCTTGAATTTGCTCCTCTGTGCAAGTGTTTAACTTGACTGATATTCTTTAACAGTCACTGCAGAACTAAAGAAATGAGTTTAGAGGCTCTGATGGGTGGCCTCTCTCAACCTTCTTACCTGAAAGTAAACTAGGGCATGACATCATTTGCTAGTGAATACTTTCCTGTGGTGTTTTTTTTTTTTTTTTTTTAATTAATTTATTTTTGGCTGTGTTGGGTCTTCGTTTCTGTGCGAGGGCTTTCTCTAGTTGTGGCAAGTGGGGGCCACTCTTCATCGCGGTGTGCGGGCCTCTCACTATCGCGGCCTCTCTTGTTGCGGAGCACAGGCTCCAGACGCGCAGGCTCAGTAGTTGTGGCTCACGGGCCTAGTTGCTCCGCGGCATGTGGGATCTTTCCAGACTAGGGCTCGAACCCGTGTCCCCTACATTGGCTGGCAGATTCTCAACCACTGCACCACCAGGGAAGCCCTTTTCCTGTGGTTTTAACAAGTGAAAAGTTCTCTTTTTTAATATAAAGGACAGATGTATCAGCTTAAAATATTTGGGGGCTATAAACTGATCTTCAAACTGAATCACTTACCTTGAATAATTTATAGGTTTCCTTACTGCTTCAAATATATATGAGAGGTGTGATACTACATGTATATGAGAATTTGCCAAAGTACCTGGAAATGTAACGCCTCCTGATACAATGTACTAGTAGGAATCCCTGTGCTGCAATATTGCTGTTCTGATGATATGTTAGTTACTTCTTAAAATAGTTGGGGATTTACCATGAGTATTGTTCAGGAGCATGTTCAAGGAAATTTTGCTTTAAAAATATTACTTATAAATCAACTCATACTCTACGCAGTTTTTTTTTTTGTATTTAAAAATATCAAAGACACAGTGAAGGTGGACATGCTGTTATTGGTTGAGTTACATTCTGATTTCTAACTGATAAGAATATTGAGACACATTTAACTTTCTAACTTAATGTACATTACTTTCAGGTTAAAGTTATGTCAGAGTGAAATACAGTGCTTCCATTTGCCACCTTGATTTTTAGAAGTGGTAGTTGTACTAGGAACATTTCCATGTAATAGAGATTTTGCAGCTTTTTAAAACTTTGGCATTTTAGGAAGAGGGTGAGAGAACATGAAATAAATGAATATTTATATTCTTTCTGGTTACGAAAATGAAGAGGATATTGGTGTTTCTGAATAACAAGAAAAGTATAGAAAATGGCTGAGAGTAAAGTATGAATAAAGTCCCACCATGTGAAATAAATAACAATACTATATGTCTCTGATAAGTGTTTATTGTGCTTTATGAAAATGAACAGATCCTATAGTTTTGTCCTTTAATTTGCCTTATTAAACATCCTATTTTCAAGAGGCACCTTTTGCAATAAACAACAAATTCTGGATTGTGACTTTTAATACATCACCTTTTTGGGCTTATGTCGCCATCAGTAGTAAGAACATGTAGACATCTTAAACCTATTGAGATCTAGCAGGATCACTACTTTGAAATCTGAGTGACCATATGCCTAATTATTCAAGAATTTTAATTGGGCTTTGGTTCTAAATGCTTCCTGTCATCAGAATAAACACATGTGAAGCATCAAGTCAAGACTTAAGTATACTTTATACTTAAGTATACTTTATACTCATATTGACTCTGAAGTCTATTTGATGACATTTCTTAATATCCCCCCTGCCCTCTCCACCAGATACATACTAAGCATATGTTTGAACACATAAATCACATTTAAAGATCATGTACTACCTGCTTTGATAAACCATTTACCATTTTAGCAGATTAGACTTCTATTTACAATTTCTATCTTAAAGCACATTGTTTAGTTAAGTATTTCTGCCATTCAGTTACAGGCATACATATTTTTTTTCCAGAGTTTAGATGGTATTTTTATTTTTTATTTATTTTTTTAAATTAATTTTTATTGGAGTATAGTTGCTTTACAATGTGTTAGTTTCTACTGTATAGCAAAGTGAATCAGCTATATGTATACATATATTCCCTCTTTTTTGGATTTCCTTCCCATTTAGGTCACCACAGAGCATGGAATAGAGTTCCCTGTTCTATACAGTAGGTTCTCATTAGTTACCCATTTTATACATAGTATCAATAGTGTATGTATGTCAATCCCAACCTCCCAATTCCTCTCACCACCACCCCCTTACCCCCTTGGCATGGATACATTTGTTCTCTACGTCTGCGTCTCTACTTCTGCTTTGCAAATAAGATCATCTATACCATTTTTCTAGATTCCACATATATGCATTAATATACGATATTTGTTTCTCTCTTTCTGACTTACTTCACTCTGTATGACAGTCCCTAGGTCCAGCCACATCTCTACAAATGACCCAATTTCGTTCTTTTTTATGGCTGAGTAATATTCTGTTGTAAACAGGCATATATATTTTTGAAGAGTCCAGCTTTCCATTGCTAAATTTAGTACTTAGAGAGTTCAAAGAAATTTGTGAAAATGAATACACATATGAATTTAGTAGTAGTTGGTCATTCATTGAGGGCATTATAAGCAGTTATCTTTGGGAGCAAAGTATAATCAAATAGGTTTTATTCATTTGATACTTCTTTTTGATTCAGATTTATATCTATTTGTATGTTTTCAAGGTAGTTTATTTATAATAATATGTTTAATTGGTCCAAGATGATTACCAAGAAATAATTACAGGTGGCTAAAGACCTCTGTGTGATTAATATGTATTCTAATGTCCCTTTTAAATACAATAGCTAAAATTTATTTTCAGCTATGAGTTTTCCAATTTTATTTTTTTAAGTATATCTGGGACCTATTTATTTAAGCTGAAATTCTTAATTTTTAAAAGTTATTACTGCAGGTTATTAAGAGATTACTGGGGCCTAACTTTCCTCTGAGGGCCCAGCTTTACTCAGATGTCCACATAATTACAGACCTTATGAACTATCAGGTTCTCTCTTAATGTTTACTATAATTGTCCTCCCTTCCCAATAGACCTAAAGCAAGATGCAAAGTATCAGTTGTTAAAAATTGTTCCATATTAACGGTTAATCCTCCCAACATAGCTTGAGAGGGATGTAGGGAAAGTAGTGACTGTTACCATGATAGGTGTGAACATATTTGTGATTCTATTTTCTGTTATGTGAGAAGATTAAACACACTGTCCATATTAAATACTCAGGCTTCTTTCCTGTTTTTTTTCAGGAGCACTTACTGTTAAGATATATGGGAACTGTCCAAGATGTATCAGGATTTTTAACATGATGTAGAATTAATTGGGACTCTGTTTAGTACATTAAACTACATTGAATTGTCACTTAAATCTTATTTAAGATCTTGTAGAACACTATAGGAAGAGTGTGATTAAATTCTTGGTTGGCACTTTGGTGAACATAATACATGTGCTAAGTAGCCACTGTAAATAGAAGAATTTAAAGCACAGCCTGCACATTCAAAATCATCTAAATTACACCTCAGAGACTCTAGTAAATGTCAACCTAGTCTCTTCCCTAATATTAATTGCCTTGATATTATAAGCACAGTGCTTTTTCTTTGTTAAGAAATGAATTTTGACATATGGGGAGGATTATCTTATTGTACATCAGAAGAATAATAACTTAATTTCCTCTTGAGATTTTTGTTATATAATTAGTTTTAGATAGAGAGGATGAGATTTACATGACTATCAAGACCCCCATGCAGTACTGCCATTAGTCTAATGAAAGAAAATTGGAAATAAATACTTGGAAACAAATATATGTGAAGTTACAGCCATTTCATCTTATTTATGAGGGAGTTAAAAATAAAGAGTTACAAACTGATAAAATAACTAAAATTTATTGGATACATACTTTGCACTTGTATTGTAAGGAGACATCTAATAGCTTGTACTACATTTTATCCTCATAATCGTATGAGCTGTAAGTAGTTATTACTATCCCCATTGTATAAATGAGGAGTCACTTGCTCAAAGTCACACAGCTAATATATATCATTAGGGCCGGGGATCACATCAGTTCTGTCTGTCTCTGAAGCCAGTGCTCTGAGTTCCCAGTCTGACATTTTCACTGACTAATAAAATTAAAAAAAAAAAAAAAAAGAGCATCAACCTCCATGTGAACATTTTCTTTTGCATGGTAAGAATGATTTTTAAAACTCCATTGCCACCATCATTTTATAAAAGACTGCACATTGTAACACCAACTAAGGTGGCAGTACTAAATCTCAAAATATAGTTCTTAAAATAGCATAAATTTAACTTCCTGTGCATTTTTCTACATTGCATTTATTTTTCTAATTTAACGAAGACTGAAGAAAATTTCATCACAGTCTGGTAATTTATTTCACCACATTCTGTAGCCTGCGATTGGGAACACTTCCTCAGTCTGAACCACTAGATATACTGCCTACTCAGTGGATCCCGAGCACCCAAGCAACACAGGCCAGCATGGTTGTGATACTCATGACTTTGTCCTTATAGCTATTCCCTTCTCTTAATACTTGGAAGTTTGGGCGATAAGATTTGTACCTAGGAAGGATGATAGCAATTTACACTAGCCTTAGTTTATTGCATCAGTGTTTATTGAAAGGAATAGAGAATTGGAGGCAACTTGCTCCTTCGTGGCACTTAACCACAAATCACTGTCACTGAGATGGTGCCAATCTGTGTCCTTGAAAAAGGAATGAATGCTGGGCAAAAACAAAAGGAGCATGTCTTAAGAACTTATTCTGTCCTTCCCTTTAACCAGTACGTTCCAGCCTTTAGGGATCAGTTTGCTCCTTTTTTACGTCTTTGTTTGCCTTGGTGAGGACAAAGCAGTTTTGCTTTAGGTGAGAAAGAAAATTCCAAAGCTAAACTTCTGCTTTTGGAAAACTGGCTGATGCTATTAAATCCCAAGTTGCTTTGGATAGTGACTATTGCAGCCATTGAAGAGGAAAAGGGCACTGATGGAGTGTGTGAGATGTAGTTAAACTGACCTGTGGCATCGTATAATGTCACTGCTGACAAACCAGTTTGGAAATTGAAATTACCTCAAGAGATTTTTGTTTGTTTGCTTGTTTTAATATAGGTTATCAGATCCTACTGATACAGATTCTCATTTGCCTGGGATGGATCCATAACGATCTATCTTTATAAACATTTTTCCAGATGAGTCTGTTGTACAATGAGGTTACAAGCAACCGAACTACATATAGTACATTTTTCAGATTTATTTAATTTTTATTTCTTTAACAAAATATAAAAGCTACTATGTTCTGGACATTGTTCTGAGTGCTTTACAGATCTTAATTCATTTAATTATAACAACCCTCCAAAGTAGGTTTTATTAGTACCTCTATTTTACAGGCAGGGAAATTGAGACCCATAAAGGTAAAGTAAGTTGTCCAGGGTAAGTTGATGAATGACGGGGTACAGACTATGCTATTTTGATGAAATGATTAAAATGATCTGCTTTAAGTCACAAAGTATGAAGCAACAGAATTGGAAATGGAACCCGTGTTTCTATGTTTTGTTTCCTATTTGAATAAGTTTTGCCTTTGAAAGTGAAGGAGGAAAATCTGACCAACAATATCAGATTTGTAGAGTTGGAAACAAAAAATATTTACCTTTTAGAAGTCATAGCACTAGGTTAAGAAAGAAAACTAATTATGAAAGGGACAATAAAATAAATATGGAAAAATCAGAGTGATTTTCTTCAAGTAGATTTATTCTTGTCTCTTCATAGGTGCAGGCCACCCTCCCCCCTCCCCACCCCAATCCCCAGTAAAAAAGAAAACAAAAAACAAGTTAACACACAGTGATGCAGACAAAAGAAAAAAAATTAAAATCTGTAAGTAGGATTTCTATATATATACTTTAATCTATAACTAAGATCTACACCTGTAACTAACCTAATAAGAAATAGCTTATTTTCCTGCAGTACTATTCATAAATTGTTTAAATTACATTAGGAAATACTAATATTTTCATAAATATTAGTATTGGAAAAATCCTCCTGAAACTTCTGGATTTTTTTCTCAAATATGTTTTTTGTAAGCTTTATACATTATAGAATATCTATATTAACTTGTAATCACTGTTAATCTGTAAAGAACTGATGTATTAATCTTTGATGAGGTGCATTTTTCTCCTTACTTCTGGCCTTTGGTTGATGTTTAGCAGCTTTCTGTTACTTATTTTTGTTTAATACACTCCTGCAGTGTTTAATGACTTTTCTTCAGTCTTAAAAATATTATTTTAGACTTACTGATACTTGATTAGATTGTGTAAATTATTTGAATTAGATAGCCTAGTAATGAGTCTGGTTTTTTTAAAAAATAAAAATCTACTTAAAAACAATTCTGTTTTCAGATTCTGTAAGTGAAGTGAGGGTTTATGAGATTACTGACTAGCTGAGTTTTAACACTTAGTACTACAGTCTTTTCTCTTTCTCTCATGCCAAATTCCACCTCTTTCTGAATCCTCAAGACTCATATTTCTTTGATTCTCTTGATAGTTCAGTCTCAAATGGGACTATACATCCCTCGTCCTGAAAAATATTAGAAACCAACCTGTGTCTGTTCATGATTCAGGTTTCACTCATATCCTATAGATTTTCAGTGCAGCTCTGCATTTTCTTCTCAATACTGTGTTTCATCATTTCTCAATACACTTTTTCTTCCATATCGTTTTCCCGCTCCTCTTTTCCTTTCTTCCTTCTTCATGATGCTCTCGACTTTCAATTGTCTTTCTTCTGTGGCTTAATACATCCTCATGTAGCAGGCCTGGACTATCTATTAGTTCTCTTGATTCTATATAAAAATATAAATAAAAAAGAGCTCCTGTTCATTTCATCATTTAGTCCCTGAGTAGGTAATAAACAGACTCTCTAGCTCTTGCATCTGGGTCATTTAACCGGAGGATGGGGATTCTAAATTCGCATCTCATTACCTTTGTCTACTTTTAGAATTGTGTGCTTGGGCCCCGTGGTCAGTTGGCAGGCTCTGGCTCCAAAGGACTGCTGTATTATTTGAGGGGATGCCAATTTCAGTGGCCACACAGTTCTCACGTTCCTTGGTCAGATTTTCCGTATAAAATTTCCAGTATATTTCATTATTAACTCTAGACTATTGACTTCATGTCAGAAATTCATTGTGATATTAATTGATAGATTGTGATGGATCATTTTTATAATTTATGTTCCATGGCTCCTACTCCCTGACTTCAGGATAGTATTTTTCCTATGAGTTAAACCTAGAGCATATATTTTGTCACAGATTTTTTTAAGAATTTTATTGTTGTGCACTAAGTTGCGATGAATCGTAGGTAATTGGATGGTGCAGCTGAATTAACACATTGAATTGCAGGTTATGAGACTCTTCATTTGCTCTTGCAGACAATAGGCCCAGTTTGCTTCTACAATGCACAAATTCTTATTACCTATATAAAATTCTAATTCAAGTGGGATAATATGTATGCATCATTTCCATTCCTTTTGTAGGGAAAAATAACCTCCACAAATATAAGATATTTGCAACTATCTCATTAAATAATTTTGAACTTCAATACATCTTTTTTTTTGAGAATGTTAGTGAGTTATCTTATTGCCCACAAAAAGGACATTTCAGAAACATGAAATCAGTAGTCCTTTTTACCCTGTGTACCCTAAGATACATGCAGATATGCAGTTTGCATTTATTTCAGTACAGAGCCTTGTCTGAATGATTCTTAACAGCATTGTCACCATCATGACTATGGTGATACGCTACAGTATAATAATTACGTTTGTTCTTGGGTTTTCTTCATTTTAGGTGTTTTAAGGGCAGCTTCTCTAGGTCAGTGAAAAGCCTTTTAAACAGGCAAGTATTCATTTTACAAGGAAGGATTGAGGTGTACCTTTATCTAAACTTCCTCCTGAAACCTCATTAATTTAAGCATTAAATTAAGGAGTTAAAAAGATATCAAACTGTTACAAATTAGATGGAATGAAGCAAGGCAGAGGAAACTGCCAAAGATGGGGTGAGGAGGGAGCCCTTTTGCCCTAAACAAGCACCCAAAGGCTTAAGGTTCAACAGTGCCAGGAAAAATAGAGGGCAGAAGTGAGACGCTGGGGCTGAAACAAAATAATCAACATGGATAGATGGACTAGCCACCCTTGTATTCACCAATTCTACTTCCTACGCAAATATCCTTGTAGCAAGATTTTTTCACTGCCCCTCCTGACCATCCCCCTTAACATAGACTAATGGAATTACATGGACTGCTGAGGGACAGTAAGGGCAATTAGGAATGCATCTTACAACAGTAGAATAAATTCTCTTTTATTTTGATACTTAGTGGCATACTTCAGCCTAATGATCAGCTCCTGGCTTACCCTAAAGCAAAGTCTTCTAAACAACAAGACCCACTCAAGTACAGAGGGCTCAGCCATTTCTGTTCCTTTATTCTTAAATATAAAACAGCAACCAAGTATCACCAGACATTTAAGAAATAATTTAAGAAAAAAGTTAACAAAAATATGCAACATGAAAAAGAGACAGAGCCTTGGCTTCAAGAGGGCAGAAGCGTAAGACGCGGAGATCATCTTCCTCTCCACAAATACATTAGAAATACATCTACACGTGGAACAGCTCCTACAGAACACCTACTGAATGCTGGCAGAAGACCTCAGACTTCCCAAAAGGCAAGAAACTCCCCACGTACCTGGGTAGGGCAAAAGAAAAAAGAAAAAAACAGGACGGGACCGGCACCAGTGGGATGGAACTGTGAAGGAGGAAAGGTTTCCACACACTAGAAGCCCCTTTGTGGGCAGAGACTGCTGGTGGCAGAGGGGGGAAGCTTCAGAGCCGCGGAGGAGAGCACAGCAACAGGGGTGCACAGGGCAAAGCGGAGAGATTCCCGCACTGAGGATCAGTGCCGACCAGCACTCAACAGCCCGAGAGGCTTGTCTGCTCACTGGCTGGGGCGGGTGGGGGCTGGGAGCTGAGGCTTGGGCTTTGGAGGTCAGACCCGAGGGAGAGGACTGGGATTGGCTGCGTGAACACAGCCTGAAGGGGTGAGTGCACCCCGGCTAGCCAGGAGGGAGTCCAGGAAAAGGTCTGGAGCTGCCGAAGAGACAAGAGACTTTTCCTTGCCTCTGTATTTCCTGGTGCACGAGGAGAGGGGATTAACAGTGTTTCTTAAAGGAGCTCCAGAGACGGGCGCGAGCCGCAGCTATCAGTGTGGACCCCAGAGATGGGCATGAGACGCTAAGGCTCCTGCTGATGCCACCAAGAAGCCTGTGTGCGAGCACAGGTCACTCTCCACACCTTCCCTCCCGGGAGCCGGTGCAGCCCACCACTGCCAGGATCCCGTGATCCAGGGACAACCTCCCCGGGAGAATGCACGCGTGCCTCAGGCTGGTGCAACATAGCGCCAACATAGCCTGCCACTGCAGGCTCGCCCCACATCCGTACGCCTCCCTCCCCCCGGCCTGAGTGAGCCAGAGCCCCCGAATCAGCTGCTCCTTTAACCCCATCCTGTCTGAGCGAAGAACAGATGCCCTCCGGCGACCTACACGTGGAGGCGGGGCCAAATCCAAAGCTGAACCACGGGAGCTGTGCGAACAAAGAAGAGAAAGGGAAATCTCTCCCAGCAGCCTCTGGGGCAGCGGATTAATCTCCACAGTCAACTTGATGTACCCTGCATCTGTGGAATACCTGAATAGACAACGAATCATCTCAAATTGAGGAGGTGGACTTTGGGAGCAAAGATATATATATTTCTTTTCCCTTTTTCTCTTTTTGTTTGTGTGTATGTGTATGCTTCTGTGTGTGATTTTCTCTGTATAGATTTGCTTTTACCATTTGTCCTAGGGTTCTGTCTGTCCTTTTTTTCTTTTAACTTTAAAAAATTTTTTCTTAATAATTATTTTTTATTTTAATAACTTTATTTTACTTTATTTTATTTTATCTTCTTTCTTTCTTTCTTTTTATTTTTTTCTCCCTTTTATTCTGAGCCGTGTGGATAAAAGGCTTTTGGTGCTCCAGCCAGGAGTCAGTGCTGTGCCTCTGAGGTGGGAGAGCCAAGTTCAGGACACTGGTCCACAAGAGACCTCCCAGCTCCACGTAATATCAAACGACGAAAATCTCCCAGAGATCTTCATCTCAACACCAGCATCCAGCTTCACTCAACTACCAGCAAGCTACAGTGCAGGACACCCTATGCCAAACAATTAGCAAGACAGGAACACAACCCATCCATTAGCAGAGAGGCTGCCTAAAATCATGATAAGGCCACAGACCCCCGAAAACACACCACCAGATGCGGACCTGCCCACCAGAAAGACAGGATCCAGCCTCATCCACCAGAACACAGACACTAGTCCCCTCCACCAGGAAGCCTGCACAACCCACTGAACCAATCTTAGCCACTGGGGACAGACACCAAAAACAACAGGAACTACGAACCTGCAGCCTGCAAAAAGGAGACCCCAAACACAGTAAGATAAGCAAAATGAGAAGACAGAAAAACACACAGCAGATGAAGGAGCAAGATAAAAACCCACCATATCTAACAAATGAAGAGGAAATAGGCAGTCTACCTGAAAAATAATTCAGAATAATGATAGTAAAGATGATCCAAAATCTTGGAAATAGAATAGAGAAAATACAAGAAACGTTTAACAAGGACCTAGAAGAACTAAAGAGGAAACAAACAGTGATGAACAACACAATAAATGAAATTAAAATTTCTCTAGAAGAGATCAATAGCAGAAAAACTGAGGCAGAAGAATGGATAAGTGACCTGGAAGATAAAATAGTAGAAATAATACTGCAGAGCAGAATAAAGAAAAAAAAGAAAAAGAAAGAATTGAGGACAGTCTCAGAGACCTCTGGGACAACATTAAACACACCAACATTCGAATTATACGGGTCCCAGAAGAAGAAGAGAAACAGAAAGGAACTGAGAAAATACTTGAAGAGATTATAGTTGAAAACTTCCCTAATATGGGAAAGGAAATAGTTATTCAAATCCACGAACCACAGAGAGTCCCATACAGGATAAATCCAAGGAGAAACACACCAAGACACATATTAATCAAACGATCAAAAATTAAATACAAAGAAAAAATATTAAAAGCAGCAAGGGAAAAGCAACAAATAACATACAAGGGAATCCCCATAAGGTTAACAGCTGATCTTTCAGCAGAAACTCTGCAAGCCAGAAGGGAGAGGCAGGACATATTTAAATTTAAAGTGATAAAGAAGAAAAACCTGCAACCAAGGTTACTCTACCCAGCAATGATCTCATTCAGATTTGATGGAGAAATGAAAACCTTTACAGACAAGCAAAAGCTAAGAGAATTCAGCACCACCAAAACACAACAACCCAAAACCTATGGGATGCAGAAAAAGCAGTTCTAAGAGGGAACTTTATAGCTATACAAGCCTACCTTAAGAAATAAGAAACATCTCAAATAAACAACCTAACCTTACACCTAAAGCAATTAGAGAAAGAAGAACAAAAAAACCTCCAAAGTTAGCAGAAGGAAAGAAATCATAAAGATCAGATCAGAAATAAATGAAAAAGAAATGAAGGAAGGGATAGGAAAGATCAATAAAACTAAAAGCTCGTTCTTTGAGAAGATAAACAAAATTGATAAACCATTAGCCAGACTCGTGAAGAAAAAAAAGGAAGAAGGCTCAAATCAATAGAATTAGAATGAAAAAGGAGAAGTAACAACTGACACTGCAGAGATACAAAGGATCATGAGGGATTACTGCAAGCAACTATATGCCGATAAAATGGACAACCTGGAAGAAATGGAAAAATTCTTAGAAATGCACCACCTTCCGAGACTGAACCAGGAAGAAATAGAATATATGAACCGACCAATCACAAGGACTGAAATTGAAACTGTGTTTAAAAGTCTTCCAAGAAAGAAAAGCCCAGGACCAGATGGCTTCGCAGACGAATTCTATCAAACATTTAGAGAAGAGCTAACACCTATCCTTCTCAAACTCTTCCAAAATATAGCAGAGGGAGGAACACTCCCAAACTCATTCTATGAGACCACCATCACCCTAATACCAAAACCAGGCAAGGATGTCACAAAGAAAGAAAACTACAGGCCAATATCACTGATGAACATAGATGCAAATATCCTCAACAAAATCTAGCAAACAGAATCCAACAGCACATTAAAAGGATCATACACCATGATCAAGTGGGGTTTATCCCAGGAATGCAAGGATTCTTCAATATGTGCAAATCAATCAACGTGATACACCATATTAACAAATTAAAGGAGAAAAACCATATGATCATCTCAATAGATGCAGAGAAAGCTTTTGACAAAATTCAACACCCATTTATGATAAAAACCCTCCAGAAAGTAGGCATAGAGGGAACTTTCCTGAACATAATGAAGGCCATATATGACAAACCCACAGCCAGTATCGTCCTCAGTGGTGAAAAACTGAAACCGTTTCCACTAAGATCAGGAAGAAGACAAGGTTGCCCACTCTGACCACTATTATTCAACATTGTTTTGGAAGTTTTAGCCACAGCAATCAGAGAAGATAAAGATATAAAAGGAATCCAAATTGGAAAAGAAGAAGTAAAACTGTCACTGTTTGCAGATGACATGATATTATACCTAGAGAATCCTAAAGATGCTACCAGAAAACTACTAGAGCTAATCAATGAAGTTGGTAAAGTAGCAGGATACAAAATTAATGCACAGAAATCGCCAGCATTCCTATACACTAATGATGAAAAATCTGAAAGTGAAATTAAGAAAACACTCCTATTTACCATTGCAATAAAAAGAGTAAAATATCTAGGAATAAACCTACCTATGGAAACAAAAGACCTGTATGCAGAAAATTATAAGACACTGATGAAAGAAATTAAAGATTATAAACAGATGGAGAGATATACTATGTTCTTGGATCAGAAGAATCAACATTGTGAAAATGACTCTACTACCCAAAGCCATCTACAGATTTAATGGAACCCCTATCCAACTACCACTGGCATTTTTCACAGAACTAGAACAAAAAATTTCACAATTTGTATGGAAACACAAAAGACCCCGAATAGCTAAAGCAATCTTGAGAAAGAAAAACAGAGCTGGGGGAATCAGGCTCCCTGACTTCAGAATATACTACAAAGCTACAGTAATCAAGACAGTATGGTACTGGCACAAAAACAGAAATATAGATCAATGGAACAGGATAGAAAGCTCAGAGATAAACCCATGCACATATGGTCACCTTATCTTTGATAAGGGAGGCGAGAATATACAGTAGAGATAAGACAACTTCTTCAATAAGTGGTGCTAGGAAAAACTGGACAGTTACATGTAAAAGAATGAAATTAGAACACTCCCTAACACCATACACAAAAATAAACTCAAAATGGATTAAAGACCTAAATGTAAGGCCAGACACTATCAAACTCTTAGAGGAAAACGTAGGCAGAACACTCTGTGACATAAATCACAGCAAGATCCTTTTTGATCCATCTCCTAGAGAAATGGAAATAAAAACAAAAATAAACAAATGGGACCTAATGAAACTTAAAAGCTTTTACACAGCAAAGGAAACCATAAACGAGACAAAAAGACAGCCCTCAGAATGGGAGAAAATGTTTTCAAATGAAGCAACTGACAAAGGATTAATCTCCAAAATTTACAAGCAGCTCATGCAGCTCAATATCAAAGAAACAAACAACCCAATCCAAAAATGGGCAGAAGACCTAAATAGACATTTCTCCAAAGAAGATATACAGATTGCCAACAAACACATGAAAGGATGCTCAGCATCATTAATCATTAGAGAAATGCACATCAAAGCTACAATGTGATATCATCTCACACTGATCAGAATGGCCATCATGAAAAAATCTACAAACAATAAATGCTGGAGAGTTGTGGAGAAAAGGGAACACTCTTGCACTTTTGGTGGGAATGTAAATTGATACAGCCACTATGGAGTACAGTATGGAGGTTACTTTCAAAACTAAAAATAGAGCTACTATACCACCCAGCAATCCCACTACTGGGCATATACCCTGAGAAAACTACAAGTCAAAAAGAGTCATGTACCAAAATGTTCATTGCAGCTCTATTTACAACAGCCAGGACATGGAAGCACCCTAAGTGTCCATCAACAGATGAATGGATAAAGAAGATGTGGCACATATATACAATGGAATATTACTCCACCATAAAAAGAAAGAAAATTGAGTTATTTGTAGTGAGGTGGATGGACCTAGAGTCTGTCATATAGAGTGAAGTAAGTCAGAAAGAAAAAAACAAATACCATATACTAACACATATATATGGAATCTAAGGAAAAAAAAAAAGGTCAAGAAGAACCTAGGGGCAAGACGGGGTAAAGACACAGACCTAGTAGAGAATGCACTTGAGGATATGGGGAGGGGGAAGGGTAAGCTGTGACAAAGTGAGAGAGTGGCATGGACATATATACAGTACCAAACGTAAAATAGATAGCTAGTGGGAAGCAGCCGCATAGCACAGGGAGATCAGCTCGGTTCTTTGTGACCACCTAGAGGGGTGGGCTAGGGAGGGTGGAAGGGAGGAAGACGCTAGAGGGAAGAGATATGAGGCTGTATGTATATGTATAACAGATTCACTTTGTTGATAAGCAGAAACTAACACACCATTGTAAAGCAATTATACTCTAGTAAAGATGTTAAAAAAAAAAAGCGACACCAAAATAAATGAAAACCAATGACAAAAAATGACCTTACATGGTACAGATCATTAAAAAAAATCATAAAAGAGACCAAAAAATTAAATTTTTTAAAGAGATTCAAGAAAATATTACATTCATAAAACAAGAAGATGATAGGGAAGAGACACAAATACTAAACGAGAAAAACTTGGAAATTAAAGATTTTCATGTCAGTAGTTTTAAGGGACATTTGTAATTTTAAATAGAGAAAACCTCTCTACAGTGCAAAGAAAAAGAACAAAATGAAAAAGATGAGTCACTGAATCTCCCTGAAGTGTGACTTCCTGCTAATTGGAGATCTGATTGTAAGAAAACAAAGAAATATAGTGAGAACATGTTTTAAAAATTAATAGAATAATTTTCAAATTTATGAAGGAAAATGATTTGCACTCAAAATTCCAAAGAGAACTAAGAGAAGGAATAATTGACTATATTAATAGGAAGAGTATGGATAAATGTGGAGTGTGGTATGTGAGATAATTTAGATAATGTCTAAAATACTGTGGGTCTATTTGTTTGGTCAAAGTATGTTTTACCTTGATTTTTTAAAAAAATGTGGTTTCTTTAGGTGTATCTGTACCAGATTTCCACAGATTGCAGTCACTGTCTGTTGAATCCCCCTGGTCCATAAAGACATTTGAATTTAAGCTTTTTGTTGTGGAACTAATAAGCAATTAAAGGTGATTCCCTCTGAGGAAAGGAACAGGTTGGGGTTCGGAGAGGGGGCTCCACTGTATAAAGAAATATAAATCCTTGGAACTTCTGTTCTAAACACAGTAGCAGTCATCCCTTACAGTATGATAACGATTATGGGACTAAGAGGAGAGAATTGGACTCTAGTTCTGGTAAAACCATTACTAAATTCTGTAACATGTCATTTAAGTTCTTTGGATCTCTGTTTCCTTATCTTTGAAATGATGCAACTGGTAAAAAAAAAAACAAAAAAAAAACCTGGTATGACTCTATATTCTACTGTTTGTTTATTTTGCAAATGTAGGCCTATCATTTTCTTTGAGAATGAAATGAACTTTAAATTTTCTAGGTCTTATTTTCTTATAATTAAAAAAATAACTTTTATTTTTGCTGATGTAAAAATGCAAGCCTTACCGAATGATTCTCTAGAAGATTTTATCTCCATTCCACCTCTGTTTTCCTGAACATTTTAATAGTACTAAACAATAATTTTAAACAACATTTTGTAGTGGTTTCCAGATAGAGATGGTAAATTTTATAGTCCTCTGTGTTATTAAATTATACCAGTTATTCTGATTACCTGATGTGTCTGCAGATTCACAGAGGAATTGATAGATGAAGGATGACCATTCCAACATTGCACAGATGTGAGGATATTGCCATCTTAGATCGGCAGCTGCTCTGGAAGTTCTCACTGCTTCTTATTATTTGGACTAACACTTTAATTTTGTAGCTGATCAGAAATAGTTGCTTTAAAGATGTTAGCTATTCCTAATGAACGTGAGAACACAGATGGGTCCCATAAGAAATGTCTAACCTGCTGGTTGTTAGATTTCTGTGTGTGTGTGTGTGTGTGCATACATGTGTGCTTTAGCATCTTTTAATTATGAATATCAATTCAACAAGCCAAAAGAAAGTTATAATAGCTTTCTGTAGATAGATAGAAATAAAGAGATTGACAGACAGAGAGAGGGACTGAGACAGAGACAGACAGACAGGGAGAGGAAGAGAGATAAGGAGGAATGAGGAAGTTTCCCAGTCTCTCCCCACCACCAACTTGGGGCTTGTATACCACAAAAAAGTATTGTGAAAATTGAGAACACAAATTACATATTAAATAATATGTTAAGATCGATCTAGTATTTTTATGATTTGGAAGGATAGGGGATTCTGAAATGAGAAAAAAGTTAACAATGAGGCATTCTTTAAAGCTGTGGATATCTGGTTTCTGTTGACAGGTTGTGATAATAATCCCTTGGGTCACCTCCTTTTACCATTTACTGAGTGATCTGGTTTTTGGACAGTGACTGGGGGCAGTGAAGACCTGCTCTGTCCTGTTATCTCACCTGGTTTGATGAATCCAGGGTCCATTAAATTTCCTTTTAAATGTGAAGTTCTTGGCAATTAATTAGAACCGTTAGCATATGAACCATCCCTTGATTCTAAGATAAGAAAAATGCCTGGACTCAAGCTTGGAAGAGGCAGTGGAACATGGTTGTGCTAAAGCTACAAGTTTAAGACTATGGTGCCTGCATAAATGCAGTTCAGAAGTTCTGAATTATCCAATTACTTAGCAGAATGACAAAGCATAGTTAGATAGCCTCTGTGGGATTTAGTTACTTCATCTTTAAAGTGAGGGTAATAGTAATAGTGGCTAACACTAATACAATGCAGGTTTCTAACTGGTTTTGCGGGTCTCTTTTAAGTGCTTTACATAATATTAGCCCTTTTAATTCTCACAATTCTAAGAGCTAGATGTTTATTTTCATCTACCTAATAATTATAACTGCTTTAATGTGTTGAGGTGACAATGCATGTAATGTACTGATTATTGTGCTTGGCACTTAGCATGCGCTTAACAAATACTAGCTGTTATTAGTGTATCTCCTCTTCCAGGGTCCTCTATGGGCATTTAGTATGGCAGGTGCCTAGTAAATCTTGCCTGCTTAACTGATTTCTGAAATAAAATTCTCAGACCTGGAAGAGTTATTGTGAAGAGTAACTGCAAAATCCGATCCCAGGAGGCAATAAATAAATAGCAGTCAAAGATAGGATTGAAGCCAACCAAAATAGAAACACAGTAAAACTATATTGGTGAAATATTTATAAATCTTGTTTAAGAGAAAGGTGAAGGTAAAAGAGGGAAGGCAAAGGAATACCATGTCATGATAAATATATCGTATAATTGCACACATTGTACACAGTGCTAAACACTGAAATGCCACTTTGCAGAAAGTGCATCTAGCTTAAAAAAAAGGTGGTAAGATTCTTCTATTTCCTTTAACTTCTAGTTAAAAAATTGTAGTGTCACTGCTGATTTTTGTTAGGTGTTCTTGGCTATGTTGAGCAGTCATCCTCCCCTTTCCCCTTAGTTTTTTGATCAGCTTTGACTGTTATTTTTTCTTGGCTGATTCTTAGAGAAATTGAAAAGTGAGTGCTTGTTTCGTTTGAGTATGAAAAATAGTAACAATTTAAAAATGTTTCCAATCCTAGCCTTAGTCCCTTGAGTGAAAAAGATGAAACATTATTATTTTTTGTTCTTTAGAGACCAGACTTCATTTTTAGTATGTGATGTCTTGTTGTTTTTAGTGATTTTTATAAATGCTTAATTGGAGAATTTCTATTTTTTTATGTAGAAGGACACATTGATTTCTCATTTAGAAATATTTGAATTCCAGTTCTCTTTTCTTGTCATATGAGGAGAATATGTTGTTTTGAACACTGATAGTTTGTCAGTTCCTTCACAATAATTTGTACAAATGATAATTGTACATAAATTCATAAACTGCTGGTGGGAATCTAATGATGCATCATGATGTTTTTGATTTATTTCTGAATCATTTGCAGTCTGTTGAAATGTACCAGGACTAATTGTTTAATGTAACCTGTAACTTCCTCAACTCCAAAAACATGTTCAGTAAAATAGAATATTTATTTTTAAAAAATGATGAAGGACTAGCTTATGTTTTGTGAGAGTTTATAATATAAGAAGTGGTTGTATGGGTTATTAAATAGTTTGTGTTTTATCTGTGTTTAGAAATCCTTTTCATATTAAAAATAATGAAATTAGTTAAATAACCTTTTACTACTTTTCTTATTGTGATCCAAACAGTTTTCTAGAGCTGCCTAAAATAACGTTGGGTCCTTAGCTTACATTTGCCTAGTACTCCTGTTGCCTCCCATTCTGAAGTTTTGTGTTTGAATATTTTTTAAAAGTGATTAAAAAGAAAAGTTTAACTTAAACTTCAACAGCCTTGCAAGAAATTTATACATGAGAAATAATTACAATCAAGTAATAACTCCTGCTGTGTCTGGGAACCATGTATGAGGTTAACCATTTTCAACCAAGGTTACATTAAGTCACAGACAGACAATTGATTTTTTTGTATTGTTGCATCTAACTGCCAAAATACTCCACTTGTAATTATTTTATAGTGTGATAGTCCACCGATAATTAACCTTGTAAACTCACTTTGTGAACAGTTTTCATTTTATTTAAAAGTGCTTTGGAAGTTAGTAGCTCACAAAAATATTCACCATCATTGTAAATATAAAACCAAGATATAGAAAGATTTAGCATTATCATTGGTTTTGCAGTGTGTTTTTGACTAACACTAAATCAAAGATATATACTCTTTCCTGTCACAGGGCAGGGCTGATGCCCACTATGTGTGTGTGTGTGTGTGTGTGTGTGTGTGTGTGCGCGCGTGCGCGCGCCCGTGCGCGCATGAGCATGCGTGTTTCACAGAGGGCTTCTACTGAAAGTTGAGTTTTTCTTTTTATGGATTTCCTGGGTATTTATTTATTTATTTTATGGAATCTTGATTTACAATATTGTGCTTTAGGTATACAGCAAAATGATTCAGTTATACATACATATATATACACATACAAATTATTTTTCAGGTTTTTATCCATTGTAGGTTATTATAAGATTGAATATAGTTCGCTGTGCTATACAGTAAGTCCTTGCTGTTTATCTTATATATAGTAGTGTGTATCTATTAATCCCATACTCCTAATTTGTCCCCCCCACCACTTCCCCTTTAGTAACCATAAGTTTGTTTTCTATGTCTGTGAGTCTGTTTGTTTTATAAATAAGTTCATTTGTATCATTTTTTTATATTCCACATATAAGTGATGTCATATAATATTTGTCTTTCTCTGTCTGACTGACTTCACTTAGTATATAATCTCTAGGTCCATCCATGTTGCAACAAATGGCAATATTTCATTCTTTTTTATGGCTGAGTAATATTCCATTGTGTATATATACCACATTGTCTTTATCCATTCCTCAGTTGATGGACACTTAGGTTGCTTCCATGTATTGGCTATTATTGTAAGTAGTGCTGCTGTGAACATTGAAGTGCATGTATCTTTTCCAATTAGAGTTTTCATCTTTTCCAGATATATGCCCAGGAGTGGGATTCCTGGATCATATGGTAGTTCTATTTTTAGTTTTTTAAGGAACCTCCATACTGTTTTCCATAGTGGCTGTATCAATTTACATTCCTGCCAATAGAGTAGGAGGGTTCCCTTTTCTCCACACCCTCTCCAGCATTTATTATTTGTAGACTTTTTGATGATGGCTGTTCTGACTTGTGTGAGGTGATACCTCATTATAGTTTTGATTTGCATTTCTCTAATAATTAGTGATGTTGAGCATCTTTTCATGTGCCTGTTATGTATATGTCTTCTTTGGAGAAATGTTTATTTAGGTCTTCTGCCCATTTTTGATTGGGTTATTTGTTTTTTTTGATATTAAGCTGTGTGAGTGGTTTGTGTAGTTTGGAAATAAAGCCCTTGTCGGTAGCATCATTTGCAAATTTTTTCTCCCATTGTGTAGGTTGTCTTTTCATTTTGTTTATGGTTTCCTTTGCTGTGCAAAAGCTTATAAGTTGGATTAGGTCCCATTTGTTTAGTTTTGCTTTTATTTCTTTTGCCTTGGAAGACTGATCTAAGGAAATATTGCTACTATTTATGTCACAGAATGCTTTACCTATGTTCTATTCTAGGATGTTTATGTTGTCATGTCTTATATTTAAGTCTTTAAGCCATTTTGAGTTTATTTTTGTGTATGGTATAAGGGAGTGTTCTAACTTTAGTGGTTTATACGCTGCTGTCCAGCTTTCTCCTGGGTGTTTTTTTTTTTTTTTTTTTTTTTTTTTGTGGTACGCGGGCCTCTCACTGTTGTGGCCTCTCCCGTTGCGGAGCACAGGCTCCGGACGCGCAGGCTCAGCGGCCACGGCTCACGGCCCCAGCCGTTCCGCAGCATGTGGGATCTTCCTGGACCGGGGCACGAACACGTGTCCCCTGTATCGGCAGGCGGGCTCTCAACCACTGCGCAACCAGGGAAGCCCTCTCCTGGGTGTTTTTAAGTGTGGCTCTCCATGATCTCTTGGGCACCACTCAAGTTACTTATTTTATGATAATTCAGATTTATTCTTGACTGTTAGCTGTTTTATTAACTTTAGAGTTTGTTTTGACCTTTTGTTGCACCAAATTAAGTTTTGGTCTAAGTTTTTAAAATTTCCCTATCTAAAACCTTATCTTCATTATAACTTTATTTTCAGGTTTAATTCAATAGTTTTGAGTTTTTAGCCAATCTTCCAGGTTCACACCTTCAATTTATTAGAAAGTTCATGAATTCCTACCTTTTTGCTGATACCCATATATAGCGCTCCCTTTGCAGGGCCAGGTGTGTTTATTGAAATGGCCTGATGCCAACAACATTTCACCACCAACAACTCTTCATATACCCTTTTACTCTTCTCACTCCTCTTCACAATAACACACCCTAAAACTCCCCCATTTAGTCACTTTTTAGCTGATGTTATTTTCTGTCCATCTATATTTTTATCATATATGTATTTAGTATTTGCCTAGGAAAAAAATTATGTGATTTTAATAAAGTTGTATGCATCTGTATTTTATTATAAATCTGTAAATACCCATGCATTTTTAATTGGCCAGAGGGCTACATCTCACAATAACTTGATATATAAAATTGTGGGCCAATAAAATGTTGCCACATTTTAATACAGAAGTGCATTTTATTGCTGCATGAAATGATTCCTGCTTAAGCAGTCAGTATACATAATCAGTTAATAAATCTGGCTAGTGGTTTTGGGGTCTACTTGGTTTAAGACACTATGTAAATGCAAGATCAGTAGCTTCCAAAATTTCGTTAAGAGGCACATACTTACAGATGGGTTTTCAGCAACGGTTCATGTGCACTGCATGCAATTACTTAGTGCTTTTGCAATTCTAAAGCCCTGGGGGTCCACGTGGCAAAATCCTTTTTTCTCTGGGTCTGCCCGTCTTTCTTTCTGTCAAATCTCTGCCTTACTGAAGTCTCATACTATTAAAAAGATGACTTTCTCATTCCTGCTTCTGGGGGTTATGTCCTCGTTTGAGATGAACAACATTTGCATAATAGAGCTACATATTTTCATAAGGCCAAGCCATTCTGTCAAGAAAGGGTCTCTTATACCATAAAAAATATAAATGTCAAATCTTTCCATGTGAACAATATTACAAATTTTTTAATAAGGGGCATTAATAAGAGACATATTGTTATCTTGTAGAATATTTACTTTTTCTTCTGTGTGTTTTTCAGCAAAGGCATTCAGACTGTGTTATTCTGGCTGTATTCTATAGGAAAATAGCCTTTACCACTGTGCGGGGGCTTCAAGGACAGTGAGCTTCTTCAGTAGCTAAAATTCTCATCTGATGATATGCTTGGCTGATTGCCATCAAGCAAGTCATTCAGAATACTTAAGAATTCTGATTTCACACACCGTGTGTCAGTCTCAGCGTAAAAGTTCACACTGCACCCCAATTTCAAACTTTTTCACGTGTTACTTTCTCAATCCAGGTTCACACCTTCAAGTCATTAGGAATTTCATGAATTCCTGCCTCCTTGCTGCCTCCATATATAGAGCTCCCTAGGCAGGGCCAAGTGGCCCAATACCAACATCAACGACAACAAAAGGGAAGGAAGCGAAGAAAAGGAGATCGTATTCCCCAGAATGATTCCTAGCTGTGGTTGGCCTGTCCTCCCTCCCTTTAAGCAGCTGCAGTCCTGTGGCTTGTTGTGCCTCAGACCCCTTCACTGACCTTGGCTTACAGTGCTGTTAAATATGGATAAGGCAAAGCTTTCCTTTTTCCTTCCAACAAGTCTCGGGAGTGAGATTGTGTCACTGCCATTTAGCCTCTGACCCTCAGCTCTGTTTCTCCTTGAAATGGCACTAATCAAGTTGTCCCGCTTATTGATGCTCATGAAGCATTTAACATAAGTACATACATTTTTCTTTCTGCAGTTTAATGAATCCTTTCTTTTATCTTCCTAAATTGTAGCTGTATATCTACATCCATCTGTCTTTAATAGATTGTGAAATGCGAGAAGGCAGTCAAACGTAGTTCTTTTTGTGCTGTACCTAGCAAAATGTCCTACACAATTAAGTCCTTCCTACATGCATTAATTAGATTGCACATGTACAGAGAGGTCCCCTAGGCCTTCCAAAGCTGTAGACGCTACTTTGGAAAATGATGCAGGCCCAAAAGGATTTAGGTCAGTCAAATTTTTATCTGGCTTTCCCAGAAGGATAGTTGAAAATGCCTTTCTCCTGTGCTGTATTAATTTCTTCCTTGTGATTTTTTTTCCCTCTCACGTTCCATTGTCAGCTCGTCAAAGATTGTGCACTTTCTGTACTTCTTGTCAAACTCATTGGGTATTTGAAATAGCAATGTCTTTGTGATTTTCACCAGAGTGGCCCAAGAGTTCTGCCACCTCTGTCATTTTAAAGAATTTGTCTGCAACTTGTTTCCTTTGCAAGGGATGTAAGTCACAGGGTTTAAGATTGAAAGGGATCTTGAGGGTGATCCTGTCACCCACCTTCCCTCAGTCAAAGTGGTGCCTAATCTACACCCAAGACTGACATCTTTCTTTAAAATAAAGTTACTCCACATCGTGTAGTCCATTACCTACTCCACGCTGCCAATAGGGGGATCTCACTAAATATAATTCTGGGCATGTAACTCCTGGGTGTAAAAACCTATGAAAGTTCTACAGGTTAAATTTCTATTTCTTTAGTATTGATATATCATTCAAAACCCTTCATAGAAATTTATCCCAATGAGCTTTGCAGCCTCACTTCTCATTTGTTACCCCCTCCTAATCTATTTTAAGGATTCACTGAATTATCTCTTTGTTACCTGGACATGTCATAGATATCCATGACTGTTTGCTCACACTGCTTTGTAGCCTTGAATTACCTATCTTGTCCTTTCAAGGATCAGCTTAAATGCTAACTCTTTTTACAGGATTTCCCCAATCTCCAGGACAGAATTTTTTCTATTCCTTTTTCCAGTTCCCACAGTACTTTGTTCTTATTGCTGTTGCTAACTTATACCATGTTATCATGGTTGTGTCTTCCTCTGTCTCCGATTTTAAATTACAATCTTTTTCACAGTGGAGGCATCACATTCCTCATTGTTCCCCCGAGGTCTACTAAAGTCCATAATATAGCTAGTTATTCAATAAATGTCTTGAAAACATTGATTCAGTAGGATAAAGGGCTGTGAATTTAATGATGCTCTATTGAATGAATCTTTGTGACACTCCTCATGTCTGTTTCTAGAATACGATGGGAATATAAAAATATTGGCATAATCTATTCCAAAGATAATCACCACAAATTTATCAAAATAGTGGGTTCAAGAGGGTGTTTAAAAAACATTTAATTCCAGCAACAAACCACAACTTGAAATCCCTTTCAGCATTTCTGGACAGTGGACCTTCAACTTCTTGAACTCTTCATTTGGCCCTTTCTTAGGGAAGCCCATTCTGTTTTGTCATTCTTTACAGTAAGAGGGCTTTTCCTTATGCTGAGCTTAAATTCTGTTCCTTGTGACTTTTCTCATTGGTCTTATTGGTCTTAGTCCTGGCTTTTTGGGAGCACAGAAAACAAATTTAAGCTGTTTTCCACATTGTCAGTTCAGCATTCAGGTTTCTGCTATATATTCTGTTTTACAGGCTGAATGGCCCCGAATTCCACTGTGTGTGTGTGTTTGTATGTGCACATAAATACACACACACACACACACACACGTATATATATATATCCATGTTTTATACACATATATATAAAACTTCTGTGTTAGTGCACGATCAGCCAGAAAGCAATCGGAAATCATTTTAACTGGATGTAAGATAACTTGCATAGATAGAGGTAGAGACAGAGACAGAAAAATAGGTTACCATATAAACAATTGACATTCTGGTCAGTATATGTTCATATGTATAATTTTAGAACTTACATAAATAAAGGATGACAAATATTGCGTTATACTTCTAGATTTTAAATTCTAGGATGATCACATTTTCTGGTTATTTTATTGCTATGCAAGAAATTATCCATACATTTAGTGGCTTAAAAATAGCAATTTATTATAATCTCTCATCATTCTGTGGGTTGACAGAGCTCAGCTGGGAGATCCTCATTTGGGGTCTCTCATGTAGTTGCCATCAGGTGGTGGCTGGGACCGGAGTCGTCTAAAGGCCGGATGAACTGGACGTCCAGTATGGTTTCTTTAGTCACATGTCTGATGCCTTGTGCTCCTCAAAATGGCCACTCTCTCCAGTAGAGTGACCTGAACTTCTTCCATGGCAGCTGAGGTCTCCAAGAGGCAGAAGACAGAAGATGTGAGTTAAGGGTTACTCCTGGACTGGTACAGTGTTGCTTCTATCATATCCTCTTGGTCAAAGGAGTCCTAGGGTCTGCTCAGATTCCAGGAGGCAAAGAAATAGCTTCATCTTGTGATGGGCGAAATGTCAAGCTCACATTGCAGAAGACCATGCAGGATGGGACATGTTGCGGTCATCATTGGAAGATACAACCGGCCACACTCTATATTTGGATGGTGTAGTGGAGTTAAGGATACACTTTCAATCAGTTTTAACGTATTCTCAGAAGAAGTAAATACAAATGTGTACGTTTAAACAGTGGTGTAAAACATGAAGAAAGCACCAAAATTGACCATAAAACATAATAGGAAACTAACTCACATCCTCTACCTAAAGTTCATCACATATTTACACTACATTTCTAATTGGATCTCATGATTTGAAAGGTCCCAGTTCTAAATTTAGGCTCAAAAGAAACTTCACTTAAAAAAAAAGCTAATATCTAAATAATCTTTAGTTTCTGGAAATTCATTTTTAGTGTGTAATATAATCTCTCCTACTGTTAAAGCAATTTCATTACTTGGAGTCTAACTTTAAAAATAATCCTTCATACAATTAAATATAACTAAACTACTAGGTATTTCCTTTTATGAAATATAAATTTTTCTATTTGAGCCATTTTTAATGTATTGTAATTTCCTAAATGTTGATTCTTTCCATTTCTCTCCTCTGAATTCCTTTGAATTTTTTTTCATTTTAAGTATTATTTGACATATGAACCCTAACATTTGCTAATATATTCTGGTCAAATAATCATTAAATCCTTGACAGAGAAACATTTTCTTTATTCTTACCTGCAAATTCTCAAGTAGTTGTATGTATCACTTAGAAATTGTGTCCAGTGTTTGCCCAGAGTGGCCTGAAGAAATTAGTGCTTTTATTTTTCCCTCACAAAATATGAAGTCTTGATGTCAGCAGTCCAAGCCTGAGAAGCCTGGCTCTTTAATGTCACCAGGATCTTGGATTCTTGTAGACATTTTAAGATCTCAAAATAGCTGCCAGAGTTCCAATCATATCTACATGTTGGGCAGGCAAAGGCCAAAGAGCATAAAGTACATATAGCATCTAAGGCCAGAGAGAATAAATATTGGGGAGGCAACTGGTAGGTCCAGCCATACCACATCAAAAAAATCACATTTTATTAACTTTTTGAGAATTTACTCTTACTGCTTATTTTTGCCCCAATTGTGTCTATACTAGTCTCCAGCTCTTTTAATGCTGAAGTTCTGCCTGATTTATAGCTCTGTATTTGGTTCTTACATATGCAGTGTGTTGCTTTTGTTCCCTCTGAGTTTTCAAACTAGTATTCTTTCTTTTTGAATGATAAGATTATATATATATATATATATATATATATATTGCAGAAGGTTTGCAAAATTAAGTAAAATATTAAAAAGTAAGTTCATATTACTTATATTTTTACATTATTCAGAGATCATAACTATTACCATTTTGCTATATAGTCTTCCAGTCTTTCTGAATTTTATACATATATTTGTGTATATGTAAATACATGTGTGTATACATATTTATAATTATTTACACAATTGCTACTTTATTCATCATGTTATTTTAGAAAGTATTTATATTGTTTTAAAAATATATTGATATATTGAAGATTTCTGCATATAAATAAATACTGTTTGAGACATGAGTTTTGTGGCTGCCTGGCATTCTATCATCTACACAAACCACACCTTACTTTGTTGATCTCTAATTGTTAGACACTCTAGTTGCTTTTAAGGATTTACAGTTATAAATATTATAAATGACACTGATGAAGTTCTCTGAACATAAATCTGCCTGAATCTCTAATCTGTTCTTGGAAAAACTTCATGAAAGTGAAGTAAGCAAAAGATAGAGATATGTAAAGGAAGAGTTGAAATTTTTACAGTGAGTAGAAAGTAATGAGGGAAGGATATAAAATAAGTCATGCTTTACTGTGTGTTTGCTGAGAGTGGGGTTAAGTGAGTTAAGCAAACATGTTTCACCTTTCATCTCTGAGGATGAAGGAACCAACATCTTCTCATATCTCTGCCAGTGGATTAGAAGCAGGGGATGAAGGTGAAGGCATTCAGTGTTCTTTACAGGAGAGGCTAGTGAATGTTTGGAACAATCACTTTGCCAGTTCCTTGAACATTCAGTGGAAAAAAAGTGAAATAAAGTAAAGGGAACAAAGAATTGACTGAAAACCCACTTGAGTTAGGAAACAGGTCTTGACTTCTCAACTGGATGAACAGAGAAGAGGGACGGATGAAACAGTCTTCAGTTAGGGAATGCCACAATGTAGACACTGTCTGCAAGGTAAGCACACTGTCAAAAATCAAGGGGTGAGGGTGTTCAGGATCTTGGTCAAGGCATTGCCTACTGTTTGAACCCGATATGGAATTATGCAGTGACTTAAATTGGCTAATGGACTTCAGGAGAATTACAGTTTTAAATGCAATGTTGAGGAGATCCTGATTCGGCATGCTGTTCATGATAGAAATTATCATAGGATTATTACCAAGCCGTATTTACAATAGAAAGTGTACAAGGAGTTGACTTAGGGTTCTTGAATGCCAAATGAAAATGGGGAGGGAGAGAGAGAGAACACAGTGATGACTTTAGAAGTTATAGATTCATCAGCTTGCTTTGATATCTAGGAAAATAGAATAAATCAAAAAGACATTTTTTCATACACCTCAAAGAGCAGAACAAATGGGGGTAACAACCAACATGGCTTTAAAAGAAGTAAGTCACTGCAAGTTCATCTAATTTTATTATCTGACACAATGACAGGACTTAAAGATGAGGGGAAGCAAAAGAGTTCATATATCTTCATTTCAGTAAGGTTTAGTTTTTATCTCATATGACATTCTCATCAACCAGTAAAGAAAATGTAGTCTTGGGTAAAGGGAGGCATGGTTTGTTATGTGTTATTGAATCAGTGACCTGCCAGGGCAGACCACCTGAGACTCCAGAAGGGTTGATTGGGTGCTTATACTGAATAATATTTGTATTAATCTCCAGAACTTAATAATACAAAATATGGATTCTACAGACTAGGAAAGTTGCTAAGTCTGTGTGAATTTGCAAGAATACAAAGTAAATATAGGAAAAAGGAAAGGTGGCTAAAGTAACTTGAAGACTGTTGAAAACTATCAAAGTGGCACTTAAAATGCTAATATCTAACGTAATAAAATGTAAATGGTAGTATCTAGACATACTGACGCATTGTTGCTATAAATTAGAAATGAGACTTGGTAGAGGGGCTTGGATTATTCAGGGGGCTCTGCAGTGTTTTCTGTCTTTGCTTGCATCACTCGTCATGTAGTAATCAATCCCCTTGTATGTTCTCAGTTACAAGACTGTAACATATCTTCATCTATTTTCTTCCTTAGGTCCTGTAAAATCTCAACTGTTGCTTCCTAAGAAAATGGGAAGTGTTAATTCCTCCAAAAATAAATATTTTACTAAAACTGCTCTGTTTCCATGCTTTTCCATATGAACAATTTTTTATTTCAAGGTCAAATTTTTGGCTAACCTCTTTGTAGACATTTTAAAAGGTAAACTCAACACTTGTGCATAAAACTCAATTCAAGACACGACAATATGAAGAACTAGGGCCAAGTCAGGACACAAACATGCAAAAAATACTGTGTCACAACTGCAAATGGCTGCAGTGACTATAAAATATAAACTGATTGTGGGGTTGTTCAAATGTGAAAATTTTGTGCATCTGTGTTAATAAAATATAGTTGAGCAAATTTTAACAGCCTTATGCTATTTGATCCAGTAATTTCCCTTCTGGGTATTTTATCCTGAGGAGACAATCATGATATGGCAGAAGATACATTCAGAAATACGTTTGCAGTGTTTTTTATTTTTTGGTAACTGATACTTGCTAACAAGTTATAGATAAAAAATATTAAATCAATGATTACATCTATGGGATACCAATCAGTGAAATAATTTTGCATTGTAATGATAAACAAACATAATGTTGTCACGGAATGAAATTCACAATAGAGTAAAAAAAAGAATCTAATTATGAGTTTATATTGTATAATTCTTTAAATAATGGTTTGGAAATAAAGACAGTAAATATATTGTTTGAAATGAAATATATTGTTTTAGGAATTAAGGGCGATTTTTATTTTTTTATGTGTCTTTTTTTTCCTGAATTTGAAAAAAACAGAAGTTGGTAATTTTGATTTAGAAAAACAGTTATATAAGAAAGAAACAGTTATACTGATTACCTTCAAGACTGTTTGATAATCTTTTTTTTTCTTTAATTGCTGAACACTTTTATTTATGCATATCACTTTATTATTTAACTTTACGTTGCTGAATTCACTGACTTTAATATTGTTTATATGGTTTATTTAAAAACCCAAAGCTAAATTCCATATTTACTTTCATTCTTTATTTTATGAATTTAATATGCATATATAAATATGTTATTTAAAAGATATCTGATTTAAATATATGCATATTTAATATATGAATTATATATAATATATAAAATGCAGGAGAATGTGTATATATATCTGGATTTTTGTTATTTTAGTTGTCCAAAAACATTGAGCAATGATTCTGATTTGTTTTTTAACTTCTTAATTTTTTTCTTAATTTAAAAACATGTCATTGATTATCTCTTTGGCTATTTTTCTGTGATCCCAAAATATCTCAATGAAAGTAAGACATTTATTTATTTCTACCTATTGCCTCTAATTTAAAATTTTGATATAGCTTCAAGCATACAGAAAATTGTAATTATTATACTTCAGAACCCTGAATACTCTCTGTCCAGTTTCGTTAGTTATTTACATTTTATCCCTTGTGCTTTATTATTTCTGCTTGCTCTTTCTCTCTCCATATATGCTCATATATATATATAGATATAGATATAGATATGCATTGTATAATTACATAATTATATATACATATATGTATGTATATATGTGCATATATATAATGTTTCCCTGAATCCTTTGAGAATAAGTTACATACAACATGCTTCTTTACTTGAAGTACTTTAGTGTGTATTTCCTAAGGATAAGGACATTTTCCTATATAACCACAGTACAGTTGTAAAAATTAAGAATATCATTTTTAACAAAATACTGTTATGTAACTCACGGTGCATCTAGGGTCACACGTGCATTTGGTTGTCATGTCTTTTGAAAAATTCCTTCAATCTGGAACATTTCTTCAGTTTTTAATGACTTTGAAGAGTTCAGGCCAGATATTTTTAGACTTTCATCAGTTTGGGTTTTCCTGATATTTCCTAATTATTGATTCAGTTTATACATTTTTGGCAGACTTATCACAGAAGTGATGTGTCCTTCTCAAGGGCATCATACTTGGAGACTTGTCATGTGTGCTTGTGCCGTTTTGATGATGTTGTCTTCAATCATTTAGTTAAGGTGATCTCTGCCAAGTTTCTCCATTGTTTTCTCCATTGTAATTAGTAAGTGATTTGGGGAAGATACTTCAAGGCTATGGAAATATCTTGTTTGTCAGCACACTTTCACCCATGAGTGTTGATCTGCAGGTGTTTTCTTGACTAAATCAGTTAACTATAATATGTGCTTAGTGGTGATTTTCTAACTCCAAGGTACATTCTACAGAAGGGAAGAGTTTTCCAATTCTTCCTTATATACTTTCTTTTATTTATATTTTATATTCTGTAATGAAGTTTAATTCTTTATAATTATTTATTCTGATTTTCCAATTGTCCCAGATTTGACTTTTGAGAATCTCTTGAAGCTGAGGCCTAAGTTCTTTTGACTTAGCCCCATCATTTTAAAATGCCTTATTCCTCCCCAAGAAAAAAAATGTTGTCACCTTGAATTCTGTATACTTTTAAGTCTTCTTCCTGTGTTCACGTTATAATACGTGAGGATAATTTTTCAACATTTTCACAGTCTCAGTGGACTTTCTGAGAGTGAATTTTGTGTCACTTTTAGGACCTTTGTTTTCTTCTTCTCTCTCCCTCAGTTTCTAGACCCTTTAGATAGATCACTGTAATACATATAGTGGGAGCTTGAAAGATAGCTCTGTTAGAAATTGGTGTTTAATTTTCTGTTTACAGGTAATCTGACATTTTTATTATCCTCCAACTTCCAGTTATGCTGAAGGCCTAGGATTTGTGTGTTTTTATTTGTTTTTGTTGGCTGTATATTTTACAGTGTGTGTGCAGAGTTTCGGATTTAGGTGACTGCTATTACAATTATCCCAAATTACAGGTCCATATTTTTTAAGCATTCTACAAAACATATTGATATTTAAGTTATTTGCAATATGCCATAATGTAACCAGAATGTGTGGGCTGCATTGCTTTACCTTTAGTGGTCACTGTTCTCTTAATCTAGTTTATTTAATTAAATTAAAGGTTTTTTCTTTATCATTATAATTATTTTGTCGAATAGTACACCTATAACCCCAGGAGGTATCTCTCTGAAAGATGTGTCCATTGTAAATGAAAAATCATGATTTGAGATGATTAATGCTTATGACTTACTTTTGACCTTTAACTATAAATTCGCTAACTATCTCTAGTTTTCTCCTTTTGAGAAACTCTCTGTTGAGGATTAGTAAAATCATTCATTCCTATACCAGGTAGAGGCCAGTGCCATCCTGTTGTCTTTCACACACTAGAGGACTATCAATTAGACGTTCGACTCAGAATGCCTGTTCTGCAGTTGAACTGTTGATTTGGTAAGCTAGTATTTCTGCTTAGTCCTATAAACAACTAAATATCTGGGCGGAAATTCTGCTGGTTGCTGAAAACTAATGTCTCTCTAAAGATGCTTGCTACTTTGTTATTGTCCATAGTGTGTTTAATCTGTCTGAAACAACATGTGGTACTTTGAAGGGTTACTTTAATTATCATTAGGTTGTGTTTTGTTTTGTTTCATTTGAACAGTTCTTTTATAAAACAGTATACCCAGAAGCATAAAATTCACTTAAGCTGAAATATTTTGCACTTTGAAATTACTGTGCTTTCCCTAACACCTCTCCCCTAAAACAAACACATTAATTAATGAAATCTGATTAAATAACTTTCTCCTTATAATTGGCCTTCTGAAAAAAAAATGAATGTTTATTTTTGTGACGAGTGCAAGTGGCATGCCTGCATTTTTCTCAGTACATGGTTTTCAATTAGAATTGAAACGCAGTTACAAAGTGAATTGGTGTAATTCTCTGGATAAATCAAGCAAAATTCTCCTCCGACTCAGTGATCTTCATATATTAGACAAAAGTACATTTGCAAAACTTGAATTATGTAATAGCCACCTAAAATCTCCAACTAAAATTTACTTATAAATATCTCATTTTTGAATTGCTTTTATGTTATTCTGGCTTGTTCTGGGGGCCTGTGTTTCTTGCATGTATTTTGGAAGCCAATGTGCAGATTCATCTTAAGAGTGTCCTCCTTGACTGATGTGTAGAATATTTGCATATAGTTGGGAACATTTCTGTTCATCAGCCCATTATAATATACTGTATGTATAATCTATATTTTACAAAAGCTCATTTCGGTATGTTAAAATATGTGGTGTCTAAGTGAGTGTTGTTCTGGATTAGTTTTTCTGTGACCATGGCAAATTGCTTACTCTTTTGCATTTCTTTCTTTTCCCAGATGCATTTTGTAGGAGTATTTTGAGAATGAATGTTTGCAAATCATTTTGAAATTACCAAGTGCCACATACAGTAAGTAATATGTATTTTTATTTTTCCACTCAATTGCAGTCATGCTGAATAAATTTGGCAGACAGTCATGAAAGAATACATTTCTATTTACAGTTCTTTACATTTGTGAATACTGAGGAAAAATGTATATAAAAGATAAAGATTTGAGCTATTTGCTAGTCTGAATTAAGTTGTATAATTTCAAGATTTCTAATGACTGATTTTACACTTGTTCTATGTATATAAATGGTACATAATATTTATCACTTTTTATTTGAGTTTTTTTCCCTTTTAATCATAAGTTGACAAGCATGAAGAAAAATTAGTGTTATTAGCCAGTGTTGCTATGGAAATTTTAAATAGGAGTACAGAATTAAATATTTGGATTTGCTGAGGATTAAGATTTGCTGTGTATCAGGCATTTATATATTTTGTCCTAATTCTCCCCAAAATATTTTAAGATTACTATTTTTATTCCCATTTTATAAATGAGAAAACTGAGATCCAAGAAGTTTTAATAACTTGCTCAATATCTATTCAAAGTGAAGACCTGGGCTTTGATCAAAACACACAGCTTTTCAAGAAATATTACCTTCACCAACAACTTAGAAAAAGTTAAATTAATTTTATTTAAGAGCCTGAATATTTAAATATTTATTTAATATTTAATAAGAATACAAACATGTTCTAATTATTTCTTTGGATTTTTGTTTTGCTTAAGCAGTATCACGGAAATGTTGCAATTTTTTTTTCTGTATCATCTGTCATGTCATTGCTTCCATTTCAAATGATGCTTTCAATTCCTGACTTGGATGGCTTTGAACTAGTAGGAAATAAGTGAAAATGTGGATTCTGAAAGAAAGTTAATGAATCACCTAAATTATTCTTTGATGAAAAGTGTTTAGAATTAGAGTTCTGAAATTCTCTAAAAGTCATCTTTCATTTATTAAAAAAAGCAAGTGCTCTTATATTATCATTTTGAAGTTGGAAGGAACCATAGAATCATAGAGTCCTAGCCTCTGCATGCTCACATTCCTTGTTTGATGAATTGCGATAATCTGGAGGACAATTCTAAATTAAAATTTCCAAAAAATGTAGAGGCAATGATGGCAGTATTGATGTTTGTACATTGTCTCCCAGTATAACTACTTTAAAAAAACAAACAAACAGGTGACATAGTGTAGTGTTTTAAGAATTTTGACTCTGGATTCAGACTTCCTGGGTTTAAATTCTGGATTATCTCTTTTTAGCTGTGTGACTTTGAATTACTTTAAAATGTCTCTTTAAAATGGATATAAGATTAGGAACTGCTGAATTTGTGGTGAGTTAATACATGTAAACTATAGCACAATTCCATCTACATAGTTAATGCTTGATAAATGTTCATGGTTATTAAATTGGAATTGATTCATTTGGATATTTCAATTCACGTACATTTGTTAATAAGCATCATAACTTCATGATCACGTCATATAAAATATACAACAAAGGTACTCAGTGAATACTGTTGATTGACATGCTCAAAAAGAAACTAAACTTCAGCTTTCTTCACACCCAAATCAAGATGCTCTTAGTAGATACTTTTCCTCCTTTGAACTCTTAGTGAAGAAACAAACTATTTAGTCAAACAATATGTATATCCTATTATGTGGTGATAGCAAATCTAGACTGAAAGTGTGTTTGTGTGCTTTTTGGAGAAAAGAGGGGGAAGTTGTGTGCTTATGGAATCTGAAATGCTTGTTTTGAAGGAAGCCAGGCAAACTTATAGATACAGAATAAAGAGAATTGTTAAAATGATTGTCAACTAATTTGGAGGAACAATCTCATCCAATGTTTTGTTAAACGACTCATGGAAATTGAAGGGATGTGGGCAAGAAAAAATATATATTAAGTATCGACCCTATCCCATGCACTTTGCATTCAACATCTAAGTTAATGTAAGCAATAATATCATGAGGTAGATATGATATTATCTCAATTTTCATGTGAGGAAAATGCACCACAGAAAGTTTAAATCTATCATTCATGGGACTGAAGCTTGAGGTTTATCTAACTTTCTATTGAAGCATAATTGACAAAAACATTGTGTTAGTTTCAGGTGTACAACATGATTCAATATTTGTATATATTGCAAAATGATCAGCAAGTAAGTCTAGTTAACATCTGTAACCACATATCCTTATACATTTTTCTTCTTGTGATAAGGACTTTTGACATCTACTTTCTTAGCAACTATCAAATATGCAATACAATATTATTAATTATAGTCACCATGCTGTACATCACATCCCCATGACTTTTTATTTTATAACTGGAAGTTTGTACTTTTGACCCCCATCACCTCTTTCACCCACCCTTCACCATCTCCTTTGGCAACCACCAATCTGTTCTCTGCATCTGTGAGCTTGGGGTTTTTGTTTGTTTTTAAATTCCACATGTAAATGAGATCATATGGTATTTAGCTTTCTCTGTCTAACTTATTTCACTTAGCATAATGCCCTCAAGGTCTGTTCATGTTGTTGCAAATGGCAAGCTTCCATTCATTTTCACAGCCAAATAGTATTCCATTGTGCATATATATACATCTTCTTCATCCATTCACCCATTAGTGGACACTTAGGTTGTTTCCATATCTTGATCACTGTAAATAATGCTGCCATGAACATGGGGGCACATATATCTTTTCAAGTTAGTGTTTTCATTTTCTTCTGATAAATACCTTGAAATGGAATTGCTGGAGCATGTGGTAGTTCTATTTGTAATTTTTTGAGGATCTTCCATACTATTTTCCACAGTGTTTGCACCAATTTACATTCCCACCAACCGTGCACAAAGGTTTCCTTTTCTCCAGATCCTCACCAACATTTGTTATTTCTTGTCTTTTTGACAATAGCCATTCTAATATGTGTGAGGTAATATCTCATTGCCGTTTTGATTTGCATTTCCCTGATGATTAGTGATGTTGAGCACCTTTCATGTGTTTGTTGACCATCTGTATGTCTTCTGTGGAAAAATGTCTAATTTGAATCTTCCACCCGTTTATTTCTAAAGCTTTATCCTTTTCTTTATCCTCTTAACCTGATGTTGAGCACTGAAATTCAGTGACTGATCTTTCTTTTATTTGCCTAAAAACCTTTACTCTCAAACCTCAGATCATAGATATTAATTCTTTAGTAAATAAGTAGTTGATACTTGAATTTCAACTAAATAAATGACAATTGTTTTATATTAAGTGTTGGTAGGACCACTCAGCAACCCAAAACTCATTACCTTGAAAAAAGTGCTGTTTGAGTACAGAAAACTTGAAAAATACCAAAGTTTCTTCCCTAAGGTCAGAGATCATATCTTATGCTTCTATTAATCTTACTTCTTAGAATCTGAAGTGACTGAACACACCTTTTTCTTGCAGTTCTCCAGCCACTTCATGCAATGCTGAGAGGTTTGAAGAGTCCAGCTTGACTTAATCATTCTCCTCCCTAGTCATCATTTTCAGGTGTGTCCAAACTCAGGGACATCCTTAACAACACACCAGCCACACTGATACTTTCCCTTTCACTCTTTGGTGATCTTCATCTTCTTCCATTTCAGTCATCCATCAATCCCAGTCCCTTTACACATCACTTCTTGAAACAAACCATTAGCAACATTTTACCTCAGGGATATTTTCAAACTTATTAGTATACAAAATATTATTGCTCTAAAAATGAATGGGTCAAGTCTTTGGTTGTTCTCACACTACTCTTGGTTTTGAGCCTGAAGGACTTATGGAATTCTACTTTCAATTTCCAGAGTTGATCTCTGAAAGACAAAGCTAGTGATTACATTTAATAATTCTATTTCACTCAATTCAATAAATACTTACCACATGCTGCCATAATATGAGAGGCACTGTGTTGGTTAAGTATGAGAGCAGGTGGGAGGGAGAGACAAAAATGACTTTCAAGAAAATTCTTTCTTCAATTTGAGGAGATAAGATATGCCCAGGCCTAAATAAAGCAGAGGGTGTGGTATTAGGTTATGATATCATCAAAATAGTCTAAACTAGTCAAATTAATAAAGTCATTTCAAATAATTTGAGAAATAATGTTATATAAATGTATACATATATATGAAAAATAAAGCATTAGAGGAGATTTAAGAAAGAAGATACAATTCTAAACTGCATTCATTCAAGGTTTCACCGTGGAGATTACATTTGTGCTAGATCTTTATGCAGGTGGAAAATATTAACAGAAAAATCAAGGAAATGACATATCCAGGGTTAGAGGTGAAAAGGTATACTTCACATTCAATGAATGGTCAGTTAATTAGTTTGACAACAGAATAAGTTTCTTGTCTTGGACTGAAAACAGAAAACGCTGGAAAATAAGGCTGGAGCTAGTTTGTAGGAAATACTGATCATCAGAATAAGAAATTTGAATTTACTAGGCAATTGACAAAACAAAGAGAATATTTTGTAAGGCCAATCCTGTGAACTAAAGTTTCTTATTTGAATATTAATCTGGTGTTGTCTTCACGAAGGATTCCAGTCGTAGTCAAGAACAATTTATAGGAAAATGTAGCACTATAAGAATGAAGGAATGAAGGTGGGACCTAGGTCATAGCAGTGGGAATGGGGAGAAAGGAATAGATGTGGGTGAGATTTTTGAAGGCAATAGGTCAGGGAGTAATAATAGTAATTAACACTTGTGTAGCATTTACTATGTACTTGTCTCTGTTTTAAATGATTTACATTTATTATTTAACTTGAAACAACCGTGAGCAGTAGACACTAATGTCATCCCCATTTGTGCAATAGAAACTGAGGCAGAATTAACTAAGTAAATTGTCCCAGGTTAAATAACTAGAAAATAGCAAGTTATTTGAGCCCATTCAGTCAAACTCCAAAGGATCCATAGTTCACCACTACATATCATTCCTCTAAAAAATAACTGAGATTTCCAGGTTGACTCAACTGGAAAATGATGTTACCAATAATCAGAGAAACATATATTTTTTTAAGAGTTTTCCCCTTGTTTAGTTAAGTCTTTGGCAGGGAGAAAACTCTTCTGACCTTTGGGGAAAAATATCCCTATGGTTGGGATGAATCTTCTATACATATTCACTTCTATGCTGGGCAACAAGAACAGTGTAATTTATGATATTGCTCAATTATAAATGAGGAAAATAAATATGTCATCTTAATGTGATCTGTCTCCCTTCCTTAGCAGAGCTTACAATGAAACAAGGATACAGTGCTAAATTAAAGATTTAATATCTTGTATCCATGAAAGATTAGTATTTCAGACTTAGTTTACCTATCATACTAAATTGTAATTTTGACAAGAGAAGAAAACTAACACCTAGCATAGGGAATATCTCTCTTTTTCTATATTGGAGACATAGTAGAATGCACTACATAAGAGCATGGACTCCAGAACCATACTAATTCATGGGTTCAGATCTTAAAATGAGACCTCTATAGCTGTGTAACATGTAAGGTCTCTCTGCCTCAGTCTCTTCACCTCTGAAATGTGACAGTAATAGTACTATGTCTTCTGAAAATTGTAAAGATCAAATGAGATAAGGTACTTACAGTGGCTCCTAACACAGTAAATTCTCAGTAGACGTTAGTTATATTAATTGAACTTTGTCTCATATAAAGTTGACCCTTGAACAACATGGGAGGGAAGTTAGGGATGCCCACTCCTGTGAAGTCAAAAGTACGCTTACTGCTATCTCTGCCTTAAAAATAAAGGAATTGGGGTTTCCCTGGCGGCGCAGTGGTTGGGAGTCCGCCTGCCGATACGGGGGACGCGGGTTCGTGCCCCGGTCCGGGAGGATCCCGCGTGCCGCGGAGCGGCTGGGCCCGTGAGCCACGGCCACTGAGCCTGCGCGTCCGGAGCCTGTGCTCCGCAACGGGAGAGGCCGCGGCGGTGAGAAGCCCGCGTACTGCAAAGAAAAAAAAATACAAAAAAAAAAAAAATAAAGGAATTGATAAATGATTCAACCAAAGGCAGGAAGCTGAAACAGTTTGGATAGAATCAGGACTCAAACACTAGTTCTTTTGATTTTACACTGTGATCTCTAATGAAACACAAACTCTTCCCCACACTTAGTTAAAGAAAATACAGGTACTATATTTATTGAAAAAATCCATGTATAAGTGGACCCACATAGCTCAAACCCATGTTGGTTAAGAGTCAACTGTATCATAATTTTTAATTTGTAAAATTTAATTACAGAATTATTGCCATTTTAAACTTTTTTTTACTGTGAATTTTTATACATTAAGCACACAAAACAATAATTTTTATAAGCAAAGACCCATGCATCCATCATACAGATACAGAAGTAGAACATTTTCTGCATTCCAGAAATGTTGCTTTTTCTTCTCCTAAAGATTAACCCCCCCCTTCCATCAATTCCCTGACAGATAACATTTTTGTGACTTTTGCAGTAATCATTTCCTTACTTTTCATTATAGTTTTAACCTTTCATTATGTGTCGCTAAATACAGAATTTTAATTTAGCTTGATTTTTGAATTTACATAGATAATAGTCATATAACATGTATTCTTTTGTGTTTGGTTTCCTTTCCTGAACATGTATTTCTAAGTTTCATTAATTTTTTTATGTGGTTCATTAATTCTCATTGCTGTATGGTATTCCATTGTATAAAAATACTACATAGTATTTATCCACTGTGTTGTTGATGGACACTTGGGCTGTTTCTAGGTTTGGGCAATTATGAATAATGCTACTATGAACATTCTTTTAAATGTTTCTTGCTGTACATGTACATGCATTTCTATTGGATATATACTTGCCAGTGAAAATGCTGTTATATTTTATGCAAATTTTCAATTTTAGTAGATACTGCCAAACAGTTTTCCATAGTAGCTATACCAGTTACACTCCAGTCAGTAGTATATGAGAATTCATAACTGTTTCATCCTTACCAATACTTGATTTAATCAGTCCTTTTAATTTTAGCCATTCTGATGAAAGTATAGTTTACATTTCTTGTTGAATAAGGCGGTCATGCTATGTGGTTTCATTGGCATATGTTTATTATTACTTATAAATTGTTCAGGTGCTTTTGCTTATTTTTCTATTGTGGTGATTTTTAAAATTGTTAATATGCAGAAATTAGTTATATTTGGATTAAGAACCCCCTATAAATTAAATGTTGCAAATAATTTTTCCCTCTCTGTGACTTGCTTTTTCAATTTCTTAATGGAGTTTTTGATGAGGAAAAGTTTTTAAGTTTAATCTTAATTATATTTTTGCCTCTTTGCATTTAGATTATTCCTGTTCAGTTGATTTTCATGAATGGTTTGAGGTAGAAGTGAAATCCTATTTTCCTTTCAAATGGATATCTAGTTGTTACAGAATCATGCTGAAAATTCTTTCCTTTGCCTACTACTCTTTATTGCCAACATCATAAATTAAATGTGCATATGTCTATGTTTTGGGGGCAATTATTCTTTTTAATTTGTCTTTTAGTGTCTTCTTACTACTTATGACACTATTTTAACTCTGGCCACTTTTTCATTATTTCTGATATCTATTAAAACACACTCTCTGTCTGACTTTCTTCACTTAACATAATACCCTAAAGGTTCATCCATGTTGTTGAAATATATGTGGAATATAAAAAATAAATAGATAAATACATGAACAAACCAAACCAAAACCAAACACATAGTTACAGAGAACAGAGTAGTGGTTACCAGAGGGGAAGAGGTAGAAGGTGAAATGGGGAAAGGGGGTCAGCAGTACGGCGACTTATGGAAACTAAACGTTTTTGGTGGTGAACACACTGTAGTGTATACAGACATCAAAAAACACTACTGGGCACATGAAACATATAATTTTACATACCAATTAAAAAATATTCTCCCACAATATTTTTATTCAAGGAATCTTGACTTTGCCTTATTTCATATAAATTCTAGAATTACTATGTCAAATTTGACAAAAAAATTAGGATTTTAGTTGGGATTACATTCAATCTATTGCTAAATAAATTCTTAAAGAATTGGCATAATTACAATGTTGACTCCTTTAATCTATGAACATATACAAAGTACATACTTTATATATTTAGGTCTTTTTAATTTCTCTCAATTATATTTTCTGGCTTTCTGCACAGAGGTCTTATTCATTGTGGTTAATTTGTTCCTAGCAGTTTTACACAGCTTAATATTATTATGTATTATATATTTTTAAAAACTTTATTTTCTGTTCCTCATATAAAGAAATGTAATTTTTATATTGACCTTGCATACAGCAGGTTGTACACTCACTTATTAATTTTAATAGTTTTTGAGTGGATTATTTTGGATTTTCTACATAAAGACCTATGTTGTCAGTGATCAAAGATAATATTGTTTAATAGTTCTCAAATTTTATACTTTTACTTTTTTTTCATATCTTATTGAATTAGCTAGAATGTTCAGAACAAGGCTGAATGACAGTGGGAAGAAGAGTGGAAATTCTGTTATTATTTCCAAATCAAAGGGAATACTGTCACCATTTTGCTATTAAGCATGATGTTTATTGTGATGTATTTTGTAAATATCATACATTAGATTGAGAAATTTATTTTTATTCTGATTTTGTTGGGATTTTGAATCATAACTGGGTTTTACATTTCATCAAATGCTTCCTCTGTATCCATTGAGATTATCGAATGATTTTTCTTTTTTTCTTCGTTCATCTAACAGTTTATACCAATGGGTGTTTTTTTAAAGACTTCCAGTTCCAGCAACAGTGCTGCTGCTTCCTTGTGCTTAGTGTGGGTCCTAGAGGGCCAAAGGATTTTTCTCGGCATTTGTTCTCTACCCTCCTACACTTGCCAAATGCAGGAAGCCTCATGTTACATCTTGTACCTCCCCAGGGTAGACTGCTGGTTACTTGGTGCTGTGTTCCTGGTGAGAGTGGAAAAGTTCTGGGTTACTTTGCTCCAGTCTTAATCTTACAATGTCCTGTGCATCTGGGCCTTAGTTGTGTGGCTTTTTCAGTATTCCTACCCATTCCTCTCATCATGCTCACATTCTTCCTTGATTCTGGGGTTATTTGGTGAGAGAAAGTGTCCTGCTCTTCCCCCAGTGGGAGCAGATCTCTGCATTGTGTTAGGATGAGATTCTGGGCTCAAGAGAGTTACCTGCTCCTCCAGCAGGGTCTGATGACTTTTGCTTCTACCTCTTTCCCAGAGACTGCATCTTTTCCAGGGCCCTTGGGGGTATGAGGGTTTTCTGTCCTAAAAGGCTAAAGTTTGCTTTTTATTAGAGAAGGGTGTGGGGAAGCAGAAAGGGTTTTGTGCCTTTGTGACACCAAAGTGCTCTCTCTCTGGCTTTCTGCCCTGACCTTAATCTTGCTGCTGAGCTGCCAGGAGATGCCTAAAAAAAAAAAGAGATTATGAACGAGTGTGTATGCCTTTGTGTCTGGGAGATCCCAGGGTGTCTATACTATTCTGCCAGCCCATTCTGGCCTTTGAGTATTTGTTACCATCTTAGCTGTTTTCTTCTTACCCACTTTCAAAATGAGCACCCATGCCTCTCATGTTCTGCTAAAGGTGAAATCGTTCCTATGTCCTGCCTCTCCTCAGAATGGCTGTTACCCTTTGAAATTTAGTTAATCTCTTGGCCTTGTGACCCCAGCTCTCAGATGAGCTCAAGAAAAATTATTACATTATAGATTATCTGGCCCTTACTCATTGTTAGAATAAGAGTGATATTCTGTTGTGGCTTTTCGCCTTCTAAGTGGTAGAAAAACTGAAATTTTTTTTCATCTATATATATTTTAACCCAGCTTTTCAAGTTTTCCAAAGCAAGATGAGTTTTTTTTTTTCCTCTATACATTACCTAGTCTGCACTAACCAGAGCCAGAACTCTTGAGTCAATACTATTTTTAGTAGTCTTTCCACACAAAGTGAATTTGTTGCTATCACAGTTTTGTGAGCAATGGAGGCTCAGTGGGTTATGTATAACAAAATTTCATTCGTTTAAACAAGGTAGAATTCAAGTTTCTCCTGCATAAAGGAGTCTGGTCATTGGCATGTAGGGCTGGAATTGTGGTACTTTGGTCATTAGGGAATCAAGTTTCTTTATCTAGTTCTGTTCCAACATTTTAGCAGTATGACTTCATCCTCAAGGGTTTTCCGATGTCTAAGCTGACTCCTGGATCCCAGCCATCATATCTGGGTTCTATGCAGCAAGAATGAAAAAATAAGACACAAGAGGGAGGAGATATGGGGATATACGTATATGTATAGCTGATTCACTTTGTTACAAAGCAGAAACTAACACACCATTGTAAAGAAATTATACTCCAATAAAGATGTTAAAAAAAAAATGCAGGGCTTCCCTGGTGGCGCAGTGGTTGGGAGTCTGCCTGCCGGTTCAGGGAACGCGGGTTCGTGCCCCGGTCCGGGAGGATACCGCGTGCCGCGGAGTGGCTGGGCCCGTTGGCCATGGCCGCTGAGCCGGCGCGTCCGGAGCCTGTGCTCCGCGACGGGAGAGGCCGCGGCAGTGAGAGGCCCGTGTACCGCAAAAAAAAAAAAAAAAAAATGCAATGGCAAAAGGGCATGCTACCAGCTGGTTTAGCCCTGCTCAAAAATATTCCCTGGAAACTTTACCCGGGATTTTCTGCCTGACCATCATTACTCTTTGCTGCAAACAAAGCTATTATGTATAGTGTTTTAGCTGCACACACGACTCCCTAGTAAGGAAGGGGAAGATTAGTATTGGTAGGCGCTTAGCAGTCTTAGACACAATTAGAGGATGGGGACTACATTTAAGTAATCAGATTTCTGAGGCAGGATGGTGTGGATTAAAATACACAGGTTCTATCATCAAACAGAGCTGGGTTCTGATCTCAGCTCTGCAAATTACTAGCTATGTGACCTTGAGCAAGGTCTTTATCCTAACTGGTCCTACTTGCTCAGCTGTAAGAGAGCATGATAGCAACTACTTGAAACATCTTTGTGAGGATTGAATATGATAATACATGCAAAGGGTCTATCACATAGGAGAGGATCAATAAGTGGTATGTTTTATTTCACCCACCTTATGTTAACATAAATTCAGTTGTTTAAGGAAGGACAGAGTCTATTCATGACTAATACTGACTGAGAGCGAAGAAAGGCAATTTGCATTGTTTCTCTTGTGTAAAGCTTTACCTTTTAGCTGGGATGGAGAGTCTCAATTTATACCTTTAAATAGATCAATTATATTCTTTGAGCTATACTGAAATATTGCTCAAAATTTAGGTTTATGATAGTAATATGCATGTAATGTCAAACCGAGAAACAGATAAGAGGAGTTCTAGTTTGAATTCTACCGCTAAAAGTTATGAAACTTGTGAAAGTTATCAGAACTCGCTGGACCTCAGTTTTGTCAGCTGACAACGAATTAGGTGTACGAGTGGACCTCCACTACCTATTCCACAGCTTTAAAACACCACAATTCTATGCATTTTTATTTGCCCCAGACAGATCTTCTTGTCAAAATAAATATCCTAAAGACCAGGAAATAAGTGATAAAGACATATTTAGTCAAACTAAAGTTGAATTTTTACAGGAACTGGCTTGGTGGGGAGGTTTTGCCAGTTCTGAAAGAAACAATAGGTGTTCGTTAAACAACATGGTGTATGTTGGAAAACTGGCTTCAAATTCTGGTTGGGAAGATGCTGGCTTAGATAAGTGTGTCATTTGGGGCAAGTCACTTAAATTCTCTGAACCTTAGATTACTCATTTATAAATTGGGCAATATTTATTAAAGCCATGATGAGCATAAGGAACAACATAAAAGTACTTTTGAAAGCTGTGCAACTTTAGTGCTAAGCTCTTTAGAAGGTCCAATGGGTAAAGTACAGAAAACACCCTCACTCTTTGGTATGGAGATTGTAAGATAAAATTTTATAAATAAAATACAGCAAAATAAAGCTACTAAGGACCACTGTTTTAAAGTTTGTGTTAGATTTTGCCAGTGTATTTTTCTGTCCATGTTTATGTTGTAGGAAGTGGTACATCTAGTTCACCCCGGAGAGGCCAGACCAGCAAGGCGTGTGTATGACTTGTGTATGAAGTCTCTCCTTGAGGTGAATTTCTAGATGTGATCTTTCTCTCCATCTGAGGCATTCAGCTTGCTATCCAGTGAGGCTGAAACAAAAAGCAAATCATCTGCAGTGTGTGGCTTTTAGGGCTGTCTACTCCCCTCAATTTGTCCAGTCGAAGTGACAGTGAAGTCTCCTTCTCTATAAATAGCAAGTTATTAGTAAAAGCATGGTTGCCATATGGCAAAATGTCTCTGTTGTTAAACTGATTAAATGCAACAACAGTGTCTGGTCTTTAAGAAGATGTTATGTTCTGTGATAAAAGCCTAGAGATTATTTTTGTTTTAAAACTTATACGAAGCTTATATAGCTTCTGTTTCTATATGTGTATGTGTGTTTATTCATCTTGTCAGCACCTTTTAAAACTCTAGAAGTATGCCATATGTATATTAAAGTGTGTAAAGTGCACTAATATTAAGTATACAGATTGATGAATTTTTACATAGTTATGTACTTGTGTTACTACTACCCAGATCAAGACACAGAACATTTCCAATCCGCAAGAAGTTCCCCTTATATCTCTTCCCCATCAATAACCTTTTGGTTTTTAATATTCTTTAAAATTTTGGCTTTATGATAATGAGTGTATGAAAAGGTAGGAAGTCTTTTGAAGGGCAATCCAACCTCTTTAAAAATTTTGGAAGTATTAATAATAGTTTCAAAAAATAAAAACCTCTAAACGATGATGAATAATGCAATGAACTATAGTAATAATATTGTAAGCAATAAACTTCCTTACACATTCACGGGAATGAAACAGAATTGCCATGTGGAAACCTTATGAAATTCTATCCAAATCTCCCACCTGTGAACCAAAAAATAGAGCCACCACACAGGCTGGTGAGTGTTCCATCGGTCATGTTGCCAGGCAACCTCAGTCAGTATCAGAGACACCCAATTGAGCAGCAGAGAGTCAAACTAGAAGGTATCTTGGAAACAGTAGGGTCCAGGTGAAAAAGAGGGAGGGAGGAGGGAGAGAGAGAAATAGAGTCACTTGGGCATTTATCTATGTTAGTCACGACCACAGTTCCCCCACCCCGCCCCAGTAACATGCAGCTAGCTTAGAGCAAAATTCTTTGGGTTTCTACTTACTTCACTATGCTTTCCTCCTTTGCTGTGTCTGTAGGTGTGAGTGCAAAGGTCTGGCAAAATGCATCATCATTAACTTTTAGGAAAGCAGGGTGTTACAAGGCATTTTCAGTCCATCCAAATCATGTTAACTAAGAGTTCATTGAGATTTGAATCATACAGTATTCTGTTTGCTTTAGTCATACTTAATTAATCTGATTTTTAAATTGATATACTTTGTTAAAAAAAATGAAAAGTATAAAATAAAATACCTACTGCCTGGAGTTAACCCCTTTCATGGAAGGCATAAAGGAGTAGCAAGGGAGGCATGCCTGAGTTCCTCTGGGCCGGCATCAGAGGTGATATACCCCAGGCAAACAGGGTGAGAATCTGGGCTGACAACTTCAGCTGAGCCCTCTACTCTGAGATGCAACTTCTATGTATTTTTCTAGAGAGATATATCTTCCATTCTCCATAATTTGGTATAAAACATTTTCTACTGTCCTGTGCTCTAACTCCCCACTACTCTCCTTTTCTCCTTCTTAAAAGATGCCATACAGAGAAAATAGCATCTGTGAACTTCAGGGTTCCTGCTAATTTACTTCTATCCATAAATCCTTTCATTCTTCCCTTCTGATGTGTCTTCCTCCGTGAGCCGGTGCCATCATGCATGCTCTGGACCTTATACCTGTATGTGTCCTAAGAGCCCTATAACTCAAATGAATATTTTCTTCCTCTTCTGTATCTTCAATCTTCTCCCTCTCTCCTGATTTCCTTTGCATTGGCATTAAACATGTCAAAGTATCTTTCTGCTTAAAAACAAATAAGCGTCTCTGCACAAATCCTCCCTTCATTCCAAGTCCACCTTCAGCTATACAGTAACTCTTATCTCTACTCACAATTAAACATTTCCAAGAATTGTTTCCATTCTCTGTCCCAAATCCTCATCCTCCATTCACACCTCAACACACGGAGACTTGCTTTCCCTGCTTGTCTGAAACTGTTTTTTCTTACACCACTGAAGTTAGTCCTGGGACTACATATAGACTATACTTCTTTGATCTCTTAGCATGATTTTGTACCATTAATCATGCCCTCTGTTTTACAATATTCCTTCTATTGGAATCTTTAACACTACACTCTCATGATTTTCTCTTCCCTTGATAGACCTCACCCAATTTCACTTGTGGGCTTAACTTTCTTTTAAAGTGCACTCTATAGGACTCTTTGTGGAAATTTTCATGCCTTTAATTAACATTGGTTTGCTAACTCCCTCATCTTTATCTGTCCTAAAATTCAACTCCTATACTCACCTGCCTTCTGGGAAGTCCTACTTTATGTCTCATAGCTGCCTCAAAATCGTCAAAGTCTACCAGCAAATTTATGAATACCCCTAACTTTTTCTATAATAAACTTAATTAAGATATATAAAGTGATGGAATGCATAAAGAACAAAGTAAAAATAATAAAATGGGTACTCTTAACAATGGACCTGCTCTTAGCAGATCTTTGATTTTATCTGGAAATACTGTATTAAAAGCTCTGAGAGGAAAGATGTCCCAAGCATCTAGCATAGGGTTGAGAGAATTTAGGTACTTAAATTTGCCAAATAAATGAAAGAAATAGCTTATATTTGAAGGAATCTTAAATGCTTTTCTCTTTCTGAGTTGTATTAACAAAATTTTTTGCTCATCATAATATTGATCGCAATAGTAGCAATGGCTAAAATGTACTGATTAGTTACTATGTGCAGGTGCCTCTGATTCTCATTTTATGTGCATACTCTTTCCCATGACCTTTTAAGTAGGGAGAGCTCTTATTGCTATTTTATAAATCTGGGAACAACTGGACTTAGCTGGGCAAATTAACCTCTCCAATATCTCCAAATTAAAGGGTGGCAGAGATAGGACTTGAATCAAAGTCTGTCTAATACCCCTAACCATACTACATATGGCTGAATTTTTAGAAACAACAACACTTTGTATGTTTCTGGCTCTTTCATACAAATATTCATTGTTCTGGTATTTTTGCTATTATTTAGCCTTTTCAGTGTCTCAGTAGTGGCACATGACTACAAGTACAGTCTTTCTTAGGGGGATCATCAATTGTCATTTTGGTTTTTGTTGGAACAAAGAAAGAACTTAGAATATGCGTTCAGGCGCTGGGTAAGAGAAAAGGAGCTTCTGTATAATGGCAAGTGGAGATTATGGAGAAATATTGGGATGGTCAAGAGATATGGTGTTTTCTCCATAGAAGAGGAAGAAAATACAAGAAAGCTGGAAAAGAATGGGAAAAATAATTGACATGTGGAAAAAACAACTGACAAATATATCCTGCAAAGCCAATTATAAATTGAAATGAAAAATTCTGGTTCGGTGACTTTTATAACTGGAAAAAGAGGAGAATATGGCGAGGAAATGAGATGAATAAAAAAGGAATATATGAAATATGATGAAGAATAACATGATTAAATCTGATCAAAGAAAAATGTAATTTAATACAATGAGAGAGTGTGAATAACCAGGAATTAAAATTGGTATAAAGAAAAAAATCCCATGCAGCAGTTAATAGGTTTCATTGATTCAGATGGCTGCCTTTGTACCTATCTGCCAGAAATGTGAAGCAAAAAGAAAAATAAAATGTTGATTGCTGTTCTGCTGGGATGGAGCTGAATGGATGTGGGAAATCTGATAATTTTTATATTGATTATGGTTTTTTGCAAGAGAAGAAACATACCAGCATTTTCTTTCTCAGTTTGAACACTGTTTCATATCACAGAAATTAATAGATAAGAGATTTTTTTTTTTTTTTTGGCGGTATGTGGGCTTCTCACTGTTGTGACCTCTCCCGTTGCGGAGTACAGGCTCCGGACTCAGCGGCCATGGCTTACAGGCCCAGCCACTCCGCGGCATGTGGGATCTTCCTGGACCAGGGCACAAACCCGTGTCCCCTGCATTGGCAGGCGGACTCTCAACCACTGCACCACCAGGGAAGTTCGATAAGAGATTTTGATGTGGAGTACACCTACTGATTTGTTCGGAGGTCAATCACTGGTTGGAATTATTTATTCTGCCTATCAAAATCAAAAGAAAATATCATAAACATTCAGCCACATAAATAGTGGAGCTTTTCCTTGTACTAACAGGTGTTATTGATCTTGAAGCTTTATACTTTGCTGTTTAAGCTATGAAACTGTAAAACCTTTGCAGAAAATTTATGAGTTGTTTGCTTTTAGAATTTGACTCTAAAATTTTGACCTTGACTCAAAAATAAGCTGTAATAAGAAAAACTGCCTATTAATAACACTGTTTCTCACTGGTATGATATAATCTATAAAAATACAATTTCTAGAAAGGAATCTAACAATTGAGACAAGTTTGAGTAGGGTGATAATGACTTCTCTCCTTCCCCTTACTACTCCCTAGCCCCCCACCGTATTCCCCATTGCTAATTTCTGGTGAATAATACTGAAAGAAGAACTGTTTCCAGAAGTTGATTTAATTGGCAACAACAGGCCCAAAATGATAAATGGACATACATTATTTTGTACCCCAGAGATGTAATGTGATTTAATTATTGCATTAAAATGATAACTAAGGTCACTTAAGACAGTATTTTTAGATTGGTTGTTTAAAAACAGACTGTAGGATAGATTATATTAGCTGTATACTACATCTGGCTTTTTTTTTGGACTCTGAATAAAAACAAATACTGGGGTGCCTTGCTTTTAACAGGGAGGTTTTCTTGCTCATGGAAATTTGATTTTTCAATCTAATCATTTTTGCCATTATCTCAGTAAAGATTTTCTCAAACGACAGTCTACTATTGATAGGAGACTTTTTCTAGAGCAGCAATCACTGTAGTTCTCAGGTATTTCAATTAACATGCCATTTTAACCTAAATCATTTATAAGGGAAGAACATTTTGGGGTCTGAATAGGTATGTCTTCAATATCTTACAGTTTCCTTACATAAGTGAAATACAAAATCCATTCGTGTTGTTTCCTTCGTAAAAATGTAGTTGGATTTGATGAAATGCAGGCTGCAACAGTGAGAGTGATTACAAGTCCTTCCCCAGTTGCAGTAATTGCTTTTAAATATTGGTCCTGATGGTTTTAAGAGGGTATTTATTTGGAAGAAAGGCCACAAATGCAAACAGAAAAAAAATAGCTCCTGCATCTTGGGTGAAACTCCAGGTTTGGAAAGTTAGACACTTTTTTTTAAAAGGAATGTGGAGGTTAATAGAATATGACATGTAGGGTGAAATTTTATCTTTCCAAAGTCACATAGATTCTCTAATACTGGAGAGCAGTAGAAGAGAGAAATTCTGAAACAGAATACTTAAATCAAGCTTTATTTTTAATGGGAGGTTCTGCCTTCCTTTTCTTTCTTATTTATTCTGTTTCGTGAATAACTTTTTTTTTTTTTTGCGGTACGCGGGCCTCTCACTGTTGTGGCCTCTCCCGTTGCGGAGCACAGGCTCTGGACGCGCAGGCTCAGCGGCCATGGCTCACAGGCCCAGCCGCTCCGCGGCATGTGGGATCTTCCCGGACCGGGGCACGAACCCGTGTCGCCTGCATCGGCCGGCGAACTCTCAACCACTGCGCCACCAGGGAAGCCCTGTGAATAATTTTTGACAATCCTTTGGGTCTCTCTATTTGTTATAATTTATCATAACTGTATACCTATGTACTCTTTTTATAAATAATGCTGTCATAGCATTGTCCATGAAGCCTTTTCTTTAGTATGGGGTTTTAACAAGAGAGTTTTGCAGTGGAGAAATTTAGGATTATTTTTAAGAAAGCAGGTCAAAAATCATTTTTATTTTTAATAAACCACATTTCTCCCCAAAAAAGTTTTTACCAATTTACATTTCTACCTGTAAGGACCCATTTTATCCCATCTTCGAGGAAATATAATTTTCTCAAAAACAGTATTTAATTTACAGTTTTTTAATTGGCATAATCCCTAATTAAATGAATTAATAGTTTCCCCAGATGACAGGGGAAATGTAGCCTTGTTTTCTGCTTGCTTATTCATGTGCTTATATATCATGGTAATCTCTGCTCAATTTTTAAATTTTGTAAAGAGGCACATTTTTCTCTTTCTCATGTATTTTTGGCAAATATCCTTACTTTATAATATTTCTGTGTTTTCTATTATTGGATTACGTACTTCGTTATATTAGATTGCTTTATATTGATTAACAAGTTACAGTTTTTAGCAATTTTCTATAACAATGTTGCTCTGTTAATAAGAATACGAATGTTAATTCTTGGGGGATATAATAATTTCACTTAACTTTTCATTAATTGGGGGCTAATTATTCAATATCCTGATTTTTAGCTCTTTATTGACTTCTTTCCTCTAATTGCCTGTCTTTTATGGCACTTAATTTATGGTTAATAACTTCACCAGGAAGGTTGCAGAAAAAACCCGGAGAAAACTGAAGCTGCAAATCAGACTAATAAGTAAGGATATAGTGGCTTTAATAAAGTGTTTTGTGGTTTTGATTTTTGCTTCTTTTGAGTGGAAGAAGCTGAATATTTTACTTGTTAATAATTTTAAAATTACTTTTAAGAAAGGTGTGCATTTCTCTCACGTATCAATTATGGTAAAAATTTTACTAAATTAAAATATTCAAGCCGACAACTAAAATTTTATTTACATTTGTGTAATTTTAGGATAGAATATCAGAAAGCAGCTTTATTTAGTCTGTTTTACTTTTGGAGTTTTCTGTAACCAAGTCCCTTCAGCATCCTTTCCTTTGTGCTGCTGGGATCCTTTCGTGCCCTAGAGTTCTGGGCTTTTGTTTGATGATACTTCATTCTCTTTTTACCTTGCACTAATTGCTTGTTGAAACAGAGTGGCTGTGATATAATTTTACAAGCTAATTTAATATTATTCTTCATTACTTTCTACAAATAAACACCCCTGTTTTGAAAAGAACATCTAGACTAGAAATAGCCACATTACCCTGACTATTTCAATGAAGGAACACTTGTAATTCATTCCTTACATCTTTTGTCATGAAGAATTCAAAATCCTTAAGGCCAGCTAGGAAGTAGGAAACTGAGGTTAAGATTCTCTAATGGTTTAATGTCTCAGTGGACTCATTTATTTTCTTTTTAATCATGTGATTTATGGCAGAAGATGGCCAGCTTGCTGGTGAAAGTCTACTGGGAACTGTCCAAATGCTCTACTGTTGTCTTAAATCTCTGGGTTTTATATCCAGTTGAACACTTTGGATTTCTGTTTGCCTCTCTTGGCAGCTATTAATGAACAAGCTTAAACCACTGGTGTGTCATGTTATAAAATGAATACTGAGCAGTTAGTAAATACCTTAAACAAATGAAAGATGAGCAGTTTTTAGGTTGATACAGTTTTTACAGCATTTAATTTCATTATTTTTTGAGGGTCATGTATTGCTTTTTACAAGATTTTTTTTAATGAAGACTTAATTTCATTATGTTTTAATGAGAATCTATTGCTTGTAGAGTCTCATTAACATATATTTTAGGCTTTGACATTCACAGTATCTTCATAGAATGGATATCGCTATACCCAAGCGTGACTGAAAAGACCAGTGTGTAAAAAACTGCCTTGAAAAATGATGTCTGCCATATTCACATTCTCTATAAAGCGTCAGCTTTCTTTCACTCTCTCTATGCCCAATTATTCTATCTGTTGCTGTATTCTCTTAACATTAATAATTACACATTATAACTATCTGTTGAAAAGAGTTCCACATCTTGGAATCACTCCAAATGTTTCGCTTACCTCTTTTCTTATCCCTACTCTGATGCTCTTGTCTATCTCCCCTACTGGATCCTAAACAGAAAGGCAGAGATTGCATCTTTTCATCTGTTTTATCTTTAGTGCCTGGCATAGATGTTGGCATCTGTGTAGATACTCAGTTTTGTCTGTAGGATAAAAGAAAGGCGTACATTACTTTTTATAATTAAAGTAGTAGTTTCATTCTGGAAATAATACATGCTTTTATTAAAAATTCAGAACTACAGAAGACTATAAATCAATTCTCCTCCTAGAGATTATCAACTTTAGCGGGTGTATCCTTTTAGAAAAATTTCTATATGTATGAAAATCCACGCAACACATATACACACTTCCTGATTTTTCTGTGTGTGATGATTTCAGGTCTATGAAGGGTCTGGAATTTGATTGTACTTAATTAAACACTAATAAGTTAGATTGTTACTGTTTCATGGACGTTGGCAGAATAGACTCCTGTGTCAGGGCAGAGGACGTTTTTAGTCACGGCACAGCAAGTAGCTTAAGTTTCAACATGTTTGCGTCAGCTCCCCTTGCCTCCCAGATCCCACAGAGGTAGTGTGGACTGCACCAGTGGATGCCTGCACACACGATAGGCTGCATTTCAGGAAAAGAACAATAGCCATAGGGAATCCACCATTTTATAGAAAGCAGTAAAAGGTTGCTCTTTGTCCCAGAGAAAGACCTCACCTCATTCTTTAAGTTGATCACTGTAAACACAGCCCTGAGAAACGGCCTGTGTGAAGAGTGTTTGGGGCCCTGCATATAGGCACACACAGCGAGAAGTGTAGGAGTGTGAGAGACCCTAAGGAGGAGGGTCTCCCAACAATAGCTACCTTTGGGTCCTCCATCATTTTGGCTTCTGGTGAATTTTCACATGAGTCTGCCATTCCATTGAACATCTTGATTAATCTGATAGAGGCTGGGAACGATTCCATTCAATTTTTCTCATACTGTATTTACTTAAGGTTATTATGAGCAAAACTTAAAACAGCAGGATTAGGCAAACCTGCAGTTTTGACTTCAATCATGTCTCCCAGGGTCCTGGACTCAATCGCTGTAAAGAAGTCTCAGAGGGTATCAGTAGGTCTTATTTTATGCAGCCCAGATGTAGCCTAAGGCCACCTTATTATCCAGGGGACTAGTGCAAGAGAATTTAGCCCGATTTGCTGATCCTTGGTTGTCATTACGGTAGGCAATCAAGTACCTCAGTCCCCAGTGGCAAGACAGTCCATAGGCCATTCTGCCCCAGATCCAAACATGAAGTCCAAAGGGACACGGGTCACTCTAGTTCAATATTTGCTGGTAAACTTGATTTGGATCACCATTACATTGATACGGTTAAGCATGTGCCATGTCACTGAAGACTTATTTATAGCCTAGATGGCCATATAGAGCATAACCCAAAGCTGCTCAGACATCGGGGGAAGCAGAGAAAGGGTCTCTTTTTGGTAGCTGCCATTGAGGGCATCAGGCACAGCCGGCTAGTAGTTCAGGTCTGGTCATGCCCACATGAGTGTTTCGGTTTTATAGCATAGGGATGAGGTGACAAAGAGATAGTAGTTCAGACTGCCAGCTGCGGAAGCTGCTTCACTCGGGCAGGCCATGTGATTATATTGCCAGGCTCTAATGTTGGGGAGACAAAGAGAGTATGAATTGACCGCCCCTCACCCACCGCTTCCCTCCACCTCTTCGGATACAATTTGTTTTCTCCTCAGATATCAGGGTTGTTAAGCTCCCTCCATAGCCATGACATTTTGTGTGTCCTAGCCTAATAAATATAACATCATCTCTCTTTTTACAACATCTTTTACTGTGACCCAGACCTTTCATATGGAAGGGTTAAATATGAGTGGGACAAGGGCATTTTTACAAAACTTACAGATACCACCTATGTTGGCTCACATTGTCCCTTGTAGTTGGATTCCATTAGCAGTGTACACAATAAATAGCTTATTATCCTCATGGTCTAGGACCATGTCAGTCCAACACAAGAATCCAGGTGGTGGAGTCAGAATTAAGTTTTAATGCTGCAGGCCTCTTTGTGGCTGCACTGCCCGTTAGAGGTATGCCAACCGGACTGACCTGAGGTGGTTGTTGGGGAGAGAAAAATGCACCATGTTCAGGAATGGACAGGGTGGAATCCATATTTTCAAAAATAATTTTATAAAATTCCCCACCCATTTCATCCTGATCATTAATCAGTAGGTGGCCAAGAGAAGATGAAGTTTCTTTTGGGAAGGCCAAACTTAGTAAGCCACTGTCCTGCTCGGGTGGGTGGACCAGGAGTTGATTAGAAGTTTGGTCAGATATCTTTTTCAGTCAGTTTCTGAAGAGGTCATTCCAACATTCAGCAAAAACTTTGGTAGTGTTTATGGAAAATCTAATACCTTTCCTATTACTCCATCACTGAGTGGCCTTTGCAACAAAAGACACAGCATTGTCAGACTGTAGGCGGTCTGGAAATCAGAAAACCGACCCAGTTTAGTTTCATGGGCCACAGTACTGTTGCCAGAGGTGGCTGATTGGACGAGAACAGCAACAGTGTAACCTGAGACTGGGTAAGATGATGACTTAGGTGCCTGTACTAAACAGAGCCATACTCAAACAGAGATGTAGGTGGAAATTCTACTCCCACCATCCCCCCTTAACCTCTGAACCATATTTATACAGGTGCATATGAACTTCAGTGTGCTCTGGTGACAACCTACCTCACCTTCACCCTTAATCATATTTTTGTCTTAAAGCAGTTGAAGTCAGGGTAGAGGGGACCAGAGGTATGAGAGGGCATGAAGCAAGAGAGCAGCTTTATGCTGGTGAACAAGTTATTTTCAGTTTAGAGCACCATTCACCCACAGCTCAACCAAATGAATGTTTAATGTTTTCAGTTTTCATTATTATGATTGCCAAGGTTTGTTTAATTTTCCCCACATTTTTACCAGACCTTTTACTTCTCGGTCCTTCTTGCATTCATTCATTTAACAGGTGTTTATCAAGCACCTATTTTGTGCCAGAAAATGTTTTTGGTGTCTTAAGGATAGCACAGAGAATAATAGACATAATTCCATGGGGCGGAAGGAGGCAATAAATAAATTAACAAGTACTAGTGATACGTATTCCGAATAAACCACGTAAGTATATTGCATAGATGGTGGAAGGGCATTATCTCAGATAAGTTGGCTCAGAAAAGAAGACTCTGGGGATGTTTGAGCAGAGATCTGAATAAAGGGTGAAGGGTTGTGCCATTGAATTACTTAGGCAAACAGCGTTCTAGAGGGTACTTCAAGCATAAAGATTCTGGAGTGCATTAAGTAAAGGAGAGAGAGTTAGAAGATGAAATCTGAAAGGCAGTCAAGGTCCAGATTTGTTTGTGTTATAGCGAAATTAGGGATTTGGAATTTACTTTAAATGTGATAAAAAAGCCATTTGTCAATAATGATCAGAACATAGAAGAGATCTGATTAAACTTAAGTTTTAGCATGATCAGACCGCCTTCTGTGTGGAGAATAGATTTCTATGGGGGTGTATTTAAGAAAATAATTGAGTGATCCCACTCCTATGTATATACTTGAGAAACAAATACATATGTCTGTATAAAAACTTGTACATGAATGTTCATCACCAAATTATTCATGATAGCCAAAAAGTGGGAACAACACAAATGGGGATCAACTGCTACATGGATAAATAAAATGTGGTATATCCATACAATGAAATATTATTTGTCAAGAAAAAGAAATAAAGTACTGGTATATCCTACAACATGGATAAAGTCTTGAAAACATTATGCTAACTGAAGAAGACAGTCACAAAGGACCACATATTGTATGACTTTATTTATATGAAGTGTTCAGAATGGGCAAATCTATAGAGACAGAAACTCAACTAGTGGTAACTTAGAGCTAGGGGCAATGGGAGGGTTGAAGGGTTATAGCAAAGGGGAGTTGCTTTCTTTCAAGGTAATGCAAGTGTTCTAAAATTGATTGTGGTAATGGATGCACAACTCTGTGACTATACTACAAGCCATTGCATTGTACACCAAATGGGTGAATTTAATAGTATGTGAATTATATCTCAATAAAGATGTTTTAAAAAAAAAGTTGAAACAATATGTCAAGTTGGTTATGGTGGCTTGGTTTAGAATGGCAGCAGTGGAATTGGTGAGAAGTGTGTTAAATCTGAAGGTAGAGCCAGCAGAATTTGCTGTAATATCAAATAGGGGATGTGAAAGAAAAGAGTTGCCAGAAAAGAGTGCAAAGTATTTTGGCTAATTTACGTCAAATCCTGCCTAGGAGTTTTATAAGATATTGAGAATTGACAATTGGACTTGGCCATGACTGTATCCAATATGTTTTCCATATAGTGGAAGGAGCTTAAGCCTGTTGAGTTTAAAAGAGAATGGGAGGATAAGGATATGGGATGTGTAGACAGTGATTATACATAATTCTTTGCAGAATTTTGTATTACAGGTGAGCAGAGAGCAGGAAGGATCGCTGAAGAGGAATGTGGGTGGGGTCAGCTTGGTTTAAGATGATTTTCCATATAGCATCTTTGTATTGATAGAAATGACTCATTCGAGAAGAAAAACTGGTGCAAAAGAGAAAAGTGCATCAGTAAAATTTGTGAATGTGTGGGAGCGGAGGGTGCTGTACTCCTAAAAGGATAGTTCCTCCATTGTCACACTTGGACTTGCAGATTTAGGGGTGGCAGTAATAGGAACCAGCAAGTTGATACACTCCACGTGGCAGTATGCAAAATTCTCTTCTGATTGTTTATATCTTCTCTGCTAAATGAATACATGTAGTGATTAGCTGAGAGGAAATAGTTTGGAGATGGCAGTCTGAAGGCAAACAAGGTGCAAATGTTATCTGAGGGATGGAGATTGATTTGACTAGAACTATTGCAGGATGGCTGCCAGGCACTGCAAGTCCAGTGTGAATTCATAGATTTAAAGTGAGAACAGGCAGCATATTTTTGGGGTTTCTTTCTAGTCATGTTCATCTGTTTGCATGTAGGAGTGGTATAGGGGAAAGTTAAATTTAACCAGTGTATTGGTTTGCTAAGGCTGCCATAACAAAGTATGACAGACTGGGTGACTTAAACAACAGAAATTAATTTTCTCACAGATTTTAGAAGTCCAAAATCAATGTGTCAGTAGAGTTGGTTTCATTCTGAAGCCTCTCTGTGTTGTGTGTAGATGACCACCTTCTCTGTCTTCACATGGCCTTTCCTCTATGTGTGTCTGTGTCCTAATAACCTCTTCTTAGATAGATACCAGTCGTATTGGATGAGAGCCCATTTGTATGACCTAATTTTTACTTAATTACCTCTTTAAAGGATCTATCCCCAAAGTCACATTCTAAAATACTGGGGGTTAAGACTTCACATATGAATCTTTTGTGGGGAGGGAGGAGTACAATTCTGCACATAAAACACTGCTGGAGTTTTAAAATTTAAATATATTGAAGTGAGAGAGGGCATATGTAAGAGATATGAAACCTTGTTCTCATACAGCTTACTATTTAAGAAAAAGGGACAAATAATAAACAAATTACAAAAAACATTTTTTTAATATGCTGGGAGGTTGTTAATAGGTACCAAGAGAAAAATAAAGTGACCTAAGGAAATATAGAGTGATTAAGTTGTGTGCTCATTTATATAGGTTGGTAGGAAGGCACTCCGTGTGCTAGAACCTAAGATTTGAAGGAAGTAAGAGCAGGGAGCTATGACCATATCAGTGGGCAGAGAAAATGGACTGGTCACTTGGTAAGAAATGAGATCAGAAAGGTCATAAGTAGAAGCACTCTTATCTGATGCAATTGGACTGTAATTTCTTTAGTTGATCAAAATGTCATTAAATCAGGGAATCATATAATAGGTACATTAACATTTTGGTTTTGCCTTAAGAAAATGAGCTGTAATTTACATAGAGTGAAATGCACAGATCTTAAGTGTACAGTTCAATGAGTTTTGACAGTTGTAAAATCCTGTGTAACCCATACTCCATCAGCAACTACATCTGTTAAATATATTTCTCATAATTAAATATAAAATATATTTGTAATGCTCAAATATTGAATATATTTAACGTTAAATACATTTTCAATTTAATATAAATATACTTTAAATACTGAATATATTTGTGATGCTCATCTTGTCTCCTGACCCCCTAAACATGCACACTGAACATATACTGCTTCTAGAAGGATTGGGGAAGAGAATTCTCATTCTTTTTTTCTTGTTCTTTCTATGCTGTTCATGATGATAGTATTACTATTGCTACTAATAATAACTAGTGTATATTGAACTCCTCCTATGTGTCAGGCACTGTTATAAGAGCTTTATGTGTATTAATTCATCAGATACTCAGAGTCTTATGAGGTAGCGTCTACTGTTCATATTTTGTGAATAGAAAAATGGAGGGATAGAATATCTACGAAACTTGAATTAAGCCTTACAATTAGTGAGTGTGGGAACCCCGATTCAGATCATGGCATTGTAACTCTGCAATATATAGTCGTAGGTTTTATGCTTGGTTTCATCCTAATAGTCAAATTTATGAATATTTGAAATTTCCTTAGTTTAAATGCAAGTGAAGTATTTTTTTTTCTTCTTTTCCACCATCTTTCCACATGAGGCATTCATTTAACATTATCATTGACTGCTTCTTTGTCTCTTAGTGTATCTTTCCTTGTGGCATGGGTTTTACGGTTTACAGTGGTTTTTATGGTGGACCCTGGTTTAGGCTGCAGATAGATTCCTCTAGCCCACCTGAATTTTAAATCTTCATTCATGTGAAGATCAGACTTTCTGTCAATAAGACCTGTAACTAATTCATGGTATTTTTTCAAAGCTTACTCACTAGATTTATCAGTCCTTAAACCAAACTGCATAATTGTTCAGTCATCAGCTCTCAGAAGCTCCTGCCTAGCTATTTAAAGTGCGTTGGGTCCCTGAAAGTTCTGGAAGTACTGCCCACACTCTTCCATGAGCTTCATCCTTTGGCAGCCTCAAGTATAGCCTCATAAAACAGACTTAATAAATTTGCACCTATTATGCAGTTTTCTACAAAAGAAAATATTTGGCTACAGATAAAAATATGTCTGAAAGCAACTAGAGTAGATTCCCCGGGTAAGTGATAACTTCCTAATTAAAAACAAAAATTTCTTTCTTATTTTAAAAACATAGTTACCAAACTCCTAAGCTCTACTTACATCTTATTTTTTTTATATTTGAAATACATTTTTTTATAGAATAGTAAAAATGGTGTATTTTTTTTTTTTTTTTTTTTTTGCGGTACTCGGGCCTCTCACTATTGTGGCCTCTCCCGTTGCGGAGCACAGGCTCCGGACGCGCAGGCTCAGCAGCCATGGCTCACGGGCCCAACCGCTCCACGGCATGTGGGATCTTCCCGGACCGGGGCACAAACCCGTGTTCCCTGTATCGGCAGGCGGACTTTCAACCACTGCGCCACCAGGGAAGCCCAAAAATGGTGTATATTTTCAAACAAAAATTCTGTAATCTCTCAGAATTTCTGGCTAACACCATTATCTAGTGGGCAAGAAGAAATGGAAAGGCAATATGACTAGCAAGATGGCACTTGAGGACTTCCCTGGTGGTGCAGTGGTTAAGAATCCGTCTGCCAATGCAGGGGACACGGGTTTGAGCCCTTGTCCGGGAAGATCCCACATGCCGCAGAGCAACTAAGCCCGTGCACCACAACTACTGAGCCTGCGCTCTAGATTCCGTGAGCCACAGCTACTGAGCCCGCGAGCCACAATTACTGAGCCCACGTGCCACAACTACTGAAGCCTGCGCGCCTAGAGCATGTGCTCTGCAACAAGAGAAGCCATTGCAATGAAAAGCCCGCGCACCGCAATGAAGAGTAGACCCCGCTCACTGCAACTAGAGAAAGCCCACGCGCAGCAACGAAGACCCAACGCAGCCAAAAATAAATAAAAATAAATAAATTAATTAAAAAAATAAAAAGATGGCACTTGATAGCTTTCTAACTCCTGACGTTTTCTTATCTAAGATATATTTTTAAAGAGGGGAATAACTGTGCTCAAAAGATTTTGAAACGATTAGAAAAGGGGTCGTATTTTTGGATAGAAGAGCCTGTAGTTTATGCAAAGTTAGTCATGCTCCACATTGATTTGGCAAGCCAGAGATATTGCAGAACTTGGATTTGGCTTAAGGAACAGAGTAGTGTTTGCAAATAAATAGGGACTTACTGGAATAAAAACATAATACAGATGCTGATTCTCTTAAATAAACCTGGGCCACCAACTGTGCTTATGTTGGTTAGTGTTACTTTGTATATTGTACCATCCTTCTGCTCAATCAGTTTCGTTCTTATGAAGAAGAGTATTGAAACAGTGTACGAGATTACTATTTTACAAGTACCAGCAGATAAAGAATGATAAAATTTAATATGTTTTAGGTAGAGGTGTTTTCACAGTAGATAGAATTAAAAACTTGAAATATATAAGGAAAGATTGTTTCATAAATAAACAAAAATGTATACAGCAGCTTAGTTTTATCACATAAAATAGTAAAGTCAGAGTTTTCTCAGTGTTAATATCTTGACGTATAGATGTACCAGGGTATGAAATTAGAATAATTTGAATGATGCTTGAAGTGGCAATAGATGTGATTTTCACTTTCTATTATGGCTAAAGTTTAAATTAAATTCTCAATAACCTCTACTGTTAGGCTCTTATTAAGAAATGACTTATCTTAGACATTTTAATATTGATTTCAGGTTTTCTATTATAATAATATTCTTTATATTTCTTTTAAAAAATGTTCTCATTCTTTATTTTGCTTAAGCCTTACAATTTTGTGAGGTGGATGGGGAAGGAAATATAAGTAAAGAAAATGAAGCATAGAAAGGCAAAATGCCTACCTAAACTCGTGTTTCCATTTTATGACAGAGCCAGGGATGGTTCTTTTTATGTCTTTTATTATAGATCTTTATGATAAAAAGAGCCTGTAATATATAGATCTTATATAATATATAGATTTTTATTATAGGATATTTTATTTTAAGGTATTCCTTCTAAATCTGGGAATGGCCATCTAGTTACCATCAGTGTTATATATGCATTTCCATAGGACTTTTTTCTACAACAAACAGAAGGCGCCTGTTCCATCTTAGGACCAAAAAAAGACAGAAAATTTAATAGCTTGAATTGTTTCAAATACCATAGTCAGTGAAATATACATAAAGTAACAGGAAATATATATATGGGAATCCTTCCCTTGTCGTCAGGTTTAGAGGTTGAGTTCCAGTGTTTAGTTATAATTTTTACAGAAAAATGAAGTTGAAACGAAATAAAATAATTAGCATGCCATTTTTTCAAGAAAAATAACAAATAAACCTCAAATATCATGCATTCCTTTGATTTGTACATTTTGTATCTTTCTGTTTTAAATATATGTTGAATAATATATTTAATATATATTAATTAATAATATATGTTGAATAAATGTAAATATTATGTAGATATTGAAAGTAGAGTCTTTGTTATAATAATTTTTTAAATTGTCGCTTCATGTAAACTTTGTTACTAGTCTGGTTAGATTTGTAACAGGCAACAGTATTTGTGTTGCTTTATGATGCAAAGTCAGCTGCCATTAATTTAAAGAACTTCTGCCTCAGCAAATTGTACTTTGATGTTTTTATTTTGAGACAAGTGTTTGTGAAATAGTCCAAGTATCTTTGTATTTAATAGCTGTTCTCCTCAAATATCTGTCAAAACTGGTACTTATCTTATTCACATCAATAAATATATACTCCAGTTTCTATTATTTTAATGTATCAAATTATACGAGACTTTTATTTTGATATAGTTACTGTATAGATAGAAATGAATTAACCAGGTAGTTATTGTTCTATGTAGTGTAAATAAAACAAATATGTGTATGGTATTGAATATCTCTCAATAATTGCACACATGTCTTTGTTATGCCTTTAGAATCCTTGCTCTGGTTATTTTAAGTCACTTTATATTAATGTATTATCCTCTGAAATTATTCTCTGATAATTTCTTTGAATGTGTACTGCCCATTCTCAAATGCACATTTGTAGTGGATACTTTCTATGCAGAGCAGATGGGCTTTTTAAGTCTAAATAACTGGTGACTTATTCCATGTAATTGCCTGTTTTGAGAATCTGAGAATTTTGTGTGTGTGTTTGTTTTATATCTTAACATTAATAACTATGTGTTCTGCAGGACAGTTTACAAGTGTTATCGTATTTGGTCCTCATAGCAAATCTTTAAGTTTGACATTATTATTTTCATTTTATAGATGAGAAAACTGAGGCTTAGAAAGTCTCCCCTACATAGGAAGTAAATGGGCCCAGGCCTATCTATGCATAGAGTCCAGCTCTTAGCCACTGCAATAGATAGTAGTCCAGGATGATTTCTAGTTCAGCAGTATTGGCTCCTTAAAAGTGCTGAATCCCAGTAAATTTAGAATTGCACTATTTTACAACCTGGTGCTTTACAGAATACCATGAAAGGACTTTAAGAAAAAGGCAATAAAACTTGAAGAAATCAAGTAGTTGTCAAGGGCCCAGCAGAGTAGTGGCAGATCTAGGATTAGCTGTTAGAATTTTAGCCACCTGGCTTACTTACAAAACTTTCATTTATTTGGGCTTTTAATTCTGAACTTGAAGGCCAAGTGCCGATATATATGGGAACATTAAATAGGTCATATATTTCATGTTATATCACATTTATGCAAAATAAACTTTTCAATAATTAATTTTTCTTCTTTTTTTTTTTAATACAGTGGGGTGCATCCTGCTTTTATCCTGGAGTTCACCCCTGTGGCTTGGATTTATCACAGTTGTATCTGTCTTCGATCTCTGTGTTAACTAGAAATCAAGGAAAGACATGAGGAGGTTTGTTTACTGCAAGGTGGTTCTAGCCACTTCACTGATGTGGGTTCTTGTTGATGTCTTCTTACTCCTGTACTTCAGTGAATGTAACAAATGTGATGACAAGAAGGAGAGGTCCCTGCTACCTGCCCTGAGGGGTAAGTGCTTATGAAGCAAATGTTTCTTTCATAGCGATGAAAATGGTGGTGACTCATGACAAAACATGAAAGCATTTGGGCAGAACTATTAATGTACATTTAACCATGGGAAAGCTACTTTATGTTTCTTGGCCTCAGGTGTCTTGTCAGAAGAAATGAGTTAGCTAACCTCTAAGGTACCTTCTAATTCTAATAATTCCAATGTTTTGTGACTGTAGTGAACATTCAAATTGGACAGAATTTTAAATTTAGGCTTCCAGAAGTATAAGCCTTTAGAGTCCAAGCACATAACATAAAAGAGGAAAACTACTACAGTGAGATGGTGAGGATTGTAGCAAAATGAGACTACACATGACAGCCCTTAAAACTTCCAAAAGCAATAAAAAAAAAAAAGGCACAATGTATTTTTAACAAAACACATGTTGGTGGCCAGATTTAACCTGTGGGCTACCAGGTTGTTGCCCTATGTTAAAGGCAAAAGATAATTTCAAGTGTATTATAAAGTCACTTTAACTCAATATTCCCTATTTAGGAACCAGTTTCAATGACTAGATAAGAGTGAATGCTAAAGAAACATAATAATTTATATAAATGGTGATTTATTAAGTAAAGTCATAGAGATTCATTTCCTGAAGTTATTCCAAGTAATTTTCCTATTTTTTCTGTTGACTTAAATACCTATTAATTTACTTCTAAAATATTCCTAGTAAATGAGTGCTTCTAAAGTACTTAAGCATGCTTGAAATTAGTTTTATTCTCATTGAATTAAACATTAAAAAAATCTAGTTTACATTCATTCTCTACTTAGCAAAATGTTTCTTTATAAACATGACAAAAGGTAAACTTTGAGTCCCTGTTGATATGTTTGTACCTTTTGGAAAAGTGAATCTAAATTACTGACTTGAGATTTGCATTTATTTAATGAATGTAATCTGCTTTTAATGTTACAGATATTTTTGAGGTTATTTATTAATCAAACTATGCTAATAAAATGAATTTCATTGATATTATCAGTTGTGTAAGGTTTAGGGAAACAGAGAAAAGCATTTCCAAAAATTAATTTTTGTTGAAAGAGTTTGTTGGACATCTTTAGTTTGCTTTGCAATAATTCTCTGGTCCAACTGGAGAAATTCTGATTATCTTCCTCTTTTCAAAATGAGTCTAATTCTCTCACTACATTTTTTGACTAGTACAAAGAATTGAGAGAAAGTACTTTGGAACTGACAGAACCTAGACGCATACAGGTAGTTTATATACATTTTTTATGCCTTTAATTAGAATTATTCAAAGAGGAGAACTTTATGAGTCCATCAGTTTTCGATAAATGAATATGGGGATTAATTTGCTGATCTTTGGTTAGGATCCCAGAATAAATCAGCCTTTTTTGTTTCTTTGTTAGAACCAGTTGAGCTGCTGCTTGGCTGAAAGTGGAAATGTGTTTTGATGGATCACATCAGTTTAGAATATTCACTTTGTCATTTGTTGAATGGAGACTTCTAGATTGGTCACAAAAAATGTTATAATCTGATTCAGCAAAACTATGACAGCCTTTTCCGGAAGTACCAAAAAAGCAGTTTTGCTGATTTAAGTGCTTAATGCTCAGTTTCAAATCTCAAAAAGTAAAATTTAATGATGCAAGGCAAAAATAGTAATTTTTCCATGTACTTAAAGTGTAAAATTAAACAATACTCTCTTTATTTTTAAGACTTATTTAATGTTATACAGTAATATTTGTCTTGAAAAAATGAAAATTAGGCTTTATGGTTTTTAATTTCGTCTTCTACTGTTACTTATTATTTCAGAATATTACTTTATTTAGGAATCTGTGCCATGTATTTCAAATAATATTTTATTTACAGGTAGGTGATGTTGTGCAAAGTGCACTTGACTGAAATTTTCGTGTTCTAGATATGTTAAAAACAGGCTTTTTTGACAAAAAATTTCATCTTTCCAGACCTTTGTGTCTCCATTATTAAAACAAAGGGCTTGAACTAGGGGTTTTCTAAGATCCCTTCTAGTTCTAAATTTTAAACAACTTGTAAATACCCAATATTAGCATACACTCTGAATTAATTTTTGAGATATGTTCATTCATTCACCAAATCATCAATTATTTGTTAAGTGCCTCTCAAGTTAACAAGTTGTGCATCTTAAACTTAACAAAGTTGCATGTCAATTATATCTCAATTTAAAAAAAAAGAAGAACATAGTCCAGTAATGGTCAAAGAAAAGAATCCCAAGCATCAGGACCTCTGGCTTCATAGGTGGTATAACAAGATTACCCCACAGTTAAAAGCCCAGCTTTGTTGACCAGCCTGGTCCTCACCTCCTCCACCTTGAATTAGTTGTGTGACTTTTGGCAAATTCCTTAACAAAATCTTGGTGATCGAGACTGTAGTAATTGGCACAAAGCGTAGACAAACTGCACAATGCAACAGAATAGAGACCCTAGAAGTACACACACACAAGTTTGGACCATTCAGTATATGACTGAGGAAGCACTACAGATCAATGTGGGAAAGAAGAACTCTTTCAATAAATATAGCTGAAAATAAAATGGTAATCTGGGTGGAAAACAGATGAAGCTGGATGCTTAACTCATGTCATAAACCAAGATATACTTTGGAAATATTAATGTCACAAGAAAACTTAACTTTTAGCAGGAAAAAAATAGGCATTTATAAGACCATGAATTAAGGAACAATTCTAAAACACTATACAAAATCATTGACCATAAAAGAAAATATTGATAAATTTGACTAAATTAAAATTGAGAAAGTTGATTCACTTAAATATACCTTAAAAAAGGTAAAAAGGGAAGTTACAAACTGTGGAAGATGTTCAAAGAACATGTAACTGAGAGGTTATTGTCAGGTATATATAAATAACTCCCGTTATTAGTATGAGAAGCCCACATAGGCCAACAGGAAAAAATGGGCAATAAACATGAATAGATACTCCTTGGAAAAGGAAACAAATATAACAAAACAAAAAAAGAACCTTATGAAAAAATATTTAACATTAATTGTGATGAGGGAAATGCAGACCAAGACTATAATGATGTATTTATATTCATTCAATTGGCAAAAATTAAAAAGGCTGATAATACCAGTTGTTAGAGGTGATGCACCTCCACATTTTTATAGTAACTTCAGATAACGGTTTGGCATCATCTCTGAAATCTAAAAAATTCATGGATGACTCAGCACTCCTAGTGATATAAGTTTTTCCATATAAACAAATATTTCATAGTGCTACTGTTCATAAAAATGAAAGCTGAAAATAATCCATAGGTCAGTCAAAGGAAAAGCTGATGTATGAATAGTGATATAAAATGAAAGAGAATAGTATATTTTAGTCAAAATGAATGAACTACAGCAACCTGTACCAGTATGAATTAATCCTCATGATACAATAGTAAGTACAGAAGTTTATTGATATCTTTCAGAGATGATATATGGCATGGTACAATTTGAAAAACTAAAACTAACTAAAAATTTAAAATATACGCTTTAGGACTCTACAGAGATACGACAAGACTTTTTATGAAGCAATAAAGCTAATTATGAACATAGAATTTAGGATGTCGTTTGTCATGTGCAGGGGGCAACAGTAATGTGGAGCGTTACTAGGGTCCTAGGTTTGTTTTGGATGTGGGTTTGATGTATCTGTTACATAATACAGATAACTAAGCGAGTGAATAAGAGCCACTGAATGGATTTGAAAAAAATGGGAAGCCACTGAAGAGGTTTAAAATACAGCAGACATGATCACCTCTGTGTTGTGGAGAGATCACATGTGGAGACTAGATTGGGGAAGAGCCATCTCTTCACGGAGGCAGGGTAGGAAGTTGTGGTAGCCTTTCTTGAATTCTGTGTGGGAGGTGAGGGCTGCTTAGAGCAGAGCAGTGCCAGTGAGTTGTGAGAGAAGTGGGTATAATGAAGAGGTATTTGAGATATTGGGAGCTTGCTTGACTGGCTCTGGCGGGTGGAGGAGATGGAAGTGTCAAGGACAGAGCTCAGGTTTCTTGCAGGGCATTATTTGATCCAGTTTCCTGAGAGCGGAGATGGAGGAGGAGACGTTTTGAGGGTGGATATTGAGTTTATTTTGGACATGTTGAGTTTGAGACACATGTTGGGCAACTGAATGGAACTGTTCAGTAGGAAGTTGACTACATTATTAAACTCTAAGTATCAAACTTAAAAGCCATCATTATTCTTTCTAAAACGGATTACATTCTTCTCTTCCTTATTAAATGGAGTATATGGGATATAATTAAATCTTTGCTTCTGAGTCAGCATTATCATTTCGCACATCAATTATTGAACGATGCTGTAAAAAATGATTATTTTAGGGACTTTCATGGGAGCACAAAGATTTGTTCCAATATTAGATACAGACCCATGAATCCTTTTCCTTTTCCTATTTTCTAGAGGATTGCTTTTGGGTAACATAAGTTCTTGTCAGGGGAGCATATTAACTCTTTTATGCCACTCTGGGGCCACTTAGAGCTAAAATGCACCGAAGGATATTTCTTTTTTTTTTTTTTTTTTTTTGCGGTACGCGGGCCTCTCACCATTGTGGCCTCTCCCGTTGCGGAGCACAGGCTCCGGACGCGCAGGCTCAGCGGCCATGGCTCACGGGCCCAGCCGCTCCGCGGCATGTGGGATCTTCCCGGACTGATGCAGGCGGACTCTCAACCACTGCGCCACCAGGAAAGCCTGCACCGAAGGATATTTCTAACTCCTAACTGGTATGGAGTACTAAGTGGTGCTGCTCCCAAGTTGGAAGAGTTAGAGTAGCTATTTGAGAGAACAGGTATTTAAAAAGACCGGTGCTGCTGCAGTGCACCCACAAACGCTTTGGGGAAATCTGAGGTCATGTGGCCAGTCTGCATGAGCACCATGCATAATGAGTCCTCCTCCACCACCTCCACCCAGGGCCGCACGTCCTCAGGCAAGTTAATTTGTCTCTCTGGGCCTCAGTCACCATCTGTAAAACAAAATGGATATGAGTCATGGTTTTAAGTCACGCTCATCTCCAAATGAAGAATTATGTTTCTAGCTATTTTTTTCAATAAAACTATGGAAAATGAACTATTTTCGTATCTGGCTTTTGGTCAGTCCATAGACAATGTGTAGTCTGCTATGAGAACTGGTGATGTGGAAGTGACATGGGGAGAGGTCTGCTTAGAAACCCCAGAAGAGCCTTCTCATCATCACAGAAGACAAAAGGGATATAAAGTTATGATATTCGAGAAGGGAAGGAACCTGCAATTCTTTAACTGATCTTGAATCTTGAACATATTATACACACTTGGGAAATGAAATAAAATTTACCTTCAAGAAAAGGGGAGGGAGAGGAATATCTAAGAAAGAGTTGCTGCTTGTATATAGACAAAGATAAGTACATTAGCCAATGATAACAAAAATAATTATAAGCTATGATTGTTCTAAATTATTTACACATGTTAACTTAATTTTCACAAAAAATATGTGAAGTAGACATTCTTCTTCTTTTACACATAAGGAAACTGAGGCAGAGCGAGCATATGGGGAATCACTTCTGTGTTTCTCTTTTACTCACACACACAATACTTCTAACATCAGATGTGTGGACTTTTCCCCCACACCAAGCAATTCTCTGCGACGTCAGCTGAGTGTCCTACAATTCTGACACTGCCTATCTGGAGTAAGCATCAGACCCCACAAGTTAAGGGCTCAGTCCCACAAGGATGCCCCCACTTCATACACGGATCGCCGGTCCCAGGTTGTCACCAGTACTTCTGATCAACCTGCTATAACTTGGCGCTTCCTTGAACACTTCTTGAGTTTGATAATTTGCCAGAATGCCTCACAGAACTCAGGGTAACATTTATTTACATTTACCAGTTTATTATAAAGGATATAATAAAGGATATGTGTGAACAACCAGATGAAGAGTTACATAGGTTGAGGTCCAGAAAGGTCGCAAGTACAGGAGCTTCTGTGCCCATGGAGTTGGGGATATGACCCTCCTGTCATGTAGATGTGTTGACCAACCCAGAAATTCTCTGAACCCTATACTTTTGGGATTTTTATGGAGGTTTCATCATATAGATATGATCGATTGCCAAGTCAGTCTCCAGCCCTTCTCCCATTCCTGGAGGAATGGGAATTCCAGCCCCATCCAGGAGCTATCCAGGAGCCCACCCAGAGTCACCTCATTAAAACAAAAGATGCTCCTATTAGATGCTCTAATCCCAGGAAATTCCAAGGGATGTAGGAGCTCCGTGTCAGGAACCAGGGTCATGGACCAAACATTAGAACAAAAGATGCTTCTGGTGCTCTTATAACGTAGGACATTGTAAGGGTTAGAGTAGCGCTGTGCCAGGAGCTGGATCCAGAGACCGGTACCTCCTGTGATTTCACGGTGTGGTTAAGAGGGAGTGCCAGAATTTTAACAACCAATGGAACAGGAGTTGGGTATTACAATGCAAGTTCAGTAAAGGGCTTTGTTATCACTTAATGCCAGTTTGCACTGGAGTTTAAGTGCCATGCTTTCATTCAAATACCAGTATGGAGTACACAGTCTGAAAATGTGAATTGACTGGATTGTCTTCATTCTCAGAGACACTAGAGAGCCTCAGCCAAAACTCCCTGTCTAGTAGGATGTATAAATCCCAGTCAGGAAAATATTTCCTAGGGACCATTCTGGTTTCAGATCATTTATAAAACAGTATCACCTTATCTGGTATTTTAAGGTTTTGCAAAGTTACTTTCATCCACTTGCATCCCTTAAGACCTCTTCACTGCTGCTCTGAATTGGGGGAAATCAAGAAGATGAGTGGAATTGTTGACTGGAATCCCGATGCCATACCTCCATGTTTCCCTTGGTCGTGCCTGGGACACTCTCTGCTTTCCTCTCATAAATCTGGGGACACAGGTAGCCTTGCAGGATCTTAGTTTCCCAGCCAGGGATCGAACCTAGGCCCTGGCAGGGAAAGAGCAGAGTCCTAATCACTGGACTGCCAGGGAATTCTCTCTTTTGTTTCTTTCTAAATGATCTTCTCATAACATTAACGCCTAGCCATGTACTTATTTATTAAACAGTAAATGTTTATTGATTTTGTTTGATTAATCTTTAGTGCTTCAGGGGAGAGTTCCTGTGACTAGGTGTGAGAGGAAACCAAAAACTTGTGAATTAAAGTGTTAAAACTAACACCACATTTGGGACTTCCCTGGTGGTGCAGTGGTTAAGAATCCGCCTGCCAACTCAGGGGACACGGGTTTGAGCCCTGGTCTGTGAAGATCCCACATGCCGCGGAGCAAATAAGCCCGTGCACCACAGTTACTGACCCTGCACTCTAGAGCCTGCGAGCCACAACTACTGAGCCTGCGTGCCACAACTACTGAAGCCCACGTGCCTAAAGCCTGTGCTCCACAACAAGAGAAACCACTGCAATGAGAAGCCCACGCACTGCAATGAAGAGTAGCCCCCGCACACCGCAACTAGAGAAAGCCCATGCACAGCAATGAAGACCCAACACAGCCATTAAATTAATTAATTAATTAATTAATTAAAAAGAAAAAAAACCCTAACGCCACATTTTTCTTGTTTTTAAAAAATATGGCTTTACCTTTTGGGGGGAGGGTAGAAGAGTGTGATTGGTTAAAATGCACTGTCAGTATTGGAATTGCCCCACATAAATTATGATGACCACTGGAACTTTCAGGTGACAATATTTATAGTCATACAAAAAGTGGGACATATGGACAGTCACCTTGGATTAAAGGCATATATGTCCCAGATAATTTTCGATCAAGTTTATAAATAGTTTTCAAAAGTTAATAGACTTTATAAAATTTTGACCTTTGATTTTGCTTTTGCCTTTCATAGTTTTATTTACAATTCACTCTGAGCCCTTCTCCAGTCCACATGGACATAGCAATGTCAGGAAGAAAAATAAATTGTAATAATGAATAATTATGAGGTTTACTGTGCCAAGTGCTTTATAGATACACTGTTTCGATTAGTTCTCACAGTGGCATTGAGGGTAGGTACTATTATTATTCTTATTTACATATAAGAAACTGAGATCTGAAAAGGTTAATTAAGTTCCCCAAGGTTGCAAAACTAAGAAGAGGGAAGAAAGGGCTCACAGCCTGGTTTGTCAGACTTTTGAGCCCACACTTTGAACCACAGTGTTATGCTGTGTCCCTGACTCAGGTGCCTAGACTCCTTTAAGGCAAAATAATCATAACATTTATATAGTATTTGTAAAATATTTACGCATATAGGAATATTTCTGGAGGACAAAGAAGGAGGTGGCCACCGACCTTGGGTAAAAAAATGTCATATTTAATTAGGAGAATAGTACTCTGGCAGGCTTACCTGTCTGAAAGGTAGGCTTTCAGACTTTAGCAATTTTACATTTATTGAGTTTCTACAGTATACTAATTAATTTAGGTTGCAATTTTCCTCAGCAGTTTCCTTTGGGGCCAAGCCTCTGAAGTCTTACAAAGAATGATTAAAAGTTCTGAACAGTAGGGAAGCACTGTTTTTTCCCAAAACTTTAATAAAAACGATTGATACAACTTTTGCATCCATTTATTCAATGGTACTAGGCTAGGTAATATGAAATATCCAAAGTTTAATCAAATAGGACATCTGTCTTCAGGAATCACACAGTCTACTGGAGACATGACATGTACATTACAAGATAGAAAGTGGTGGCTGCTATAAGAGAGATACCAAGTAAACTGCTGTGAGAGGCCCTGACATACATAAATTATGTGGACATTGGAAAACTGGGAGGAAGCAAGTACCAGGAGGGAATAAATTATCAGAAGAAAGCTATTGGCTTTCCCAAAATGAGGATGTAAGAAATCAGTGAATCGGTTGATTGGGGCAGAGTCAGACTCAAAGGGGATTTCTAGATTTTAGGTTGAAAGTTAGGATAAAGACAGATTTTAAAGGACTTTGAGTACTGGGGAAATGAATTTTTAACTTTGTTCTTTAGGAAATGGGGAACCATTGAAGGTTTCTGGAAAAGAAAAGATGTGTTTATCGTCAGATAAAGTTTGGAAGGGTAATGCAGTGCTGTTTATTAAATATGCAAGAGAGTAGCACTAATACATTTTTATCTTTATTCAGATAGAGACTCAGATGCTTAAGTTTTATTTATTAATTAAAACCACTTGAATTAGTTGGTAACTAAATGGAATATTAATTCATTTAAATTCTTTGCTCTGTAAATTAACTGGTAGAACAAGAAAGTTTTCTGTTTCGTAAAATCAAGTTTAGATAGTGTATAAAAAAGTAACTATTCAAAATCTTTACTTATTTAGTATGAAGTAAAATGAGACAATCCATTCAACAAACATTTGAGTGCTTGATTGTGTCAGAACTGGGGTTAGAAAAATAAAGAATCATTCTTATTTTCACGTTTAGAGGGGGAGAAAGGAATTCAGAATTGTATGAATAAAATGTCAGCATATCAATGCTGTGCTGTCAGGAGGAGTGAGAATATATGAAATAAAAAGAAAAAACATCAGTAAGCCAATATCTGCCTTTTGAGGACAAGATCTAATTGTCAATTCCATAAAGACTAGAGTAGACTGAGCAGAGAATGGAGGACAAAACGTATTACCAAATAGTCTACCAGTAAAATGGAAATGGACAAATTTTATCTCTACCCACTGGAAATCATGGTCACTAAAGGGCTGTGTTGCAGCAGAGACAGCTACTCATCCTGGGTGCTCAATTAATAATTGTTGAATGAATGAAGAATGAATGCACAAGCAGCGTGGCACTTTCTGAGTGTTCTCATGATAATAGAGTATCCGGTGCAGGTGGATGATTAAGCAACTTGAAATAACTCAATTATCATGGCAAACATATTTTTGTTGTTGTTACTGTTTACACATAGTCCAAACCTTTTCTTTTACTTTTTATTGGCTTATGTAGTTTGATTTACAGCCCCAGCTGGCAAATGTATAGCCAAGGGACTGTCTTTTTTTCCTTCAGAATGTGTCTTGCATTGCACTGTTATACACAGTCACTGTGATGCAGGGTGTCTAAGAACACTGCATATTGACACATGGTAGTGCTGTCATTGAAGAGAGCTCTGATGGAGCAGAGCAGGCAGATTAGGTAGGATGTGTGGAATGAACTAATACATAGAAGACCCAGAGGAACATTTATGAAAGTTCGACTGAGGAATATTGAAAAAGATGTAAGTGTGTGGTAGATTTTATTCATCTGTAAAAAGAAGATGGGAAAATGGAGATGATGGAAAATGAATAAAAGAAAGTAATACTGGACAGGTTTAAAAGTGAAAAAAATCCAATAAAAAAGGAAAATTACCGAGAATAAAGTGATGGAGCTGTAGAACAGGACCCATGGTTAGTCAATAAGTAAGGCTCAATGTAAATATAACTTTGGGAATGATTGAGGATAGTAGCTAGGTAAGAAATATTATTTTAAAATAAGTTGTATTGAGGTATAACATAATGCTCCCTTTTAAGTGTGCAATTTGATGAGTTTGACAAGTGAATCCCAGGGTTCAACCTCACAAGGATGACACCCCTAAAATGTTCCCACACATCCCAAGCAGTCAATCCCTCCACTCTAGCCCCAGACAACCACTGATAGGTCTTTTGTGACTATTTGTTAGTTTTGCCTATTCTAGAAAATCTGACGATGACTATGAATTCTTGTGTGTCTGGTTGTTTTTGCTCAGCATATGGGTTTTGAGATTAATCTATGGTGTTGAGTGTATCAGAGGTTCTATTGCTGAGCAGTATTCTGTTGTATGTATATATTACAATTTGTTTATCCTTTCACCTGTTGATGGACATTTACATTCTTTCCATGGCTGTTATGAATAAAGTTGCTACATTTGTACACAAATCTTTGTTTACATATGTGGACATATGTTTTTACAACTCTTGGGTAAATATCAAGGAGTGGTAGTGCTCAGTCATATGCTAAATGTATTTTAATTTTGTAAGATACTGCCAGTCTGTTTTCCCAAGTTGTTAGACTTTGCTATTCCCATCAGCAGCATAGGAGAGATTTAGTTACTCACATCCTAGCCAACACTTCCTAGTCAGTGTTTGTAATTTGAACCATTTTTGTGAGTTCGTAATGATATATCATGGTGGTTTTAATTTGTGTGTCATGATAACTAGTGATATTGATTTTTTTTTCATGTTTTTTTGGGCCAGTTTTCTTTTATGAAGTGTTTGTCAGGTTCTTTGGGCTATTTTGTAATTGGGTTATTTATGGCTTGCCTTTTAAAATTTTTTAAAAGGTATCTTTCAAAGAGCAGAGATTTTTTATCTTGATGAAGTCCAGTGTATCTTTTTTTCTTCTTTTGTTGTTCTTTTGGTATCCTATTTAAGAAATCTCTGCCTACGCCGAGGCCACTCTGTATTTCTTCTAGAAGATTTATGGTTGTAGTTTATAAGATTTGAGTTAATTTCTGTGTATGATGTGAAGAGACTCAAGGTTATATTTTTCCAAAATAAAAACTCAGCTGTTCCAGAAACATTTGTTCCTTGAAGAGAAGAAAGGAATGGATTTTAGAAATAAGAACAACACTTCATTGTAATATTTCTCAGTATGCATCTATAAGTTTTTCTATTGCTTATATGTATGACTTAGTTATAAATATTTGAGTTTATTTTCTAGAATTCATTGCATATTATACAGAATTGATGTAAAATTTGTTATATAACTTGAAAAGTATCCAACTGTTACTAACCAAATCTTCTTTAGATATTTTAACTTGAAGGCAAATGAAAAATCTAATCTATTATATTAACATAAAAAAGTATTATTTATTTCTCTGATAATAAAATTAATAAATAATTATTGTAGTAAAATATAAAATACAAATAAAGAGAAGAAAAATAATGTGGAATGCCATCCAGAAATTTCCACATACTAAAATAAAATTTAATATTTAAACTTTTTTTGATCAGTATAGCATGAGCATTTTGTCCTGCATGAGATAGCTTTCAAAACATAGTTTTAATGGGTAATATTTTATCATATGTATTTATCATAACTTCCATAATTAACTACCTTTCATTAATTTTCATGTGTATTGCTCCTAATTTTTTTACCACTAAATAATGTTATGAACATTTTTAGGAAGTTGTTTTTAAACAGTTTTAAACATATTGCTGATTATATTCTTAGGCTATATTCTTGGTTATGGGATTTATTTTTTAAAGGTGTACATATTTTTAAAAGTTTCTTGATAGACATTTTTAATGACTTCCTGGAAAGGCCACTAATATTCACATCTCATTATCAATATATGAGAATACTTATCTCACCATGTTATTTGTAATTTAATTTAAAACACATTTGCTAATTAGAGTACTTTCTAATCACAATTTTAAAAATCATTTTTATGTTTTATTGTACTTACATTTTTATGTTTTATTGTATTTACATTAAAATTTTACTATTAAATACTGAACTTAAATATATGCTGTCCTCATGTTCAGAGTTTTGAAATGTAAAGATAAATGGACGAAGGCTTAAAAGATGTGATATATTAGACATTGTAGAATATATTAAGCAATTACAGAATCTGGGTGTTGGTAAAATTCTGCTTCTAACTATGACACATTTGGTGGTACCAGTAAACTCCATAGGGAAAGGAAGATAAATATAAAACTTTGGGCTGTAATTGGAGGAAAGACCTGTTCAGGACTAAACTGAGAGGTTCTTGTCTTCACAAATTCTTTGAGTTTTTCTGTTTTTAATTTTTTTCACATTGAATGATTTGATCTGTATGTATTTTATTTTTGTGTAATAATGAGGGTGTATTTTTTTCAAATTACTTGTGACGTCTTTCCTCTCATTACTGATTTGTAATGTTAAAATTGACATGTAGAAAATCTTTATATCTAGCAAGGTCTTTATATGATCTATTTATTTGATTCCATTGATTCCTTTCCATATGACTAAAAGTGATATGATTTTAAATCGTATTCCAGAGTTAAACTGTTTTAATTATTTAGCTTTATATTATCTGATGAAACACTTGACAAGTTGCAAACTGCTGTAGTCAGGAAAATGAGTACATTATAGTTCTAATCTCGGCTTTGCTACTTTTAGGGTATCTCCCTCTCCCTGTATCACTGTGCCTTGATCTATAAAATGAGAGGCTTGGAGCAGACCTACTCTTCTCTGTATCTAAACTTTATGATTTTTTTTCATGATAAATGAATGGAAAGTATTGTGTTATCATTGAATCTCACCATATTTCTAAATAGCATCAGGCTGTGGAAATGTGTTAGAATATTCATCTAAAAATTATATTTGGCATTACTAGAGCCAGTATCCTTAATCTGTTTTGTTTCATACTTTTTGGAAGTACTTTCACATGAGTTTTCTTATAGGTCTGTCTCACTGATTCTATTTTGTTGGTATAATGAGTGGGGATATTGGATATAAAATAGTATAGTGGCAAGAACACCCGTCCTGTGGTTGGAAGATCTGGACTTTATCATGGCTCTGGCCTTAACTAGAAGTCTTATCCAAACAGAATCTCACTTCCTCCATCTTTTGAGGATTAAATAGATGCACTAAAAAAATGCTTTAGGAATCATAGAAAACTCTACAAAAAGAAATTAGTGCAAAAGACCCCTAATTTACCTGAAGTTAATAGTTCTCAAAACAAAATCTTATTCCTTTAAATAAAAATACTTTACAAATATTGTTATTATTAAAAATCCCTTAGGACTTCCCTGGTGGAGCAGTGGTTAAGAATCCACCTGCCAATGCAGGGGACATGGGTTCAATCCCTGGTGCAGGAAGATCCCACATGCTGTGGAGCAACTAAGCCCGCGTGCCACAGCTACTGAAGCCACCATGCCCTAAAGCCCATGCTTCGCAACAAGAGAAGCCACCGCAATGAGAAACCTGGGCACCGCAACGGAGAGTAGCCTCCACTCTCTGGAGCTAGACAAAGCCCGCACACAGCAACGGAGACCCAACGCAACCAAAAAAAAAAAAAAAAAAAATCCTTTAAATATAATACATGATTCCCTCTTTGGAAGATTAATTCTTCTTTCAAGTTACAGTAACACAATCTTTATTTAAAAAATGTTTTTTCAATGTAGAAAAATATAAGAAAGGATATAAATATACCTATAAGCAAACCACATATAGATTATTATAATTAAAGTTTTGGTTTTTTCTTTATATTTCTAAGAGGGATCCTACTTTATTTCATTTTTATATTCTGCTTAAGCCTTTGAATTTATATTTTGGACATTTTCCTGCATCATCAAATATTCCTTAAAACAATTTTACTGGCTGTACAATATTGTATCTCATACATCATAATTTGTTTCCCTCTAGCTTTTAAAGGGAGGATAAAAAGTATCAAAAGTCTTTATTAGTTCCTCACTTATAACTGTCTTCATTATTTGCTGCTGTGTAGTATGTTTCTATTGTAGTTTTGTCTTTTTCTTTAGTGTAATTGATGAGTTGTAATTTATTTCATTATTAATGTACCCATTTGGGGCATGCCTAATTTACTCATTATTACATGAGATATAAACTGGATCTCAAAAGATAGATTCCTGGAGGTGAGAAATTGTTGTTGAGAAATTGTTGTTGAGGAGATTGGCACTCCTATAGAATTAGAAGTTTTGTGTGCATAATTAATAACATCTTTACCATCATTAGAGGTACTGCTTATTGTCTACTGTATGCCAAGCCTTCCACTCAACCATGTGCTGTATTGTTTAGTCTTCAGACACCTTCATGAAGAAGTTAAGAGAAAATTATCTTAATAGAATTTTCTGAACTCACTGTTTTGAATTATTGCTTTTAAATATAAACTACTCCAATCAGTTTCTTTCCACTATGACTTCAGCAAAAAGACTTTTTATGAAGACAACTTACCTCCTCCCTCTTACTAAATCCAATGGCCACTTCTCAACTCGTATCTTACTTGACTATGAATAACATCCGAAACAACCTTAATCATTCCTATCACCTTGTAATACTTTTGTTACTTGTCTTAGAGGGTATCACACTCTCCTGATTTTCTACCTCATTGACTCTCCTTCTCAATCTCCTGTGCAGGTTTCCTCCCTTCATGTCACCTTTTAATGTTGAGGTAGCTCAGAAAATGGGATTGGATTTATCTGTTCTTTATCTATACTCACTTCTTTAGTGATCTCATCCAATCTGATCTCTTTGCTTTATATGCCATCTTATAATTTTACAACTTGAAAATTGATAAATCCAGCTCCCACCTTTATCTTCATTTTTAGATATTTACAACCAAACCTTACTAGATATATTCTTTTGGATTCTGAGACCTCTCAAACTTACTTGTGTTTGAAATTGAATTATGAATCTTCCACCAAAGACTTCCCTACTTGCAGTCCTCTCTACCTCAGTTTTTAGCAGTTTTGGCACTCCAGTTGCTTAAGCCAAAAATCTTAGTCATTCTTAACTCTTCTCCTTCTCTCACATTTTATATTAGCACATCCTATTTATTCTTCCTTCAGAATATATTCAGAATTCAAGCACTTCTCACCAGTTCATTGGCCTCCCTGTTTCTACCCTTGCTCACCTATAATCTGTTCTCAACAGTTCAGCCAGAGTGATTCTTTTAAAACTTAAGTCAGATAATGCCTTTCCTCTGCTCAAACCACTTCGTTGTCTGTCACTCACTCAGCTGGAAGCATCAATGATTATTTTCCTTTTTCATATAACTTTATAACATTAATAAAAATTTGTGCCTTGATATATATGCTAATTTTATATAAATTGGTAGAATATTTCATAACTGCTTTAATAGGTTGAATAATGTCTGGAAAAAATTCATGTTCACCTGGAACCTTAGAATGTTACCTTGTTTGGAAATAGGATCTTTGCAGACGTAAGTAGTTAAGATGAGAGTTACTGCCTTAGGGTGGACCCTAAAGGCAATGAATCATGTCCTTCACAGAAAGAGTAGACAGAGAGAGACAGAGGAAGAAAAACACCATGTGTAAATGGAGGCAGAGATTGGAGTTATGCTGCCACAAGCCAAGAAATGCATTCCAAAAGCTGGAAGAGTCAAGGAAGGATTCTTCCCTAGAGCTTTTGAAAGGCTCATGGCCCTGCTGACAACCTGACTTTGAACTTCTAGCCTCCAGAACTGTGAGAGAATAAATCTCTGTTGTCTCAAGCCACCAGGCTTGTGGTAATTTGTTAATGGCAACCCTAGAAAATGAATACAACCACTAAGAACCATTTTAAAAATGTTCCATAGTCTTGAAAGCATAGAAAGAGTGAAGACATGGCTTGTCCCAAATCACAAAGTAGCTCAGTCAGGATACTGACAGTGATATTAAGAAGTCTTCATCTCTGGTTCAAGTACTATCGCAAATACAATTCTCCATCTTTCTAACTTTAATATAAAGATAAAAATAAAATACTTTAGAGTTATGTAGGAATACATATTTCAGGAAGTCACCTCTGCTAGAAAAAAATAGTTAAGAAATATTGAGACTATATAAACTTTTACCAACTTATATAAGCAGATTACTGGAGTGATTGTCTTATTTCATAATTTGAAGTTCTCATTTCTCATGACAAAAGGAGCTACAATGAATTGGAAGCTATGTCATAATATGTGCATGTAACTATTTACAGTAGGTATGCAGAGTAAATCTCACTAGTATGGATCACTCAGGGTTATCTATAAAGTGACCTATTGATGACATTTATATTATATAGCATTTTAGAATTGATACGCATATGACAAAGAGCAAATAAAAAGTGGTTACTGCTTCATATACTTTTTTTTTCCTAACAGAGAAATGAAGATCCAAGGAAGTTATATCAACTATCAAACTTAGACAAGTAGTAGAGGCCAAGGTAAACCTACTGAGTCTTGAGGATTCCAACCTAGAACCCTACTTAAAAATTATAGTGACCATGAAAGGGCCTGTACAATTGGCAGTCTTGCTTTTGGCCTCATGAGTTTTACAATGTCTCTTCCAGAAATGCATCACGATCATTATATTTTTCCCAGTGTCATTAAAAGTTACTTATGTTTACCAAGAATTACACACAAAATCCACTAATGCATTATTTTGGATGTACTTTGGTGGAATATATTTTATAGCTCAGTTACTAGCAATTCACTGAAGATTTCTGCAATTCCAAGTTTAAGGTTATCTGTTTCTCCTCTCAGTTCACATAGTACTTTATCTAAACTTCTTCCATCATAATCTCTTTATTTTCAGGCTATTTATGTGCATTTTGTTGTTGTTGGTATTGTTCTTACTAAGGGCACTTCGTATTCAGGGATTAAGATCCATTTCTGACTCAGGAAATAATCTGAGTGTCTTTCATAGAGCAAGTACAGAACCAACATTTGGTGAATGAATAAACTTTTTTCTGCTTTGGATCCTTTTCTACTTTCACTTTTATTTTTACTGTGGTTCTTTGAAGATCTTTCAGTTATCTGTGCTATTCACATGCCCACTAAGTGGAATGAAATGGGCATGACCATGTACAGATAACCTTGTCTTATTACTTGACATAAAATGTTTGCTAGAACCTGTTGATGGCTGTTATGAACATTGTGTGCCCTCAATAAATTTGTTGAATGAACATTTATAACAGGTCTGCATTTCACAGGTGAAGAGTAATCTGATGTTGCCAGTGATTTATAGACTTTATTTTGACTAGTTCCTGAAATTATCTGGACGTCGTGCTTTTTTCTTTGAACTATCTTGCTGCCTTGTTGTTCTTCTCCTTCCCATCTATTCTCCACAATGATGGCAGATAAATCTTCTTGAAACACTACTTTGATGCTGTTACTTTCGTGCTCTGTGTCTTTCAATAACTTCCAATTAATGGCAGCTCAGAGTCATAACTCCTTACTCTGGTACTAGAGGCTGTCTGCAGTCTGACCACAGCACAGAATTCTAGTCTCAGCTTTAAATGCTTTACTAAAGATTAGCGTGTAGTGGTTAACACACGGACTTTAGGGTGAGAAAGATGTGCACTTTAATCCTAAATTTGTTATTTCCTTAAGATGTGACCTTATACACTTCATTTGCCATTTTGAGCCTTAGTTTCTTCATCTGAAAAATAAGAATAATGACCACATGTGCTTTCATTCCATTTTTCAATAAATATTCATTTATTGAATCAGAACTATGTGCTAGGCACGTCTGTAGATGTTGGGATAAATCAATAAACAAATTTGACAAAAGTATTATGGAGCTTGAATGCCAGTGGGGAGGCTAGATAAGAAATGGAATAAATGAATGAATAACCTAAATAAAAAATAAGAAATCTTATTTCAGAAGGTATAAGTGCTATGAAAAAATGTGGGTAAGGAATTTTAAGAATTGGGAAGAGGTGGCAATGAAGGGGGAGGATGGAAATCAGTTGTGGAACTACTGAGGTATTTTTCCTGCCTTGCTTTCCAGAGGTCACGGAGCTACCAGAAGAATTCAGATTTTAGAGATAAAACTGATTCAAGCTTCCTATTACTTGTTGGTCAGAGGGTCCTAGGACACTGGAGTTGTGTGTCAGGAAAAGAACTTGGTTTTGGCACCTTAATCTTCCTGAGTCTTTGTAACGTAAAATAGTCTAGATGAAGAAAAAAATGAATGTTTTTTTCTTATGTGATGAGAAACTTTCAGAATTCTTGATCAGTGTATTCTATGGGTATCACCATTAGAAAGAATAGAAACTGTTTTTATACCATTCTCTGCTTGCACGTGACCATCTTTGTTTTCTCTGTGTTTGTGTATAAATATACAAATTAGGTACAAGGAAAAACACATGAAGAATTTGGGCAAAGTATTTATTCTGAATCTTAATTCAAGGCTATATACATCTTCATGACATTATTGATTTCCCCCGATAACCCTGACAAGGCATTCATTGGCATTCGTTGACTAAAACCAAAATTCTTATTGTGCCTTCAAGTCTGTGGATCATTGCTTCTTAACCTGGAGGACTTAAAAACAAATGCTTCTGTTTGAATACCACTTCTCCCTCCCTCTGCTGACGGGGCTTCTGGTGGGGCATAGGCACTGGTGCTTTGTAAAATTCCTCAGGTGACTTAGCATGCAACCTGGCCTGAGAACTGTTGATTTAACTGATCTAGATTTTGCCTCTCTTCAACCTCATCTCCTACCATTCTCTCCATTAATTACCTTTCTCTGCACATAGGCCTTTTTTCCATCCCCCCAAAACTGCAAGTTACGCTCATCTCAGGATCTTTGCATTTTCTACTTTACTGAAAATGCTTTCCCACAGATGCATTCACTTAACATTTCAACAAATGTTTATTGATCACCTTCTCTCCCTACTGTGGATAAAACTGAAAAAAAAATCCCTCTTAGCTTTCTCTACCTCTTTCTCATCATTAAATGATTCAATTTAAATATCAAATCCTGATGCACCTTCCCTAACCATTTTAGTGGAAATAGCCAGTTCTAAGCTATTCTCTATCTCCTTACCCTTTTAAATTTATAGCCCTTATCTTGTTATGTATTCTGGATTTGTCTAATCTATTTATGTATTATTGTGTCTCTCACCTTTAGAACATATGCTCTAGGAAGATGAAAATTTTGTATGTTTCATTCAACATTTCATTCTCAGTGCCTAGAATAGTATTGGTTATTCTGTAATATTGGAACATACTATTGGAACACAGTAGGTACCCAATAATTAAATAATTAATCAACAATTATATAATATTGTACAACAAAATTTGGGCTCTAGAGTTCCTAAACTGAATCTTACTGACAATAAAGCTATTGAAGCGTAAGCTTTAGGGTCCATATGATCAGGAACCATTTTTAATTTTATATTCTTTGTAAAGACGTCCTCCAAAATTAATATATTTCAAGCTTTGTAAAACCTGGATGTCACATGTATCTCAACTAAATTTTCTTCCAAGCTAATCAGATATTAATCTATCAGAATAATATTTGTAATACCTTAATTACACAAGTAAAATAATCCTCCTGTAAAGAACAGGCTGTGTTGGAATCATGTGAGGTGAGTGAATAAAACATTTGGAACCAATAATAAATGTCTGAGGTAATAGCTCTCTTTGGAAAACAAGAGGAGTTCATTTTAGCTTTTATTTCAGAAACAGGTTTTTCTGTCCGTCTTCTTTGTTGGGCTATTTACAATAACTTACTTAGTAAATATATTTAATTCCATACTGTTAAGTAATTAATTGCTGCAGAGCATTTGATATTTGTATAGTTACTAGAACATTTTTGGTAAAAAATGAATGACATGGAAATATGTGAATTGGCAGTCTTCAATGCTTGATTGAGAGTGGTGTGGTACTCATACGCATGTTAAAGTTACAGAAGGTTCAATTTTTGGAATTCTAACTTTTTTCAAGATCATACTCACATCCTTTTCTGTTGAAGTCTTCCCTGAATCTTCTAGAGAAATATAATGTATCAAACCTAGGAATTATTGTATTTTTAAAATATTGCCTTTAATTACTATTTTTTTTTTTTTTTAATTGCTGTACGTGGGCCTCTCACTGTTGTGGCCTCTCCCGCTGCGGAGCACAGGCTCCAGACGCACAAGCTCAGCGGCCATGGCTCACGGGCCCAGCCGCTCCGCGGCATGTGGGATCCTCCCGGACTAGGGCACGAACCCGTGTCCCCTGCATCGACAAGCAGACTCGCAGCCACTGCGCCACCAGGGAAGACCTTTAATTACTATTATTTGTATACAGCCTTCTTCCTTGAGGATACTATTCATGCCTAAATCGTCCTGTAGCAAAATGGATTTCATAGATGTCCTAAAAATGTTCTGTCGGTAATGTCTATGCTTCCCAGAACTTTGCAAATGGAATACTGAATTTAATGCAAACTAAATTTCTCTGAGGTAAGAAGACAGAGTATTGTCTATAAACTCCATAAGCTATTGATTAATTGCTGTCATTGCTGGTTCTGAGTCAGAAACTTTCCACTTTCTCCCTCCCTAAGCTGGAAAGAAAAGTTGATGAAAAAAAAGCTGAAGAAGCTCCCTACATTTTCATTATGGCTGAGACCCTATAGAGTTATGCTGTATCATCATCTCTACTTACAGTGAGGCAGCCTGGGTGTGAATTCTTGCTTTGTGTGATTTTTGGCAAGTTTATTAGCTTTCTAAGTCTTAGTTTCCTCATCTATTAGATAGGGATAATAACAATACATTAATATACCACGTACTTCATAGGGTTATTATTAGGATTAAATTATGTAATATCTGCAGAAAGTTTTGCATGGTCCTTAGAACATTCTGAAATGACTATTATTTTTTGTTTGCTTGTTTGTTTGCTGTACGCGGGCCTCTCACTGTTGTGGCCTCTCCCGTTGCGGAGCACAGGCTCCGGATGCGCAGGCTTAGCGGCCATGGCTCATGGGCCTAGCCGCTCCGCGGCATGTGGGATCTTCCTGGACCGGGGCACGAACCCGTGTCCCCTGCATCGGCGGGCGGACTCTTAACCACTGTGCTACCAGGGAAGCCTGAAATGACTATTATTAATTAAATTAGTAGTAGTATTTTGTTATTTTAAATCTAGGTTACTTTAGTGTAGCTATCCAGGGAAAGCTCATGCAAAATTTCTTAAAATTAAGTTATATTCATCTTTAATAAAATTACACAAAATCAATGGTTTTGAACTTTAAATATGGATAGTTTCATGAATCTTATCAGTAATTCAGCTAGCCACACTTATTTAAATAATTGCCAGGTTGTTGAGGGGCAGAGGATCAAAAAATTAATGTGGTAATAAAGGCTTCCTTGCTTTTGAACAGATCAATATCTGTAAGTGAACTAGAGGCACTTACGGCTAAATATTTAGGAATGAAATAAAAATAGATTCACTGTTGTTGGATGGAGCTAGGGATCTAAGATTATGGTCTCTGCCAAAACTTAGTGGCCTGAATACATATTCCTCTTCTACCATCCTCCCTTTCTGTAATTCTTGTTAATATCAGTAGGTATTGATATGCTTGGATGCTTAAAAGATATTAAAGAGTCAAGCTCTTTAATCAGTAAAAGCTTTGAAAATATAAATGCAAATCATAATCATTCTCTAGTAGAATCTTTGTACATAACATCATATGTACAAATAAAACATTTGTATGTATGATTCTAGACATTCTTCAACCTCATTAAATGTATAAGATAGTGGAAATAAAATAGAGAAGAGCAATTTCAGAATCTAAAATGAGGCTGATCTGCTTCTTGAAAAGAGACTAAAAGGATTTAAAACTTTAAATGTTATCAAAAGTCTACAAAAATCAAATGAAAGATAGGTCGTACTCTTCTCCAGATCCCAGATTATCACTTACTAATTCAGCCGATAGACTCATGAAGCTCTATTATGTGCAAGGCATTATGCTATGTGCTGGGATATGAGCGTAAGCCAGACAGTCCAGCAGATATGAACATAAACTTTAAAAACAGAATTGCATGTTGATTTACAGTTGAGATAAATGCTTCTAATCCAAAGTGATATGACAGCATTTAAATAAACCACCAGATCTTATCTGCATCAAGGCCCTGCAGCAAACAGGAACTGACAGATATTCAAGACTGGGAGAATGGTAATATTGCTGGAGGACAGAGCCCAAGGAAGCTAGTGGTGTGATCAAGTCATTCTAGGTTATTATTAAGAAGTTTGCTTTTAATTTTAAAAGCAGTGGGACACCACTGAAGGAATTTAAACAGGGAAGACCTAAGGTCATAACTAACTGCTGTGTGAAAAAATAGATTAGAAAGCCTGAAGACTGTGTGGGAAGGAAGACCTGTTGCGAAGTAATTGCTGAAGGACACATAATGGTAGTTTGAACCTTTTAGTAGCAGTAGAGATGGAGAGTGGGAAAAATAGATGGACTTGAGAAAGAAACACCTAAGAAGAGTAATGGGCATAGCTTATAGACAGCTGGAAATTGAGGATGAGTGAGAGGGAGGTGATGAGGACAATACCAGGTTTCCTTCTTGATCGTGATCTTTGCTAAGAAAGTGAGCTTAGTCTTGGATATGTTACACTGGAGGTGCCCTTGAGAGATTCATGGAAGAGTGTTGAGTAGGCCGTTGGATACATGTTTCTGAGGCTTAAAGAACTAAGAGGCAACTTTAAAATGTGAAAACTATCATTTTAAGGCAAATGAAAGGAAATACTTCTGTACTCATCATATGAACCTAGGAAACTTGTCATCTTACTTTTCTTGAAATGTGAGTAGGAAATAGTAGCCTTGCAAAGGATTTAGAAGCATGCAGTGGTTTGCAAGCTTTTTTTTTTTTTCTTCTTCTTTTCTCAGAGCTCTAAGGTATTGTGAAGGAGCCTCAGAACATCCTGTGTACTAAGGTGGTGTCTGGGCATAGGAAGCTAGGCCCTTAAACTCCTTTTCAAGGAAAGGAGTTCTCTTATCTAAAATGTGAGTTACAATTTCAAATATTATACTTTTAAAAGGATTCATTTTTTAAATTAAAAAATACTTACATTCCTGGATGGAAATGCTCTGATCCATTATTAAAGATGAGTGAGGGGTCTCAGTTCACATCCATAACCCATGAAGATGAAGTCATGAAGGACAACTACTCATAATTATCTCCCAAATTATTTCTTTAGAAACTACATATTGGATTGGAAGTACTGTTTGCTTGGTCTCATGCAAATTTATTTTCATCGTTGTGATAGTTTTGAAAGATAATTTTCAGAAATGATAGAGCAAAGGTAGCTTCAATTTGCAGGTTCATATTGTGAGTTTTGCCTTGTCACCTGAGATTAGCAATTCACTGAACCAGATTATCTCCTTTCAGCTTGCAGAGTTTTTCTAGTTGCATGGATTATAGACTAGTGATCCATGTCCAGTATTCCTCTTCTTGAGATGGAATGGCCTATTTTGTCTTGCCTAGTTACTTTTCTCTAAAGTCTTATTATTAATATACTATACATTTTATCATGTCTATTAATGTAATGTCATCTGCAGGATTAGTGAGTAGTCTTGCCCTTTTTCTTGCTATGAAGGACAATTACCACACACAGAATGCCCCTCTACTACAGTACCTGTAAAGGTATAATTTCAGTTTTCTGATGTTCTTTTAAACTAACACTCAACTCTAACAAATCTATGCTGGAAGAAATTAACATTTTTTTCTCTCATATTTCACTACAATCCACAAGAACAAACACAGTTTCAACGTTGATCATTTTAGGCCAGTGAAACATTAGGAATCAAAGTGACAGGCTCAAAGAGAAGTTATACTGTGGAATTAAACTTTATGATCCATTTGCAAGGATGATAATGTACGTGGCTCATCTTAATACGTAAATACTGCTAAATTTATTTAAATGTTGATCTGTTTTCAGTAGAAGGATTAAATGAAGTTCAAGATGGGGAAGTTATAAATAAATATATGCAAAACATTTTCTACTGTATACAAGTCCTGTGAGGTTTCCCTTTACAAGTCTGTAAATAGATTGCTGATAACTGCAAATTCTGTTGTAAGTTGTAACCATCATCTATCACCAAGTTTATATGTTGAAGTCAGTGTTCCTAAGAAAAGATAGTGACAGCGACAGATTAGTTTCTTCATAGCATCTGTCAGTATAGATAGCTACCTCATTTTATAGGTGAAAAGCTTAACTATCTTTAGCAGGTAATACAGTGCTGACTCTAAGATCCACTCTCTATTTCCTTTAACAGGTAGCATGATGAAGTTATAACTTCTAACTTGACTTTCAGAGATAAGTTGAATGATCTTAACCACACATGATGTTTTGTTTATCGAGATGATGTATAGATGATCACATAAGTATAACTTTATACAAAAATGAAACAAAACAAAACAAACACCACACAGACAACAGCGACAAAAGCTCCCCAAAACAGATAACAGTAGTTCTTAATCTGCCTGGAGAAAAAAAAAAAATGTATTCGATAAAATGTTTTAGTGTTTTCCGTACCAAGGTGCTGAGAGTATTTAAGGTACTGGGTATATTTAAGACGCTGAGAATTTTTGTTAGCACTTGGAAAGAAAAAAAGCAAGACTAAATTTACTTAAATTATTGAAAGGTGAGCTATTTCTATCTGGAAATAATTTAGGTAAAAATAAGATGTATTTTCTAGAGTTAATTTTTCAGAAAAAAAAAGAAAATTTGATGTGTCTATTCTATCTATAAACTGTCTAATTTTCTCTATTATGTACAGAGCGAAATTTGGTATCAGTAGTGTGTAGTGGGATGTGCTATAGTTTTCTGCAAATTTTACTTTTTTTTAAATAAATACAAATGTTACTTTAATCTTTATCAATTCTGAGCTGGGGTAGAAAGTCCAAAGAAATTTGATAGAGGTTATTACATTAGCTTAAAAATATAATTATTTATGGCATTGAACTGTTATCGTCTCCACATTATATGATTTTAAGTAAGAAAATTACTTTCTTTTTCTTTCTTTTAAATATATATCCCAGTTATTTCTACCTAAAAACTAAGGTATGTTAATCAGGCTAATATATATATTTATAAACTTTGTAAATATTAGAAACTACAACTTAGATTATAAATTTAAAATAATGTAATTTAGTTCCTTTCACCCTCTTTCCTCCATTTAATTTTTGCTTTGGTTAAGATTATTTGGTAAAGTTAGTCTGTGATCATACACTGAAGTGTCCATTAGATGGTTTATGTTCATAGTAATGAAAGGTTTAGGCTTTAAACATTCTTTCAAACTGATTTCCAAATATGACAAACTAAAATTCATTTGCATAATGAAGTAATAAGAAAGATTTTGAGGGATTTATTTCATTGCAACCCTTTATGTCCTTGGCATTCTATTTTAACTTTTAATGCCCATTTAACATGTGGCAGTGTGTATGGTCTAAATGAAATAAACATATTTCATTCTGTGCCCTTTGTAGTGTGATATACTGGCAATTTCAAGAAAGGTGGTGTCACTTACCTTGTTCCCTTTAGAGAAAATATTGTGCTGCATCCTAAAAGAAAGGAAAGATAACATGAGAATAGAAATAGGTAACTGTTTAATGGTATCACAGAACTGCAATAAATTTTACTGTTTAGCTTAAGGAAAGATCTATCATATTTGATTATACCTGCCATCTTTAATTTTAAAGTTTTACTTTTTACAATAAAATGCTTCTTTAAGGAAATACATTGAATGCTATTTTTTTATTTATAGGGACTGCAGATTTAAAAATTTAATGATATACCTAATTCTTACATTGTATTGTGGTCAGGGATGATTTCCAATAATATAATGCTTTCTTTGCGTTCTTATGTCTTAGGAGTTATGTGGAATTTGAAATTAAATAAAATAGAGGCCACGTTTATGGAAACCTTATTTTTGTGATTGACTACTTAGATCACTGGCAATAGTTCTGATGTAGAACACAACCACTGTGTTTGTAGTTTTAACCTAGATACTTAAAAATATATTTGGAGGCTAGTATAATAAAAGGTACTATACTAGCTCCAGAAGACTTTGATGTACTGAAGGCAGCAAGAGAAGTTAACATTCACATGTATGTATATTAAAAGTGAAATTTAGAGAAACAAGTACCTTTAATATTATCTAAATATTACTAGTAATATTAATATTAGTAATATTTTAGTAATATTGTTTAGTATTACTGTTACCTTTAATAATATTTAACTCTTACTAATTGAATTACATAAATTCCAACTTTTAATTTCCATGAGATGTATCACAGTCTTTTCTTAAGCCAAATGGTAAGTTACCTCCTTTCAGTTTTTTCTTTAATCAGCTTACTGAAGTATACTTTATAAACAATTACATTCACCAATTTTAAGGGTGCACCATGATGAGTTTTGACGAACATACACAGTTGTGTAGTCACCAACATGGTCCTCTCCCCTTACCCCATGGTCCTCTCCCCTCACCCCTGGAAATCACTGACCTTATTTTTGTAACTATAGTTTATGTCTAACATGTCACTGATGATTCTGTTTACTTCTTAAGGTGTTTTCTTTTCCTCTCTTTGTTTCATTTTAGATAGTTTTCATCACTATCAGTTTCACTGCTCTTATCTTCTGTAGTATTGAAACTACTGTTAATTCTACCCAGTTCATTGTTCATTTCTATTACTGTATTTTCCATCTCTATAGGGACTTCAATAATAAAATATTCATAATTTTCCAAATGACTATGCAGGATCAAATCCTGTCTCTGATGTCTGAACATGGGGACTTTAATTTGTAAAATGAAAAAAAAAATTATATGTGCCTCATAGTATTAAATGCAATTATTTATTTATGTATAGCCCTGAACGGTAAATAGTAAACTCTCCGTGGGTACTCTCCATGTTATTTTCATTATTACTTAGTATTCACGACTTATTAAATGACGATTCTTGGATAACTAAATATGTTCATTATTTCTAGTTGTCAGGTCAGAGCATCACTTTCCTAAGAAAAGGCCCCTTGCTTCCTGGTTAATTCCTCTTCCTTCCAAAGTTTGAATGTCAATTTCTTTTGAAGTCCTCTTGGCAGCATTCTGCTCAGATTCCTCTCCTCACCTGCACACATACAACATAGCTTCTCTACTGGTAGTTGAGTTTTGTGAAGAATTCCTTTCCTATTCCCTTAGTATTCTTTTTTATATCAATTTTTATATTAAACTTAGATTTATTTATGAATTCCTCTCCTTTGGACTGGGGACTCCTGGAGAAATTGGGTTTTCATCTTATTTGTTGTATTTTCAGTACCAAACATAGTATCTGGCATAATAGTTATATAATATTGAAGGGCAATAGGTAAAATAAACAAATTCTGGAAAAAACAATTAACTTTCACATGTGTCATTTTCATTTTAATGGTTTTGATGGAATACATCAGCTTCACACATTAATGGCCTTCCTTCTTACCTATGTTGGCAAATTGCAGAATATGAAGAAGTCACCCCAACAACTCCTTGACAGTACATGAAAACATGTCCCAACCAGATGTCTCCAGAAGCATTCCAGGCCTGTTTGCCCAATGCATTTCTCTGTTTCATTATTTGTGAAAAAGCTCTTCAGGAGGCCAGATTTGGTGATGGTTTGCAAAGCTGTGTTTTTATCGGAAATCTTTGGCTGTATTTAGTTTCTTTGGTATAACTTGTTATGTGATCTCAGCACAGCTGGACAGGTTAGAGCACTTTTCTACTCTTGTGGTAGTTCTAAAACTGGCCCTCAGCCAGATTACCAAGCATTATCTACAAGTAATGTGAAGTTGCTAGATAGCATTTCCAATGATGAGGTACTGAAACACTGAGCAGGAGCCCCTGGGACCTAGCTTTCTCCTACTATTTGATTCTGGCAATAAAAAGACAACTATATCTCTGTGACTTTGCCTCCTTTCCAAATCATTACCTTACATTTGCTTTTTAGAGTAAATAGTTGGCTTCCAAATATCGAATGATACAACCATTGATATGGAGGTTGGTTTATTCTTGGAAGAGTGTCACTTAGAGATTACAATATTTTCTTTTCGATTCTGGGCTTTCAAATCAGAGGAGAAACATGACAGTCTCAAATAATGTATATATATATATATCTTATTCAAGCAAAAGGGAAAGATTGCTACTGTTCCAAAGGAGACGTTCCAGTTTTAATTAGCTGTAATATGATTAATGGGTACTAGAACTACAAGAGTATATTTGATCATATAACAACCATCAGCTATATAAATTTAGTAATCACACATTTGAAAATCACTAAGATGGAGACATAATCTTGGCATCCCAATTTGAATTTATGGACATTTTCAATTGTAAAATTGCCTTGGTGTTTATTTTTAACCCCTCAACCCTGAAAACCTTTTATCTCAAGTTTATCCCAATCACTTGTGGCTAGATTTTCATGTCAGAGTGGAAGACTCAGGGTTCTGTACTAGTGTTTTGAAAAGTAAAACACCCTCTAATTGTGGAAACCTCTACAAAGAGCCCAGCCTGCCCCCCAAATTAAGGCCATATTGGGTTTAGCCCAGTGGATGAAGGGGGGAAAGTGAAAACTGTAGAAGGTTAGGCCAGAGGCAGCTAATGCAGGATCTTCTAGGTCCTGATAAAACTTTGGATTTTATCTGAAGTATAGTGGAAGCCATTGAAGAATATTGACAATAGAGGAGGGGCATGAGAGGGAAATGACATAATTAGCTTTACATTGAAAAAATCTCATTGTGGATAGTATTTTGTAAAGAGTTGGAGGGAAATAAGAGGAGAAGCATGAGGACCAATAACTAGTCTATTACAGTAATCCAAGGGAAGAGAAGAAGGGGGTTTGAACTTAGGAGGAAGAAATGAAGATGGAGAGAAATGAGTGAAGTTGAGAAACATTTATACACAAATGTGTCTCGTTAATAGATTGGATCTGAAAGATGAATGAGTGGGAAGAATCAGGATGAGATTCAGAACTCTGGCCTAAGCAATGTATAAATGCTGAAGTCATTTAAATAAAATTGAACAACCTTGTGGGGAGAGGAATTGATTGGGAGTAAGGGGAAGGAGTGTTCTTGTGAAACCCCAGTTTGGTGTTGGCTATTAGATTTGAGAGGCTCATAATCCATCTAAGTGGAGTTGTTAGGTAAGTGGTAGAAAAATTAGCCCGGGCTTAGGTAAGAGGACTTTGCTGCTTCTACCTTGGAAACAAAATAAATACTTCACAAGAAACTAGGTACATATCCAAACATTAAAGGAGATCAATATTATTAGACACAATCTTTGTGTTTAGAGATCTTACATTTTAATTGGAGAGATCAAATATATATATACACGTTTAAAGAGTCCCAGGATAGAGCCTATGTTGTGCTTATTGTAAGGAATTTGGGCATGTTAACTCATGCCAGAGCAAAACTTAGGGATTATATTAGTGTGAGGTGTCTTTGGAGAAATTGTACTACAAAAGTAAGTGCTGAAAGATGACCTCAAAGTCTTGGCCTCGTAGAAAAATCATAGAAATAAGATTTTCCCCTTAATTTCCTAGGCATAGCACCAGATGGAATGGAACTCATCCTGAGTTTGGGGATAACTGACTTTAAGCCAATGGAAATATATTTTTTGCAGAGAAGGATGTTATAGAGTCATTCATTTGTTTTTCTAACTCTGTTGCATCGTTTGCAATAGAATTAAATGGAAAAGATTTGGTCAAATAAAAGAACTGTAATATTAAGGGCTCTTCGGCAATCCACAAAGTAAGCACTAAGCTCTATAAGAACATGGTGGGAAAGAACACTGTGAATCAGGAATTAAAAATATGGGCAATGTTGGAATAAAGCACTGGCGGTGATGTCTAAGTCAGCCAACATCATGTGGTTGTGAGAAACAAGGACATTAGTGGCCCTCTGAGTAGTATGTGTCCACCTCCACTCTTGAGGAAATTGTAAAATATGTAGTAAAGGCTATACATATATTTTCTAAACCTTTGAATTATTTATTAACTTTTTTTTTTTTACTGAACTCAGGTGACGAAGTGAGAAGGGTGGTTTATTCATAAATCAGGAAATATATTGAGTCTATGAAAGAGTAAATGCCAGAGATCGTAGTGAAAAAGGATGATCCCCTCTCCCTGAGAGAGTTATCATGTTGGATTTAAACTGAATCCTACAAGATGGGGTAATTTATGTCAAATTTGATTAATCCTGGCCATGGTACATGCTTGCAATGATAGAGGTGCGATTATGGAGCAACTCTTAGATATTATTGTTAAAATAGCTTGACCAGTGTATCTGGAATCCCTGAATCCTCTCTTAGTCCAACTTTCCCAGAAATTTTCTAGGGAATTAATGTATATTCAAACCAAGGCAAAGCAATGCTTTATGAAGATAGATTTGGTTCTGTTGAAAACTCCATTATCTGACTTGTGGCCTTAATAATCTAGATCAAATTACAATGATAGGTCTGCATTGTACATTTCAAGGTCTAAGTATAAAGCTAAGTCCAAATCATACCCCCCTATTGCTTGAAAAGGCCACATCCTTTATGGCCAGAAGGAAAGAAGCAGAGAGTAGAGAGTTCTTAGTCTTTGCCTGATTATTTATATGCCTTCCTCTAAGCCATCAGTTATTAAATAAGTGTGGCCCAATTATGATATTAAAAATCAATCCATTTAATTTTCCCCTTTGGGGTGGTGCACAAGGAAGCATGGAGATGAAGTGAACTTTGAAGCAAAATGATGGGTAGAATTTGGATATCTGTAAAGATGTGGAAAGGTCTTGGCCAGTTGGATTGTGTGAGGAAATGTATATGAATGTAGAAAGCCCAGGACAATTTCAGGGAGAGAATGAATATCACAGAGAACTCTCTGCTGAGCATTTTCCATATAAAATACTGCAGCAGTAAAAAGATGCACAGCCTTTTTCCTGCTCTTATGTGCCTTAGGAATTTAGTTAGAAATGTTAGGTAGTAAAAGATATGACTGAAGTGATATTTTAAGGCATGTTGATAAGGATCTCAGAACTCATGAGGTTTTTGGACAAAGAAAAGTCTAGAGGTAAATAAACTTGTCAGAATACAGGTAAATACACTTGTCAGAAGACAATAGTATTAGTTCCTTTATGAGAAGGATGATACCTGTAGAGAGAAAACAAAGCAAAAAAGATCAACAGTGTATCAAAATATGCTCATTCAAATGGAGCCTCACATAAGAGTTTAATCTTTCTTGGGTCTAGAGGAGGTATACTATTGATAGCAAAATGACTAGCATTTATCGAAGGCTTCCAATGAACAGTTCTATATAGCACAAGTATTATTTTATTTACTCTATCTATAGGTTGGTGCTTCACCCCTCCCCTATTTTTTAGATGTAAAGAAATTAAGTCACACAGAGCTTCAATAACTTGCTCAGATTATACAATTAGTAAATGGTGGAGCTGGCATTCTAAATGAGTCAGCTATCATTTAAGAAAAGATGAAATATATGTAAAAAGGTGGCAAGCTGTTGCAGAGGAGCAAGAGAGAAGATATATTTACCAACAATGTGTTCTTGTATCATAATTTGTATTTAGAAGACTTTCCACACTTAATTATATGGATTGCCAATGTTAGAACCCTAAATCTCTGTGGTATACAGCATACCTGGAATGAATAAATGAGTAACTAATATGTGCTTTCAGTTTCTTAGAATAAAGTTTTTCCACGTTTAATGTAGAAATGAAAATGAGTCACTGGAGGATGATAAATTTTAGAGATCCTTACAAGGGAATTAGCTTCACTTAATCATATTTTAAAAATATGTTTCAGAGTCTGGCGTGACATTCATTACATAGAGTGGTGCTCTGTTACTTTGGAAAGCAAAACAAAAGAGTAGGCTTGAGAATATGGAATGAAAAATGATAAATAAACTGTGCTGGAAACCAGTTTAAATGAATAATCTAATGTGCACTTTTCTAGTCATACAGTTTACAAAGCAGAACTTAAAGCTTTCTTCTGAAACTTTGAGCTGGTTCAGACTAACATTTTAGAAAATTATTGTACAAATGATGATAGCTATTGTCTCAACATTTGTTGAGCAGACTGAAACACAAAATTGGCTGTTAGCCTAAAGCTTAAATACTTTTTAGGAGGGGGAAAACAACTGAGGCTAGCAAATCGACTTCTATTTGGGGTCGGTGCCCAGAGTTCTGCCTAAACTCACTTGTGGTAACTTTCAAATCTCTGGAGACATGTGCTCAACTGACCTTTAGGAAATGGAACAAAGACAAGCAGGGCAGATTTATAGAAAACCACACTAGGAGTTTCACTCAGCAAAACCTTCTCCGGGATTGTCAACCAGAACAAATCATCACATACATTTCATAGAAATTGAAGCCTAACTGGGAGAAGGACAGAATCTCTAATGTGGGGAATAGTGTACAACTCATTCCAATAAACCATCTGGCTGGGGCTGGATTGTGGTGGGACAGAGAATGCGAGAAGGAGCTGACTCCTGGCAGAGAGGAAGGCTGGGGGTGGAGAGGACTGAGGCTGAGCCTGAATAAGGTAGCAGAGAGAGAGAGACCAAGAGTACAGAGGGTCAATCCAAATCAGAGAGATATGACACCTGAGACTGCACTGCAGGACGTGGCAAGATTCAGAAGAGAAAGGGTGAACTTTTTCCCAAGGTGCAAGTCAGGGAGGAGTCTACGGGCAGGGGAGTGTAAAGAGCGTTTTCTCCCTCAGAGACTGTTCAAAGAATGAATTATCATTCAAGCACTGTTGAGTTATGTTACAAGAAAAGAATGAATTTGGGGGACTTCCCTGGTGGCACAATAGTTAAGAATCTGCCTGCTAATGCAGGGGACATGGGTTTGAGCCCTGCTCCGGGAAGATCCCACATGATGCAGAGCAACTAAGCCCATGCGCTACAATTACTGAGCCTGTGCTGTACAGCCCATGAGCCACAACTACTGAAGCCTGCGTACCTAGAGCCCATGCTCCACAACAAGAGAAGCCACCGCAATGGGAAGCCTGCGCACTGCAAGGAAGAGCAGCCCCTGCTCGCCACAACTAGAGAAAGCCCACACGTAGCAATGAAGACCCAACTCAGCCAAAAATAAATAAATTAATTATTAAAAAAAAAGAGAATGGATTTGGTGTAGTTCATTCTATTGAAGGGTTTAGAAGCTAGTGGTGAATATAGACCTATAAACATAATTACCATATAAGGCATTAAACAGAGACATTATCATATAGTGGTCAAGGGAATGGGCTTGCCCCTCATTTGATTCTTATTTCTGCCACTCCTGGACAAGTTAACCTTGAGAGATTATTTAGTTTTTAAACTTCTATTTCCACATGTTTAAAAGGGGTGAATAACATTACTGATGTTATTGGGCTGTTGTTGTGGATCAGTATTTTGAAGATTATCAAACCCTTCCACTTTACTAGGGTCAAGATTAGACTTAATGCCAAAGATAGAAGTGAACTTTGTGGAAGGCTGATGGCATCAATAATGTTTGAAATAATGCGAGAGTGAAGTCACACTACTGAAATATTAATTTCATAATTGTTACACTACTTGGGAAAACTAAACCTTTTATAGAAATAATATTATTTTTTCCTAAAATTTGAAGAATGAGTCAATTATCATTGCTATATTTTTATGCTATGCTTTCAATCCATGGGTTCTTCTAAATAACGACAATCAACCACTGTGTTTATTTAAATATTTGAATATCATGAGGTAGAAGAACTCAAAATGAAGTGATAAGTAATATTTCAGTGTATTTTAATATCTCATATGCATGTTTGCAATTAGTGTGGTAAGACAACATATACTTGTTCATTTGACTAATTTCTAAAGGAAAAGTTCCGGCACAAACCATGCTTTGATGAAAATAAAAATAAAATAAAATAATAAAAATAAAATAAAATAAAAACAGTGAATATCAGGAATATTTAAAGCTGTTTAGAATGCACATTGCAAACTACCTCAGTCTTTAGAAACATATCTGGAACTAAAATAGAATGAGACCAAGTAATTTAATACTAAATTATTCATTTTGTATATAATTCATTGAAAAAACATGTATGGACAAAGTTGGATTCAACCTGAACACTGAATGACCTGATTTTACAACTTGCTTCTGGGCTTCTATGGTCACAGAACTGTTTTCTTAGTAATAATGGTGATTCTGGAATAAGTGTATCTGTTTCTGGTGACTTTCCTAAAATACAAAGTGCATTTGTAATATAATGTCCTGGATTATCATTTTAGTTTGGGAAAATATGCCAGTACTCATAATTTTTTCTATTTTAGAAAAGAAGGTGGAATAAAAACTCCTGGCAGCACTAAGAGCAAAAAAGTCAATGTGTTCTAACTGCTGCTTCATCACCCATGCCTATTAGTCAAGTTAATTATTATCCTCGAAGCCCACAGAAGTAAACTAATTTTCATGATTGTTTTTCTTGCACACCTTGTATCTTTCCCAAATTCTCAATTTTCTCCCATCATTAAAACTTTAAAACCTTACAAATGTCTACATTATAAGAAAATATACTGTGAAATCAGACATAATATAGTTTGGGGAAGCATTTACTTGATTAGGAAAGGTTAGTCCAAGCTTTTCTTTACAGGGTAATTTTGAGAAATTCAGAAGTCCTCTATTAGGACTAATATATTTTATATTCTTACCAAGTATATAAAGTCAATTTTTAAACACACACCAAAAAGTTTAGATAATTCAAACACCAAAGTGTTACAATAATTAAATATTTTAAGTTGCTATATTTAGCAACTATAGATTTTTGCAATAAATTAAATATCCAATTCATGCTGAATAGATGGATAAATTTTTTAAATGGCTGTAAATTCACTAAATAAAACAGATTAAAATGTTAATATTATTTAATATACTGAATTGATAACAGCTATACTAGAAAAATTAACAAATGATTTTTTCCAAAATTCACTGTAGAAGCCAGCATTAATATGGTTAAATTCTACTAACATTTTAGAAGAAATGCTGTAAAAATGCAAACATTTTGTGGTAATGATTTTTATCCTCTTGCTTTTCAAAAAATGTGTATAAGCCCACTGTGCATCCATGATCATACTTCAATTACTTAGAATAAAAGAAAAATTTACTTATTATTTAACTCATGTATTTAAAAAAAAACACTTTAAATAGTATAAAATATCAAATAATTTAAGAAAGTTGAAGTCTAGTGGAATGAACCCATATATATCTAATTAATATAAGGAATATTGTCATGGATACCTCTTAGGTTAGTATAGATGCTTTTGAATTATTTGTACATGCAAAAATTATTATTTATCAACTTTTAAATAGATTAGTTATAAACATTTGCTTATCTGTTTGAATCTTTTCATTTTTTAAAGTTCATTTATATATTTAACAGTTTTAAAACACACATTGGTAACTTGTGTAAAATAAGTAAATCAACTCTTGAATTGCTTAAGCGGTAAAAAGAACCCACCAAACTTTAAAGAACTTTCAATTCATTTTAATTAAAACATATTTCACTTTATTTTACTCTTCCTAACTTAGTGCTGTGTCAGATATATGAATAAACACCAACTGCATATTAATTTTGGAACCAATAAAGCGTTTTTTAATAAATTAATAAGATAAGACATTGCTGTTGCTCTCAACTTAGAGGCAACTTAGACATATTTTCAGTTATTTCATAACTGACATTTTAATTTTATTTTAATCATGTTGAATACATAGTATTCTTGTCTACGTTTGGTTTCTTTTCCCCCCCACAGGATTATTCCTAATTGTTACTAGTTTACTATAGAGTATCCAAATAAATTATTCAATTCCCCTGAAACTATTCACTATGGACCTGACTTCATAAAATGGAGTTAAATACAGTACATTGAAAATGAGATTAGTTTCTAACAGAACATGGAATTAAAATAAATCTGGGTCAACTTTTCTTACTATGTATTGTAAATTGGTCTTTCAAAAGTTTTTTTTATTTGCTGCTACCATCTCAGTGGGTCCAAAGATTAGTACTTACCTTTAATGGTACCAGTGCCACAAAAATTGATCTGCTTTCTCTCAGTTAGCTCATTGATGGCATGGGATGAGCAGGTATTACAACTTTTCCATTGGTGAGAATACTTTTAGCATAATTATCTTTCAAATGCGTATCCTTGATTGTGAAGAGAATAAATCTTTACAAAATTCTAATAAGCAAATAAACATACCAGGTGGATAGTGGCTCAGTAATATCTAGATTTTACATATTATTTTATTGCTTGTAGTCGCAGGAAAATATTTAGTCACTAAAGAGTTATATTTCAAGTTAGAGAAAAATGGAATGGCAAATTTAGTCATTTTAAATTTAGGATTTACATAATATGTAGCTTTAGAATTCAGTCACTGTGAGGAAAGATGATCATATTCTGCGTGTGTTTCATTTTTGACCTTAGGTTTTACCACTTTTAATTTCTGTGAATACTACATATTTTTGAACTTTGTCTTTTTAGGTCATTTTAAATAATTAAACTTTAAATTTATATCATGGTTTTATTGAAAATGATTTAAGTTGTTGGTTGGTGAAATGGCTGTCATATTGATATTGATATACAAGCAGTAATTAACTAACCTTTCAGAGGAATTCCAAGCAAGATACTACTATAATATAGTTTTGGAAGCTTGATTACTTATATCACTTTTTTTATTGGTTGTGAATTTTATTTTCAGGGTTATGCTTTTACTCTGTGAGGTTCTTGGTGTGTTGGAAACTTGTACCCACTATTATATATTTTTAAAATCCACTTTAAACTCTTCACTACATAATCTGCGAGACTGAAGTGCTAGTATCTCTGATTTATTGTTCAGTTGTTTGCACTGTGACAGAATTTATGGCCCCAAACCATCATGTGGAAATGAGAAATAACACTGGAATCTACATTCAGTCTGGGGCCCTTTGCCCTGTGTCCCAGAGGTGTATCCAAGCATGGGGTGGATTTATTATCCTCTTTCTTCTTGATGGGACAGCTTATGGACTAATTAAAAGATGGGTACAAATATAAGGGGGAAATTTCACATATATGCTTTGATCTCTTTGTTTTGTGGTTGTTAAAAATTCCTACTGCTATCAAGATGAGCTAGATTAATGCTTCTCAAACTTTAGCATGCCACAGAATCACCTAGAGAGACTGTTAAGACGCAGATACTTAGTTCTAAGCCCCAGATTCAAATTCAGTACGTGTAGGATTAGGGTTCTTAAGCTCCCAGGTGTTGCTGATGCTGCCTGTTCATGGACCACTTGATGAGTAGCACTAAGGTGGATAATTTTAACCAAGAAGAGATATCAACCAAATGTTTAAACCTTTGAGGAGAATGAGTACATTTATTAATTAGGCACACAGAAAACATCTTCCACATGTTTGAAAGTTAATAATTAACAGAACTTTAAGGGCCCAAATTTGGTGGTAATTATGCTGAACATCTATTTTGTTTCATAAAAATTTTACATTAGAATAATCCTGTGAGATTCTTAATTCCCAAAACTCACTGAACTAGTTTAAGCCTCAAAATAAAAGCTGTTTCTATTAATGATCACTTATCAAAAAATAATAACATGCAAAATTATTGATTACTTTAAAGAATATTTTTAAAAATATCGCGTCTGATGCATACACTAAAATTTTTGCTTAATGTCCTTGGTGGTGTGAATTACACTTAAGTAGAATGCTTAACACTAAAAGCGGATTTTTAAAATCTATTTTCTAAGTAATTTATCACAGATGTTACTGATTAAAAAAGCAGCTCTTTTTCAAACTTTACAACTTGCTAGCTTATTATTGTTATGCTACATCTTGTAAGTTCACCTTTTGCAAATAAAATCTCATAAGATACCCGAATAAACAATTTCGGGGTCCAGTGATGGTGGACCATCTTGTTGCAGATTAGCATTCCTAATATGAACACCCAGGAAACCTGGATGCTATTTTTTTTTAATAAATAAATTTAGCTAACGTGTTTGAAAATCAAGCCAAGGCAGGGAGCACACGAGGGGCCAAGGATCCTGGAAAGCAGGGAAACTGCATTCAGATTTATTTTTCCAGTAATTGCTAATTTGCGAGTGATAGTTACTAGACTAGGAAGTCAAGCAGAGCTTCTGATAGTTTTCCAGGGCTATGGAGTATACCAAGCATCCCAGTGAGGAGCTGTGATAAATATGCAAGCTTTCCAATTGAAGCACTGAAGGGTACATCTTGGATATAAGGGTTGTGCTAGGCAGGATTCTAAGATGACTCCCCAATACTGGGGTCAGCAGAATTCTAAGCTGGCCTAGAATATTCCACATCCTTGTATCATCCCCTTCTCTTGAGTGTTAGAGAACCTCTCAGTATGATAGGATATCATCCTTTGATTCGCTTTAACTGTGTGACAAAGGTGAAGAGATTTTGCAGATGATTTTGAGTTAATCACAAAGGAGATTTTCCTGGGTAAACTCAACCTATTTACATAATTGCTTAAAAGAGTGACTAGGCACTTTCTAGTGAGAGAGCTTCTCCTGCTGGCCTTGCAGTATGAAGTAGCCATGTTGTGCGAGGGCCCTGTGGCCTCTAGAAGTTGAGAACCGCGAGAAAACTGGGACCTTACTCTTGTAACTGCAAGGAGCTGGATTTTGTCAACAATCATGTGAGCTTAGAGGAGGATTCTAAACTCCAGAAAGGCACATGGCCTGGCTAACAACTTAATTTCAGCCTTAGTAAGACCCTGAGCAGATGGCCTAGCTCAACTTTGCCTGGAATACTAACCCATGGAAACTGTGAGAATCTTCAAAGGTAAGATGAAAGGTTTTGATTAAGTAATTTGTATAGTGCCTTTCATTTCTAAGTGTTATTATTCCCTAATTGTGTTAATATTAAATCCTGAATTGAGTTTTTTAGAATGGACTCTGTGTGAAGAGATTTGTTCTTTGTTTCATTTAAAAGGATTTTACATACCTAGGAAAAGTCCTATGAGAAAATTTGCCAAATCCTTAACATTTGATGTCATTTTGGCTACATTAGGCATAGGATTAGAAAGTGCTGGTTGGGAGAAAGAGAAGAAAACTCTAACATTTTCTTTATACACTTCTATACTTTTGACTTTTTGGTAGGAGTGTTTACTCTTCAGCCTCTTGCACCTTGATATCAACTTTGATATCCACACTAGGGCCAAAAATTATTTCAATGTGCAGTCCTGAGGGAGTCCATTACCAACTACAGCCTAACAGATTTAATGCTAGTGAGGAATCCATTCTGTATTCAGTGAAAAGAAAGAGCCCTCATGTTGCACTTCTTCCCCATATCCACTCCTTTTTTGGTGCTTCCCAACTACAACCATAACCATCAAATTTTGGTCTCTGGCTGTCAACCTCAGTTTATAATTAACTTCATTATTCTTTATTAGAATCTTATTGTACTTGGTAGAGTGATCCAAAATCTTTCTCTCAAGATAAAGGGAATCAAGTCTGCTTACTCACTCCATGCTTCTTTATGGACATTTGGGTTACCCATTATCTTGCAACGTAATGCCATATTCTCTTTCTATCTGACCTTAGTGTATTACTACTTGTGCTAATGATTTATTCCTCTCTGGGGTCAATTTTCTAGTTGTTTTTTCTGCAACTTTATCTGTCTGACAGTTACCTGCATCTACCCGACTAAATATACCAATAGAAAATATATAGTTTCCTTTTATTGACATATATATGAAATAGAAAAACAAAACAGAACATGCACATACTGTGTACAGAAAAATATTTATCCAATCTTTAAGCCAGGAAACAAGCATTCATATATGTCAGCACAGGAAATTTAAAAAGATAATAGGTACTGCTTTTCCAACATCAGGGTTTGAAGTGCTTCAATTTTTACATAACTTTAAGATTTGCCATAATAACTTAAAATATAAAATCGCCGTCAAAAGAAATCTAATTTAGCAGATTTAAGCATCTTATTTTTAAGTTGTGAGTGGAGAGTATGAGAAAAAAATTAACAAAATTGCTTACTTCCTGATACTAGATAAGACCCAAGGCATGGCATCACTGATTAATTTTTTAGGAAATTCCTTTGCTGAAGTAGGGGTTTGCAGTTAATAGGTGGGATTCTGCCATTTATATCAATAAGGGGTATCTGTAAACTGTGGCTGGTGACATCGCCATGTTCTCTTCTCCTTAACGATACCTCCGTGGTTTCTCAATTCCTCTATGAGAAACACCATCTTTCAGTGAACAACGTTATTTATTCTGGATTTTAAAAACTAATCTTTTTAAATTTCACTTGGAAACATATGTTACTCACCACATTGCCTTCTTCTACACTAGTTGCCCTGAGGCTTGGAGGAAATGAACAAAAGCTTAAATTTAAAAAAGATAATGTCTACAGGGAGGATTTTACTCCCAGATATTTTGAATGTTCCTAATTGCAATCATGTTTTTTTTTCCTCCGGTATTTAGCTTGTTAGCGCCATAATTTTGTATTCTTCTACCTGAAAAATAAATCTATGTTCTTTCTTTAAACTTTTAAATCTTTTTAGTCCCCCTAACATCTTACATAACAAAAAGCAAGTACTGGTAACTGTGAATTCTGATGTGAAAATGTGAGAGTTTTAGGTACAGCCTCAGGTGCCAACCAAAATGAAACTAATTACAATCTACTTGTTCTAGGCAGTTACCAACCCATATGTAGCAAATTAGGTTATTTGTCTTAAGATACATTGTTGGCCTGAAATAAATAGACTGCCAGAAATTTCTCCAGCATAGATGAGTTTATTTGGGATCAGCAGAGAATTGCAGTTGGGGATCTACAACTATGGTGAGCCACGTGCAAGTCCCCCCACTATAAGGGAAGGAGCTCTTCTACAGAGAGGAAAAGGAAGTTGGGAGGGCTATAGTAATCAAAGGGTCCCAAATTATATGTGTCCCACTCTGGAGAAATACCTGACAGACTGACATGGACCACTTGAGAAGCATGTGCCTTTGATTGATAGTGGAATGGGAATATTGAATATTATAACTATAAATTAGTTTAATACAGTCTAAATAATTTTAGATGGCTCCCTCTCAATTTTCCATGAACAATTGATCTCAGTTTCCAAGATTGGAAGCTGGGACAAAGTGAATGAAACAGAAATTAAGTTGCACATAGGATTATAATATTGTTCATGAACGTGGAGACAATTTTTATAGTTTTAGGTTTTTTGTTTTGTTTTGTTTTTGCGGTACGCAGGCCTCTCACTGTTGTGGCCTCTCCCGTTGCGGAACACAGGCTCCGGAGGCGCAGGCCCAGTGGCCATGGCTCACGGGCCTAGCCGCTCCACGGCATGTGGGATCTTCCCGGACCGGGGCACGAACCTGTGTCCCCTGCATCGGCAGGCGGACTCTCAACCACTGCGCCACCAGGGAAGCCCACAGTTTTAGTTTTTGAAACTTAAGTTTTTATTGTTAGCCTCCTCAGAAGGGATTGGGCAGATTGTCATTGTGCCAGACCCTTAAATCAACAAATCAAGCCAACCAGATGATTTGAATAACTTATACGAAACAGCTAGGAAACTGAATTACAGTAATAATCTCTACTTTTAAATGAGGTAAAAAATAACTGAATGCTAACGGGTGTGATGTAGATGATCATTATTGAAGGGACAAAGTGATAAGTCAAGGGGAGGTTTTTCTTAATGTGCTAGAGCTTAAGAATGAAGAAAATGGAGTTAATAAGAATTTCCTGAGAGTGTGGGTAGGAAAGTACAAGTAGAGACATGGAGGAGTTGTATAACGTATCTGGCAGGATTATCACACAGATAATAGGTTGATGAGGAACACATGATCTTGGGAGCAACGGTGTATCCATAGGCAGTGTGGTATCCCATAAAAAGCACGCTAGGAATTCAGAGACCTCCTTTTTTATTCATGAAGTGGGAATTGTTGATTCTGTTTATTCTAATATGAAGTTTTGAGTGTATTTTTAAAACTAAGTTATGTGAATGTTATAATTGTTATTATTAAATGTAAATGAACTTATATCTGCATATACTCTTAACTTACCTGTATAAGTGGGAATGGGAAGTGTGGAAGTACTAGCTTTGGAACCATAATATGCTCACTGGTTTAAAAAACCATCAAAAGCCATTCTCTTCTTAAATAATTGCTATGATATTACAGTGTAAACTGAAGAACACTGTCTTTGGAAATAAACACACTACTTTAGGTCTTATTCAAAGCTTTGTTATTTATAAATTACTAAGGTGTTAGTTATAATAGTAACATTTGGAAATCTACATAGTTTACAAGTAATTTGGCACGGATGTAATGACTAGTATTTTTTATTGCCTAGATGCACAAAAATTAACTTCCTATATATGACTGACAAAAGTATTTAGATTTCCTGCCAAACAAGAACAAAACCAGCACTTTTCTGAAATACAGGGTTAAGTTTTCTTCTCTAAATAACCATTTTTAATATTTTTGAAACTTATTGTGTTTGTATCTTGCCACTGCGACTTGACGTGCACAGTGTGGACTTTATTTTGATTCTTCATATGGACAGTATTTGGCATTGCATTATAACTGCCTTCTGAAATGCTGAAATGAGCTTTATGACATGTACCGTCTTCAAATTCTAACTTGTATCTTTAGTACATACAGGTGGAAATGAGGTTATTTGCTGACACTCGTCATTGTGTATTGCTCTTTTGTGTCCCCCAAAGTTGTTCTTTTTAATCAGTGTACCTTTATTCCACTTAAGTTTTCATAGCAATGTAAAGATGGAATCATGTCAGATTTCATTCTCTCCCTTTTGCAACTGAGGAAACTGCTAGTTAGAGAAATTATTGGATTTTATCATTGTCACATATATTCTAAAGGGGAAAACTGGTTTAGACTCAAGTTCTTAATCTCATGTCTTGTGGTCTTCATTATATATCTCTAATTTGTTATAATAAAATTTGAGTGATTTTTAGAGGATTAGGTAGTTGTAGTCAAACAGAAGAGCAAACAATGTATACTGACATATCACTATTTTTGTTAGCAATATTTGTTCTATTGTGTCCAATTGTTTTTATTCTTTTTTTAAAAAAATTGAAGTATAGTTGATTTACATTGTTGTGTTAGTTTCTGGTGTACAGCAAAGTGATTATATATATATATAAACATATATATGCTGTTATATATATAAATATATATATGCTTTTCCATTATACTTATTACAAGGTATTGAATATAGTTCCCTATGTTGTTTATCTATTTTATAGATAGTAGTGTGTGTCTCTTAATCCCATACTCCTAATTTATCCCTCCCCCTGCCTTTTCCCTTGGTAACCACAGTTTGTTTTCTGTGTCTGGGTGTCTGTTTCTGTTTTGTAAATAAGTTCATTTGTATCAATTTTTTTTTAGATTCTGCATATAAGTGATATGATATTTTTCTTTCTCTGATTTACTTCACTTAGTATGATTATCTCTAAGTCCATCCATGTTGCTGCAAATGGCATTATTTTGTTCTTTTTTATGGCTGAGTAATATCGTGTGTGTGTGTGTGTGTGTGTGTGTATCTTCTTTATCCATTCATCTGTTGGTGTGCACTTAGATTACTTCCATGTCTTGGCTATTGTGAATAGTGCTGCTATGAACACTGGGGTGCATGTATCTTTTCCAATTAGAGTTTTCATCTTTTCTGGATATATGCCTAGGAGTGGGATTGTGGGATCATATGGTAACTCTTTTTTAGTTTTTTAAGGAACCTCCATACTATTCTCCATAGTGGCTGCACCAATTTACATTCCCACGAACAATGTAGGAGGGTTCCCTTTTCTCCACATCCTCTTCAGCATTTATTATTTGTAGACTTTTTGATGATGGTCATCCTGACTGGTGTGAGGTGATACCTCATTGTAGTTTTGATTTGCATTTCTCTAATAATTAGCGATGTTGAGCATCTTTTCATGTACCTATTGGTCATCTGGATATCTTCTTTGGAGAAATGTCTGTTTAGGTCTTCTGCTCATTTTTTGATTGGGTTGTTTTTTCTTTGATATTGAGCTGTTTGAGCTGTTCGTATATTTTGGAGGTTAAATCCTTGTCAGTCGCATCATTTGCAAATATTTTCTCCCATTCTATAGGTTGTTTTTTTGTTTCTATTTTTATATGTAAATATTCAAGGGTGATAGCAACCTGAAAATTATCCTTTTGGAAATCTCAGATGGTATATTCCCAGCTATAAATTCAAAATCCTAGTAAATGTATGAGTGAAAAACAATTTTTATATTTTCATTTGTGTTGCTATTATTGCATTGTTATTTATTGCTTAGGGTTTATTCTGTCCTATAAACTGTCATTCACAACTGTAGGAGGAAAAAAAAATGTATTTGTAAACTGTAATCTGTTAGCCCCTCCCCAGCAACCTAGACACAGCTGATTGGCCACACATTATCCAAGCTGAGCCAGTCAAATTCTTTCAGAAGTTTAGAATTGGGATTCATTGATGTTAGCTCTCTATGGTCACTCAAACTAAAGTAATATGAACTCAAAATGGAAGGGTTCAGCCTTGCTTAGTCTATGTGTACAGAAAAGCAGAGAAAGCCAACCCAGAGAGGGAGTGAGGAGGGGAGATATTCTAAGAAAAAAACAAATCAGATGTATGGAGAACAGCATGATCAAGAGATTAGGTATCCTCAGAGAAATAAAGATTCAGGTTGCAGACATCTTTTTATTCCCTCATTCTAGTTCCCAGCATCTTGACTGAACAACTTGCTCTTGGCTTCCTTGAGTTGCACTTGTGTTGTTTGTTCATTTATTTTGCTTCATTCTTAACAACCCTAAGAACCTTAACTGAGGCATAAATTAAAGCTTTACCAGTCTCATATTTTGAAAATACACACGTTTAACAAAAATAAAATTTGCCTCTAATCCCACCATCTGGAAGTAGCTTCTGTTAACGTTTGGTATATTTTGTTGTAATCTTCTGTGTATGCCAGCGTGCACTTGAGCACACACACACATATTAATTCTAACTGAATCATGATCAACAGCATTATAGTTTTATGTCTTACTATTTTTATTTAACAATTATTTTTGGAGATGGTTTTTATTTCACCATTTAATGAACCATTTTCATGTTTATGATCATTCTGATTTTTAACTTAAAGGATATTAACTGTAGCCTCATTGGTTCTTTGATTTTTTTTTAATTTCTTTTTTATTCAACAAATCTTGTGTCCACTGTGTACCAAATAGTTTGATACAGCCAGCTAATAAGATATGTTTGCTTACCTTGTGGGGATTAGAGCCTTATTGTAAAAGAGCAGTATGTTCATCAAATTTAGATCAGTCATTTCTTTGAGGGAAAAGAGGTGAAGAAGTGCTTCTTAGGGGGAAACTGGGTCTTGAACTGAATATTGACATATGAATAAATGACTGCAGAGGAGGGTACATGTGAAGCAACATGAGATAAATTAGAAAGGTAAGCAGGGCCCAAATCATGGCCATTATATAAGTAATGGATAAAACTGACAGTTTCAAGGAGGAGGGGGGCTTGGGAGATTTGCATTTTCAATTGATTATGTGACAGCAGAAGATGGATTGCTCAGGTGTAAAACTTGATGTAAGGAAGCTACTCGAAGTGAGAAATCTGCTAAAATAGTCCATGTTAAAAAAAAAAAAAATGAGATCCAATATCACCACATTAGGATTGGAGAAAGATTAAGTTATGGATATATTGAAAAGATAATTTATGGTAGTTGATGACTGTCAGGTGAAGGGTAAGGAGAATCCCAGATTGTTCTGTCTTCTGGCTTGCTACTATTACTTGTTACTTAGAATACAAGAGAAGGGGCAGGTTTAGTGAAAGATGAGGAATATTAATTTAGATGTGTTTGGCTTGAGTTACCTGTTGACATCCAGGTAGAGATGATCAGTAGTCAGCTGTGTACTCATCAGTTCAGGCTGATTATAAAATTACCATAGACTTGTGTCTTAAACAAGAGAAATGTATTCTCATAGTTCTAGGGGCTGGAGTCCACGATCAGGGTGCCAACATGGTCAGGTTCCGGTGAGAGTTCTTCTCCTGGCTTGCAGTGCCCACCTTCTCTGTGTGTCCTCACAGGGTGGAGAGAGAGCAAGCAAGCTCTTTCACTCCCTCTTCTTCTAAGGCCACAGTTCTATCAGATTAGGGTCCAGCCCTTACTACCTCATTTAACCTTAATTATCTCCTAAAGATCCTATCTCCATATACTGTTACCTTGGGGCTTAAGACTTCAGCATATTAATTTAGGGGAGACACAATGTAGTCCATAGAAGCTAGGTATAAACCTAGAATTTAAGTGACATTTTGGAACTGGAGATATAGTTGAGTATGCCTGTTGAGAATAGATGAGTATGCCCAGGTTGGACATCCAGAGTAAGAAAGGAAATGGGTCAAGAACTCAAAGATTCATGTTGTGCTCTATGATTCTATGTTACATTGTTTTTAATGAACATTGTTAATGGCACAGCGTTTAGACTTGCCAACTATATAGAAATGTTGTTTGGATGTCTACTCTTCCATAGTCAGCAGATTACAATATTTTAATGTTAGATCTTTTAAAAAATGGTCATTGATGAAAGTTTACATGGGATTAGTAGGGACAGATTGTCCAATAGGCAGACAATATCCAGTTGGAGAAAATCTGTCACAGATGTGTCCCCCTTCAGATGCCAAACCATAGTGGTTCTCTATTTGGAGTCATTCGAATGATACACGAGATATATAACTCAGAGGACATGAGCTTAGAACTGTTCAAGCATGAACTTTCCTGAAAGAAAGAAAAAATTTTTAAAGAGTTTGTTTTCAGAAGGAGAGATATTGAGAGTTAGTGTTAAGAGAACTTAACATTTTTAGTGTTAAGAAAAGAAAGTTAGGAAAAGATTTACAAAATAAATTCTGTATAATATATAGAAATATAATGAAGGAATGTATAAGTAGGAACTGGAAATCTGTCTCCAGATATTCCACAGAACAGTTTGATGACAAAGGCATTTCCATAAGCTTAAATTTAACATTATGTTGAATTAAAAAAATGAAATTAAACAATATTTGTTAAAATTCATCTCATATGTTATTAAGTATTACATATCAAAAGTATATGTGAATGACATGAATATTATATATCTTCTTTTTTGGTAAACTTTGCCTATAAAATTTTGGTTTTTGCCATCAAACATGAACCTTGGTTATCACCTGGTAATAGCCATATCTCTAGAGCATTGTGGCCAAAGAAGTATGGCAAACTATTAGTTAATGTTGAACCTCCTAGCATGTAAGGACATTTGGTATTTAGACAATGATATGAACTGAAGGAATATTGACTTTGTCTTAAACATCACTTTCTGGATTTTTTAAAGTATTTAATTGAGGCCCAAATCAGAAGCTATGTAAGGTCACAGTATATTGCAGCTTATTATTTTGCCTATAATATTTTGCTATGGAAATAAATTTGATCGTTTGATAAATTTATTCTTCACAAGGGCATGATGATTTTTGTTTTCTTCAATGGCCTGTAATTTTATTATAGCTTGCAAATTGATTTTTTGTTTTATGACTTGCACCAGTATATTTGCAAGCGTGAACCTTTAGTATCCCTATCAATTGGGGTGTTATTCCTTCATTTACTTCTTTCTACATAAACATATGGTTTTAGGAAATGCAACATAATTGCCCATTTCCAGTCTTGTAACATCTTAATAATATTCCATGAGTTCTAATAAATAATAGCTATCTTTTCTGTAATTATTTTTACCAATTCTTTCAGGTAAGTGGAGCCTTGCCCAGAGTACATAAAATTTATTTATAATTTAACCTGACATGTATTTATGAGAATTTGCTTATATTTTAGTTATGGCTTTTAATTCTGCGTTTTAAGGGACATGATCATGCCTTTATAAAGACATGATACAATGTATGGATCAGTAAGTAAACAAGAGACTTCTAGTTTCTGCTTGGGATATAGAAGTCTGGATGGAGCATTATTCTAACCTTTAAAACAGCAATAATAATAAAAGCTGGACAATCTGCAAATTCACAGTTTCTCTTGGACACATCAGAGAGCTGAGGTGATAGGGCAACCAACTAACTTGAAACTTAAGACAGGACACAAGCACTTGTTTGCTTGGGTCAGATGCCATCAGTCAGCAGTCATGTATGAAATCAGTTATATGTGGAATCTAAAGCAGCTAACTCATAAAAACAGTAAAATTGTGCTTACCAGGGGCTGGGGGTTGGGATAGGAGAGATGTTTAAGTGTACAAACTTGCATCATGTAGAAAGTAAATCCTAGAGATCTAATGCACAGTGTAGTGAATATAGACAACAATATTATAATCATCAAACTTGCTAAGAGACTAATCTTAATTATTCTAACCACTAAGAAGAGATGGTAATTATTTGATGTGAGAGGTGCTAATATTGCTATAATAGCAATCAAATTAAAAAGATCAATGTGACAAATCAATGTTATATACCTTAAATTTACACAAAGTTATGTGTCAAATATTTTTCAGTAAAAACAAATTTAAAAATGAATTTAACTGAACTCTTTAATTAATAAAGGCAATGCAGGTTAGAAAGAGAATATAGTATACCCAGAGCCCTCAGATTTAAGGGGAATTTTTGTTCACTTGTATGCTTTTCTCCATGAACCTTAATGGATGCTCATTAAGAAAAAGATTGGCTAGAGTCCTCAGAAAGCATCTATTCTAGCACAGGCTTAGTGTAGGATGCAGCAGCCACTCTGGGAAGCGCAGGAAACACCACCTGGATTTTTCATTCCTCCTTCTTTATAGAAGAAAAGCCTCAAGCTGCTAGGGGAAGGACAAACCATGACTCATAGCATCCCAGCTGAAAACCCACTGAAGCAGGGGAAAGACAGCAGAGAAATACTCTCTTTCCCTAGAGAAAAAGCAAGAATACGCCTAGTTTCAGATCTACAGCTGGAGGAAGAAATTGAAGTGCTGAGAGGACCAGAACCTCTAGGCCCAGAGCCACAGAATCTAGTTAAGACTGAGGATTAATCAGAACAAAAGAGAATACCCATCATCCCGGTCTGCCACCAACCAGGCTAACAAGCTTCAAATAAAAGTAGCAGTGGAACACTGCTGGGTGAGTAAAAGAACATGCAGAGACTTTCTCAGAGGCACAGAGCAAAGGGAAGACTAAAGTTGAGTTGAGGAGCTATTGAGAAAAATCCCTCTATCCAACTAGTCCCTACCCTAAACAAAGATAATACTTGAAGAATATGAATCCTGTGATGCAGACAGTAAACTTGGTAACAATAAATCCCAAATCTGGCTCAACTCCTGAGTATATTGATCCAAACCCTAGCACTAACAGAACGACAGTCACTCTCATTTAAAAACATAAAAACTATTTACTCAGTCTCTAACGTCCAGCTTTAATAAAAATTTATGAGGCACACAAAAGACAATAAAATGGACACACTGCCAAGAAAAAAATTCAACAAACCAGACATATGACCCAGATAAGAGAACTATCAGACACATTTTAAATACCTATTATTAATACTTTAAAGACCCTAAGGTAAAAGGCAGATAATATGCATATCACATAGGCAATTTTAGCAAAGCTGGAACCATAAGAAAGAATCAAACAGAAATGTTAGTAATGAAAAACAGTAATGGAATTGAAGAATGCCTTTATGGGCTCATCAGTATGCTTGGTACAGCTGAGCAAAGACTTACTGTACTTGAATAGTAGGTTCACAGAAATGACTCCGACTGAAAAACCAAGAGGAAAAAAAGTTTAAAACATAGAAAAATCAGAAAAAAACAAGAGTTATAATATCAAATAGTGCATTTGTAATACCAGAAGTAGTTTTACATATGTGTAATTGTAATCCAAGATGGAGAAGAAAGAGAACAGAACCAAATAAAAGTTGAAGAAATAATGGCAAATAATTTTTTTTAATTAATAAGAAAAACATTGAGAAACTAATGAGAAAAAAAAAACGAGAGACACCAAAGCACAGATTGAAGAAGCTCAAAGAAGAAATTACAACCAAATGACAAATTAAGACAAACAAAATCTTGAAGACATCAGGAGGAAAAGATATATTATACACAGCTGACTTCTCATCAGAACTAAATCCAGAAGACAAAGGAGTAGGAAGTCAAACATCAGGATTTAGTATAATCTAGAACTTAAATTGGCCTCAGAACTAGGTTATATTTCACCTACACTGGTTAATGTCACTGCAAATTGTCTTTCCATCACTGAACTATATATATAGTAAGAAAATTAGCAGATGTCTAGCGTGCTGTGATTGAACAGTTATTTTTTTTTAAGGAGGAAAACTATTTCAAAGTGGAGTCGTTTAAACTACTAATTGATATTAGTTTAAACAGTATGTTTGATCCATGGAGGCAGACATATTTTGATCACTGTGTTATTTATTAGTGCCTACATCAGTGATTGAAACATAGTAGTTATCTATGCATATTTGTTGAAAATTTTGTTAAATGAATCCATAATGAGAACACATAACTAAATATAACAAAACCATTTTTCTAAGGCATGCTTTAGTAAAATCTAGAATACACACACATACACACAACCCTTGAACATGTTTTAGGATTTTAGTATTATTGTGCTACAAATATTGATTGAACCTTACTCATAGTTGGGGGACAGAAGAGTGAAAAATAATTCGCTTTTAGATGAAGACCTCCTTCCATGCCTAATATTGTAGGTACCCAATAATCTTCGCTGTTGGTAGACTTATAAACCTGGCTTTCTATTATGTACTTATTTTTTTGATGATTTCTTTGTTCTGGTGTTTCTAATTTGTCCCTAATAAGAGCTGAATGGTTATTTCTCCTAATATATATATATATATATATATATATATATATATATATATATACACACATATATATAAGTGTATTACACACATATATATAAATGTGTCTATTTTGAAGAATTATTTATTAAGAAACATTTTTGTCCCATTTATTGATGCAGTTTCCCAACTCTTAGTGTCCAACTTAAATACTGCTATAGCAGCAGTGACTTCTCTAGAGACCTTCTTCAATCTTAAAGTCAGAATAGTTAATATTACAGCTCTTTTGTTTACATTTATCTCTACTGAAAATAGCAAAATTGATCCCGCGGTATATTCTAATTGCCTAGAATGTGACCACAAATTCTGCATTGCAGTTACCGTCATGGTAAATGCTATTTACCTTATGCAAAATTTATAGAATGATGACAAAACAAAAGCTTCTGAGAGAATAATTGTTTCACCACAAGGTAGTTTATACATCTCAGACTCCATTCCTAAAGTGGAAATCAGCCTTGACTTACCATTGACTCATTTGATGCATACAAGTAATGGCAAGAAAATATACAGTATTAAAGAGACATTGTATTCTTCAAGTCCCGTGTGTGTGTGTCTGTGTGTGTACACACATGTATATGTATGTATATTTTTTCACATAAACTTTCTTCTTTTAACTTTTTTTTTCATTTTTCTTTACACCATCATTGTTGTTGCTTTTACCTCTACAACCTAACACAGATCTGCCCTCTAATCCAATAAGGGGAGAAAGACAACACGGCCAGAGTTTATGAAAACTCAGAAGTCCACAAACTTGGCTGCACATTGGAAACACCTGTGGGGTTTTAAAGAAATATTGATGCCTTGGACACAGCCGCAGGGATTCTAATTAAAATTTCTGGTGCGTAGATGGGATATTAGGATTCTAAAAATATCAACTCCCCAGATGTTCCTAATGTGCAGTAAAGTTTGAAAACCACTGCTCTAGAAAACGTGGTATATATAAGTACCTAATAAGCAAAGCTTATGTATTTTAAAACAAGAAGCAACCATTTTATTAACACTTTATGATTTAAAAATGTGCTGAAGTTATTTTTATCAGGAGTTTAACATGATTTGATGTACCATAGCAATCTTCAAGAAGGGGTATGAATTAAAGTGTAACTTGTTCTTTTTGTGGAGTGTATGTAAGGGAAAATGACCCGCATTAGAAGTCAGAAAACGTGGGTTTGAGTGGGGATTTTACCAGTTCCTAAGTATATTGCTTTGGCTGGGCTGCTTATGAAACTTCCTTATGTATAAAGTACAGGTAGTATTGTACCTTATGGTATTTTGAAAATTCAATGGAGTATGTGAAGGAAATTCTTAATCTTATAAGTACTGCACAGATTTTAGATGCAATTATTCACTGTTATCTCTAGCCTTTTTGTGTACAATGTATGTTTTTGAGATCATTTTACTGACTAACGTATTTACTGTTAACTCATTCATGTATGTTTTCATTAAGTAATCCTTTATTCAAATGCCTGCTATGTGTTTTTCAGACCCTTGCTAGGTATTGTAGATACAGAGTCACACTTGGTTCCTGTCTCAGTTGAATCACTGTCTAATGCAGAAGAGAGATACACACACACACACACACACACACACACATTTGTATTTTTGATGGTGAGAGAAAGCTAAAAGTCCAGGATATGCATCACTAAAATATGAAAATGCCAAATCCATTTTGGAGTCCTTTAAAGCCTAAACCAAATGTATTCAAATGTAAGACATTTTTCTGATGTCTCTTGGGCGGTGACATTTTGGTCCATTGAGTGGAATACACTGTGATTAAAAAAACGTTTTTATTGGGAGGTAGTATAAACTACTAATGGATAAAGGTGTAGGCTCTGAAATCATATTGTCTTGCTTCAAATCTTTGCTCTACTGGAAGTCAGCCACACAACCTCGGGCAGATTTTTTAATTCTGTTTTACTCTCCTCATCTGTAAAATAACAATACCTACCTCTCAGAATTGTGAGAATCAATGAGGTAATACCATTAAATTTCTTTGATGTGTGACACATAGGGAAGGGGCATTAGTCACAATTTATTGTAAAATTGCTCTGATGATATTGCTTAGTCAGGGAGAATATCCTTTCTGCTTTTGTATGTGTCAAAATATTTAAGTGGAACTATATTACTCTTAAGGTAGGTGCGAGCCATTACTGAACTAGAGAAAAAATGATTTAATTAGCAAGATAAAGGAAAAAGTTGGCAAATGTGAAAATACTTTTATTTTAAATCATCATATCAGTATTTTCTTTTTCTGCTTTCTGATGCAAACCTATTCATTATTATTCATAAGACACTCGTATCCTTTATAATACCATGTGGTAATTTTAAAGAGAACATCTGTTTTTGTAGAAAGTGCTGCTATGAAACTTCATCAGTAGAAAAATAGTAAACCTCCTATGAAAAGTTTAGGACTACTGCTAAGGCATGGGATTTATATTGATTTGATTTGACTGTTTATTATGTGTAGGACACAGTTTTAAGCTAAACTGCACATTTCAGATGGATGGGTATTGTAAATTCAGTGGTTATCTTTTTCTTTGATAAAAATCATTATTTTATAGATTTCAGGGCTTCTGAAGGGTCTTATGAAATGTGGCTTCCTCTTCCCTGGCTGAATGTGTTTTTTTGTAAAAATTACTCAAGATAACTTAAATGGGGAGCTCTCTGGACATTTTTTAGACTATGGTATTTTGCTTGTTTTTCCCAATAAGTACACAGTTACTTTTAGGCATTACACTCTTGCTTCTTTTATATATATATATATATATATATATATATTACAAAGGAGTCTCTTGATAGTTTCAAAAAATGGAAAATTTTCATTGCCTTTTTAAAAAAATTTTTTTGGGGTATAATTGATTTGCAATGTGTTAGTTTCAGGTGTACAGCAAAGTGAATCTGTTATACAAATACATATATTCTCATTGCCTTTTAATTGTAATTTTTATCTTAGAAAATGTGCTGTGGTTTTCTTTCTGGGCCAGTATTATGACAAAATTGAACAAAACCAATGTAAACACAGTATTAACTTTACACATGAGAAAAGAAGGATACCATGAATTAATTTACATAAATCATCAAGATGGCCATAAAACCTATTGAAAAGTGAGAAGTTCAGAATTCCTTCAGCCTGGCTTATCCTGTTGAGAGTATATATTTTTAAACTGATGTAAGGATTTATGCAGATACTCCAGAAAATTTCTCTTACAATATAAAGTATAATTTGTATATAGTTACTCCTGATATAGGAAGCTGCTAATGTCTTCCAAAATCATCATGATGTTGGAGATGATCTTTATAATACATATCTAATTCAGATATAGATTTTACTACTTTTTTTCTTTGTTTCTACACTTTTGTTTCTTTGTTTCTTGTTTGCTACACCAACCAAAAATAAAATTGAACTAAGGTATGATTTTTTTCCTCATCACAAGGCTATGTCTAAGACTTAATATTAAATCACCATAATATGTGTACAGCCACAAATCAACTGCTAATTTTATTTTATTTTTCCTGACATTTAGAAATAAAGACAGAGAAAAAGAAAAAAAATTCAGAATAGGTAAAACAGCTTTATCAACAAGAAACATCTAATTCAGTTAAACAGTTTATTGGTGCATTTTCCCCTTGGATTGTAAGCTTCAATAAGCCTTTTAGGGCTAAAGCTTGTGTGTTTTCTTTTGTTCTGTACCTTGAACAGTTCTTTGAACATTTGGGTGCTACTTCTGCTGTTTCCATCAAACTTCATGCCTTATAGTGTTTATAGTTAGTTTTTCTCATGTTTGTCTTTCTGACTAGTTTTTAAATCTCACGACAATAAAATAATATTTCTTTCTTTCCATGGCATTGTATAAACTAGGTGTTTGGTGAATTTATGGAACAGATTCAAACCAAAAACTTTAAACTGCAATGTTTTCTAATTGATTTAAACAAATCACAATGCAAGTGGTATTCTTTACATCTACTACAATTATCAACTCTGTGACTTGATACGGAAGACTTACTGGCAGTATATCATAGCTTTTAAAAGGAGGAGCAAGATAAAGATTTTGATGGGTAAAAAGATTGGAGAAGCAACTCAGGCAGAACTTGGTTCTACTCTGAATATCCATTATGATTTAACTTCTTTGGATCTCTTACCTTGCACAGAAATTGGAAATGATCACATTTGCCCCATTTAATCAGTTTTTTTTTTTCCAGCCACCTTAAAGATAGGTACTGAGTACTATTATGTGCTACTCATTCCTCAAAGTACTGAAGGTTTAACCCCTACCTTCAAATAAGGTTTTTACAGTCAGTGGGGTAGACAAACTAGCAGACTCTTTTATTACAGGGTTACATGTTACAGCATTATAATTTGAGTTTTATTTCTTGGTCACAGCTTAAATGACACATCTTCAGAGAGGAGATCCCTGACCACCTAGTGTAAAGCAGTCTCCCTGACAATATCATAATCATTTTTAAAGTGCACAACACTCTCTATATCTTCCTTCCTTCCTATCATTTGTTTGTCTATCTATATATATCTATCGATCGATCTATCATCTATCTATCTAATCATCCGTTTTGTTTCTCGCAAATGAAATGTCAGTCCTGTGACAGCAGATGCTTTTTTATTCACTTTTTCCCCAGTTTTATCAAAAATAAGTGACATACATCACTGCATAAGTTTAAGTTGTACAGCATAATGATTCGATTTACATATATTGTGAAGTGATTACTATAATACATTCATCTACCATCCACCTTCTCATACAGGTACAATAAAAAGAAAAGAAAGATGAAAAGGGAAAAAAAAACTTCTTATTATGATGAGAAAAATTAGAATTTACTGTCTTAAAACTTTCCTATATATTATACAGCAGCATTAGCTACAGTCGTCATGTTGTACTTTACATTCTAGTACTCACTTATCTTATAATTGGAAATTTGTATCTTTTGACTTCCTGCATTTCTCCTTCCCTCACACTTCACTTCTGGTAACCACAAGCCTAATCTCTTTTTCTCTGAGTTTGGTTTTTATTTTAAGTGAGATCATAACAGTATTAGTCTTTCTCTGTCAGACTTATCTCACTTAGCATAATGCCTTCAAGATCTACCCATGTTGTCACAAATGGTAGAATTTCCTCATTTTTAATGGCTGAATAATATTCCACAAATATTTATACAACAACTTCTTTATCCATTTATCCATTGATGGACACCTAGGCTATTTTCATATCTTACCTATGTCTTGCCTAAATAATGCTGCTATGACCATGGGAGTGCAGATGTTTTGTCCAGTTAGTATTTTTGTTTCCTTTGGATATAATCCCAGAAGTGGAATTGCTGGATTATATGGTAGTTCTATTTTTAATTTTTTGAGGAACTTTCATACTGTGTTCCATAGTGACTCTACCAATTTACAATCCCACCAACAGTGCACAAGTATTCCCTTTCCTCCACATCCATTCTAGTGTTTGTTATCTCTTGTCTTTTTGATGATGGCCATTTTAACAGATATGAGTTGATATTTCATTGTGGTTTTAATTTGCATTTCCCTAGTGACTAGTGATGTAGAGCATCTTTTCATGTACCTGTTGTCCTTTTATATATCTTTTTGGAGAGATGTCTATTCAGGTCCTTTGCCCATTTTTAATTGGGTTATTGTTTATATTGCTGTTGAGTTCCTTATATATTGTGGGTATTAACCCCTTATCAGATATATGGTTTGCAAATATATTTTTCTATTCCGTAGGTTGTCTTTCAGTTTGTTGATCATTTCTTCTGCTGTGCGGAAGCTTTCTAGTTGGATGTAGTCCCACTTGTCTATTTGTTATTTTGTTACTTATGTTTTACACGTCATATCGAAAAACTCATTACCAAGACCGATGTCAAGAAGCTTTATTTTTGGGCTTCCCTGGTGGCGCAGTGGTTGAGAGTCTGCCTGCTGATGCAGGGGACACGGGTTCGTGCCCCGGTCCGGGAGGATCCCACATGCTGCGGAGCCGCTGGGCCCGTGAGCCATGGCTGCTGAGCCTGTGCGTCCAGAGCCTGTGCTCCACAACGGGAGAGGCCACAGCAGTGAGAGGCCCGCAAACCGCAAAAAACAAACAAACAAACAAAACTTTATTTTTATGTTTTCTTCTATGATGTTCATTGTTTTGTGTCTTACATTTAAGTCTTTAATCCACTGCAAGCTAATTTTTGTGAGTGGTGTAAGATATAAGTCAAGTTTCTTTCTTTTACATGTGAATATCCAATTATCCCAGCACCATTTATTGAGGAGCCTGTCTTTCTCCATTGAGTATTCTTGACTTGCTTGTGAAATATTAATTGACTGTATATGCTTGGGTTTATTTCCAGGCTCTCAATTCTGTTCCATTGGTCTATTTGTCTGTTTTTATTCCAGTACCTGTATATTTTTAAGACTACTGCTGTATAGTTTAGTGTGAAATCAGGAAGGTTCTCCTCCTTTGTTCTTGTTTCTTAGGATTTCTTTGGCTCTTTTATGATTCCATATAAATTTTAGGAGTGTTTTTTCTACTTCTGTTAAAAAAAAAAAAAGGAAAAGAAAATGCCATTGGAATCTTAATTGAGATTACATTGAATCTACAGATGACTTTTGTTAATATTGACATTTAAACAATATTAATTCTTCCAATCCATGAACATGGGATACCTTTTCATTCTTCAATTTCTTTCATCAGGGTCTTGTAGTTTTCAGCATAGAGATCTTTCATCTCCTTAGTTTATTTATTCCTAAGTATTTTATTGCTTTTGGTGCTATTGTAAATGAGATTTTGTTTATTTCTTTTTCAGGTAAATATTGTTAGTGTATAGAAACACTACTGATTTTTGTATGTTAATTATTTTATTCTGCAACATTATGGTATTCATTGATTAGATCTGGAATTCATTGATTGGATATGGCAGATTTTTGGCTGAATCTTTAAAATTTTCTATATATAAAATATCACCTGCAAAGAGACAGTTTTATTTCTTCCTTTCCAATTGTGATAACTTTTATTTATTTTTCTGGCCTGATTGCTCTAGCTAAGACATCCACTACTTTGTTGAATAAGAGTGGTGAGAGTGGGCACTTTTGTCTTATTCCTGGTCTTAGAGGAAAAGCTTTCAGCATTTCACCATTAAGTACGATGTTAGCTGTGCGCTTGTCATATATGACCTTTATTCTGTTGAGGTATGTTCATTCTTTCTATGCCTAATTTGTTGAGAGTTTTTATCATGAATGGATATTGAGTTTTGTCAAATGCTTTTCTGCATCTATTGAGGTGATCATATGATACTTTCATTCTATTAATGTGATGTTTCATATTGATAATTGTATAGTGACCTTCTTTTTCTCTTTTTACTATTTTTAGTTTAAAGTGTATTTTGTCTGATATAAGGATAGCTATTCCTGCTTTTTTTGTTTACCATTTGCTTGAAATGTCTTTTCCCATCCTTTCAGTTTCAGTCTGTGTGTGTCTTTAAGACTAATGTAAGTCTCTTGTAGACAGCATTGTTGGATCTTGTTTCTTCATCCATTTAAGCCATTCTGTGTCTTGTGATTACTTTCATTCATTAACATTCAAAGCAATTATTGATAGGTGAAGACTTACTACTGCCCTTTTGTTAAATTTTTCTGGTTTTTTTTTGTACATCCATTGTTCCTTGTTTCTTATCTAACTGTCTCTTTCTGTGTTTTGATGTCTTTTCGTATCAGTATGCTTTGACTCTACCATATTCTGTTGTATAATTACTACAGGATTTTTCCATGGTTACCATTAAGCTTACATAAAATATCTTAAACAAATGAAGCCCTATTTTAAACTGATAAGAACTTTAACTTCATTAGAATTCATAAACTTTACACTTTTACTTCTCCTTCCCTTCACATTTTAGGTATTGCTATTACAATTTATATGTTTTTTATGTAGTGCAGCTAATAACAAATTATTGTAATTATGGTTATTTTTACTACTTAAACGTTTAAGCTAGAGTTTTGACTTATGTACTGCTTTTACCATATTGCAGAATTTAACCATGACTGTGTATTTACCATTACTAATGAGACTTATGCTGCCTTTTTATATTTTTATGATGTTAATTAGCATTCTTTTACTTCCACCCAAAGAATTCCCTTTAGCATTTCTTGTAAAGCAAGTCTGGTGTTAATGAACTCCCTCAGCTTTTGATTGTTTTGGGGATGTCTTTATCTCTCCTTTGTTTCTGAATGACAACTTCACTGGTTATAGAATTCTTGGTTGACATTTATTTTCTTTCAATATTTTGAATATGTCATCTCATTTCCTGGCCTGAAAAGTTTCTGTTGAGAAAACTTCCCCTAGTCTTATGGGGTTTCCCTTGTATGTAACTTTTCTCTTTTCTCCTGCTGCTCTTAAAATTTTTTCTTTGTCTTTGACATTTGCTAATTTAATTATAATGTGTCTTGGTATAGCTCTATTCAGGTTCTACCTATTTGGAATATTTATAGATCTGGATGTCCATTTTTCTCCCTAGGTTTGGCAAGTTTTTAGCCATAGTGCTTTACATATACTTTCTGTCCCTGTCTCTTTCTCTTCTTCTGGAATTCCCATAATGTGATTTGTTTTCCATAGTATTTCATATTCCCATAGGCTTTTATCACTCTTTTTATTCTTTCTTTTGCTCCTCTAACTGGGTAATTTCTAACATCCTATCTCTCAGGTCACTGATGCTTTCTTCTGCTTTGTTGAATCTACTTTTGAAACTCTATTGAATTCTTCAGTGCAGTGACTGTATTTTTCAACTCCATGATTTCTGTTTTTTTTTTTTTTTATGGTTCCTATTTCATGGTTGAACTCATGCATTGTTTTCCTAATTTTGTTTAGTTGTCTGTTTGTGTTTGCTTGTAGTTCACTAAACCTCCTTAAGAGTATTATCCTGAATCCTTTGCCTGACAGTTCATAGATCTCCATTTCTTTAGGGTCAGTTATTGGAGCTTTCTTAGTTTCCTTTGGTGTCATATTTACCTGACTTTTCATGATTCTTGATTTCATATGCTGGTATCTGCACATTTGAGTAATGGAGCTCCTCTTCCAGACTTTACAAGTTTGCTTTGGCTGAGACAATTCTTCATCAGTCAGCTCAATTTGGATTTCCGGGTGTGTATGCTGTAATGTCCTTGGTCAGGTGGGGCCTGCTATTATGGCCTGTTTTGGAGCAAGGCAACTGTTTGAGCTCTGTGGACAGAGAAGGGGAGATGTGGCATTGGCTGAGAAAGTTAGATAGGACTGCTGGCTTTGTTCCCTGCCCAAGTGAGGCTGTAGGATGAGTTCTGGGGTTGCCTGGAATATCTAGTCAGACGTACTAGATGGTCAGGACTGGATACTATATTCAGTAGTAGATGGGACTATGAATTAGCTTCCCTGCTCTGGCAGGACAGTAGACCAGGTCCCAGGGCCTATACAGCTCATTGTTTGGGGACCTGAATCAGGTCCTGAGTGTGCAGTGAATTCCCTGATTAGGCGAGGCCATCAGTTTTACTCTGCAGATGGGAGAAACTACATGATTTTCTCTCTGTTCAAGTGTCACTGTATGTGGGGCTGGTGAATGGGCTTTGTAGCTTCCTGTGTGCTCTGTTTAGGTTGCCTAGTCAGATCCACTGAAAGCTGTATTTAGCAATGAGTTAGGGGTATGGATTAGATTCCCTGCCTGGATGAAGTAAGAGAAGCAGCTCTAGAACCAGTAAAACACTTGTTGTCTTAACTCAAGCTGACCTGCACCCCAAGTTCCTGGCTGAACAGGGCTACTGGCTTTGCTCTGCAAAACTACTGGCTCTGCTTTCCTTTCTCTGTTTGAGCACTGCTGGGTCACACTGCTTTCAGGTGTATTCATCAGCCCTTCTGGCAAATAAATAAGCACAGATAAAGCAAATTCATTCATTGAATGGGTATTTATGTTTACTGTGTTTCAGAGGCATAGTACTTGCTCCTGGGAATACTGTGTGTATCTTAGCTTGCTGGGGAGACAGATGTCAACCAACTATATAGTAACCAACAAATAATTGTAAATACAATGAATGAATAGTCCAGGGTGGCATACAACCATGTAACAAAATATAACCTAATATGAGAGATCAGAAGCCTTTTGAGGAGGTTTCATTTGGGCTAAAACTTGAGTGACTTGAGTTAACCATGCAAAGGTAGTGATACTGTCATACACAAAGGCACTGTGGTGGTGGTAGCCGGGGTCTTTTAAGAAAGCGAAAGAAGTATGGATGAACTCTAGGGAGCACATGGTACAGTAGGAGAGATGTGACCAAGATCTTGAACCCAGAACATGTAGAGCATTTTGCTCCATATTAAAGTTAATATCAAAAAGCAAAATATATATAGAGGAAATAATATAAGCAAAGGAAAAGAGGAAAAAAGTCAATGATACATATAGTCCTGAGCTATAAATGGGTTACTTTGAAAGATCAACGTTTTCAAAATCTCTTCTCCTACTTCTACTGTAAGGATTTAAATGTGTTACACACACACATGCACAGGCACACACACCCATTGCACACAGAAATAAGATATCTATGAAACAGTTGTCAACAGTTATTAGCTAGTTGCTTATATTTAGATGGGTAAATCTTTGAGAAAATAAAAAGCTCTCTGTCCGACTGAAGTAAAGTAAAAACAATAGAGAATGGAAAATTGCAAATACATTTATAAATAAGTCAAACTATTTATTGAATATCTACTTGGCATAGAAGGAGATAAAACAGCTAGTTCTACTTTCAAAAAATCAACTGAGAGTTAAAACTTATATATGTAAAAAGTATCGTAGCAAACACAAGGATGATACATAATTTAAAAGGGAAGAGATGAGTAAGATCTGGGCTTAGTTAAGTATTTTTTTTTTTTAACATCTTTATTGGAGTATAATGGCTTTACAATGGTATGTTAGTTTCAGCTTCACAACAAAATGAATCAGTTATATATATACATATATTCCCATATCTCTTACCGCTTGCGTCTCCCTCCCTCCCACCCTCCCTATCCCACCCCTCCAGGCGGTCACAAAGCACCGAGCTGATCTCCCTGTGCTATGCGGCTGCTTCCCACTAGCTATCTACCTTACGTTTGGTAGTGTATATATGTCCATGCCTCTTTATCGCTTTGTCACCGTTTACCCTTCCCCCTCCCCATAGCCTCAAGTCCATTCTCTAGTAAGTCTGTGTCTTTATTCCTGTTTCACCCCTAGGTTTTTCATGACATTTTTTTTTTTTTAAATTCCATATATATGTGTTAGCATACGGTATTTGTCTCTCTCTTTCTGACTTACTTCACTCTGTATGACAGACTCTAGGTCTATCCACCTCATTACAAATAGCTCAATTTCGTCTCTTTTTATGGCTGAGTAATATTCCATTGTATATATGTGCCACATCTTCTTTATCCATTCATCCGATGATGGACACTTAGGTTGTTTCCATCTCTGGGCTATTGTAAATAGAGCTGCAATGAACATTTTGGTACATGACTCTTTTTGAATTATGGTTTTCTCAGGGTATATGCCCAGTAGTGGGATTGCTGGGTCATATGGTAGTTCTATTTGTAGCTTTTTAAGGAACCTCCATACTGTTCTCCACAGTGGCTGTATCAATTTACATTCCCACCAACAGTGTAAGAGGGTTCCCTTTTCTCCACACCCTCTCCAGCATTTATTGTTTCTAGATTTTTTGATGATGGCCATTCTGACTGGTGTGAGATGATATCTCATTGTAGTTTTGATTTGCATTTCTCTCATGATTAGCGATGTTGAGCATTCTTTCATGTGTTTGTTGGCACTCTGTATATCTTCTTTGGAGAAATGTCTATTTAGGTCTTCTGCCCATTTTTGGATTGGGTTGTTTGTTTTTTTGTTATTAAGCTGCATGAGCTGCTTATAAATTTTGGAGATCAATCCTTTGTCAGTTGCTTCATTTGCAAATATTTTCTCCCATTCTGAGGGTTGTCTTTTGGTCTTCTATTTAAAGCTCTGCAGGGGATCAGATTTGAATTTGATTTTGAAAAAAAGTATATATTAATGAATAAGTGGGGAGAATGGGAAAAATGTTAATAACAAAGGCCAAGGTCCAAGTCAAAGAAGTAAGAGTTAGCTAGATGTGTAAAGTTAACGTAGATAGATTTTTATGAAAAGACTAAGTTCAAGAGTATAAAATCCAAGACCTTAATTGAAAGTTACCTTGATAAAATATTATTATGAAGTAGATCTTGCACTATGAATTACAAAGGGAAAATAATTCAACCTCTAGTTAAAATTCTAGAGAAACTGGCTAAAAAGCTTTCTAAAGCATAATATTATCATTTATGTATGAGTTGAAACTTTGAATTATCTTCAAATATAATATAAATTGATCTCTCTTAAAAATATTGCCTTCAAAGTAATTTTCCTATTTTTGAGATAAACACCTTTCTTGTTTCATGGAATTGCTTCTTAACATACTAAATTTTTATTTTCAAAAATATTGAGCCTAAGTAACAATTTTTGCTAAAACATGTACAAATACTTCTTCAAAATAGCAAAATATTGCTTTAAATAGCAATCCTTTAAAATAGCAAATATCCTTTAATATAAATATAAAAATCCTTTAAAATAGCAGTATCCTTTAAAATAGCAAAATATTGCTTTTCTTTTTGTTAAATTGGTTAAAGCTAGTTATTTACTGATGTATTGGATACTTTTGCTATGGATTTACTTTGTATCAATTTTATATCTCATGTAATGGTAAGGTATTTTCTTCTAGGATTTCTGTGGAATATTTCACAAGATATCATGTCACATGTAGTAACATTGTTTTTGTTTAAAATATTATTAGAGTATCATTAATATACTCCTACACATTTTAATATAAAAAAATACCAAGACTTACCATTTTCTTAAAACTCTGAAGTTAAGTAATGCTTTAGGTTTTTAAACATCAGAATTACTCTTACATCTATAAAAGTTGTTTGTGGATTATCTGTTTTTATAATGCTTCCAACTAATATGCTACTATACATATATTAGATGATTAATCCTTGGTGTTTTTTTTTTTTTTTTGCGGTACGCGGGCCTCTCACTGTCGTGGCCTCTCCCGCTGCGGAGCACAGGCTCCGGACGCGCAGGCTCAGCGGCCATGGCTCACGGGCCCAGCCGCTCCGCGGCATGTGGGATCTTCTCGGACCGGGGCACAAACCTGTGTCCCCTGCATCGGCGGGCGGACTCTCAACCACTGCGCCACCAGGGAAGCCCTAATCCTTGTTTTGTCAGTCAGTTATTATGCATTTATTTGGAATCTTCTGTGGAATAATTACTCTGATATATTCTGGGAATATATAAATGAAAAAAAAAAACCTGCATGATCCAAACCTTCAAATGGCTCACAGGCTACTTGCTGGGATAATGTACAAGGAATATGTTATAAGATTATCAGTGTAAAAACAGAGTTTGTTCAAAATATAATTTTGGAGAAGATGTGACCAAGTCTGCCTGGTGAAGTCAGGGAAGACTTCATCAAATAGGTGCAATTGAAATGCTTTAACACATGTATAAGAATTTATGTGAAGGATAACAGAAGAAAAGGCATTTTAGATCGAATCTCCCAGTGTAATAACTTGGAGACACTCGCCATCAGTCATGTGCCAGGATGATATTGCTGGCTTGAGGATGTCACAGTGGTAGAAGTTGACAACTACTCCAGGTGCTAGATCAAGATTGGCCTTGGTTCCCCTGCTTAGAGCTATAGTTTGGTGCATTAAAAAAGGATGGAGTGACAAAGAAGAGAGTTAGGATGCTAACACACTGGGCTAGGTGGGGGATGATGAATAACATGGTGAAGAACACAAAGAGGCAGTACTAGATGTGAGAGGCTTTTAAGGAGTCAGTTCAGTAGTATTTAATGAATGACTGGATGTGGGGGAGGGTAAAGGGGAGAGATAGTGAAGGTCGATTCTTGGGTCTGTCTTGGCTGAGTATGTAAAGGGAACCCTGGGACAAGAGCAGCTATTTTTGCAGGAGATAATGAATTAACTGTTCTGTTTAACCCGAGGTAATTGTGGGAGATACAGGGTGAGATATCCAGAGGGTAGCTGGATTGTTATGTTCAGCTCTGGTATTGTCCATTTGGAAGGCATCAAGTGGAAATGGACTGGCTATTAGCTGGGCTTCAGAAGATGAGGTGTCTATGGTCAGTACAGGGGAAAAGAGAAGACATTCTGGGCTGACTGGTGACATGATCTTAGAATAATGAGGAGACAGGCATTACTAAACTGAGTGTGTTTGGAGTAATGAGTAATAAGGATGGATCGTGGACCTACAGGGCGAGGCCAAATTATGCAGAGAAGCAATAGAATGATTGAGTCCTTTTTAATTGAAGAGACTTTTAGAAAAGGGGAATGAAATCACATGATGAAAGAGCTGTTTAAGGGTAAGTAATCAAGTTGAGGTTGAAGGAGGAGAGCTTATTACAGTCAAACCCATGTGAGTTTAGGTTCTGGTGGTTAGAAGAGATAGAGGAACATTACAGACATGATACAGGAAACTAAGAAAAATAATGAAATGGAAATTTATATTAAAATGACACAAGATTGATAATTATATTAGTGATTTGCTTATACTTAACAAATGTTCTTTGTTGTTATCATGCTTCTTCTTATCTTGCTCCAATTAGCCATTTTTCTAAGAAAACATTATGATGCTTGCTTCAGTCATCTCTCCATTTGGTTTTTCCTTCTGTTCTGCTTGACTCTCACTCATCTTTTCCTCTTTGTTTTTGCTGTCCTGCTGAGTAGGCAGACAGCTCTGGAGGGAGGTTGTGTTGCTTCAAGAGTATGGGGAAGAAAAACATGTCCTGCAGTTATGATCTGCTTTCTTGGCAGGCACAGACAAGCAGGCTTTAAATTCTAGTGAAAACAACTCCCTTAGTTTCAAGGCAGCAGTTCTGAGGTCCTGTGAGTTTAGGGAAATAATAATAATTTTTAAAAAAAGCAAGAACAAACAAACAAAAAAGAAACCTAGCTGAAAGCAGAGGGACTCCAGATTGCATTTATCTCTTCCTCACTGACACAAAGATCCAATACACTTTGACTGTCAGTGCATTTTTGCCATTAAGGTCTTTCATTTATTAATTTATTTTTCTGTCTAATAAATGTGGGGAAAACATTACAGGGCTATTGATGAGACCATGATTGCCATTTGTAGACACAAATTTCAACATGGGTCTGGAAAAATCTTGATCATCTCCCTTTAGGTTTAGTGCCTGTGGTGCCACCTTGGAATGACACTGTGCTATTTATTCTCATAACTGTTTTATAGATTTTTCCTAATATCTGACAAACTGTTCTTTTAAACCTCCATGAAAGAGTTGTGGGCAGATCATCAAAAAATCTAGAAACAATACATGCTGGAGAGGGTGTGGAGAAAAGGGAACTGTCTTGTACTGTTGGTGGGAATGTAAATTGATACAGCCACTGTAGAGAACAGTATGGAGGTTCCTTAAAAAGCTACAAATAGAACTACCATACGACCCAGCAATCCCACTACTGGGCATATACCCTGAGAAAACCATAATTCAAAAAGAGTCATATACCACAATGTTCATTGCAGCTCTATTTACAATAGCCCGGAGATGGAAACAACCTGAGTGTCCATCATCGGATGAATGGATAAAGAAGATGTAGCACATATATACAATGGAGTATTACTCAGCCGTAAAAAGAAACGAAATTGAGCTATTTGTAATGAGGTGGATAGACCTAGAGTGAAGTAAGTCAGAAAGAGAGAGACAAATACCGTATGCTAACACATATATATGGAATTTAAGAAAAAAAAAATGTCATGAAGAACCTAGGGGTGAAACAGGAATAAAGACACAGACTTACTAGAGAATGGACTTGAGGTTATGGGGAGGGGGAAGGGTAAGCTGTGACAAAGCGAGAGAGAGGCATGGACATATATACACTACCAAACGTAAGGTAGATAGCTAGTGGGAAGCAGCCGCATAGCACAGGGAGATCAGCTCGGTGCTTTGTGACTGCCTGGAGGGGTGGGATAGGGAGGGGCGGAGGGAGGGAGACGCAAGTGGGAAGAGATATGGGAACATATGTATATATATAACTGATTCATTTTATTGTGAAGCTGAAACTAACATACCATTGTAAAGCAATTATACTCCAATAAAGATGTTAAAATGAAAAAAAAAAATTGTGGGCAGGTGAAACCCCATGTGTTCTGAGAAATTGTCCTTGGTAGTTTGGCAGAATTATGTACCCCCAAATCTAATGTTGAGGTCCCAACCCCCAGTACCTTTAGAATGTACCATATTTGGAAATAAGGTCTTTAAGTAAAAATGAGGCTGTTAGGGTGGGGCCCTAATCCAATGTGACTGGTATCCTTATAAGAAGAGGAAGTGAAACAAGTGTTGTGCACACAGAGGAAAGGCTATGTGAAGACACAGCCATCTGCAAAGTAAGGAGAGAAGCCTCAGGAGAAACCAAACCTGCCAACACCTTGATCTTGGACTTCTAGCCTCTAGAACTGTGAGAAATAAATTTGTTGTTTAAGCCACCAAGTCTATGGTATTTTGTTCTTGTTCTGGCAATCCTAGAAAACGAGTACACTGTATTTTCCAGTTAGTAAGTTTGTAGTTTTCCTGAGAGAACTTTAGGTAGCCTATAACTTATCTCTGCTGTACTGAAAATATGAGACCTCCTGATGATTTGATGAGGCTTTCTCTTATCCTAACTTGCTTTTACACTTGTAGTATTATACCAGAGCTAAGTGTTTTCTGTTTTCATTTTCTTGTTAGTGTGATGTGTTTCACTTAGTTGCGTCTTTCATTCTTCTAGACGTTGTGAGTACATTTGCTAAAGCTGAAATGAGAATTTCAGTAAATGAATAAATAATGATTTAGTGACATCTGCAGTGTCTTAAACTTTTATTGATCTTCAAGAATGGGATTTTCTAGTAGAGAATAATACATCAGGGTTTCTATAGATTTTATTAAATATGATGCATTTTCATAAACCTATGTCAGAAAGCATGTTCTCTAATCAACACGAAGACTATACAGTTGACCCTAGAACAACGTGGGGGATGGTCTGTGCAGTCAAAACTCTGAGTATAACTTCACAGTGGGTCCTCTGTATCCACAGTTCTGCGTCTGCAGATTCAACCAACTGCAGGTGGTAGTACTCTAGTATATGTTTAGGGAAAAAAATCCACGTACAAGTGGACCTGTGCAATTCAAACCTGTGTTGTTCAAGAGTCAACTGTATAGTGATGTAGTTGAGAGTATATGATCTAGAGTTAGCAGGCTGTGGTTGAAATCTTGGCTCAGCTTTCTTGGAAGATGGGTAACACTGAGCAAGATAATTAAGTTAAAGTCTCATTTTTGTCATCCATAGAAGAAGGTTGATAATCATGGTGCCAAACACATAGGACGGTGGTTAACACTGATAAGAGAATTAATAAAACAACACTGGCTCATGATAAATACTCCCTACGTCTAAGCTATTATTATTATTTTCCTGAATCCTATTGCTTGCTGGTCTGAAAAATCATTTTGTATTAATATTCCTATTAGAACCTTATTGTGATATTAATTTAAGGCAGGGTTTCTCCCCCTTGGTTCTGTTGACATTTTGGACTCAGTAATTCTTTATTGTGAGGGCTATCCTGTGCATGCAGAATGTTTAGTAGCATCCATGATCTCTATGTATCAGATTCCATTAGCCAATGCCAATGGCCCCTAGTTATGACAACTAAAAGCACCTGCTTGACATTGCCAAATGTTCCCTGGGGGACAAAATTGTCTCCAGTTGAGAATCACTGGAAAATATTTGATTGACAAATAAAAACCTGATTTGGAAAATATTACAGCTATTGCCTGCTGCTTAAGTAAGCTAACCTGATGCTTGATTTATTTTAAGTGTTACTATTGGGATTTTGTAAGACAGTTTTTCTTTTAAAATACAGTTAAACTAGGTCAGCTGAAATGTAACACATAATTTCTTTTATTGTGGCATAAGGCCAAAATGTCTTGGTATGTATTTTTTTTTTAAATAATAATGTATAGTAATGAAAAAATATAATTGACTTAAAAATTGATCAGATTCATTGTCATAAAGATCTCTATTTGGATAAAACAAGTTATACCCACATCTTATCAGAGTAAACCCAAATATTATCAGCAATGGAAGTAACTACTGTCTGATGTTTCTTACGTACTGTAGAAAACTTTGACTAAAGTAGTATTGGGTGTAGGAGAGAGAAATTTAAATATTCATCAAAGTGTGCTGCTGTATTTATGGTCAAAGGTGTAGAAAGATGAAGTATGTGGGGAATTTTAGAAAGTACTATAGATGTATATTTTGTTAGAGAAATAAAATACATGATGGTTATATGGATATGAATAATTCCATCCTGCTACATTACAGTATTAATGTGGTGTTCTTGTGTTTTAAACAATAGAACCAATAAAACAATAGAAAGTTTTTTTAAAAAGTCCAATGTATTTATGTAAATCCCAAAGTATAATATATCAAATCTTATCTCTGACATTTCTTTGGGATCAGTCAAAATGATTAGCACCTGTCAATTACCATCCATTACTCCTTTGCTCCTTGGAAGTTGGTGTGTATCATTACCAATATACTGGTCCATGGAATAGTAATATATGTGTGTGTGTGTGTGTGTGTGTGTGTGTGTGTATATATATATGTATATGTATACATATTTCTTTAATACATGTATCATACAGTCTTTGTCATTCTCAGAATTTTAAACTTCTTTTGTTTTCATTTTCTTGGATACATTTTCTCTTGGACCAATTGCAGAAAGTCTTTCCAAAAGAATATAGCTCTATCTAAACATATCTTCCTTCCTCAGTTATTTTAAATGTTTATTATTGGTTTGGGTTTTTTCTCAATGTTATTCTAATTGTGCCATCAAAAATTTAGATGCAGAATTTTTTCAGTCCTACTTCCTTTCTCCTTTCTTCTTTACATCTTATAGAGTCAACATTGAAATCAATAATAGAAAGAGAAACAAGGGATTTTAAATGTAATGGTAATTAACATTTGTATAATTTCCCATACATGACTTTTTAAAGACTTTCATAACAGTACGGTGATGCAGATGTAATTGCTTGTGATGGGAAAACTTGAGCCTGTGGGTTGAACAGGGCTTGGTAGGTGGAGCAGTAAGAGGCAGAATTGGTATTTGATCCTCGTTTCTCCAACTCCATAGCTGGTGCTCTTTTGTTACACCACAGTGTCTGCTGGATAAACTTCTCTCACATTTGTTGCTGAGAAAATGAACTTGGATTCCTTATCGTAATGTGTAATTCCTTTTGGTGGAGTCTTTGAAAGACCCATAAAGAGAGCCACAAGGTTTTGGAGGACGATGAAGTACTGCTCCCCCCAACTTTTCTTCATTTTACAAAGCCTTGAGAATCTCTCCTTCTGATGCTGAAAAACACAGCAGCCAGTTTAGAAGGGAAATAATATTGAAATATAAATATGCATTTTAACAGTTAAATATCAGATATGGTGGAGTGCTCAAAGAGGGAATATGCGAATAGATTGCTGCTTTATTTTCAAGGCTTAATATTAGGAGATATACATGTAAATATATATATTACATATATACATACTATATATGACATTTATACTATATATACACTATACTATCATACCATATGGTATTTATATGTATATATGATATATGTTATGTATATATATTATGTATACTATATATGATATTAGAGAGATATATAGTTTATATAGTATATATATAGTAGAGAGAAAAGTGAGTTGTTTTACTTCATGGGATCCAGCATAGTGAAATATTGTAATGCTTAATATTTTTGTTATCACATTTTTCTACATACTCATCATCTTCAAAATCAATTAATCATCATTTCAGAAATACTGTGTCTTTATATTGTACTATACTGGAAAAGCCCTGAATACATCATTGAAAAGTTTAAAAGAAATCACATGTCATTTGTTTCAATAACCAAAGCTGAGTATTTTCTGTTTTTTAGCACAGACACACTATTTGACCCCCACTGTGAGGACATAGGACATTATAAACTCCAGAATAGAATTTCTCTTGGAAACTTTGGGAGCATTGTGTCAGACTGAGGGGTGGTACTCAGATAAGAGCCACAGTAGTTCTCACTCTCAGTAACAATATCTGTCTGATCATCTCATGAATTGGGCATTGTCTGAGTGGAAATCAGAAGATAATGCCAAGGAGACATCAACTGTGCAGAATGTTCTTAGAGTAAAACTTGTTAAATTTCACTCCTGTTTAAATCTCAATTACTGAAAGAAGCAGGTGGTGAAAAATTATCTCCTTCCTTGAAGTTAAGCCTTTAACAATTAAATATTAATCGGGGTTTGAATCTAGTTAAAGAATCTATTTAATTTAGCTTTTCTCCTCTAAATAGAGTGTACATACTCATTGGTACAAGTATTATTAGGTGGATGGAAGTCATTAAGGTGTTTAGATACAAGTTACTTTTCTTTCTAGATTAACATATTATAAATTCCACTCCACTATATGAACTTTATGCTCTATATGTAAACCTGCTTTATTTTCAAGGTTTAACAATATTAGGAGATATACATGTAAATATATATATTACATATATACATACTATATATGATATTTATACTATATATATACTATACTAGCATATATGATATTTATGATATGTATATATGATATATATTATGTATACTATATAGGATATATAGAGAGATATATAGTTTATATACTATATATATATGGTACTCAGATAAGAGCCAGCAGTAGTTCTCACTCTCAGTGACAATATCTGTCTGATCATCTCATGAATTGGGCATTGTCTGAGTGGAAATCAGAAGATAATGCCAGGAGACATCAAATTGCAGAATATTGCACATTATAATGTGATTCTCCTATTTAGCAAAAATTCAGTGTACTGTCCCATCCAAACTCTAAATGTTCAAAAGTCTATTTAATGATTTTCATTTATAAAACACTATATATTTCTCATTGTTCACACTTTTTAGCAAAATCAAAGTTAGGATGCAAAAGAAAATAGTTTGAATATTTTTACTTGTTTTTCTGGTTATACTAATATTCCTCTACCATCCTACCTCCCAAAACCAGCCTGACTGCTTGAAAATCTTCATTAAGAGCCATTGCTTTTTTTTTTTTTTTTGCCCCAGCTTACCCTTCCCGCTCCCCGTGTCCTGAAGTCCATTCTCTATGTCTGCATCTTTATTTTTAAATTTTATTTTATTTCTTTTGCATTTAAGAAAGCTGTTTAATTTTGTTAAATCTAGTATTTACCAATTTTTTTAAACATCTTTATTGGAGTATAATTGCTTTACAATGGTGTGTTAGTTTCTGCTGTATAACGAAGTGAATCAGCTATATATATACATATATCCCCATATCCCCTCCCTCTTGTGTCTCCCTACCACCCCCCATCCCACCCCTCTAGGTGGTCACAAAGCACCAGGCTGATCTCCCTGTGCTATGCAAGAGCCATTGCTTCTTGAATAAAGTCCAAACTCCTGAGCCTCTAGACTTTGCCTTCATGAGGGCAGGCACCTTGTGTGTCTTGTTTATGGCTAATATTGTCAGTGCCTGCTGTTGTGCCTGTCTTTTGGTAGGCACTCAGGAAATATTTGTCGTAGGAAGAATAAATGTCATAGCAAGGCATGCATTATCTGACCTCAGTCTACTTTCCCAAGGTTATCTCCCATAACTTATCTCCACATATTCTGTTTTAACCCAGTGAGCTTATTCTTTCTGTTCCCTGCACATACCTCCACTTTCTCCATGCATTTTAAGTGCTTTTTCTCCTTAACATGGCGTGTCATCATATCTGCTTCTCGTTCTAAGAACCACCAGCTCAAGTGTAGTCTGTTCCTATGGTTTCTCTAATCTTCCCATTTAGATTTTTTTCTTTTTGTCTTCCTAAAACTACCTCAGCATTTTGTTTGCATTTCTTTTACTAAATATTTTTCTCTTTTCTTTCAAATCACGGTTACTGGATATATCTTTTATCGCCTCCTTGAGGTGCCTGAGTCTAAGAGGTTGGAGTGTGTCTTAACTCCTCTTGCTTCAGTGGTACCCAGCATAGACCCTTCAGTGTGCTGATGCTCAATGATTGTTGAATGAATGGACACATGGCTTCCTTGTCCACACTTCACTACAGAATTGATTATCTTTTAGTTTGTCATGTTTTTCCTGGATATCTTAAAAACTTCCCACAGTTCATGTGATTCATTAGGAATTCAACAGAATTTGGCTCTTACAGTTATCTGAAGAATAACTTTTGATGTGAGATACATAACAGGATTGAACATTGAACTGGGTGGAAGAATCTTGACTTCTATGATTGCCTTCTCTACAAACTGGTTGAATAAACTGGTATCAGAAAGAATGATTCAAAATAACTAACATCACATGAAAAAACACCTCATATGGTGTATGGTAATAATAGGTGCTCAGTAAATGCCCCCTCCCCCCTTTTTTTCATTTTCTATTATTCTTTCCCTTCACTTTCCTATTCTCCTTTCCTTTCCTTTTCTGGCATCCCATTTAAAAATAGTAATTTTCTTAAATAAATTTTAATCCTTTTAAACTTTAACTCTTTGAAAACTTCTATGACCTGGATTTTATATCAATTCATCTTTTTTTCTTTTAGAGCCTTAAAATTTGTCCAGTTTTTGCACATGGGAAATCCATTTGTTTTAAGTTGACTATATAAAGCAGAAGACTAGTGAACCAGTACTGCCTTAAGCTCCTAGGATGAAGTATATGAATACAACTATTTTAAGAACCATTATTGGTTGGCAATACCTAGATATGCTTCTGGCATCTACTTCCTAAGTCTCCTTCAGAATGAATTGCTTAAATAGAGAGGCCAGATGTAGACTCACACATGTATGGTCAATTGATTTTCAAAAAAGGTGAAAAGGCAATTTAAAAAATTACATTAGAACAATTGAACATCCATATGCTGACTAAATGAACATTGATCCTTATTTTGTACCATATATAAAAAATAACTAAAAATGGGTCATAGGCCTATATCTAAAACCTAAAACTATAAAACTTTCAGAAGAAAATGTTGTAGAAAGTTTTTGTGACCTTATGTCAGGCAAAAAGATTTTCTAAATAAAGCATAGCCCATAAAATGAAAATACTGATAAATTGACCTTCATCAAAATAAAAAAATCTGCTGTTCAAAGACACTGTTGAGAAAATGAAAATACAATCAACCTACTTGTAAGTTATCATATACCTGATAAGGTTCTTTTATCCAGATTATAAAAGAGTTCTCAAAACTCAATAATAAAAAAAATCCAAACAACCCAATTATTAAAAGGTCAAATATTTGAATAGATATTCATCAAAAAGGTATATACCAAGTAAGCACATGAAAACATGCTCAGCATCTTTAGTCTTTAGGGGAATGCAAATTAAAACCACACTGTGATACCATCTTATGCCTATTGAAATAGTTAGCAACAACAAAATTGATAATACCATGGAGAGCAAATTGGACTTTTAAATCCATACATTGCTATTGGCAATGCAATATAGTATGATCACTTAGGAAGACCGTTTGGCTGTTTCTTATGAGGTAAAGTCACAGTTACTGTGCAACCCACCAATTCCATTGCTAGGGATTTACCCAAGGGAAGTGAAAACTTAGGTTTACCCAAACACCTGTATACAAATACTTAGAGCAACTCTGTTCCTAATCACTTGCAGACACAACAAGTGTCCTTCAACTAGTGACTGGATAAACAAACTGGTACATCCATTTAATGCTATACTTCTCGGCAATCGAACTAGCTACTGATAAATGCAACAACTTGAATAAATTTCACATTCATTACGCTAAGTGGAAAACTGGACTCAAGAGGCTATAAACTGTATGATTCTTTTTATATGACATTCTGGAAAAAAGATGATTATAGAGACAGAAAACGGATCTATAGTTGCCAAGGGAAGGGAACAAAGGGTGAAATTTTCTACAGAAGGGCACAAGAGAGTCTTGAGGGGATGGTACTGTTTTATGTCTTGATTGTGATAGTAGTTACACAACTGTGTGTGTTTTCCAAAACTGATAGAACTATACGCCAAAAAGGGTGAATTTGGGAGTGGTGGAACTACTATTTTATAACTCAGTTTTGGTGGTGATTACATGGCTGTAACTCTTAGAACTGTACATAAAAAAAGAGGTAGGTTTTTCTGAAGCTAAATTATGCTTTAATTTAAAAAATTATTTCATAATCATTCAGAGAAAGTTCACTTCTGGTTACCCTGGAACCAAAATTACATAAGTCAGTGCTAAGTAAACTCTGGTTTAAATAGAAGATTGGAGGGTAAGGACCGGTGTTGCCACAGCTGATGTGATTTCTGGGTCCTATTATGGGTATTTCTACCTCTACTAAGATATCTGGGAGGTTAAGAGTTACTGGGTGTGGGGTCGGTGTTTCTGGTTTGATGCAAAGAGTGAGTAGGCAAAGGAATTCTGGCTGGAGGACCCTGCAGGAGTTACATTCTCCTTGGCCAATTAAAATGACACTCATAAATTTTGTGGGTTCCTTAGTGAAGAAACAGAGTCAAGTCTTGCGTGGCTTCTTTCTTTATACTCATGGATTCAGGAAGAGAAATATTGTTCTTTCCTATCCTCAGAGACAAGTACATGTGAATAAATATGAAGAAGAAAGAAAAAGTATGTTTTTTAAGAGAAAAGATCTCTTATATCATCATATAGCTTCATAGGATGACTCACTCAATGATGGTGCTTAATTCAAATTGTTTTTATTTGAAACCTAGAGAATTTAGTTATTGTGAAAAACATTTAAAGTGCCTTTATAATTAAAGAAAATTGAGGCATGGCAAAAAGCCTAAATAATTTGCCTGTAGTTGCATAGCTAGTTAGTTGCCAGGTCAGCCCATTAACATAGGATGCTTCATGAGTAAAAGCTCAGCCTTATGGGTTTACCCACATCAGGTTTATATTCTTCTCACCTCCCCCAACTACAGGACTTAAATCCTTGGACAAATTACTTAACTTTTTGCACCACAGTTTTTCAAAGTAATTGTAATGATAGCGCTTATCCCATAGGATCATTGTGAAATAATACATGTAAATAACAGTGTTTGACACATAATAAGTGTTCAATAAACTTAGCTTGTTTTTATTTAAAACAAGTTCTCTTTCTATAGGGCTATCTTGCCTCCCTGCCTGAGACAAGTATCATTTCTAACATTGAGTTCTTTTTGTGTTAAGGTATTTAGATCCTGTGTCAAACAGTAGAGTGAATGTTTTTAGATATTAGAGTATTCGTAAAGGAGTTTAGATAATTTGCAGTTTTGTGACTTAGATTTTAAAGAAATAGGGTTTAAAGAAACTTGTAGTTTGAATTTGGGCTAACAATGGATGAAAGGCCAGTGTTGAGAGTCACTTTTGAGGTAAATGCTCTTTTTTGGTTTCTTTTTCTGACTTTTCTTTTCTTATAAAATCAAAGAGTATATCTGTTCTACTATGTTTTGGGTGATGATAAACATTTAACAGAATGGGTAGCTTTTCCTATTAGATTTTCCTATTAGTGTACCTACAGGTAAAACACTGGGTTCTTGACACTTCTCTTTCTCATTATACCACCTTCTTGCATGAGGAATTGATTATTTCCATTCACAGTAGTTTTCTTCTCTGCTTTTACTCTCTTCATATGAATACAATGCATTGTTTTTGCATGAAACTTTTCTTTTACATTCACTTTTAATATTTTATCATTTGAATCTCTATTATACTGATGGGAAGTTTTTATGTATGATTGTTTCCTTTTTATAGTGCAGGTTCAGTGTCTATAAATGTAATATATATATATATATATATATATATATAAGTTTCAGGTGTACAGCATAGCATTATAATTTGGCATCTGTATACACTACAAAGTGATCAGCACAAATCTAGTTACTATCCATCACCATACAGCTGACCTCCTTCCCCATTTCACCCACTGTCCAACCCCCTTCCCCTTTGGAAACCACAAATCTATTCTCTGTATCTATGAGTTTGTTTGTTTTTTTTTTCTTTTTTAGATTCCACATATGAATGAAATCATATGGTACTTGTCTTTCTCTGTCTGATGTATTTGACTTAGTGTTACATCTTCAGGGTCTGTCCAGTTTGTTGCAAGTGGCAGGATGTCATTCTCTTTTTTTAATGGCTGAGTAGCGTATATATAAATATACCACACCTTCTTTATCCATTCATCTTTCCATGGACACTTAGGTTGCTTCCATATCTTGATTATTATAAATAATGCTGCAATGAATATTGAACATAGAGGTGCATATATATTTCTGAACTAGTGTTTTCATGTTCTTTATATAAATACGGAGAAGTAGCATAGCTGGATCATATAGTATTTCTAGTCCTAGTTATTTGAAGAATCTCCATACTGTTTTCAATAGTGGCTGCACCATTTTACAGCCCCCATCAACCATGCATGAGGGTTTTCTTTTCTCCACATCCTCTAATATTTGTTATTTCTTATCTTTTTGATAATAGCCATTCTAACATTTGTGAGGTGATATCTAATTGTGGTTTGATTTGCATTTCCTTAATAAGTAGTGATGTTAAATCTTTTCATATGCCTTTTGGCCATCTGTATGTCTTCTTGGGAAAAATGCATATTCAGATCCTCTGACCATTTTTTAATTGTTCATTTGTTGTTGTTGTTGAATTCTATGGGTTCTTCGATATTTTTGTTATTAACCCTTATCTGATATGAATTGCCAATATCTTCTCCCATTCAGTAGGTTGCCTTTTCATTTTGATGTTAATTTCCTTCTCTGTGCAGAAGCTTTTTGCTTTGATGTAATCCCATTTGTTTATTTTTGCTTTTTTTTCCCCTTGCCTTTGGATTCAGATCCACAAAATCATTGCTAAGTCTAATGTCAATAAAGTTACTGTCTGTGTTTTCTTCTAGGAATTTTATGGTTTCAGGTTTTACATTCAAGTCTTTAATCCATTTTGAGTTAATTTTTGTGTATGGTATAAGATAGTGGCCTAGTTTTATTCTTTTGTATATGGCTGTTCAGTTTTCTCAGCACTGTTTATTGAAGAGACTATCCTTTCTCCATTGTATATTCTTTGCTCCTTTGTTGTAAATTTATTGTCCATATATGTGTGGGTTTATTTCTGAGCTCTTAGTTCTGTTCCATTGATTCGTGTGTCTGTTTTTGTGCCAGTACCATACTGTTTTGATTATGGTAGCTTTGTAGTATAGTTTGAAATTATGGAGCGTGATACATTCAGCTTTGTTCTTTTCTCAAGATTGTTTCGACTATTCAACATCTTTTTCTTGGTTTTCTTTTTGGTGCCCCCCCCTACTGTGAATGTTTTCCATGCTACTTTTTTCTTATTTTTTTTTTCCAGAATGCTTTCTGAACAATTGTGCTGTGAATTTCAAATAATATACTTCTATTTTCATGCTCTGAAGCAACATTCTCTGTCTCTGCTATTATCCACATGAGGAACAAAGATGGAAAAGTGATAAAAGAAACATAAACTCAACTATCAAAGTTGCTGCCAGTTGATTACTTATTCTAGTATTTAAGAGATTTATTCATGAAATATTTTGCATATCACTTAAAAACCCATGATAAATAGGGAAAAAATTCTTTATTCATTAAAAAAAATTAAGGTATAAATCATGTGTGCAAGCATATGTACAATTCCTCGAAATTATATTTGTGCAAATATTCACAAGAATAATTTCCCCATTCTTTATTGACTCCCTTCTTGGCCTTATTCTTCCATTTATAACATCCCTAAGTGCCTTATTTCCATTTATAACATCCCTTGAGGAATGTATGCTGGTAGCCAACAGAGCAACTTCTGTGTAGCAGGAAAAAAGCAATCAGGCTGATCAAGTTGGCAATAAAAATATTGGTAGAAGTTTCTTTACAGGAAGCTTTATGAAGTGAAAACTGTATCTATAATAAAATATCTAAGCAATTAGAAATTATGAGAATACCTTAAAATGGTCTTTAAATGCTCTGTATAATTTCAGTGGGCTGTATGACATGTTCAGTGCCTAATTATATTACTAAAATGTGATGTGGGACAAATTTTGTTAAAAGTAAAAGAATTCCTATTGTGACTCTTTGCATATGTATGCCAAATTACTCTCCTCAGGCAAAGTTAAGTGGAGGTTTGATCAAGGATCTAGACTTTCTGGGTCACTAAATCCCACATAAGTATTTCTCTACTCATATGATTTACCTTATAAGTAGGGATTTTTGCCATACAATATTTTACTTTGCTACTTATGTAGATACAGCTATCACTCTGAAGCAGCAATTCTCCCTATGAGAAGGCAAGATATTATCTTTGATAGGTTTATCCACAGCAGGAATCCTTCTTCTTGAGCCACATTTTCTAGCCTGTAACCTGTAGATCTTCTTTTTTTCTTTTTGTTTAAACCAGTATTGTTCAGGAAATACAGACTGAAGTAAATACAATGCCTTTTTTATGGGACTGTGATCAGTCCATTAGTCATCTAGTATTTATTATCTGACCACAGCATTCACAGCAATTCAAACATATCCCTTCCTCTGCAACCTGTACAGAGTTTTAGAAACAAAACAAATGTATAATCATTAAAACAGGGATAAGCACATAATTACAAGATTGCATTGAGTTTCAGCTATAAGAATGGGAGTGACTATTTAGTGGAAGTATCCTAGGTACAATTTTAGGGAAGAAAGCTCTATGGATAGGAGGAAGGATGCTGTTCTATGGAATTAAAACAGTCTGAGTAGAGTAGAGGAGGTTCACTTTTAAAAATAAGCACCTGGGCTTCCCTGGTGGCGCAGTGGTTGGGAGTCCGCCTGCTGATGCAGGGGACACAGGTTCGTGCCCCGGTCTGGGAGGATCCCACATGTCGCGGAGCGGCTAGGCCCGTGAGCCATGGCCGCTGAGCCTGCGCGTCCGGAGCCTGTGCTCCGCAGCTGGAGAGGCCACGACAGTGAGAGGCCCGTGTACCGCGAAAAAAAAAAATAATAAATAAGCAGCTAACTACAAAGACAGCACAAAGGCAAGTTAGTGTCTATATTCATAAACATATGCTTGTTAAATTTCCAGTTTCAGACTCATTCTCATTAAGAATATTACATTTCAAATAGGCTTTGAGAGGCTTGTGACCTAACCAGAATAAAGGCAATAGGGTATGATCTAATGGTCATTCTCCAACTTTAATGCATAATATATCTGTCTACTGGATCAAGCATTGGCTATTCCGTCAGGCAAAGGAGATTAACTGAAATCTAAATTTTACTGTTAAATAAACCAATGAGAAGTTTTATCTTTGTAGTTAGAATTCTGTGATAGGCTTTTCTTCATGACAGAATTATTGATCCCCCATAAAGACAAAAGCTTAGGTAAGAAAAATGTGTTAAGCTGATTTTACCCTTATTTCTTAGAGCTGTGCATCTTTTTATATTGTCAAGTTGAAAAGAAAAAAAAAAACCAATGAGTTATTTTTCTGGATAAAATACTTGGAAAACATGTTGGCTAAAGTCAATACAACTCTGAGTTTTTCTCCGAAAATGCTCTCCAATTTGAAAATAAATAAATAAACAAGTTCCTGAGTTGATGATACATTTTATTTGCCTATAATAATTTAAGTGTTACTGGAGAGTTAGGTTTATCTTATTCATCATAGAAATATCTTAGTAGCATCCTTACATTTTTAATCTAAGGCAAAATATTGATCAGCTTGTCCTAGGATGTAGTTAATACATTAGCTGATCAATTTAACTGTTCTGATAACTTCAGATTCATAGATCAAGTGCTTTTTATAGTACTTAGAAAATCTTGAATTCTTGATTCTTGTGCTTGAATTAATTTTCAGTCTTCTTACTGTAATTCAAGTTATTGTTGGTAGAGCCATCATTAAATAAATGGGAATTTGAAATCAAACCCATAGCTGATACTGAAGGATTGCTCAAATGTTAATTAAGCTCTTAAATATGCCTTTGCTTAAAGCACCATGACCCAGGATCCCTGAATTTGTTACAAACACTAATAAAATTTTCATGGTACTCTAGGGATGATAAAGAGTGTTAAAACAATAAAAATGTTAGCATGTTTATGTGACATTTTGAAAACAGTCAATTTACCTACATGTAGTAAAACTAAAACATTAGAAAAATTAATTCATTTTAGTCTTAGGTTGAGTTTTCATTCTTTTGTCTGGGCTTTTATATCGGCTTCTTTTATCTGACTACTTACAACTGAAGAAAACTTTAAGAAAAAGGCAAGAAGGAAACTTACTTCTTCTTTTTCTCAATTTTGAAACAATTAATACATTGACAAGTTGCAAAAAAAATATACAGGGAAGTCTGTGTGCTTTCGTATTCTTTTCTTTTTCTCCTTTTTATTCATTAAACATTTAGGCAGTACCGACTTTAAGTGCTGGGAAAACTAAGGTGAATGCAATAGACATAGCCCTGGAAAATTTTTTAATCTATTATGGGATAGAGACATGTTAAGAGATAACCCCAATCAAATATATTAAGTGCCATGGTGGTACAAAGAGAAGTAGAGCCACATAATCCAGCTTTGGAGCTGAGATGGGAGTGGAGAGCAAATATAAAGGGGAGTAATGACAAGATAAATCTTTCCATTTTGGTATGTTTGAAATATATATATACAGAAATATATGAGTAGGATTTACTCAGAAATTAGAAATTCCTTTTTTGTGATAAAATTGTATTATGATTTTAATACATTTAGATATTCAGTATCATTAACCTACAGAATATATGTTTATTAGAAAAAAACCCTTTTAGAGTACCTAACAATTTTGGAGGCATTCAATACATATTTTTTTTTTTTTTTTTTTTTTGCGGTACGTGGACCTCTCACTGTTGTGGCCTCTCCCGTTGCGGAGCACAGGCTCCAGACGCGCAGGCTCAGCAGCCATGGCTCACGGGCCCAGCCGCTCGGCAGCATGTGGGATCTTCCCGGACCGGGGCACGAACCCGTGTCCCCTGCATCGGCAGGCGGACTCTCAACCACTGTGCCACCAGGGAAGCCCCAATACATATTTTTTTGCATGTATTAATTCATCAGTTCATTCAACAAATTTCTATTGAACACTTGCTTAGTGCCAGTCATTGCACTTGAGTCACAGGAGGCCATAAATAATAAATGGAATATATAAATATATAGAAAGTTATAAGACAATAATTCTTGTGAAACAAATAAAATAGAAAAGAGTGGGGGATAGGATGTTGGGGATGAGGGACATCTTAGAAATATTAAGTAGGAGGTCTTAGTAGACCCCTTGAAAAGGTGACATTTAAGAAAATACATAAAGTTTATCTTGTGGATCTTTGGAAGCTGAGCATTCCAGGCAGTGAGCATAGCTAGTATAAAGGTGGCCATCATGCCTGCTGCATTTGTGGGGCAACAGGGAGGCCAGTTTGGCTAGAGGAGAGAGCATGTGTTGAAAATTAGTAGGCAGTGAGTTTTGAGAGGTAATGGGAAGAAGATCACATAGGGCCTTTTAAGCAGGTGTAGACTTTGGGTTTTACTTTGAGTGAAATGAGGAACCATTGTAGAGTTTTGAGGAAATGTGTGACATAGTCTGTCTTCCTTTTAAAGGGATTGTTCTGGCCACTGTGTTAAGAAGAGATATTAAGAGAGGCAATTGGAAGGATATTATAGTAACCTAAGTGAGAGGAGAAGGTAGTTCAGATGAGGGTGGAGCAGTGGGGAAAGTGATGATTAGTCAGATTTTATATTTTGAAGTCAGAACCAATAGTTTTTGCTGATGGATAGGATTTGAGAAACAAGACAGAGATAGGAATCCAGGATGACTCCAAAATTTTGAGACTGAGCAACTAGAACATGGAGTTAACATAAACTGAATGAAAGAAAATGTCCCCTTTTACCTAACCTGCTGATATTAATATTCAGTGGTAGAATTCAGGTGGATTTTGTTAAAGAATATGGACAGAATATTTTGAGAAAAATGGAGGGAAGATAAAGAAAAATTAGGGAAAATAGCCATCTTTTGTATTTAAATTGCTTTTAGTTACTTTGACCCTTCCTTTCCCTTGAATGGTCTTTAGGATGTTAACCATGGCTGCAAGGAGAGTGATAAAATTTAAGTGATAATAATTTATAATGTAAATGATCAGAAATAGCATGGGCTTCATTTCGTGTTTAAGGTATTGCTTCTGGTATCCATATATAAATATTTAATCCCTACCAAACTATATATGCACCATTACATTAAGCTACTCTGTAGAAATCTTTTGAGAAAACATATGATGCTTTCTTAATACAATAAGTTTCATCCTTTTTTCATCTGTGAAACAGCCCATGTAGATATTTCAAAATGATTAATGTTACATACTGTTTCACTGCTTCTACTAATAATTGCTTTTTTTGTAATATACAGTTTTCAGAATATTTTCAGCATTTAAATACATTCCATTTTTTTGTAGGGTTTTTTTTTTTTTCCATTAGTATTACGTAGACAAGATCCCTGCAAGAAAGATACAACACTCTCAAAAAAGAGTGACTGCGGAAAAGCTTAATAAAGGGAATATTTACAAAAGTGTGGGCAGGGTTAAAGGAAACCAACAAGGGACAGTGAAGCTTGGGCAGTAGGCTCACGGACTAAGGTTGCTGTTACATCCCTTAAGCAAGGGAAAGAAATAGTTTTGCAGGTTCCTGAAGATAGAGTTGTAGCTTTAAGTACCGTTGTGTCTGTTCAAAAGACCACTCAAAAGAAATAGTAAACTTTAGTAGAGGAACAAAGCAAGCTTGACCTAACTTATCTCACACGTGGTGATCCTACTTGCATATCTCATTGGATAAACACAAGAGAATACCTTAGGAAAAGGGAGCCAATTCATTCAGTCCATAAATGTCAGCATCCAGAGGGACACAGCAAACTGTAGAGAGCCAGAGAACAGATTTGGAGGAACAGAGAAATCCAGCCAATGTGAAATTATATTTTGTGAGGGAGGAATTGATTTATATTGAGATCCACAAAGACATCAAATGTTATGACCCCTCACTATACTCCCCAGTAAATACATTTTACAAATAATTTTACTTTTTTAGTTTATACATATTTTTGAATTTTTACTAGAAGATATTTTCAACATAGAAAAGTTGCAAAAATAAGAGTATTATGAAGAATATCTGTATATCCTTTAACCAAGTTTATCCTTTGTAAACATTATACTGCTTTTGCCTTACCATATGCTCTTCACCTCTTTCTCTAATATATTTTATGTTATACTATTCTGTTCTAAGAACATGGCCAGCCAGTAGGACCTGGGTCCTTGACTAAGAGCTTCCTCAGAGACTGCAGTGCACTGGCATCCACCAAGTCTGGTGTGGGCTGCTTTCCTCTGTGAGGCCCGAAAGATCACACACCCAAACACGACTTTGGCCAGGAGCCAGACTCTTCAAACTTTGTCATAAATTATAATTTCATGAATATTATTTTTCTACCTGTGATTCCACCTTTGTTTTAGTCTTAATTCTAAAAGTAAACATATGGAATGCTCACCATCACTGCCTTTGCAAGTTTTTCCAGTCCTCTCTTGGTTAGATGAAGCTCATCCTCAAGTAGACTCCTCAGGAAGTGTACATGTGTACAATATTCCCAGAGTCCTTCACATTTAAATCTGTTTTTCTATAGCCTTGATACTTAAAAAAAGGTTTTGACTAAAGATAATGCCTTTGGCTCACGCTTTTATTCTTTAACTTTCTCGAAAATACCACTCTACTTGTGCCTTGCTTTGTATTTGTTTTTGAGAAGTCTATTAACATTCTAATTCTGTTGAATTTGCATCCCTTTGTTTGAAGGTTCTGAGGACTTTGTCTTTAAACTTTAATAGCTTTGCTAGATATGTGCCAGAGTTCAGAGTAAATTCAATATGTGGAATCAGGCATTCTTTTGTTTTTAGAATGTTTTTTGATTATCATTATAAATATTGAAATATTAGTTTTTATTCTTTTGATTTTCCTTTTTATAGACTATAATTATACATGCCTTGGACTATTGTTTTTTTAAATTTTATTTATTTATTTTATAGAGCACGTTATTAGTTATCTATTTTATACATATTAATGTATATATGTCAATGCTTATCACCCAATTCATCCCTCCCCCACCTCCACCTTGGACTATTTTTGATTGTCTTCCAATTCAAACACTTTCTCTCTGGCCCTTTTTACGTTTTTAAGTAGAATTTTTTATTCTCCTGGGGATTTTACTTCTTTTATACAATGGCCTTTATTAAATTTTCATTTGAACCGCTTTTCCCTTGGGAATCTTTTCCTTTAGTCTTTATTTCTGATATGTTACTCTTTTTCTTTTATTTCTTTTGTGAGTTCATTCAGTTCTCTTTTTTTCTAATTTGTCCATTTCTGGTATTAGTTTTTGTATTTATAATTCAAGGTGTTTTTTTCATGACCCCAAATACATGTTTTAGGATGTTTAATTCAACTTGGAATGTTTTTGTTATTTCTTTTAGCTTCATGTTTGTTTCTTAGGAGATAGTTTTCATCAGTAGAATTGCTTTAGTCACAATTTCAAAATTTTAAGTCATTTTATATTGACATCTGCTTCCTTCCATTGTTTCTTCTATGAATAGCATTCTTAATTCAAAAGTACAGTTTGTCATTTTTGCTCTTTTCTGTTCAGTTTTTAAAAGAATGTTGTTGTTGATTAGTGTTGGAGAGTTGAAGAGTTGGTGTTTTGTCACCTTTTTCTGCAAGAAGCATTAATTTTGCCCTGTTATTTTCTCATTTTCCTTCATGCCTCATTCCAGCCTCTCTATATTTCTTTCTCTTCAGGAAGCAATGCTTCTTCCAGGCTGCCACTGCTGATCCTGTATACTACCAAGCCCCTTCTCTATAGCTATAATCAACCACATTTTACCTGAATTTATTATTTTGGAATGTAATGCTGAAGTTTGTTTTTTGGGGAATGATTTGGTCTGTGTTTCATCTATGTCCTCTGCTTCCTTCACATATTTTCTCAGAGTCTCTTATGCCTTTTCTCTCTCCCTCTCCATACCTACAGGCTTAACATCAGGTGGAAACTCTGCTGGAATTTTCTTTTCTCTGTTTTTAAAGATTGTTGTATTCTCTGTCTCTTAGTGATGTTGAAGTCATGGGTTATTTTTGGATTTATTTGCCATTATTGTCATTTTTATGATTTATTTCGAAGGGTGTGTGGGGGAGATTCAGTGTCAGTTGGCCATCATTGTTCTCCAAGCCCAGCAATATTCATTTATCTTTATTTTAAACAACATCAACAACAGCAGCAAACTTCAATAACTTTAGTTATTTTGTTTAAATAATCACAAAGTTTTACTATTAAAAATGTTGATTATGGTGGGAAGCAGCCGCATGGCACAGGGATATTGGCTCGGTGCTTTGTGACAGGCTGGAGGGGTGGGATAGGGAGGGTGGGAGGGAGGGAGATGCAAGAGGGAAGACATATGGGAACATATGTGTATGTATAACTGATTCACTTTGTTATAAAGCAGAAACTAACACACCATTGTAAAGCAATTATACCCCAATAAAGATGTTAAAAAAAATGTTGATTATGAAATGAGAGATCTGGTTTCAAAAGCAAGGGATTTTTTGCAGAAATATATATTCTATAGAAGAACAATATATAAAGTTTCTTATTAGCATAACACAAGTAACAAGAGACATACTTTTTTAGAATTTTGATACTCTAATGACATTAAAATATTTGTGACACAAAGCTAATCTGCTGCTTAGTAGCGATATAATTAATCATGAATAACATTAAGAAAAATGTTTAGTAACCAGCACATATTTGCAAGTTTCTGAGAAAATGTTAAGTATTGTAATTTATCTCTGACTTTTTCTAAAACAGTTGGCATACTTACTGTTTTGACAAAATTGACTAAATTGACAGTTTGATAGGCATTTTAATGTAATTAGCCACTTCTTTTAATAACACCGTTATAACTTAGAGTATTTAGAAGTCAGTAAGATCTAACTTTAATGACTGTCAAAAACTGAACACGAGTTTAGGTGGGATGTTCCTACCTTGAAAAAATGAGATAAATTTTCAGATAAATTTCCACTGTTTGGTAGAATGAAGTTGATGGTAGCATGCCATTGTTGTCACTGATAGAATTTGGGGGGAAAAATGACAGATATATTACAGATTCCTATTTTTAAAGGATGGCAGAAAGCTGTGAAAACAAAGAGTAGTTGAATTAAAGTTTCAGATAGGGGAGAGCCTTTCCCAGGTGTCCTGAAATTATGTCATTGGCTTTTCTTCTCATTTTCTCTTCTTCAGTCTCTGTCTCTCTCAATCTTTCTCTCTTCCTCCCACCCACCCTGGATATAGGGTGGGTTTGGGTTAGACAGAGTTAGTCTCGTGGAGGAATGAAATATCAGAGCTTTTCATATTTTGTCATGTCATAGATCGAAAACTAAAGGAGAGCCAAATGGCAGCTCTTCCTATCCCATCCCTCATGGGCATGTGCTGAGCTCTGGGATCATAAAGGAGAATAGGTTCTTAGTTAGGAAAGTCAGAATCAACTTCCCTTCTTATTATGGTGCTTGGGAAACAGGTTTCCCAAAGTCCCACTGGAGGAAGGAGCCTGAAATAACCACAAAACAGATCTCATCCTTTTGATGATTGAAAATAGAGGGTGGGCTAAGTGTAAAGTTCCAACCTAGCGTCGACTCAGCTTCTCAGTCTACCTGCCTAATGGAAGAAATGCAGCCCACTTGGGGAATTGTAGGAATTTTATCTCAAAGTTATTTTTAATGTCTACATAACCTAATAAGAGAAAAATACTAGACATGCTAAAAGGCAAGAAAATGTGACCAGTAAGAGAAAAGGCAGATAATAGAAGCAGAACCACAGGTGATCCAAACGAGGACTCACACATGACTATTATAAATATGTTCAAGAAAATAGAAGGAAGAATGGAAAAAAAAAATCAATGACAAGAGATCTCAAACAATATCTGAATATATATATTGTATATATATATATAATATAAAATCAAATGGACATTTTAGAACTGAAAAATACAATACATGAAATTAAAAATTCATTGGATGAGGATTAACTGCAATCTTGACAGAATTATAATAAGCTCAAGTCAGGCCAATGGAAAACATACAAAGTGAAGCTCAAGACGAAAAACTGAAGAAAAAGAAAATATATTATGGGAGAGACGTATTATGTAGTCAAAAGGGTAAAAAATATGAATGATTAAAATCTCAGAAAGAGAAGAGAGAGACAGAATGGGACAGAAATAATATTAGAAAAAAATAATATGTGAGACATTTCTAAATCTACAGATTTAAGAAATTTAGTAATCCCTAAAAGGTATAAATGTGAAGAAAACACCACCAAGGCATAGCAGGGCCAGATATTTGATGCCAAAGGTAAAAAGAAAATCTTGAAAATAGCCAGAGTAAAAAATATGCATTACCTTTGTAAGAGCAATAATAAGACTGATAACTGACTTTTCCCTGTTGCAGCAAAAAAACATGAAATGATGTATTTAAAGGGCTAAAAGAAGAAAAAAAGTCAACATAGAATTCTATACTTGACAAATATTCTTCAAAAATGTGTACAAAATAAATACTTTTTAAACAAAACAATGTGTTTAGCAACTTTCACTACAAGAAATACTAAAGAAAGTTCTTTGGCTTGAAGGAAAATAATTCCAAATGGAAGCACACACTGCAAAAATAGTAAAACAGCTCCAGAGTGGTCAATTATAGATACAGGTCAGTATATAAAAATCACTTCTATTTTTATATACTAGTAACAAACACTTATGAAATGAAATTTTAAAAATATCAGCTATGATAGCATAAAACCACAAAATACCCAGGAGAGAACTTCACAGATGTGTGAGATCTCTATACTGAAAGCCTTAAAACACTGCTTAGAGAATTTAATGAAGAGCTAAATAAATGAGGAATATAATTGATCTATAGATTTATTACTATTCCAACTATAAGTATAGTTTTTCATTTTGGTGGATATTAATTAGGTAATTTTCATGTTTATATAGAAATTCAAAGGATATAGCATAGCTAGTACAATCCTTAAGAAGAATACATGCTACCAGATTTCAGGACTCATCATAAAGTTTGAGAAGTTAATAGAGTATGGGATTAGTGCAGGGATCAACAGGTCAACCAGTAGGACAGACTGAAGTATAGAAATAGACCAACACATATACATTGGGGAAAGGATGATCTTCTAATGAAAATAGTGATTCTTTCTTTCCATATATAAAATTAACTTGAAAAATGGCAATGGACAGAAATATACAGTATCATTCATTTTCTATCCCAGGTGACTCACACAGTTCAAGGCGTATATTAAATAAATAGTTGATTAATCAATGACACTTAACATAAACCTCATTACTGAGAAAATTTTATTAGAATGCTAAGTTAAGACTAGCAATATGACTGATCCAGAGTTTAGCCTCCTAGAACCTTCCCTACTGAGGGTTAGAGGAATATAAATGAGGGCTGTTCCTACAGGTGCTTGATATATGACCCAGGTTTAACTTAAAGAGATTCATAACTGAACTGTCATCCAAGGATTTATAGTTTTGCATTAACTGAGCCTATCCCAAAGCAGAATTCTTTACTTGGTTTTGAAGTTAATAGAGCAAAGAAGAAGTGGAAGGGTAGTCTTTCGTGTTGCTTGTCTGTCACTAAATAAGGGAAACTTCATCATATAAGATGAATTCTTAAATTTCTGAGATTTAACATGATACTATCATATAGTTCCACATATTGATAACTCCATACAAATTAGTTGACTCAAGAAGGTTTAATCTAACTTACCATAAAAACCAGATATAGGAGAGACTAATATGGATGAAATAACTTGGGGCTGGTATATTTTAATGAATATGAGAGGACTTGGAAAAAGAAACAAAGAAAAACTGTTAAGTCACCAAAAAAAAGAAAAAAAACTACTACTCTTTCCTCTTCATATTGTGATAAAGCATGATTCAAGTTTGAGATAAGAAAAGTTGTAGCATTTAGCCGTTATTAAGGAGATCTTAAAATACTTATGGATGATTTAAAATGGATAATAATGAGGTTTTTCTATAAATTGTGTTTCTACATTTGGTTGCCTTCTCTAAAACTTCTGGAATTAATCCTAGTCAAGGAAATCGTAATTTTCCAGAAATGAATTTTCAAAATAAAATTGAATGCTTCATAAATGTTTTCTGATTTATTACTTTTTTATTCAAGTTGGCACTTTTTCTTAATTCAAGCATCATAACTTTTCTACCAATATTCCATTCAATACCAAAAACTAATAACTGAAATGTATTTTCTTTCATTGGACTTATACTGGGAATTGATGCATTTGGATGAAGAGCTCATAATTAAAATTGTTCAGAATTTCTGGGTTTTTAGTGTTACACCATATGTAACAAGCTAATTTAATATCCTTAATAGTAATACAGTGTTATCTCTAAGCATTAGAAATTTATAGGTGAACACTTTCATTACCGAAAGCAAAAAAAAAAAAAAAAAAATACACTTGCAGTTTCATCTTTCTGTTCTTGATTATATCTTTTTTATAATTCCAAATATCTTTGAACTTTAAATTCTGTGTAAGTACAGTAAACCCTCATTATTTGTGGATTTTGTGTTTGTGAATTCACCTACTCACGAAAATATACTTGTAACCACAAAATCAATACTTATGATGGTGCATTTATACTTATTCTTGCACATATGCAGAGCAGCAGAATTTTTTAGTTGCCCAATATACACATTCCCAACTGAGAAGGTAATGCCTGCCTTCTTGTTTTAGCTCTTACGCTGTAAAAAAGCATCCTTTTAGCAGTCTATTTAGTGCCACGTTCTTTGCTTTTTTTTTTTTCTTGGTGCTTTTGCTGCTGAAAATAGCCCTCAAACGTAGTGCTGAAGTGCTGTCTAATGTTCCTAAGTGCAAAAGGCTGTGATGTGCCTTATGGAGAAAGTACATGTGTTAGATAAGCTTTGTTCCACCGTGAGTTATAGTGCTGTTGGCCGTGAGTTTAATGTTAATGAATCAACAATATGGTCCATCCAGAAAAAGGAAGAGAAAGTTCACTGATCTGTACATGAGGACACTGTACAAAGTGCTAAACTAACGTGTAGTGTGTGATAAAGCTGTGGAAAAGACAAGAAAGTGGCTAAACTTGTACATTCATGAGATGATGACCAATAGAAAGCATAGTGGGCAGCATTGTTGTGAGGGTGATAGCCAAAGAAATTTACTGTGCACGTTACCCAGGGTTAGGAAAACGCTAAACACTTCTCGGCTACTGCTAGCTGGCTTGCTCATTTCAAAGGGTAATATAGCAAGAAAATGTTAAACTTGCAAGTGAGGCAGGTTCTGCAGATAGGAAGCTATAGAACAATTAAAAAAAAAAAACACCCTGCGAAAAGGGTTATGTAGAAGAGTGGATTTTCAAGGCAGATATGTCTACCTTATTTTATAAGGAATTTAGCAAACAAACCTGTATGACGCAAATAGTGTTTTGAATGATAAAAATGCTGTGACCACAGGCTTTCAGGAACCGAACTCTGTATTACCCCCGAGAGCAATAGTTCAGTATTGATTAATTCAGTATTCACAGAAACTCTATAGAACATAACTACTGAAAATAATGAGAATCAACTGTACTTTATATATTACATATGTGTATAGTCATCGTGCTTGAGCATCAGACTTCTGTATGGGACTGTTGTTCATATCTAGGGTGGAAAACAAAACATTGACATATAGCTTACAGTCTATTGTTCACTGTCAAAGACACTAAAGCTAATTGCAACTTTTTCTCTTTTCATTACCATGTATTCAAGTCTTGGGTAAAAAATCACAACCTAGCCCTACAGCTCATAACTGTTAGTCGTTTATCAGAGCCCATACCTATACTTTCTTGTTTAATGCTCCCTCATCTACAGCATTTCACGCAAGAGATTATGTAATGCTTTAACAGAATCAGTTGAACATTGTTGCCTTTTCATAAGTATGCTTCATAAGACTGAGGCTACCCATCTGTCTACCCCTGGGAAACCTTAGGACAGGTAGAGGTGGGTCTGCAGCTTCAGCCTGTAGATAAAGTTGATACGGTAAGACTGAAATCTGCTAACAAATTTTTTACTGGAAAATTATTCACTGGGTATCAGGAAAGTGAAGAGTTAAATGATGACAGGAGAAATTTCTCCTAGAAGGATAAAGCAAAGTGTAACAAATTCCTCCCTACCTTGGAGAAGTAAGAATATGTAAACATTTGTATGACTCCAAGACTTGTATATGTTCTATGTTGATGATTCTCAAATTGAGGTCTGTGGACCTCTGGAGATTCCTGAGACCTTTCCAGAGGGTCCATGAGATCAATATTTTTTTTTTCATGATAATACCAAAATATTCTTTGCCCTTTCATTTTGTTAAATTTGCTCTTATGCAGATAACAAATAGTTGAGTAGAACTGCTGATACCTTCATAAGAATGAAGTCAGTGAGTATATATCATTTATGATAAAATGGGAAGTAAACGTAAAGCGCTTATACCTCATACTGTCTATGCAGTGGCTGTCTAGAGTAAAAGCTCTTGTGCAATTGTTTGAGTCGTAAGCTAAACTAACTACTCGTTTCATAGCATCATTTTAAACTGGCAGAAAGACAGAGAAACTATGGGGATTCAAAGTTGGTTATTTGGTAGACATTTTCCTTGAAAGATAAAGTGAGTCATTCACCTCAGGGAAACCAATTAACAGTATTTATTACCAATGATAAAAGTTGAGCTTTCAAGGGGAAATTAGAATTTTGGAAAACTTGTATGTCTTCACTGTGAAGTTCGTAGTTCCCTAATACTTAAAGGGTTTTCAGAGGAGATCAGTGATGATATAAGCAGATGTGATTTTTTATATTCTATATGAAATGTCCCAACATTTGGAAGATCTGCATAATTCAAACCAGTATTTCCTATGCATAATGTTACAGTGCATGATGTTACAAAATTATTCATAGATTTAAAGCCAGTTCAAAGTGCAAGGTGGACCAGCAAATCTAATCTACTCTAGTATCAAATATTCATTGTATGGCTTCCATTTCCTCATTGCAAGTAACCTTTAAGAAACTATTACTTATACCATTGTAAAGCAATTATACTCCGATAAAGATGTTTAAAAAAAAAAAAGAAACTATTGTTGAATTTTTTTTTTTTTTTTTTTTTGCGGTACGCGGGCCTCTCACCATTGTGGCCTCTCCCGTTGCGGAGCACAGGCTGCAGACGCGCAGGCCCAGCGGCCATGGCTCACGGGCCCAGCCGGTCCGCGGCATGTGGGATCCTCCCGGACCGGGGCACGAACCCACGTCCCCTGCATCGGCAGGTGGACTCTCAACCACTGCGCCACCAGGGAAGCCCTACTTGTTGAATTTTGAGGTAGTATCAAAGAAGCATATCCACAATTATTGGAAAAATGCTACAAAAATACTTCTGTTTTCTAACTGAATATATGTGTTCAGCAAAACAGTGTAACCAAAATAACATATTGCAACAAATTGAATTCAAAGGTAGATATGAGGATTCAGCTGGCTTTCTTAAAGATAGATACTATAGAGATTTTTTTTTAATGTATAAAAATGTTACTCTTCTCACCAGTTTTTGGAAAATATTATTTTACATTAAAATATTTTATGTGTTAACATGTATTAGGTTTATTATTATTTTACATTAAAAATAATTTTTGAAATAGGTAGTCTTAATTTGTAATACAGTAATTGTTGATAGCTATGGCCAAAACAAACATGCTCTTTGGGTCCTCAATCATTTGTAAGAAAGTAAAGAAGTCCTAAAAGCAAAGTTTGAGAGCTGCTACACTACATGTTGAAGATATCTCAATATGCATATAAATTTCCATTATTAAGTTATGCTTAAAAGTAAAGATGGCAGTTATACAGAGTAATCAAAAGGAAGGTCTCGGGACTTAGCTATTTTATTACCAATTGAGGTAGTACTGTTTGACACAGTCCCTGGAGTAAGTACATGGGAAAAGAATGACAGCAAAATCTTATTCAGTTGTTATGTAATGAAAGGATGTAGATAAACCACAAGAACAGAAGAAATATTTTGCTTGCTTGAGGTTTGGAGAATCAGTCAACTGGTATCGCGTAACACCTCTTCTTATTGATGAGTGGGAAGTAAGATGCTAACATTTATTGGGAACAGTTTTTACATATATGATTTTGTTTCCTTTCCACACAACCAGTTGAGGTGGGTACTACTATCATCATTTGGTAGTTGTGGAAAATGTGGCTTATTGACTAAGCTGAAATCACACAGAAAGTAAGTGAGTTAAGCCTCAGACTAGGTATTCTCAACACCACAGTCCTTGCTATTTCTGTTGCACCACATTGCAATGAGAACGATTTCTGTTTTTTTCCTTTTTCGGTTTTGAGCCACATACATACGATAAATAAAACCTGGTATGTTTTAATTTTAACTGATTTTTATTATTATAAAATAATGCATGTAAAAATTGAAAATATAAAAGGCAAGAAAGTTACCCATGTTTCTGAAATGGAGTTACTGTATACTCCATTTAATATATGTCTATAATATCTTCATAAATATATATATATTTAACATTCTTATGTATCATTGATATTCCTCCATAACAGTTTAATTTCCTAAGAAGAATTTAACTGTATGGCTATACCAGAATTTATTTAATGGATTCCTCTTATTAAGGATCAATATGCTTCCAATATTTTGCAACTGTAAATAATGTAGCAGTGGATACTCTTCAATTAAAATGTAGAATATATCCATCATTCCTTCCCCAGAAAAATATTGAATCTGGAATTACTGACATATACCTCTGAATTGTACTGCAGAATACGTTAATATAAATCTATTCTGATATCTATTGTTAGGTTACTACTGGAATAAATATTTTTGTTTTAATGTTAATTTTTTATTTTTATCGCTAATATCACAATGAGCTTTACGTTGTTTCATATGATCATAAGCTATTTACAATTAAAAATATTAAGATACTACTAGAAGTAAGCATCATCAATTATATATTAATTACTGTGTGCCATGCACTGTTCTAAATGTCATATATATATGTATGTATATACACAAATATATATACATATACATATTATACCGATGTAACAAACAACCCAAGATCTCAGGAGCATACAACAGCAACCGTGTTTTATTCCTTGCTCACATACATAGCTGTTGTTGATCAATAGCATCTCTGCTCTACCTGTTCTTCATTATAGGACCCAGGCTGAAGAATTAGTCTCTATTGGGATTTTGTCAATTTTATGACAAATGCGAAAGAGAAAAGGCTTAACCGTACAATGACTCTTAAAATTTCTGTGTATAAGTCACTTTTGTTCACATGGCTTGACCAAAAGAATTAAATGGCTAAACGTATCTTAATGGGGTGAGAATGTATAATCCTTTCATGTGGAGGGGCAACACAAATCACAGATCAGTCATACTTTTCAATGGGGAATGGAAAATATTACCTTCTCCATAAGGATGGGTGGAAAATATTTAGGAACAAAAATATCTGTCACATTAGATACTATCACTTTCCACATTTTATGGTTGAGAAAACAGAGTTCTAATGTTTCTAATATTGAAAAACAGCAAGTTTAAGTAACTTGCCCATACTCAGAGATTTAGTAAATGTTGGAGCCGGGATACAAGCCCAGGCACTCTGGTTTTAGAGACTGTGCTCTGGTCCAGTGATACAAAATAAATTATATCCAGTAAAAATCAACTAGCACCTCATAGTATTTTATAAATATGGCAGATCTATAATTTATTGTCCAAACCTGGGCCCCTTTTCTGATAATGCTTAACTGAATGGGCTATATGGACCAGTTTTAACCTAGGGCTATCCCAAGGAAACCAAGATGAGTGGTTAAACTAGAGACAATTTTTATAAAACATTGTACTATTTGTCAGTAATTAAGGGCTTTGGCAAGTTTGGATAAGGAATATTAATCAGGTAAACACAGAGGCTTCCCTGCAAAATACATGAAGTAATACCATTCAAGGCACAGTAAATTTCTAAGCTGGCTTTGCTTGTTTGCTGTACACTGTAAGTGAAACTTATTAATCTTTGTAGTGTTTTCCAAGATGATCTCTAAAATTGGGTCTATTTTAGTTTATTTTAGCTACTCTGAAGTAGTAGGTATCCCTAAAGGATGCTAAATAATAGTTCCAAAGTTTTTATATTGAGAGTAGAATAAATAATAAAACTTAAACTAGGAATTGATTAGTGTAACAATGAAAAGGACCAAGATTTTCTGACCTGAGATTCTGTACCTATTGTTATGTGTGCTTAGTGAAGGGATTTATAAATGTAGCTGAGAATACAAACTATAAAAGCTTATTAATTTTAACATTGCTTATTCATGTACTAGAAACCTTTAGGGGAGTTTTGGTTTACAAGCGTTTATAAGCTTACCAGACTCATTAATTGCCCTGGTACAACTTTTATTTACAAGGCTTCTATTGGCTTCTAACGTTCGAAATTGGAAAATACAGGATCTGAAATAAGCAGAATATTCCCAAAAGAAATATAAAATAATAGTAAACAAAAATATATTCCATATCACTTGTGACGTTATTTGTGAATACCCCTTTAAATTAAAATAAGACACCATTTTCATCTACCAAACTGGAAAAATTTTTTTTAAATATAACATTCAGTGTTGGTGAGGGTGTGGTTAGATGAGCATTCTCATATACTGCCAGTGAGAGTTTAAATTGACACAACTTCTGTGGAAAAATATCTGAAATAGTAGAGCAAGCTTTTATAAATATTTCTACACATTGACAGCAAGGAATTTATCCTTTGGAAATACTCATAAATTTGATGAAAATGTATCTACCAGTATTATTTATAATATTGAAAAACTGGAAATAATAATGAATCGTTAAGCAAATCATGCATGTCCGTTCATATGATATGTCTTATTGTGAGTGTCTTTATGTTCATCTTATTTGGGATTCTGTGTTTCCTGTGCCTGTAGACAAGTTTTCTTCTTCGGGCTCAGGAAGTTTTCAGCCATAATTTTATCAAACACACTTTTGACCCTTTTCTCTCTGTCTTCTCATTCTGGGACCGTCTCCATCCCGACCTCGCCCAATGCAAAAGTTAGTATGCTTGTTGTTCCAGAGGTTCCTTAAACTGTTCTCATTTATAAAATTTGTTTTTCTTTTTGCTGCTCTGATTGGGTGATTTCCATTATTCTGTCTTCCGGGTCATTTTTTCCATTATTTCCATTATTCTGTCTTCCGGGTCATATGATTAAGGTGACACTTCTTCTGTGTCACCTAGTCTGCTCTTCATTCCTTCCAGTGTGTTTTTCATTTCAGTTATTGTATTCCTCAGCTCTGATTGGTTCTTTCTTTATATTTTCTAGTTCCTTGTTAAAATATTCAGTTAACGGCTTTATTACTGATGCTTTGAACTCTTTATCTGGTTAATTATTTATCTCTGTTTCATTAGTTGTTTTGTTCAGGATTTTTTTCTTGTTCTTTCATTTGAAATAAATTCCTGTCTTCTCATTTTGTTTCGCTTTCTCTGTCTCAATGAAATTAGGTGAAACAGTTGCCTATCCTGGCCTGGAAGGAGTGTCCTTGTATGGGAGCATTCCTATGCAGTCTGTGTGTGCCCAGTGGCTTTGATGGGAGAGCTAGATCTGAAGTGAGCACTGGCTGTATCTTCCCCCAGGGTGTGCTGGCAGCTATCATGTTGGTGGGAGGTGGGGCTGGATACGGAGGGGCTAGAGCCAGAGCCAGGTGTGAGCTGGGGCTTCTTTTATATTCAGTGGCCATCACCACCTTATCAGTGGTGGGTTGGGTCCCAAAGTGCTGGAGCAGAAACCATGAATGTAGGGTCTAAGCAGGGTCTGCCGTTCCCTCTAAGTGTGCACTCTCCCCCTCCCAGCAATGGCAGCTTTGCCCCAGAGGGAAGCAGTGCTAAAGCAAGAGGGACTGGAAGGGGCACCTTGTGCAGGTTAGAGCATGCACTGGGTCAGTCCCTTCACAGCAGTCAGAGTTCCAGACAGCTCCAGATCCACTACCTCTGTGAGAGCCAGTAATGGCTGTACTCACCCCATTCGGATGCAGTGCCAGATGGAGCTGGCTGCGTCCCTCCCAAGTGTGCACTTTCCTGGGCAAAAGCAGCCTTTAACCTAGTAGAGAGCTATGCTGCAGATAGAGGGGCCAGAGTCCCGGGCAGTGTCAATCTGCTTCCACTGCCTTGTTTCCAGGAGGCAGCAAGCATGTGTGTGCTCTTCGCAGGCTGAGTCTAGGTTTCTTACAGTTTCTTGTCAGACGCCGGGGCTTGGGTACCCACCATGTGGCTCAAACCCCTCACTCCCCAAGGAGAGTCTCCAAGCCCTTGATATCCTTCTCCTCCTCTGTGACTCCTCCTAGGAGGGTGGGTTCTTAGCTGACTGCTTTCCTCCCTTCCTACCCGACTCTGTGTGGACTTTTCTTTACAGCCTTGGTTATAGAAAAGCCGTTCTACCAGTTTCTGGTTTGTTTTCAGTGAGAGCTGTCCACATGTAGATGTATTTTTGATGTGTTCATGAGGGAGGTGAGCACAGTGTCCTCCTACTCTGCCATCTTGGTCTCTTCCCTTTCTGTATCTTTCCAAACTACCAGATACATTGCACATGTGAGATAAATGATTGAGACTAAATTACTAACACGTGTTTGCATTCACACAGACAGGCAGTATACAATGCTTGAAAGAGCAAACTCTGGACCCAAATCGCTTGTGTTTGAATCCCAGTATGTATTACTATGTGACCGAAGGAAAATTACTTAACTTCCTGTGCCTCAGTTATCTCAAGTATACTTATATGGGGAAAACAATGCTACCCATCTCCAGAATTGTGAGAATTGCCTGAGTTAATGCTTACAAAACACTTAGAATAGTTTCTGGCACATAGCACATTTAGTTATAATTATTGGAAGATAATTTCCTTTCTCAATGACTACAATGATTGCAGTATAAACATAAACATATGCAAACCTGGGAATAATTTGTTGGGAGCTCTCCTGTTATATGTAGGGATGTTGGAGATAATCAACATGTAGGCTAATCAGGAATGTGTGATAACCTAATTGCTTAATTTATAATTAGATAAAACTTTTTAATGATATCCCATAACATTCATGAGCTTTTAGAGGAGGATACTCTTACGGTATGTTGATAAATATCCGTGGAGCAGGATAAAAGCAAGTCTTTAATCTCGATAGAAGACATTATGCAAATAGTTTTCCTTAATTGAAATTTTCTTTTTTAAACTTAGATAATTGATAAATAAGAATACTTTGAAATACAGAAAATAACCTTTTAAGTAATTTACAAATGTAAGGTGTTACTACTTCTCTTATTAATAACTATCATTATCAAACATAAAAAATTAATACAAAAAATCAAATAACTTTGAACCCTCTTTAATAACATTGAAAATATTGAGAAAGAATATTGAGCTAAATGAACATTACATTTTACCCTTTTGTTTATTTTTAAATAGTTTTTTTTTTTAGGTAATACATATTATGGACTTGAGGATATTTGAATATAATGTGCCCCCAAAATACTTTGGACTCCTTCCATCCCTTTGTTTTCTTAACAACTTTTAGTTAATAGAGTTGATGATCTGCGCAAGTATTATTTCAACAAAGCAGGCTAGGAAGGAAGTATACTGTGGAAATCTTTAAATAGGCAACTTGGCTGCTTTACTTGGCATCATTTATTTATTCTATAAAAATTCACTGGGTATGGACTAGAATATGGGTGACTCTCGTCCAGTCCTCCCCACTGATGATTGAAAGAAACTAAAGGGGGAAAAGAAGAAGAAGAAGGATTAGGGATTATCTTTATGACCACGGTTTTGAAATGGTTGATTTAACATTTTATGAATAAATTGAGAACAGAGAGTTAAATAGCGATAAGGTAAAGTTAAAATGCACCTGGACTAGGATATCAATCTGCAAATATGATTAAGTTCTAGACCCAGCAATCAGTAGAAGGAAATTTTAGGATTTTTTGCCCTTAGGGTTCTTAAAAAACATGGTTTTCCTATAAGGAGGTGGCAAGGGGAGGAGTGTTTACTTGATTTCTAACTTGGCACCCTCTGTAGATTCTCCTGACATATTACATTGCCAAAGTCCTGGATATCAAGAGCCCAAAGCACCCTTCCATACTCCAGAGGCACCTGTATATTCACTTTCTCCCTAATCCTTAGGCTCTTCTAATGAAGTTATCAAAGCATGATGATTTCAGCTATTTGTCTCTGTGCATTGGGAACCTACATCAGCAAAACTATACTGCTCTTCATACTAGTGTTAGAAATTTTGCAGTTCCTTGGGTAAGTTCAGAGATCAGGCTCTCTAAGCAGAGTGTCACATTTATTCTCTGAAAGAGAGAGCAGAAAGTGTTGGATTTTGAAGAAAGTTTACTTTTTCATTCTTTCCATGGCCTCTAATATATGTCACCATGTTATGTGGTCACACTGAAACATTTGATATTATATTTTATGTTGCTGTGCATACAGGATTCCCTGATACTTCTCATACATCCTGAGTTTTATGCCCTTGCTGTCTGGATGTACCTGGAGAACCTCTATAATCCAGTTGATTTTAGTGTAAACTCCACAAGGAAGTTATGAAGCCTGCAGACTCATCATCTATCTAAATCTCTCCTTCATTTCTAGATACTGATCTCCACCCTAGCACCCTTCTCTTGACTTTTTCATTTTTAATTTCCTTCTATATTCTTTTCATATTTGATACCACCTCAGTATTAGCATACACACTTCTTTTTGAGACAGAAGCAGGCATCCTCTTAGCCTTCTATGTCTGCTCTCCACGACTGCCTCTGTTCAGGACTCACCTTATAATGACTTGCATCAGTTTTAATTAAGCAGTGCCTTTGTGTCCTCTTACCAGAAAATCCACATCACTGCCCCTGAGTTCCTTTTATGTAGCAGTACCAGCGGTTCTATTTTAGTCCTTGCTATGAGTGTATGATAGTAGAAAAATGGACTCTGATGGACCAAACTCAGGTCATAGACCCTGAACACACCCTGAATTACTTGCTACTGCTATTCCACGCCCAGATTATACCCCTTTACCCCACATTGCAATGATTTTTCCCATACTAAGTGACTTCCCATGGATATGAATGCTATCAGAAACCGAATACAGTTCGCTTTGAAAATAGACCATTGTCAAATGACCATTGATTTATCTTATTCATGTTTGGATAATATGTCTGGTGTTTAACAATATGAAGTAGCCTCAACCTTAAATGGACACTTGTGGTCGAACCACAATAAAGCAGTGTGCTTGAGCCTTTGGTTCTCTTAGTCTCTGGGCTCTAATTCAAGCAATTTCTCGTCTCTACAACCAAAAGATTCTTCAAATATTTTATAAATGAGACAGATTTCTTCTCAAATAACATAAGTTATTAGTACCTGGCTCCAGGGTAAAATCCAGAAACCAGTATACTATTCCGTGTCCAAACAGATTCTCTGGGTACAGACTTGTTCTTAACTATTAGGAGTGCCTTATATCCATGAGTGTAAAGAAAAAGAACACGATCATGGTTTTATGAGCTGACATTTGGCCAAGTGCTCTGTCTTCAAAGCAAGAAGCTTTCTCTACCATGTTTCAGAGCAATTGAAATTTCTATATGACATTAAAAATCTCTTCATATTTATTTCATAAACTTTGAAAATTAATTTGATTATCGATTCTATTAATTTCCTTGTACCTCTGTTTCCTCACTTCTTAATTTGGGTTGTTGAACACAATGTTGTCTAAAGTTCTGTAATGCTCTCATTTTCTGAATTAGCAGTAATGGTTGTGTTTTGAACATACCTTATCTGCACCTCTGTTATGACGAATATCATGAAATGTAGCAAATAATTCCTCCCCTCCAAGGAAGAAATGATAAATACCAAATGATTGGTAAAAGAAATAAGTGGTGTTCAGCTCTCTAAGCTGGAGAAAGAATAGGCTTCCTTGAGGAGTGAAAGGTGAGAAAGACATCTTCCTTCTGTCCTCTGCTCTCTGATGCATGGATATCTCTTTTTGGGACTCACCTTTTTATAATGACTTGCACACTGATAATTAAGCAGTGTCTGTGTCCTCTCAGCTGATAGTCACATTCTGTGTGCCATTTCCCTTTCTGTGGGAGCAACCGTTCTAGTTTAGTCTCTGCTGAAGTGAAAAAGGCAGCAAAGTAATGTGCAGGGTACGGGTGACAATGACAGGCTTTAGTATCAAGAGGAGATGGCCAGGACAGAGGAGTCCTGGAAAATAAGTGTTAAATGTCCTGAAGAATAACTCAACCTTGATGTTTTCATGGATAATAGGAAGGGAGAAAGGGCTGTATTCTGAACCCAAGGGCTGAAGGGGCAGCTATTTTGAGACTGTCCATCTGGTGGAAGTGGAGAGCAGATTGAAGGGGTTTGAGACAGTTACCATGTATGCAAATGGCTGCCTCAGGAATACTAAAAATATATGCTTTTCAGTTTTTACTATAGGAGAGATTTAATTTAAACGCTACTGTTGGCTGTTTTTAGAGGCCCAAGCAGTAATGGTCCATAAGTAATATTTTAACTATAAATGTCGCTTTTTATTGTAATAGATTAAAGGATATGACAAAATCATTTTTATTAAGTTCCTTATATTTGTTTTCCTGGGATTCTCTCTATAATCTAATTATGAATTTATTACAGGAAGTTTGTTACTGAACTGGTTAACAAGATTCTTGGTTTATATAGCTTCTACTATACAAATCCGACTTGGATTTTATTTTAAAAAATTGGTTGATAAAATATTTGAGTATGAAAAGGACTGTTTAAAACTAAGTTAGATCCATAAAACAGTATTACAACTCTAAGGTAAGCTCACTAAATATCAGGAAATTAATTTTAAGTATAACATAATCCCTAAATTATTTAACTATTCTTAGAAAGGTCATGTTTTATTTAAAACTACTATAATACTAATGTTTTCACTTGCCTCTATCACAAATGCTGAAAAACCCATGTATGAAAACAAATTCATCTTCCATGCCAACTAAAACGAAGGTATTTGTTTTAGCTAAAATAATAGGGAGGCTTGCTCTTAATGTTCAGATAAGATTTCATGCTATGAGTACTGAGATAAACTAAGGTAAACTTCAGTACTAAGATATTATGAATATTTCCTTCGTCATTCTGAATGTTATTCTTTCATTTTTACTCCTCTTCATAGACCAATGATTAGTCATGTTTTATTTAAAATTGTTCAGAAATCTTTTATATTTTAAGTAATTTACCACAAGCATCAATTTTGAACATTCATATCAAATTTTGTGGCTAAGAGTGAAATTCCTATATTCTCTGTCACTGTTCAATTTTTTTTTTTTTTTCTCACTGAGGCAGTTTAATTGCTTTCAAGCAATTTCAAGGTCATGCTTAGTTATTGGTCCTGTGCCTGGTCCTACAGAAGATTTTCCGGAATGAAAATGCCAGAGAACCCAATTCCACACAATTGATTTATATTTATATTCCTGCTGAGCTGTGTTAGTGCCCCTTCACCCACCCCTCCCCTTGCTCAGGAAGTAGAAATAGTTGGCAGGACTAATTCTCAGAAGATAAAAACACTCTAATGGAAGAAAAGTGCCAAGTTAGATAGTTTCTTTGAAGAAGAAAAATGTTCCTTATTTTCTTGCTTAGGTTTGAAATAGCGGGAACTGAAAATTGTGGATTGGGACTCACTGTTATGACAACGAACAATTATGATTTTAATATAAGCTGAAAGTGAGGTATATGAATGACTGTTTCTGTAAACCTTTGTTGTTTTCAGGTGCAGCTTAGCCTCACAAAGCTAGTTGTAGTAATAATTACATCCAAAGGAACAAATTGGAGAAACCGCACTTAGAGGTTTCATTCAGAATTCCTTGACTTTGTGAGAGACAGGAGGGTGTGCTAAGAGTCTGTGTGCCCTAACTAATGAGCTACAAAGAAGGCACTAAAGCCTGGAGAGTTCCAGAGTCTTGGGTTTGATTTCTGCTTCCATCATTTCATTGAAGTAAACTTCAGGCAAATTACCTAAACTCTGAGCCCCGCTTTCTCATTGATCAAATAACAGAGTTTCTATGAGGATTACATGTGATAATACATTTTAAGCTTTAGGCATAAATAGGGTTCATCTCCCACCTTCTGATTTTTTCAAATGAAGATCAATTCGTGAAAATTTTATTTTCTCAAGTCCTTTGTAATTTGGTTTGTTTAATTTTACAGTGTCATTATTAGTCTATGTTAAAAAGTTATTATACTGTGTTTGTTGCCCATTGTCAGTAGACAAACTTTCAGCAAGCTGTAGTATGAAACTGACCAACCCTTTTTCCCCTTGCCTTTAGTGAGATACATACTTTTCTCTTTGCACAGAAAAATCTTTTTATATATACTTTTAAGGTTTTGTCTCAGGTAAAGATATGAGTACTTGTAAATTTATAATCAGTATTCTATGTACTCGTCTACTTAAACTTTTGATTGTACGCATCTTTATTCAGAGCACTAATTTTTTTTTAATCCAATAAATGTAAATCTGTCCACAGATTTACCTTTGAATTTGTTTTTGGTGATACCTTAAAGCATAAGTTAACTTTTAGAAAACTACTATTTAAATTACAACTTGGGAACTAAATATTTACTAAAGCAAGGTATACCTATTTATATTTCTGAATGTTATCAACATAACATAGAGGGAACTGGCAGATTTATAACCTCAAGAAAGTGACTTTATTAAAGAAGATGGAATTAATTTACAGATATACTATTAAACACAACTAAAATAGCTTTCTGGATGAAAACAAATCTAGCTTGCGATGAAATAGGTGGAATTAGTTCACTACATGCACTCTGTCATCATCATTTGTTTTTCATGAAAGAATTTAGTTATCTGTATAGAAACCTTAACTGTTTGTCAAAAAAAATTGCTCTTATATAGTGTTACCTATACCATTGGCTCATAGGCTAATTTTTCAGAAGTTGTACAGATCAGTGGAGCCTTAGATAAACTATGTACTATAGTACATGATTTTTTTTAAAAAGTCTCCGAATCGTTAAGTATCAAAATATGTTGCACGTTAACTGAAGGCACATTGTGTGTGGAATTCATAGCACTTATATTCCGATTATACAGAGACCTTTTTTATTTTTTACGGGGTCCTTTTTTACTTTAACATTCATAAGTCTGCCTTGAAGTTTCTTCAAATTCATTTTGTTTTGATGAGACTGTGGTTTGATATCATAATCTATTATAAGTTTACTTGTCTAGGTCTTGCTGTCAATTTGTTTGTCACCATCGCTTCTTGACTCCAAACAGTTGAAAGACTTTATTCTTCTAAAATGTGATTATGTTTGCTTGACTAGTAGTCTTCAAATATATTTATTCATGCACCCCCTAAAATAACTGAAAAAAATTGTGTAAATTCGATAATATTTTCAAATTTGATAAATTCAATTTAGGATGCTACTATATTTATGGTGCACTTTCCTGTCGTTACTCAATATTCCCAGAATGAGGACTTGTTGGACATGTTTCTGTCAGACCTCAGTGCTGGGATAGGCTGACCTTCAGAGCAACAGTATAATTTTCTTGGAATAAAAATGTGTAACTGAAACTCTTCATGTTTTTCTCTTTTTTTGTCCAAAAAAAGAGTCAGAACTAAATCTGTATCTTGACTTCATAGTTATTTCGAATCTTACAACATTTTTGCAGGAATTATTCATGGCTTTGTGCTACTGATTGTTTTCCACTTTCCATGAATGCTTTTGTTTTGGAGAATTTTCAAAGTGTTTCTGTAAATGGTCTTATATCCTTTTTGAATGAGGTAGATTATAAATAAAAAATAAATAGAGAACTATAATACAGGGTGAAAAGTTTTACCATTTGGTGAAAATGTATTAACAGTAGTGGTCACAGGCTGTGTCCTTTATACTTGATTCTTTACAGTAGCCTTGAGGCTCTAATTTTGTAAAAGTAACCCCAGCCTTCATCTCTTCTGTTCTATCCTATTCTTTTTTCTTGTTTAATCTTTAGTAGATATGAAGAAGAAACTATTCTGTACTTTCATTGAACTAGATTCAGATCCTATTTCCTTTGCCTGTTAATCTTACTTTAATCGTATATATTCTATGTATTTTAAAAATATTTGTCCACCTTTTCTATGAGTGTTCTGTATATAGTTATTTCTATCTACAGCAAAAAGTAGAGGTAACCATGCTTGCTTTAAAATAAATATCAGGACAACTTTGGGAAGCATTTTGCACAAAGTATTAGAGCTATGTTTGTTGTTCAATACCAATCACCAACGGATTGCTCTATTGTTTTTAAAAATGCCTGGGAGTATAAATTTCTGCAGAGTCTGATCCAATTACATTGACTCCTTTGCAGAGGTAATGTTAGAGACTAGTCTTTGAGATTTGTTCTGAATCCAGGAGGACTCTTCTTGCCTGATTCTTTATCTGGTTACCTGCCCCCTCCAGTTCTCACTTCCCAATAATTCTCATTATAGAGAATGCCTTTAGGCTTGATCTTCTCTGCACTCTGTTCTAAACAAAGCTTGTTCCTTTGGGAAGAACTCTGGAGCTCTCTGTTTTTATGGCCTGCCTTCCCCCTGGCCAAAATCTCTGTGCCTGTCTGCTCTGAAGCTGAGGGTGGGACAGTGGTCTACTTTTCTTAGGAGTGACACTCCTATTTCATAAGAAGGATACTGATGGAGGTGGTAGCTTCTGGTTTTCTTGGTTTGCCTCTCCTAGCATAGAACTTTTGGCCTATGGGTGTGTGTTGGGGCACATGTGATTAGGCCCCCACTATTCTTGGCCTGCCAGGTGTTTTTTCACCCTGCCATACCTGGGGTATGGGGTATGGCATACCCAGGCCACTCAGCCATTATTGTCTGGAATAGAGCTTCTGCAACACAGACCTTTGGTGAAGGAGGGGTGATGAGAATGTTGTCTGTCTACAATTTAAAATTTATTTTATTAATTCAAGCCCCAAATGGAAACCCATTAAAAATAGCAAACTTGTTTTACTCATTCTATCCTTTTGAAAACTCAGATTTCCTATGCTGCAAAATGTACCTTCAGCACTTTTCCCAGTCTATTTTAAAATAACCTCCATGGTGAGCTTCTTCCACAATCTCAGGAAGCTGTTCCATAATTCATTTTATTGTTCGTAGTCAGGAAGTTGCTCTGGATATTCAACTCAGATTTCCTTTACGGTTATAAAAATAAGTTTTCTCAATTAGGGTAATTTATATTTATCCTACTCCCTTTTATGCCCCTATTTCTTTCCCCATTTTGCATAAACATGTATGTTACAGTTATCCAACAGAAATATCTATACATCAGCACCCTTTAAAATTTTAAAAATCTAAAATGCATCATTAAAGAATGTAATGCACCATATTAGATTTCTTTGATATAGGAAGAAAACAACAAATGTTCTCATTAGAATCTTTTGCATAATGGTTTAGGTTCTTAATTTGATGGACCAGACTAAATATTAAATATAGAATTATCAAAATTATTAGCAGGGATGAAAAAGTTTAATTCAGTAAGAGCCAAGTGTTGTTATAAAAATTGCTTAGGGGCTTCCTGGTGGCACAGTGGTTGAGAGTCCGCCTGCCGATGCAGGGGACACGGGTTCGTGCCCCGGTCCAGGAAGATCCCACATGCCGCGGAGCGGCTAGGCCCGTGAGCCATGGCCCCTGAGCCTGCGCGTCCGGAGCCTGTGCTCCGCAAAGGGAGAGGCCACAACAGTGAGAGGCCCGCGTACCGCAAAAAAAAAAAAAAAAAAAAAAAAATTGCTTAAAATGATTTAGACTACATAAATAAACTATAATACTGTAATGATATACAATAATTAATCTTTTCCCCGTTTTATTGCTAAGACTATATTTGAAGTCTAGGGCTCAAGGTATTTGAAGTCTCTGATAATACTCTTGTTGAGAAGATTTCACTTTAGAATGGAGACAGTGCAGTATATACTGAATGACATTTATATAGGTTTATTCACCTATGTCTGTATAGTTTTATTAACTTATTTAACTGATAGTTTTATTTTTAATATTTATATAATTTTATGTACTTTTATAAATGTATAAATAAACTTGATTTGTATTCAGTTTTTAATCTCTTATTATTGATGAGAATGATGGTGAAAGGGCATATGCTTATTACATGTTAAAGGATGGCCAACTTGGGGAAGATATTGATTATGTGGCTCAAAAACTCAAGACTCTCGAAATAATCTTCACAAGCTGAAGAAAATGATCTCATCAGTATATACATATAGTCTGTATTAAGCATTAAAATATGCTAAATAAAAGGGATGACATTACCATTTATCATTTTTATAGCATACATCATATTTTCTGGTTGAATGTTATTAAACTTGTGCTTTTAACAGTTTTAAATAGAAGAATTGAAGACCGTTGACTAAGAACTTTGCCATTTTCAGTAGCTTTTGTAATAGGGGATTATTATATTAAATCATTTTAAATAGTCTAATTTATATATAAAATTGTTCATAAACCCTTTCCTCGGAATATAAGCGTTTCTGTCAGACAATGACACATAATGGTTAAACTGAAAGTTTTTATTTTTCCACTCTATTGGGGTAATTATAAATATTTATTTAGATGTTAATTAATGGCTTAAGGAGATCAAGTGACCAGTGTAAGGCTCTGTAGTCAATAACTAAATGGATCAGTTAGATTACAGAACTGATTTGAACTAATCAGAAATTTAATGGTATCCTGAGTGTTTATTATCAAAATTTAGATAGGCAGAAGCCCTGCCTGGCAATGCTGTTATCACAAGCTAAGTATAGAGAATCTTGCTGTCAGCGGAGGCATTTTATGCTTCATGTCCGCAAAAAATGCTGTAATTTAGTTGTGTACGGTTGTTCAGATTGTTTCACATCAGTGCTTTGACAGTCTAAGTTCCAGCTGCTCAGGCCTGTGAGTCCTCCTGTGAAAAATTGTAAACTCCCGGCCAAGTTAACTGCAGTAATTTTTGACAGATCTCATTTATATTGGTAGGGATTACTCTACACTGCTCTCTTCAAAACTAATTTGGTTCTAAAATAAGAGCCAATTAAAATTATTAAGAAGAAAATTGAGGCAACGTTTGACGTTTTGTACGCATTAGAAGGCCCTGTCTTTTCTGTGAAGGTGTTTTGCTAGACTAAATGAGATATGCAAAATGTCTGTTATAATATGGATCTTTTGGAGTTTAAAAGCAGCTACCCAATTTGAAATGCCTGCTCCATGCTATATCTCCTGGAATGCTGAAAATATCTCCTCCAATTAACTTAATTAACTGAAAACTGTCACTGTTGGAATTGTGCTGGCATAGTCAAATACTTAAAATGTACAGTTATTCTTGCTAGAACCAGAAGTTGCTTTAAGAGGACCTAGGACTGTACTTAGCATCAAGACTAAGAGAAATTTATGGTTGTACAGAAGCATCATTTACTCTATAATCAGCACTACCAATGGTAACTGAGATGAGGTTAGGTTAGCACCTAATTTTCAATAAGAAAAATAAATTGTGTGTACTCGGTAAGAGGCATGAAACATGAGTACAGGGAACATTGTGGGATGTAGGCAGCTGAAGGTACTTCTTTACTTTAAAGGACTCCTTGCAGAGAAAAATTACTTGTTTCTTTGCTGTGCCCAAGTAAGTATCTGGATTGTATCCCACTGCTTGTTCAAAAAATATAGAATATTCAACACATCTACTTTTATAGCACTAAGTAGAAAAATTTTAAATATAAATTCAAGTACTTAAAGGCTCAAAAGATTTCATGTCCCATTAAATGAAAATAATATAGTCCTACTTATGTCTCAATAGAATCTCAATTGTAGAAGAAATAAAATAATATGAATAAAGAAAATGAGATGTGAAATAGGTAGTAAATGCTGAATATTTCTTTTAAACTGTATTTTTATCAACTATTTGAGGATAGAGGATTCTCTTTTATCTTTTTCTTTGGTGCCTTTTCTTTAAGTGATATTTATAACCAAAATATTAGTGATTGCGGAGATTAAGAGAAACCCAAAATACAATTAATGCTTATCTGTAGTCAACACTAATCCCCTTAAGCATTTAAAAAACATTAATTTTAGCTTAATGCAGTTCATCAGTATTTGTTTAGCATCTGTAATATACTATGCTGTGCCGGTACAAAAATGAATAGTACATACTTGCTGTGGGTTTGTTTAGGAAGCTGAATTAGTTACTCATTTGCACTAGCTTCAAAAAAAAAGTCCAAACTGAAAGTTTAGGGGAGACTTCTTGGAAGAGTTGCCACAATACAGGTAAAACAGTTAAATAAAAATAAATACAGAAAACCATTTACAAAATATCCTGTTAACATTTAAATTATTTTGCCAGACTTTGTTTCATTTGAATCTCATGGAGATTCCAGACATTTCACAGGATAGTTTCCTCATTTTGCAAATGAGACAATTTCTCATAATATGGTAAATATCCTTGCTGAATATCCATATACTTCAGTATACAATTAGTATATCATAAATCTTAACTCCAACCCAGGAAATCTTGTTCTAAATACTACTCCCCCGACCCCCAAACTACATCAAGCTGTTTGCTAAACTGAATAAAAGTAGTATATAAATACGACCACATAAGGCAATAAATGGAACTGCCTGTTGACTTATTTTAAAAGTAATATCTTTTGATGTGGTGGTTTTGTGCCCATTTGCTACAAGTAGATTCTGTCACTGTTTAGAAGTTGGCATTTAATTTTCCCAAGATGTTGCATAGAGCTATCTCTGAGTTCATAAATATAAAGTGTCTTTAAAACTGGGCACATGTTCTGTGTAGATAAGTTATTATTATTGTTTTTCTCAAGCTTGTTTCTTCTGTATAAAACGCAATGCTATTGAGCAGCCTGTTAAAGCCAGCTGGACAAGTTCCTATAAAACTAGGCCACCAGGCAGTTTCCAGGGTAGCAAAGTAGAGTAGCTTCCCAGTGAGATGAGCAAAAAGTGCAGTCACGAAAGGAAATATTTGGGCAATGAGGTTTCCTTCTGTGAGATGGCTTGCTGGGCTCAAAGCCTTGATGGAATGCTGTGCAGCTGCAGCATATACTCATCATCCTTTACTACACTAGTCACCTATGATTAATAAGGCATTGACTTTAAGACACAGGATATCAAATGTGTAAAAATTATTTGCCAGCAGTAACTCTTGTCTTAAAATTGCCACTTCAGATAAACTCTAAAGACCTATTTGGTTGACAAATAAATGTATCTTTTAAAATAAAAAGTAAGATATTTCATTTTAATTAGTACATATCATAATCTTGTATTCAGTCAATTTTTCTTTCTCTGTCTCTGCCTCCTTTTCTCCCTCCCTCCCTTCCCCTCTCTCTCTCTCTCTCTCTCTCTGTTTCTCCCCAAATACATTTCAATATTTAACTTGGCACTGAGTAGTTATGTACAGTACTTAATTGGCTGACTGATTTCACTTCCGAAGGAAAGTATTTATTTAACACACTCTCTTGGTTTACACGTTAACTATCTCTCTCCCAGTTAATTATCTTGCTTGCCCTCATCTTCAGTATTTCTGTTTTCAGAGCTCTCAGTCTTATGTAACCTAATTTATTTGTTGAATTAAGGAGAAAAGAGGAATAAAATAATTTTATGTTCAACATAATATAATGCATATTACTATCTTTGTTACTATACAGTGCTTTCTGTCAGTTAATTTCCCAATACCTACACTTATTTCATTGACTCCAGGTCTAGTTTAAAAAATGAATATTTTTGGAAAATAATATGAAAAAGAATATGTATATGTGTGTGTATATATATATATAAAAGTGAATCACTTTGCTGTACACCGGAAGCTAACACAACATTGTAAATCAACTATACTCCAATTTTTTAAAAAAGCTAAACATTTTTTTGTTTCAATAGAAAAAATATTTAGAGGATGAATGTCTATCAGCTCTACCTGATGCAAAATTGACTGATGTGAGCGATGTTTTCGAAGTGAGAATTCCTATCGCAAATGTCTAGTACTTAATAAATCTGACCTGTGTTGTTCAGATATAGCCAATTTAATGTTGCACCGACAATTTTAATGGCTAGATCTTTTTTGTGATTCTTTGAGCTGTTAATTGTCCAGATGTTCTGATATCTTTAAGTATCATTGAGTCTAATCACTACTTCAAAATTATTGGAGATAGTTAATTTGGTACTTCGTCATGTTATATGATGAGTTAGCAGAGAAGAATTTATATTACTGTATCATAAATTTGCTTTTTTAATATTTTTATAACTATTTCAGTAGAATTAATGTCTATTATAACCCTATACATTTTATTTTATATATTTAAAACATTAATCTGAAAAGAGCTATAAGAGCTTCACTGGAATGCCAAAGAGATGTATGGAACAAATGAAGGGTGATGATGACTCCTACTTTTAAAGGTTTAATTTAATATTTACTTTCAAATCATTGCCAAAAACAGGCTAATTTTTGCACTCCACTCCAAATTCATTTTTGTCCTCAAATCTCTTTCTTTATGCATAATGCATATGGTCTCTCTGCAAGAAGAGAAAAGGAAGAGAACAGCTTTTTCTTTATATCTGAATAGAATTCAGTTCTATTTATTTAGTTCTATTTATTCATGGGTTGTGCCCAAAAGTGTTCTATTTATTAAACTTAGAAAAGAAGTGAATAACATGGATTACTTACGGGATTATTTAGAATTTGCATGTTTTATCTGAATAACTTTTAGGAAATTAAATAGATCATATTTTAAGAGGCACTGGCTTTAATATTTATAAATTTGAATACATTGATTTTGGTTTTATACCTTATGAAAGATTTCAGTGTTAATCATGAACCCCTATAAGTTGAATACTGTCTTTTTTCAAAGTATGCTCATCAGCTCCTATAAACCATAAAATATGTACATTCAATAATTGGTTTTATTCTCTCCAGATACCACATCTGTTGATAATGTTTATTTTCTCATTAGCAATGTGCTAGACCCAATAATGATTTGAAGTTTCTCTCATGTCTGAGAACAGGTATTCTATTCTATATATTGTTAGTGTATATATAGTACGGAAAATTATATTTATCCTTAAGATATCACTTTTATTAAAATACATATTTTGTAGACAAGCAAATTGAAACAGGATTTGAAGTCTTCCAGTGAAATTTATGTAACATATTGAAAGAAAATCACAAGAAAATAAAATCACAAAATATTGTTTTTCATCCTTATTCCTGATACCATTCTTGGCACTAGGTACATACCTACTCCTCTTCTGGCTTCTGGCTCTAGAACAAACGCAACTAGCATAATTGGTAGAGTGGAGAAAAGAGACAAATACTTTCGTTGTGAATCAGAAGAAGTGCATAAGAGACATGCCATCTTTCCAACTGGCTCTGGGAAATGACAATGAAATGGCTATAGTAATCTCAAACTGAGTTAAAAATAACAAACATGTCTCAACACTGAAATGGTTCTCAAGCCTTCTCATCGCATGTATACAGTGACTCAGAGACTTGGATACACAGAAATGTTTATCATCACTTACAGTATTTTCTCCAATGATATTCTTGCTTTTCATTTTTATCATAAACAGCCACTCCCTTTGCTAACACTGATTAGTTATAAAATACTATATCTACACCATGTAGTTCAAATATGATTAATAACTACTTCTTGCTTCCAGGATAAATCCAAAATTAGTAGCATAGTTAGCAAGTTCTTGTGGGCAATGACTATGAGGAATACCAATAAGTAGAAGCCCTCTTCCCTGCATGGGTTCTAAAAAACTGAAAAATAGAAAAAGGTGTTAGTATTTGCAGGTTAAAATAGGACTTCTAATGATAAAGATTAAATTGCAAGACGGAGCTTCTTATGAGAACCAAATGGTCCTATTAAATGAATCAGAGAATCAAGCACACCTGTCCAGTGTGACCCAGGGTACTTTGGGAATACATATCTTGTACCATCAACATAAGTAAGTAAATAAATAAATAACTTTTAAAGCCTTGAAACACGCAACAGATCACATCCAGAGTGATCTTGTTTCTTGTGATTGTAAGTCTTTAACAGGGGATTTGCTGTACATTTACAGTTTTTTCTTTCAAATTAGTGCTAGATTATTGTTTTATGGAAATTTTATTTTGTGCTTACTCTGTTGAAAGCATCGTACTAGGTTTAATGGGGAAATAGAGACTAGGAAAGTCTCTGTGCTCCCATAGTTCATAAACTAGTGGGTAAGATGGATGCACAAATAAAAACAATAACACAAAACCTCTGGGATGACACTAAATATGGGAAATGCTATTACATGTGAATGATGTGCTATGTCAGTAGGAAGGAAGAAAGTTAAATTTACGTTCAACAAGAGATCTTACTTAAAACAAAAATGTTCTAAATAAATCAGAATTAAGAAAAAGCTTGTTTCTATATTTATCTTGATAAACCTAACATGGAAAATAATATACACTATTCATTAAAATAATCATATTATTGAAACATCTCTCTAGAAATATTCTGAAATTTGAAACTTTAGTACCTGTTCCATTGTGACACTTCATCGAATACTGCAGTACTCATCATCTCCATTAATATGCCTAATACAATAACTGTTAGGTTGTGAAAGGTCCTTCAGATTTAGATTTTGCGTAGGAAAAAAATAAGAAGCTTAACAACATCTTATTTTTTCATATTATAAACAACTTGGACAGGATTTTTAAAAGTTTATTTGGACCAGTCCAGAGAATCTAGATAGTGCTGTCCCATACAACTCTCTGCAATGCTACAAGTATTTTAAATTCTCACTGTCCAGTAAAGTACCTACTAGCCCCATGTGAATCTTGAGTACTTGAAATGTGACCACAGCAACTGAGGGACTGAATTTTTATTTTATTTCAATTAATTTAAATTAAAACAGCTACGTATGGCTAGTGGCTACTATATTGCACAACACAGCTTTAGAGAGTATTTATGGAAACTATCTGGGGTATTCTTGGTTAATTGATGAGACAAGGAAGCCAGAATGGCAAACCAAGATAGAAACTGTTGAAGCCTCTCCTAGTCCCTGAAGCTCATTCAGCCCTCACTCTTCTCCTTCAGTTCATAACTAATGAGGTAGGTTTCCCACTTAATGTAAAGAACAAGTAAAGGAACAAGTGATCCAGACAATTGGAATCATGAAAAATGATGCATGTAGGAGGTGCCTGCAACAGGCACCTGCAACAGGAAAGTCACAGCTAATGGATTTCATAATTTCCTTGTCTATGTGCATGTCCAATAGGAAACACTCAGTTCCTTGCTGAGTAGATCAAACAAAGTGATAATCTATAATTATATAATTCTATAATTATAGTTCTATAATTATAATTCTATAATTTCTGTAATCAGAAAGGAGTAAACAAATGGGAAAGATGGCAAGTAGAATGCCTAGCATTTGGAGTTAATGGAATGAAGGGGCTCTGGAGAGATTTGTTCAAAGTTGACCACAAAGAAAAATTGGGAGCCATTAACAGAAATACCCAGGGAAAGAGGTTGGTTTGAAGGACAAGATGATGCCGTTGTAGTCCTGGAATTTACTTGAAGGACCTGGTTATGCTTGCCTACTTTGGTAATGTCTACTCCCCACATTATTAAAAACAAAAAAGAAACCATCCCCCATATTTTGGTTAAATCAAACACTAAGTAGATTGGGTATTTTTTCTTGTATTTTTGTTTTAAGACTACCATTGTATTTTATTCACAACTATGAGGTACATAAAGTGAAATAAAAACATAAGTTTTCCTTTTTTTTTAACATCTTTATTGGAGTATAATTGCTTTACAATATTGTGTTAATTTCTGCTGTATAACAAAGTGAATCAGCTATATGTATACATATATCCCCATATCTACTCCCTCTTGCATCTCCCTCTGACCCTCCCTATCCTACTGCTCTAGGTGGTCACAGAGCATCAAGTTGATCTCCCTGTGCTATGCGGCTGCTTCCCACTAACTATCTATTTTACATTTGGTAGTGTATATATGTCCTTGACACTCTCTCACTTCGTCCCGCTTACCCTTCCCCCTCCCTGTGTCCTCAAGTCCATTCTCTACATCTGCGTCTTTATTCCTGTCCTGCCCCTAGGTTCTAGGAACGATATTTTCTTAGATTCCATATATATGTGTTAGCATACAGTACTTGTTTTTCTCTTTCTGCCTTAGTTCACTCTGTATGACAGACTCTAGGTCCATCCACCTCACTACAAATAACTCAGTTTTGTTTCTTTTTATGGCTGAGTAATATTCCATTGTGTATATATGCCGCATCATTCATCTGTCTATGGACACTTAGGTTGCTTCCATGTGCTGTCTATTGTAAATAGAACTGCAATGAACATCGTGTTACATGACTTTTTTTTTGCAGTATGCGGGCCTCTCACTGTTGTGGCCTCTCCTGTTGCTCCGGACGCACAGGCCCAGCGGCCATGGCTCATGGGCCCAGCCGCTCCACGGCATGTGGGATCCTCCTGGACTGGGGCACAAACCCGTGTCCCCTGCATTGGCAGGCGGACTCCCAACCACTGCGCCACCAGGGAAGCCCCATGACTCTTTTTGAATTATGGTTTTCTCAGGGTATATGCCGAGTAGTGGGATTGCTGGGTAGTATGTTAGTCCTATTTTTAGTTTTTAAGGGACCTCCATACCGTTCTCCATAGTGGCTGTATCAATTTACATTCCCACCAACAGTGCAAGAGGGTTCCCTTTTCTCCACACCTTCTCTAGCATTTATTGTTTGTAGATTTTTTTGATGATGGACATTCTGACTGGTGTGTGGTGATACTTTACTGTAGTTTTGATTTCCATTTCTCTAATGATTAGTGATGTTGAGCATCCTTTCATGTGTTTCTTGGCAATCTGTATATCTTCTTTGGAGAAATGTCTATTTAGATCTTCTGCCCATTTTTGGATTGGGTTGTTTGTTTTTTTGATATTGAGTTGCATGAGCTGCTTGTAAATTTTGGAGATTAATCCTTTGTCAGTTGCTTTGTTTGCAGATATTTTCTCCCATTCTGAGGGTTGTCTTTTCGTCTTGTTTATGGTTTCCTTTAGTGTGCAAAAGCTTTTAAGTTTCATTAGGTCCAATTTGTTTATTTTTGTTTTATTTCCATTTCTGTAGGAGGTGGGTCACAAAGGATCTTGCTTTGATTTATGTCATAGAGTGCTCTGCCTATGTTTTCCTCTAAGAGTTTTATAGTGTCTGGCCTTATATTTAGGTCTTCAATTTCTATGAGTTTATTTTTGTGTATGGTGTTAGGGAGTGTTCTGATTTCATTCTTTTACATGTAGCTGTTCAGTTTTCCCAGCACCACTTATTGAAGAAGCTGGCTTTTCTCCATTGTGTATTCTTGCCTCCTTTTCAAAACTAAGGTGACCATATGTGCATGGGTTTATCCCTGGGCTTTCTATCCTGTTCTGTTGATCTACATTTCTGTTTTTGTGCCCGTACAATACTGTCTTGATTACTGTAGCTTTGTAGTACAGTCTGAAGTAAGGGAGCCTGTTTTCTCCAGCTCTAGTTTTCTTTATCAAGATTGCTTTGGCTATTCGGGGTCTTTTGTGTTTCCATACAAATTGTTGAAATTTTTTGTTCTAGTTCTGTGAAAAATGTCATTGGTAGTTTGATAGGTATGGCATTGATTCAGTAGATTCCTTTGGGAATTATAGTCATTTTCACAATGTTGATTCTTCCAATCCAAGAACATGGTATATCTCTCCATCTGTTTGTATCATCTTTGATTTCTTTCATCAGTGTCTTATAGTTTTCTGCATACAGGTCTTTTGTCTACGTAGGTAGGTTTTTTCCTAGGTATTTTATTCTTTTTGTTGCAATGGTAAATGGGAGTATTCCCTTAATTTCTCTTTCAGATTTTTCATCATTACTGTATAGGAATGCAAGAGATTTCTGTGCATTAATTTTGTATCCTGCAACTTTACCAAATTCATTGATTAGCTCTAGTAGTTTTCTGGTGGCATCTTTAGGACTCTCAATGTATAGTATCATGTCATCTGCAAACAGTGACAGCTTTACTTCTTTTCCAATTTGGATTCCTTTTATTTCTTCTTTAATTGCTGTGGCTAAAATTTCCAAAACTATGTTGAACAGTGGTGAGAGTGGACAACCTTGTCTTGCTCCTGAAATCGGAGGAAATGGTTTCGGTTTTTCACCATTGAGAACGATGTTGGCTGTGGGTTCGTCATATATGGCCTTTATTATGTTGAGGTAAGTTCCCTCTATGCCTACTTTCTGGAGGGTTTTTATCATAAGTGGGTGTTGAATTTTGTCGAAAGGTTTTTCTGCATCTCTTTAGGTGATCATATGGTTTTTCTTCTTCAATTTGTTAATATGGTGTATCACACTGATTGATTTGTGTGTATTGAAGAATCCTTTCATTCCTGGGATAAACCCCACTTGAGCATGGTGTATGATTCATTTAATGTGCTGTTGGATTCTCTTTGCTAGTATTTTGTTGAGGATTTTTGCATCTATGTTCATCAGTGACATTGGCCTGTAGTTTTCTTTTTTTGTGACCTCTTTGTCTGGTCTGGTATCAGGGTGATGGTGGCCTTATAGAATGAGTTTGGGAGTATTCCTCCCTCTGCCAGATTTTGGAATAGTTTGAGAAGGATAGGTGTTAGCTCTTTTCTAAATGTTTGATAGAATTCGCCTATGAAGCCATCTGGTCCTGGGCTTTTGTTTGCTGGAAGATTTTTAATTGAAGTTTCAATTTCAGTGCTTATGATTGGTCTGTTTATATTTTCTGTTTCTTCCTGGTTCAGTCTCGGAAGGTTATGCTTTTCTAAGACTTTGTCCATTTATTCCAGGTTGTTCATTTTATTGGTATAGAGTTTGGTTTATCAATTTTCTTTATCTTCTCAAAGAACCAACTTTTAGTTTTATTGATCTTAGTATTGTTTCCTTCATTTCTCTTTCATTTATTTCTGCTCTGATCTTTATGATTTCTTTCCTTCTGCTAACTTTGTTTTTTTTCTTCTTTCTCTTATTGCTTTAGGTGTAAGGTTATGTTGTTTATTTGAGATATGTCTTGTTTCTTGAGGTAAGATTGTATCACTGTAAACTTCCCTCTTAGAACTGCTTTTGCTGCATCCCGTGGGTTTTGGGTTGTCATGTTTTCATTGTCATTTTTTTCTAGGTATTTTTTGATTTCCTCTTTGATTTCTTCAGTGATCTCTTGGTTATTTAGTAGTGTATTGTTTAGCCTCCATGTGTTTGTATTTTTTACAGATTTTTTCCTGTAAGTGATATCTAGTCTCATAGCATTGTGGTTGGAAAAGATACTTGATACGATTTCAATTTTCTTAAATTTACCAAGGCTTGATTTGTGACCCAAGATATGATCTATCCTGGAGAATGTTCCATGAGCACTTGAGAAGAAAGTGTATTCTGTTGTTCTTGGATGGAATGTCTTATAAATATCATTTAAGTTCATCTTGTTTAATGTATCATTTAAAGCTTGTGTTTCCTTATTTATTCTCATTTTGGATGATCTGTTCATTGGTGAGAGTGGGGTGTTAAAGTCCCCTACTATGATTGTGTTGCTGTCAATTTCCCTTTTTATTGCTGTTAGCATTTGCCTTATGTATTGAGGTGCTCCTATTTTGTGTGCATAAATATGAACAATCAAAACATCAGTTTTCATAGGCAGAAGAATACATTAAAGATTCTAATGAGAACTTTGATTTATTGTTAACAGAGGATCAGCAAAGAAAATCAGTATCAGTTACATACATGAGTGGGATCATTTTCAAAACATTTAAGAGCTCTTCCCAAATGTGTGTGTGTGTGTGTGTGTATATATATATATAAATTATACTATGAACCTGTATATAGAAACGTCTCAACACCTTTTCTTTTTTTGAAATCTGACACCATATCCTTTCATTTATTTATAGAAAACTGTAGGGGTGAAAAACCTTTCCTTTCTTTTTTTAAAGAAGATGTTGGGGGTAAGAGCTTATTAATTAATTAATTTATTTTTGCTGTGTTGGGTTTTTGTTTCTGTGCAAGGGCTTTCTCTAGTTGCGGCAAGCAGGGGCCACTCTTCGTTGCGGTGCGCGGGCCTCTTACTATCACGGCCTCTCTTTTTGCGGAGCCCAGGCTCCAGACGTGCAGGCTCAGTAGTTGTGGCTCATGGGCCCAGCTGCTCCGTGGCATGTGGGATCCTCCCAGACCAGGGCTCGAACCCACATCCCCCACATTAGCAGGCAGACCCTCAACCACTGCGCCACCAGGGAAGCCCAACCTTTCCTTTCTTCAAGGCTTTTTGGCTGATTTAATAATTAAATTGTCGTAAGCCAGATTAATGAGAAAAATTTAATTTCGTATGTACAAGAGCCCCATTAAACATATGATACTTAAAGAAGTGACCAAGGCAGACAACTTTTATATCCTTTAATCAAAGAAACAATAAATTTGTGAAGAATTTACAAGACATAGAAATTTGGGCTTGGTGTAATAAATTAGTGAGGAAGTAACAAGTTTTATTTATATGGCCTTCTTGCCCCTAAATTCCCTATCTCTGGTGATAAGGATGTCTCTGTTTTTCCTGGTACAGGAGGGTACCTTTTACATGGGAGATTTATTTCCTGCTTTCACGGGCATAAAGAAGGGTCAGAGGGTCCTTCTTGCACTGGCTGTTTCTCAAGCAACTTTAATTCAAATAATCCATATGCCAAAGTAGCAACTTTGGGGATACCATATTTTGCTCCCCTTCACAAACAAAGGATAACAACTTTTCATGAACATAATATGCAAAAGAATGTAAGTCAGACTATCTTTAGTCATCTTAAGCTTTTTAAAATGCTTTTGATTTGTTAGCAATGATCTCATTTTGGCTCAGTGGAATTAATGGATATATTGAGGTAGACTTGAAAGGATGTTTGAGAGTATATAATATATATTTTTTTCAGTTAGGGTTGTACGATATGATTATCAAATCAAATTGAATTGAGGCCTGTTAGTGTTGCTTTGGTCAGAGGTTGTTTATTTCATTGTTAACAAGGGATAAACTCTAGGACAAGGCAATGCTCAGACTTGAGTTGTTTAGCACTTATACTTCAGATAATAAGCTGAAGCTGTTTATACCACAGCACAGGAAGTACTATAAGAAATGAAAAATATATGGGTAGAAAGAAATACTCAAAATTGGGCTTTCCTGGTGGCGCAGTGGTTGAGAGTCCTCCTGCCGATGCAGGGGACACGGGTTCGTGCCCCGGTCCGGAAGGATCCCACATGCCATGGAGCGGCTGGGCCCGTGAGCCATGGCCACTGAGCCTGCGCGTCTGGAGCCTGTGCTCCACAACGGGAGAGGCCACAACAGTGAGCGGCCCGCGTACTGCAAAAAAAAAAAAAAAAAAAAAACCTCAAAATTTTGTGGAGACTAAAATCTGCTCTTCTCTAGCTGAATTTGTCTCTGACAAAATACTTGGAGTCAGTAAAATATACTAAAATAATATGCATTATTATTATAAAATATGGTGTCATGTTATTGCAAAAATGTTGCTCATAGATTTTGGTGACTGTAAGTAAATCTGCTGTAAACATTCACACACAGGTTTTCATGTGAACAAAAGTTCTCAAATCAGTGGCTAAATACCCATGAGTGTGATTGCTGCATTTTAAACATAGTGTTTAATTTTGTAAGAACCATCTTATAGTCACTTGGAAGCCAAACTGTCTTCCAAAGTGACTGTACCGATCTGACATGTGAGCTTGAGAAGAATGTGTATTTTCCTGGTATTACACTATTCTATAAATATCAGTTAGATCAAACTGACTCATAGAACTATTCAGATCGTCTGTATCCTTACTGATTTTCGGCCTACCAGATCTATCAATTACTAAAAGAGGAGTGTTGACATCCTTAATCATACAGTGGATTTCTCTGTTTCTCCATACAGTTCTATCAGATTTTGACTAATTTATTGTGGTGTTTCTTTGTTAGATGCATATATGTTGAGGATTATTATCTCTCTTCAGACATTTGACCACGTTATCATTATGTATCACCTTTTTACCCCTGATAATCTTCCTTGCACTGAAGTCCACTTTGTCTGAAATTAACATAGCTAATTCAGCTTTCTCTGACTTGTGGGTAGCCTAGACTGTCTTTCTTCATCCCTTTACTTTTAACCTAGTCTTTATATTTAAAGTGGTTTCTTGTAGACAGCAGAGATGCAGTTCCACTTTATTATTCCACTTTGACAATTTTCCTTTAGTTGGTGTATTTAGACCATTTACACTTTAATTGTTTATTTGTAGTGTTGGATTAATATCTTCCATGTTTGTAACTGTTTTCTATTTATTACAGTTGTGCCTTGCATCCTTTATTCTCTACTACTTCTGCCTTCTCTTAATATAATTGAGGTTTTATATGATTCTATTCTATTTTCTCTTACTGTATATATACTTTTAAAAATTTGCATTTCTCTAATAATTAGTGATGTTGAGCAGCTTTGCATGTGCTTCTTGGCCATCTGTATGTCTTCTTTGGAGAAATGTCTATTTAGGTCTTCTGCCCATTTTTGGATTGGGTTGTTTGTTTCTTTAATATTGATCTACATGAGCTGTTTATATATTTTGGAGATTAATCTTTTGTCCGTTGATTCGTTTGCAAATATTTTCTATTCTGAGGGTTGTCTTTTCATCTTGTTTATGGTTTCCTTTGCTGTGCAAAGCTTTGAAGTTTCATTAGGTCCCATTTGTTTATTTTTTTAAATTTATTTATGTTTTTACATCTTTATTGGAGTATAATTGCTTTACAATGGTGTGTTAGTTTCTGCTTTATAACAAAGTGAATCAGTTATACATATGCATATGTTCCCATATCTCTTCCCTCTTGCATCTCCCTCCCTCCCACCCTCCCTATCCCACCCCTCCAGGTGGTCACAGAGCACCGAGCTGATCTCCCTGTGCTATGTGGCTGCTTCCCACTAGCTATCTACGTTATGTTTTGTAGTGCATATATGTCCATGCCTCTCTCTCACTTTGTCACAGCTTACCCTTCCACCTCCCCATATCCTCAAGTCCATTCTCTAGTAGGTCTGTGTCTTTATTCCTGTCTTACCCCTAGGTTCTTTATGACATTTTTTTTCTTAAATTCCATATATATGTGTTAACATACGGTATTTGTCTTTCTCTTTCTGACTTACTTCACTCTGTATGACAGACTCTAGGTCTATCCACCTCATTACAAATAGCTCAATTTCATCTCTTTTTATGGCTGAGTAATATTCCATTGTATATATGTGCCACGATTACTCTAGGAGGTGGATCAAAAAAGATCTTGCTGTGATTTATGTCAAAGAGTGTTCTTCCTATGTTTTCCTCTAAGAGTTTTATAGTGTCCGGTCTTACATTTAGATCTCGAATCCATTTTGAGTTTATTTTTGTGTATGGTGTTCGGGGGTGTTCTAATTTCATTCTTTTACATGTAGCTGTCCAGTTTTCCTAGCACCACTATTGAAGAGACTGTCTTTTCTCCATTGTATATCTTTGCCTCCTTTGTCATAGATTAGTTGACCATAGATGTGTGGGTTTATCTCTGGGCTTTCTATCTTGTTCCATTGATCTATGTTTCTGTTTTTGTGCCAGTACCATATTGTCCTGATTACTGTAGCTTTGTAGTATAGTCTGAAGTCAGGGAGTCTGATTCCTCCAGCTCCATTTTTTTCGCTCAAGACTGCTTTGGCTATTCAGGGTCTTTTGTGTCTCCATACAAATTTTAAGATGATTTGTTCTAGCTCTGTAAAAAATGCCATTGGTAATTTGATAGGGATTGCATTGAATCTGTAGATTGCTTTGGGTAGTGTAGTCATTTTCACAATATTGGTTCTTCCAATCCAAGGACATGGTATATCTCTCCATCTGTTTGTATCATCTTTGATTTCTTTCATCAGTGTCTTATAGTTTTCTGCATACAGGTCTTTTGTCTACGTAGGTAGGTTTTTTCCTAGGTATTTTATTATTTTAGTTGCGATGGTAAATGGGAGTGTTCCCTTAATTTCTCTTTCAGATTTTTCATCATTACTGTATAGGAATGCAAGAGATTTCTGTGCATTAATTTTGTATCCTGCAACTTTACCAAATTCATTGATTAGCTCTAGTAGTTTTCTGGTGGCATTTTTAGAATTCTCTATGTATAGTATCATGTCATCTGCAAACAGTGACAGTTTTACTTCTTCTTTTCCAATACAATATATATTTTAAACTAATCTAATTATATCTTCAAATGATGCCATACCATTTCACATATAGTACAGGTAATTTTTTTTCCTTTTTAATTATGCATTTTAATAGAAAGTTAAAACCTAACTACAGTAGCTGGTCTTACTATACTCTAAGACATTTATAGTACAGGTAACTTTTAACAGAGTATTACCAATACCTCCATCCTATGCCTCGTGACATTTGTTTCATTCACTGCTCTTATCTGTATGCTGTCATCAACCAGTATCATATTACTATTATTACTTTAGACAGTTATTGGTCATTTTAAACAATCTTGGAAAGGTGATTCAAAAGAGATAGGACAGTCTTTCCAACAAGTGGTGCTAAAACAGTTGGCTATCCACATGCAGATATAAAACAACAACAGAAAACTGAACCTTAAACTAAACACTTATCTATTAAAAATTCATTTTCAGTGGAGTATAGAGCTATATGTAATAGGCATAACTATAAGAATTGTAGGAGAAAATCCAGTGACTTAGGGCAGTTAAAAATTTCTCAGGACACAAATGAGCAAACACTAAAGGAAAAAGACATTGATGAATTGGAGTTGATAAAAATTTAAAATTCTGTTTTTCAAAAGATACCATTAAGGAAAAAAAAATCACAAAGTGGCAGACAACATTTGCAAAACACATATCTTATAATGTACTTTATCCAGAATGCATAAAGAACTCCTATAAGTTTATAATGAGATGACAGACTACCCAAGTAAAACAAATGGGCAAAAAATTTGACCAGACGCTTCACCAGAGAAGATCATTTGACAGCACATATGCACATAAACTGATGCTGAACATCATAGCATTAGGGAAATTCAAGTTAAATTCAAAATAAGAACACACATGTACTAGAGTGGCTAAAGCCAAAAGGCTAAAAATACCAAGTTCTGGCTAGAATGCAGAGCAACTAGAAATCTTATTAATTGCTGGTAAAGATGGAAAAAGATACACTTTGGAAAAGTTTGATACCTTCTTGTAAATTTAACCATGTACTTACCATATGCTCCGCCAATCCAATTCCTTAATATTTAACCGGGAGGATATGTCCACACAAATACCCATGTGCAAATGTTTATAACTGCTTTATCTTTAACATCCAACAATTGGAAATGATCAAGTGTCCATTAACTGGTGAATGAATTAAACAAATTTTGATACATACTTACTGAGAAGTTCTACTTAATAATAAAAAATAAATTAATGCACAGAGGAACATGGCTAAATATCAAAAACATCATGCTAAGTAAAAGGAGGCAGACATACAAAAAGACACAGAAAACTGAATAATGTGCAATTCTATTTATATGAAGTTCTGAAATAGTAAAAATTGTAACAGTACAGTAAAACTCTACTGTAACAGTACAGTAAAACAGTAAAAACTGTAACAAGACAGTTACAGTGGCTATTGGGCTGGAAGTGTGAGAAGTGGGTTGTCTGCAACTGAGCACAATGAAACTAATTGAAGTCTGGAAGTAGTCTATATTTTGGTTTGGGTGGTGATTATATCTATATACATTTGTCAAAACTAATCTTAATAAGGATGAATTTTATTGTATGTAAATTATATTAATATATCTGATTACAAAGACTTTAATGGGATAGATAGAATAAACATCAAACAACCCAACTCTTGGCCAGATTATCATAAATTCTCACAGTAAAGGCCTATTTACTTCAGTATTCATTACCCTCTACAAGTTTGCCTTTCAACAAAAATTTGTAAGGCATGCCAGAAGGCAAGATAAAATATATTGAGAAGCAACAAAGTCATCATCAGAACAAGACTCAGATATGGTTCAGATGTAAGTATCAGATATGAAATTTAAAATGATTATGATAATACGTTACACACTCTAATGGAAAAGGTAGACAACATGCAGCATCACTTGGATAATGTCAGCAGATATATGGAAACTATAACAAAAATTTAAAAGGAAATATTAGAAATTAAAAACACCATAACAGAAATATGGGATGCATTCAGTGTGCTCCTGGTAGACTTAACACAAGTAAGGAAAGAAAGAACAAACTTGAAGATAGGGCAGTAAAAGTTACTCAGCCTGAAACGCAAAGAGAAAAAAGATTGGAAACATTTTTTAAAAATCCAAGACTGTAAGAACAAGTAAAAAGTGTAACATTTGTGTAATTGGAATAACAGAAGGAGAAGAAAAGGAAAACGAGCAGATAAGGTATTTGAAGAAATAATTGTTTCCTTGAACCACAGATCCCACAGGCTCAGAGAACCCTAATAGGATAAATAACAAAAACACACACCTAGGCATCTCATATTAAAATTGCAGAAAACCAAAGACAAATAGAAAATGTGAAGGGGAAAGCCTTACAAAGGGATAAGAATTATAACAAACTGCTTATCAGAAACCACGCAAACAAGAAGAGAATGGAGTGAAATTATTAGAGCGTTGGGGAAAAAAAAAAAAACTACCAGTGTAGATTTCTATATCTAATGAAATTATCCTTCAGTAATGAAAGTGAAGCAAACATTTTCTTAAACAAAAACTGAGGAAATTGATTGCTTTCAGACCTGTACTGTAAGAAATTTTGAAAGAAGTTCTTTTTTTTTTTTTTTTTTTTTTTCAGTACGCAGGCCTCTCACTGCTGTGGCCTCTCCTGCTGTGGAGCACAGGCTCCGGACGTGCAGGCTCAGCGGCCATGGCTCACGGGCCTAGCCACTCCATGGCATGTGGGATCTTCCCGGACCGGGGCACAAACCCATGTCCCCTGCATTGGCAGGTGGACTCTCAACCGCTGCACCACCAGGGAAAACCAGAAATTCTTTTAAAGAAACAAAATAACATAGCAGAAAGTTAGATCTACATAAAGGAAATGTGTCAGAAAAAAAAACAAATGAATATCAGTATTATTGATAGTGTTCTACACGCAGAAGAACTATTTTTACAAACAAGGACCACGAGAGGTAGAGGTGATATCTATTGAAATATCTGAGATCCAAAAAAATTGGAAATGGGACCATGTGTGACTGACACACAGAAGCATAAGTCAGCTTTTATGATGTCCATCTAGAGAAAGAAATTTTTGTCATGTGGACATAAAATGTATTTCTATAGTGTCCTCTCCAGAACTGTGTAGGGGAGTTGAAGCTAATTGTTTCCTTATTGATGCCCCTACAATGCCTCAATCTAAACTCACCTCCAAAGGTTTGCCAGATGGAGCTCAAGACAACAAATATGACACTCATACTATTTGTCTAAATATTTACAATTTATAAATCAATATCAAACTATCAAATAAAATATATTTTACCCTTAGAATAAAAGCTACAATGAGATGTAGCTGCATACTCATTTTTAGGCCCAAATCAGAAATGATAACAGCATCTAGTAGTGGTGAGGATGTGGAACAACTGGAACTCTCACACATTGCTGGCAGGAATGTGATTTGGAGAAAGATTTGCAATTTCTTATAAATTTAAAAATACTCTTACCATACAGTCCAACAATTTTATTCCTAAGTGTTTACTCAAGAGAGATGACTACTGATACAGTCAGTAGTCATCTCTACAGACGCATCTTAACAATATGCTGAGGGAAAGAGATCAGACACAAAAGGCTACATACTGTATCATTTTATTTATACAGATGCTATAAAAAACAAATCTAAACTCTAGTGACAAGACATAGGAGCAAGTTTGAGCATCTGTGTGGGCCTGACTGGAAGGGCACATGGGGACTTTGGGAATAATGGATATTCTGTGTTTTGGTTGGGGGGGTGGTTAAATAGGTATATACGTTTGTCATAATTCATTGAACTGTACACCAAATGAGTGTATTTTATTGTGTTTAAATAATATTTAAATAAAGTTAGTTTTGAAAAATACACCTTAACTATGAGGGCCAAGAATTAACCTTAAAACTACTGGCGTTTCTGAGTTTTCTTTTTTTTTAAAAATTTTTCATCTGAAGATGGATATAACTAGAATCTACTTCATTATCTCAGGAGATATTTAATCATCCAAGAGAGGGCAATCTCATTTATACGGAAGTTAGGGAAACTATATTTGTATCTAATAAGTATATAGATGTTATAAAAAAGAAAGAGATATCCAGCATTCACAGGTTTCTAGCCAGGAGAAATATGCTCACAGGCTCGGAACAATGGATTTAGAATAAGAACCAGGTACATTTGTCATTAGGTATTAAATTGATTAACTCATTCTGACTCACTAAGGTTTGCTCCTTTATGTTTTATTATATGTCTGTGTCAAATTAACAATATGCAAATTAAGCTACTATCTAAAGGGACTTTATGTTTCCTGCAGAAATAATTACACAGTTATTAGAATCATTTTGCAAGGATGAAATATTTGGTTGTATAGACTGCCTATGCTTTGTCACAAGGCAGAAAAGTCATGGCATTAGGGAGTAGTAAAATATATACACTATTCTCTTAATACAATTTATCTCTCATTTGTAGGGAAAATTTAATTATTTTTAACAGATGTGAATTCTCTGAGTTAACATGAAGAATATCAGTTCAGTATTAAAGAGGGACATTTTAAATCAGTGAAGTTAAACTGATTACTTTCCTTTAAAAAGTTAAACTGATTACAAAAAGGAAAAATACTGTGCTCTGAAAATTATTCAGTAGAATTTGATGCCTTTAGATTGATTTTAAATATACAGCATAGTTTCAGCTAAATCAGAGATCCTGAATTGAGTTTTGGATTTCTTTGCTATCAAACAGATAATTAAAGTAACCACATTAAAAGGAATGCTATAAAAACCTTTCTGGAGAGATTTTGGGCAGATATGGGGTGTGTGTGTGTGTGTGTGTGTGTGTGTTTACTGGTAAATAGCACAAACTCTGAGGTCAAGCTGCCTGGGTTTGATCAGGACTTCACTTATTAACTGGGCAAGCTTGACATTATTTAAGTTTTCTCTATTTCTGTGTTTACTCTTCCATAAAATTAGGACTGTGATAACTAGTGCACATTCCATAAACTTGTTATGCAGATTGAGTTAATGTATATAACATGCTAAGAGCAGTGCCTAGCACATGAACACAGCTTAAGTTTTGCATGTTTTGTTCTTGTTTATATTGGACAGTAACACAACTTTCCAACGAAAATTTTCTAGTGGTACTGGTAAGAAAGATATCATAGAAGAAAATGAAAACTGTTGGTGGGTGAAGCAGAACTGTGGATGTATAAGATGTAAGAAACACTAGGGTAGAAATTTTTTCTGTGTTGTTTACTGATATATGCCCAGCATCCCAAATAGACCTGGCATAGTGAAGTCAATAAATGCTTGTTGAATTGAATTGAATTGAATGTGAGGAGATGGTTTCATCATATCTTATAAGAGTTAAGTGTTCGGTTATATCTCAACAATTATAACTAAACATGAAATATACATAAAAACAGAACTTGAAACTGTTTAATGAAATACTACCCCACACATGGGGCTTCCCTGGTGGTGCAGTGGTTAAGAATCCACCTGCCAATGCAGGGGACTTGTGTATGAGCCCTGGTCTGGGTAGATCCCACATGCCACGGAGCAACTAAGCCCATGTGCCACAACTACTGAGCCTGCACTCTATAGAGCCCGCGAGCCACAACTACTGAAGCCCACCCACCTAGAGCCCGTGCTCCACAACAAGAGAAGCCACTGCAATGAGAAGCCCGCGTGCCGCAACAAAGAGTAGCCCCCGCTTGCCGCAACTAAAGAAAGCCCGCGCGCAGCAACGAAGACCCAGTGCAACCAAAAGTAAATAAATGAAATAAATAAATTTATTTTAAAAAATACTACCCCACACTTGAAAAAGGAAATCTGCATGAACTGGATAATTTGTAGGCAGGAAGAAAGGCTACAAAATGTCTTGATAAGTTGTTGGGATCTGACAGGACAAAGAGAAGGTGACAATAATTCACATTAGATGAGAAAAATGGGAAGAAGAGGAAAAACTCTAAGAAGAAAAAATTTTATTAATATATGAATTTCTGAGTTGTACTCTGTGGGGAAATATATCCTGAACCTTGCACAGTTAAACTTGACAAAGTTTGGTTCTGTCTTCCCTGCTTCCTTTCTTCTAATCTGCATAGTTTAAAATGAAGATTACCTAAATAATTACAGTTAAATAATGATAACTTCTGCCTTGCACCTCCTCTTAAGCTTGCTTTAAATTTATGGGAACATCTTTTAGCAAGAGCAGAATGGTTTCACATAATGATTCCATATTCTTTCTTACAAGGGAGATATCGTACCATCTTTACCATCTCAAGCTGGGGATCCCTAAGTAGTTTTCAGTGAGTGAACATATTATGTCAGTTAATGCAAGGTAATAGCAACTTGCTACTATCACGTGATTCTGCTTAGATGTGATACTCAGTATGTAAAGGAACTTTACTGCATTAGTCTACCTGCTTTATTTTCCCATCAATCTATTTTTCCTGAGACACTTTTTATTGTTAAGATCATAGAGATAAATTTGCAAAACATTTGCAAGCTAAATTCTGTTTTGTGTGTCAGCTGAGGTAAACTGGCTCTAAACAATTCTCTGTTGAAAACACTTGTGCATTCAGACAAAATACCTAAATTTCCAATCTTGAGATACTGTGAGTTTATAATTTTATAAGATATGTAGGTGTCTGGGTTTTGATGAATGCAAGTCAGTATGGCAAAACGTGTTGCATATAACCTATGCAGATTAAGTCTTTTCATTCAATTGGTCTCCTGTTTGAGACTGTATGAATTAGCAGAGTACATAGGAAAAAAGAAGCCAGAATGAAGAAACAGAGCTGGAAGGAAACAATATCAAAAGGATAGTGAATTTTTTTTTTTTTTTGCTGTGCCACAGTGGACAAGGAACTAAAATATGGTCAATAAGCAATCTTAAAGTCCACTTATTAAAAAACTCATAACTGCACTTCAAAAAAAGGAAGCAAAACCACCTCATTTTGAAATCACTGGAGTATTTTTACCTCTTTGAAATATAAAATAAGAAAGGTAATAATTCAAATCAGTTTATTCATGCAGAGGAATAAATATAAAATAACTGAAAATAAAACAATATAATGATACATATGAAATTAGCTGCCCCTTCCCAGTAGCATGAATAAAGAGCTATTAACCACAAATTGCAATGGAATTTACCTATCGGATAACATTAACTACTAATGCAAACAAATTTTAAAGTTGTTTCCTAAAGTGACTGCTATTACTTATTCCTACAGAAAACTGGATGTATTATAAACATTGGAAGACAGCTGTGCCAGAGTAAACTGCTTTTCCTTCAGGTTAAAATAATTTCATGGGAAAAATTACTCAAAAGATTCATAGTTACCTTGAAACTCAAGTCCTAGGGCAGAATTTCCATAAATAAATTTTAACCTCAATAGGTTTTAAGTAGTAGAGGATTAAACTAGCAATGTGTATGTAATGAAAATTAAACACTTCTATAGGTAGTTATGAAAAGGTGACAATTAAATTATTAAATATGAAAGAAAAAAGTAGTATCGGTAAAGATATTTTAAAACATTACCATCCCCCCAAATCTGTGTGTGTATGTATGTATGTGGGTATACATATATATTTTTGCACAAATATAAACATATGTATGTATATGCATACATGTATATGATGTACATATTATGTACAGTCAGGTAAAATGTTAAGGATTTTAAGAGTGAACTATATAGAGAAAGAAGAAGGAAGGGGTCATTGTTTCTCCTCAGGCTCAGAGCACCGTCTGTTGTTTTTTATTGGGTCACTAATTTAATCTGTAGCTTGTCTAGGTGAGTAAGCACCCACAATTTGCCCTTGACCTTATGAAGTAACCAAAATTTCCTTTAATAAAAATGGTTTAGATAATAAAAGCCAGGGCATATTTGACAGTATTTCATATAGATCTGATGAGTTTTAAGAAAGAGTGTGTTCACTTAAATATGTACCTTACTGGTGGTTGAGCATTGTGTTGATTTTTATAACAGCATTTAAATTTTAAAATTATCGTACTAAACTGGTCAAACCATAAACTTTGTCATGTAAGTGGGGAATCCACTGCAGCTCCCACTTTCCTTTTTAAACTCTTACAAGCAGGAAACAGATGGCACTTTCAAGCAAGTAGCCAAGGAGAGTATAATAACAAGGCTGTTTACAAAAGCATCAACAGAGTTTAGAGAATGCAACAAAAAATGGTTGTACACTGGCACTAGTAATCAGGGGTTAAGTCATTACCACTCCTGGACTTTAAGTGGGAGGGAAGGAAGCAATTATATGAACTCGTAAAAAATACCTCTATGGAGAGGGCTACCTGAGAGACTATGGCCTATAGTTTGAGGACATAGCCAGTTTGTGGCTACTACACAAGAAAGACCCAAGGGAGTAAATGTCTTAATTTTATTTTGTCTTACTGTCCAACTTCTTACTGGTTAGTCTCATTGGCCAAATCCAATCTGAAGCCAGAGAAGAAAGTCTATAAAATTCAGCCTCGGGCTTCCCTGGTGGCACATTGGTTAAGAATCTGCCTGCCAATGCAGGGGACACGGGTTCGATCCCTGGCCCAGGAAGATCCCTCATGCCGCGGAGCAACTAAGCCCGTGCACCACAACTACTGAGCCTGTGCTCAAGAGCCCGTACTCTGCAATGAGAGAAGCCACAACAATGAGAAGCCCGTGCACCACAACATAGAGTAGCCCCCGCTCACCACGACTAGAGAAAGCCCATGCGCAGCAATGAAGAACCAACACAGCCGAAATAAAAGCAAATAAATAAATAAATTTATTTAAAAAAAAAAAGGCAGCCTCCTGGGCATAGTTTGAGAAAGGTCGAGTGGAATGTGGATCTGGAGGAACAAATGGAAAATTCTGCATTCCATTCCTCTTTTCTTTTTTTTCAGCATATCTCTTTTCCAGATAAAAAATATGTGTCCCTAGTATAAGGGATATGTGAATCGTATCAACTACCATATTCTTATGAATTTATATCAGTTTTATCATATTCCCAAACAAAATCTAAAATGTTAGTAAACCTCAGTGCTCTTTGTATAAGGTAATCTAGAAACAAAAAGTAAGGAAAAAAATTCTTAATATAAAATATAGCTGCTATAGTCTTATGACATGTAGCTGCTCATGAGGTCTTAGATGATAATTATACATTCTTATAGCTGCAGTTACTCTACGTGTATCCTAAGCTGTGTCAGTAACTAGTCTGTATGGTATGATCAGACTAGTTACTGGTGGTATGATCCTGTGTTATAAGCCTGATTGGTCTACCTTTATTGTGTTGCCTCATTATTCTATTACCTAGCCTATCACATAAATAAGACACTCCAGAGAAACCTCTAGGTTCAGAAATAGTTCTCCTTGTCCCCGTTATGTGGTGGCAGTCTAATTTCCTACTGGTAAATAATATCAATCACCTCAACCACTATTGTTGTCCCTTTCTCTGTGGAGAAGGTTAGACAGCTTAAGGAGTTCATAATGGCCAGAGGGCAGACTCAATTTCCAATTTTACAGATCCTTGATTGTGTTCTCTAGTGGAAGCATTTTTTTCCCATGGAAACTAGTACCCTTCTCCCCATAAAGGCTAGGTTGTAGAGATAGAAATTTTCCTTCAGTGACTTTGCTGAAAGAGGCCACTCTCACATCCTCCCTTGGTTCCTGGACCTGTGCATTCTGTCTTAGGAGATATGACATTATGCATTGGATAGTGCTTTAAGGTACATAGCATCCTGTGGGATGGCATCCCCAATCCACAAGATTTTTCTCCCCAAAGCTTCTATAGTAGTCTAGCAGATTATTCCATTCTATCAAGTCAATTGCTTCTAGATGTTGAGGGCTTGAGATTTTTTTTTTTTTTTTTTGGTGAGCTCGGGGGTCATTTTCTTTTCCCCCCCATAAATTATTTCCCCTGGTCTGTGGTAAGATTGTGTCAAAACCCAAGTAAAATAAAGATTTTGTAAGTCTACAAATGGTGGTGCTGACAGAATTGTGGCCAGAGGAGACAGATCCCAGATACCTGTTTCTCCCTTTAAGAAGACTTTTTTTTTCTTTCGCAATGATGAAAGGGGTCCAATAGACTTGACCTCATACAAATTGGTCAAGAATGGTGCCATATGATTGGCTGTGTGTTGTCTTTTACTATTGGCAAGTCGGGTGGCCATAACCATGTCAACTGTGGTGAGAAGTTCATGTTGTCAAATCAGTGCATAGTGTGCATTTGTGCCATCCTGGCCTATTAGTACTTCCCCCATTGAGCAAGCACTGGATTAATTGAAAAAAAAAAAAAAAAAAAAGAATGACAGCTATAGGAAGGATAATTTTGTCCGTGTGATTATTGAGAGGCTCCTCTGCCATGGAAGCCCTCTCTGGGAGATTACATGGGACCTGAATCTCCATCTTTTGTGCCCATTTCAAGAGGACCACTCATATACTCCTCCATCAGACCTCTTTGCCATTGATTTTCCAGTCTTGGTGTTTTAAGTCCCCTATCAGTTGTCCAACCTGTTAGCCACTGCTCATGGATGAGTGTAGATCCCTAACTCAAGCCATCTCTCCTTTCACACAGTATTCAGCCAAATTTCCTCTCTGACTTCCTGCATGATGGGAGGATTTCCTTTCACCCACTGACTTTCAGGACCACCCCTGAGTAGGGCTGTAAAGTAGCAGCTTTTAACAAGGACTAGTAAATTCTTAGTTAATCCAGCCTTGCACTGTTTCTTCCTTCATTAACTGGTCATAGGGCACTCCCCATGAAATAAATTATAGTTGTGAGTGAGAGAACCAACCGTCAGCAACCCCACAGAGAAGGAACCAGGGAAATAAATACCTCAACCTCTTTCATCTCCTATCCCCTAATATCTGTCAGTGCCTTCCCAACCAGAAGTCAAAGGACAAGGGAACCTGGATGATGTGAAATAGAGGTCAGCAACCCTTGATACAGCAGGCTGGAGATGGTGCAGAGGGAGACCTAGTGGACCAAATAAAGACATTCAGCACAACTGCCGCCAGAAAAGCACAATCCAGCAGTAAATTTAATTTTATGGCTTAAAATACTTTAGGGTATTTGAGATGAACCATTTTTCTGCTCACAGTATTATAATTTTTAATTGCAGACCTTTGTGAAGGATTTTTTTTTTTTACTTCTGACATGTGGAATCATAAGAACCTCCTGAGTAATATTTGCTTCACATTTTCTGTGACTAATAGTAGCTAATTTCAAGCTTTATTGGACATCTTATGCAGTTGCATAAGTAAAATGTTACATTCAGAAATTATTTAAAAAATATGTATCTACTACCTCAATTAGATGTACAGTCAATGAATGCAGTGCTTTTTTTTTTTTGGCTAAAGTGGGTATATTTTTGCGAACTTGATGAATCATATGTGTGATGATATATCAAATGCTGAGAGTTTATTATTGTGTATTTTAGGAATAATTTGTAGTGTTGGGTTATGTAAGGGGCTTCTTTAAAATGGCCATTGTTCCACTATGCTGTCTCCTTACAAAGGGCTTCCCAATGCATCTTGAAGCCAAAATTCGAGTTTTGTTTCCAAAAAAAAAATTTTTGCGGGGGGGCAGTGTAGGCAGAAGTTGGGGGATGGGGAGATTTCCTATTTAAAGCTGAGACTAAGGTTATTACTAGAGCCATTGCAAGCTGAGGACCTTTTCAATACTTTTAATGAGGAATCTCATTCTTAATGCAGAAGGAAATAATTTCATGTTTCAGCATTATTATATTACCTTAGTGAACATTTTAAAAGTTGGGTCCATTGTTTCTAGGAAATATTTATGACTGTAACAGGTGCCAAACAACCTCTTAATGTACAGAAGAATAGCAGTGGCTTTAATAGACATGTAGATGGTTTTGTAAGGACGATTGTGAAAGGAGAGTGAAAAAAATTTATACTAATATAGAAATTTGCTTTTTCATAAAAGAGGAACCAAGAACTTTGCTATCTGTCCTTACTTAAATAGTTTTCCTCATCTGTAAATTATAGTGAAGCTCCTGTGAGAACTTTCCTGCTAAAACAAACCATAATTCTTTATGATACTCTTCTACCTGCTTGTCATCTTAGGTACATTAAGTAGCTTTCCTTCTTTCAGGAACTCCACTCAACACTGATCCCTTCTTTTTCATTCCCCCAACATCCACTAACTTCACCTTCTGTATCTATCACTGTAAAAGCCATGTTATATCCATCATGACTGAAACCAGAGTTTTGGTTAATATGCAGCTGAAATCCCCTTATTAAGTACAGTTGAACTGATTTAAACAATACAGATGATGCTAAAGAAAGAATGTAAAAGTTCTTCTAATCTAAGAAACCACTGCAAGTCTCCGTTGGTGACATACGTTTATACATCATATAACTTTTTTTTATAGAAATGGGCTTATTTTTTAGTATTGTTTCATGACCTCTTTTTTCACTTAAGTATAATATGAACATCTACATAATTAAATATTTTTCTATAGCATAATTTTAATTTATGTTTTTTGTATGTGGATATAACACAATTTATATTGTATTTAAAATGTGGTATATATAGTATTTAGTATAATACATATGTAGTATATAGTATCTATATGGAGAGGGGGAAAATATACATTTATTTTTTTTCTTGCATGTAAAAACACATAATATTACTTTAATTATCTATGCCAGTAAAATTTGGGGCATATCCATATTTCCTTACAATATATTTTTATAAAAGATTTCTGAGTCATAATTTATAAGCTATGTTTCATTTTCTTTTATAGAATATTACAGGAATGTGTGATATGGGCATCTACTGTAGTACATATATGCATTGGCATATAACTTCCATTTATATAACACTGTGAAGTTATTTAAATATTTTACAAAAGAAGAAATTATGGACAAGAAAGAAAAGTCCATTATTGTAAGGCTAATAGCTGCCAGTATTTAAGCAGCCATATTTTGTATTGAGTTATTATTGAGAACCATTTGTAACAGTTCCACAGACTACTATTTTTATTAAAAATTACCATTGGGGTCTGAAATAGATTAATTGCATACTTCACTTTATTTAAATGGTTTCTTTAACTGTCTGCTTAGGGTCTGATTTGTGATCTAATTAAAACCTCTTAAGACCATAGTCTTCACACATTTTAACTGTGTGCCACTATCTGTAGAAATTTTTCAACTTGTGTTAATGTATCTAAATTTATTTATTATGCATACATATATTATTCTCAACCTAAATATTAAATACTAGTGAGGACTAATTTTTAATATAAAAAATAGGTATGAAGCAGAGATTTTACTTTTTTTTAAATACCACATGGATCATTTTATACATCTTTGAGGTGGGAAAAACCTCTACTTTAATTGCTCTGTTCCTCAGTCTCTCGATAGAACTAGATTGTCTCAAAGTTTCCTTCTACTTTTTTGAACTTATTCACTGATTGAATGAATGGTGTCAGGCACTGAGCTGAGTCAAAGTTGAGGCAGAATACGTTGGTGAGTCTTCATAGACGAAAGGGGAAAGAATAAAGTGCTCTAATAAAAATAACACTATCAGGTATAACAGATAGGTCTGCAGTCCCAATGGTTTAGCAAAATAAAGTGTTTTTGCTCTCATATAAATTATGCAGTGGGCATACCTGATCAGCTGGTGGCTGTCCTCCAAGTGGTGATTCAGGCATCTATGTTACCGCCTCCTTGTGATGGCTTTGCCGTTTTCAACACGTGGCTTCCAAAGTTGCTAGAGCCAAGGAAAGAGCATGGAGAATTGCACATGGGAAATTGTTATTGGCCAGGCCCATAGCATTTCTATCCTCAGTTACAAAACCACACTTAAATGTCGGGGAGGCTGAGGAATGTTGTATATCTGTGTATCTAGGAGGAAGTAAAATGGGACAGTTCACTAGTTAGACTCTCTGCCATTACATGTAAACAGATAATGGTAATGGAGTATTATAAAAGACGTAATGGAATAAAGTAAAAGAGCTATAAAAACAGAGAAGAGAGAGTGTTTACCTTATCTGAAAGTTGAAATTGGTGAACAGGGATTATTTCAGTCATCAGACATAGGAGGAAATTCCTAGCCAGAGGAATATCAGAAGGAAAGTCAAAAAAGATGAGATAAACAATAATTATATTATAGCATGGTTAATCTGTAATTTCCTCATTAAATTTCTACCATATTTTCAAAACAAATTCTTAAACAAATTTTTAAAGATGTAGACTAAGGAAGAAAATTAATTGAATCATCGTTTATAATAGAGATTACAGAAACAACATAAATGTTCAAAGACGAAGAATTAGTTAAATAAATCATGGTAGGACCATGTTATGCTATATTTTGCAGCCATTATAAGGTAGGTATGGATTCACATATTTATTTGGGTAGATTTTAACAATTGCTTTTTAAACGATAAAAACAAGTATGTATCATAATGATAAATGAAGTGATAAAATTCAGCATGCATGAACGATCATATTTTAAATATATAAGTATGTTTCTGAATAAATTAAAGTTGACCATTCAAGCAGAAGTTTAACTGATTTTTCACTTTTTTTTCATCGTGGCTACCTACCTATCTCTTTCTCTCTGTCTCCCTTCCTTCCTCCCCCTTTCTCTCTTTATTCTTTCTTTTAAATGAGCATGTATTATTTTTATATATAATAAAAAGAATATATTTTTGATTTAAAAAATAAGTAAAAGACAGTTTTGGAAATTAGTGTTCCCTTGGTCCTGTGAATGATCTCTCACTTAGCTGGTGGAAAATGCTGCCTTATTAATAAGGGGTACCACCCTACTGGGAAATAGTAGCTAATATCTGCTGGACTTGATCCCATTGGAGCTTGCTATTTGCAATATTCTTGCTGCATAAAAATCTAGTTACTGAAATGTAATGGGCAGAAACCAGAGCACCATATATGTCCATGTTAAAATTTTTAAAAAAGTATTATTGACAGATGTATCAGATTTATAAAAATGCATAGTTTTTTTCAAAAGTGTAGCAAGTGAATTGCCATTTATTCCCACATTAAATAGAATGAATTTTGTTTGATATATATATATATATATATATATTAAGCTCTGTATTATAATATTGATATTTGAAGTCTATCATTGTTTCTAATAGAAATGGGCCAAAGTAAAGACATACGGAGTTCCTTTACTTTAACAAGAATTATTCTTTATAAACTCAGGGTCTGTAGATTTGCAAAAGAGCATGGCCCACGGAACACTGAGTGGAAGGCAAAATGGTTTGGATGGTGGGATGGTGATCCAGCGGCTAGTGTGATTTCCTCATCTTCTGACTCCACTGCAGACTTGTTTATGATTGACAAGGCAAACAGCATTGTCTTAGGGAAACTGATTATTAGCAATGAAGTATGAATATTCAAAGATTAGAGAGATTAAAAGTCAAGGTTTTAAATTTATTTCAATTGACGATTTGGAAGAGATGAAAATTGGAGAAGAGCTGCAGTATCATTGAAAGGAAAGATTTTAAAGGCAAATATACAGAAATTAACAGCTGAGTAGATCTGAGGATAGAAATATAATTTGAGGTAATTTTTTGGAAAGTATGGCAGATGGGATAATATTTAGATTTTGGTCCAGTGTCATGCTTTTACCAATATGCATCGTATATTACTATGTTCTTTAACATAATAAAATCTTTACTTTAAAATGACCTAAATTTTATTTTACTCTAGTTTGTTTTTAAATATAAACTGTCTTATCTCTCTTTTTTCAAATAGACAGTGCTTATTGTTAATGGGATATTTCTGCAACTGAAAAAGTGTTCATAATGTACATAAGCCATAATGCAATTAATATGTAGTGTTCGTTTTGGTAGACTGATCAGTTGGTTTATTTATATTTTCGTGGCCATCATTTTATCAATGGGAATTCTATGATAAAAATAAATCTCATTTAATCTATACGGTATGCACTATGTTAAAGAAAATGAAAGATATATGTTATATGTATGTACATATATATAATGATTCTGCTTTTATATTTCAACAAGTTTTATAATGTCATATTGAGTCAAATTATCTATCATTTTTAATTATTTAACCATATAATTAGGAAGAAAATACCTTCCAGCATAGTATATTAATTTATTTTTACAGTCCAAACCAGATTTGGAATTGGGACATTTCCATCCATATTTAAATCAATAGTCAAGGTATAATGTAGATTTAGTTGCCTTCTCCAATATAGTTGCCTATTAAGAGTGGAAAAGTAACACGAAAACTTCAATGACTTTTCTTTCTGTTTTTTTACTTTGGCTGTGGAGGAGCATGGTATCTCGTAGGTGTGTGGGTGGATTTTCTTTTTCTTTAAACTATGTAGAGGAGAGAAATAAACAGGTGAGAAAAAAAATAAAAGTTGCTATTTAAAGGTACTGGAGATCAGAGATAAACTACATACTAAACTGCACAATCTTTTCTATTTCCTATTTATATTATTTGAATAATAATAAAAAAAAAACCCTGCTTCTTCTAGCAATATGTATTCTGCCAGGTAAGAGCCAGGAAAAGAAAAAGGCTGGTTCCACGTTATAATCACTTAGCATTTTTTCCTTGAGCAAGGTGAAAAATACCAATAGGTCTGCTCATGCATAAGAAAAAACATTTTGTAAAATGTCAAATATGCATTCATTAGAGACTATTATAGAAAAGTATATTTAACTTTGGGGAGGAGACACTTAACCTGATACACATTAAGTTGTCATCTATTCTTCACTAAGAAGCTGAGAATAATTAAGGAGAATGATTATATGTGCTTGCAAACTAGTTCTAAGTATATGGATACTGTTTATGACAATTTTATTTTTGTTGATAAGACTACAAAATGAGATACTTACTCTACCATACCACTGACAAAACTATAATTTTCAAAATGCTAAGCAAAGGAAATGGTCACAGCTTTGAATATATTACAAAAAACAAGTACTTCAATGTGCTATAACTTGATCTTCATTGTCTACAATGATGGAGTTGAGCTCCATGGTTTTTCTACGTAGCGTAAAAGTCATTCCTATCTATTTCAGTCTTGGTAGCATTGCATTGATGCTAGTGCCTTTCTCTGCAATGTAAGGTGTTTTTGTTACAATTTATAGAGGACATTTTAAAGAACTGTGAATGGTGAATGAATTGCTTTCTTAATTTCTAAAAATTCTAATTTTTTTTAACCTCAAATTCTTTAAGCTCTCTTTAATGTATCAAAAATCAAAAATTCTTTTTCCCAGAAAAAAATTAATCCTATATTTTCTGACATTAAGGTTACAGACCAGAATATGTAAAATATCTATCATCTACCTATCTATCTATCTATCTCTACCAATCTAGATTGAAAATCTATTTCCTTCTAGATAGATATAGATACAGACACATATATAAAATATCTATGGTCAGTGGGTAGTATTATATAGCTTGATTATGTCCTTTACTTCAGAATTAGAAGGACTCCTATGGAAACTATAAAAATTCTTTTTAACAGTTTCTATGGAATCAAAACTTAAAGAAATCCTAGAAATGAAAAGTACTTTAAGCCCTAAGTCCAGCATCTCACCAGCAGCACAAATTCACCCAAAGCCAATGCCAACAACTCCATCTGATTTCAGGGACAATAGGCTTACTAACTCCTGAGGGAACATATTACTGTTAGATTTCTGATTCATAATTGAACAAAACATGCTTTTTCATAAAATTCCTGCCATCATTTCTATTTTTGCTTCTTAAAGTGAATGAGAGTCTTCATAAGCTTTAAGATAACTGTTTTTAATAGTTTGAGGTTGAATACATATATCTTTTTCATTTAAAAATTTCCCGGTTCTTACCATTTTTCTACATATAAGAGGATTTACAGGCTAATTACCTTCATGATACCCGTATCTGAAGTTCCCCAGAGATTTCTAAATCTCTTTTATAGTTTGACTCCTGCCATTCCAAACTCAGAATAACCTTTCACAGAAAATAATCTACTGGAAGACCCATTGTATATTAGTACTGGTAATATCAGTTTTGATGTTTTATAATTATGGTCAAATCAGAGGAAAGTCTCCTTATTGTGTTCTACCCTAGTTTTGACCATATTCTTATATTAGAATTTATATTCTATGAAATGCTGTAATTTATGGATTATTTTCACATGCTTTTTATCCTTTAATTTTGTATTGAAGTATAGTTGACTTACAAAATTGTGTTAGTTTCAGGTATCCAGCATAGTGATTCAACTTTTTTTTTTGCAGATTATATTCCATTTTAGGTTATTACAAGATATTGGGTATATTCCCTGTGCTCTACAGTAAATCCTGTTGCTTATCTATTTTATGCATAGTAGTTTGTATCTGTTAATCTCATACCCCTAATTTGTCTCTCTCCCCCTCCCTTTCCCCTTTGGTAACCCTAAATTTGTAGGGTGAGTAGTAAACATAGTAAACATAGTAAGTTTACTATGCCTATGAGTCTGTTTCTATTTAGTATGTACACTCATTTGTATTATTTTTTAGATAGTAAACATAGTAAGTTTACTATGTCTATGAGTCTGTTTCTGTTTAGTATGTACACTCATTTGTATTATTTTTTAGATCCCACATATAAGTAATATCATATAGTATTCATCTTTTTCTGTCGGTCCTATTTCACTAAGCATAATATTCTCTAGGTCTATCCAGATTGCTGCAAATGGCAATATGTCATTCTTTTTTATGGCTGAGTAATATTCTATACATATACATATATATATATGTGTGTGTGTATATATATATGCTTGCCACATCTTCTTAATCCAGTCATCTGTTGATGGGCACTTGGGTTGCTTCCATATCTTGGCTCTTATACATAGTGCTGCAATGAACATTGAGGTACAGCGCATGTATCTTTTCAAATTATTGTTTTAGTTTTTTCTGGATATATACCCAGGAGTGGAATTGCTGGATCATATGGTATTTCTAGTTTTAGCTTTTTAATATTCTTTAAATTTTAAATACATTTTAAAGTAATCAGGGTCCATATATTTGCCCTTTAAAGTATATGGAAATTAAACTCAGTAGGATTAATGTGTTAGGTGCTATAATACAGCAAAACATTGGAAGAGTCAAGACCAGAACTACGTTTCTTTCGTGGTAACCTAATTTAATATCATTATGAAAAGTAAGTTAAGGGTACATTAGGGTTGACTGGAACTTTGTCTTATTACTATATATTAGCATACATCCAGACATATGCATGCATGCATGTGCCTACACACACACACACATTGAACCATGTATTTTATAGCTAGAAGGGACATTTGTGTGGTGATAACTTGGAGGAAATGGCAAGAACATTAGCTTGTGTAGAATCCTGAATGCTCTTAATAAAAACAATCAAGCCCAGAATATTGCTCTGAAATTCCAGTTATGGAACACATAGCCTCCAAATCCAACTTGACATTTAAAATTATATGTCACTGCTATGAAAGTTCTTTTCACTTATTTGAAAATGATTTGACAAAGAAATCAAATTCTGATGGGGATAAAGCGTTGCCAACCTTGCTTGCTTTTATAAAGATATAATGGCAGTAGATATTTGAAATACCAAAATATTTAAGTGGATGTAAAAGTAAATTAATCTTGGTAAGTTTTTAAAATTTCTCTTTTATCATTTTGTACAACTTAGTCTGCCCAGAGCCCAACTTCATCCCTCTCTAATAAGTGTATTAAAAAACATGAAAGAGAAGTTTTAAGTTTTGGTGTTTTGTGTTGCTTAATTATTGTCTTAATGATTAGTCAGATCATATGATATGTGATAGACTTGAAGGACAACATGCAGCATTGAGTTAATGAATTAAAATAAGTTGTTTCTTTAGTGTAGTGCATGGTTTGTAAGTGGCAATAGAGATTTGATGATTTTATGATTAAGCCAGTTTATAAGTGATACCCTTTAGAATTTAATCCAACACATGAGTTTATATTTTCAGTTCATTATCTGTATGTTTGTATGTATGTGTGTACCTGTGTGTGTCTTACAGCTGTTATTTCAAGAAACCAAGAAGGGCCAGGAGAAATGGGAAAGGCTGTGCTGATTCCTAAAGATGACCAGGAGAAAATGAAAGAACTGTTTAAAATCAATCAGTTTAACCTTATGGCCAGCGATTTGATTGCCCTGAACAGAAGTTTGCCGGATGTAAGATTAGAAGGGTGAGTTTACATTTGTTTTATAATCTTATATGTTAGCAATCCCCAAATTTCAGAATATCTCAGAACTTCAATTAACTCAGATTATTTGAAATCTAGAACTATATGGTTCTGAATACCTTTGCCATAGCAGGAATTAACTGTGCTATGATGAGAGATATGAACTGTCTTTCTCTGGCAGAGCAAAATATGTTACTTGCAAAGACATTGCAGAATACACCAACCTAACAGGTTTTTTCCTTCATGAGATGTCTTTTTGTTTTGCTTTGCTTTATCTTGCTAAAAATAGAGCAAACATGATCTTTGATAAATTATTTTCTGGCCTGTATAAAAAGCCCTTATACTTTGCTTTGAAAAACTATACACTTTGCTATTCCAGCATAAAAATAGCCAACTGCCTGTGTGATTCTTTGACCCTTTAAAATTATTTATTGTGGGCTCTTTAGCAATTTATGATGCTATTTATCGATATAATTAGAAAGCTCAGTTATCACCCATGGAGGAAATACTCACTTGGAAATAATAATACTGCATGAAAAATTATGTTGAAGAATTTAACACTTATGTGATTAACTGTAAGCCATGCTCTAGATAGTTGAACATATTTTAAATGGAGGTAATAAAAATCAGAATATTTAGTGGCAGTATAGTCATCCTTGTATATAGTCCTTATAAAGAAAACTCTTGGCACTTAGAAAAGATATGTCCTCAGTTTTTAGAAAATCTCCAAGTTTACAAATATCCTCCAGAACACACTTCTATTTAAAACGAACTTGTTCTTTTAGACATGTAATGGCCTATACATAGTTGATGCCTACAAAGTTTGCTACATAGAATGGGTTATATTACATTAGTGCGATGGTGACATTAACGTATTTACTAAACATGATTTTTTTTCCTTTCTGAATTACTTCAAATAAGATCAAAATAAATTGATCCAAGCCTTGTTGAGATGCTGGCCTGGGTTGTCAGAAGGTTCATTTGATAGCAGAGTAACTGGTTTTGTATACCCCTGTATGCTTTTGAAATGTCTCTCTCAACAAAACCACAAGTAACTACATATTATGGATATTTTTGGTTCCTAGCAAATAGCTTAAGCATCAAATTTAACATTTTTGCATTCCAGAGGCCTAAATAATTTTACAGGTAGTTCTGTCCTTATTTGTATGTGTGTGTTTGTATATGCGTAGATACATTTGCATTTTTAAAGATATACAGTGAGCATATTCTTCTAAGTAATTTTGAGCATTTGGTATGCTGAGTTCATAATGTTATAATGTTGCATTTATTACCTTGTTTTATATACTATGTTGTGATAAAATGGGAAAATGTCATACTTATGTGTTCAGGAAAACCATGTACACACCATTTCAAATTTTTTTAAATCTTCATTTTCAACTATCAGAACATATAACATTAAATTTTATATCAGATCTGGTATAAAATTAAGGTAAGAACTATTTTAATACAGAGCTGTCACAAAAGTAAAAAAGAAGCAACATCATTATTGAGCTTCCATTTAAAATATTTGTGGCCAGTGGTATTACTTGTTTTAAGAATTACTGAGTGTATTAAGTACTTGAAGATTTAAGTCTTAAACTATGGAACAATTCAACATTTAAAAAATGTAGGATTCAGGGCTTCCCTGGTGGCGCAGTGCTTGAGAGTCCGCCTGTCGATGCAGGGGACACGGGTTCGTGCCCCGGTCCGGGAAGATCCCACGTGCCGCGGAGCGGCTGGGCCCGTGAGCCATGGCCGCTGAGCCTGCGCATCCGGAGCCTGTGCTCCGCAACGGGAGAGGCCACAACAGTGAGAGGGCCGCGTACCACAAAAGAAAAAAAAGTTAAAAAATGTAGGATTCAAATCTCAGTATAAAAACGATAAAAAAATGCCGTACCTACTGTAGATATTATTGCTTGAATTTTGAGATTTTGCAAATAATAGTAGTGAAATAAATCATTTCCTGTTTTATTTTTGTGACATCACAGTGTATGCAATTAGAAAAACAAAGAAAGAAAGAAAGAAATACCATCTACAATTTCTAGACAAATCATAAAGTGTGTGTGAAGTTCACTGAGGACATTTGCAAGTCATCTTGAATGACTCAATTGTGTGACTGCCTGGGAACAACTAATGTTGAGAAACACACCATGAATCAGATATCCAAACTTATTTAAAAGATGTAAAAAGCTGTTAATACTCATTTGATGTAGAAAACTATATTTTTTCCAATTTTGGTATTACAGTTCAGTTTTTGGATAGTTACATCTCATGAGATGACACATAAAGCTAGCCTCAGTGATGACTGAAATATCAAGATATAAAAAGATGGGATTTATAAATAATTAGTTTAAAAAGATCTTATTTTAGTGAAAACTTGAGTTGATATTTATTTAGAAAGGGTCTGAACTGCCCATACTGTGAATTTATTAAAATATCTCAGCATATTTTATGACCGCATTCAGAAAATTGTCCAAATAGTTTAATGTTGTGTTTGGCTTTAATATCAATCTACAAATATTGGAAGATGTGTTCAGAGTGTTTACCTGAAACAAATAGACGGCTAGATATTTCTCCAGCAAAAATGGGTTTATTTAGGATCAGCAGAGAATTGCATTTCAGGGTCCGTGACCATGGCAAGGCACATGCAAGTCCCCACACAGCAAGGGAAGGAGAACTCTTTTATAGAGTGAAAAAGGAAGTTGGGATGGCTGTAGTAAACAAAGAGTCCATGGCATTTCAATGGCTGAGTTCTTGCCAGGAAAAAAGTCTTTCTTTGTCCAGTTGGGCTCTGCTATTCTTGCAGGGTATGAGACTCCCCTTTCTGATGCCCAAGCTCTATTTTTACTTGAGGTTTCTGTTTATTAATTTTTTTACATATCCCTCTTTTGATCATGATCTTTCTCTAAAAGCATCACTGATCAAGAGTCAGGTTTTCAGGTTTCAGTGGCTTTTTGTTCCTCAGTGTCAGGAAGGATCTTTCCTGGGTGGTGTCTCATGTCAGAAGGAAAGTGCTCAGATTGGAAACCTATTAAAGTCATATTCAGCTAACAAGGAGGGTTAGGAGGGAGAACTCTCAGGCATTATTATTTAAAGTCTCTATGTTGTCAAGATCATAGAAACTGCAGATCATCTGCTGTGTTATATCCTTATCAAAGGTTTAGCAACAAACTTCCAACAGGCCTGCTCTGGATATCTTGGAAACACTGTCTCATCAGATGTCCTCTCCTCCAATACTGGGAATTTTTTTTACTTTTAGGCCACCAAATTATGTGCAGGTCCAGTCAGTGCTTGGCGCTCTTTTTTAGGTATGTCATGGAAATCCAAGAGTCTATTCCTTGGGGTTCTGTGGCACAAGGGTTGCTTAGCAGTAACGTGATAGTGACCTTTCCAGCAAAGTTGAAGAGAGTACTTCTGGAAGTGTCTTTTTCAATAGAAAAAATCTCAGATTGCAAGGTATGATGCTTGAGGTCTTCGTCTCGCAAGGGTGCACTGTGAATAGATTGCTCTTCGAAAACTCATAGTGGTTTTTAATAGAATGAATTAGGTCTTTGCAGTATTGGAGGATCTTTTCTTTTAGCAGTTGTGGGTCAAAAGAAGCAAGAGCCAAGTGCACTGGGATTCTATCACTATCTCAAAGGGTGAGAGTTTATGAGTTCAAAAAGGGGTGAATCTGAGATTTAGAAGGACCAACCACAGTGCTTCTGGCCAAGCTATTTGGAGAGCCTCTACAAATTTTGCCAGTTGAGTCTTAATGACGCACTGAGTGTGTTCTTCTAAACCAGAGGATTGAGGCAACAATCCACACCAGTGACAGTGCTGTAAAACCATCCAAACAGCCAAGACTTGGCAAAGCACCTGGCCAATAAAATGGGTTACTCGAACACTATGAAACTCAAGAAGACTTCTTCCGGGAAGGAATAATCTTTCCCAACTTTAGCCACAGAATAGGCGGTAAATGGTCTGCAAGGGAAGGTTTCAGTCCACGGTGAGGACATATAGACTGTGACTGAAACATATTTATATCCATTAGACAGAGGAAGTTGTATGAAATCCAGTTGCTAGACCTCAAATGGTCCATCTGGCAGTTTAAAATGTCTGGGAGCAGTAGGAACAGACTTCCCTGGGCTGTACTTTGGACAAGTGGAACAAGTGAGGTAGGCACTTTTTGTGGCCCTGTTAATGTTTCCCCACCAATATTGATTCATGAAGGTTATCATTTTTGTCAGTAGGTCAATGGTTTAATGCACGTATAGTAGTGAGAAGTGAGCATTTTAGAGTCTCGGGTAGGCCTGCATCGTTATTTGGTTCAAACCAGAGCTTTCTCTTTTTATCAAACCAACAATAATTGAATTTCCAATCTTGTTTTTCCTTTTCTGAGGCCAATTGTTGGACCTCTCTAGCCAGTTTTTCTAAATTATCATTTGGGTAATTTGGAAGTACCTTTTGGACCACGACAGAGGTTTGGATGCTGTTGGTCCCTTTAAGGACAGCATTCCTTGCAGAAATATCAGCAAGGTAATTTCTCTTAGCGTCCAGAGATTTCAAGTTTAGACTATCCCAGAATTTAATAATAGCTAAAATGGCAGGTAACATTATTGTGCACAATAATTCCTGAACATAAGGGCCATTTTCAATGTTATTTCCACTGGAAATAAGGATGTTGTGGAAATGTTGCTTCCACAACATTCCAAAATCATGACCTACTTCAAAAGCCTATCTGCTGTCAGTATAAACAGTTTTGTCCCTGGCTAAAGTTCAGGCCCATGTAAAAGTGTATAATTCAGCCTGTTGAGCTGAAGTAGCCACAGATAAAGACTCTGCCTCAACAACATCAAAACAAATTATGACAGCATACTCAGAGCACTATTTGCCGTTGTCACCTTTAAAATAAGAACCATTGGTGAACCTTCAGAAGGCAACATTACCTAATGCAATTTCTGATATATCATTATGAGGAGTCAGGAGGTGGTCCATCAGTGTTAAGCAGTCATGAGGAACTTTGTGGGTGATGGAGGGGAGAAGAGTAGCCAGGTTAAGGTTATTATAAAAGAAAAGAGTTATGTGAGGGGCTGTTAACAAAAGGACTTCATAGGAGGTAAGATGGCTGGCGGAGAAACATTGAATGTGGTGAGAATTCAGGAGGGCTTCTAATGCATCGGGTACAAAAATTGTTAAAGGGAATTCCACAACAATTTTCTTGGTGGCTTTAACCAAAAAGGCAGTGGTTGATATGGCACTAAGGCAAGATGTGTATCCCGGTGTCACAGGGTCTCGTTGCTGGCTATAATACCTATGAGTCGATGGTGGTCTCCATATTTTTGGGTGAGTACCCCAACGGCATTCCTTTCCTTTTCATATACAAAAAGGAAAAAGGAATCTGATAATTGGGATGTCAAAGGACAGGTTGCTTCATCAAACTCTCCTTTAGGGCCTTGAAAGCTGTGTCTTCCAGTTCTTTCCATAAAACTGGATAAAATTGGGTTAGGGTTGTTATTGTTGAGTAAAACGTACAGAGGTTTGGTTATAAGAGAGAAATTTCAAATCCAATTTTGGCAAGAACCAAGTAGCCCAAGGAAACCTCACAGTTGGTGCTTACTTTTGGTTTTGGGGAAACTTAGGATACCATGAAGTCTCTGTGGATCTAGGCAGAGCCCTGTTTTTGATAGCATATGCCCTAAAGATCAAACCTGGGGGACTTCCCTGGTGGCACAGTGGTTAAGAATCTGCCTGCCAATGCAGGGGACATGGGTTCAAGCCCTGGTCTGGGAAGATCCCACATGCCAGGGAGCAACTAAGCCCATGCACCACAACTACTGAGCCTGCTCTCTAGAGCCCGCGAGCTGCTACTACTGAGCCTGCATGCCACAACTACTGAAGCTCGTGCACCTAGATCCTGTGCTCTGCAGCAAGGGAAGCCACCACAGTGAGAAGCCCATGCACTCCAACGAAGAGTAGCCCCCACTCACCGCAACTAAAGAAAGCTGGTGTGCAGCAATGAAGACCCAATGCAGCCAAAAATTTTAAAAAAGAAAATATCAAACCTGGGTTTGGCCAAACTGTAATTTTCCTTTGGTGACCTTATGTCCCTTTAAGGCTAAAGGCTTTAACAAGCGGATGCTGTCTTCCTGTGAGGGGACTTGAGAAGGAGAGTAAAGAAACAAATCATCCAGATATTGCAACAGAGTAGAACCTCTAGGGAACTTGATGTCATCAGGATTCGCCTTCAGGATTTGCAAGAAATAAGAAGGACTCTCAGTAAAACCTAAGGCATTACTGCCCAGGTGAATTGTTTTTTCTTCCCAAGTGCATGTAATTGCATAACTCAATTACATTAAAGAATTTACTTCCAGTGGGAATGGATGTTAGTAAGGTATGAGCGTTAGGAACAATAGGGTGTCCAGGGATAACAATGTTGTTTATTGCTCTGAGGTCCTGGACAAACCTCTACCCTCAGCCCTTAAGGTGTTCTCACCAGTAAAATGGCAGTGTTACAAGGGCTAGTACAAGGGATAATGAGTCCTTGAGCCACATAATCTTCTGTTATGGACTTTATGCCTTGAAGGGCTTCTTTACGTATAGGATATTGATTCATTCTGGGAAGAGGTTTTGAGGTATCTAATTGAATTTTGACTGGAGGTGCGCTGTGAATTTTGTCACATCAGTTGGAGATTTTGCCCATATGGAAAGTGGTAGTTGATTCAGTAGGGACAAGTGACCAGTGTTTTCAGAATCTGCTTTAGTACCATCAGAGTAGGAACAAATAAAAGATGTCAAAGGGCTACTTAATTCACCTGGGGGTTATTTTGATGACTACTGTCAATTTCTAGAATTATTTCCCCTCTGGGAGAAATAAATTCTGGCTTGATGCTTCTCTAAGCCTCTGCTTAATAAGTGAATAGGGCAGAGGAACTAAGGATAAAAGAGTGGGCATCTCTCAAAGGGCCTAAACAAAAGGGAATAGGGGGCTTCCCTGGTGGCGCAGTGTTTGGGAGTCTGCCTGCCAGTGCAGGGGACGCGGGTTCGTGCCCCGGTCCGGGAGGATCCCGCGTGCCGCGGAGAGGCTGGGCCCGTGGGCCATGTCCACTGGGCCTGCGCGTCCGGAGCCTGTGCTCCGCAACGGGAGAGGCCACAACAATGAGAGGCCCGCGTACCGCTAAAAAAAAAAAAAAGGGGGGGGGGGAATAGGTTCAGAGACAAGGACCTCTTGAGGTTCATTAGAAATCCCCACTATTTGAACTGTTTTAGTACTCCGAGGGAGGGGTTGCTTTATAATAGTGGGGTTGAGCACTAGGCATGTGGCTGCGGTGTCATTTAGGACGGGAAGAGATTCATCCCCAATCAGAAGAAATGTTTCTCCAAGTCAGTTAGGAGGGAGAACTGGGAAGAACCCCTGTAGATCCCCAGAACCCTGTCATTGAGCATAAGGACGTTGGGAAGGCTGGTTAGAGGGCTGAAGGTGCCTGAAGTGCTTACATTTGTAATAGTCTCTTTTCCAGTGTTCTGGCTCTTTGCATTAATAGCAGAAACTAGAGGGTTTTCGTTTTGTGTCAGAGCTTCCATTTGCTGGAATTGAAGATGAAGAATTTGGTGACCTTCTCCGGAGATGACTCATCTAGAGTAAGAGAGCTACTTTCCAGATTAAGTAAATGTGGAGTGGACATAGTTTCCCATTCCATCTGGGTCCTTTTTATTAGAAGGAAGAGGTCCCGGTTCAGTCCATTAATAAACTAGAGTTAAGAGCTACTTGGATGGAATCAACATCTGAAGGAAGACCAGAATTTTCTTTAAAAACAATCTGAATTCAATAATAAAAAATCATGAACAGGTTCAACATACTTTTATGTGCAAGCCTGAATTCTTTTCTAATCAACAGGCTTTGGAAAAACTCTAGGAATTGCTCAATGACATCATCTAGCAATTGCCTGAGACTGATCACGTGATAAGTTAGTGGGCTGTTCTCCTGGTTATAATTCTAGTGACCTTGCAGAACTTTCCCAATTAGTGGTTTTCATCCAATACTAGACCTGACCTTAATTGACAAGCATATGATCTAGCTGTTATAAGTCAGAGAAGCCAGGGTGATAAGTTTGAATGACTATAATAAATTTCTCCACCGTCTGAGAGAATCTTTGGTTACTTTGAGAAAATCTTTGACTATGGCTCCTAGTTCAGCTTTAGTCAAGGGAGATAAGAACCTAAGGGTTTAGCCTCTGGAACCTCAGAAATCTTAATTTTAAAGGTGCATGTTCTGACAACTTTAAGAGGAAAAGGGAGTGGGGAGAGTTTCAGAGAAAAGGGCAAGATTGGCAAGAAAATTAAATATGGAGGAATTGAGGGTATATTGGAGGCAGCGTAGAATGGATGGAGGAAGATGGCACTAAAGGTGGAGTCTGGACATAAGGAGAAGAGCAATCGAGACAAGATGGGACTAGAAGCAGAGCCTAAGACAAAGAAGCCAAGGAAGGGAGAGCCTGGGGCTTTGGGAGCCATTGTTTCTCTCTTTAATCATTTGTTTGCCTTAGTTAACCTTAAAATCGTATTTTGCAGAGAGGCGATTTTAGATACCTGATAACATTGAGAAGCCTCAAAATACCAATTGAAATAAGTGTTCCAGTCGGTTTTGGAAATTTTTGAACCAGTTCAGTTTTAAGGAAATTAAGTTTAGGGGTTTCAGAAGTTCCCCATCATGGCCATTGAGATTCTAAATTGCCTTTGGTCAAGTCAGTCCATTTATTTAGAAATTGTGCATGGGGAAGGACCTTGGTTTTAAAAATAAAATTAGCTGGAGTCCCTATAGGGAAGGCACCCTCAAAAAAGCTAGATAACTGGGATCCCATTTCCTAGAGGTTTTTCCTTTAGAGCAAAGAAAATTTTCAAACAGTTGAAACAGTTTGTAGAACAAATGGCTTAATTCAAAAGTTTGCAAGCCAGTCCTAGCCAGTCCTTAGAAAACATTGGTCCTGGAGGAGCCAGGCTGAAGGCTTTTTTTTGTTTTTTAGGCAGTCTTCAGAGGATAGCCCTTCTAAAGGAATAGGCCAAAAGTTGAAAAACCAGAACAGTTTCATCTGAAGCGGCCCCTTCCTGAAAGAATTGAGCCAAAGGCATTTTTAGACAGGTTCAGTTGAAACAGTCTGATCTCAAGATCACACCAAAGTGCCAAAGGAGTAGTTACACACAGAACAAAACCTTAAGCAGAAAGACAAAGCCTTTAAATAGATCCTGAATAAAGCCTGCAGGGCTTCAAACACAAGAGGATGTGAGCTTGAATCCAGGAAAAACTTCAAATTCCAGTGCTGGCGAGAAATGCAGTGAGAAGCAATGGGCTCAACTGTGGGTACCACCCCTGTTTGTTCCCCAGCCCTGGAGCCATAGGGAGTCTCCTCTGGTCCCTGAAAGAGCCACCAAAATTTTGACCTGAAGCAAATAGACTGCCATCTCCAACAAAGATGCGCTTATTCAGATCAGCAGAGAATTGCAATTCAGGGTCTACAAACATGGCAAACCACAGGCAAGTCACTGCACAGCAAAAAAAGGGAGACACTATTATAGAGAGGAAAAGGAAGTTGGGAGGGTGGGGAAAAAAAGTCCATGGCTTTTCATTGGCTGAGTTGTTGCTGGGAAAGAAGGGGAGTCTCTCTTCTTCCTGTTGGTCTCCACTGTCAATGCGGGGCATGAGAGCTCCCCCTTCTGATATCCTGACCCTGTTTAATTGAGGTTTGTCTTTATTAATTGTTTTACAAGAGGAATAAATCTAAGTAAATATCCCATGTTTTCAAAGAGAAGAAACTAAATAAAAACTGTTTTTCCATGGAGGCAATTGTGATGAAACATCAGGACAAATTGGAGTTAAGTTCTAGAATGTCCATCCCTAGGGGTGTTTAAATTTTTATATTAATTTGCTTCTTTACTTAATATATCTATTAAATTTTATATTACACTTATATATTATCTTTAATTATTTGAGGGACATAAAATGATAGTATCACAAATAATCATGGTACTTGGATATTTTAAGTACAGTCAAGGCTGAAGCACTTACCAAATTTCTTACTTTTTTGAAGGCCCTCAGTTTCTGGGATTCTTGTGGTTATATCTATATAAATATAAATAAAATTCCTGACAGATATAACCAATCCTCTCTCCCCTTTTCCCATCCTCCATAAATTAAAAAAAAAATAGTACAATGTCATAAAATTCTACTCAGAACATTGCGAAAAATGACTAGCAACTTGCATCCATGGATCAGCATTAGGGATTAGTTAGCATGTTTCTCATCTATTACGGGTCTAATATTTTGTAAATTGATATAGTTTGAATTTAAGAAACTGGGCCTAAATATTTCTGTTTAAATAAGCAAGTAAATAAGTGTCATTTTGTTTGGTTTTCAATGTAAGAGTTTTCAAGTAATATTTAAATAAGAGAGAGAGAATATATTACCAAATTAAGAAACCCATTAAGTGATATTAAACACATTATTTTAGCACCTAATATGCTGGTATGTGCCAAATACTGTTCTGTGTGCTGGGGATATAGCAGTAAATAAAACTAGTAGTAAGTCTCTGCTTCATGGAATTTAGAACAAATAAAAGAATGAAGAATGGTAAGTGATAGAGAATAGAGCAGTAAGGGGAAGCCTCTTTAAGAAACTCTCATTTGAGTAACCTGAGTGGACCTTAAGCAACTAAATGTTATAATTTCCTTTAGTGATACACAGAGCTGTTACATATTTACTGGGATCCTGAAACAGACAATGCTAGAAATATAGCAGACTTATGCATATATAGAACTCCGTAAAGACACAAAAGCAATGGAACAAATGTTAAGCAAATGCATAGATGTATGTTTGTTTGTGCATGTGTGTGTATTTGTATCATTTTTTGAAAAGAGTGTTTGAGCTATATTTCCATGAAATCCAGCAAAAATCACAATTTGGTTTGCAGAAGCTGTCTGTAGCCAATGTTATCCCATGCCTCGGCTTTTCTGAAGCAGAGAAAACAATATGACAATGATTATAATCGATGACATACATGACTCTATTCCATTATATGCAAAACAAATAGGTGGAACAAAAGGCCTACAGTGGAGAAATTTTTTAAATAATTAGGGGGAAAATCTCTAGGTATGGAGCCAAAACACATAGGTTTAAGATCTGGCTCTGTGGCTTCCTACTGAATCTTGGGTAAGCCATTAATTTTCTAAGCCCCAGTTTGCTTTACTGATGAAACCAAGTAATCAGTTAGTTAACCAGCCAATCCCTGTCATTTACCTAATATAGGTTTAGCCTTGAGAACAAGAAAATGGATATAATAGCCCCTGACTGAAGAGTAAAAAGAATATATTTACATAAACAACAAATTATAGTATCGTATGAACACACCAAAAATGATGAAGGATAGAATTGTGCTGAGTTCCTAGTGAAATTTTTAGATTCATTATCATTATTATTCTGTGGAATTCTTTTATGTCCTAGCCTTCTTTTTTTGGACTAAGCAAGGAAACTTTTTAAGCAATTGGCTTCTCCCTTTACTCTGCCATTCTTTTTGAATAAGAAATTAACAGTAATTATTGAGTGAATATTTATAAAATAGCTGTGGCCAATTAAAACAAAATGTTAAGGTTTTTTAGCATTTACTTGTATTCAGACATTTAATAGCACTTCAAGTTCTGGTATTGAGTTGTTTGAAGGTTATAATGCAGCTGGCATTTAAATATATTTCATCAGGGAAAAAAATGAGGAAATTGGAAATTTATTTCAGCTATTTATATCCTAGACAAATAACTGCTTCTTACTTGTGCACACTTGCAAGCTGATAAAGAGAAAAAGACTCTAGCGGTCTTGCGATATTAGTGGAAAGGAGCTGTAGCATACAAATTCTGAATAAGATGCTGTCAAAGGACAAAGACCTTATTTACTACGTCAGAAATAAGCCATAGTATATATTTTTTCTGTGCTCAATCTCATAAGTATACCTTTATATGGATTGTCTTTCCTATGAATTAAAATACCATAAATGTAGCATTGATTGCACAAGGAGACATAGAAAATGAGACTATTAATTGGCTTTCTGAACTCTGTTCCACATCTTTTCTTTATAATTTGAGAATTACTACAACTTTCATATGCTGGCAAAAATTTTGCCTCTGAAGATAATAATAATTTCTATAATACTTTGATTTATGTAATGTGCTCATGTGTAAAATTAATTTCACTTCCCCAGTTAGAAGTGGTATGTAAGAATCTCTGTCTCTGTGTGTTTGTGTATGCACATAAATATATACATTTATATATATTTATTTGAAGAAGGTAGAGATGATAGGTATTATTATTATGTTTGAAATAATAATACTGTTTCACTGTAACTTTCCTTTCAAATAAGAAAGTTGATTACAACGTGTCTAGGTATGTTTTCAGGGATACATTTGTGTACCACTGTAGGTAGAAAGCATGCTGCATAACTCCATTTACACCTGAACTACCTCTCAACAATCTATTTAATTTTCTAACAACTATTACTTTGACTTTTTAAAAATTATAATCTATACAAAACAAAATTTACCATCTTAACTATTTTTAAATATATAGTTCAGTAGTGTATGAAAGGGATCAGAATATGCCATCTTTAAATATACCACTTTGGCATGAAGATTATTTTGACTAAAGGCAATTTAGAAAAAACAGGCACAGGAAAAGCTGTCCTCCCTCCCTCGTCTGCCTAAAAGCAAGGCAAGTTTCCCTTGTGAAGATGCCCCTGTCTCTTGAACAAGAAAAGGAACAATAACCTTTATCACTGGTGATGGACATGGCACTGAGATGACTCTGCATAAACTCAACCTTACTAAATAACCCTTATCTTCTGTTAGTTTCCCCCATATATTTGCCTTCCCACATTTTACCACCCCTAAATCCCAAATACCTTTTCCTTTGTCTTTTCCATGATTCATCACCATTTGTTAAAATGACATCTAAGACCCCCAACCCCAGCCCGAGTTTAACCACTTCTTTTGGGTCTTCCTCTATTTTCTAAAAGACCTCCATATACATAAAAACCAAAACATTAACATCAAAATAAAATTTATATGCATTTTCTCCTGTTACTGTTTCTTTTGTCAGTTTAATTGGCTGGCCTCTGGTACTAACCCAAGGTGAATAACCCAAAGTGTTTTCACTCCCCTACAAGTATATGCACACTGTTGTGGGACCAGTCTCCAGAACTCTTTATCTTGCAGAACTGAAACTGTATACCTATTAAACAACAACTCCATATTGTCCACTATCCCCAGACCCTGGCAACCACCATTTTAATCTCTGTATGAATTTGGATATTCTTGGTAACTCATATAATTGGAATCATACAGCATTTGTCTTTTTATGAGTAACTTATTTCACTTAACGTAACGTCCTCAAGGTTCATCCACGTTGCAGCATGTGTCAGAAATTTCTAACTTTTTAAGGTGAATAATATTCCATTATATGTATATACCACTTTTGTTTATCCATTAATCTGTCAGTGGACACTTGGTTTCCTTCCACCTTTTGCCTACTGTGAATAATCCTACTATGAACATAGCTGTATAAATATCTCCTTAAGATACTATTTTCCGTTCTTTCGAGAAATGGAATTGCTGGATCATATGCTAATTCTATGTTCTGAGGAAGCACCATACTGTTTCCTGTAGCAGCTGTACCATTCTATTTTATTTTATTTTTTGACATGAAATAAGTCTATGACTTATTTTTTTTTAAGTTTTTTTTTGATGTGGACCATTTTTAAAGTCTTTATTGAATTTGTTACAATATTGCTTCTGTTTTCTTTAATGTTTTGGGTTTTTGGCCGCGAGGCATGTGAGATCTTGGTTCCCCCACCAGGGATCAAACCTGTACCCCCCCCCCCCCCACCGCATTGGAAGGAGAAGTCTTAACCACTGGACCACCAGGGAAGTCCCTATGGCTTATTTTTAAATGAGAAAAACAAATTACAGGGCAGTTAAAAAACAACTGAGAAAAGTAAAATTATTGATCACTTCTAGCTTAGAAACGAGGCCTTGCCTCATCACCACTGTAATACTTGTTAAATGACCACCTCCAGCTGAACCTATATACTGACCTTTTTTGTTACAGTGAAACAAACATTTCATTATAGATATGTGGAAAAAGTTCTCCAGAAGTAGCTGAAATAGCTTGGTTGTGAGAGCCTTAGACTGAAGATCTAAAGGCCCCTGGTTTGATCCTGGGTTTTGGCAATGGTTTTATTATTTTTTTTTATTGAAACATAGTCGAGTTACAATATCATATTAGTTTCAGTTGTACAGCATAGTGATTCAGTATTTTTACAGATTATACACCTTTGAAAGTTATTACAAGATAATGGCTATAATTCCCTGTGCCTTGTTTCTTATCTATTTTATACATAGTAGTTTGTATCTCTTTATCTCATACCCCTAATGTGCCCCTCTTTCCTCTCCCCACTAGTAACAACTAGTTTGTTTCTATATCTGTGAGTCTATTTCTATTTTGCTATATATGTTTATTTCTCTCATTTTTAGATTCCCCATATAGGTGATATCATACAGTATTTATCTTTCTCTGACTTATTTCACTAAGCGTAATATTCTCTAGGTCCATTCATATTGCTGCAAATGGCAGAATTTCATTCTTTTTTATATCGGGTTTTTTATATTTATATTGTTTGTTTCTGTATTATGGCTATTGTAAATAGTATTGGTATGAACATTGGGGTGCATGTATCTTTTCAAATTTGTGTTTTTACTTTTTCCAGCTATATGTCCAGGAGTGGAATTATGGTAGCTCTAGTTTTAATTTTCTGAGGAACCGCCATACTGTTTTTGATAGTGACTGCACCAATTAACATTCCCACCAACCATGTTCAAGGTTTTCCTTTTCCCCACACCCTTTCCAACATTTGTTATTTGTCAATTTTTTGATGATAGTCATTCTGACAAATGTGAGGTGATACCTCATTGTTGTTTTGATTAGCGTTTCACTAATGATTAGTGATGTTGAGCATCTTTTCATGTGCCTGTCAGCCTTCTGCATGTCTTCATTGGAAGAACGTCTATTCGAGTTTTCTGACCGTTTTTGATTGGATTGTTTGTTTTTTTTTATATTAAGTTGTATGAGCTGTTTATATATTTTGGATATTAACATTACAAATATGTATGCCTTTTATTTCTTTTTCTTGTCTGATTGCTTTGGCTAGGACTTTCAATACTATGTTAAACAGAAGTGGCAAGAGTGGGCATCCTTGTCTTGTTCCTGAATTTAGAGGGAAGGCTTTCAGCTTTTCATCACTGAGTATGAGATTAGCTAAGGTTTGTTATAAATGGCCTTTATTACATTGAGATATGGTCCCTTGAAATCCTTTTTGATGAGTGTTTTTATCATAAATGGATGTTGAATTTTTTCAAAAGCTTTTTGTGTATATGTTGAGATGATCATGCGATTTTTATCCTACCTTTTGTTAATAAGGTGTGTCACATTCATTGATTTGCAAATATAGAACCATCCTTGAGTTCCAGGAATAAATCCAACTTGATCATGGTGTATGATCCTTTTACTATATTGTTGAATTTGGTTTGCTAATACTTTGTTGAGGATTCTTGTGTCTATATTCATAAAAGATATTGGCCTGTAACTTTATTTTTCTGTACTGTCTTTGATTGTGGTATCAGGATAATGGTAGCCTTGTAAGATGAATTTCAGAGTGTCTCATTCTCTTTGGTTTTTTGGAATAGTTTGAGAAGGGTAGGTATCAATTCTTCATTGAATGTTTGGTAGAATTCCCCTAGCCATTCTATGCTAGGCTTTTGTTTACTGGGAGAAATTTTTATTACAAATTCAATTTCACTACTAGTGATCGGTCTGTTCGAATTGTCTGTTTCTTCTTGATTCAGTTTTGGCAGGTTGTGTGTTTCTAGAAGTTTGTCCATTTCTTCTTGCTTGTCCAGTTTGTTGGCCTATAACTATTCTTATTCTCCTATTTTTTGGTATCTCTATGATATCAATTGTTATTTCTCCTCTTTCATCTTTTTTTCTTATTTTTATTTGTTGGGTATTTTCTCTTTTCTTCTTGGTGAACCAGGCTAAAGGTTTATTGATTTTGTTTCTCTTTTCAAAAAACCAGCTCTGGGTTTCATTGATCTTTTCTACTGTTGTTTTTTAATCTCTATTTTATTTATTTCCTCCCTGATCTTTATAATTTCCTTCCTTTTTCTGACTTTGGACTTTGCTTTTCTTTTTCTAATTCCTTTAAGTTTAGGTTGTTTATTTGAGATTTTTTTTTTTTAATTGAGGAAAGCCTGTATAGCTATAAACTTCCCTCTTAGAAACTTTTTTCTGCATCCCATAGATTTTGGATTGTTGTGTTTCCATTTTCATATATCTTGAGTTAATTTCTTATTTCCTCTTTGATTTCTTCATTAACCATTGTTTTTTTTAGTAGCATGTTGTTAATCTTGTTGTTGTTTAGTGTTTGTTCTTTACCATTTTTCTTTCTGTAATTGATTTCTAGTTTCATACCATTGTAGTTAGAAAATAAAATGCTTGATATAATTTCTGTTCTCTTAAATTTGTTGGAACTTGTTTTGTGGCTAGCATGTGACCTATCCTGGGGAATGTTCCATGTGCACTTTAAAAGAATGTACATTCTGTTGTTTTTGAATGTAATTTTGTAGCTATCTATTAAGTCCAACTGGTTTATTGTGCCATTTAAAACCACTGTTGCCTTATTGATTTTCTGTCTGGATGATCTGTCCACTTATGTAAGTGGGCTGTTAAAAGTCCCCTACTATTATTATAATGTTGTCAGTTTCTCCTTTCATGTCTGTTAGTATTTGCTTTATATATTTAGGTGCTTCTGTATTGGGTGCAGATATGTTAACAAATGTAATATCCTCTTCTTGTATTGATTCCTGCATCATTATATAATGCCCTTCTCTGTCTTTTGTTATAGCCTTTGTTGTAATGTCTATTTTGTCTGAAATGAGTATTGCTAACCTCACTTTCTTGCTGTTTCCATTTGCATGAAATATCGTTTTCCATCCTCTCCCTTTCAGTCTGTGTGTCTTTAGCTCTGAAGTGAGTCTTTTGTAGGTAGCATACATAAGGATTTTATTTTTTTACCCAGTCAACCACCCTATGTCATTTGATTGGAGCATTTAGTCCATTGACATCTAAAGTACTGGGTTGGCCAAAAGGTTTGTTTGGTTTTTTCCATAAGATATCTCTAGTAGCATTTAGTTCTCTTTAACTTCATTCAAGACAATTTTGTTAGATTGTGTGTGACAGCTGTCATATCAGTGTGCACCTAAAAAAAGACATCAAAATTGGTGAATTTTTGTGTAGCCATTTTAATATCAAAGATGGAAGATAAAAAGCAACATTTTTGGCATATTATGCTTTATTATTTACAGAAAGGTAAAAATGCAACTGAAACATACAAAAAGATTTGCACAGTGTATGGAGAAGGTGCTGTGACTGATCGAACATGTCAAGAGTGGTTTGCAAAGTTTCGTGCTGGAGATTTCTCGCTGGACAATGCTCCATGGTCAGGTAGACCAGTTGAAGTTGATAGCAATCAAATAGAGACATTAGTTGAGAACAATCAATATTATACCACGCAGCAGATAGCCGACATACTCAAAATATCCGAATCAAGCATTGAAAATCATTTGCACCGGCTTGGTTATTTTAATCTCCTGATGTTTGGATTCCACATAAGTGAAAAAAACCTTCTAGGCCATATATCCCCACATGCAATTCTCTACTTAAACATAATGAAAACATCTGTTTTTAAAACAAATTGTGACGGGCAATGAAAAGTGGATACTGTACAATAATGTGGAACAGAAGAGTTAATGGGGCAGGCAAAATATACCACCACCAACCACACCAAAGTCCAGTCTTCACCCAAAGAAGGTGATGTTGTGTATATGGTGGATTGGAAGGGAGTCCTCTATTGAGGTCCTTCTGGAAAAGCAAACAATTAATTCCGACAAGTACTGCTCCCAATTAGACCAAGTGAAAGCAGCACTTGATGAAAAGCATCCAGAATTAGTCAACAGAAAATGCATAATCTTCCATCAAGATAACGCAAAGCTGCATGTTTCTTTGATGACTAGGCAAAATCAGTTATAGCTTGGCTGGGAAGTTCTGATTCATCCGCCGTATTCACCAGACATTACACCTTCAGATTTCCATTTATTTAGGTCCTTACAAAATTCTCTTAATAGAAAAAATTTCAATTCCATGGAAGATTGTAAAAGGCACCTGGAACAGTTCTTTGCTCAAAGATAAAAAGTTTTGGGAAGATGGAATTATGAAGTTGCCTGAAAAAATGGCAGAAGGTAGTGGAACAAAAGGGTAAATACATTGTTCAATAAAGTTCTTGGTGAAGATGAAAAATATGTCTTTTATTTTTACTTAAAAACTGAAGGCACTTTTTGGCCAACCCAATAATTATTGACAGGTATGTAATTATTGCTGTTTTCCAGTTGTTTATGTAGTTCTTCTCTGTTCATTTCTTCTTTTTGTTTCTTCCCTTGCAGTTTGATGATTTTCTTTCATAGTATGCTGTGTTCCTTTCTTTTTAGTTTTTATGAATCTATTGCAGGGTTTAAAAAAAAATATCTTTATTGGTGTATAATTGTTTTACAGTGGTGTGTTAGTTTCTGCTTTATAAAAAAAGTGAATCAGCTATACATATACATATATCCCCATATCTCCTCTCTCTTGCATCTCCCTCCCACCCTCCCTATCCCATGCCTCTAGGTGGTCACAACTATGGTTGCCATGGGGTTCATAGTTGTTGACCCATAATTATATCTACTTGTTTCAAACTGGTAGTCATTTAATCTTGCTGGGTAGAATATCCTATGTTACAGGTTTTTCCCCTTTCAGCACTTTGAGTATATTATGGCACTACCATCTGCCCTGCAAAGTTTCTGCAGATAAATCAGCTGATAGGCTTAGGGAGGTTCCCATGTATATAACTTTTTGCTTTTCTCTTGCTGCCTTTAGAATTCTCTCTTTAACTTTAACTTTTGCCATTTTAATTATGATATGTCTTTGTGTGGATTTGTTTGGGTTCATCTTGTTTGGAACCCTCTGTGCTTTCTGTATCTGTTTTTGTTTTTTTTCCTTCAGGTTTGAGAAGTTTTCAGCCATAACTTCCTCAATACATTTTTGATTTGCTTCTCTCTCCTTCTTCTGGAACCCCTATAATGTGAATGTTGGTATACTTAATATTATCCTAGAGACCTCTTAAATTCTTTTCATTTTTTATAAATTTACTTTGTGCTGTTATGATTAGGTGATTTCCATTATTCTATCTTCCAGATTCCTTATGTGTTCTTCTGTATCACTCAGTCTGCTATTCATTCCTTCTAGTGTGTTTTTATTTCAGCTGTTGACTTCTTCATTTTTGATTGGGTCTTCTTAAAATATTTTTAAAATTTTTTTATATTTTTCTAGTTCCTTGTTAAAGTGCTCACTGTATACATCATTTTTCCCCCTAATCTTTTAACATTTTTATTACCAATGCTTTGAATTTTTTATCTGGTAAATTGTTTATTTCTGTTTCATTATTTATTTTTTCAAAGGTTTTTCTCTTGCTCTTTCAGTTGAGAGTAGTTCCTCTGCCTTTTCATTTTGCTTAACTTTCTCTGCCTCTTTTAATTTAGGTTAAACATTTACTGATTGTGGCTCCTGTGTGAGAGCATCCCTATGCAGTCTACATATGCCCAATGCCTCTGTGAGAGAGCTGGATTTGATGTGGGTCTGGAGGTAGAGGGGATAGAGCTGGCATCGGGTGTGGGTTGGGACTTCCTCTCAGTTCAGTGGCCATCACCACCCTATAGAGGGTGTGGTCTGATCCCAAGTTGCTGGAGCAGAAACTCTGAGGGATGAGTTCAAGCTTGCTCTGTTCCTTTTAAGTGTGTGTTTTCCCCTTTCCCTGTACTGGGACCCTTGCCTCAGAGGGTCAGTGTGCTGAAACAAGTGGAATCCATGTGGACTCTCAGCTCATATTAGCTACAGACCGAAGTCCTGTTCACTGCCTGTGCAGGTGACCACGGCTCTGCTCAGATGCAGCCTTGGGTGTAAGTCCCTTTTGTGCTTCACAGCATATAACTGTCCCCAGCCTCCGTTGCCCCCACCCTATTGTGAACTGTTCTGCAGGGAAGGTGGGGCCCTTGTGGCTTCTCAGTGTGTATGGGGCAGGTGAGCTGGAGTTTAGTGGCTGCCATCAGAGATCTGGGCCGCTTTTTTTTGCACTGAGTAAGCTCCAACAATGCCACTCCTTCCCCAATGATGCTAAGCCCTGGGACCAGGTCGCATCTGCGTCCCACAGTCGAGTCTTCTCCCTGGTCATGGCTGTCCCAGATCCAGTGCTGCACTGTGATGTGGTGTGAGTGGGGCCAGAATTTTTGCCCAACTTGGTCTGAGGTGTGCTGTGAGGCAGTCTCAAGAAACTCATCAGCCAGTAGAGCAAACCTCTCTCCTCCCTGCCTCAGGGGCAAGCCAGTGTGCGTACTCCCTATGAGCAGAGTCCGGGCTTCCCACAGCCCTTCCGTTAGTCCCAGGGGTCCTCCAACCAGCCAAGGGGGCTTGTCTCTCCCTCATAGGATCCCAGGACTGGGGTGCCCAGTATGTGGCTCAAACTGCTCACTCCTCAGTGTGGGTGTCCCCCCCTTGTAATCTGCATTTTCCTCTGAGTCCCTTTCCAGGGGCACAATTCCCAAACTAACTGCTTTTCTTCCCTTCCTATTCAATTATGTGTATATCTTTCTTACGATCTTCATTGTACAGCAGTTCTTCTGCCAGTCTCCAGTTAGTTTTCAATGAGAATTTTTCCACATGTAGATGTATTTTTGATGTGTTCATGGTGGGAGATGAGCTTCATGCCCTCTTACTCCATCGTCTTGATCTGAACCTTGGGGCTGTACCATTTTACATTCCAGTGTGCAAGGGTTCCAGTTTCTCCACATCCTTGCCAAAATTTAAAAAAAATTTTTTTTTTTTAATAGTAGCCATCCTAATGGGTGTGAGGTGGTATCTCATTGTAGATTTGGTTTGCATGATTAGTGATGTTGAACTTCTTTTCATGTGTTTTTTTGGCCATTTGTATGTCTTCTTTTGAGATATGTCTATTCAGGTTCTTTCCCCATGGTTTTTTTTTTTTTTTTTTTTTTGCGGTACGCGGGCCTCTCACTGTTGTGGCCTCTCCTGTTGTGGAGCACAGGCTCCGGACGCGCAAGCTCAGTGGCCATGGCTCACGGGCCCAGCCGCTCCGCAGCATGTGGGATCTTCCCGGACCAGGGCACGAACCCGTGCCCCCTGCATCGGCAGGCAGACTCTCAACCACTGCGCCACCAGGGAAGCCCTTTCCCCATGTTTTAATTGAGGTATTTGTTTTTTTTTTGTTGTCATTGAGTTGTATGAATTCTTTATAAATTCTGGATATTAACCCCTTATCAGATATATGATTTGCTAATATTTCCCCCTTCTACAGATTGCCTTTTCACTCTGTTGATTTTATCCTCTGATTAAAAACAGAAGTTATTAATTTTGATATAGTTCAGTTTATCTATTTTTATTTTTTGCCTGCACTTTTGATGTCATATATAAGAAAATATTGCCAAATCTAATATCATGAAGCTTTTCCCCTATGCTTTGTTCTAAGAGTTTTAGCTCCTGTGATTAGGTCTTTCATCTACTTTAGTTAATTTTTCTATGTGTTGTAAGGTAAGGGTCCAACTTCATTTTTCAGCATGTATATATACAGTTTTACCAAGATTTCTTGAAGAGTGTTCTGACCCCATTGTGTAGTTTTGGTGCTCTCATCAAAAACAATTTGACTGTATCTGTAAGGGGTTACTTCTGGGCCCTCTTTTTATTCCGTAGGTCTATGTGTCTGTTTTTATGCCAGTGCTAGAGTTTTTTGATTACTGTAGCTTTGTAATAAGTTTTGAAATCTGGAAGTGTAAGACTTCCAACTTTGATCTTTGAACAGTTTTTTTTTAAAGGTAGACGCTTTCTTCCCAGAATTGCGATTATAGTTTTCAGCTTTCATTCACTGCCTCATCTTTGTATAAAAATCTTCTATTAGCTTATATATTTGCACTTATCAAGATCTAGTTGTGTAGCCATGAAAGCCAAATGATACAGTTCTCCATTAGAGAATGTTATGCATGCAAGACAGAAAATGTATTAAAAAATATGGTATATGGAAATATGAGTTTAGAAGTACCATTGTATGGAGGTGAGGTGAAGGAAAGCTTTATAAGAGGGTGTATTTGGAGCCAGGCTTTATAGGGTGGATATGTGTGGAACCACATTAGATAGAAAGGAGATAACTTTTGGGGCAGGAAGAAAAGCATATTGAGGAGAAAGCCGGTTCTGATTAGATCAAAGACAGTGAAACAACTTGTTAAGAACATGGATTATAAGCAAACTGGGCTTTGTATCTGGCTGTTATTTCATTTTTACTCTTAAGAGTTTATATATTCAAGCTGGCCAGATACATTTTTTCTTTTGTTTTGTAAACTATGATTGAGAAAGCAGAGAATTTAATTTTTATTTTCTAAATCTACCATGGCAATTATATTTTTATTTACATGTTTCCTCACGTAATTTAGGACTAAAAGGGTTTTTATACTTACCCACTATTATGGCTGTTAATGTTTTCTTCTGTGTGTGTATATATATATATTACATATATGTATACATATACACACACACACATATATATATATATAGTTTTCTACATATGGATGCTCTGTAATTTGGGGCAGAATGTTTATTTTTTAATCTTCATTAAAAAATAGAGCTCATATAAATAAAATGAGATAGTTTTTGTTCTAAAAAAATAAAGAAAAATTTTAAAAGGTAATGAGAAAAGCAGTCTTTAAAATGCAGAAATTTTGGATGATTAAATGGAAAAATGTGATAGAGTCTAGACAGAAACTGTACGAAGCCTTGTTACACCTTGTACAACTAGAATGGAAGTTGTAACCAGCCATTCTGGATCACAGGCCTAGAGAAGATGAAGAATCTTAAAAATAATACCTCTGCCTTTGTTTAGACGTGTCATGGTAGGCAACTTGGAGGCATTGGAGCAGAAATATGCCATGAGCAAAATGATACTTAGGAAGAGATATATCTGAAGTTTTATATAGCAAATATTATAGATAGGAGAATCTTGAATTTAATAGGATTCCCTACTGGCTATTATATTCATGTAGATGTGATTAGATAGGAATTTGTCTATAGCAGCTGCCGTAGAAATATAAAGCAATGTGTAGTAATGTGCTAAAATGAAGGGAAATGGTAAAGAACAAATTTAGGATAGCTTCAGGAGAGATGGGCATGTAATTGAATTTTCAGTTTTATGTGTGTGTGCATGTGTTTGTGTCTTGAACCTGAAGCAGATAAGGACGAGGGACAGGAACTATAAGTAGAGATGATCCCAAGTATATTTTGAAGTGATATGTCAGAACTGGTGACTGAATACAAGGCAAGAGAAAACAGAGGAGTCACAGATGACTCTAATGTTTCAAATTTGAGTGACCAGGAGATGGGTGGTATTGCTGATTTCATACACACACCTGATGCCACTCACACATACACTCTCTCACATATACAGAGGCATACCTACCACTTTTAATCCGGGTAGTGAAATTAAAATGTACACATTAGATAAAACCAAGGGTTATAGAAATTATTGTTATCTCTAGTTTCTATAAAAGTTTTTGCCAGCATATGAAAGTTGTAGTAATTCTCAAATTAAAAAGAAAAGATGTGGAACAAAGATTAGAAATCCAATTAATATTCTCATTTTCTATTTCTTCTTTGTGAAATCATTACTATATTTATCTTTACAGTGTTAGCAAAATTGAGTAAAATATAAATTAAGAAAATGTTAAGATTCTAATATTTCTAAAACTGGCCCTTGCAAGTTGATTTTCTCATTAAAATGTGGAGTTTTTTCCTTACTATATGAAAAAAATCGGATTTCAAAAGTAAAGAAAGTTTTTTAAGAAACATTTGCATATTGATTCAACTTAAGAAAGTATGTAGTTCTGCTTTTGCTACAGAAATCCTATGTCAAAGGAATATATGACTTCTATATAAAAATCTTCCAATTTTTTTCCATGGACAGATGTTTTCTATACACATATTAGTGCCTTAAAGGAAGGCTAAATTGGTCTAATGCCAACTTGCAATGTTATTTTTCTGAGGAAGAATTTGATTTCATAGTTAATATAATTTAACCCATGAAAGTAAGATAGTTTCATTGACATGGAGATGTTGGCGTGTCTAAAATTCTCATAGTATATTGCAATTAATATTTTCATGACCTTGAAATGTCTCCTATAGAAGCCAATCCACTTTCTGAATTACAGTTGCTTTATAAATAAGACAATTTGTGCTTAGTCTTTGAATTTAAATGTTTAATATCTTAAATGCTATGTAATTTTGTTGTATCAAAACATATTGAAAACAGTGTCAAAAATAAATTTCACTATGTATACTCCAAGTTCAACTTGAACTGTGTGGAGCATATGTAATAGTTATAATTTTAGGACAGAAAATATATGTGTACAAATACATGTCCTACGATACCCTTATTTATTGCATTTAACACATCTTGCTTTATTTTTCCCCTGAGGAAAGGCATTCTTTCTGTTCCCTTTTTGTCTTTTTCCTTCTTAGCAGTGAAAAAGTATGGGCATAGATACAGACATTTTCACTAAAATGTCATAGGAAACTATCTGGTTATACTTTATGAGGTAATTTTCTAAGATGGTATTCTAAGAAATTCAAATGGAAAGATCCAGTATAAAGTAATTATTTTATCATCATACTAAGTAAGATAAAGTTAAATTTTACAATGTAAGTTAATAAGTAAAATTCAATTTCATAAACACTCATCCAGTGCCTCCTTTCTGATCAGTATTTTGTGAGAAATTTTCAAGCAAATATAGCACACCATCCGTATCCTTAATGAGCTTGCATAACAAGGTGGTTAGGGAAAGATTTTTTTCTCCCATGACTCAATTAATATACATGAATTAATAAATTCTGTAATAATAGTAAATGTATCTAATAGTCAATATTTGTTGAATTTTTACTACCTGACAGGCATTGCATTAAGTAGTTTACCTGCATTATCTCATCAAATTCTCAGTGAAAGCCCCATGAAGTATATCCTATGTTTTATTGTGTCTGTTTTATGGATTTAGAAACATACCCAAGAGGTGAAGGAACTTCTCCAAGCTCATGCAGCTGACATTTGAATCGAGGCAGTATAACTCCCAGTGTGTGCTCTCAACCACCAGAGAACACCAATGAATGTAACAGGGGAAAAAACGAGATAGAGAGTTATGTTACAGAGAGCCTTGTAGAAAACATGAGCCACGGGTTAGCCCTTGAATAATTATGTGGGACATACAGATATAAGAGAGCATAGAGTTTCCAAGGGAGGAAGAGATGAGGAGTGGGCAAAATACGATGACTATATGGTGTGCTGAAGAGAATGACCTAACACAGTAGTGAGTTATTTTAAGGACTACTCGTGTAGTCACTCTGACTCATACAGTTACGATCACTACATTCAAGGAAGCCCCTGATGCTGTCCATCAATTACATGCAACTGCCCTTGTCTATTTTCTCTTCCACTTTGTGCATTATTATTTCATAATTTCAGCACTCCCTTTACACTTTCAATACCTCTTCTCCAATCCTCACTCTCAGCTTATGATATTACTTTCTTTTTTATTGAGAAAAATAGAAGGAAATAGAAGAAAACCTCCACTAGTCCCACCATCACATTCACCCTCTTACTTGCCTTTGCAGTCCTGTACTCTGCCTTCTGTCCTATTACTATGAGCGCATTGTCCCTGCTTCTAATTACAGGCAGCCCATCTATTGCACACTTGATGCCCTCCCCTCTAAATTACGCAAGTGCATTGTTGCAACAACTCTGCCCACCTCTACGACATCAATTGTTTTTTCTCTCTTGGTTATTCCTAGCAGCATGGAAGCAAACTGTTTATTCTCCCTTAAAAGCAAACAAACATATAAATAAAATACCTCTTGAGACAACACTTCTCACAGGTATATCCACCTCTCTTCTTGTTCAAAATCTTGAAAGAATTGTCTACATTCACTGTCTTCAACCACTCCCCACCTCCATTTTGTCCTAAACCCACTCCAGCTAACTTTATTCTTCACAATACCAGCACTACTGCTCTTGCCAAGGTTGTTGATGATCTCTATGTTGTTCCATTTAATCATATATTCTCAGATTTCATAGTTCTTGAGCTAGCAGCATGGTTTGACACAGTTGATTTCTATCTCCTTTTTGAAACAAATTTTTCACTTGGCTTCCAAGTTACTAGGCTGTCCTAATTCTCTTATACCTCTATGGCCTTATATCTCCTTGTTATTTGCTGGTGCTTTTTTGTTTTCTCTCCCTAACCTCTAAACATAGGTATGTCCCAAGAATAAGTCCTTGGAGTGGGCCTATTTTCTGTCAGTACTCACTCCCTTTTCGTAGTCTCTTCATTATAAATATCCTCTTGACCTCCAATCTAGACCTCTCCTCTGACATCCAGAATTGAACATCTAATGTTCATCTCTTTATTTGAATATGTAACACTCATCTGAAACTTAACATCTCTGAACCTCAGCACCAGATAATCCCATGAAACCCCCTGTTTTCATGGAGTCCATCATCTTAGGAAATGGAAACGTCACTCTTCCAGCTGCTCATGCCAAACCTTGGAACCTTGGTTGCTCTCTTGCAACCCACAACCCTGACACATCAGCAATTTCAAAATATTAGCTCTTTTCATCATCCCCACTGCTACCATATTAGTCAAAGCCATGAACAGTTTTCCCCTGAATTATTGTAGTAACCTACTAAGTGCTTTTTGTTTTGTTTTGATTTTTGCTTTTCCTTTGGTGTACCCTATAGTCTCTAATTCAATATAATGGTCAGAGTGATCCTATTAAAATTTAAGCTAGTTTTTGCTACTACTTTGTTTAAATCGCTCCAATGCTTTTTGTCTCCTTCAGTGAAAAAACCAAAGTCCTTTTAATATCCTACCAAGCTCTACATGATCTAGCTTCCCATTACATCTCCCACATCCTGTGTTAGTACTTACCCACCTTCTCTCTCAGTTCCAGGTACAGTCAACACTGGAGCACACGGGGAACACTCCCACTTCAGGGCTTTAGAACTTTCTATTCCCTCTGTCTGGGATGTTTGTTCCCTGAATATTCTTATGGTTTGCTCCCTTACCTTCAAGGTGTTTGCTAAATGTCACTTTCTCTCTGGGCTCTTCCTTGGCCACATTATATAAAATTATACACCCATGACACCTTCTATCTCCTTTCTCTACTTTATTGTTCTCCTTTATACTACTGGCTACTTAACATAGAGCATGTTTTACTTATTTATCTTCTTTATTTTCTGCTTCCCACACTAGAGCATAAGTTCACTGAATGCAGAGATCTTTCTATGTTTTTTTCACTGCTGTATCCCCAGCTCTTAGAAGAGTTTTTGCTGTATGATGGGCACTCAATAAATATTTGTTGAGCAAATTTATAAATTAATAAATGATAGTATATATTCTGATGGTATATGGGGATGTGACAGGTGGAAAATCTTGACTTTGATTTTGTAATCAAAAGAGAGCTGTTACAGGTTTTCAGAGGGAAACTGACATAATGACAGAGGTATAGATCTGCATTGGGCTGAACTGGCATTTTTGTCATCTTTTCTTTCAGCAGGACCGTTAGCCTGGAGCAGAATAAGAAAAAAATGAAAATTGGAAATAGTTCCATGTTGGGAATACTACAATGTGTTCTGTGAAAAAAGATCAGAAAAAAATGAATAGCTAGAATTTAGTGCTAGCTAAGACAGTGCTAACAAATTGTTAAATTTTAAGTTGAAGTGTCCTCCTTTTTTTAGTTGCCGTTTATTGAGAAATTACTGGGTGCAAATCACTATGCTAGGTACTTATAAACCATCAACCTTTAGTTCTCCTTCTCAATACTCAAGTTGGGCTTTAAAAGTAAGTGGCATTATTCCCATTTTACAATTAAGGGAACTGAGGGGAGAAGAGACATTTTTGTTTAGGCTGAACTATTGGAAATGGCTTTTTTTCCAAATTTCTTTTAAACTTGCTGCCAGAACTGTCTTCCCAGTCTTTGGATGATTGATTTAGTTGCATCTTCTGGCTATTTTCAACTAGTACAAAAGCCACATTTTCAAATAGTAATGGTGTAACCTAGTTTTTGGGTAAAAGTGAGTGGCCATCATATTCTCCAATGTGGCAGGCATCCATGATTTCATTTTTAGTAAGGGGCATTTTGGGGACTTCTTCACTGAACAGTTGTCAGCATGGACCAAACACCTCATCTGACATCGTTCTGTCTCCCACCCCAGCCCAGGTTTCTTCTTCAGGCAATAAACCAGCCAAAGACTTGCTTCTGGGGCTCCCTGCCTCAGCAGACAGTCCCATAGTGCAGAGCCCAATCTAGAGGGCTTGAATCCAGCTACCTTTTACCCTGTCCAGTTGTTCTTAGAAACCCGTGGCTCCTTGCCACAAGAAAGTGTGGAAATGTACTTCTTCAATCACTTATACTTCTTTTCCCCACCCGGTCCTTCAGACTCCTCTAGAATATTTCCTGCCTCACATATCTCCAAACATCAAGGAAGTCTTGTCACAGTTCCCCAAGTGCTTTCTCATTGTATGAGACCAGCGCATTACTACAGGTTACAGTTTCACAGCCAATAAATATCTATGCAAGAGTGAGGTGCTGATCTCTAAAAAGCAGTCACAACCTCTGAAAATTAATATCTTGGGATCCTTGTCATTTGGCTTGAGAAGTGAAAAGTACCTTTCTTCCCTGCCCCAGAAGTAGGAACTACCACCACATATCCAATGCCTTTGAATTTCTTTACTTCATTGAACTATTCTTCAAATTACTACTCTTCTCTCATAGAGTCTGTAGGAGGGTGATAGAGATTCAGAGTCACAGTATCCGCTCTGATATCTTGCCAGCAGTTTCTTTTAGAATTTGGGTTACCTATCACTTGCTGGCTTCAGTTTTGAGACTTGCTGCAATTTCAAAAAAGTATTTTTCTTATGCCATTGTACCTATCTATATTTATCTTTTATCAGACAGCATACAAGTTGTAAAGCCAGAATTTGTACAAGGCTCTATGACTCCGAAGTTGTACCCTTCCAGATGTTCCTTACGTGAGTTCCTTGAGAGGGCAGAGGACAATGAAATATGTGTAGAACAATGAGGAGGCAATGGTAAGGAGATTGAGATGATAAAGGGCAAGCATACATATCTATGAAATGCTGCAGTGTATCTTGTTCGATGTAAACTTGAGGTCCAGTTAATGTGTACTGTACTATTAACGAGTATTCAGCTAGAATGGATATGTCTGCATTTAAGGCATCTAGAAGCTCATGCCAAATGCATCTCAAGACCAGATGATTTAAGTGAACTCTGGAATAGAGAGGAAAATGAATGTGAGTCCTACAGTGGTACCATTTTAGGGAGTCCAGAATTGACATGCATTGTGGTGGGAGTGGGGATAAGAGGAACAACAGGACTGATTAAGTAGGTGTCTGAGACAGATGGTGTAGACTTCAAACAAAGAAATCCACAGGGTGGTGGGTAAATAATAATGAGGGTAGCATTGAGGAGTAAGGAAAAACTGGCCATGGACAACCCCATTTTAAGAATTCAGGGAAAGTAGGTTTATTAAAGTAAACTTTATAAGTTTATTAAAGTAAACTTTAAATGTTTACTACCTTTGACAATAATAAAGTTTATAAAGTTTATTAAAGTAAACTTTAAATGTTTACTACCTTTGACAATAAATATTATGCAAGATCAAATAACACTTGGAAGAATGTTTTTTTCAGTGTTTTTATTATAACCTCTTATTATAGTCAAGAGGATCAGGTAATAAGAAAAGATAAGACTGAGCAACATATCAGAATCAAGTGTATCTTTTTAGAAAAAATTGTTGGTTTTCCATCCTAACATAAATACTCCATCAGAAGCAAACAAACAAACTGAAGTTGAGTGAGAAACATTGTCATATACCTGGAATTTAAGTAATAAAGAAAACTTCATTGGTAGAAGAGCCACCGATGTGCATATGTGGGGAAATGTCGATTTAATTGCAAAATTTTTGTGTCATGTACAATTCCAAAATAATAACTTAAAAAAAAGACATTTAGTACCTTTCATAAACAGTTTCAATCATCTGAGAGTCAGTTCAGCTGTGAGTGATTTTAACAGAAGTAAATTGCTTCAACTGTGTGTTTAATAGACTGTGTCACAAAACTGCAACTTGAAAACAGGAGGCTGAAAGACATGAGGTAGACATGAGATGTATATGTTTCAGCCATAGCCTGGCTGTGGCAGATACCTTCTGGGAGAGCCTGGCTGGGGCTACACAACTACCATATTTTCATATTTATTCTTGATAATATAGGGGGTAGACAGAGATAGGGTCTCCCTAATAAAGCATATTCCTTTGTTTTTATATATGCATGGAATATTTGTATCTTACAGAGAACATTGTTAGAAAGAGATAAAGTAACACAGGGTACCCATTTTCACTATGCTTAAAAATGACAACCCAAAATACTTATGGGTAGATTATTAGTTTTACCTTTATGAAATTATAATGATGAAAGTTTTGGTTTGGTGCCACTTTTAAAGATGTGAATAGATTTCACATGGCCCTTGTTGTGTTTGTAGCGACCCTTACGCTTACAATTATATTTCCCACTCACATGTTTTATTACATCCAGTACACAGAATGTCAGATGAGTTAGTGTCATCATCATCACTTATAATGGTTAGCTGAGTTTCCCAAAGTCATTTATGAAAAAAGACCACACTATGTCTCAACCCACAGTCTTTGAATACATAAGAGCTCCCTCTCCATCTCACTGCTGTTGTCCATTTGTCACCTAGGCCGGGCAGCTGTGTGACCATTGGGGCAGTTTTCCATTTGACATATGATAGCTGTGCATTCTTTGGTACAGAGCACACCAAACTAGTTCAACTAACTCATTCAAGAAATACATGTTATTAGAGCCTACCACATGCCAGGAACTGTGCCAGATCCTATGACTGCAAATATGAGTTAGACATATTCCCTGCCACTGTGGGATTTAAATTCTAGCTGAGGTGAAGAGAAACATACACAAGAAACACCTTGTATGTTTGAAAACTTTGCATGATCAATCTGTTTCTCTAACACACACATATAGCACTTTTAAAAATTGTATTTTGGGGGCTTCCCTGGTGGCACAGTGGTTAAGAATCCACCTGCCACTGCAGGGGACACGAGTTTGAGCCCTGATCCGGGAAGATCCCACATTCCGCGGAGCAACTAAGCCCGTGCGCCACAACTACTGAAGCTCACGCGCCTAGAGCCCGTGCTCTGTAACAGGAGAAGCCACCGCAATGAAAAGCCCATGCACCACAATTACTGAGCCTGCTCTGTAGAGCCCGTGAACCACAAATACTGAAGACTGCACACCTAGAGCCCGTGCTCTGCAACAAGAGAAGCCACCGCAATGAGAAGCCCACACAGAGCAGGCAAGAGTAGCCCCCGCTCACCGCAACTAGAGAAAGCCCACGCGCAGCAACAAAGACCCAACACAGCCAAAAGTAAATAAATCAAATTTTTTTAAAATTGTATTTTTCAAGGGCTGATAGAAGACTTTTAATACTAATTGAGCTTTTGATGATTAAGCAACTTTGAGGAATTAGTTTAAACATCTGAAAGTTAAAAAAGAAAAGGCAAAATTTTCTTCGAATGAGCTTTTGGACGTAGTCACAACAGCAGCAAACTTCTCCTTTGCCAACAGCAAACTTCCCTTTTGCATTCAAAAAAGGAAAAGGCTTTTTTCTTTTTCCTTTCCTGCTCATTCTCCTTCTCTTCCTAAACATTTTGGTCCAAAAGCCATTAGGTAGGGCTGAGCATGGGAGGAGGGCCATGGTCAGCCAATCAGAGTCAGAGGCCATGCAGGATGAGGAAAGTGTCCACGTGTGGTGCTAGTGTCAGAGCGTGTGGAGTACAAGGAGGACAAACACACAGGCATCCGAGCCCAAGCAGGGTGAGGAGAAAGGCCTCATAGCTAAGTACACTTGTATGGGGTATCAGAAGCTGTGTAAGTTCAGATGTCAGTCCTGTGGGAGGTGGCCTGGAATGGCATATCAGAACGTGACCAGCACTAAGAAAGCATCCTCACAGGTGAGCTACCAAGAATGGTTAGCACCTGATTGAGGTGAAGAGTGCTTTCACGTGAGGGCCAGCCTGTTTGAGGATTCATAGCCAAGTCAGATCTGCAGGACATCAATGCATGAGGAGAGGCATTTTGCATGAGGAGTCCAAGTGGGGTGAATAGGTTTCCATGCAGAAGCTGATTCAGGGCAGGATGTTGGATTCTAGGTAAGGTTGAGGAGGACTGCTGGGTGTCAGGGTAGTCCAGAGCTGCATGGATAAGGTGTGGAGGAAGCTGGCCACATAGAGTTAGGGCGGCACCCTATGCTGAGTTTCAGAGGTCATGTGTATGGGGGAGATGACGACAGAGGTGATGGGAGATTGGTTTCATACAGTGGGATTGATCAAATCAATCAGGATTCTTACTGTCAAAAAAGGGAGATAAAAACATGGAAAGGGAAAATTAGAATGAACCCTGTGGAACTGGAATGGAATTGGGGATATCAATATCAACTTCTAGATTCTATTATAGAAAGAAAGGTAAAAAGACATTTTAAAGGCAAGTGTGCACGTGCATCCTGTGTGTTTGGGTATGTGTGTATACACACACACATACACACACATATATTCCAACTGCTGTCCACTGAGAGGGCTTGGGAGCAGTGACCTCCCAATAACAGTGAGCATACCGATCACCCGTATCTTGAATTTCTTAATAAATCTAAAAGGAATCAGAGCTCCTTAGAGAAATGCCTGATTGCTGTCTTGGGTCAGGGATAGTGTAAGTGAGTTTAGAACATCTTGTACCAAGAGCAGGGGAGGGCATACAGAGTGATGGAGGATCCAGAAGCCAGGGTGAAGGGGCTCCAACTACCCCAGTTTGGGACAAATTTAACGTCAAATAAATAATGATATGAATGGACCATAACCTATTGAAAAAAAATAAGATTCCATGAATCTATACTATTGCGAATAAATGAATACATAAGTAGACATTTTGGTGAGCAATGGAACATCTAAACAGCTCTAATTGTCCTCCATACAAAAATACTTATTAATTACAAAGGGAAAATAGAGGACACTGTGTTAATTAATGAAAGTGAACACCATCAGCAATCGATGAGTCAAAATCTTACCCCACCTGATAGTGTGTAGCAGCTCTTATTCAATATTCCTGCCAGAGATGTGTAATTTGAATCTAATCATGAGGGACATTAAACACATCCAAGCTGAAGGACATTCAACAACAACAAAAACTGGCCCGTAAACTTCAAGATGTCAAGGTCATAGATGTCAAGGATAGCCTGAGTTTGAAGAGCCTAATGAGACATAGTCATATGCCATTCATGAATTTGAACTTGAGCCTTTTGCTATAAAGACTTTATTAGAACAGTTGGTGAAATTTGAATAGTGTCTGAGGATTAAGTGGTAGTAATGGATCAATTCTAATTTCTTTATTTTAATTGTTATATAAAAGAATATCCTTATTTGCAGAAAATTCTAAAGTATTGAAGTTGATGGCTCATCATGCGAATAACTATCTCACATCATTTGTGCTACTTTGTGTTTTTGAAAATACAATTTTTTTTAAGTCTTGACTTAATTGAAGATGGGTCATTTGTTCAAAATTATTTCAGAAGCTGAAAAAAATATGTTTGTAGTATCTTAAGTATTATAGATTAGTTTCCTTAGGAAGATTATTTTACAGTAGGTTTATTAGGGAGTGCTCTTGGAATTAATGTCTTTGGGCAGGAAGAGAAGGAAGCAGGATTGTGCAGATGGAAAATTCCAGTGGTTTGGTGATAAATGTTTAATATATGGTTCTCTGAAATAATGGTGATATTTTTAAAGCCCTGATTTATATTGTTTATACTTTCCCATAGTGTGAGTACTCTCACTCTGGCAGATTTTAAGGTACCCACTTGACATCACTGGACGTGAAGTAGAGGAGCAGTTAGATGCACAAACCAGCTCTGGTGTGCTGATACTAGCCAGTTCCAGCACATCACTGAGTTGAGCTGTGATGCAGTCTGAATGAATGGAAGCCTCAGCCAGTCCTATGGGAAGAGTTTTGAACATAGAAACGCACTTTCAAAATGGTCCCAGATTGGCACAAGTGGGCCAGATCACTATACCCATGGATTGATCAACCATTGAATACAGGTGCCTTAGGAAGAGGGCATGCTATTGAGAAAAATCAGCTCTCTTCCCCCCAGGCAGTCTTCAAAACCAGCCTGGCAACTGGGGCTATTTGCCAGCAGCACTCAAGCATTTGGATGTTTGTTTGTTTGTTTGTTTTCCCCTGTATGAAGAATCTAGGCAGCACATCATAGCACCCATCACGTTCAGTGATGAATTCTCATATTTGGGTCTTCCTCAATTCACAAGAAGAAATCAGGGAGCATATGTATATATGGAGAGAGAGAGAACGAGAGAGAGAGATAGAGAGACAGACTCTAAGAAACTCTTCTCACTCCCAACTCTGTATCTGCTCACACCATATCAGGAGTTCCAGTCAGTTTTACTTAAAACTCCTAACTTTAGTGCATTCAATGACATTTAAAACAAAAAAGTTATGAAAAGTGTGCATTTTTATAATTCTGAAGAATCTTTTTAAATAGAATGATAATCTGGGATATGTAGAAAAAGCAATTTCTTTCCCTCTTTGGAGGTAGCTTTTTGCAATGATAGTCCATCTTTATTCCCATAGTGTTTCATTAAGTTGCCAGCTTTCGGAGGCTGAATGGTGTCATTCCCCCCTCCCCCTGCCCCATATGTCTACATCCATATCCCCAGAACCTGTGAACATTATCTTATATAGCAAAAGGGACTCTGTGGTTGTGACTAAGTATATTGAGATGGGGAGATCATCGTGGATTATGTGGGTGGACCCAGTATAATCACAAGGGTCTTTAAGAGGCTGCAGGAGGGGTCAGAAAGAAGGCCATGTAACAATGGAAGCAGAGACTGGAATGACACACTTGGAAGAGAGAGGAAGGAGTTGCAAGGCAGACTGTAAGAGCCTCTCCAAGCTAGAAAAGGCAAGGCAGTGGGTTCTCCCCTCAGAGCCTGCAGAAGGAACCAGCCCTCCTGACACCTTAGCCTTAGCCTAGTGAAACTAATTTCAGGCTTCTGGCCTCCAGAACTATAAAAGAATAGATTTGTGCTGTTTTAAGCCGCCATGTTTGTGGTAATTTGTTACAGTAGCCATAAGATATGAATACACCAACCTACCCAAAGGAGAGCCCCAGAGTTGAAGGTGTTCTTCTAGGTCTGGCATTCAAAATCTGCTTAAGGATTACAAGGACTTGAGATGCTGATTGTAGGTGATGAGCAGCTTTCGTGGTATGTAAGGAGTCCTCTAGGTTGACCTTTGTACCAACTATTTTTCTTTGGTTTCCAGGATGAGAAGCCATTTCTAACTGAAACACAAACTAAATATATTTATAGTATATGAAGTAATACACAGAATCCAAGGGAAGAGGAAAAGTGAACGTCTAAATGCACAGAACCCCAAGCGTGTCTAGAGATCGGGGGAGTAGGGGCATAACTTCTGGAATGAATGAAGCTCACCTGGCTTTTGGGCAGGCCAAGATTCAGATTCCAAAAACAAGCTTTTTATTGTCCAACGTGGGTCACAGAAAAGGTGTACTTTTAACTGATAGGTCTACCAAGACTATGGTCAATGGGGGGGATGTAGGAGATATCGTTCTTGACGGCTCTCCACTTTGTCTGTGGTGACCATAAATCTGATTGATTCAGGTCTATACCTGCTGCCTGGAATAATTACTAATTATTAAGAGCCCAGTATGGACAATAAATTGTATAGTTATTATAACTCTATTGCTTCTGCCAGAGAGGCAGCATAGCATCATGGCTAGTGTCACAGACTTCCTCTTTCATCTGTAACCTGGAAATAATAATAATGCCTACCTTTAAGATTGTGGTGAGATTTAAATGAGCTAAAATATGCAAAAATATGAATGCTAAAATGTTGGAACAGCATCTGAGTATTATTACATTTTCCTTGTGATGTCATTTTATATTCTCCCAAAATGATTAAATAATAAAATAACCCTATAATAAAATTCCAACATGAAAACATCCAGCACTGGTGATTAAAGAAAGGTTTAACTTAACAAAATATGCCTCCAGAACAACTTGTGTAATTTGCTGGGAAATCTTTGGATTCTGAAGGCCTTAGTCAACTCCAAAATTGAACAAGCAGTAGTCGTGCCTTGGGTATTTTACTTAAATTTTCTCAGCCTCGCTCTTCTCAACTGTTGGGTTGTTAATGATCAAAAATGATATCTTTAAAGCACATAGTATCTGGCTGGCCTTATTAGACACTCAGTCCATGTTGATTTCCTTCTCCTGACTGAAAAAAGTGACTAAGCCTAGAAATATTTTTTCAGACTGCACAACTACATAAAGGGCTTGGAAGGAGTCTTCTAAACAAACTTCCTCAGCCAGAGGAACCCCAACCACTCTTTATCAAGTTACAAAATTCTCATTCACAGGGTGGGACGGGAAGGGGTTAACACTACCTGCCATTCTAGGAACTCCTCCTCAATCCCACTTGCTTCCCACCATTTCCCTATAACTTGAAACATAATAACCTATAATAACTATATTATAAATTTGCATGCTTTCAATCTATAAAATGGTTTCACATACTGCATCTCAAATGAATTTCATAAGAGCACATGGTTTGGCAAGTTAGATAATAATCCCATTTCACAGATGGGAAATATGAAATTCCGAGAGGTTAACTGACTTGACATAGCCAATGTCATTAATAATTGGAAGAGACATGCAGGATAGAAAGCTAATTTTCTTGACTCCAAAGTGTCTGTCTACTTTGAACACTCTGAGGTCCTTGACTTTGAAATAGAAGCTCCTGGATGTCTTATCAAGGTGAGCACCAGTGAAGTATGAACACATAAGTGCTAAACTGTTTCTCAGCTTCACAACTTGTTTTATCAGCTATTTCAAGATTATTCCACTTGAGAGTTTTGTACTTCTGGCCTGCTGTGAGTCACTAATGATATAATCCATTTGTGGAAGTGGTGGTAAATTGTGGGTTATGATAACTTTGCTAGGAGTTTCTTATTAATTACTTGCCCTCACTTTCCATCTGATACTTTGTTGTTTATTAGACATGGTATTTGTGCTCAATATAGAATGAAATACAGAAACACATACATATACACACACAGTGTTAAGCTAAGCAAGTGAGGTTTTACTTGACCTTGAGTTTGAATATCAACTGTGAATCTGGATTCCTTAAAACTGAGTTTTAAATTACTTACAAAGAATTTTGAGGGTCAGTTTCAAATGACCATCCCCAATAAAAATCTTTGAACTTAAATTAGGCATAATTTAATTGCAACATGTTTACAGTGTATGGTTTTCTTAGCTTGTTATCTTCAGGAAGGAGATTTAAGATGCCTTGAAATTGTGCAGGCTCAGTCTCTTCACTGATAGGTTGAATGGTCGAAGAGTAGCTAGACAGTGTCAGCAAACCTCTCATCAAATACCAGTGGCCGTGTTAAGGGGACATGGAGTGAAGCAGCTGCAGCCTCTGTGTGAGCTAGGATACATAGCCCTAGCCTAGACCACAAAATCTGTGGAGCCACACAGAAAGCAGATACCAGGCTATAGAGTAAAAAAGGCTGAGAAATCAGGGAAATATGGGATATAGGGTGTATGATTAAATAAGAAATTCAGGGAAATAAATTTTAGGATTTTCTAAGCTTGCATCCAGTTCTATGAGCCTGTTGGAAAGCATTTAATGGAGTAGACACACATAAAATTTGAAAACTTGTCTAAATAATTCTTTTTAGTCAAAGGAAGTTTTTAAGCAAGACTAATAGGAGTTTTTGACTTTTATTAGATTTACCTGAAGGTATAACTTATATATTTTAGCCTCTATGTAAGATACACAGGAAATTTGACTTTTGCTTTACTCGCTTTTTAGATTTGGCTTTGAGAAATAAAGCGGAAGCTTTTTGAAAATCCTAAGCAATTGTGAAAGTGGGATTTTCTTTTTGCTCTCTCTCATTTTTTATTATTGACTACAATAGATCATCACCACACTTTTCTGGCTGCATATCTATCATAAGGAAATGTTTTTAGTCTTAGGGAAATAAGGAAATTCTTCTTGTCAACATAACTACATTGCTGCCCATATGCTTGATTAAAAAGTCTCTGCATATTAAAAAGAGATTTATCATGAGTTCTTGTGAAAACTTGAGCTGATATTATTTCATTTCAATTTGGTTGTAATAACCATTATCTTTTTCCTAAGCAAATTGTGGTAATATTTCCTATCATTTTGTTAGTTTGATTAGAGAAGTTGTAAATTCAGGTTTTCTAGTCTTTGAAAAGAACCAGTGAGCCGAACATCTGCCTTGTCTTACAAATAAATCTATGACATCATTAGGAATTTAACTAATAATTTGAAAATTTTTACTTTTAGCTTTCCTCACTTTCTGAGGAAGCTTGGTTTGTGCAACGAATATATCTGTGTGTGGCATAACTAATCCGTTCATTTCAGCTATTCTCCTGATCAATACCTTGGTCAACTCAATTTATAGAGAACCACATTGATCATATCACTTTTGACATCCCGAGGTTCATTGAGAAAGACCTGAGTCTTCCTATTGCCTGAATAACCACATTTCTAATGTACATACCAAATATAAAAGGCAGTAATCAAATGGCAGGATTGAGAACTATTCTGGATGGAATAATTCAAGCCAATGGGATCCTTACGGCTAACTTGGAACAGGAAGAATATTTTTACCAAGTTCTGCAGGGTTTCTTAAACTTTAGGTGTCATGGACTCCTTGGGACATCTGGTTAAACCTATGGGCCCTTTCTCAGAATATACAAAAATATGAAGAAAAGGAAAAAGAAGCCAATTATACAGAAATATATCCACTAAACTATTTTAAAATGAATTTTGTAATAGAATAATATGGCCTGCCATGTTACTTCTATCTTGAGGTACTTTTAATAATTACCATAATTTCAAAAGAGTGTCAAATAGAGATGCAACTATGATATGCTTATGAAAATATCTATGATTACTATTAGAGTGAAAGTAACAGGTACTACAATATGTCCATAGTTTGTTGCCTACATTTATAATTAAAGTAAATGCTGTTTCTCATTTAGAAATATGTACTTTTTGCTATCCAAGTTTATGAAACCCTGATTTATATCCATGCACCCTCTTTGGGGTAATAGAAATCCACAACAGGCAACCTTGTGTCAATCGTTCCTCTGAGAGATAGAAATTATAATAAGGCTTGGACTGTGCTACTTAGATTACACACACACACACCCCACTGTCCCATACACACGCAGGAAAAAAAGGAATGTTTCCCATTTTGTATTTGAATTTCTGTCCCTCTTTTATGAGTTTATGTGCCTCTTGGAAAGTCTGCGCGATCCAGAATATTTTTGTTGAAGTTCTAGTAGAGGAACATATAATTTAATTAATAAATAATCATCTTAAGTAAACCTGGTATCAAAAGAATGAAAAACAGTTACTTTGGTTTAAGATACAAGTCTATTAGGAATACTGGTATGAATGCTTTTATACAAAATGGAAAAGAGGAAACAATTCTGATGGAGATGTTTCTTTATTCTGTAGTGTTTCTGTTATGGTTATTGCTGTATTCATATTCCCCTAAAAATGTGGATGTTGAAAATAGTGTCCATTATGTCTCATTTAACATGTCAACTAAAGCTAAGGAAAAATTCTTCATGAGAATATTATCAGTGACTTAATTTTATCCAAAAATTATTCTTAAGCCATATTTATAGCTTGGATGATCTAGACCAGTGTTACTCAAACTGTGGGCCAGGCACCAGCAGCATCTGCACTAGCTGGGAAAGTGTTAGATATGCAAATTCATGAGCTCCCTTATCATCTGTGTTGAGTCATAATTTGGGCGAGTATGGCCAAGGGATCAATCTTTTAACAGACACAGAGAATGGTAAACAACAGTAACAACAACCTGAATTAGTTGCCAATATTTAAACAATAAAAGAACTTCACATTATAAGAATCTAGAATTCTGTTTTCATGAAAAAAAGGAAAAGGCCAATCTTCTGTGTTATATCCAGGCAATAGAGTATTATTTAGTGATAAAAAGAATGTGTTTTCAAGCCACAAAAGGACATGGAGGAAACTTAAATGCATAATGTAAAGTCAAAGAAGGCAGTCTGAAAAGGCTGCGTATTATATGATGCCAACTACATGACATTCTGTAAAAGGCAAAACTATGGAGACAGTAAAAAAAAAAAAAAAAAAATCAGTGGTTGCCAGGGCTTAGGGCCTAGGCAAGGAGGGATGAATAGGTGTAGCCCAGGATTTTAGGGCAATGAAACTATTCTGTGTGACACTATAATGGTGGATACATGTCATTATGCATTTGTTAATAATGATGTCTCTATACTGGCTCAGCAATTATAACTGAATATCCCGCACTCATGCAGGTTGTTAATGACTGTAGACACTGTGTTGTGCAGGTCGGGGGTGTAGAGGGAAAGGTGGTATAAGGGAAGTCTATATTTTCTGCTCATTTTTTCTGCAAACTTAAAACTACTTTAAAAAATAAAGTCTGTTAAATATGTATGTAGACACCAGACCAAAAAAAGGATCTAGCAACACTGGGCTAGATTTTTAGTATAATAATACCCTGCAGCTGAGTAGTAGCCATTCTCTTCTGAAGGGCCCAGACACATCAGTTTGCCTCAATGCCCAACTTGCCATTTTAGTAATTTGATTTATGTACTCCAAGCCCTCACACCTTAATCACTCAAATAATCCAAAAGTAAGTTTTAAGAGCAGAATTGTCATTACATTCATTCCATAATTGAAGTCCTGTGCTCTTGAGGACTCTTGGTGAAATGACCTGCCTCCATATCTGCTACTCCTACACCTCGCTGTGATCATTCCTCGGATGGACCAGGAAATGCCTTGCTTATTCTAGCTGGTTTACTACTCTTAGGTTGACCTCTATGAGTTACGTGCTAAAAGATAGAAGCTACTTGCTTGAGGTCATAGGAGCACTAAAGGAAGAAGTGGTAGCACTTGTCTACCTGCCTACCAGCATACAAAGCCAGTGCTCAGAATTGCTGGCCTTGACCAAAATGTGCCTGACAACTTTTGCATTTGACAGGTTTGACAGGGGTTTTTCAAATGGGAAGCAGAATATAGAATGAGGAAATAATGTCTAAAACATGGGAACTGCTAAGTTTGAGAAATAACTCAAAACTTTGCATGTTTTCCGTCTCATATGACTATCTCATATTGATAGTCACTGTGTCCTTAATTCTATCAATGACATATTCCTCAAGTCTCTCCCCACTTTCCCAGTTGCACTGTCCTCATCATTTGCTGCCTGAGGGTTTGCAATAGCTCCTTAATTTATCTCCCTGCCGTCAGCTTTGCGGTCAACTTCCTTCCCCATTCAGCCAGCTCCAATTTCTTTCACAAGTCTGCTAGAATTATCTTCTAAATGCAAATATGATCATATGGCTCCCTACCTAACATCTTTCACTGACATCCTAGTCGAAATGCCTTGGCATCATTTAAAACTCCTTCAGACAGCCTTTCTAAGTTCATCTGCGGCCACTGCCCCAAAGGTGCCTTAGGATCCAGACATACAGGATGCACTTGGCGTTTTTAAAGCACTCAGTTTTCTCTTACTGACATAACCTTTTTACTATGTTGTTCTCTTTTCTAGAATTTCCTTCCTCACCAAGTCTGCCTGATAATCTCCCACTCATCCTTCACCACCCAACAAAATCATCTCCTTCCTCTAAAATCTTTTCTAATTCCTTTCACCCCTAATTCTATCCCAGGTCTGGTAAGAAGTACCCCTAACCAGAGCACCCTCTTTACACCTTTTTAATAGCACTTATTATATGGTTTATTATGATTATTTTTTTTACATGTCTGTTTCCCTCCTCTAAAGTACAAATCAGGGACTATGTTTCCTTCGTTTCCCTTTTCCTAATGTATAGTAAATATTGAGTAACCAGTCAGCAAACAGATACATGCATACATGGGTGAATTAATCTGCATGTGAAATCCATAATGTTATTTTTTTCAGCCTGATTTCATTACAGTTAAATTACAGAAAAGGAAATTTTGTGGTAAATTGCACATATGATTTAACTTCTTGTAGGTTTTCTCATAGTCACTTTAAAATTAGAAGTGTGCGTAGTTTTTCCAAAGTGAGAGAGGGTAGGGAGAAATTATATAAAATGTGGAAGATAATCCCTGAAACAGAGTGATTTTTCCAGGATTGTAGGATTGAGTGTCAAATGACTTTACTAACACACTTGTAAATTTTTTTTTTTTTTTTACTCTGAAATAAGCCCTGAGGATACGCTAAATGTTAATTTTTAAGTGCTGTTCCTTTCATCTGACATTTATAACTTAAAGAGGCTTCAGCAATACTTTCGTATCCAGGCTGAACAGCGTTTCAAGAAAAACATTTAACTGTCAGTGTTGCTGGGTTTGGGGCCCTCTTTCATGATGAAAATTTTGAAGAGTGTTTTCAGCTAACTCTGACATAATTCTGTTTGTTACTTGACTGCATATCCAATTAGATACTTTGGGAGGCAGATATTTTTGGACACGCATTTCTCTATAGCTGACTTAGAGTGCATTGTATTATGTGCTTGATTTGAAGACAAATATCACAGCAAAATTTACAGAAATATGCTGCTTAGTTTGTAGGGTAATTCACATACTCAGCATGAATACCCGATTTATGAAGGTGTCATCAAGCTGCTTAAACTACCCAAACACACATAATACAGACGGCACTGAAGGCATCAGTGCCTGAAAAATAATTTGTGACATCTGTAGCCTTCTCATAATCATTTCAGGTTTTTGTGATTTTTGTTCAGTGACTATTTTAAGCTATTTCAAATACATGGAGATTCATAGCAACATGGAAATTGTTTTCCTGAGCATTAAAAATTAAAAGCTGTATATAATTATTCTGTAATCTTCTATTACTTTAACATAACTAGTTTGTTAAATATGTTTTGGGGTAGTTCAGTTTCTTTCCTTGTTTGTGTGTGTGTGTGTGTGTGTGTGTGTGGTTTCTCAGTTCAACAAACCACTTATTTTAAAAAATCAGTGTAAATATTCCTTCTGAATATCTACAGTTACAATCTCTTAATGAAAGGTACACATTTCTATCATTATGTATTTGTTGAAGCTAGTAGATTTATTCTGCTTATAAATGTAATAAATGCATTTGGGAATTTTTCTAAAAAATTTATAACCACGTAACAAAAAAATCTAAAAATTACCGCCCAAATAAGCATAGTTAAACATTTGCTATTCATGATTCCAAACTTCTTTTTCTAAACTAATACCTCATATAACTATCTCCATCTGTACATATAACTAGGCAATTCGTCTATGTATTACTTAGGCAGATTTTATGGATACTTTTTAAAAAATCTGCTCTGTGTATTTAATTTCACGGCTATCTTTCAATATCAATTAACTGTAGATTTTCATAATTATGATAATGATAAAACAAGTATTGAATAGATATACTCTTATTTAATTACGCTTTCATTGTTGTATATTGAGTCATTTTTATGTTGTTGTAGACCATATTGACAAGCATTTAATAGGAGAATAGGTTTTAGAAGTAAGATCAGAATCCAGAAGCACATTAAGAAAATGAGAATCTAGTCTTTAAAATAAAAGTATTTTATCTTTGACAAGAAGAAAACATTTTAAGGCTTAATGACCAATAAGGCATTTATTTAATACTCATATTTGTAGCATTTCTCCCATTTACATTAACATTTTCCCTTCTGGTAAGTACTTTAGTAAAATAACAATTTTAGGTTTTATTACGTGATTTAAATTGAATACGTGCTTTTCCCAAAAAGATAATTAAAACTTGAAGATGAAGCAATGCCACTTTGCTTTTTTAAAGCCAGTACTTTTGATAAACTTTCACAGCATGAGATACCGCCTTTTTTTTTTTTTTTTGGCCCTGGGGCACGTGGGATCTTAGTTCCCCAACCAGGAATGGAACCTGGGCCCTTGGCAGTGAAAGCATGGAGTCCTAACCACTGGACAGCCAGGGAATCAAAGATATGTTCTTTTATATATATATATATAATTTCATTTATTTATTTTTGGCTGCGTTGGGTCTTTGTTGCTGTGCGTGGGCTTTCTCTAGTTGTGATGAGCAGGGTCTACTCTTCCTTACGGTGTGCGTGCTTCTCATTGCAGTGGCTTATCTAGTTGCGGAGCATGGGCTTTTGGCATGCGGGCTTCAGTAGTTGTGGCACAAGGGTTCAGTAGTTGTGGCTCGCAGGCTCTAGAGCGCAGGCTCAGTAGTTGTGGCACACAGGATTAGTTGCTCCGCGGCAGGTGGGGCCTTCCCAGACCAGGGCTCAAACCCATGTCCCTTGCACTGACAGGCAGATTCTTAACCACTGCACCACTAGGGAAGTCCCAAAGATATGTTCTTTTTAAAAAATGGGGTATGGGGGTATATGGGCATGTGGGGGAGAAGGAATTCATTATAATTATTTTTACCACAGAGTTTTTAGAAATACGCTTGGAAGCTTTTCTTAACAGTTCCAAAATTTTAATAGATGCAATGTACAATAGATAGTAAGAGAGAGGGAGAGAGGGAAGACACAGAGAGGGAGTATAGACAGCGGCAGAGAGGGTGTAGACAGATTCAGAGTAGAGACACAGACGAAGAGAGAATAGACAAAGGCAAAATGTAGACGGGACAGAGCGTAGACAGAGGCGGAGATGGATGGACAGGGGCAGAAAGCGTGGCTGTATGTCATTCACCACTCCCAGAACCAGAAGGAGCCCCCTACCTACTATTTAGAAGGTTGAGATCTCAAACCTCAGAAGGTCCTGACACTACGCACTCTGGGTGCCAGCCTTCCCCGTTTCCATTTCTGTCTCTCCAGTTTGAACTTATGATGTCACCCTCTCTTCTGTGAGAAGGTCCTTCCCTGTCCCACCACCCTCCAGGGCCCACCCCTGCATCTTGGGGTGGAAACTTGTCCTTTTCTCTAAGTCTTGCCCCCCATCCGTAACTGCCTCTATATCTCCCTCCCCAGCCTTAGCGATCCCCCCACGCTTCCCTTCCCTGTGAATAATCTTGGGCCCGCCATTCATTCGTTCATCAAACATTCATAAGCAGCTCCCATGTGCCGGGCCCCTGCTCAGCAATGCCAGGGACCCCCTGACCTAGGCCCTGTCTTCCCCCGCCGCCATCTATCTAGGAGGGGTGGAGGATGGGAGAGCATCCATCCATGTAAGCAGTGATAACAGCGTGCTCTGAGTTTGATGGGGGAACATAAGACACTGTCAGCCTCAGAGAATATACCTAACCCGGCCTAGACGAGAGAATGGTACAGGCCTGAGTCTCCAGTGTGACACCCGGACCACCCAAAGCCCCGCCCTCAGTACAGAGCCGGGCTCAGAGAAGATGTGGTCCCTCAGCCTAAGGGATTTGTGACCACGCCCCTTCTCAGACCCAACCCATTAGCGAGAGATACCACCTTTTAAGTTTTCACTACAAAACACTTTTTGCAGTTAACTATAAACAGCTACTAGATTTCATAAGTAAAAATAGAAATCATTTATTTTCTTATTTGATCCAGGATAACTGCAAGTTACATTTACATGTCTCTTGGAGGGTGTCAACAGTTTTTCTTACTTTAAAAAATGCATTACAGATAAATACTTAATATTAACAGTATTTCATCATTTTATCATTCCCTTAATATCTAAGCCAATATTATGAATGTCAAAGTCCACTAATTAGTGTATCCTTTAATAACATTTTTCAGACGTTCTCTTTTTTTACTCTTATATTATTAGTATCTCTCCTGTCTCAGAAAGTCTTTTAATCTGGAAACCTAATAAGAACAATAAATAAGAGTGATAGCGTAATTGAAATACTAATACTTAGAGGATTCTTACTGACTGTGAGATGCTTCGCTAAATATTTTATATGCGTTGTCTATTAAATCTTAGGGCTGTTGAGGCTGGTACTATCACAGCTCTCTTTGCTTATAAAGAAACAGACTTATTATATATAGGTCAAGTAAATGGACCAGGCTGACAGAGCTAGTAAATTGAGAAACAGTTTCAAACTCAGGCTGTCTGGCTTCCAAAGTTGTGCCCATTATCTGACTACCAATTCATTCTATGACAAAGTTTTGTTTCTTCCATGCATGTCTAGTTACACCAGGGGCAAAAGCACAGAGTACTACAGTTGTTTCGTGAATACGGTAGCAGTATTTCAGATATTTGAAAGTTGTCATCCTATTCTACATACCATGGTCAGAACTAGTGTGAGCCCCAAGGGCTGCTCTGGTTTACAGTGATATCGGTTCTATTCTGGAGTCATTAAGGATACTTCTTTCTCGCTATCAATGTGGAGAATAAACTAATAGTTCTCAAACTTTAATCTTAAAATTTGTTAAAGGACCCTCAAATGGTTTATATATATCGATTATAACAAATGATATTTATTGTGTTAAAAAATAAAACAGAAAATTTTAAGTAAACATTTATTGATTCATTTAAAATAACAATAAACCCATTATATGTTAAATAAAATGTTTTTATGAAAAGTATTTTACAAATTTAGAAACTGAGTAGTATTAACCTCTTTAATAGCAGTCTTAGAAAACTACTGAAATCTTGTATCTGCTTGTGCGTTCAATCTGTTGGAAATGTTGGTTTGGTTTAAGTATATGAGGAATATTAGACCTCACAGAGATGTATAGTTGGAAAGGGGAGATGTATTTTAATAGTCCTTGAAGGTAATTATGGATATTTAAAATTTAATACTCTACCAAAACTCAAAGATACTACACCAAAACTTTAAGAAAGGTAGTTTCTTAAAGATCACCTGCGATGTAGCATCTGAAACAACATCAGTGAACTTTCTATACTCTGCTGTATTAAAGTCTTCTACTCATGCAATATTGGTAACATTATTTATTGTTCACTAGGGAAATATTTGTTCACTGAATTATGTTTGTTTTCCAAATTTAACCCATTTCCTATCACACAGTTTGACAGATTTACAGTAGCAAAAAATCTCATTGGTAAATATCACAACCAATCTCATCATATAACTTTTATGTAGCTGTTAAGCTATTTATGAAGCTGTTGAGCTCAAAGAGATGGATCCAAGTTCTCCCAGATTGTAATTTTTGCTCTAAGTCTTGACTTTTTATCATTGGCAAAAATCTACTACTGTCATTTGTCTTCCTTGAAAAAAACAATGATTTTTGTTAATTTTCAAGAAAACATCAGGCAAATTCCCAGTTGTTAAATGATAGCTTGTCTGTCAGTTGTTCCTTCAGGTAACAATAACATTCCATGAAACAAGCAGCTAGTTAATTTGCAACTCAGGTGGTCTCAAGAGTGCTTTTCTTTGGACAACCATTAAATTTAGGTATGTTGCAGGAGTGCTTTAGGCATTGTATTAGTCTGGGTTCTCCAGAGAAATGGAACCATAGAAGGTGTGTGTGTGTGTGTGTGTGTGTGTGTGTGTGTGTGTGTGTGTGTGTGTGTGTAGAGAGAGAGAGAGAGATTTATTATAGGAATTGACTCACTCAGTTATAGAGGCTGAGAAGTCCCACTGTCTGTCGTGTGCAAGCTAGAGAACCAGGAATGTGGGTGGTGTAATTCAGTCTGAGTCTAAAACTTGAGAATGGGAGTTGGGGGTGGCGGCAAAGGAGGCTGATGGTATAAATCCCTATCTGAGTCCAAAAGCTCAAGAACCAGGAGTGCTCATGCCCAAGGGCAGAAAAAGATGGATATCTTAGCTCAGACAGAGAGAGAGCAAATTCTCCCTTCCTCTGCTTTTTTGTTCTGTTCAGGCCCTCAACAGATTGAACGATACTCACCCACACTGATGGGGTGGGGGGGGGCATCTGCTTTACTCAGTTCACCAATTAAAATGCTAATCTCTCCTGGAAGCATCCTCACAGACACATCCAGGAATAATGTTATACTAGCTATCTGGGCATCCCTTCACCCAGTCAAATTGACACATAAAATTAACTATCAGAGGCGTACTTTCCATTTCATCACACAGAATATTTAAAGGTGTTTGTATCGCTTGTTTTCTGGGAGATGTGTTGCTATTGCTTTTTACTGGGAGGTATATTGAAGGATTTAATGTTCTCTCATACAGTCTGATGCTGAAGGAGCCAACAATTACTCACCATTGATTTTAAACCATCAGTGCAAATGTCAACTCTGAAATAAAGGCAAATAACATCTTAGTTTTGTTTGGAAGCTATTTGAGAAACACTGCAACAATCCATCCACGTTTCTTTACTTGATTCTCCTTGAAATTAGCTATGGATATTTGTGAGCTAAAGTTGTAAAATTGTTTTTCACAGTTTTAAGGAGATTTTCAGATTAAACCTATGACTTTGATCCTGAATGCACAGGAGGACTAATTTAGAATAATGGGTTGCATAAGAACCTGCTGTATAAAAAATGTTCAAATAAAAATTAATTAATTAAAATTCAAAAATAGAATAATGGGTTGCATTACTTGTAGTCCCTTTCTTTGTCTTCAAACTTAAGCTAAACCATATAGGAAGGCAGATGTCAAGGAAGTGTTCCAACATCTCTTCAAAATTTATATAAACAAACTGTATATTAGGAGAGCACTTTTCTCACTAGCCACCATATTAGCCTGAGTAAATGTAAGAAGCATGATAAAATAAGAGAACCAAAAGAGACTGAGTCTATTGTGAAAATGAAATGGCACCTAAGCAGTCTTGCGGTATTTCTAGTTTTATACATTTTACAACAACGATCTGAATTGGTGAATTTATTGTGCTACAGAAAGCTGTCATGGTTATATGAGGAACAGCATATTCTGGACTGCCAATCCATGTTGCTTAATCAAGACATAATAAAATCCTTGAACTTGATGCTTTGTGTCAGATATACATGATTCAAGTTATTTTAAACTGTCCACATAAATGTGGTTTTGATTATTTAAATATAATTTTAATAACTTCTTTTGTTTAATCATTCTTAGGAACTTCTTGAAATAGATGAGTAAATGCATAAGGACAAGATAGAAAAAATGTTTTGAAACGTGTGTTGAAATCTCTGGTGGAATCAGTTCTGAGGGGCTTGAGCAAGAGCAAGCATCTAATATATCAGTGCTCACCTCTTGGTGATTTTGGACATTTCCCCCTTTTGAAAATGCTGGTTGAGGCAAGTAAGTCCAGTGGTACATTTACAAATGTATAAGTATAGATAATCTATCCTTTATAATTACTATAGCACATGACTCAGTAATCATGCTAAAAATTCTAGTAGAACAGGGATACATATTAGTTCAAAACTATTAGATTCGAAGCTTGAACAACTACCTGAGATCACACTTAGAAATTAAAAACTGAAAATGGGGGAAAGAAGTACAACTAATTTGAAGTACATACTGAATATATTAAAGATGGAATTTTGTTTATATTACAGTTAAAAATAAAGTAAAAATCTTTTCTATTCCTATGGCATTTTTATTAGGGTTCTTTTGACTATAAGTAACAGAAATACAACTCATTAGTTCACCAATATGAGGTAAATAATGTACATTGTCATCCTCTGTTAGTGTTGATGAGAAGAATTTCCTTATTTTACAGAATAATTAAGCCAAGGAAAGAGTAGTGATGCAGCTGGGAATTGGGCATCTTTCTCTGTTTCTCATTTCCACTCTTTTCTCTGCACTAACTTCATGTGCTCACACTGTTGTACCACTTCCCCAAACACTGGAAAACATGGCCTTCCAAATTTATAGTAACTTGACTCCTCTGGATAGATGGCCAAAAATTAACAGGGAAGGGACTCATTGGACCACCTTTGGTCAGACAAACACTCTGGACCACACAGAATAATGACCAAGAACTGAAATCACAAAAGTCCCCATTTGTACTAAATGGATAGAGTATAGGATGATGACAATACCCAGATAAAGAATAGCATTGTCCCTGAAGAAGGGAGTAGCTAGTAGGCAGAAAAATAAAGGTATGCACTGCAGAGATTCATTGTTACAAGATTTTTTAAATTAGTCTATTAAAAGTTATTATAAATTATAGTCATAAAATGTATCCATTTTGAATAAAAGTAAAATCCATTACTAGGCTGACTACCAGCTGAGGAAAACAAAAACACAAAAAAATGCTATGATTATTAGCCCAGCTGAAGCTTTGCATGTAAGTTAATTAGTACTTATTAATGTTAAAGCAGGAAAAGATAAGCATATTAATCTCCTAACAGCAAAGAACATTTGATAAACAGCAGACTATTTCTAAATTAGATTGGTGAATGTTTCATTTATACTTGCATATAACAAATGGAGTAAGATGTGACTTTTATTATTTTTGTTTACTTTTGAGTTGGAAACAAAAAGTCATCATAGGGAAAACAAGTATTTTATTTCATTCTTAAAATATAAAGCATTATCTCACACTCAAAATACGGCCTTTCAGTTTTCTGCACCTTGTCTTAAATTGAAATTATTTTTAAGTCTCTGCTTTCTCCACTTACTAACTATAATAGTCTTGAATCAATTATTTAAATGTAGTGTACCTCAGTTTCCTAATATGAAAAACAGATCGAATAATCCTATGTCATAGGAGTGAAAGTTTTGAAAGAGGTGATATAAAGGAAACACTTTGGGCTTCCCTTGTGGCGCAGTGGTTGAGAGTCCGCCTGCCGATGCAGGGGACACGGGTTCGTGCCCCGGTCCGGGAAGATCCCACATGCCGCAGAGCGGCTGAGCCTGTGAGCCATGGCCGCTGAGCCTGCGCGTCCGGAGCCTGTGCTCGGCAATGGGAGAGGCCACAACAGTGAGAGGCCCGCGTACCGCAAAAAAAAAAAAAAAAAAAAAAAGGAAACACTTTGAACTGGGATGATTAAAGTGTTTCTCTTCATACATAATTCTTCTTCCTGACCTTTCGTTTTTTTCTAACCTTTCTGATAATAGCACATATAGAGAGAATGGAGACATTCTCAGTCATAAATAGGGCATATAAAACTAAGAAGTGGGATAAAAATTAGAAGTTAATTTAGAAAAAAATAGATTGAGACTAAATATGTATGACTAACAACACACATCACCCGCTCTTACTAAGGTGGAGTGCAGGGAGAATGTTTTAGTGGTAAGTAAAGCTGTTTTACCAACATTAGTAAAAATTGCCTCACCTCAGAGAAAAAAAATAGAGAAGGATGCACATTTTTATAACTACAATAGTGCTGCTTGAATTCTTCTATCATTAGCTTTAACTTGAAAAATGCAAGTGGTAATCCAAACCATAAAAAGTATGCAAATAGAAGTTTTAAGCAAATAGAAGTTTTAAGCAAATAGAAGTTTTAAGTTTAAGTTTAAGAAGTTTTAAGTGTCCAATCATAAAAGAAACTTTGTTTTTCTTCTTGTGTGTTTGTGTTTTCAGTGTCTTGTTCTCAGTGAAATTCTCTCAAATGCTCCTTAGAGGCAGGCTTGCTTGCAGCACTTTCCATGATGTGAGAGGACTGTAACGCAATTTTCTGATTTAATAGTGCAGGGCTATTCAAGCATGAAATTAACACCTTCATGTAGCGCAATCCCCTTTGCCTGGCAAGTCAAGGCTCAAAGACTTGATGTCTACTGTGATTACAGTTGTTGACCCAACCAGTTGTTGCTGGAATCAGAGGTAAGCTTTTCTGTTTACCCTACTGAAGAAAATATGCCTCTACAGACAGTTACTAGGTGAAAATAGATATGGGGCTTTTATTAGAATCTAAGCACTATGTGGTTAACATGCTGGGTTAAAAAGAACCAGATAGGATTATAGCACAGATGGAAAATGTTGTATTTTTTAAATTGACTAGAAAATGTTTTCATTAGATATAAACAAGTTTCTTTTAATAAAAATTCTCCCAGGTTTAAAAATTATAAAGGAGGCAAAGTCTAGCTCAGCTTTATCTCTGGCCATCTGCTATGCTGAAACAGTCAATTTATCTTTTCCTCATTAATTTAAACACCCTAAGTGCTTTGTTTTGTTTTGTTTTGTTTTGTTTTTTCCACTGAGGCCTGTGAAGTCTGAAAAAGGTAATAGTGTACAGAACTGTTCAGTAGTAATCTAATTTGAACCACAAATGCGAGCCGAATTTGTAATTTTATTTTTTCTAAGGGGTCACTTTTAAAAAGTAAAAAGAAACAGGTGAAACTATTTCAGTAGCATATATTTTAATTCACCCAAGATATCAAATACATGATTATTTCAATGCAATGAGTAAAAACCATGTTTGATGAGAGATTTTATATTCTTTTTATATACTAAGTCTTTGAAATGTGGGATTTAGTTTACACTTATTGTAATCTCAATGTGAAGCAGCCATATTTGAAATACTCAGTAGCTACATGATCCTGTTACTGTGTGGTACAGGTCCATTATCCTTAAAATCCTAAAACAATCTGGACTCAAGAGTTCTTGGAACCCTTTAATAAGTGGCAAACACTGGAGATGTGGAATGGTTGAGAGGAAATGACAAGGATACTTACTTTAGTTGGGGCCTTTTTCAATATGATAAGGCTATAAAGGATGTTTCCTTTCATGTACAATGGAAACAATAGCAAATATTCACACACACACAGAGCACTATTTCCCTGGCTCACTTACTTTTCTGGTCTTGAGCAAAATATGGATTAAGAAGTTTAGATTTATTTAGATTTTAAAGGCTAGAAAACTACTGTTTCAGAAGAAAAGGTAGATCTGGAAAGGTTACAGCTGGAAGCAAGAAAAGTGTCATTGTTGGATGAGATTTTGGGAGAGTGATGGGAGAGGTTGAAGGAAGAGAACATTTCCTTGTGGGATAGGACTGTAATCACCCTGAATTATCCATTCCATTGCCTCTGGTAAAGACTTAAATCATTTTTCAGCATGGTGAGATGTTGAATTAATGGTTTTTAGAATGTGATGTGATACCTAGATGGCTTATGAAGCTGGCTAGGTTTATTTGGGTTACGTTTATATTCACAGGGGTTAAGTGATGGACGGAATAGCTTTATTTTTAACTGAGTGTGCCTGTCACCAGTTAAATAGTGTACACAACTGTCTATACTTGACAGAAATACGAACTAAAATTGTGTTTTGCCTTTTTGATTTTGTAAGTGAACTTGGAAAAACACTACGTTTATCTTTATAAAATTTGCTTTTTCATTATCCTTCTTAGCTAGAAATTAGGTCGATGTTCATAGAGGTTTCTAATAAATAATTTCCATTTGTTTATGTCAAATACATAACATTTTCAGAAACAGCTTTTAAATTTTTTAAAGTCAGTACTTAGAAGACGAGGAATTTTCTCAGCAAATTCTAAAAGTTTTAAGGTTGTTGTTTCGTGATTTACTTAAGACTTAGGTGTAGCTTGAATAAAATGTTAAAATACCTTTGTTGCCAAGGGCTTGTTTCAGTATTTTAGAAACACATTAACTTAAAAATGACATTAGTAATTCACATTCACAGCAACACAAATTGAAATTTGTCAAGTTCTTTAAATTGGCTCTAAGTTCCATTTCTTGCATAAAAGAGCCATTGACAAACATTAAAGTAAAGAGTAAATATCACATATGTGTTTCTGAACAAAAAAATATAAGCATCATGCATGTGTTTTGCTTCAGATCACGATAAGAAATCAGATGTCTCTGGCTATTTCTGAACAACGATGGCCAATAATTTTGTTTGAAAATGCCTGTAAAGAACTTATAATTCTTGCCCACAGAATCAGATAAGCATAAATATATGTATACACCTATATGATTCACCCCATCTTCTCTCCAACAAACTTAGATGGTACTGATAGCTCTAGCTGGTTGTTTTTCATTATTACTAAATAGAACCCATGGACTCAGGCTGAAGGTATCCAAGTTTGTCTCCTTCAGTTGTCTCTCCAGAATTAGGGCGACCATCTTTCTGGGACAGTTGCTGGCCTTCCTTAGAGCTGACCAGTCTGCTGTAGGCAATTAGTTCCTGAAGAACCATGACTAAATATCACTTGAACGTTAGAAGTTTTCCTCCTTCTACAACATTCCTCAGGGGGCCTGATTTCCTCCAGACACCTGGTCTGTGATCAGTCACAGTCTTATCTTGACAGGGTGTGACAGAAACACACTGCTCTGTCCAAAGAAGCTCCCACTGTAGTGCTGCACAGAATTCCCCTTTGCCATAGAGATAATAACTAACGATAATTTTCCTCACCTAATTTACCTCCACTAATTCCTTGAGGGTGAATGCCAGAAGTTTGCTTTGCTTTCTAATACTTCCAGGCAATAAGTGGCCTCTGGAGCCAGCCTTCCTGGGTTTCAATCCCAGCTCCACTTCTTACTAGCCATGCTGCTTTGGGCAAGTTAGTTAACCTCCCCATGCCTCAATTTTCTCATCTGTGAAATGGAATAACAGTAGCAGCCTACCTGTTAGGATAATTGTGAGGATTAGATGAGTTGAGGGTCAGATGAGTTAATTCATGTAAACCACACTGAATAGTGCCTGGCACTTGGTAAACGACCAATGGATATCAGTTACTATCATTACAGGATAATAGTATTCTCACAGCAGTGATTTTTAGATTGCACATCAGAACTACCCCCCAAAAATTTTAAAAATCACAGTATTTTAGCCTCAACCTAGACTTACTGAATTAGATCTTGAGAAGAACCTCCATCATGTGTTCTTTTTTCAAAAAGTACTACAAGTGTTTCTGATATGCAACCAAGTTGGAGACTGACTGCTTTAAGGAGACATTATCATTCTAATGGATGTCCAGTTCTGAGTGGTTATAAACTGATCATGTACTAACAGCGAGCACGCTGTGTTTTGATTCTAGACTGCTATTTAATATCTATATTTACCTGGAGATCTCAAATGAGGGGATGAGACTCATTTTATCTATTCCATACACATGTAGTGAAAACAGTGGAATTAGAAAAAGGTGCACAAGCGGTCAAAGTTTAGCCGTGAAAAGAAAATATAGACAAAGAGAGAAATCAAGATTTCTGTTAAGCGCCTTGGAATGAACCATCATTTCCTAGGGGATTGATGGTGAACTTGTTGGGTCTATTTGAACCAGATGGTGCATCTAAATCTTTTTATGTCTTTCTTTTCCCCTAGACTTCCACAGTTCCTTCCAGAGTACAACTGCACTCCACTCAGGATAAACTTCTTGGGTTATCCCCATTATTATTGTTAGCTCAGATTTATTAAAGCAGTCAAACACTATTTATTGGGAGTCAAACACTATACTTGTACGGGCTTTGCATGATTTTATCACAACAATGCAATGAACCAGGAGCTAGTAATATCACCATTTTACCTATAAGGGATGTGTGACCAAAGAGCTTAAGCAACTTGCCCAAAACCATACAATTTAGAAGTGATACAGCCAGGATTTTAAGCATTTTAACCTTAAAGAGTCAACCCCAGAGCCACATTTTTAGCCACTGCTCTGTGCTGCTGTCTCCCCCAACTGCAATTCCTCAGCAAGATCCTTCTGAGATAAATATATCCCTTTATATAGACTACTGTTTCTGAGAAATGAAAATATTCTTCCTTAGGAATTTCTCTCTCCTGACTTGTCTTTAGCTCCCAGATCTGGCCAGTACCATACCTCCTTAGCTGAAATGGCTGTTCTTAGCATTTCAAGCCTGAATGCTATTGAGAACTGTTTTCCATTTTCTTCTAAAAATTTACCACGGGAGAAATACAGCCATTTCTCCTTCAGGGTTCTTTCCTTTAGACATGATTAAATACTCTATATCAATATATGTGCTCAACCAGGTGAAACAGGGAATTCCTAAGAAACCATAATTCTCATAAGTTTTAAAGTTGCTTCTCACTTCAAATTGTTCAGATAAAATACTTCACCTTAAATTCAACTTTAACCATATCATTCCAATCTTCTCTGCCCTTAGCACTTCTCAGATTTTCAACACTTTGGTCTGACAAAGAAGGTTTCATATATCTTTCTTTGTTTAGTGCTTAAGGCCTTCCAACAGATGGGGAATATAGCACATAGCTTCTTAGTGGTAATTAAACATGAACTTCTTCAAATTTTGAAAACGTCGCAGCTATTAGACTTGAATTATTCTGTCTCAACTTTTAGACTAGTGGATAATTATATGTGCAAACCAACCTGCACAACTAAGTTCTTACAGTGAAATGATTTTGCCACTGGCAAACATTCTTCCTGCTGCCCACACCCACTTCGTGGTAACAGAACCCCAACTTCACTCTGAAGAACTGTACTACTTCTATTCATAGAACTATGATTTGGGTAATATTGACCCAACCAGGCTAGAAGCTGAATTTATGAAGCCCACTCTCCTGCCCACATTCATTTCATCGGGCCTGGGTCTGTGAGTCAGTTTGAACCAATAAGACATTGCAAATATTTGCTGGTGTCCTCTGAGTATGAAGCTTCCTCTTTCCTCTGAGGAAACATGGGGAAACATGGGCTCTTTTCTTTTGGACATTGGGATATAAGATTGTAAAGGGACTGTTGCAGCTATTTACTATAGAGAGAAAAGCCAGTCCTAGGAAGGATATGATATTAAGAAAAAAATAATCTCTAACAGCATTGCGAGAATTCAGATCAAACCATATGGGAAGTCAGAGAATCCTGAACTTTTCATGCTTACCGCTATGTTGTCTGGGAATTTGATTACACACAACATAAAAAGTCCTAATGATACTTCAAGAGAGAAAAAGAGGAGTTCATTCTTGAATTATAAATCTTTACAGTAGTTCTTTTGTTTGTTTTTAATTTTTTTTGATCTACCAGTGTTAGTCACACCAAAGACACAGAGAAGTGAATTCCTTATCTAATCATAGAGTCAGAGGTAACCTCAAGACAGAAATATGTAATATAATATAATTTGATTCCTGTTTAAAGGCTTTGATTAAGTCAAACGATCAATGTGTATTTGAAAGCAATGGTGAAGCTAATAGGAGGCTACTACTGGTCACTGTTGGTAAGTTTACTTTTAATTATATCAACTGTGATAATTAAAAATAAAACCATGTTTGAATAGTTACGTTGTAATTATAGATGTGGACTTTTCTGTTTTTTGATGCTCTTTGTATTCCAATTTCAAATAATGAAGTTCTGTTAAAACCATCATTTCATGAACTTTCTTTTGAATACCTTTGGCAGTGTAATTGCTAAGGGGTCATCAGGCTATGTTTAAGCCCCATGAGTTCTAATTTTAACTGGTTCTGTTATTCTCCTGCTTTCTACATCAAAACATGAATTATTCCATTGCTATTCCATTCCCTTGGTGCCCAATAGAAATTCTATTTACACATGAAAGCCTTTTAGAAATTTAAACATATATTTCATAACTCTTTTTTCCCCAACCTCTAACATCTTCTTCAGGATAAATTCCTTCAACATTCTCAAGTTTTTGATTACTTTTCAATGTGTTATAAATATAACAGGGTGCTTTCCCCTTAAGGATGTGATTACAATCTTGGCACAGGAAATTGGGATGGAGAAGGTAACTGAAAGAGATTGTAACTTCCTCCACTTTTATGGAATGTGACTTAGAGTTCTAAGGGATACTTTGAGCACATAGCCCTTTCAGCTGAGATTACAGAACAGAATATAAATGTTATTAACCTCAACAAAATAAAATAAAATGACAGCAACAAGAAGACAGAATGGGGTAGAGTTCAAGGGTTGAGGCGTTAATATGCTCATCTTAAAAACTGGAAAATCAAGATATACTATTTGTGGTTGACAGAGCAAGAAATAGAGATTTAAATATGGTACTTACAAATATACAAATATCACTAATAGAGTAATTGACAATAGTGTTAAAACTATATTGCAAAGAGGAGCATGATATAAATAAACTAAATATTAACCTATTATAGCTGAATTTCAATGGTTATTGTTAAATAACTGAATAAAAATGAGCATATATGTTCAAATTAAAAAAAATAATAGCTTATTGTTTGCAGCTATGGAAAATTAACAACAGAAAGGGGCTCCAAGTATATATATATCTGAGGAGCTGGACACAGTGGGGAGGATAATCAGGAGATTATGGCTTATAATTGTAAGTTCCTCTATAATTCCTTTAACCATTTACATGTATTGCTTTTATTAAAAAAATTTTTTTTCAATCATTTTTTTAAGTTCAGAAAACTGATTATGTTCTGCCACTAGTGACTCTCTTAAATGTGTGTTATATACTAGTGACTCTCTTAAATGTGTGTTATATCTAAATTTTAATTTTTTTTTGTTAATGGAAAGAGTAAACCTATTATAGGATTACTGTAAAAAATGGAATGCAAGAGGAAAGGGAAAATATTTTCACTCTAAGAAGTAGAATAAAATACATTATAAATAAATGTTTTTAGGTTTAGTATATTTGAAATACCTTGATTTTAGGGAAGATTTTAAGCTGTATTATGCTTTCTTTATAATCAAACACAAGCACACAGTGTGTACATTAAACTTCAGGAAGCTTGAGATTTAATCACTTTGCTTTCCTTAACACTTTATCCAATATCACAATGGTTTACTTAATTTGATTTTTAACTTTTATGCAATTTAAGACAAAGTAGTTAGTGAGATGATTTTGCAACTATTTAACAGTAGAAGCTAAACAAGGTATGTCTGAGTGAAGTCATTTTTGCTTATTTATATGTTAAAACATTTTATTCGTGCAAAAATAATGTCTTATAATTTTGTCGTAAAATTTGATTAGGGACATAAAACCGGAGAGTGTAATACTATTAGAGTTCGGAGACTCTACATTTTTTTTTAAATCTAATTTTAAATGTGTCTCTTTTGGATTCCAAAACAAGATTTTTTGACCCCAGGGTAAGAAATCTTTTATCTGAACTCTGTCTTGAATTTTCTAAGACTTGTCATAATCAAGGCTTGGATTGAAAGTATAATACATTATTCAGATATGCAGTATGTCCTTCATCTTATAATTGCAGAGCAAGAATCCCAGAGACATGCACAGTTGCCATATTCCACATAGACTCCTCAGAAATCATATCTTCAACATACATAAAATTATTTCCACTAGCAAGACAATTTTTTTGGCTGAAGGTGGTGGAGGGATTAACTCAAAGAAACTTAAATATTAAGGCATTGAAGTTTCTATAAATTGTTATCCATAAAGATTTTATTTTAGGAATCATAATGATATGTTGGGCATTGAGCATAGAATTACATGTTGTCCTTGCATATTGAAGTCAATTCTCTAGGTATTAAACTTAGGCATGAAGAATACTTTCTCTTGTCTCCTTCTAATTAAAAGCTCTTGCTACTTAAACCGTGGCAGTGGGGTGGTGAATAAGGAGAGGATCCCTCCAAAGATAGGAATGTGTGGTTTGGTGAGGGTGTGGCAGAAGGATGGAGGAATGCCACTACACTACTTGTAAATGCGTTTTCCCATGGGATCAATGCTATACAGTTTGGCTAATGTATATGATGATACTGTTCATCTTTTTAACTATACTGTGAGCTAAAGAGGCTTTAGGGGCTTAGCCTATAAAATTCAACACCTTATATAATTTTGTTTTTCTAAGAAAATGCAATCCAATTTTGCAACAATTAAATGAACTTTAAAAAGATGTTTTGGAATGTTATCAGTTCTTACATTTGAGGTCACTTTATGTGTGTGTGTGTGTGTGTGTGTGTGTGTGTGTGTTATCATATTGGGTGGTATATGTGTAAATAATATGTTTTGTATTAGTTCCTGAGAGTTGTTATCAAGTTCAACTGCCTGATTGAAGGAATCATGGTCAGCCTATGAAGAGTTGTCATAGGTTTTTTGTTTTTTGTTTTAAATGGACTAAACATGCCTTTTATTTTATTTATTTATTTATTTATTTACATCTTTACTGGAGTATAATTGCTTTACAATGGTGTGCTAGTTTCTGCTTTATAACAAAATGAATCGGTTATACATATACATATGTTCCCATATCTCTTTCCTCTTGCATCTCCCTCACTCCCACCCTCCCTATCCCACCCCTCTAGGTGGTCACAAAGCACTGAGCTGATCTCCCTGTGCTATGCGGCTGCTTCCCACTAGCTATCTATTTTACGTTTGGTAGTGTATATATGTCAATGCCACTCTCTCGCTTTGTCACAGCTCACCCTTCCCCCTCCCCATATCCTCAAGTCCATTCTCTAGTAGGTCTGTGTATTTATTCCTGTCTTACCCCTAGGTTCCTCATGACATTTTTTTATCTTAAATTCCATATATGTGTTAGCATATGGTATTTGTCTTTCTCTTCCTGACTTACTTCACTCTGTATGACAGACTCTAGGTCCATCCACCTCATTACAAATAGCTCAATTTCGTTTCTTTTTATGGCTGAGTAATATTCCATTGTATATATGTGCCACATCTTCTTTATCCATTCATCCGATGATGGACACTTATGTTGTATCCATCTCCTGGCTATTATAAATAGAGCTGCAATGAACATTTTGGTACATGACTCTTTTTGAATTATGGTTTTCTCAGGGTATATGCCCAGTAGTGGGATTGCTGGGTCATATGGTAGTTCTATTTGTAGTTTTTTTGATGAACCTCCATACTGTTCTCCATAGTGGCTGTACCAATTCACATTCCCACCAGCCGTGCAAGAGGGTTCCCTTTTCTCCACACCCTCTCCAGCATTTATTGTTTCTAGATGTTTTGATGATGGCCATTCTGATTGGTGTGAGATGATATCTCATTGTAGTTTTGATTTGCATTTCTCTAATGATTAATGATGTTGAGCATTCTTTCATGTGTTTGTTGGCAGTCTGTATATCTTCTTTGGAGAAATGTCTATTTAGGTCTTCTGCCCATTTTTGGATTGGGTTGTTTGTTTTTTTGTTATTGAGCTGCTTGTAAATTTTGGAGATTAATCTTTTGTCAGTTGCTTCATTTGCAAATATTTTCTCCCATTCTCAGGGTTGTCTTTTGGTCTTGTTTATGGTTTCCTTTGCTGTGTAAAAGCTTTGAAGTTCCATTAGGTCCCATTTGTTTATTTTTGTTTTTATTTCCATTCCTCGGGGAGATGGGTCAAAAAGGATCTTGCTGTGATATATGTCATAGAGTGTTCTGCCTATGTTTTCCTCTAAGAGTTTGATAGTTTTTGGCCTTACATTTAGGTCTTTAATCCATTTTGAACTTATTTTTGTGTATGGTGTTAGGGAGTGATCTAATCTCATATTTTTACATGTACCTGTCCATTTTTCCCAGCACCACTTGTTGAAGAGGCTGTCCTTTCTCCACTGTACATTCCTGCCTCCTTTATCAAAGATAAGGTGACGATATGTGCGTGGGTTTATCTCTGGGCTTTCTATCCTGTTCCATTGATCTATATTTCTGTTTTTGTGCCAGTACCATACTGTCTTGATTACTATAGCTTTGTAGCATAGTCTGAAGTCAGGGAGCCTGATTCCTCCAGCTCCATTTTTCGTTCTCAAGATTGATTTGGCTATTCGGGGTCTTTTGCGTTTCCATACAAATTGTGAAATTTTTTGTTCTAGTTCTGTGAAAAATGCCACTGGTAGTTTGATAGGGATTTCATTGAATATGTAGATTGCTTTGGCTAGTAGAGTCATTTTCACAATGTTAATTCTTCCAATCCAAGAACATGGTATATGTCTCCATCTGTTTGTATCATCTTTATTTACTTTCATCAGTGTCTTATAATTTTCTGCATACAGGTCTTTTGTCTCCTTAGGTAGTTTTATTCCTAGATATTTTATTCATTTTGTTGCAATGGTAGATGGGCGTGTTTTCTTCATTTCCCTTTCAGATTTTTCATCCTTAGTGTATAGGAATGCCAGAGATTTCTCTGCATTAATTTTGTATCCTGCTGCTTTACCAAATTCATTGATCAGCTCTAGTAGTTTTCTGGTAGCATCTTTAGGATTCTCTATGTATAGTATCATATCATCTGAAAACAGTGACAGCTTTACTTCCTCTTTTCCCATTTGGATTCCTTTTATTTGCTTTTCTTCTCTGATTGCTGTGGCTAAAACTTCCAAAACTATGTTGAATAAGAGTGGTGAGAGTGGGCAACCTTGTCTTGTTCCTGATCTTAGTGGAAATGCTTTCAGTTTTTCACCATTGAGGACGATGTTGGCTGTGGGTTTGTCATATATAGCCTTTATTATGTTGAGGAAAGTTCCCTCTATGCCTACTTTCTGCAGGGTTTTTATCATAAATCAGTGTTGAATTTTGTCAAAAGCTTTCTCTGCATCTATTGAGATGATCATATGGTTTTTCTCCTTCAGTTTGTTAATGTGGTGTATCACATTGATTGATTTGTGTATATTGAAGAATCCTTGCATTCCTGGGATAAACCCCACTTGATCATGGTGTATAATCCTTTTAATGTGCTGTTGGATTCTCTTTGCTAGTATTTTGTTGAGGATTTTTGCATGTATGTTCATCAGTGATATGGCCTGTACCTTTCTTTCTCTGTGACATCATTGTCTAGTTTTGGTATCATGGTGATGGTGGCCTCATAGAATGAGTTTGGGAGTGTTCCTCGCTCTGCTATATTTTGGCAGAGTTTGAGGATAGGTGTTAGCTCTTCTCTAAATGTTTGATAGAATTCGCCTGTGAAGCCATCTGGTCCAGGGCTTTTGTTTGTTGGAACATTTTTAATCACATTTTCAATTTCAGTCCTTGTGACTGGTCTGTTCATATTTTCTATTTCATCCTGATTCAGTCTTGGCAGGTTGTGGTTTTCTAAGAATTTGTCCATTTCTTCCAGGTTGTCCATTTTATTGGCATATAGTTGCTTGTAGTAATCTCTCATGATCCTTTGTATTTCTGCAGTGTCAGTTGTTACTTCTCCTTTTTCATTTCTAATTCTATTGATTTGAGCCTTCTCCCTTTTTTTCTTGATGAGTCTGGCTAATGGTTTATCAATTTTGTTTATCTTCTCAAAGAACCAGCTTTTAGTTTTATTGATCTTTCTATTGTTTCCTTCTTTTCTTATTCATTTATTTCTGATCTGATCTTTATGATTTCTTTCCTTCTGCTAACTTAGGGTTTTTTTTTGTTCTTTTTTCTCTAATTGCTTTAGGTGCAAGGTTAGGTTGTTTATTCGAGATGTTTCCTGTTTCTTAAGGTACGATTGTATTGCTATAAACTTCCCTCTTAGAACTGCTTTTTCTGCATCCCATAGGTTTTGCGTCATTGTGTTTCCATTGCCATTTGTTTCTAGGTTTTTTTTGATTTCCTCTTTGATTTCTTCAGTGATCACTTTGTTATTAAGTAGTGTATTGTTTAGCCTCCATGTGTTTGTATTTTTTACAGATCTTTTCCTGTATTTGATATCTAGTCTCATAGCGTTGTTGTTGGAAAAGCTACTTGATACAATTTCAGTTTTCTTAAATTTACGAAGACTTGATTTGTGACCCAAGGTATGATCTATCCTGGAGAATGCTCCATGAGCACTTGAGAAAAATGTATATTCTGTTTTTTTGGAAAGAATGTCCTATAAATATCAATTAAGTCCATCTTGATTAATGTATTATTTAAAGCTTGTGTTTCCTTATTTATTTTCATTTTGGATGATCTGTCCTTTGGTGAAAGTGGGGTGTTAAAGTCCCCTACTATGAATGTGTTACTGTCGATTTCCCCTTTTATGTCTGTTAGTATTTGCCTTCTGTATTGAGGTGCTCCTCTGTTGGGTGTATAAACATTTACAACTGTTATATCTTCTTCTTGGAATGATCCCTTGATCATTATGTAGTGTCCTTCTTTGTCTCTTCTAGTAGTCTTTATTTTAAAGTCTATTTTGCATGATATGAGAATTGCTACTCCAGCTTTCTTTTGGCTTCCATTTGCATGTAATATCTTTTTCCATCCCCTCACTTTCAGTCTGTATGTGTCTCTAAGTCTGAAGTGGGTCTCTTGTAGACATCATATATACAGGTCTTGTTTTTGTATCCATTCAGGCAGTCTGTGTCTTTTGGTGGGAGCATTTAATCCATTTACATTTAAGGTAATTATCGATATGTATGTTCCTATTCCCATTTTCTTAATTGTTTTCTGTTTGTTATTGTAGGTCTTTTCCTTCTCCTGTGTTTCTTGCCTAGAGAAGTTCCTGTAGCATTTGTTGTAAAGCTAGTTTGGTGGTGCTGAACTCTCTCAGCTTTTGCTTGTCTGTAAAGGTTTTAATTTCTCCATCAAATCTAAATGAGATCCTTGCTGGGCAGAATAATCTTGGTTGTAGGTTTTTCTCCTTCATCACTTTAAATATGTCCTGCCACTCCCTTCTGGCTTGCAGAGTTTCTGCTGAAAGGTCAGCTGTTAACCTTATGGGGATTCTCTTGTGTGTTATTTATTGTTTTTCCCTTGCTGCTTTTAATATGTTTTCTTTGTATTTAATTTTTGATAGTTTGATTAATATGTGTCTTGGCGTGTTTCCCCTTGGATTTATCCTGTATGGGACTCTCAGTGCTTCCTGGACTTGATTAACTATTTCCTTTCCCATATTAGGGAAGTTTTCAACTATAATCTCTTCAAATGTTTTCCCAGTCCCTTTCTTTTTCTCTTCTTCTTTTGGAACCTGTATAATTCAAATGTTAGTGTGTTTAATGTTGTCCCAGAGGTCTCTGAGACTGTCCTCAGTTCTTTTCATTCTTTTTTCTTTATTCTGCTCTGCAGTAGTTATTTCCACTATTTTATCTTCCAGGTCACTTATCCGTTCTTCTGCCTCAGTTATTCTGCTATTGATCCCATCTAGAGTATTTTTAATTTCATTTATTGTGTTGTTCATCGTTGCTTGTTTGCTCTTTAGTTCTTCTAGGTCCTTGTTAAATGTTTCTTGCATTTTGTCTAGTCTATTTCCAAGATTTTGGATCATCTTTACTATCATTACTGTAAATTCTTTTTCAGGGAGACTGCCTATTTCCTCTTCATTTGTTAGGTCTGGTGGGTTTTTATCTTGCTTCTTCATCTGTGGTGTGTTTTTCTGTCTTCTCATTTTGCTTATCTTACTGTGTTTGGGGTCTCCTTTTTGCAGGCTGCTGATTCGTATTTCCTGTTGTTTTTGGTGTCTGTTCCCAGTGCCTAAAGTTGGTTCAGTGGGTTGTGTAGGCTTCCTGGTGGAGGGGACTAGTGCCTGTATTCTGGTGGATGAGGCTGGATCTTGTCTTTTTGGTGGGCAGGTCCACATCTGGTGGTGTGTTTTGGGGTGTCTGTGGACTTATTATGATTTTCGGCAGCATCCGTGTTAATGGGTGGGGTTGTGTTCCTGTCTTACTAGTTGTTTGGCACAGGGTGTCCACAACTGTAGCTTGCTGGTCGTTGAGTGAAGCTGGGTGCTGGTGTTGAGATGGAGATGTCTTGGGAGATTTTTGCCGTTTGATATTATGTGGAGCTGGGAGGTCTGTCGTGGACCAGTGTCCTGAAGTTGGCTCTCCCACCTCAGAGGCACAGCACTGACTCCTGGCTGCAGCACCAAGAGCCTTTCATCCACATGGCTCAGAATAAAAGGGAGAAAAAAGAAAGAAAGAGGAAGAAAGAAAGGAAGGAAGGAAGGAAGAATTAAAGGAAGGAAGGAAGGAAGGAAAGAAAGAGGAATGAGGATAAAATAAAATAAAGTAAGATAAAATAAAATAATTAAAATAGAAAATAATTATTAAGAAAAAAAAATTTTTTAAACAAAAAAAACAGACAGGTAGAACCCTAGGACAAATGGTGAAAGCAAAGCTATACAGACAAAATCTCACACAGAAGCATGCACATACACATTCTCAAAAAGAGGAAAAGGGGAAAAAATGATAAATCTTGCTCTCAAAGTCCACCTTCTCAGTTTGGGATGATTCATTGTCTATTCATGTATTCCAAGTACATAAAGTTGATTGTGGACTTTTAATCCACTGCTTCTGAGGCTGCTGGGAGAGATTTCCCTTTCTCTTCTTTGTTCGCACAGCCCCCAGGGCTCAGCTTTGGATTTGGCCCTGCCTCTGCGTGTAGGTCGCCGGAGGGTGTCTGTTCTTCGCTCAGACAGGACGGGGTTAAAGAAGCCGCTGATTCGGGGGCTCTGGCTCACTCAGGCCGGGGGGATGGAGGGGTGCGGATGCAGGGAGAGCCTGCGGCGGCAGAGTCCAGCAGGACGTTGCACCAGCCTGAGGCGCGCCGTGCATTCTCCTGGGGAAGTCGTCCCTGGATCCCGGGACCCTGACAGTGAAGGGCTGCACAGGCTCCCTGGAAGGGAGGTTTGGATAGTGACCTGTGCTCGCACACAGGCTTCTTGGTGTCGGCAGCAGCAGCCTTAGCGTCTCATGCCCGTCTCTGAGTTCCGCGCTGTTAGCCGCGGCTCGCGCCCGTCTCTGAAGCTCCTTTAAGTAGCGCTCTTAATCCCCTCTCCTGGAGCACCAGGAAACAAAGAGGTAAGAAAAGGTCTCTTGCCTCTTCGACACTTCCAGACTTTTCCCCAGACTCCCTCACGTCTATCTCTGGTGCACTAACCCCCTTCAGGCTGTGTTCATGCAGGCGACCCCAGTCCTCTCCCTGTGCTCCGACCGCAGCCCGAGCCTCACCTCCCAGCCCTGCCCGCCCTGGCGGGTGAGCAGACAAGCCTCTCGGGCTGGTGAGTGCCGGTCGGCACTGATCCTCTGTGCGGGAATCTCTCCGCTTTGCCCTCCACACCCCTGTTGCTGTGCTCTCCTCCGCAGCTTCGAAGCTTTCCCCGTCCGCCACCGCAGTCTCCGCCTGCGAAGGGGCTTCCTAGGTGTGGAAACTTTTTCTCCTTCACAGCTCCCTCCCACTGGTGCAGGTTCCGTCCCTATTCTTTTGTCTCTGTTTATTCTTTTTTCTTTTTCCTTACCCAGGTACGTGGGGAGTTTCTTACCTTTTGGGAGGTCTGAGGTCTTCTGCCAGCGTTCAGTAGGTGTTCTGTAGGAGTTGTTCCACGTGTAGATGTATTTCTGGTGTATCTGTGGGGAGGAAGGCGATCTCCGCTTCTTACTCTTCCGCCAGCTTCCCAATTCCTCTGTCATAGGTTTTAATAATTTAATCTGAATGACTGTGCAGTGGTGAAATCATAATAACAGTAGTTAATAAAGACAATAGAAAGTCTTGCATGAATGTATATCGATGACAGCTGTGGGAGAATAATTCTCTCTAGGTGCACTTTTGAAACCCTGGCGTGTCATAGAGGCTTTGTCTGATTTGTTGACGTTGCTTTCTTGACAGAAATTCAATTTAGGAAGGAAGTTCTAAGACCAACGGATCTGTTACTTGCTTTGTGAAGCATGGCATTGAAAGCTGTCTCACACCTATTAGCAGTCATGACAAGAAGACATTCGTGATGACAGCACACTTGTGTATTGTCACCCTCTTACTTTATTTAGAGTGACATGGGATTGGTCCCCTCAAATAACTAACCCCAATGGGCTTAGATAATTTTGCCACTTAAACACAGAGACAATCAAAATCATAAGCCATACAATGTTGTTCTTTAGGCCACATTTTTTTAAAAACATCCTTCATTATCTGCTCCTTTCACAGGCTTCCTTTATCTTCATTTGTGTTCTGTTAACGGTTAAGAGCCCGTGCTAAATGTTTTTTGCCACAAGCATGTGTATTTGAGAATTCTTTGTTTTTCACTTACAGAACTGGCATCTAGTTGAGCAGGTATGTCCAAAAAGATTCATTTGTCTGTCAGTGGTTTCCTTTTGCCTAAGTTCTTGTTCAGCTGGAGTGACTCATGTTGAAGGTTACTGGGTGCCGTCTGTGATTCGTGCTTGACATCTCAAAGACTGAGAGTTTTACCTAACTTTATTATTGCTGTTTACAATCTGTCTCTTGACAGTCACATTTTCACAACTAACCTGCATGGAGGAAAGTAACCTTCTGGCATTTATACTGCTGATACTGCTTACCCTGAAATTTAATTCAATCCAAAATGCTTTTATGAAACACTGACTCTATGTCTGGCTTCAGGAGAAGTTGCTCTATGTCTAGCAGGGAAGACAGATAGATAAATACATGACTGAAGAAAAATGCAGACACATATAAAGTGTTAATGGAGTATCTGTAGTGGAGAAAATGAAAACTTTGCCTTTCAGTGGAAGAGGCTCAATTAGGGTAGTCAGAGAAATCCTAGTAAGGGAATATTTGAACTAGACTTTGAAGGATATATGTATTTAAACTGCATATAGCAAGTACGGTATGTTCCCTGATTAAGGATCTGTTTTTCAGGGAACACTGCATCTCTGAATGTCCTTGAGAACACAATTCTGCTTTTGGATTAGTATAAAAATTAATGAAAGCAGCAATTTTTTTTTTTTTAATACAGATCCTTCAGGTGGACTCTTCACAGATTAGGACGATGGCTAACAGTATCCTCTTTCTTTGACCAGTACCAGAATAACTTAAAACCATATAGTGAAGTAACAGATTATTAGCTTGAGAGAATTTAGGAGTTTTATTGGCAACCTGATGGCCAATACAAAGGTCCAAGCTTCTGTTATTTAATTAATTTAAATAATTAAATTAAATATTTAATTATTTAATTAAATAATATTAAATTATTTAATTTAATATTAGTAAATTAAATATTTACTAATATTTCTATTAGTAAATAGAAATATTTACTAATCTCATAATTTTATCCATCTTTCACCACCATGACATTCTGTACAGAGAGATGCTTTTTTATGTTTAGAATCTAGACTCTTGATATTCCAAATAGGCTAAGACCATATTCCTTAGCACTTCATGATATACATTAATAATCCCAATTGACCACTGTGAGTGATTTCAACCTAACTGGGCATCACATTCACCCAGGGAAATTAATAAAAAGGCAGAACCTTGAGCCTAGCATTGAAAGTTTTGCTGTAGTAGGTCTGGGGAAGAAAAATAAAACAAGGACTTTGAATATGTAATTTAGGTGATTCTCATTGTTAGTCTGTGAACTGGGCCTGGAAACCATTGATTTAGATTTTGTATACCAGTTGGTGAAATATGCATTTCTTACATTTTCTCGTCTGAGCTTTTGTTCTCAGGGGCTGTGATTAGCTCCCAAGCAAAAATATCCCAGCACTTAAAACTTACTGCAAGCCAGTTAGGGGAGATACTTCGTAATGAAATTCATTGTGAGTACTCGTAACCAGTCAGCCATTTGTGTCTTGAGCAGCCCTGGCAAAAGATGATGGGAGAATGAATGGGAGTGTTTTATATTCCTCCTTGTTCACTTCCAATTCTGTTTTCCTGCTAAACATCTGGATGATTAATAACTTATTAATATTTTGCCCTAGGAAGCTCTTAATATCTCAAGGTTGAAAACCATGCTGTCAAGCTGTCAGGATTGGCATCCCCAGTTGTAACTGAATTGTCTTTTCTGTTATATGTCTCATGTCACATTTCTACATATATGTATATTTTTAATGTCAATTTTTCCTTTTGCTTCAAAACCACCTCCTACTCTTGTAATTTCTTGCAGTCATTCACATTAGAAGCCTGAGGCTTGCCCTAACTGCTAAACCCTAGGGGACCCCCTTCATCTGTTCGACCTCCAGTCTTCCCTACATGAGTGAGTAACAACATCTTCCACCCAGTGCTTTGGAGAAAACTCCAGGAGTCGTTCTAGATATTTCTCTTTCAATTATACCCCACCCTCAATTTCAACTGTCTGAAACACTTATTCATCTAACTCCATAATGCATCCTGAGTCAGTTCACTTCTCTCTGACGGTTAAGCTGTCACCCTACATCACTGCCATTGCCCTTGTTTCCTATCTCCAATCCATTATCCACAGAGTGGCAAGAGGGAGGGACCTCATAAAAATCACGTATGACAATGTGACCACTCAGTAGCGACTTCCCAGTAGATTCTAAATACATTAAATGAAATGCAAAATCTTTACCTACTAGGTCTTCAACAGTATGGCTTCTGCCCACCTCTTTGACCATACTTATCACAGTCCCATGAGCTCACTGTGGTCAGACATACAGGACATAATACTGCTCTTTGGACATTGAAGCTCATACCCTCTGGACCACTGCCCTTTGTCATCCTCTGAGGCACTTCACTCCTGACTGACTCGTTGTTAATCAAGTCTAAGTTCAAACATCAGATAGCCTTCACCTCAGATAGCCTTCTCTAAACAGACTAACTATAGTGCTACCATTCCATTCTCTCTCTCAATACTCTACCCCATCTAATTGTTTCATGGAATTTAACTTTTTTAAATTGTATATTGATTTAATCAAAACTTGCTCCCCGGGCTTCCCTGGTGGCGCAGTGGTTGAGAGTCTGCCTGCTGATGCAGGGGACGCGAGTTCGTGCCCCGGTCCGGGAGGATCCCACGTGCCGCGGAGCGGCTGGTCCCGTGGGCCGTGGCCGCTGGGCCTGCGTGTCCGGAGCCTGTGCTCCGCAGCGGGAGAGGCCACAGCAGTGAGAGGCCCGCGTACCGCAAAAACAACACAAAAACAACACAAAACAAACAAATGTCCTATAAATGTCCTATAAATATCAGTTAAAAAACAACCGCAAAAACAACACAAAACAAACAAAAAACTTGCTCCCCTTGAAATGTGAGATTTTCTCTGTCCTGTTATTACCATATCCCTCACCCTGGAAAAGTGCCTTATACATTGTAGGTACATAATAAATATTATTTGGATAAATGAATTAATATATTTCAATGCATGGTAACTTAAATTCTTGACTTTTTTTTCCATTCTAAAATCTCCTGAATTATGAGAGGACTTTAGTATGTTTTCTTTTATTAAACTCCCAATTATTAGTATTCTAACAATTCTCCTTTCTCCAGTTTTGATTTCTCTGCAGTCTGTCTTCCACAGAGTTGCCAAAGTTAAATTGCTAAACCAATCAGATGATGGACTTTTACAGTTCCCCAAATCCATAAGATAAAGTCCAAAGTCCTGAGCACAGCCTAAAGGCATTTTGTAGTTTAGTCTCCATCTTTATTTCTACCTTCATTTTCTGCTACTTCCCCTTATGAACCCTACTAACCAATCACATAAAACTGTGTATAGTCTCAGACGTACCATAGTATTCTGTGATCCATGCCTTTGCCCATGTGAGTACATTATTTCTATGGATGTTCACCTCATTGTCAGTTCTCCCCTCTTCATGGGCAGTTAATGGCTTGTACAAGTCTCCATCTTAGCATTTATTATGCCAAATGGTCATTAACTCTTTATATGCTATCGTAGCTCTGGAGACTAACATAGTGATCAGCACATGTTCCAAATGTGCAAACTGAATGAGAGATGGATTGGTGGATGGAAGATGTCTTCCTAGTAATCCATGATTATCATGTGGACAGGATCCTTTCTAAATCATCTGAGTTTTGCCTTGACACAGGGCTTTAAATGTGCTAAGGTCTTAACACTCTCAAACGACTATGTAAAATAACTAATTATTGTTTTTTATAAGTTTTTTTTAAATTTTATTTATTTTTTTATAAAGCAGGTTCTTATTAGTCATCAGTTTTATACACATTGGTGTATACATGTCAATCCCAATCTCCCAATTCAGCACACCACCACCACCAACAGCCCCCGCCACATTCCCCCCCTTGATGTCCATACATTTGTTCTCTACATCTGTGTCTCAATTTCTGCCCTGCAAACCGGTTCATCTGTACCATTTTTCTAGGTTCCACATACATGCATTAATATACGATATTTCTTTTTCTCTTTCTAACTTACTTCACTCTGTATGACAGTCTGTAGATCCATCAACGTCTCAACAAATGACCCAATTTCGTTCCTTTTAATGGCTGAGTAATATTCCATTGCATATATGTACCACATCTTCTTTATACATTTGTCTGTCAATGGGCATTTAGGTTGCTTCCATGACCTGGCTATTGGAAATAGTGCTGCAATGAATATGGGGTGCATGTGTCTTTTTGAATTATGGTTTTCTCTGGGTATACGCCCACTAGTGGGATTGCTGGATAACACGGTAATTCTATTTTTAGTTTTTTAAGGAACCTCCATACCATTCTCCATAGTGGCTGTATCAATTTACATTCCTACCAACAATGCAAGAGGGTTCCCTTATCTCCACACCCTCTCCAGAATTTGTTGTTTGTAGATTTTCTGATGAACTGGTGTGAGGTGATACCTCATTGTAGTTTTGATTTGCATTTCTCTAATAATTAGTGATGTTGAGCAGCTTTTCATGTGCTTCTTAGCCATCTGTATATCTTCTTTGGAGAAATGTCTATTTAGGTCTTCTTCCCATTTTTGGATTGGGTTGTTTGTTTTTTTGTTATTAAGCTGCATGAGCTGCTTGTAGATTATGGAGATTAATCCTACTCAGTTGCTTCATTTGCAAATATTTTCTCCCATTCTGAGAGTTGTCTTTTCGTCTTGTTTATGGTTTCCTTTGCTGTGCAAAAGCTTTTAAGTTTCATTAGGTCCCATTTGTTTATTTTTATTTTTATTTCCATTTCTCTAGGAGGTGGGTCAAAAGGATCTTGCTGTGATTTATATCATAGAGTGTTCTGCCTATGTTTTCCTCTAAGAGTTTTAAAGTGTCTGGCCTTACATTTAGGTCTGTAATCCATTTTGAGTTCATTTTTGTGTATGTTGTTAGGGAGTGTTCTAATTTCATTCTTTCACATGTAGCTGTCCAGTTTTCCCAGCACCACTTATTGAAGAGACTGTCTTTTCTCCATTGTATATCCTTGCCTCCTTTGTCATAGATTAGTTGACCATAGGTGTGTGGGTTTATCTCTGGGCTTTCTATCTTGTTCCATTGATCTATGTTTCCATATTTGTGCCAGTACCATATTGTCTTGATTACTGTAGCTTTGTAGTATAGTCTGAAGTCAGGGAGTCTGATTCCTCCAGCTCCTTTTTTTATCCCTCAAGACTGCTTTGGCTATTGGGGGTCTTTTGTGTCTCCATACATATTTTAAGATTTTTTGTTCTAGTTCTGTAAAAAATGCCACTGGTAATTTGATAGGGATTGCATTGAATCTGTAGATTGCTTTGGGTAGTATAGTCATTTTCACAATATTGATTCTTCCAATCCAAGAACATGGTATATCTCTCCATCTGTTGGTATCATCTTTAATTTCTTTCACCAGTATCTTATAGTTTTCTGTATATAGGTCTTTTGTCTCCCTAAGTAGGTTTATTCCTAGGTATTTTATTCTTTTTGTTACAGTGTTAAATGGGAGTGTTTTCTTAACTTCTCTTTCATATTTTTACACCATTAGTGTATAGGAATGCAAGAGATTTCTGTGCATTAATTTTGTATCCTGCAACTTTACCAAATTCATTGATTAGCTCAAGTAATTTTCTGGTGGCATCTTTAGGATTCTCTATGTATAGTATCATGTCATCTGCAAACAGTGACAGTTTTACTTCTCCTTTTCCAATTTGTATTCCTTTTATTTCTTTTTCTTCTCTGATTGTCATGGCTAGGACTTCCAAAACTCTGTTGAATAGTAGTGGTGAGAGTGGACATCCCTGTCTTGTTCCTGATCTTGGAGGAAATGCCTTCAGTTTTTCACCACTGAGAATGATGTTTGCCGTGGGTTTGTTGTTTATGGCCTTTATTATGTTGAAGTAGGTTCCCTCTATGCCCACTTTCTGGAGAGTTTTTATCATAAATCGGTGTTGAATTTTGTCAAAAGCTTTTTCTGCATCTATTGAGATGATCATATGGTTTTTATTCTTCAATTTGTTAATATGGTGTATCACATTGATTGATTTACGTGTATTGAAGAATCCTTGCATCCCTGGGATAAAACTCCCTTGGTCATGGGGTATCATCCTTTTAATGTGTTGTTGGATTCTGTTTGCTAGTATTTTGTTGAGGATTTTTATATCTGTATTCATCAGTAAAACTTGTCTGTAATTTTCTTCTTTTGTAGTATCTTTGTCTGGTTTTGGTATCAGGATGATGTTGGCCTCATAGAATGAGTTTGGGAGTTTTCCTTCCTCTGCAATTTTTTGGAACAGTTTGAGAACATGGGTGTTAGCTCTTCTCTAAATGTTTGATAGAATTCACCTGTGAATCCATCTGGTCCTGGACTCTTCTTTGTTGGAAGACTTTTAATCACAGTTTCAATTTCATTGCTTGTTATTTGTCTGTTCAGATTTTCTATTTCTTCCTGGTTCAGTCTTGGAAGGTTATACCTTTCTAAGAATTTGTCAGTTTCTTCCCAGTTTTCCATTTTATTGGCATATAGTTCCTTGTAGTAGTCTCTTAGGATGCTTTCTATTTCTGCAGTGTCTGTTGTAACTTCTCCTTTTTTCATTTCTAATTTTTTTGATTTGAGTCCTCTCTTTTTCTTGATGAGTCTGGCTAATGGTTTATCAATTTTGTTTATCTTCTTAAAGAACCACTTTTAGTTTTATTGATCTTTGCTATTGTTTCCTTTGTTTCTATTTCATTTATTTCTGCTCTGATCTTTACGATTTCTTTCCTTCTGCTAACTTTGGGTTTTGTTTGTTCTTCCTTCTCTAGTTCCTTTAGGTGTAAGGTTAGATTGTTTATTTGAGATTTTTCTTGTTTCTTGAGGTAGACTTGTATAGCTATAAACTTCCCTCTTAGAACTGCTTTTGCTGCATCCCATAGTTTTTGGATCTTCGTGTTTTCATTGTCATTTGTCTCTAGGTATTTTTTGATTTCCTCTTTGATTTCTTCAGTGATCTCTTGGATATTTAGTAATGTATTGTTTAGCCTCCATATGTTTGTGTTTTTTACATTTTTTCCCCTGTAATTGATTTCTAATCTCATAGCGTTGTGGCCAGAGACGATGCTTGATATGATTTCAGTTTTCTTAAATTTACTGAGGCTTGCTTTGTGACCCAAGGTGTGATCTATCCTGGAGAATGTTCCCTGTGCACCTGAGAAGAAAGTTTAATCTGCTGATTTTGGATGGAATGTCCTATAAATATCAGTTAAATCTATCTGGTCTCTTGTGTCATTTAAAACTTCTGTTTCCTTATTTATTTTCATTTTGGATGATCTGTCCATTGGTGTAAGTGAAGCGTTAAAGTCCCCCACTATTATTGTGTTACTGTCGATTTCCTCTTTTATAGCCGTTAGCAGTTGCCTTATGTATTGAGGTGCTCCTATGTTGGGTGCATATATATTTATAATTATTATATCTTCTTCTTGGATGGATCCCTTGATCATTCTGTAGTGTCCTTCCTTGTCTCTTTTAACATTCTTTATTTCAAAGTCTGTTTTACCTGATATGAGTATTGCTACTCCAGCTTTCTTTTAATTTCCATTTGCATGGAATATTTTTTTCCATCCCCTCACTTTCAGTCTGTATGTGTCTCTAGGTCTGAAGTGGGTCTCTTGTAGACAGCATATATATGGGTCTTCTTTTTGTATCCATTCAGCAAGCCTCTGTCCTTTGGTTGGAGCATTTAATCAATTCACGTTTAAGGTAATTATCGATATGTATGTTCCATTACCATTTTCTTAATTGTTTTTGGTTTGTTTTTTTAGGTCCTTTTCTCTCTTGTGTTTCCCACTTAGAGAAGTTCCTTTAGCATTTGTTGTAGAGCTGGTTTGGTGGTACTGAATTCTCTTAGCTTTTGCTTGTCTGTAAAGCATTTGGTTTCTCCATCGAATCTGAATGAGATCCTTGCTGGGTAGAGTAATCTTGGTTGTAGGTTCTTCCCTTTCATCACTTTAAGTATATCATGCCACTCCTTTCTGGCTTGTAGAGATTCTGCTGAGAAATCATCTGTTAACCTTATGGGAATTCCCTTGTATGTTTTTTTGTCATTTTTCCCTTGTTGCTTTTAACAATTTTTCTTTGCCTTTAATTTTTGTCAATTTGATTACTATGTGTCTCAGTGTGTTTCTCCTTGGGTTTATCCTGTATGGGACTCACTGCACTTTCTAGACTTGGGTGGCTATTTCCTTTCCCATGTTAGCGAAGTTTTTCGATTATAATCTCTTCAAATATTTTCTCTAGTCCTTTCTCTCTCTCTTCTCCTTCTGGGACCCCTATAATGTGAATGTTGTTGCATTTAATGTTGTCCCAGAGGTCTCTTAGGTTGTCTTCATTTCTTTTCATTCTTTTTTTCTTTTTTCTGTTCCACAGCAGTGAATTCCACCATTCTGTCTTCCAGGTAACTTATCCCTTCTTCTGACTCAGTTATTCTGTTATTGATTCCTTCTAGTGTAGTTTTCATTTCAGTTATTGTATTGTTCATCTCTCTTTGTTTGTTCTTTAATTCTTCTAGGTCTTCGTTAAACATTTCTTGCTTCTTCTCCATTTTGCCTCCACTCTTTTTCCAAGGTCCTGGATCATCTTCACTATCATTATTCTGAATTCTTTTTCTGGAAGGTTGCCTATCTCCACTTCATTTAGTTGTTTTTTGGTGGGTTTATCTTGTTCCTTCATCTAGTACATAGCTCTCTGCCTTTTCATCTTATCTACCTTTCTGTGAATGTGGTTTTTTTTTCCACAGGCTGCAGGATTGTAGTTCTTCTTGCTTCTGCTGTCTGCCTCTTGTGGATGAGGCTATCTAAGAGGCTTGTGCAAGTTTCCTGTTGGGAGGGACTGCCTAATTACGTATTAAGTGGTTAAAATAATGGTATTCTAATATCTTTATCTGAAGGAGAATTATTTTCCTCTTAAAAAAGGAAACTTTCCTGTCTTTTACACCTGTGTTCTCTAATATAGTAGCCACTAGTCACTTGATTCTACTGACCACTTAGAATGTAGCTTGTTCAAACTGAAATGTGCTATACGTATAAAATACTTGCATAGTTGTAGAAAAAAAAGAAGAGTGTAAATTAGCTAGGTAATAACTTTAACTGGATTACATATTGAAATGTTAATAGTTTGGATATGTTGTGTTACATAAGCTAAATAATTTAAATCAATTCATGTTACTTTTTTCTTCTTTGATTTGGCAAACTAAAAAATGTAGTTACATGTATGACTTGTGTTTTATTTTTATTTTATTACAACTGTAGTTGACTTTTTCCAACATGTCTCTCTTTGTTAACAGCAGTCATTTCTGACACATGCAGTGTTTATGCCCATGATGCTATTCTATTTCTAGGAGTTGCTCTTTTCATCATATTTTCTTTTTGTCAAGATTAAATAGTGAACTCAGATGAGTGTCTCTATCAGTAACCCTACCAAGTCATAATAACCAAGTGACTCAGTTTCATTTTTAGCTCCACCACCTGAAAAATCTAGAGATTATTTATTTCCACAATTTTGGAATATGCACAACTGTAGTATCAGAAAAAAATTTATGGCTTTAGTATTCTTTATTTAAATTTCATTCAGTTTTATTTGTAAATGTTTTATTTTGCATTGTGTCCTATGTATAAGATCTGCTTTACACGGTTTGAGACATTTATGATTTTTATGTTTACTTATAGTAAGGCAGGTTCGGTTTTTGAAAACTTTTATGTATTTTTTAATTCATTTTAGTTGAAGTTGTGGTTCTGAAAAGATCTACTTATTCAGGCACAGATATTTACCTACTAAACATCCTAAGTTTAGGGTCAGATTTGTCTCAGAGTGAAAGAGGCAGTGGACTTTGGAGTTAAGGAGTAAGTATAAGGTCAATAGTAAAGAGTCTACTTCACCAAGTAGAATCAGCCATCAGGATGCATGTATCAAATTTGTTCATCCACCTCACCTCTGATAGCATGTCCTATTCTAGCACTTTCTTATCTTTTACCTGGATGACTTCAGAAATCTCCTAACTGCTACCCAGTACTCTCTTCATCAAATTTATTCTCCCTACACATGACTACCAGAGAGATGATTAAATATTTATAATCTGAAAATACCACTTTTCTAAGTAAGAGCCCCTGTTAATCATTAACTATGAGCTCATTAAGTACAGAGGTGAAGTCTAAACCCCTTGATAGAGCATTCATGGCTCCCGTGTAGTTGAACTTGTGGCTGCTTCTCCAACATTGTGTCTTGCTGCCTACTCTCTACTTCCTGACATTTTCTAGCAACACCAATAGCATCTTTCTCATCTCCACTCTCTGCTCCTCTGTTTGCCATTATTCAGTTCTGTTGCTCTCTCCTTAATAACCTGTTACTTTATCATTTCCAAACCCATTTGATTAAGTATCTGTTTATTATAAATCTCCCCACTTGACTTTACTATAAGGCTGAGATCTTGCCTTATTTTCTGTGGCTCAGTTTCCTCATAAGTGAGAATGACACATTACTTACTTTGGAGGAGGATGGAGTGAGTTAATACATGTACCTGGCAAATAGTCAGTGTTCATTGTTTTAGTTATATGGAGATTATATTGTCGTTATTATAATTATCAATAGCAGTAATAGTTTGTTATTATCACTTTGTTGACACATAGTAGGCACTCATGTAGACTGAATAAAATTAGGTAATCAACTTCACTGAGGAACCCAGAATAAGGGACAGGAAGAGAACTGATTGAATTAAGAAAGACAGAACTGTGATAAGAAAGTTTGAGGCCAGAAAACCTCAGCTAGAACTAGTCATGCCTCCATCCTTGTCTGAACTTTGATCACTCAGTTTGACTGTCCCCTGAGGACTCATTTTTCACATAGTCATTATAAGTTCCCTCAGAGACCATAGTAAGTATTAGCTGATGTTGGATAGGATTAAGGGAGCGTATGTAATGATGAAATGGGACTTTTCAGTGTACCGTCTATAGCAATATCCTGATTTACTTCCTACAGTTCTGTATTAATAATTTGACTCTTTTCTACTTAAACAATAAATAGGGTAATTTTTTAAGCAAAGAGTAAAGCTGTTAGCAATTTTTACTAAATTTTCAATTAGATGAAATAGGAAATATATCATGTAATTTCTAAAAACAGCATTAATTACCAAAAGATCATCCCAGAAAGAGCTGTAAAAAGAATAATTCTATATTAATTTTTTAACATATTTATTGGAGTATACTTGCTTTACAATGGTGTGTTCGTTTCTGCCTCATAACAAAGTGAATCAGTTTTACATACACATATATATCCCCACATATCCTCCCTCTTGCATCTCCTTCCCACCCTCCCTAACCCACCCTATAGGTGGTCACAAAGCACCGAGCTGCTCTCACTGTGCTATGCGGCTCCTTCCCACTAGCTATCTACCTTACGTTTGGTAGTGTATATATGTCCATGACATTCTCATTGTCACAGCTTACCCTTCCCCCTCCCCATATCGTCAAGTCCATTCTCTACTAGGTCTGTGTCTTTATTCCCATCTTGCCCCTAGGTTCTTCATGACCTTTTGTTCTTTTTTAGATTCCATATATATGTGTTAGCATATCATATTTCTTTTTCTCCTTCTAACTTACTTTACTCTGTATGACAGACTCTAGGTCCATCCACCTCACTACAAATAACTCAATTTCTTTTCTTTTTACCGCTGAGTAATATTCCATTGTATATATGTGCCACATCTTCTTTATCCGTTCATCTGTCAATGGACACTTAGGTTGCTTCCATGTCCTGGCTATTGTAAATAGAGCTGCAATGTATATATTGGTACATGACTCTTTTTGAATTATGGTTTTCTCAGGGTATTTGCCCAGTAGTGGGATTGCTGGGTCATATGGTAGTTCTATTTTTAGTTTTTTGAGGAACCTCCATAATGTTCTCCGTAGTAGTTGTATCAATTTATATTCCCACCAACAGTGCAAGAGGGTTCCCTTTTCTCCACATCCTCTCCAGCATTTATTGTTTCTAGATTTTTTGATGATGGCCATTCTGACTGGTGTGAGATGATATCTCATTGTAGTTTTGATTTGCATTTATCTAATGATTAATGATGTTGAGCATTCTTTCATGTGTTTGTTGGCAGTCTGTATTTCTTCTTTGGAGAAATGTCTATTTAGGTCTTCTGCCCATTTTTGGATTGGGTGGTTTGTTTTTTTGTTATTGAGCTGCATGAGCAGCTTGTAAATTTTGGAGATTAATCCTTTGTCAGTTGCTTCATTCACAAATATTTTCTCCCATTCTGAGGGTCGTCTTTTGGTCTTGTTATGGTTTCCTTTGCTGTGCAAAAGCTTTTAAATTTCATTAGGTCCCACTTGTTTATTTTTCTTTTTATTTCCATTTCTCTAGGAGGTGGGTCAAAAAGGATCTTGCTGTGATTTATGTCATAGAGTGTTCTGCTTATGTTTTCCTCTAAGAGTTTGATAGTTTTTGGCCTTACATTTAGGTCTTTAATCCATTTTGAGCTTATTTTTGTGTATGGTGTTAGGGAGTGATCTAATCTCATACTTTTACATGTACCTGTCCAGTTTTCCCAGCACCACTTATTGAAGAGGCTGTCCTTTCTCCACTGTACATTCCTGCCTCCTTTATAAAAGGTAAGGTGACCATATGTGCGTGGGTTTATCTCTGGGCTTTCTATCCTGTTCCATTGATCTATATTTCTGTTTTTGTGCCAGTACCATACTGTCTTGATTACTGTAGCTTTGTAGCATAGTCTGAAGTCAGGGAGCCTGATACCTCCAGCTCTGTTCTTCTTTCTCAAGATTGCTTTGGCTATTTGGGGTCTTTTGCGTTTCCATACAAATTGTGAAATTTTTTGTTCTACTTCTGTGAAGAATGCCAGTGGCAGTTTGATAGGGATTGCATTGAATCTGTAGATTGCTTTGGGTAGTAATTTTCACAATGTTGATTCTACCAATCCAAGAACATGCTATATCTCTCCATCTATTTGTATCATCCTTAATTTCTTACATCAGTGTCTTATAATTTTCTGCATACAGGTCTTTTGTCTCCTTGGGTAGGTTTATTCCTAGATATTTTATTCTTTTTGTTGCAGTGGTAAATGGGAGTGTGTTCTTGATTTCACTTTCATATTTTTCATCATTAGTGTATAGGAATGCCAGAGATTTCTATGCATTAATTTTGTATCCTGCTACTTTACCAAATTCATTAATTAGCTCTAGTAGTGTTCTGGTAGTATCTTTAGGATACGGTGTGGATAGTATCATGTCATCTGTAAACAGTGACAGCTCTACTTCTTCTTTTCTCATTTGGATTTCTTTTATTTCTTTTTCTTCTCTGATTGCTGTGGCTAAAACTTCCAAAACTATGTTGAATAAAAGTGGTGAGAGTGGGCAACCTTGTCTTGTTGCCGATATTAATGGAAATGATTCAGATTTTCAACACTGAGGACGATGTTGGCTGTGGGTTTGTCATATATGGCCTTTATTATGTTGAGGAAAGTTCCCTCTATGCCTACTTTCTGCAGGGTTTTTATCATAAATGGGTGTTGAATTTTGTGCAAAGCTTTCTCTGCATCGATTGAGATGATCATATGGTTTTTATCCTTCAATTTGTTAATATGGTGTATCACATTGATTTCCGTATATTGAAGAATCCTTGCATTCCTGGGTTAAACCCCACTTGATCATGGTGTATGATCCTTTTAATGTGCTGTTGGATTCTCTTTGCTAGTATTTTGTTGAGGATTTTTGCATCTATGTTCATCAGTGATATTGGTCTATAGTTTTCTTTCTTAGTGACATTTTTCTCTGGTTTTGGTATCAGGTGATGGTGGCCTTATACAATGAGTTTGGGAGTGTTCCTCTCTCTGCTATATTTTGGAACACTTTGAGAAGGGTAGGTGTTAGCTCTTCTCTAAATGTGTCATAGACTTCGCCTGCGAAGCCATCTGGTCCTGGGCTTTTGTTTGTTGGAAGATTTTTATTCACAGTTTCAATTTCAGTGCTTGTGTTTGGTCTGTTTGTAGTTTCCATTTCTTACTGGTTCAGTCTTGGAAGGTTGTGGTCTTCTAAGAATTTGTCCATTTCTTCCAGGTTGTCCATTTTATTGGCATAGAGTTGCTTGTAGTAATCTCTCATGATCCTTTGTATTTCTGCAGTGTCAGTTGTTACTTCTCCTTTTTCATTTCTAATTCTATTGATTTGAGTTTTCTCCCTTTTTTTCTTGATGAGTCTGGCTAATGGCTTATCAATTTTATCTTCTCAAAGAACCAGCTTTTAGTTTTATTTATCTTTGCTATCGTTTCCTTCATTTCTTTTTCATTTATTTCGGATCTGGTCTTTATGATTTCTTTCCTTTTGCTAACTTTAGGGCTTTTTGTTCTTCTTTCTCTAATTGCTTTATGTGTAAGGTTAGGTTGTTTATTTGAGATGTTTCTTGTTTCTTAAGGTAGGATTATATTGCTATAATGTTCCCTCTTAGAACTGCTTTTGCTGCATCCCATAGGTTTTGGATCGTCACGTTTTCATTGTCATTTGTTTCTAGGTATTTTTTGAATTCCTCTTTGATTTCTTCAGTGATCTCTTGGTTATTAAGTAGTGTATTGTTTAACTTCCATGTGCTTGTATTTTTTACAGATTTTTTCTTGTAATTGATATCTAGTCTCATAGCACTGTGGTCAGAAAAGATACTTGATACAATTTCAATTTTCTTAAATTTACCAATGATTTATTTGTGACCCAAGATATTATATATCCTGGAGAATGTTCCATGAGCACATGAGAAGAATGTGTATTCTGTTGTGTTGGGATGGAATGTCCTATAAATATCAATTAAGTCCATCTTGTTTAATGTATCATTTAAAGCTTGTGTTTCCTTATTTAGTTTCATTTTGGATGATCTGTCCATTGGTGAAAGTGGGGTGTTAAAGTCCCCTACTATGATTATGTTACTGTCAATTTCCCCTTTTATGTCTGTTAGTATTTGCCTTATGTATTGAGGTGCTCCTTTGTTGGGTTCATAAATATTTACAATCGTTATATCTTCTTCTTGGATCGATCCCTTGATCATTATGTTGTGTCCTTCTTTGTCTCTTGTAATAGTCTTTATTTTAAAGTCTATTTTGTCTGATATGAGAATTGCTACTCCAGCTTTCTTTTGATTTTCTTTTGCATGGAATATCTTTTTCCATCCCCTCACTTTCAGTCTGTATGTGTCCCTAGGTCTGAAGTGGGTCTCTTTTGGACAGCATATATACGGATCTTGTTTTTGTATCCATTCAGCCAGTTTGTGTCTTTTGGTTGGATTATTTAATCCATTTATGTTTAAGGTAATTATCAATATGTATGTTCCTACTCCCATTTTTTAAATTGTTTTCGGTTTCTTATTGTAGGTCTTTTCCTTCTCTTGTGTTTCCTGCCTAGAGAAGTTCCTTTAGCATTTCTGGTAAAGCTGGTTTGGTGTTGTGAATTCTCTTAGCTTTTGCTTGTCTGTAAAGGTTTTGATTTCTCTGTTGAATCTGAATGAGATCCTTGCTGGGTAGAGTAATCTTGGCTGTAGGTTTTTCTCCTTCATCACTTTAAATATGTCCTGCCAGTCCCTTCTGGCTTGCAGAGTTTCTGCTGAAAGATCAGCTGTTAACCTTATGGGGATTCCCTTTTGTGTTGTTTTTCCCTTGCTGCTTTTAATATGTTTTCTTTATATTTAATTTTTGACAGTTTGATTAATATGTGTCTCATTGTGTTACTCCTTGGATTTATCCTGTATGGGGCTCTCTGTGCTTCCTGGACTTGATTGACTATTTCCTTTCCCATGTTAGCGAAGTTTTCGACTATAATCTCTTCAAACATTTTCTCAGTCCTTTTCTTTTTCTCTTCTTCTTCTGGAATCCCTATAATTCAATAGTTGGTGTGTTTAATGTTGTCCCAGAGGTCTCTGAGACTGTCCTCAATTCTTTTCATTCTTTTTTCTTTATTCTGCTCTGCAGTAGTTATTTCCACTATTTTATCTTCCAGGTCACTTATCTGCCTCAGTTATTCTGCTATTGATCCCTTCTAGAGAATTTTTAATTTTATTTATTGTGTTGTTCATCATTGTTTGTTGCTCTTTAGTTCTTCTAGGTCCTTGTTAAATGTTTCTTGTACTTTCTCTATTATGTTTCCAAGATTTTGGGTCATCTTTACTATCATTCTGAATTCTTTTTCAGGTAGACTGCCTATTTCCTCTTCATTTGTTAGGTATGGTGGGTTTTTACCTTGCTCCCTCATCTGCTGTGTGTTTTTCTGTCTTCTCATTTTGCTTAACTTACTGTGCTTGGGGTCTCCTTTTCTCAGGCTGCTGATTGGTAGTTCCCGTTGTTTTTGCTGTCTGTCCCCACTGGCTAAGATTGGTTCAGTGGGTTGTGCAGGCTTCCTGGTGGAGGGGACTAGTGCCTGTGTTCTGGTGGATGAGGCTGGATCTTGTCTTTCTGGTGGGCAGGTCCACATCTGGTGCTGTGTTTTGGGGTGTCTGGCCTTATTATGATTTTATGCAGCCTCTGTGCTAATGGGTGGGGTTGTGTTCCTGTCTTGCTAATTGTTTGGCATAGGGTGTCCAGCACTGTAGCTTGCTGGTCATTGAGTGGAGCTGGTCTTGGCGTTGAGATGTAGATCCGTGGGAGATTTTCACTGTTTGATATTACGTGGAGCTGGGAGGTCTGTTGTGGACCAGTGTCCTGAAGTTGGCTCTCCCACCTCAGATGCACAGCCCTGACGGCTGTCTGGAGCATCTAGAGCCTTTCTTCTACTCGGCTCAGTATAAAAGGGAGGCAATATAGAAAGAAAAAAAGAAAGAAGATAAAATAAAGTAAAATAAAATAAATAAAGTTATTAAAATAAATAATTATTTAAAAAAATTTTTTTAAAGTAAAAACAAACAAAAAAAAAAAAACGGAGAGACATAACCCTAGGACAAATGGTGAAAGCAAAGCTATAGAGACAAAGTAACACATAGAAACATACACACAAAAAGAGAAAAAGGGAAAAAAGAATATATCTTTGCTTCCAAAGTCCACCTCCTCAATTTGATTGATGATTCATTGTCTTTTCAGGTATTCCACAGATGCAGGGTACATCAAGTTGCTTGTGGAGATTTAATCCGCTGCTCCTGAGGCTGCTGGGAGAAATTTCCCTTTCTCTTCTTTGTTTGCACAGCTCCCAGGGCTCAGCTTTGGATCTGGCCCCGCCTCTGCCTGTAGGTCGCCTGAGGGCGTCTGTTCTTCGCTCAGACAGGACAGGGTTAAAGGAGCAGCTGATTCGGGGGCTCTGGCTCACTCAGGCCAGGGGGAGGGATGGGTACGGGTGCGGGGCGAGCCTGCAGCAGTAGAGCCCGGCATGACATTGCAGCCACCTGAGGTGCGCCGTGCGTTCTCCCAGGGAAGTTGTCCCTGGATCCTGGTACCCTGGTGGTGGCGGGCAGCACAGGCTCCCAGGAGTGGAGGTGTGGATAGTGACCTGTGCTCGCACACAGGTTCTTGGTGGTGGCGGCAGCAGCCTTAGCATCTCATGCCCATCTCTGAGGTCTGTGCTGATAGCCGCGGCTTGCGCCTGTCTCTGGAACTCCTTTAAGCAGCTCTCTTAATCCCCTCTCCCCATGCACCAGGAAACAAAGAGGCAAGAAAAAGTCCCCTGTCTCTTCAGCAGCTCCAGACCTTTTCCCGGACTCCCTCCCGGCTAGCCAGCCGTGGTGCACTAACCCCTTCAGGCTGCGTTCTCGCAGCCAACCCTAGTCCTCTCCCTGGGATATGACCTTAGAATCCTGAGCCTCAGCTCCCAGCCCCCACCCGCATCCGGTGGGCCAGCAGACAAGCCTCTCGGTCTGCTGATTGCTGGTCAGCACCAACCCTCTGTGCGGGAATCTCCCCGCTTTGCCCTGTTGCTGTGCTCTCCTCCGCGGCTCCGAAGCTTCCCCCTCCGCCACCCGCAGTCTCCGCCTGTGGAGGGGCTTCCTAGTGTGTGGAAACCTTTCCTCCTTCACAGCTCCCTCCCACTGGTGCAGGTCCCGTTCCTATTATTTTGTCTCTGTTTATTCTTTTTTCTTTTGCCCTACCCAGGTACATGGGGAGTTTCTTGCCTTTTGGGACATCTGAGGTCTTCTGGCAGTGTTCAGTAGATGTTCTGTAGGAGCTATTCCATGTGTAGATGTATTTCTGATGTATTTGTGGAGAGGAAGGTGATCTCGGTGTCTTAGTCTTCTGCCGTCTTGAAGCTCCTCCTGTATTAATTGTTGTTTTTTTCTTTGTGCCTGACACTCATTATTCAGTAAACATAATATGCTGACTTATAGGATAGGCCTAGTTCCTGGGCTTTTGAGTGTTTATTATGAGAAAAATAGAACTTAGAGTCAGAAAAAATGAATCTGTATATTGTATTTATGTAAAAATGAATATAGTAGTGTTGAATATATATTGTTATAAATGTAATATATGAAATGGTATACAAAATCTAATAATATTAGATCATTTTACTGATTATTATGTTTTCTTATTTAATCTTTACAATAAGATGGGGCTAAGATTAAGTATGTTTCCTGGAGACATGAAGTCACAAAAGCACAAGGTCCAATCTAGATCTGTTTGACCCCGGAGTCTGATATTTGAAGCACTGCACTGTCTTCTTTTAGTCACTTATGTGTGTATGTCTGTGTGTGTGTGTGTAGCTTATTGAATATTTATGCCTAGAACAGTGCTAGTCATACTTTAGATGAGCGTGATATGTTTTTATCACCATAAATGCCCTCACGTGTCATAGCTTTTCATAATCACATTATAATTTCCCTTCATGATCCTTTTGAATCTACATATATTTTATATCCCATCTGAATTTTTTTTTAAGGAGACCATGACTGTGTTACTTGTACTGAAGTACAAAGAAGTAGAATTTCTTTTATTTCAACTAGGTCTCTGTTGTGTTGGAAGGGGTACCCATAATGATAGTATTTAAGAATTTGATGAGTAGGTCCATATATCCCCTGTATATTTTCTGTATGACTTTAAAAACAGTGATCAAGTCCCTATCAACCTGTCCTAATTCCAGATCAAAGAGTCAGAATCTTTGGTGTGTTGATGTATTAAAACAAAAACAGGAAGAATTAAAGGGGAAAAAAAGGAAAGGAAAAGAGTTCTTGAAAGTTCAGGAAAAAGAAAATCAATAAAGGGAAGTAAATAGGGTTTCTGACTGGATAAAATGAGAATACCCAAATCCTTCATAAAAGCCAATTTAATTAAATCTCAGGATACATGGGGTTCTGCTGTTATGGTTGTTGTTGACCTATTTTTAGGTCACAGATCCTCACTGGAGGATTTAATGAAAGCTTAGATTCTTTTCTCCTAAGCAAAATGCATGCATTCAAATAAATACAAATTTTTTTCATATAATTTCAGGGAATAGGACCCAAAGGATGGACTTTACGTAAATAACTTCTGACCATCTCTATAAATTAAGATTCACTTTACTGAAGTGCCCTCAGCTTCCACTCACTCCTGCTAAAGATGTTTTCCTTCTAAGCTACAACATTTCTTTTTTTTAGTGCTTTAGCACTCATCTCCTCCCATCATTTACATAATGCTAATATTAGAAGGTTTGTTCCCAGTAAAAAGTTTTAGAACAAAATTCAACGTTTCAAATATTGTCCTACATGCCTAGGACAATATTTGAACATCTGAGTAATCATTGCATGTTTCTTCAGTTCTAGTCGTATGTCTATATATCTCTCATGACAAAATCAGTAAATTTAAACTTCTTGAGGGATATTATGTCAACCTTCTTGTTTCTACACTAGAGTGATATACAGCTTTTCTGTATTTTAACTTTCTTACATGTTCATGTAAAAAATTTAGATCATTAAATTTCCTTGACTATTCAGGTCGTTTATCTTAACAATGGTGTTCATAGGTTTTTTCCCCTGATTTTTGTATTTTCCTCATATTTTATGAATATTTAGTGGAAAATGCTACCAACTTTTAGTGATAAGGTGTAAAGTGCATTTTAAATAACATTTTATTAATTTATATACTTATGGAATATATATACTCAGGAACTTGCTACATTACTGGAATACAATGTGACTGATCCAAAATAGACTCTGCCCCAGTGAGGCCTACAGTTTAGAAGAAGATAGCTGGTAAATCATTAAGCCACAAAAGGGACCTGTAACTATAATTTATAATAAGTGGAAATGAGGAAATGTCAAGGTATTATGAGATAAGATAATTTATGAAGGGACTTAGTTCACAAATATATCTGGGATAATATATGTTTATAATATTTGGGGGAATATATATATTCAAGCTGAGGACAGTAGAATGACTAGCATCTGGCCAGATGAAAATGGAGAATAAAATTTGCATTAAAGAGAAAAACCTGACTTGAAGCTGGAAAAATCTTGGCACGTTTAAGGAAGTAAATGAAGGTCCATATGCCTACATATATAAGTTACTGGGAGAATGTCAGACAATGTGGTTTGAGAGATAGGCCTATTCCATATTATGCAGGGTGTTGAGGGTTATGTTGAAGAGTTTGTATTTCATTTAAATGTAATGAGGACCATTTAATGGTTTCACCCTGAGGAATTATATGATCATAATTCCATTTTTAAAATATTGTTTGAATGGTTTCTGAAAAGTGGGTTGGAATTGTACAAATATGGTGGCAGGGAAGGCCTTTAGGAGGCTATTTTTCTACTATTGGCAAGGGAATTATGGTGATTTGAACTAAGAAGGTATAGTGATGATAGGAGTAGATAGATTCAAGGTATATTTAGGAAATACAGTTGACAGAGTGAGAGCGGGTGGGGCAATATTAGAAATGACTCATAGGTTTGTAGTTTAAATAACTTAATGGATGTGGGTATCATTTATAGAGATGCTGAAAACTAGAAGCGTGGTAGGTTTGATAGTTAAATTTTGGGCCTGTTACTTTTGAGATGTCTGTGCGACATCCAACAAGTACGTCCATTCTTTGCCCTTGTCCTAAGCTTATCTTGAATCCAGCTCTAATTTTCCATCTGCTTAGTGTAAAACCTCATCATTTATTACATGGTTTACTAAAACCTTCTCACTCGTGATCCACCATATGAAACTAGCTTGTTGTGCTTTTGTTTTTCCTTCTCCTCACTCTCATCTTATTTAGATAACATTATCCCAGCTCATAATAAGGGGAACCATCCATTTGCTACTATCAGTCTATGTTGATTAGAGTGGAATTGCTGCCAACTCCCTGCCTTGAGGGGTGGGCTTGTGATGGGTGTGCTGTTAAGAGCAGTGTGTTCCTCTAGCCACAGTGCTGGATTCAGGAATGGCACTTGACTAAAGATGATCTATGAGAACGCTCACTCAATTTGAATTTGGGCTGCTTGGGGAAATGCCATATTTTTCAGAAGTATTGCTGAGCTGAGTGGTGTATATAAGTCAAAAGTTTCTGGTGGCTAATTCTGCAACCACATGTGGAAAGAGAAATCAACATAGAGGAAAATTGAACCTAGATGGAGGAGAGGGTTGCAACTTTCAACCCCTTCCCCGACCTCCATGGAGGGACGAGGGGCTAGAGATTGAGTTCAGTCAGTACTGGTCAGTGATTTAACAAATCATGCCTATATAATGAAGACTTCATGAAAACCATAAAAACCCAAAAGGAGAGAGAGCTTCTATGTTAGTCAACACATGGAGCTGTGGAGAGAGTGGCACGCCTGGAGAGAGCATGGAAGCTCCATGCCCCTTCCTTCATACCTTGCCTTTGCATCACTTTTATCTGGCTGTTCCTAAGTTATATTCTTTTATGATATACTAGTAATTCAACAAGTAAACTGTTTTCCTGAGTTCTGTGAGCTGCTCTAGAAAATTAACTAAACCCGAGGAGGGGGTTGTGGGAACATCTGATCTAGAGCAAATCAGTCAGAAGCACAGGGAACAACCTGAATTTGTGATTGGCCTCTGAAGTTCGGGGGTAGGCAGTCTTGTGGAACTGAGCCCTTAATCTGTGAGATCTGACTCCCAATTCCAGGCAGCTAGTGTCAGAACTGAGTTAAACTGTAGGATATCCAGCTGTGTGCAAGGATTGCTTGATATTTGAAAAGACTATCCCACATTTGGTGATCAGAAGTGACAAAAGTGAAGCTGAATATTAAGAGTAGAGAAGACACCCTGGGTGAATGTTTTTCTTTTAAAATTGGATATTCAAGACTAGATTCAGAGTATGTCATCATTATAAACTGTGGCATCTGAAGGAGTGACTGAAGGCTCTTCCTTCTTATAGACTAAAAACCTATTTATACTGCAAATACCGCATAACATTAGAGAGCTGTTTTCCTTATATATTTCCATATTCATCACTTTCCAGGTATAAAAACTGATTGGCTTTTGAGTATTTTTTCAATAATATTCAAGAAGTCAGTGAAATAGAGTACCACTGTCCACATGAGGTTATCAAGCAGTTGAAATATGGCTAGCCCTAACTGGGATGTTCTATAAGTGTAAAATATACACTGATTTTGAAAACAGTGCAAAAAAGGTATGTAAAAAACTTCAACAATTTTAATTTTGATTATGTGTTGAAATGATATTTTGGACATACTAGTTTAAATAAAATATATTAAAACTAAAAAAAAAGAACTATATGTTAACTATCATTGTTTTGGAGTGACAATATAATATATGCGTAAGATTTTCTATATCATTTTCAGCATTTTCGACATTTTCCACAATGGATGTCTAATGCTTTCACAGTCAGAAATAACACACACACACGTGCACGCACGCAAAAGAAAGAGAATGTCCTCCAAGGGGTCTTTTTCTTCTTAGGAATGGAAGCAAGAACAACACTTGCTTTGGTGGAGGGGACGGAACAGCATTTGGTTTTTTGGGTTTTTTTAAATCTCTGTAGCTTTTAAAGAGAAAATGAATTCTACAAAACACTCATTTTTTCTATGCTAGTTAAATTCTGCCCTCAGGGCAGAGGCTAAAGATCACATTGTTAATTTTGATTTTGATTTTTCGGAAGAGCAAGAGATCAAAAACCTTTTAAGGAATTAATGTCCATTCTCAATTTTGTTAAGAGGGTGATGACTTATTGGGTCAAGAATGCTGACTTTCTTCTCCTGTTCTTCTCTCAGTTTCCTCATCTGCAAAATGAAGAGGTTGATGCAATGATCTCTAAGGTGCCTTTAAGATCTCACTTACAGTAATTCTAAGATTCTTCCTGCAGCTCATTTATTTACCATTTGAAAATGCATGCTCCAAAGTGAAAGGTCCAGTTCTTTAATTTGCTTTATACTGACATTATTCTAGTAACTTGCACAGAAGCCCACATGGGCAGTTCTTTGAATATTGTTTTCTAGTTGTACAAATATTAATGTGTATAATAGAAATTTTAAAATATAGAGAAAAGAAAATAAAAATCACCTACAATCCCACCAGTGTAAGAAATCCCAACCTTTCACAGTGTTTCCAGTATTTTTTAAGTGCATGTGTAATTTATTTTTTAAAAATTGATCTAATTTTTAATTTTATCTATTGTGACATATCCCCATGCAATTAAGTTATCTTCTAAGTAAGCAGTTATCTGAAATGGCTAGATAGGATTTAATAATTAAACATTTTTGTTCATTAACTATAAAAAAAAACTAAAAAAAAGAACTTAGTAAGAATGTAGTTGTTTTATAGATCCTATTTCCTCCATATGAAAAAAATCATAATTGTTTTTCTGATTATTCATTATAACAAATTTTGAAATGTAAATGACTTCCATTTCAAAAATACTCCAAATATTACCCTTCTGTTTATTAAAATGAGACTAAACCAGGAAGATCCAAAATATTACAATATTATTGCACTTTTCTTTGTTTTTATTTTTTTTTAAATTAATTAACTAATTTATTTATTTTTGGCTGCATTGGGTGTTTGTTGCTGTGCGTGGGCTCTTCTCTAGTTGTGGAGAGCAGGGCCTACTCTTTGTTGCAGTGCACAGGCTTCTCCTTGCGGTGGCTTCTCTTGTTGCGGAGCACGGGGTCTAGGCGTGTGGGCTTCAGTAGTTGTGGCACGTGGGCTCAGTAGTTGTGGCGCATGGGCTTAGTTGCTCCGCGGCATGTGGAATCTTCCTGGACCAGGGCTCGAATCCATGTCCCCTGCATTGGCAGGTGGATTCTTAACCACTGCACCACCAGGGAAGTCCCACTTTTCTTGTTTTTAAATCATTGCAATTTTGTATAGGTAGAACTTTCAGGATAACCACTTTCCATAGATTTTTATCAATGTTTTTGCATATATGTTTTAGGAAGAAAATACAATATTAATCTACTTCCCTTCTTTAAAGTGTTTTGTAAACGGCAGGTATATTAAATATCTTCCATTTATTTTTATTTCTATTTTTTAAATTTATTCAATTTGCTTCTATCTTCCTAAAAGACTTTTATATTTTGTACTAATGGGGAGGGTGGGAGATAGGAAAGGTCTTTATCATTTGTCTTACCTCTGGTAAACACTACCTTGAAGAACATGTCAAATATCAAATAAAATTTAAAATGCAGTTTCTAGTGATGAAATTCTCACTATTTAGTACATAACTCACATTTAACCTCTTATTTTGAAACATAAAATTGAGCAAAGTACTATTTCTGGAGGGGATTATATCTGGCCATACACTTGGAAACCAGCCTGGTGTGTTTGAAGGGAAAATGTAATTGCATAAGTTAGTGGAAAGAAAGGTTATCAACATTTTAAAATGTATATGTTAATTTTGTATATTGTATGTTTTATTCTAATTTGTATACCTCTTGATTTCAGTGGCATCAAATGATATTATACACACGTTCTGGCGGTTGTTAGCTTCACGAATTTTATAGCCCAAGCTGACTCTGATAATTGCCTTATGTACACAAAGCTTTGGAAATAGCTATCCAAAAAAATCCCTTGCTGAGGAATTAGCACTCCAGTAATATAAAAATTATGCAATGTCAAGATTAAAATAATTTTCATTTTCCATGATTCTAAGCAAAGTGAATGCTCATGGCTAAAAGTAAAAAAGCAACAAATTAAAACTGCACAGTATTTAAAGTAGAAAGTAAACAAACAAACAAAAACCCTTTTCAGAAAAACATTTCAAGACTTACTTTCAAAAGAGTGTGTGAACAGCATTTGTTAGACTAAACCTCTGGCCTTAGTTGACAATAGAAAAGTCATCCAAAAGAAGATCTCACCTAAGCAGTCTAGGAGGTATACACTGCAAGGCAAGACCAGGAATATTCACCAAACAGGAAGCATCTAACAATGACATAGTATGGGGACATGAGGACATTTCAACTTCCAGGACACCAGAATGACAGCAGATATGGATCAGATACTAGATTCCAGGAAATAATAGAAATCTGATGAAGGAGCTAGTCAGTAGAAGGTCAAATACATAGATCAGTGAACCCAAACAGAGAATGGTCTGACAGTGGAGTGTCAGTAGTCAGCCTGAGACACTGACATTCAAGCAGGATTATATTGATATTTACTCAATTTACTCAGAGACTGTGAAGAGATGATGCTATCTACACGTTCTGATATCAGCCATAGACAGAGATGTGTCAGTAACCACAGTTCTTTCCTCATTCTTTGAACCCTCCTTCCCTACTGACTCTTCCAACAGCCTATAATCACTCTGACATCACTTCTATCATATAAACTACCAGGTAAATAAGCCTACATACAAGAAATATGCCCTCAACCCCCAATCCTCCATGTGTTGCACTATTTCTCACTGTTCCTTAACAGCCAAGATTTTAGAGAAAGTAGTCTTCATTGACTGTCCCTACTTACTTACCTCCAATTTATAACTCTATCCAGTGTAATCTTTCTGTCCCCAAGACTCTGTGTTGAAATTTCTCTCACTAGGGTTACAGAGGGTCTCTGTGTTGAGACATCCAGCAGGGAGTTTTCAGTCTTTGTCTTACTATGTGCTACTGACTGTGCCTTCCATGAAAGCACTTTATCTTGAATCTTATCTAACTTCTCTGAGTTCTTCCAAGGCTCCTCCATGAATTCTTCTTTTGCCTCTCACATCTTGAGCGTTAGAATCCATTCTTGACACATATTTTTTCATGCATTATTACCAATTTGTGAGCAATTATCTGTTGATAATTTCCCATTATCTGTCTCTACATTTGACTAACCCCAGAGCCTCAAGGTCAAATATTTTATCTTTTGCTTGCCATATCTTCTTGTATCTATCAAAATCAGAGTCAACAAATAACCTAAAATGATGCATGATCTCTCTCTTTGCCTCTTCCATACCAGTTCCTCTTAGGGTATTGCTTATATCTGTTAGTGATACTTGAAAATATGAGGTCATCTCAAACTCCTCCATATCTTCCCCCACACATCAAAATTAATCACCAAGACTCAAATATCTACTGTGTTTCTTTAATTTTGATCTTCTTCCTAGCCTATTTTAATAATGATTATAATAATAATAGCTAACATTATTATAGCTAACATTCTCACTGTGATGCAGTCACTGTGCCAAGTGCTTTACATGTTTCAGTTCGCTTGATACAACATCTTTATGTGTTGTAATTAATTCCATTTTTAAAACGAGAAAAGATGAAAGATGATAAGGTCACTCTAGCAATTTGCCATCCCAAGTAAATGATGGGGTCAAGGTTTGAGTCTAGGCGTTCTGATTCCAAAGCTTGCCTCCTAATCTCCTTATCTGTCTCCATCTTTCAAATATTACCACTTCCCAAACTTAAATCTAAATTTAAATCTTGCTATGCATATTTTTAAGGCAATACCAGTTGGAAATCCACATTAATAGTATGTTTTACACCGCTAGCATGCCTCAAGTTTGGTTTCACTATTTCAAAATTCTCTTATAAATAAACCACTTCAGCTTCTACTTGTGATGAAGCCACGCCTCCCCTGCTCCTGCTCCCAATTGAGCTGTTTTGAGATGGCCTTGGCCTTGGGAGCGCTTTGGGAGCTAACAGAGTGCCAACACACCTCTATGGTCTCTGGCCCCAAATATGCCATGATCAGACCCTGTTCCCTGCTGAGGAAGAAGAATGCCACTCTCCACTTGAGAATGATGGTTTTTAGCACAGTTTGTGGTTTTCTAAAACATTTAGTGCTGAAATCTCAGTCTGTGGACACGTATAACCTCTAGATGCCTGATGCACTGAGACAAGATTTTGTTCAGCAAGAAGGAAGCTAATTTCTGATAAGTGAGGAATGATGAAATATCTCATATACTTCCTACTCAGCTTCCAGAGCAGATCTATGTTTGTGGGGCTTGAAACAAACTATTTTGGGGTCTTCTTTAAGAGAAAAATAATAAAAAATGAGATTATGAAATTCGATAGTGTGCTGAATAGGCTGTGCAATGGGCTCTGATGCTTGATCTTCTTTGGCTTTATGGTACGTCTGCCTCGATCCACTTCATTAAGTATCAGAATCATGTTGACTCAACAGTTCCCCCCATGAGTGAATGTTCCATATGTTCCAAGAATAAATTTTATCCATGAGACATAAATGAGAAGTTTGAATGTATAGTAAAAAAAAAAGACTTGAAGTGATTTTAGAGGTTACAAATTAGAATAAGAAACTGAAAATAAATATTAGGATTAGGAAAATCTTGAAGCTCAAGAAACTGACGAGAAGCTGAGTTACTCAATGATGTGCCCAAAACCAAAAAAAACAAAAAAGGAATCACCCACTTTCCAGTACTCACATTCTCTCAGAAATTATCAAATCATTTTCTTCTAGATCACATGCTCTTATGTTAATTTCCTTTATGTTTATTTCTTCACTTGAGATCTCAAAAATACTTGTGCACATATGCATACATGTACATGTGCATATAAACAAATATATGTATTTCTGAAGAATCAAATGTTATTTTAACTTGGATATTTATATTATGATCTTGTGTTAGAAGTTCTTAAAATGTTAGTATTATACAAAATCCTACACTGGAAATTCTTATTATGAATTCTATTTTGGTGTTAATAACACTAAAAAGCAAGTTGTAACGTCAGTAGTCAAGCATGAATCATCTTCCTCACTATATTCAAAGCCAGTATCTATTGTAATTAGGATTCTTATGAGAATAAATCCTTGACTTAGTACTTCACCTAATTGAATTGTTCTGTTTTGGGGGTGGGTATTTCTTTTGACTGTTGGCTTGAGGTTAATTTTGTTTCCTAAAATTGGAATCCATAATGTACCATTTGAGATCTGAGAAAGGAGTGACCTTGAGTATGTAACAATTTGACAATCACACTGCAGTAATTTCTCCTTGAAGTATGAAAGGCAGTAAATACTAGTTGAGGTTTCTAGTAACAGATTCTAATGATAACTCACTTATTCCTTCAGCATGTGGAAAAGGAATTAGATCTGACCCTAACTCTACTCACTGCTCTTGAAACCTTTCTTACGGCCTGGAGACATTCTCTTTCGGAACACAAAGATTGCTGTTAACATGAAGTTTGTTCTTGTCCTGGCTAAAAACACTTCTTATTTCTCTTATTATAGCAAATCATGTGTCTTACTTTTTATTAGTGTTTGAAGTGGGGCACAAAGTGGCCTTTCCTTTTTTCCAAGAGGCTACACTACTGTAGTCCTCCAAGAGATGGGATCACCCCAACATTTCTCTGTAATAGTTTACAGTTCCTCCATAGTTGTCTCGGTTCAAGCTGTGTTTGTTATATTGGGAAAAATTTTAAATGCTAGGTATGACTGCCTTTTACTAACATTTCAGGAACATTTTTATCTTTTCTATTCACCATTTATTCTGTATATACCTTTGTTCTATTCCTGCCTCCTCCCTTTGTACAATTTACATGTTGATCTCACTCTCCCTAGAGAAGAAAGCATTGAGTATTTACTCTATAAATCCTACACAGGAAGTCTTAATGAAATCAAGTATCTAACCTAGATAAAATTTAAATTCCTAAAAGGATGCTATAGTAAATTCTACAATGAATTATAAAAATTATTGGTCAGTGAGAAAAGCTTTTGAAATCTTTCACTGCTTTTTCTAATCAGTACTATGTTGTTTCAATGAAAATATGTATTTTAAACAGCCAACATCATGAGAGATAAACAAGGTTTAATAATAAGAAAACCAGATAAGGATAGACTATACAAAAATGAAAGAAAAAGTACCTTATAGTAATCCCTAAAATTATTTTTGAAAAACCACTGAATGAACTTTGAGATGGCCTGTTCCTTTGGTTTTTAATATGTTGCTATATGTTTCAAAGGAGGTGAAATATGTAAAGAACTCATATTTTATGGGGGAATTTGCCCCAGTAGCTCCTAGATATACTAAAGAGACAAGGTCACTGTTCAGGGATTTCAAAGACCTAGAATTTGATCACAGCACAGCCACCAACTATTTGAGAGATTTTGTCAGATTGTTTTCTTTGTCTGTGATTCAGTTGCCCCATCCATAAAATTAAAGTTATTAGGTGGTCTGTAAGTCGTCTTCTTTGTTTGTGATTCTGTGAATACTATTACAAATATAATATAAAACAAGGGAATAGGAAATATACACTCACACACAGCTTTGCTCATGTGGCAAGAAGCATGGTTTCTTAAGGGTCTTGGTTCCTTAGTAAGACCCAGTCTTTATATCAGTCATTTCCCCCTCCTCTTTTGCTAGCTTCCACCTCTGCTCCCTGCATCATGGGGCCAAATGTCTCTATGGATATAATTGTCCAGAAAGAAAATTGGGTTAACTGTCCCAGGGAGTAAATTCCATTGCTGGAACCAGGAGTCTAAGCCATCTAAAAACTAAATGAAACAGGGGTTGCAATGAGAAAGTAGAAGCTAAACCTCCCCAATGTGGTTATCTCTCAGGAGGAGAAGGTAGGAAAAAGAGTCAGTGCACAAATGTTGTCTCTTCAAGTAGGGACTGATTGAGCAAATGTTAAGTGTATGGAGTAGCTTTATGAGCAAGAGAGCACCATTGATGGAGTAGGAAATACAGATGTGAGCAGAAGAGAGAGGCAAACAGTTTTTTATTTCCCTACTTTATTCCCAAAGGATTTAAGAACAAAGCAAAGGAGTGTGTCAATTAAATAAATCATAAAGAAGACTAAATTATGAAAAATTTCCAGGCCTAGTCCAGAGCTTATGTGTGGCAGAGCAGAAATACTTATTTTAGGTATGTGATTTCTATTTTTTAAATATAAAATTGTAGCTCCTGGTTAATTTATTTGAACATAGTATCTATAATTTCTTTAGCATATAAAATTAGAAAAGTATTCACCTTTAAGTATTTAATCAGGTGGTCTAAAGTCTTAAATATGATTTAAAAGAGAAACCCATTATACTGATATTCAATTTGTTTTATAGAATACAGATCTGAATTTTTTAAATACTGAAATTGAGTGAGCACATACATGTTTTAGATAGCTCAATACAGCAGACATCAGCAACATGCAAAGGCTGCTGGACAGATAACAAACCTATTTGGCAGTAATTATAGTCACTATTTCTCTTCACTAAGTGATTGTAGATGAATAGTGGTCTACTTTGCTAGAATTCCTTACTTCATTTTTAATAAATCATTTGGAAATTATCTTATTAAGGTAAAACTATTTATCACCCAGGATTCTCATTCTTTAATAGTAATAGCTGCTCTTAACTAACATTACATTGAAATTAAGAATAGATGTATTTGACATTTTGATATTGCTTGCAGTCACTGAAGCATGACATTTTATGTTACATTTAGCAATAACAATTGAGGCTCAGGACATTTATGAAGTGTAATGATGAGAAGGGAGTAACTGATATATGGAGATTGCTTTGACTTCAGTTATTCATTCAATTCAGGAAATGCTTGGTAATATGTTGTTCTTCATATTTTTTAGGTAGAAAGAGAAGTTTACATTTTTTTTTAAATTGGGGGTGTGTGTGTGTGTAAAGAGAGAGACCGAGAGAGAATATAATATCTTATACAAAAGAGCACATAAGATTTACGTATTTCATTTTATTTAAATTTTATACTAAAAGAAAAAAAACTAAGAAAAAAGTAATTAAAAATCAAACTCTAATAATTGCGCTGCAAAATTTAGGGGGGAGTGCACTTATACTTTGAAATGCATTAACATAAGATGGATAGAGAGCCTCACACAGGGAATAAACATGACAGAATAACGAGGCAAAAAAAAAAAAAAAGCTGTATAAAGCTCTATAATTAAAACAGTGTGATAGGGGAACATAGAAAAACAGACAATGAAATGAAATAGGATGTATAGAGATAAATAACAAGAATAAATGGAAGTTTAATTTAACAAAGTGACATCTCAAATCACTGTCCTGCTCCTAATAATAATAATTGGTTAGTCATTTGGAAAAAGATATAACTGGATCCATACTTCACACCGTGCTAAAGAATAAACACCATATCAATCAGCAATCTAAATTTAAAAAAAAAGGTGAATTCCTCTATAACCTTGGTGAAGAGAAATACTCTTCTATTTATCATTATAATGCATGCATAAAAGAATATATTGATACATTTGAATACATGTAATAAAAAGCCTTTCACATGGAAAAATATAAGTAAAATAAAAATATAACTATCAAACTGATAGAAAATATTGGCAGATATATCACAAATAAAGGGACCATTATTTCTATAATTGAAGATTTCTGAAGAATCCAAGGGCACAAAGCAAAACAAACAAGCAAAGAAACAAAAACCCTTCAATACAAAAATGGACAAAAAACTAGAACAGATGTTTACACACACCACACACACACAGATAGAAAGTTGACTTTTAAGCACGTTAAGCACATCGAAAGATGTTTGACTTCATTCCTCCTTAGAAAAATGCAAGTTAAAACTTCTTTGAGATATTTTTACTCACCTATCAGACTGGTAAAAATTTTAAAGTTTGATAACACTTCCTGTTTGCATAACTATGGGAAAACAAAAGCTGTCAAGCATTGATGATGGGAAAGCAAATTGGCACAGCCTTTATAGTCAGAAATTTGTCAATGTCTAATAAAATTGTATATGCATTTACCTTTGAATCAGCAATTATACATCTAGATAGTTACCCTGAGACAACCCCTTGAAATATATGAAAAATATACATGCACAAGACATATATTAGAGACAATAATCATCAATGGATGGTATACTAGGGAGTGAAATTTTGATAAAATAGAATATTTTACAAAATCTCAAGTTATCTCCTCACAAGATATTACAATGGGAAAATACATTGGGAAAACCTGGCAGACTCCACCCTACTCAAGTGGTCAACATTAATATGAGTAATGACACAAATCAACATCATGAGCCTCCTGTTATGATGCACTAAGGGTGGCACAACATCACTTCTGTTGTACTCTTGCCCCCAGATGGTGACCTAATGATGTAGAAACAGCAGACAAAACTCCCTTCCCCCAAAATGATGTGCCTGTTGTTGCCATTGATAAGAATGGTTGTATTTAATGGGAAATAATGGGGACAGAAAAGAAATTATTTCTTATTTAAAACTGGGTGGGAGAAATATATAAAAAAAGAATTTCATGATGCATATAGTCTTTTAATTGATACTTAATTTAGTAGCAATTAAGCCTTGCAACTGCTATTTGATATTTTTAAATTTTTATCTTAGTAGATAATGAAACTTAGTTTCTATTATTTAATTTCTTCACTTGTTTCATACATGAGACTTTGATCTTAATTTTTTCTCATTCATGGATTTAAAATATTTTTGTAAAAATATATAACATATGGTATTTATGTTCTGTGATAGGAGAACAAAGTATAGTTGTTCCCTGAATCATTCCTTCAGTGTCAGAAATCCATGATATTCAATTTCATAGAGTACTATTGAGTATAATTTATATTGTTTTACTTATTTTTATAAATAAATATAAATATAGTTATAGATAGGTATGTAGACATGTAGTGCATTATAGCAAACAAAGCTAGAAATAAGTGAAAACACTAAGCCAAAGTGGAAAAAAATAAGTTCTTACAAAGCCCACATACTTTACTCCATACACATAGGCTTTGCACATTGACCCCATTCAAATAAAGTGCAATGACCTGCCTGATATTTTGCCCCACTATTCATTATATCCCCAATTCTTTTTTTTTTTTTTTTTTTTTTTTTTTTTTTTGCGGTACGTGGGCCTCTCACTGCTGCCGCCTCTCCCGCTGCGGAGCACAGGCTCCGGACGCTCAGGCCCAGCGGCCACAGCCCACGGGCCCAGCTGCTCCACGGCATGTGGGATCCTCCCAGACCGGGGCACGAACCCGCGTCCCCTGCATCTGCAGGCGGACTCTCAACCACTGCGCCACAAGGGAAGCCCATATCCCCAATTCTTAATCTAAAGATACAACTGTGCATTTGAAAACAGAGCTAATCATCTCTGTAGTCAGGATAATTAAAGTATTTTAAAGCCTAGGACACCCCTGTAGAGTTGTCCAGTGTGTGCACTGCACAAAGTCATCCAGCTGAAGGAGTGAGTGGTGCAGTCTAACGATGCTGTGGACCTCGGTGAGGGGCTGTGTCTCACTGGAAGAAAGAGTGCCTCTTTCTGGGTACAAAAGCCAAATTTGCTCTTAAATCTGTTGTAGCAGGACTCCTCTGTCCAGAAGACACACATTTTTCTAATCACACAGTGTAAGCTAGTAGTGGCCCTGATTCTAGTTCAATAAGCCCATTTCACATCTTCCCTCATCCTGTGTATCACTTTCAGTTACCACTTTGATCCTAAGACGTAGTTCCTGTGTTATCCCCTAATCCATGAACTGAGCGTGCTTCCTGTACTTGTGTGTCAATACAGTTAGCCCAATAAAGCAGAACCCCAGTTTTTTCATGAGTGAATTCTTTACTTTCTTTGAACTTTCAGTGACTATGGTCTTCTATTTCTGAATATATCCCCTGTATTTGATCCTTGTTACTTGATACTGTTCCCAAAAATATCACTGATTTCTCTGTTAGTATTTTTCTTTTGCTTGTTTCTAGGCATTCCATGGCAGTGCTTTCACCCCTTGCCAACACTGCATTGTTCTTTTTTTAATCTTTTTTTTTAACATCTTTATTGGAGTATAATTGCTTTACAATGGTGTGTTAGTTTCTGCTTTATAACAAAGTGAATCAGTTTTACATACACATATATATCCCCACATATCCTCCCTCTTGCATCTCCCTCCCACCCTCCCTAACCCACCCTATAGGTGGTCACAAAGCACCGAGCTGATCTCCTTTGTGGTATGCAGCGGCTTCCCAGTAGCTATCTATTTTACATTTTGTAGTGTATATAAGGCCATGCCACTCTCTTTGTCCCAGCTTACCCTTCGCCGTCCCCATGTCCTCTCGTCCATTCTCTACGTGTGCCTCTTTATTCCTGTCCTGCTACTAGGTTCTTCATAACTTTTTTTTTTTTTTAAGATTCCATATATATGTGTTAGCATACGATATTTGTTTTTCTCTTTCTGACTTACTTCACTCTGTATGACAGACTCTGGGTCCATCCACCTCATTACAAATAACTAAATTTCATTTCTTTTAATGGCTGAGTAATATTCCATTGTATATATATGTGCCATATCTTTTTTATCCATTCAACTGTCAGTGGACACTTAAGTTGCTTCCATGTCCTGGCTGTTGTAAACAGAGCTGCAATGAACATTTTGGTACATGACTCTTTTTGAATTATGGTTTTCTCAGGGTATATGCCCAGTTGTGGGGTTGCTGGGTCATATGGTAGTTCTATTTTTAGTTTCTTAAGGAACCTCCATACTGTTCTCCATAGTGGCTATATCAATTTACATTCCCACCAAGAGTGCAAGAGGGTTCTCTTTTCTCCACACCCTCTCCAGAATCTATTGTTTGTAGACTTTTTAATGATGACCATTCTGACTGGTGTGAGGTGATATCTCATTATAGTTTTGATTTGCATTTCTCTAATAATTAGTGATGTTGAGCATTCTTTCATGTGTTTGTTGGCCATCTGTATATCTTCTTTGGAGAAATGTCTATTTGGGTCTTCTGCCCATATTTGCATTGGGTTGTTTGTTTTTTTGATATTGAGCTGCATGAGCTGCTTGTAAATTTTGGAGATTAACCCTTTGTCCGTTACTTTATTTGCAAATATTGTCTCCCATTCTGAGGGTTGTCTTTTCGTGTTGTTTATGGAATCTTTTGCTGTGCAAAAGCTTTTAAGTTTCATTAGGTCCCATTTGTTTATATCTGTTTTCATTTCCATTTCTCTAGGAGGTGGGTCAAAAGGATCTTGCTGTGATTTATGTCATAGAGTGTTCTGCCTATGTTTTCCTCTAAGAGTTTTAAAGTGTCTGGCCTTACATTTAGGTCTTTAATCCATTTTGAGTTTGTTTTTGTGTATGGTGTTAGAGAGTGTTGTAATTTCATATTTTTACATGTACCTGTCCAGTTTTCCCAGCACCACTTATTGAAGAGGCTGTCTTTTCTCCATGGTATATTCTTGCCTCCTTTTTCAAAAATAAGCTGACCATATGTGCATGGGTATATCTCTCAGCTTTCTATCCTGTTCCATTGATCTATATTTCTGTCTTTGTCCCAGTACCATACTGTCTTGATTACTGTAGCTTTGTAGTATAGTCTGAAGTCAGGGAGCCCTATTCTTCCAGCTCCATTTTTCTTTCTCAAGATTGCTCTGGCTGTTTGGGGTCTTTTGTGTTTCTATACAAATTCTGAAATTTTTTGTTCTAGTTCTGTGAAAAGTGCCATTGGTAGTTTGATAGGGATTGCATTGAATCTGTAGATTGCTTTGGGTAGTATAGTCATTTTCACAATGTTCATTCTCATTCTTCCAATCCAGGGGCATAGTATATTTCTATATATAGAAATTGTATCTGTTTGTATCATCTTTAATATCTTTCATCAGTGTCTTATAATTTTCTGCATACAGGTCTTTTGTCTCCTTGGGTAGGTTTATTCCTAGACATTTTATTCTTTTTCTTGCAGTGGTAAATGGGAGTGTTTCCTTAATTTCTCTTTCAGATTTTTCATCATTAGTGTATAGTAATGCAAGAGATCTCTGTGCATTAATTTTGTATCCTGCTACTTTACCAAATTCGTTGATTAGCTCTAGTAGTTTTATGGTAGCATCTTTAGGTTTCTCTATGTATAGTGTCATGTCATCTGCAAACAGTGACAGCTTTACTTCTTCTTTTCTGATTTGGATTCCTTTTATTTCTTTTTCTTCCCTGATTGCTGTGCCTAGAACTTCCAAAACTATGTTGAATAACAGTGGTGAGACAAGGGCAACCTTGTCTTGTTCCTGATCTTATTGGAAATGGTTTTAGTTTTTCATCATTGAGAATGATGTTGGCTGTGGGTTTGTCATATATGGCCTTTATTATGTTTGAGGTAAGTTCCCTCTATGCCTACTTTTTGGAGGGTTTTTATCATAAAAGGTGTTGAATTTTGTCAAAAGCTTTTTCTGCACCTATTGAGGTTATCGTATGGTTTTTATCCTTCAATTTGTTTATGTGGTGTATCACATTGATAGATTTGTATATATTGAAGAATCCTTTCATTCCTGTGATAAACCCTACTTGATCATGGTGTATGATCCTTTTAACATGGTGTTGGATTCTGTTTGCTAGTATTTTGTTGAGTATTTTTGCATCTGTGTTCATTGGCCTGTAGTTTGCTTTTTGTGTGACGTCTTTGTCTGGTTTTGGTCTCAGGGTGATGGTGGCCTCATAGAATGAGTTTGGGAGTGATCCTCCCTCTGCTATATTTTGGAAGAGTTTGAGAAGGATAGGTGTTAGCTCTTCTCTAAATGTTTGATAGAATTCGCCTGTGAAGCCATCTGGTCCTGGGTTTTTGTTTTTGGAAAAGTTTTAGTCATAGTCTGTATTTCAGTGCTTGTGATTGGTCTGTTTATATTTTTATTTCTTCCTGGTTCAGTCTCAGAATGTTGTGGTTTTCTAATAATTTGTCCATTTCTTCCAGGTGGTCCATTATATTGGCATAGAGTTGCTTGTAGGAATCTCTAATGATCCTTTGTATTTCTGCAGTGTCAGTTGTTACTTCTCCTTTTTCATTTCTAATTCTATTGATCTTATTCTTCTACCTTTTTTTCTTGATGAGTCTGGCTATTGGTTTATCAATGTTGTTTATCTTCTCAAATATCCTGCTTTTAGTTTTATTGATCTTTGCTATCGTTTCCTTCATTTCTTTTTCATTATTTCTGATCTGATTTTTATGATTTCTTTCCTTCTGCTAACCATGAGTTTCTTTTGTTCTTCTTTCTCTAATTGTTTTAGTTGTAAGGTTAGGTTGTTTATCTGAGACGTTCCTTGTTCCTTGAGGTAGGATTGTATTGCTATAAACTTCCCTCTTAGAACTGCTTTTGCTGCAACCCATAGGTTTTGGGTCATCGTGTTTCAATGTCATTTGTTTACAGGTGTTTTTTGATTTCCTGTTTGATTCCTTCCATAGTCTCTTAGTTATTAAGTAGTGTATTGCTTAACCTCCATGTTTTGTATTTTTTACTGATTTTTTCCTGTAATTCATATCAGTCTCATAGCATTGTGTTTGGTAAAGATACTTGATATGATATCTTAAATTTCCCAAGGCTTGATTTGTGACCCAAGATATGATCTATCCTGGAAAATGTTCCATGAGCACTTGAGAAGAAAGTGTATTCTGTTGTGTTGGGTTGGAATGTCCTATAAATATCAATTAAGTACATCTTGTTTAATGTATCATTTAAAGCTTGTGTTTCCTTATTTATTTTCATTTTGGATGATCTGTTCATTGGTGAAAGTGGGGTGTTTAAGTCCCCTACTATGATTGTGTTATTGTTGATTTCCCTTTTTATGGCTGTTAGCATTTGCCTTATGTATTGATGTGCTCCTTTGTTGGGTTCATAAATATTTACAATTGTTATATCTTCTTCTTGGATCGATCCTTTGATCATTATGTAGTGTCCTTCTTTGTCTCTTGTAATAGTCTTTATTTTAAAGTCTATTTTGTCTGATATGAGAATTGCTACTCCAGCTTTACTTTGATTTCCATTTGCATGGAATAGCTTTTTCCATCCCCTCACGTTCCATCTGTATGTGTCTCTAGGTCTGAGGTGGGTCTCTTGTAGACAGCATATATATGGGTCTTGTTTTTGTATCCATTTAGCCAGTCTATGGCATTTGGTTGGAGCATTTAATACATTTACATTTAAGGTATTTATCAATATGTATGTTCCTTTTACCATTTTCTTAATTGTTTTGGGTTTGTTATGGTAAATGTTTCCCTTCTCTTTGTGTTTCCATCCTAGAGAAGTTCCTTTAACATTTGTTGTAAAGCTGGTTTGGTGGTGCTGAATTCTCTTAGCTTTTCCTTATCTCTAAAGGTTTTGATTTCTCCGTCGAATCTGAATGAGATCCTTGCTGGGTAGAGTAATCTTGGTTGTACGTTTTTCCCCTTCATCACTTTAAATATGTCCTGCCACTCCCTCTTGCTTGCAGTTTCTGCTGTTAACCTTATGGAGATTCCCTTGTATGTTATTTGTTGTTTTTCCCTTTCTACTTTTAAAATTTTTTCTTTGTATTTAATTTTTGATAGTTTGATTAATATGTGTCATGGCTTGTTTCTCCTTGGATTTATGCTGTATGGGACTCTGCACTTCCTGGACTTGATTGACTATTTTCTTTCCCATGTTAGGGAAGTTTTCAACTATAATCTCTTCAAATATTTTCTCAGTCCCTTTCTTTTTCTCTTCTTCTTCTGCGACCCCTATAATCCAAATGTTGGTGAGTTTAATGTTGTCCCAGAGGTCTCTGAGACTGTCCTCAATTCTTTTAATCCTTTTTTCTTTATTCTGCTCTGCAGTAGTTATTTCCACTATTTTATCTTCCAGGTGAATTATCCATTCTTCTGCCTCCATTATTCTGCTATTGATTCCTTCTAGAGAATTTTTAATTTCATTTATTGTGTTGTTCATCATTGTTTGTTTGCTCTTTAGTTCTTCCAGTTCCTTGTTAAACGTTTCTTGTATTTTCTCCATTTTATTGCCAAGGTTTTGGATCATCTTTACCATCATTACTCTGAATTCTTTTTCAGGTAGACTGCCTATTTCCTCTTCCTTTGTTTGGTCTGGTGGGTTTTTACCTTGCTCCTTCATCTGCTGTGTGTTCTCTGTATTCTCATTTTGCTTAACTTACTGTGTTTGGAGTCTCCTTTTTGCAGGCCTCAAGTTCATAGTTCCCGTTGTTTTCGGTGTCTGCCCCCAGTGGCTAAGGTTGGTTCAGTGGGTTGTGTAGGCTTCCTGGTGGAGGGGACCTAGTGCCTGTGTTCTGGTTGGTGGGGCTGGATCTTGTCTTTTTGGTGGTTAGGTCCGCATCCTGTGGTGTGTTTTGCGGTGTCTGTGACCTTATAATTTTAGGCAGCCTCTGTGCTAATAGATGGGGTTGTGTTCCTGTCTTGCTAGTTGTTTGGCATAGGGTGTCCAGCACTGTAGCTTGCTGGTCATTAAGTTGAGCTGTGTCTTAGCATTGAGATGAAGATCTCTGGGAGAGCTTTCTCCATTTGATAGTACGTGGAGCCGGGAGGTGTGTGGTGGACCAGTGTCCTGATCTCAGCTCTCCCATGTCAGAGGCACAGGCCTGACACCCAGCCAGAGCACCAAGACCCTATCAGCCACACGGCTCAGAAGAAAAGGGAGAAGAAATAAAGAAAGAAGGGAAAAAATACAATAAAATAAAATAAAATAATTGAAAGAAAAAATAAGTAATTATTAAAAATTTTAAAAATTAAAAAGTAATAAAAAAAGGAAAGAAGAGAGCAACCAAACCTAAAACAAATCCACCAATGATAACAAGCACTAAAAACTATACTAAAAAAAACACAAAAAAACTGGATAGACAGAACCCAAGGACAAATGGTAAAAGCAAAGCTATACACAGGAAATCACACAAAGAAGCATACACATACACACTCACAAAAAGAGAAAAAGGATAAAATTATATATATAGTTGCTCCCAAAGTCCACTGCCTCAATTTTGGCATGACTCATTGTCTATTCAGGTATTCTACAGATGCAGGGTACATCACTTTGAATGTGGAGATTTAATCCACTGTACCTGAGGCTACTGGGAGAAATTTCCCTTTCTCTTCTTCTTTGGCATAGCTCCTGGGGTTCAGCTTTGGGTTTGGCCCTGCCTCTGTGTGTAGGTCGCCTGAGGGAGTCTGTTCCCACTCAGAAAGAACGGGGTTAAAGGAGCAGCTGATTTGGGGGTTCTGGCTCACTCAGGCCGGTGGGAGGGAGGGCTACGTATGCGGGGCGAGCCTGCGGCAGTGGAGGCTGGCGTGACGTTTCACCAGACTGAGATGCACCGTGCGTTCTCTGTATTCAACTTCAGGGGAAGTTGTCCCTGGATCACAGGACCCTGGCAGTGGCGGGCTGCACAGGCTCCCGGTAGGGGAGGTGTGGAGAGTGACCTGTGCTCGCACACAGGCTTCTTGGTGGCGGCAGCAGCAGCAGGCTTAGCATCTCATGCCCGTTTCTGGGGTCTGCGCTGATAACCGCGGCTCGCGCCCATCCCTGGAGCTTGTTCAGGCGGTTCTCTGAATCCCCTCTCCTCGCGCACCCTGAAACAATGGTCTCTTGACTGTTAGGCAGTTCCAGACTTTTTCCCGGACTCCCTCCCGGCTAGCTGTGGCACGCTAGCCGCCTTCAGGCTGTGTTCACGCCGCCAACCCCAGTCCTCTCCCTGTGCTCCGACCGAAGCCCAAGCCTCAGCTCCCAGCCCCGCTCGCCCCAGCGGGTGAATAGACAAGCCTCTCGGGCTGGTGAGTGCTGGTCTGCACCGATCCTCTGTGCAGGAATCTCTCCGCTTTGCCCTCCGCACCCCTGTTGCTGCGCTCTCGTCCGTGGCTCCACAGCTTCCCCCCTCTGCCACCTGCAATCTCTGCCCGCGAAGGGGCTTCCTAGTGTGTGGAAACTTTTCCTCCTTCACAGCTCCCTCCCCAATGTGCAGGTGCTGTCCCTATTCTTTTGTTTGTTTTTTCTTTTTTCTTTTGCACTACCCAGGTATGTGAGGAGTTTCTTGCCTTTTGGGAGGTCTGAGGTCTTCTGCCAGCGTTCAGTAGGTGTTCTGTAGGAGTTGTTCCACATGTAGATGTATTTCTGATGTATTTGTGGGGAGGAAGGTGATCTCCGTGTCTTACTCCTCCTCCATCTTGAAGGTCTACCCCACTGCATTGTTCTTGATACAGACTTGTACTCTGAAACAGCATCCATCACAATTCACTCTGGATATAGAGCCCCACTTGACCAATTGAACTTTCTTTCATTATCTATAACTCCATCTTTCCTCAAGAAGGTATGGTTTATAACATATATATGTATGTACTTGATTCACAAATGAATATTTTATATTCAGAGAATCCTTTAGCTAGAAATTCTCATTAGAAGAATAATGAGAAGAAAGGGATCTTTTCTGGGAACATTTCAGAGCTTTTCTTGAAAACAGTAGCTACAGTATGATAGGGAGTTTTCCACACACTTCAGAATGACTCCATTCTCAATAGTTACATATATTACACTGAAACTGGAAAATGTTTGAAAACCCAAATTTTGCAATGTGGTCATAATCATGCAAAAGATGTAAATGCACAAGGACCAGGAAAAAAACCCTTGTGAAAATGAAAAGAAAGAGAAGGAAAAGGGAATAAATACATAAAATGTTCTGAGAGTTTAGGAGAGTGAACAGTTGGATATCTGTGCAGGAAATACGGTTTCATTGAGGAAGTGCGACTTGAGTCCTACCATGAATAATGTGTGTGAGCACATCAGGGAAGATAGCATTCCAAATACAAGGAATTCTAGAGATTGAGGAAGATAAAGGCATGAGAAAGCTTTGTTTATTGAAGGAACTTTGAGATGTTCAGTATTGCAGAAGAGTTAAATGCCATGGCGAGAGGAGAAGGTGACATGTGTGAGACTAAGCCAGGAAAAGCCTTTAGATTTTAACATTAGGCGACAAAGAGCCATCAGAACATTTGAATAAAGGAGTGGCTACTTAGATCTGCATTCTGGTCTGCAATGAGAAGGATATACTTTGGGGGTCAAAATGTCCCCCAAATGCACCATATTGATGCCATGCAATAACTTAGAGAAGGGATGATAGTCTATATAGAGGACATAGTTACTGTGAAGGATAAGAAGGATACTGAGGGAGGAATCATCAGGATTGGTGACTCATGATGTCAACATCACCACCATAATGTCAATATCAAAGTTTCTGCCTGTGAACCTGTGTGGTGGTTTCATTGTCTAAGAGAAGTGAAACCTATAAGGCTTAGGGTGGTCAGTTGACTTGGATAAGGCCATGAATGAGGACAGAAGCAAAGCTTGTTCCAGAATCCAGGCCTTATTGAAATCAGTGTTATTTTCACTAACAAATGTGAGAGTTTAAACTTATGAATGACAATGGTGAGTAATTTTGTTGCAAAGTCACTTTAATTATAGTTACTGCATTCAATAACACATTCAATTTAGACAACTCATTGTTAAGTACTTTCAATAGCATGAAAGAATTATATTCAGAGGTCATAGAAAGAGAACAGCCTTCTAAATTCATGTTCCAACACAACAAAGGCCACAACACTTACTTGAATGGTATTCTTTTACTTCTAGATACAGTGTTGAATTATAATTCATTTCCAAAAAAGAGAGTTCTTCACAATAGAAAAAATATAAAACTTGCTTGTACAGTACTTATTTTTATGTGCTGGAAAAAAGAGATTGTTTAGCAACTGTTGACATGGAAGTAACTCCAGTGGGAGTATATGGTTGCCATTTATTTGGTAGAAATTAGATTTATGATATTTTATTTTTTAATATAAAGCAGATGTCAACTTAGTGTACCAGTCTGTTAAAGTCAAGATAAGTCAGCTTAAAGCCAAAAGAATCGTCCTCCCAAGATTTACTCATTTCCCTGGTAGACATTCTTTTATGATTGCTTTTGTGACTGCTGTCTCAGTTCCTCATAGTGCAATACAGATGCTACACCTGGCTTCTTTCTTAAATGAGAGACATACTTATGTAATCACCAATGCAGTGCATTTATGAGTAGGGCAAATTTAATGGATAGTAGGAAGGGAGGTGGGGTTGCATTATAACATTGTAGTCAAATATGAATTTTAGATATAACTCATCTTTAAAACCTCTTGCAGTTGTCACATCACTGAGGAAAGTCCACTGGCCACTTTAGCCTCTCATCATTTTACTTGCTCATCTCCTCTCCCTAGTCCCTTTTTACTCCTTTCTTTAGTCTTTCCCACCTCAAGTGCCCACCCTCGCTGGACCAAAGCAAAATTTCCCCTCACCTCATTCAAAGCAATTAATGTTTTCTTTTGTTTTCTGGGAATGCATACCTTCAGGCTCCCCAGGTACCTATTCTAAGAATTCTCCCTAACAAAGGCAGTTTCTTCTCTAAATGAGAAAGGCCTTATCCTATCAGGAAAGAGGTTGAATAGCAGCTATTAAAGTCAGATTTCCGGGGTTTGAAACCCAGCTCTGTCACTTAGAAGCAAGTTACTTAACTGATCTGAACATTAAGTTATTATCAAATGGGAGTAATTTAGAATATTATAGGGACTGCAATTATAATTATTATAAGAATAATTATTATATGATTATATAATATTATTATATGATTATTATATAATATATAGTTATTAATGAGTATTATAAGAATAGTATAAGGACTCCATAAAAGATCACCAGAATAACCACCACCTTAACAGACAGTTCTGATGAGTTCTAGTAGTCTTGGAAAGAGAGGCCACGTTAGAGATTTATCGAGATTGGGGGTCTGGGTTTAAGTGGCTTAAGACTGGTCTTTTAATGCAGGAATCTTATTGAGCCTGGTCAGTGTGTGATGTAATAGTTTAGGATTGGTGGACATATTGAGGAAAACGTCTTGAGGTCAACTGATAGGCAAGCAGTTTGTCTAGTTAAGATATACATTGTCCTGAGAAGACAACCAAGCAACGTACTCTCCTTAAAAGGGGATTGTTTGACCAATTAATTGTTTGAATAAATTTATTTTCTGGAAGTTCTTGAAGCATGCAGTGAAGGTATTTATGAGTTCATAGCCTTCTCTTAGTTCTGATATTTAACCTGTGTGGTTGCAGGAGATTTCAGTTCTCAGGGTCAAATGAGATGATACATAGAAAACGTATAGTAAAATGTCTGCTACGTAACCAAGAGTTCAGTAAATGTTCGCCACTTAGTACTAGCTTTCTTATTATGATGTTTCTTAAATCAGAGCTTGACTACAGGAGGAGGTGGCCTAACCCTAGCTGAGAAATGCAGGATTGGATAACCAGACCGACCTATAGGGTGGGGATCTATTCCAGCTTTGGTAATAGGAGGGAACACAGGTTGATAGACTTAACTCATGGATATTCAAGAGCAGGCAAGAAGCAGAGATCTCAGCAGAAATTGACCCTTTGAGATCTTCCAGCAGAGATTAAGGTAAGCAGGAAGATTTAATAGCAAGCAGCCACAGCCAGCAGCAGAAATTTCATATTACGGCAATAAACGATTTGAAAGAACTAAAAGCGAAAGAGGCGGGACCTTTATTCCACACTGCTACCCTGGACAAAGAAATAAAGCAGTTCTCAAGCCAGGATGGTCTAGACACCAGACCTGTTATTGAACATGCATTGGAAGTAAGGAATAAAATGGATGCTTGGCCACAGAAACTAAGAATAAAAGACAAGTTAATATGGCTATGGTCAGAATACTGTCAGCAGCAAGGCTGAACCAAAGACCTTATCTGTAATATTTCATATAGTACTTGATAATATAAGAACAGTATAATAATAACTTACATTCATATAATTCCTTAATAATTCCATTTGTTTCCTCAAAAGTCCTGTGGTATAGATGTGGCAAGCAGTTTTACTCCAATTTAGGCAATGCCAGAACTGAAGCTTCAAGAGTTTGCTCATAGATCCTAATGGCAGAATGAGGAGATAAACATAGATTTTCCAGACACAGAGCCTTCTCCAGTATATCAAAATAGAACGATGTTACTTATGTTTGAGGGGAATGTGTTATAATAAAATGACTTGCAGACCAATTTTCTGATACTCCTCCTCTTTCCTATCCCGAGCTCATTTATTTGCCGTGGCTCTAGAAGCTTGAAAACCAAAACCAACTGAAAATATAAAAAGATGTAGAAAAACAGGTATTTCTACGCCTCTAGTTCAGATTATAATAGTGTAGAACTATGGCTGGGGGACTTCCCTGGTGGCACAGTGGTTAAGAATCCGCCTGCCAATGCAGGAGACACGGGTTCGAGCCCTGGTCCAGTAAGATCCCACATGCCGCGGAGCAGCTAAGGCCGTGTGCCACAACTAATGAGCCTGCGCTCTAGAGCCCGTGAGCCACAACTACTGAGCCCTCGTGCCTAGAGCCCGTGCTCCACAACAAGAGAAGCCACTGCAATGAGGAAGCCTGCGCACCGCAACAAAAAGTAGCCCCCGCTCACCACAACTAGAGAGAGACCATGCACAACAATGAAGACCCAACACAGCCAAAAATTAAGAAATAAATAAATAAATTTATTTTTAAAAACTACAATTGGGAAGTTAATCTGATAATTAATACAATAGCCTGCCTCTTGGTGAAGTTTTCATGCGTCAACCGCTTACTAAATATATCTTGTGACATGCAGAAGGCTAGTTTCTGGCAGCACAGAGATAAGATTAACCTTCCCTCTTCTTTTTAAGAAGCCCCTAGTCTACTGGATTAGATGTATTTGTTGTGAAAGAGTATAATAAGTAAAAGGATTGAGGCATATATGAAGTACAAGGTTGGGGGAGGGCTGAGTAGTCTTCTCTGGGATTAGGGAAGTAGAGAGAAAGAAATTCCCTGGCTCCCTCTTCCTCCTTTCTGCTGCACAGTGCTCTCCACCCAAGGTCCTCGTGGCATATTTCAAAGAGAAACTAACAAGCAAGAGAGTCTTGGGAAAGCATCCTGCTCAAAAACTCTCCTGCTCCCCCCACCCCAATACTTAGAAGAAAACAGAAGGAGCAAAGAATAGATCTGATAGCAAATAGTACAGGGTCTACCTGGATGTTAAAATAAAGGTGATTGGGACAGGTGAAGAACAATTTGATTTTGTAAAAAAAGAAAAAAATTGAAATAGTCAAGTAATTATGACTTACAGGAACTTACTTTTGGAAGGTTTAACACCACGGAAGTACAAATCAACATATAGAAACCCATGCAAAATTAAGTGCTTCATTTTACGGAGGCACCAAGCTTTCAATTATGGAAGAAACACTTTCCTGTTGCCCAAGTTTTTTTTGCACGGGTGCATTGGAAAATGATGGAATTTCTCTCTGTGAATATAAATGTTAATGACGGGGAAACATGGAAACCACACATAATTCTGCAAGGTTCAATGCAATTCCCACAGCTCTTAAAAATAAGAAGTATATAGAGGACTTGTAAGTCTTTATTTTAAATCACTGTTATTACTCTTCTTTGTTTGAGGCAGTTAAAGGTAGCCGCTGATTCACTGAGCAGCAATCCAAAAAGTCATGCAAACTACAGTGTTGACAGCCTTTGTTTGGAGTCCGAAATGCACTGTATCTAACTAAACCACTGTGTAATTATGGATCCTTTGTGATTTCCCATTCTCATTTTGTAGTCAATTTTTCTTTGATGTGGCATGTTGTGTTCCAGTAGCTTATCTGAAATCATCAATATGGTTTTGAAAAGGATAAAATCAAATTGTAACAGTCTATGTTCCCATAATGTGGGCATAGCCAAGGGAAAAGATGGTAAATAGGTACACTATGTCACTATTTCCATGTTCCAGACAGTGGAAAAGTGATTCTACCCCCGAATTCTCTCCAAAGAAGAGCAGTTGCATTTATTTCTCATATATTTACAAATCAACAGCTGATACACAGAAAACTGGATGAACGTTAGTATGTATCCAGATGACAGAAGAGATTGTAATTGAAGTAGAGACCTTCTGACTCCAGTACTTATAATTAAAGGAAATAGTGCCTTATTTTAGTTCATACAAACACAAGAGATACTAACCTTATACATCCTATTTTAAAATGTTGATGTAAGCAAAAAGGTTTTATATATGTATGTATGTATATACATATATATGTATGTATATCATATCAGTGTTTCTGTTAAATACATTTCGGTAACAGTTGTCACCTTGGCTGCACATTCAAATCCCCAGGAGAGATTTCTTTTTAATCCTATTACCCATGGCCACACCCCAGACCCCTAAATCAGAATCTCTGTGGCTAAAACCCACATATCAGTAATTTTTTTTCAAGCTCATGGGATGATTCCTATGTGCAGCTAAGAATTAGAGCCAGAGATATATTATTACAGAATTAAAAGGAAATAAACCTTCATTTTATTTCAACTATTATAGATTTAGAATGTCAAAATATAGTGCAAATATGAAATGCTGCTATGATAAAGCTTATGATCTTATTGGAATACCAGATTTCAGGAGCTTAATTTGAGTATTGGGTATCAGATATTCCTTTCAAATTGATGAAAATTACTGTTGCAGTCTGCCACTTTTACTCTCAAAGTTAATTACATACACATTGTGTTCCCACAGTTATGTCAAATTTTCCAGTTCTATTTAGATGTTCACATAAAAGAGAAATAATATCTTCGAAAGACAGGTTGCTAAGAGTATTTGATCTATATGTACCTAATTTCAGTGAAAGCTGTCTTTCTATGCTTAGTTTTAATAAAATGATCCTAGGAGAATCTACTTCTCTTGACTTAAAGATATTTATAAAGATATAAATTATTTAAAAAGGCATAAAAATGCTTTTTTTCTAATTTTTCAGATACCAACAACATCATTTAAGACATCTAGCATATAATATGGAGCAGAAATCATTACTGTTACTAATATTATTAAATAATACATTATTTTATTAGTGGTATTATTTATTACTTTATTATGCAGAGTATTGAACTAGCTCTGTGACTTGAGACTTGTATTCTGTGAAATAAATATTTGAATTAGTCAGCTTTGAAAGTCCTTTGCAATTCCACCTTTTGGAGATTCTGAGCTTTACTCAGCTGTGTAGACCAAGCAATGTCTACCACACATTTCAGAGTACATACTTTAATCTTATTATGAGAGCTGTAACAGCTGAGGTGAACAGTGGTGAAATTCTTCCTGTAATACCACAGAAGAAGGAGTTTGTCATGTGTGAGGGTGAAGAGATTATTAGAGAAATCCAAACTATCTATTTATTTTAAGTACTTACCTCCACCTACATCATATAGGTTCCTTGTTTTGTTTTGTTTGTTTTTAATTATTTCTGGAAAAATCAGCCAGTTAAAAAAAAACTCTGCCAGTTTAGATACTAAAGACATTAAAAAAAAAAAACCTGAAAAAATCAAACAACACTGTAGTACTTTTCTGTGGCTAAAGAAAAATTATTGTATTCACCTGTTCTAAGTGTACACTTTATACCTTTTATATGTCTGAAATCAGGATGAGTTTTACAGTTAATGATTAGTTACAGACATTGTCTACCAGCTGGCAGTTGTCATGTAGGCAATATTCCTTAAGTTTGTGTGAATGTGGTCATGGCCGTTTACATAGTTAAACTTCAACTAAGTTATGTGCAGTATTTGTACTGTATGTGTAGAGTTTGTCATTCAACATTTCTTCAGAAAGATTACAATATGATTCAGTATTAGGACAAAAAGTTATTGTCTGAACAGAAAGACAAGGAAACAGTGGCAAAAATTATATTTCATTTGATGAAGCCAATATTTATGGTTGGAGCAATGACTGCAATTTCATATTTTCTTGTTAATCAACAGCTAACTGATTTACATAGCCTTGTTGCTTATCCTGTCAACCCAGGACCAGCAGTGTCCACATCACCAGGCATCTTATTAGAAATTCAGGGCCTTGGGCCCATCCCAGATCTACTGAATCAGAATCTGAATTTTATCAAGATCCCAACATAATTCTTTTGCAGCTAAATTTTGCAAAGCACAGCTTTATAGTACCAAGGAGGATACTCACAAGATGAAGTTGTTTTGTATTTTGTTACTGAGGTACGTGCTAAACGCATGCCTCTCTTTTAAGCAATACAACCTAAAGCTGGAGAAATCCCCTTAGAATAGATGAAAGAAACTTCAAAGCAACAAGAAACTAGTGTGACTGATTTATAAGCAAACCTGAAAATATTGATAGGAATCTATGTCCAAATAAGTTTAAAAGCTTTTTCTATAGGCTTTACTTAGGTATTGAATAGAACCTATTCAAGATAAGAAAGCATTATATTATAGTTTATTTGACAACATTTTTCTAGTGGAACATAAAATTTTTCCTAGTGAAACATTTTTCTTTCCTAGTGGAACATAAAATCATGATGTATCTAACCCTAGGTGAAACAATAGGTTTGATGAATTACGGACAATAATTCAAGTTCAGTGTGTCACAAATCCATTAAAAACCATGAAAATAAAAACTCTTGTTCATACGTATCTATGCACTTGAGATAACTGGATAAACTGACATAGAAAATGATTAATTTATGTAACAAGAATTATCCTATAAATTATTTTATTATTATATAAAGTTTTCTTTGCTAAATAACTGCATACATAGGAGGAAGAGGAAGAATTAATAACATATTAGCCACACTTTATTTTTATGCTACATTAAATAATGACATGGTGGAAGTTTTCTCTAAGTAAGCAAAATAGCTACATTAATAGTAAATTAGTTCATTATAACTTCGTCACATATGATGAATATAAAATTAACATTTGTGAGTGGACTTTTTTTAACCGCAAAAATAAAGCATGCCGGAAATAGTTTAAGAAGCTGGATCTACATGTCTGCTTTTATTTCGATATTTTAAATGATTTATCTAAATTAATATCTCATTCATTTTTTGTTTATTAGCACTTAGTGTAACATGTGAGAGATTTAATTTAAAAGAAATGATTTTTATCCAAATGATACTAAGTAGACTTTATAGACTGTTATCCTTGGGTTAAACCAGTATTTGTTGACTGTTGGACAGATTTCAGCCTGCTTCTCCAGCTTTACTTCTTTATTGATGATAATGATAATCTTTATGATACATTTTGTTCAGCATGCTGAAAGTGAAGGGGTGTTTTGCTGAGGAAGAAGAATGGAGGTTTGAGGAAAATCATGGCAAGAAACTTTCTGACTTACCAAGACAGCTTTCTAAGTTCATTTAGTGATGAACTGCCTGGAGGTACAGGTCAAATGATGATGAAGCGTATAGAAACCATTTGAATCTTGCTACCAGAATGGGAAGAGATGACTATGAATCAACCTACTTTTCACCCCCTACATTTTGATTTTTCTTATTTACACAGTGTCCTATATAGTGTGGCTGCTTAATGAATGTTATTCAAATAAATATTTGCTGAAAAAATGTTACGGTTAGACACATGCACATTCTTATCTGGCTATATTGCAGAGCACTTCACTGAGTAGGTGATATTTTAGACTGTTTTAAAAGATGATTAAAATCTCAGCAGACTTTTATTACATGCCTTTGATGCCCACACTTTAGTGGATTTTTTTTCACTCACCTGTGAAGGGGACTAATTTTAACGATGCTAATTTTGTGTCAGAGATTAGGTCATTTATTGGTGGCAGGCTGTATCTGGTTCATTTTACTTTATGGAATTATTTTAATTTTCTAGCTCTTTAGAATATTTTACAGGAAAAAATAACCTAAGGTGAATAAACTTCTATTCCTGTTCTGGATACCCAGTGACATTCTTTTTTTAATATTCTGTAATCACAGTGATTTAACATTACATGACAGAAATGTCTAAATGTTGAAAGTTGATATGGGTGAGAGCCATCTGCATGTTAAATTTGGGATGACCACCTAGAACACACTGCATGTTATTTATCAAAATGTACCTTTTTCAATTGATGGCTTGAAAAGTAAAATCTGGAGTTCTTTTAACTTCTAAGCAAAATTAGAAGTTTTTCTCAAAATATCAAGTTTCTAAAAGTAATAACAATTATGATGTAACCTCTTACTAAATAGTGTGCTCCAGTGATCAGAAGCATCTGAATCACCTAGAAACTTTTTTTCTTTTTTTTTTTTTTTTTTTTTTTTTGCGGTACGCGGGCCTCTCACTGTTGTGGCCTCTCCCGTTGCGGAGCATAGGCTCCGGACGCACAGGCTCAGCGGCCATGGCTCACGGGCCCAGCCGCTCCACGGCATGTGGGATCTTCCCGGACCGGGGCACGAACCCGTGTCCCCTGCATCGGCAGGCGGACTCGCAACCACTGCGCCACCAGGGAAGCCCCTAGAAACTTTTTAAAAGCTGCATATTCTCAGGCTGCACCCCAGATCTTCGGAACCAGAATCTGCATTTTAACAAATCCCTAGGCAATTCCTCTGCACATTAAAGTTTGAGATGTTCTGGTAGCCTATACCCTTTCATAATCTCCGATTTTGATTGTATAGTACTCATTGAGAGTCTGTAAAGTGTATCCTGGCCCCTAAATCTTTACCTCAAAGTAGACATGGATTATGGCATTCTCAAACAGAATAGGAAGCGTTCATGACTAGATTTTAGAATAGAAAAATCATTTCAGTTTTACAAGCTTCAAAACCCTGTGAACATATGCCTTTTTATGTTCTTAAGACTTTTTGAGTTATACAATAACTCTTTTTCTAAACAAAGAAGACAATTATATCTACTAAGTGAATTCATCTGTCCCTGTTGTACCTGGTCTTCTATTGATAGACTCAGAATGCTATTTTAGCTCTTAGACTTGTGTAAATCATGCCTCTTTGTTCCCTGGAGTTAATGTAAAATTAGTCAAAAATAAAATCAGTTAAAATAATATTAGTAAGTATGCATATTTAATTTTCAAAGTGCCAAGTGATTACTCACAGCAAATATTAAAAGGAAAATAATTTTAGATAATCATAAAGTGTTTCTGTAGTAAGGGGCTTTCAAATCTAAAGTTGTGTCATAATGGATATTTTTATTAAAATGATCAGAATGAAAAATGAACTTCTTAGCATGTCCCTCTTCTTTCCTCTCTTCCAGATGCAAGACAAAGGTCTACCCTGATGAACTTCCAAACACAAGTGTAGTCATTGTATTTCATAATGAAGCTTGGAGCACTCTCCTTAGAACTGTTTACAGTGTTATAAATCGTTCTCCACACTATCTACTCTCTGAGGTCATCTTGGTAGATGATGCCAGTGAAAGAGGTACAAATTTTTTTTTTGTATATTTTTTTAATTAGAAAGCTTAACTGTGTTCAAAAAGATAAGTGGGCAATGATCTGTATTTTCCTTGTAATTATACTAACTCTGTAACCACCTATCAAATTTTCATTAATATACCAACTCCAGAAACAAGTAACAAATTCTTTCAGTTTATCTCATGATTCCATGGTTCTTACTAACCTAAGAAATCAGCCAAAATGACTTTCATAAGTGTTTCTTTTTTTTCCAAACTCAGTTGATCTTGTGACTGAGCATTTATATGACTTTGTGGATATTGGTCTTTTTATTTTTTTTAGTGTAGGTAAAAGAAAAATAACTTATAATTAAGGAGATTGCGTTTGCCATTGTGGCCCAGTTTCTAAATTAGATTCTGGTATATTAACTTCCTAGTATATCCTTATCCTTGTCAGCCAAGTGACAGAATCATAATGAACTGTATACTAATTCACTGATGAAATCTCTACATCTTTCTTTTGTACAATGCAAAAAATGTTGATAGGAGTTTACCACCATTTCTGCATGTTGAATTTCCATCTGGGTGGTAGTATCTCTTCTCTGTCTTAAAACAGTTTCAAAACTTTATAAATTCTTATTGCACATTACAGATTTTCTCAAGTTGACATTAGATAATTATGTGAAAAATTTAGAAGTGCCGGTAAAAATTATTAGAATGGAAGAGCGCTCTGGGTTAATACGTGCCCGCCTTCGAGGAGCAGCTGCTTCAAAAGGACAGGTCATAACTTTTCTCGATGCACACTGTGAATGCACGTTAGGATGGTTGGAGCCCTTGCTGGCAAGAATAAAGGAAGACAGGTAAGAATTCATGTGTTATGTCTGTCTGGGTTTTGACTGAACCCGTTAGGACATTTTCAGCTGTCCATCAAAACTTTTCTTCCAAGTTGCTATTTTCAGAATGTTTATTTCCTAGCTTTTAAAAAAGTAGGCCCCCTACTCCTTATTTAATAAAGACCTTGGCTTATTTATGCTGAATCTGAATATTTGATTAAGAAATAGTCAAACAATTCAAATAGTAAAGATGTGCTGAATATTCATTTTATAGGTGACGGAAATCAGTCCAATCAAAAATAGTATCATATTTTATAAAATACATTTTCAAAGCACCTTTGTCTTCCATCACCCTGTGAGGTAGGTAATAAAGGTATTCTTGTCTGTATTTAATAATAGGGAGGAACAAATGAGTTAAATAGCTTGTCCCAGTTATTGGAAATGATGGGAACAGCAATTTAGTTCTTCCCACTCCCAGAACAGTCTTCCCTTTACTACGTCAGTGCCCTTATTCAAAGTCTAGTCCAAAGCCACCCTGATGATCTTAAAAATAAACTCACACTCATGCACCCCACTGAAATGAAACAAGGATTTAAAAAAAAAAAAGCATAGAAAGCACAGCTGTAAGAATGTTTAATTATTTAAATAATATTGTCCTTTTGTACAGACATATTATGAAATCTGAAAAGTTGAAGAATATAGAAATTAAGAACCCTCATAGTTAGCTGAAATTCTTTCTGATGATGACGCTATGAAGTGGGTTTTTTGCAGATACTCATAAACATGGGTGGTAAATGAGTGTCATTCCTAAGCGCCTAATGAAGACAGCTATGCTGATTGCTGTCTGATATAGTAACAAAGCATTGCATAACACCTTGCTTGCATAGTCATTTCACCTACAGTCGAAAGGTCTTTTTAGAATTGAAGTTTTTAATTAAGCTTCCAAGACAGGGGCTGCTTAGTGTGATCTAGTGCAGCTATATCACATAAGGCAGGATTTGGTACTTGCCAGGAAGATGGATAGAAGTTGTCAGTAAAATGAACCATAGCAGTTGAAGAAAGCAGTGGGAACCTTTTAGTCAACTGAGTGTAATATATGGCTAATAACATTTTTCCATTCTGTGTATTGTACAGTATGCACAGGAAGGTAAGGTTGGCAAAGTATAATGAACTTAGAACCTCTTAAATTCATTTCCTGGCAGCTTTTCATACATTATGCTGCTTTTTAAAACATGTGTTTCGTATTCAACTTAGTGAGTTTTTAATACAATGTTGTTTCACTATGGTCATGAATGGATCATTTATTTTTTTCATCTAACAACATATTTAGATTGTATTTGCATATAATGAACTCTAATGCCTTGTCCTGCTTATATGTTGTAAAGTTGCCATAACTAGATAATAAAGTCCTATTCAAGGTTATTAGACCTAATTTCATCTCCCTATAATTTAAATTATTAAATGTAATGAAGAAAGAGAGAAAGATATTGCTTTTATAAGGACCAAAGTTACCAAGAAGCTTTTCCAAGGCTAAATTAAATCTATTAATTTCAGAGAACTCTATGCATGGGCCAATTGTGTGGCATATAAGACCAAATAGAAAATGAGTGTTGGTGATGCTGGTGTTACAAAACCAGAATAAATAATGGACAGCATGTCCTTGCTTTCCACATCTATGGGTGATTCAATTGTATGTTTACATCTATGGGTGATTCAATTGTATGTTCACCTTCTATCTTATATGAAAAGCAATCTCTACTCTTAGGAATTAGCTACAAACAAGACACAGTTGTTTGAACGTTTACTGTGGAGATGACAAAAGCTTGATCCCATAATAAAACATATAAACCTGGAGTAGGGGAAGACTGGAGAAAGCACGACATGGATTAAAAGAGTACCTAATGATCTCCCATGGTGAAAAGTTCCTTACCCTAAAAAGCCACCATCAAGAGTATCAAATCTGTATATGTATAACTGAATCACTTTGCTGTACAGCAGAAATTAACACATTGTAAATCAACTATATTTCAATAAAATAAAAAAAATCCCAAATCTCCTGGCTCTTCCTCTTACTTTAAGAAAAAATGGATCATAAAACACCAGAAACTGAAGTTGCTTATCTTTTCCCATCTTAAAATATGTAGATTGTTAGTGTAAGCTTTTTTTTTTATTTTAGCGTAAACTATAAGTCTAGGACAATTCACTCAGAAATTGTCATGACACTAATGTCATTCATAGGAAATATTTACTTATACTGATGATCATGATTTTTATCGTTGCTTCTTGGATTTTCATTTGTTTGTTTTTCTATGAAGGTTTTCTCTGAACTATCTCTTTAAACTTACCTATTGCCTTTGAGAGTCAAACTACCAGATTTAATTTGCCATCATTCATTCTTCACTCCCCACATGCTGTTGATTTTCAGTGGTCTATAGCTAAAATGATGCATAATATCAAAGCAGCTCTGCTAATCATGCTGTGAGTGGAGGTTTTATGAAAAATAGACCATGTTCATCCCGCTGAGTTAGTATCTAGAATGCATTTGGAAGTCAGCTTGAAGATCAATTAGTATATTTGATTAGATTATACATGATAGAATAAAAGTAGACTGAAGTAAGATGCAGTAAAAGGAAGTAATTTTACAGAGAAAAAGGATAACATGAAAATAAAGGCAAATTAAAGTCACAAAATAAATTTCAACATATCAGCTATATTAAGTTTAAAGAAGCTAAGGTAACATTTAAATTATTATTTATATGTAAACTGATTTTAATTTTTCTGCAGGAAAACAGTTGTATGCCCCATCATTGATGTGATTAGTGATGATACCTTTGAATATATGGCCGGGTCAGACATGACTTATGGGGGTTTTAACTGGAAACTGAATTTCCGTTGGTATCCTGTTCCCCAAAGAGAAATGGATAGAAGGAAAGGAGACAGAACATTACCTGTTAGGTATGTAGAGCATATCTTCCAAAGCATAGCATGTGTATTGCTATAATAATTAAGGAATATTATCAATTTGTATGATCATTTTTTAGACTTTTGAAGACATATACTTTTTATTCATATGCATATATGTATTATCACGTTTTACATGATCATATAAGAATCAATGACAATATTAAATCTACTTTAAATTGCACAGACAAATTTAAGTACTGGAAGAAGTGCCAATTTTTGTGAAACTGTGTATTCTTATATTCAAAACATATGTATTGTGAATTTTCTATGTGACAGGTATGTGTTAGCCTTGATACTTCAGGTAGATGTAATATAGTTTATAACAGAGATATAACCAAAAATGTTTTAGTAAATATTTTAAATTTACCAACCTTAAAGAGCTATCTTCCCTATAGATACAAAAGAAAGCTCCATTTGGAAAATTTTAATATATGAACAATTATGAAGGATTTATTGTTTGTTCCAAATTATTTAAAAAGCTACTTAAGTTGAAATATTTACGTTTAAAATATGTGTTTGCCCTTAATACAAAATAAGAACTATCATATAAATCTTTAGTTGTCTAGATAAGCATTATCTGCTTTATTAATATAAAATTATCACCTTCTTATTTTAAGATACTATTGTGTGCCTCTTGCCTGCAACCAAAAATTGATTTCCTGAACAATACTTGGGGAGGGAGTTCACTAGTTTAGCTCTTTAAAGATGAATCTGGTAAATCATCATTTGGTTGGAACAATAAAGAAGTACCCTAACATTCTAAAACAGTATATATAACCCATTATCTAGACAAGAATGTCTCCTAGCCTACTGAGAGAATGACTTATCTATTGACAAGACTAATTATATAATGAATTAATTAAAACTAGCTCAAAAAATTGGCTAATGGAAGTGAACAGCTCTCAATACTTGTTATTGGACAATTAAATATTGGCACTGTTAACCCTCTTAAGGATATATTAACTACATCAAAAAGAAACTAACATGTAGTTCCAAACAGTTGCGTAAGGATGTGAAATTATTATCTCAATATTTGGAGTGTAATTTAGCAGTCCTTAACTCTTGCTGTCATCTTCACATTCATCTTGTCTTATTGATCCTTGCCTCTAACAACTTGAGGAAATACAATGGCTCATATTACCATTGTTTGTTAAAAATCCTATTTTCTTAGATCATGGTTTCATTTAGTGTTAGATAATTTTTCAGCTTCAGATCCCAAGTGAAAATTATCGAAATACATGACCAATACACTCAAATATAGACAATGTGTTATTTGAAAAAGAGGTTTAAAGATTGCATGTGCATCCTTACTTTTTTAACACATTGGCAAAAGACATACTTTTTTAAACTTTATCTTCTCACAGAGTCAAAAGGTAAATAATTAAGAGCTAGCCAACATTCATAGTAAGAAATTGCTCATCTTATTCATAAAAGTAAAGATCTACATAGAAATCTACCATTATTTCTCATCTTTCATTAACTAAAGCAAAAGAGGAAACATCCAAATTGCTATATTTTCATCACAATTTATGTGATTTTATTGTAATAACATGGAGAGATGATGAAATCTGAGTATATTTTATTTGTTTGCCTTAGTAACTGCACAGTATTTCACTGTGAAGGAGCAGTATTTCAATGCTAAGAGAGCTGGAGCAAGAGAAAGAGAAAGCTCAGTCTTTGCTGAAGTTTCTAGATTCTTATGGCAAAAGGTTAATTAATTCACTGGCTGTGTTGTAATAGCCTGCAGGTAATTTTCATCAGCATAGCTGTAATGTGAACTTTCTTTGTACTTGTAATCTATTACTCGAGGATGTGATCATTTTTCTCACATTCATACAAACAGATAAATCATTCTAGGTGTTAAAGACAATTTTTTTCCTACTTGATTAACAGAATTCTGAATAGCTAAAGTGATTAAAATTAGGTTGAAATTTTGGTTTTCTTTATAATGCTTTATTTAAAATGTCAGTTATGACAGAACTTTCTAGTGACTGTAATTGGCTAGTCATCATTTAGAAATACAATCATGCATTTGCATACATAGAGGAACAACTTGAACTTGTAACCTAACCTTAGTTATACCTCATTTAAAGTAAAGTTTATAATGGTTATACTTATTATTCTATTCTCAACCTCTGGGCTTTGATATTTTCTTTTTGATAATAAGTGGAGTTTGCGACATGCTTGGCAATTGTGAAGTTATGAGTATGAAATAATAGCATAGCATACATAGTCCAGCTTTGTTCTTCTTTCTATTTAGTTTTCTTTAATCAGTAAACTGTCCTTGATATTTTAGTAGTCAAATTATGTGACTTTTCAGGAATATCTCAATTATATGTGCAACAATACAGTAATCAAATCGTTAAACCAGGGGTCATAAACCAAGAGGCTGTGTGTCAAATATGCTCTGTTGATGTGTTTTCTTTTGCCTACATAATGTTTTGCACTTATTAAAATTACGAACATTTTTAAAATGAGATATTTTAACTGGTAGCATAAGTTATCTGGTAGTGCAGATAATCTCCCAGATCATTTAATTAGTTTGGGGGTGTAGTATGCATTTTTTCTATACAATAAATATAACTGTTCAGTTGATTTGGTTCAGGCTATTGAAATGAGCAATAGTTTAGTTTTGCATGTTTTTCCACATGAAAAAACACATACGCAAACACTGTTGAGCACTGTGTTAGGTTCTACACATGCAAAGCTGAATAGAGCTATCTCTGCACTAAAGTTGCTCACTATCTGGCACCAGCTGTAAGTCTGCTGGATAAGGGGAAGAGGCCAGGACAACTGGCTAGCAAGTGGATGTACAGGAGCTAAATTGTGTCAACGGATAGAGTGGTGTGTGCTTCTGGAAAAGACCCTGGCTCTTTAATCTTATTGATGGCGTTAGTCTCCTAATTATGCTCTGTAAGTAACCCTAAATAAATAGTTATAAAAGTATTAGTCTCTACTTTAATTTCTCACTGATTGAAATAGATTACTTAATTAAAAGCCTATGAGTTATTTATCAAGTCTATTTATCTTTCTTTACCCTTTGTGTCTTACCTTATGGACTTTTTTCACATTTAGTCACTATTAATATTCTCAGTATGACTCCCCTCTTTCTTACATTGAGTACCATGTTCAGTATTTTTCTAAAGTAAAACAAAAGAGTTTTAGATTTTCTTCTAATCCATGCTAGCATAATAAATTAAACATAGATGTATTGATAATTATGAGTTTTTACTTCTGACACATTTGACTTTGGTATCCATTTTTATTAACATTTGTCTGATCTCATACATTTATTTTTCCCTCAATTGGAATTAGGAATTTATAAAGAAGATCAAATAAATTAAACAATGGTATTAATAACAACTTGGATTACAATCATTGCGAAAAACTCGTAGAATATTCACATATATTATTTCCTGTATCCTTCTAGTATGATATCATAGAAGAAGCATTAAAGCTGGCTTTGGAGGATCTGGGTTTTATTTCAAGCTCCTCCTATTGGGAATTTACCCAATTCTTCTCAACTATAAAGTGGAAAATTATTCTCCCTGCCTTGCTTAACTGGTGAAGTGCTATAAAATATTAAATGAAATTTGAAACTATTTGAAAATAGTTATTTTAAATTTATTTCTGGTAATATAACTAACAGATATATGCATTGAAAAATAAATGTGATGAGTATCTGTAAGTTTAAAGAAGCAGAACACCAATGAACCAGTTCTTTTAGTATTTTGTTATATTTACTTCCAGAGCATTACTTTCCAGATACATTTCCACACAATCTAAAAATTGATATATCATTAGTATTTTTCTATGCCATTAACATTTTATCACAAATAAAAATTTTAATGGTGGTTAATATCTAAATTTTTTACTAAGCCCTGTCTCTATTTTTAATAGTCTAAAGTCAACTAAGAGTTTTACACTTTATGTTTTTGCCATGTATGTCTGTGATCCACAGTTTTCGCAATAATGTAGTCTCTTTAGAATTATGCAATCAAGCAATATGAAATGTGTTTTAGTATTCTTGTATAACTTTTGCCAATTTGATTTTTTCCCCCCAAATCATTACTGACTCCAATTTATAGTTCCTCTAGGAAGTATAATAAATGAAAAACACCTAGTTTATTCTGTAAAATCTTATACAAATATGACAATACTTCTAATTCTATAATAGCAACTAGTAATATATTTCTTAATTTTTATCTATCAGGTTTTCTTTATTGTATTTTCCTCAGTCCAATGAAAATACACTTTTAAATTGGAGGAAAGAAAGCAGAAACAGATAAAGCCTGTGAGACACTTCTTTACAATAGGAGATACTAAAGCAACAGCACAGGGTAAGGTCAAGGCTGTGCATAGAATAGACTTTGAAAGGACTTCAGAATGTTCAACAGTCCAACATTCAACCCTACTTGTGTTAAAATCTAATATATGTTGACTTTGAGAAAAAGAAAAATTCTACCTCAAGTGGAATCTTTAAATCTGTATTCCTTGGAGAAAATAGTACATTTACAGTATATTTACTTCCTAATGGTTTAGAAGATAATTTACAAGACGTTCCTAGCAATCTGTTGAGATGAGAAGAAAACAGGAGTGGTATAGAAAGATTACAGGGTCATCAACTAAATATCACATTTATATACTGAATAATTGTATCACGTTAACAAAAACATTTAAAAACATCTGGCCTCATTGTTATTTTGACCCGTCTGAAGCATTAAATGAAAGCAAAAGGAAAGATTAAAATTTGCACCATTTACTATACATTCCCTTTGGAAGCTTAGAGTTTTATCAGGTGGTGAGGATTATGAAAAAGGATTAAGGAAAAAGGAAAAAATAACTATTCCTTTTTTGTAATATAGGTCTTTAAGCACAGGTTAAGGTATTTGATTCCAGTATTTCTTGGTAAATGGATTCTTTGGCAGAAAAACGAGCCACTTGCCCATACTAAGCAGAACTTAAAAATAGCTTTGATTAGGCTTGGAAAAGGGACTGGAAAAACTTGCTGCTGCAGGCAGCCTGGCTTTAGGAAGACCAGCTTTAACTACATGTTGAAAATTTTATCCCATAAAACAAAAACCTATGTCTGAGGGGGCTAATGGCAGACTCTGGGAGGGCTCATGCCAAGGAGTACTTCCCAGAACTTCTGCTGCCAGTGTCCTTGTCCCCGTGGTACGCCACAGCCAACCCCTGCCTCTGCAGGAGACCCTCCAACACTAGCAGCCATGTGGCTGACAGGGTCTTGGTGCTCCGGCTGGGTGTCAGGCCTGTGCCTATGAGGAGGGAGAGCCAAGTTCAAAAAATTGGTCCACCAGACACCCCCTGGCTCCACGTAATATCAAATGGCTGAAGTTCTCTGAGAGATCTCCATCTCAACGCTAAGACCCAGCTCCACTCAACAACCAGTAAGCTACAGTGCTGGACACCTTATGCCAAACAACTAGCAAGACAGGAACATAACCCCACCCATTAGCAGAGAGGCTGCCTAAAATCATAATAAGGTCACAAACACCCCAGAACATACCACCAGATGCGGTCTGCCCACCAGAAAGACAAGATTTAGCCCCACCAACCAGAACACAGGTACCAGTCCCCTCCAACAGGAAGCCTACACAACCCACTGAACCAACCTTAGCCACTGGGGACAGACACCAAAAACAACAGGAACTACAAACCTGCAGCCTGCAAAAAGGAGACCCCAAAAACAGTGAGTTAAGCAAAATGATAAGACAGAGAAACACACAGCACATGAAGCAAGGTAAAAACCCACCAGACCAAACATGAACAGGAAATAGGCAATCTAACTGAAAAAGAATTCAGAGTAATGATAGTAAAGATGATAAAAAAAATCTGGGAAACAGAATGGAGAAAATACAAGAACCATTTAACAAGGACCTAGAAGAACTAAAGAGCAAACAAACAATGATGAACAACACAAAAAATGAAATTAAAAATTCTCTAGAAGGAATCAGTAGCAGAATAACTGAGGCAGAACGGATAAGTGACCTGGAAGATAAAATAGTGGAAATAACTACTGCAGAGCAGAATAAAGAAAAAAGAATGAAAAGAATTGAGGACAGTTTCAGAGACCTTTGGGACAACATTAAATACACCAACATTCGAATTATAGGGGTTCCAGAAGAAGAAAAGAAAAAGAAAGGGACTGAAAAAAAATTTGAAGAGATAACAGTTGAAAACTTCCCTAATAGGGGAAGGAAATAGTGAATCAAGTATAGGAAGAGCAGAGAATCCAATACAGGATAAATCTAAGGAGAAACGTGCCCAGACACATATTAATCAAACTATCAAAAATTAAATACAAAGAAAATACATTAAAAGCAGCAAGGAAACTCAAAAAAAAAAAAAAAAAGCAGCAAGGAAAAAAACAACAAATAACATCCAAGGGAATCCCCATAAGGTTAACAGCTGATCTTTCAGAAGAAACTGTGCAAGCCAGAAGGAGTGGCAGGACATATTTAAAGTGATGAAAGGGAAAAACCTACAATCAAAATTACTCTGCCCAGCAACGATTTCATTCAGATTCGACAGAGAAATCAAAACCTTTATAGACAAGCAAAAGCTAAGAGAATTCAGCACCACCAAACCAGCTTTACAACAACTGCTAAAGGAACTTCTCTAGGCAGGAAACACAAGAGAAGGAAAAGACCTACAATAATAAACCCAAAACAATTTAGAAAATGGTAATAGGAACATACATATTGATAACTACCTTAAATGTAAATGTTCCAACCAAAAAACATAGACTGGCTGAATCGACACAAAAACAAGACCAGTATATATGCTGTCTAAAACAGACCCATTTCAGACCTAGAGACACATACAGACGGAACGTGAGGGGATGGAAAAAGATATTCCATGCAAATGGAAATCAAAAGAAACCTGGAGTAGCAGTTCTCATAGACAATTCTCAAAGTCAAAATAGTGTTTAAAATAAAGACTATTACAAGAGACAAAGAAGGACACTACATAATGATCAAGGGATCAATCCAAGAAGAAGATATAACAATTGTAAATATTTATTCACCCAATAAAGGAGCACCTCAATACATAAGGCAAATGCTAACAGCCATAAAAGGGGAAATCGACAGTAACACAATCATAGTAGGGGACTTTAACACCCCACGTTCACCAATGGACAGACCATCGTAAATGAAAACAAATAAGGAAACACAGGCTTTAAATGATACGTTAAACAAGGTGGACTTAATTGATATTTAAAGGACATTCCATCCCAACACAACAGAATATACTTTCTTCTCAAGTGCTCATACACCATTTTCCAGGATAGATCATATCTTGGGTCACAAATAAAGCCTTGCTAAATTTAAGAAAATTGAAATAGTATCAAGTATCTTTTCCAAAAACAACGTTATGAGACTCGATATCAATTATGGGAAAAAATCTGTAACAAATAACAACACATGGAGGCTAAACAATACACTACTAAATAACCAACAGATTGCTGAAGAAATCAGAGGAAACTAAAAAATACCTAAAAACAAATGAAAATAAAACACGATGACCCAATACCCATGGGATGCAGCAACAGCAGTTCTAAGAAGTAAGATTATAGCAATACAATCCTACCTCAAGAAATAAGAAACATCTCAAATAAACAACCTAACCTTACACCTAAATCAATTAGAGAAAGGAGAACAAAAAAACCCAAAAATTAACAGAGAAAAGAAATCATAGAGATCAGATCAAAAATAAATGAAAAATGAGGGAAACAATAGTAAAGATCAATAAAACTAAAGGCTGGTTCTTTGAGAAGATAAACAAAATCAATAAACCATTAGCCAAACTCATCAAGAAAAAAGGGGAGAAAACTCAAATCAATAGAATTAGAAATGGAAAAGGAGAAGTAACAACTGACACTGAAGAAACACAAAGGAGCATGAGAGATTACTACAAACAACTCTATGCCAATAAAATGGACAACCTGGAAGAAATGGGCAAATTCTTAGAAAAGCATAACCTTCCGAGACTGAGCCAGGAAGAAATAGAAAATATAAACAAACCACTCACAAGCACTGAAATTGACACTGTGACTAAAAGTCTTCCAACAAACAAAAGCCCAGGACCAGATGGCTTCACAGGCAAATTCTGTCAAACATTTAGAGAAGAGCTAACACCTATCCTTCTCAAACTCTTCCAAAATATAGCAGAGGGAGGATCACTCCCAAACTCCTTCTACAAGGCCACCATCACCCTGATACCAAACCAGACAAAGATGTCACAAAAAGAGAAAACTACAGGCCAATATCACTGATGAACATAAATGCAAAATTCCTCAACAAAACACTAGCAAAGAGAATCCAACAGCACATTAAAAGCATAATACACCATGATCAAGTGGGGTTTATCCCAGGAATGCACGGATTCTTCAATATACGCAAATCAATCAATGTGATACACCTTATTAACAAATCGAAGGATAAAACCATGTGATCGTCTCAGTAGATGCAGAAAAAGCTTTTGACAAAATTCAGTGCCCATTTATGATAAAAAAACCCACCAGAAAGTAGGCATAGAGGGAACTTAGCTCAACATAATAAAGGCCATATATGACAAACACATGGCCAACATCATTCTCAGTGATGAAAAACTGAAACCATTTCCTCTAAGATAGGAACAAGACAATGTTGTCCACTCTCACCGCTGTTATTCAACATAGTTTTGGAAGTTTTAGCCACAGCAATCAGAGAGGAAAAAGAAATAAAAGGAATCCAAATCAGAAAAGTAGAAATAAAGTTGTCATTGTTGGCCGATGATATGATACTATACATACAGAATCCTAAAGACACTACCAGAAAACTACTAAAGCTAATCAATGAATTTGGTAAAGTAGCAGAATGCAAAATTAATGCACAGAAATCTCTTGCATTCCTAGACACTAATGATGGAAAATCTGAAAGAGAAATTAGGGAAACACTCCCATGTATCATTGCAGCAAAAAAGAATAAAATACCTAGGAATAAACCTACCTAAGGTTACAAAAGATCTGTATGCAGAAAACTATAAGACACTAATGAAAGAAATTAAAGATGATACAAACAGATGGTGAGATATACCATGTTCCTAGATTGGAAGAATCAACATTGTGAAAATGACACTACTACCCAAAGCAATCTACTGATTCAATGCAATCCCTATCAAACTACCAATGGCATTTTTCACAAAACTAGAACAAAAAATTTCACAATTTGTTTGGAAACACAAAAACCTCAAATAGCCAAAGCAATCTTGAGAAAGAAAAACGGAGCTGGAGGAATCAGGCTCCCAGACTTCAGACTGTACTACTAAGCTACAGTAATCAAGACAGTATGGTACTGGCACAAAAACAGAAATATAGATCAATGGAACAGGATAGAAAGTCCAGAGATAAACCCACATGCATATGGTCACCTTATTTATGATAAAGGATACAAGAATATACAGTAGAGAAAAGACAGCCTCCTCAGTAAGTGGTGCTGGGAAAACTGGACAGTTATATGTAAAAAAATGAAATTAGAACACTCCCTAACACCATACAGAAAAATAAACTTAAAATGGATTAAAGACCCAAATTTAAGGCCAGACACTATAAAACTCTTAGAGGAAAACATAGGCAGAATGCTCTATGACATAAATCACAGCAAGATCCTTTTGACCCATCTTCTAGAGAAATGGAAATAAAAACAGAAAACAAATGGGACCTAAGCAAACAAGAGCTTTTGCACAGCAAAGGAAACCATAATCAAGATGAAAAGACAACCATCTGAATGGGAGAAAATATTTCCGAATGAAGAAACTGAAAAAGGATTAATCTCCAAAATTTACAAGCAACTTATGCAGCTGAATATCAAAAAAACAAACAACCCAGTCTAAAAATGGGCAGAAGATCTAAATAGACATTTCTCTGGAGAAGATATACAGATTGCCAACAAATACATGAAAGGATGCTCAACATCACTAATCATTAGAGAAATGCAGATCAGAACTGCAGTGAGGTATCACCTCACACCGGTCAGAATAGCCATCATCAAAAAATCTTCAAAGAATAAATGCTGGAGAGGGTGTGGAGAAAAGGGAACCCTCTTGCTGTGTTGGCGGGAATGTAAATTGATACAGCCACTATGGAGAACAGTATGGAGCTTCCTTAAAAAACTAAAACTAGAACTACCATATGACCCAGCAATCCCACTCCTGGGCATATACCCTGAGAAAACCATAATTCAAAAAGAGTAATGTACCACAATGTTCATTGCAGCTCTATTCACAATAGCCAGGACATGGATGCAACCTAAATGTCTGTCAACAGAGAAATGGATAAAGAAGATGTGGCACATATATACAATGGAATATTACTCAGCCATAAAAAGAAACGAAATTGAGTTATTTGTAATGAGGTGGATGGACCTAGAGTCTGTCATACCGAGTGAAGTAAGTCAGAAAGAGAAAAACAAATATCGAATGCTAACACATATATATGGAATCTAAAATTTAAAAAAAATGGTTCTAATGAACCTAAGGGCAGGACAGGAATAGAGATGCAGATGTAGAGAATGGACTTGAGGACACGGGGAGGGGGAAGGGTAAGCTGGAATGAAGTGAGAGAGTAGCAGTGACATATATACACTAACAAATGTAAAATAAATAGCTAGTGGGAAGCAGGTGCATAGCACAGGGAGATCACCTCGGTGCTTAGTGACCACCTAAAGGGGTGGGATAGGGAGCGTGGGAGGGGAGATGCAAGAGGGAGGAGATATGAGGAAATATGTGTATGTATAGCTGATTCACTTTGTTATAAAGCAGAAACTAACACACCATTGAAAAGCAATTATACTCCAATAAAGATGTTAGAAAATAAAATTTTAAAAAAGTAACTTTGATTAAAAAAAAAAGCAAATCAAAAAATGGACAGAAGACCTTAATAGACATTTCTTCAAAGAAGACATACAGGTGGCCAACAAACACATGAAAAAATGCTCAACATCACTAATTATTAGAGAAATGAAAATCAAAACTACAATGAGGTATCACCTCACACCAGTTAGAAAGGGCCTCATCAGAAAATCTCCAAACAACAAATGCTGGAGAGGATGTGGAGAAAAGGGAACCCACTTGCACTGTTGATGGGAATGTACATTGGTACAGCCACTATGGAGAACAGTATGGAGGTTCCTTAAAAAAGTAAAAATAGAGCTACCATATGACCCAATAATCCCACTACTGGGCATATACCCTGAGAAAACCATAATTCAAAATGACACATTCACCCCACTGTTCATTGGAGCACTATTTACAGTAGCCAGGACATGGACACGACCTAAATGTCCATCAACAGAGGAATGGATAAAGATGATATGGTACCCACATACCATGGAGTATTACTCAGCCATAAAAAGGAATGAAATTGTTTTTTCTGTACAGACGTGGATGGACCTAGAGAATGTCATACAGAGTGAAGTAAGTTGGAAAGAGAAAAACAAATATCATATATTAACGCATATATGTGGAATCTAGAAAAATGCTACAGATGAACCAGTTTGCAAGGGAGAATTAGAGAAGCAGATGTAGAGAACAAATGTATGGATACCAAGGTGGGAAATGGGGTGGGGCCTGGGTGATGGTGGTGGGATAAATTGGGAGATTGGGGTTGACATATATACACTTATATGTATAAAATACATAACTAATAAGAACCTGCTCTATAAAATAAAATAAAATTCAAAAAAAGAAAAGTAAGTTAAACCTTGTCAAAACCTAAAAAAATAAAATAAACAAAATAAAGAAAAAATAAAAATAGCTTTGAAACTGTGTTCCATAAACTCTACAGGATTTGAGCAAGCTTCCCTTTCTCAGAGCCTAAGTCAGCATAAACTTTTAAAGTAACAGTTTCTTCTCTACCAAAATCTGCATCTCCTTACTCAGCATATGTTCAAATGAGTGTTGTGGTGTGCAGTATTCCACTAAACTTCCCATTTTTTCCTCTGAAAAAAACTTTAATTACATTCAATATGCAATTATTCGTTACTCTAGTAAAAGGATGGCTATGCCTTTGATTCCTTTCTTCTGTTTTCTGTATTGAGTATACTTGACAGAATATGGAAGGACAGAGAGATACTCACAGCGTCTAATTTTCCTTTGGGTTTAAACCTTCACAGAGGTTAACAAAATGAAGTCATTGTATTTTATGATTTGAAAAAATCAAAATTATGGAAACATTTCAACTATTTGCCTCACATTTGTGTAAATAATAAAATATTTATGCTTATCATTTTTCTTTATCATGGTTTATAATATGTGAGAAATGTTATTAATACAGAGCTAAACATTAACAGTCTAGATATTGTGTAATTTGACTGTTTCAAGTAACAGCCTGAAGCTGAGCTATGGTCTCACAAATCTTCTTTACACTTTTTCTCCAGCGATCTTGGTTATTTGCCAAGTAAGATTAAATAGAATCCTGATATATCAAAGGATTAGTGAGAAGAAATGATGTTTCAATAACTTTAAAAGAAATTGCTTTGAAGAGCAGTACTAACATTCACAGGCAAACGTGGTACATAAATTTGGAGCTTGAAATCAGAAAACGTGTATTTTGAATTAGCTACCTCAAATCTTTTGTTGTGTGAGTTATAAGGATAAATTGAGAGATGATGGATTGGCAGATGATTAGATAGATAGATAGATAGATAGATAGATAGGTAGATAGATAGATAATTTATATGTAGAAAGAAATTGTTTTCCTAACTGGACCACTAACTACCTGGGGGGGGGGTCCTTGAACAAGTCATATAAATACATTGCAATTAAATTTGGTTGACCAAATCTGTAGGGCTTTTAAAGCTCTAAAATATTACAATTCTATTGAAAATTGATTAGACTCTGAAAACAATAAGATAAAGCTGATTATAATCTGTTTTTTATTATTACTATTCATAATATTACTTACTGATATTTTTATTCATGGCTCCATTAGCTTTTATTTTTATTATGTTTTTATTTTTATTTATTTATTTTTTTAACATCTTTATTGGAGTATAATTGCTTTACAATGGTGTGTTAGTTTCTGCTTTATAACAAAGTGAATCAGTTATACATATACATATGTTCCCATATCTCTTCCCTCTTGCGTCTCCCTGCCTCCCACCCTCCCTATCCCACCCCTCTAGGTGGTCACAAAGCACCGAGCTGATCTCCCTGTGCTATGCGGCTGCTTCCCACTAGCTATCTATTTTACGTTTGGTACTGTATATATGTCCACGCCACTCTCTCACTTTGTCACAGCTTACCCTTCCCCCTCCCCATATCCTCAAGTCCATTCTCTAGTAGGTCTGTGTCTTTATTCCTGTCTTACCTTACTAGGTTCTTCATGACATTTTTTTCCCTTAGATTCCATATATATGTGTTAGCATATGGTATTTGTGTTTCTTGATTATAATCTTGATAAACAGATGTTTTCCTCTTCTTCATTAAAATTAGTATTTAAATGTACAGTACTTGCTTTGTGTTGATACTATTCTAAGAGTATTACATTAAAACGTATTTCCCGGACTTCCCTGGTAGCGCAGTGGTTGAGAGTCCGCCTGCTGATGCAGGGGACACAGGTTCGTGCCCCGGTCCGGGAAGATCCCACATGCCGCGGAGCGGCTGGGCCTGTGAGCCATGGCTGCTGAGCCTGCGCGTCCGGAGCCTGTGCTCCGCAACGGGAGAGGCCACAACATTGAGAGGCCCGCGTACCGCAAAAAAAAAAAAAAACAAAAAACGTATTTCCCCATTTTATAGATGATCAAATTAAAGCGTAGAGTTTAAGTGATTTGCTGAAGGTCACACTGTGGGACTGAGTTTTGAACCCAGTCAATCTAGATACAAAGTCTATACTCCTAAAAACTAATTGGCTGCCTCTTAGAGTCTCTTTATTGTCTACCTGCTTTTCACACACATGGTGGTTATCCCAGTGTGAAGTATGGGATATACTGTCTTTTTGGAGAAAATACAGGCCTTGCATTTTAGCATTACTGAATAATCAAATGTATTCTATCACAATTTCTTTGGACTTATCAAGTTCTGCTGAAAAGCTTCAGTATTTTTCCCTGTCAAATACTTACTTTTTGAGCTCTTTACTACTCTGCATTGTCATAAAGCTTTATATCTGTAATTCTAATATACTATCAAACTCAATCCCCAGAACTCTAAGTAGAGGATAAGGTCTTTAAACACCCTAGAATTAGTGAAGGCATCTTTATTATCAATTTAGCAGATGTAAGCAAAGAATTTTTTGCAATTTCAGAAGTAAAATTGCAGGTAATTTTGACTTTCAAATATGGAAGTCAAATACTCAGTACTCACAATACTCAATAAGAAGTGACAATTGCCTTGAGAGAAACAGAGTGCTATAGTACAAGGTAGAAGGGAAAGAGTACAACCAAACTGGAGGGAAGAGGCTTGTACTAAGGCCAGCCTGTATGGAATATATCAACTTTGCATTGACTTAAGAATGGAGCAGGTATGAACACATAAGGGGAGTTTACAAAGGAAAATTCAAGTGGGAAATTGATGTGAACAAATGCACCAAGGTGGGAAAGTGTGAAGCATTTACTGGTATAACTAAACACTTTAAGTACAGGTAAATAGTTAAAGGGAATGGAGGAGCTCATTGGGTAGGTCCAGATCCCTGCTGCCAAGATAAAAAGCTGGAATTTATTTTTTTTTATTTTATTTTATTTTTTATAAATTTACTTATTTATTTTTGGCTCTGTTGGGTCTTCGTTTTTGTGCGTGGGCTCTCTAGTTGCGGCGAGCGGGGGCCACTCTTCATCGCGGTGCGTGGGCCTTTCACTGTCGCGGCCTTTCTTGTTGCAGAGCACAGGCTCCAGATGCACAGGCTCAGTAGTTGTGGCTCACGGGCCTAGTTGCTCCGCGGCATGTGGGATCCTCCCAGACCAGGGCTCGAACCTGTGTCCCCTGCATTAGCAGGCAGATTCTCAACCACTGCGCCACCAGGGAAGCCCTAAAAAGCTGGCATTTATTAAAATAGGTTTTGAAACATCTGGTCAACAGTTTTAGAGGAATTCTGATTTAGAGAAATTAATCTGTCTGTGATTTGTAGGATAAATTTTAGAAGTAGCAGACTCTAGAAGCATGAGAGTTCCATTAACAAATGGTTAAAAATAAAAGGACTAAAATTGGAAAGTGGCCCTGATAACAGAGATAAGTGTCAAAAATACTTAAGAAAAAAAAAAAGGAAGTATTTGGGAAATGACCGAATGACGCAAAAAAGAAAAAGGTGCTGGAAGGTGGTTTGATGAAATAAGGTCTGATGAATAAAGTCTTAGGACGCTAGAAAAAAATAGAGGACTTTGAAAGAGAAACAGATGTGGTAGCACACTCTCAGTTCTATGTTACATACACTGAGCAGAATCAGAAGGAGTTTTTTAAGTAAACATCTAGTGAGTACTTAGAAAAGCACAACCAATGCAGAGGAAGGAAGAGAGAAAAGACAACAGAGATCAGGAGTCCTCCTCATAGAGGTGATGGTTAAAGGCACATGACCGATGATCTGATACAGGTAAAGAGAAAGAGAAAAGTGCCACTGAGAGACCCTTGAGAAGACTACATTTTGGGTAAAATAAGATAATTATTAAGCACATATGTCTGCAAAACAATACTGTAATGGTATATTATACTCATGTCACAGATGTGAAACTAAAAGCTTGACTGAGATCTGATAGCCAGCAAGGGAAAGGAAGAGGAAGGGGAATCAATAAACATCATAAAATAAGTATTTAAACTGATAGAAGGAAAAACCTCTCTAGAACAATGCAATGGGAGTCAGAAGTGAAAAGAATTTAAGCAAGGAGGTTGGTAAATTGTGTTAAATGCTTTCAAAGGAAGAAGGCAGGGAAAGGCTGTTGAAGTTCATCATCAATGGGCCCTTTCAGAAAGAGGTTATTATAGAGATGGGAGCAAGATCCAGATTCTAGTGAGAAGGTCAAGAGGAGTTGAGGAGTATGTTAGAAAGTATCCTTTCAATAAGGTCACCAGTGAAGGGAATAGAAAATATATGTCCCTGGTTTGAATGAGTAGTAGGATGGAGTGAAGATGTAGTAGGATGGAGTGAAGATGTATTATGGTTTAGGGTAGAACTTAGATGAGCAGTTTTGTAAGCTCAAGGGGACAATCTAGAAATCAAACACATAAAACACAAATGTAATAGTCAATGAACAGGCAGCTGAAAGAGTACAGGCATAGCTCAGAGACTGTGGGTTTGGTTCCAGACCACTGCAATAAAGCAAATATCACAATAAAGCAAGTCACACAAATTTTTGGTTTCCTGGTGCATTTAAAAGTTATGTTTACATTATGCTGTAGTCTTTTAAGTGTGCAAAAGCATTGTGTCTAAAAAATATACATACCTTAGTTTAAAAAATACTTGCTAAAAAATGCTAACCATTATCTGAGCGTACAGTAAGTCATAATATTTTGGTGGTGAAGGGTCTTGCCTCAGTGTTGATGCCTAATGACTGTGGGATTTTCATAAAATAAGCGACAGTAAAGTTTACCCCATCAATTGACTCTTCCTTTCACAAATTATTTCTCTGTAGCATGCAATGTTAGATAGTATTTTATCCATAGGACTTCTTTCAAAATTGGAGTCAGTCCTCTCAAATCCTGCCACTGCTATATCAACTAAATTTATGTAATATTCTAAATCCTTTGTTGTCATTTCCCAGTTTTCACAGACTCTTCACCAGGAGTAGATTCCATCTCAATAAACTGTTTCCTTTGCTCATTCATAAGAAGCAACTCCACATCTGTTAAAGGTTTGTTATGAGATTGCAGCAATTCAGTCACATCTTCAGGCTCTATCTCTAATTCTAGTTCTCTTGCTGTTTCCACCACATCTGCAGTTACATCCTACAGTGAAGTCTTGAACCCCCCAAAGTCATCCTTGAAGGTTGGAATCAACTTCTTCCAAATTCCTATTAATGTTGATATTATGACCTCTTCCCATGAATCATGAATGTTCTTAATCGCATCTAGAAGGGTGAATCCTTTCCAGAGAGTTTTCAATTAACTTTGCCCAGATCCATCAGAGGAATCACTATCTATGGCAGCTATAGCCTAATGAAATGGGTTTCTTAAAGAATAAGAATTGAAAGTCAAAATTACTCCTTGATCCATGGGCCGCAGAATGGATGTTGTGTTAGCAGGCATGAAAACATCATTAATCTTGTTGTACATCTCCATTAGAGCACTAAGGTGACCAGGTTCACCTTAGTAAGTCTCAACAGTGGGCTTAAAACATTCAGTAAACCATGTTGTAAAGAGATTTGCTATCATCCAGGCTCTGTTGTTCTATTTATAGTGCACAGGTGGAGTAGATGTAGCACAATTCTTAAGGGCCCTGGGATTTTCAGAATGGTAAATTAGCATTGGCTTCAACTTAAAGTCACCAGTTTCCTTAACCCCTAACAAGAGAGTCAGCCTATCCTTTGAAGCTTTGAAAGTCAGGCATTGACTTCTCCTCTCTAACTATGGAAGTCTTAAGATGGCATTTTCTTCCAATATAAGGTTGTCTCATCTACATTGAAAATCTGTGTTTTAGTGTAGGCAACTTCAATAATAGCTAGATTTCTGGATAATTTGCAGCTTGTACATCAGCACTTGCTGCTTCACCTTGCAGGTTTATGTTATAGAGACAACTTCTTTCCTTAAACCTAATAAGCCAACCTCTTCTAGCTTTAGAAGCATTCTTCTGCAGCTTTCTCACCTCTCTCAGCCTTCATAGAATTGAAGAGAGTTAGGGCCTTGCACTAGATTAGGCTTGGGTTTAAGAGAATTTTGTAGCTGGTTTAATCTTCTTTTATTTCTTTTTTCTTTGCGGTACGTGGGCCTCTCACTGCTGTGGCCTCTCCAGTTGTGGAGCACAGGCTCCAGACGCGCAGGCTCAGCGGCCATGGCTCACGGGCCCAGCCACTCCGTGGCATGTGGGGTCTTCCTGGACCGGGGCACGAACCCGCATCCCCCGCATCGGCAGGCAGACTCTCAACCACTGCGCCACCAGGGAAGCCCTGGTTTGATCTTCTATCCAGACCACTCAAACTTTCTCCACATCAGCAATAAGGCTGTTTTGCTTTCTTACCATTCATGTGTTCACTGGAGTAGCACTTTTAATTTCCTTCAAGAACTTGCCATTTGCATTCACAACTTGGCTGTTTGGCACAAGAGGCCTAGCTTTAGGCCTATTTCGATTTTCAACACGCCTTCCTCACTAAGCTTAATCATTTCTAGCTTTTGATTTAAAGTGAGAGATGTAGGACATTTTCTTTCACTTGAACACTTAGAGATCATCGTAGGATTATTAATTGGTCTCAGGGAATAGGGAGGCCCAAGGAAAAGAAGAGAGACAGGGGAACAGCCGGATGGTGTAGCAGTGAGGACACACACAACATTTATTGATTAGGTTCACTGTTTTATACGGGCGTGGTTCGTGGTGCACCTAACTACAGTAGTTAACAACGAAGATCACAGATCAGCACAACAAATATAATAATAATTTAAAAGTTTGAAATAGTGTGGAATTACCAAAATGACACAGAGACATGAAGTAAGCAAATGCTTTGGGAAAAATGATGCCGATAGACTTACTCAACTCAGAGTTGCCACAAACCTTCAATTTGTAAAATACACAGTATCTGCAAATCTCAGTAAATCAAGGGGTAATAAAAACAAAAAAAGTATGCTTATAGTCAGAAAAGAGCTGGCTGAGGGCAAAAGGGTGAATGCTATCCCACAGTGAGAGGAAAGGAGACATTCTTTTCTCTGAGACAAGAGGAAGGAAGAGGCCCTGAGAAACATGCACATATTAATGTAGAGATTGAGGGAGGTTAGAGTTCATGATTGAGAGAGTTTAGATTTTATGCATTGCCTCAATCTTCAACTTCTTGAGAATAGTCCAAAACCTTTGGAAAATATTCAGTTAAAAATGAGACAGGTGAACAAATAGAGGTAAAAGGATTGTTAGGTCTTTCTGGACTAGCAGAGGGTCAATAACATGGACTTGTAGCAGGACCAGATGACCTCAGCTTATTACTTTTTTAGTGATTCTCTAGGTCTTAGGAGCAGAGGTAGATGAGAAGGGTAAGTTTGCCCAGGAACCAATATTTATAAAAAGAGAATGGGGTCAGTCAGGCAAGGACAGAGAACCTAGGGTGCTCAGCTAGGTGTTTGCTGACATGGCAGGGTCTTGGAGAGGGGGTGGGAGGAGGGAAGCAAACGATTTCTGCAGGGAGTTATTCTGTGAGAATATGGAGTAGCTAAGGAATGATAACCATCAATGAAGGATAAAAAGTGACTTCCATAGGATTGAAATAGGAGGGGTTAAAAAATTAAAAGATGTGTTCAGAGAGGTAGAGTTCAACCTCTTGGATCTGAAGTGTTTTTAAATGATTTTGAAATCCAAAATGACAACATGTATATGGGGAGCCAAAATTAATTGAAGGACACTTGAGATTTTGATTGAATGATTAACATCAGCAACAACAAGAAAGATGTATTACCCAGCCTTATTAACTATTTATACTGTACCAAGCACTGTGCCAAGTGCTTTAGTTCTTTTAACTCAATTCATCTTCACCTACTTACTGTGTGGTAGGTAATATTTGCAGCCATTGGGCTGATTATATTTTCCCCAGTAAAATTGATGGAATTGGTTGGTCCGACATTGCAGAGACACAACCTTAAAAAGACAATTTTAGCTAACTCAACTATAATCAAGGTTTTTAATTTTCTAGGTACCCTGAACACTTAAGGTCTGCACAGGAATACGTAAATAGTTCATGGGGGGACATTACAAAGCAGTTAACTTAGAACAGAACATGCTATTACAACACTGTCTGTGTCTGTAGATATTATTTAAGGCACCATCCCCGGACTGTTTGAGAGAGCTAACTGACATTGCAAATACACACAAAAAAATTCTCCCTAGGAACATCCATCTTCAGAAAATACAGGAATTTTTTGAGCAATTGTTTTTTAAGCTTTTGTTACTTTTCAACTAAAAGTAAAACTTATTTGAGTCATTTTTATAGTTAAGTATATAATTTATTGTAGCCATTTATAATATATTTCTCACATATTTGTAGGAATTATCACCAACTGTAAGACGAAAGTCAATACATGTATTTAAGTTAAATGCATTAGTTCCCTATTAGTAAATAGATAAGTGAACAGGCACTCTGATCGTTAAAAATGTATCCTTAACATTCTTAAGCACCTGGTTACATTATGATAGGGTAATTGCAGCAATTTCTGTTCCTCATTTCATTAGACTGTTCAGCACTGTAATACCTTATACAGTTATTTCCATGGAGTTCCAAAACCCCAATCAGGTGAGGGTCATGGCTACTCCATAATTACCATCTGCTTAGCTTTGTTAGTGTTTCTCTCTATTACTCGTTAGGTCAATGATACTGTTCTTGATAGGAACCCAGCAAGACCAAAAGTAATAAAACAGCTCAGACCAAGTGAGGCTCTGCTGCTCCAACTGATGGACAGTTAATTACCTGAGTATGAAACAGTGAGAGCACTGGGGGAAATAGAGAACTCTGTGATATGGTAGATATCCAAGTACAATATTATTCGGTAGTTTTTCAATGAACTACACTGATCAGGTAGAGGACATGGTCATATCCGGTGGCAGAAGAGGATATAATTTTGAGAAAAATAGAACATTTGGTTTTCTAACAATCTCAAACTACCCTTGAATAACTCAGGGGTTAATCTGAGTATAATTTATAGTCAGCCCTTGGTATCCAAGGTTTCTCCACATCAGAGGATTCAACCAACCATGGGTTGTGTAGTATTGTAGTAGTTACTGTTGAAAAATATCTGCATATAGTTGGACCCGAGCAGTTCAAATCCATGTTGTTCAAGGGTCAACTGTACCTGGATGAGCATTCCAAATCTAAGTTACTAGATCAGTTTCTCGTCTTTAGCAGCACAGTAGACTCATCTGGGAACTTTATACAATATCAAAGATCTGGCCGCACTCCTGGCCAATTAAATCTAAATCTGCAGAGAGTGGCACCCAAGCATGGAAATGTATTTTTTAAAGGTGCTACAAAGGTTGAAAACCTCTATTCAAAAATAATCATTGCTAGTATAGATTCATTTGTGAACAACTAGAACTTTCTTTTTCAGTTTCAATTCACACTGCTTATACAGAAAACTTGTGTGGTTCACACATTAACCACTGATTTTAATGCAACTTTTTAGATTAAAAATTAAAAATTAATTATTCTTTTTGAAACTTAACACCTGACTTCTTAGTTTCTATAGAGAAAGTTTGAATATGAGAACCAAAAGCATTTATTCCTAGTAAAAAGTTTTGGATCTTGGCCAAATGTCCTTCTAAAACTGTGAATAGCATACAGGATTTATGTTTATCCGTAGGGTTATATGATTCATTCTATCATTTTAACTGGGTAAACAGCTGTAAACAATTAGATATAAAGTTCTATGGTACTCATACTTATGTGACTATCATTAGATACTTATTGCCTATAAACATTTTACAGCATTTAATATTTTTCATATTTAAATAGGCTATAGATCTTTTCATAGAGAAACCACTTCCATACATTTCTAGAGTTCATATTCAAATAATTTATAATTAGGTGACAAAAGACAACTGGTAGTTTCATGACCAGTTCATGTCTTTAAGGATAGTGCTAAGAGCACTAACTTCTCTTCACTATGCCTTTCAGAAAGGATGTATATGCCTCTGTCTTAAATGGCCAGTGTTCCTTCCTTGTATCTGTTTGATCACCTGTAAGAAAAATATAGACTAATCTAAATTTAGTTTTACAGAAAGTGTGAAATAAAATGCTATTTATTAATTTTAAAACCTCTAACAACTTGGCTTTATGTTTCCAGTTTGAGATTTTTGAGTACTATTTTTTAAATTTAAAATGTCTCAAAAATATTTGCTGTAGTCTCATTAAACTCCACACATTGTTTTCAAAAGATATTCTTTTCTTTTTGTTTTTTTTCAACTAGGACCCCTACTATGGCTGGTGGCCTATTTTCTATTGACAGAAACTACTTTGAAGAGATAGGAACTTACGATGCAGGAATGGATATCTGGGGTGGAGAGAATCTTGAAATGTCTTTTAGGGTAATTGCATTTTACTTTATTTTTTGACTCTGAACATACTATGCTGTAGCATGCACATATAGACTCAGTAATTTACTGTCAAATCTTTTCTGTAAAGTGATACAAATTACTGATCAGTTGGTCATTTTAATACTTGTTTAGAAACTCTGCTAGAGTCTTTTTGCATGCAATATTTACTGTTAAATGGGAAATTAGAGGCATTTTTTAAGTTTTCAAAATAATTCTTTTATACATAATTCAAAGACACTAGGGCTTTTCTAAAAAGATGGGCTTTATTTTTTAATAAAGCATTATGTACACAAAGTAATAAAGCATTACTTTGTGTTTTTGAACTGAAACTTGGAAGTGTTTATGATATCTGAATTTGCAAGTGCTGCTTGAGGTTATTCTCAAATACCTTTAAGAATAACCTGTGGTCAAAGGAATTCTGGATAATTCAAGTAACATGATTTTTCACAATCATAGACATTATTGTTTGAGAAATCAGTTTTAATAATGCAAATGCACTTATTAAATGGCCTTCCAAGTAAACAAAAATTAAGAATTAATCCCTCGTATAACCAATACTAGGAAGCATATGAATAATTTTAATATATTATTACATTCAAAAATTTTAAATCACATAAATGTTCCATCTTACTAAGAAACAATAAGGGCTAACATACTGTTTTTTTTCTTCAAACCACATTCAGTATCATTTTAAAAATGAGTCAAATTAATAATACTGTTGTTTTTTCTTCCCTATAATTTAACCTGAATGATTTGAAACACTCTATCGTTTTGCTGGCATTATTTGCACAACAAAATTATTAGAGTTTAGATATATTAATCTATGAAGTTCAAGAGTTATGCCTTTTAATTTCTTATTTAGAAAGTAAACTTTGTTTTTAACAAATATAAATATGTTTGATGTTGTGTAAGCAAATGTCAAAATTTGAGAATAAGAATTACTTTGAATTTATATAATGTGGAATTTAATGGATCTTGGATAATCTGAATTATTTTAGAAGGACTAGGATGTCCTTGTTATACAACTTTTTGCCTATAAATCTTCCTAATAGTCCAATGTCTGAGAAGATCATTAGTTAATGAAATTTTATTCTTCCCATATTTGCTTATATACTCATAGTCAGACCGAGCTTGCCCCACAAGACTTAGTAGCATACTCAGGAATGTCTTCTTGTTATGAAGTACAGAATACAGCTTTGCACAATCTTTGGGACATTTGGGGACCCAACTTTTTTACTCAGTGTAGTTCTCAAAGTACAGAATATAAGAGCTGACAGTTTAAAAGGAAGAAGAAAAAAGAAAGAAGGAAAGGAGGGAGGGAGGGGGGAAGAAAGGAAAGATAGTATACTCAAGACCTTAAAAACAATTTTCTCTTACCCTTAGATTTAATGAAGAGAGTATTTATACATTCATTAACCAATATTCCTTGGATGCTATGCTGGAAATTCATAAGGAAAAAAAATCAACATAGCAATACTACTCTTACCTAGTGATCCTATTGCCCATCTTTTTTTCCTTCTTTCCTAACATTCTTATTCACTTCTTTTCTGCTCACCTGTTAAGCTTGATTCTCTGCCACTAGGCTCCCCTTACTTTCCTCACAGAGCTCCCAGATTAGATGGATGCTCTTCATCTAACTGATTGAAAGATATGTCAGGGAGAAATGTATTAGGAAGGAATTTAGTGGAATAATATGATATGCCAGGAGAACATAATCAGGAAATACAACAGAGATATTAAGGTATCAGAAAGGGAGATTTGAAAATATGGTATGTGATGCAGATACCAGGTGAACAGAGTGAATGCAACTAGTGGCCAAAAGAATGATCAGATCACTAAATAATAACACAGGAGGTTTTCTGTGATTGGTTGTTTGAGATTATTAAGAGATAAAGTACTCCTAAGTGACTGGTCTTTGATTTAGTTTCCGTATGCTATCAATAGAAACAAAATGTATATTTTGCTTTTTATTAGACTCTTGATTCATGTTTTACTTTACTTTTCTTTCTATGACATGAATATGTGTTAGCTTAATAGTTGATACCCTGGCTGAGGAAGATATTGAGTGAGAGAAAATGCTGGAACAGTACATTAGCAAAGGGAGGACACTGTCCTTTAGATTAATTTCATAACAAGATGTGTGACTTCAAGAAATGAGAATATGTTGGAGATTTATAATTAGAAGATCTTTGTCTAATATCCAGCTTAATTATTTTACAACAAACGTATATTGAACATGTAGTATGTCCTTTACTCTTTCCGGATCCTGAGACTGCCAAAGTGAAGAAGGCCTTATGCTTTCACTCTCAGGGAAGCGCATCTCAAAGAAGAGATACATAGGTATCAGTGACAGTAAAATGTGATCATTTCTTTTGTAGATTTATGTATGAGGTTTTCTTGTCTCCATCATGTTAGTATAGGCCAATTACTTAACCTTAACTGTGAAAAGGTGATTATAAGAATAGTAAAGTTATAGTTCTCTTATAGCTCTGGTCTATGTAGATTTGAGGATGAAAAACATAGAAATATTAAATTCCTGCAAAAAATTAGTACTCTGGCTGGCCTTATGGGAGTTTAAGCCAATTCAAAAGAATACACTTTGGGGGATTTATTTATAACAGTATCACTTGATCTTTGATTCCCAGAGTATTGTAAGTACTGACAGACCTTGAATATCTGCTGAAAACTGTAGACCTCCCAAGAAAGATGCATCCGTCTCCTACACACAATAGGTTTGAACACAGTTTCAAAAGGTTGAAAAATCCCTTGAAGTCTCTGGATAAAAATTCTTGGCATAAAATAATAGTGACTTCTAATATTTATAGAGCTAGTAAATACAATAGTTGAGAATTGAACCCCAGCATTCTGTGACCAGTGGCCGTGCTGCTAATTACTGTACCACTACCTCCCCTGTAAAGGTCCATCCCTCCGTAACATGACAGCCCTGACAGCTGATGGTGTTATCAGGAGAGGGGGTAGGGGCTAACATGCAAATGCAATCTTCCTGAACAATGCCGAGACGGTTGTCTCATCTAGTGACTTTATCATCTTCTTATATGCTTTAGCCTCTTATGGATAATACATGTCCCATGGCAGTGAGAATATGTACAAGTAGATCCTAATGCTCCTGAAAACTTAGTCTCAGATACAGTTCTCCACTCCTTTACACAACAATCATCAAAATAACATAAATTCCAAGATGTAAATGTAAATTTTAACTGATATTATTGATTTCCTACTCAATAGGTACAGGACATACAGTTGTGAACAAAGTAGACAAAACTGTGTGTCCTTATGGAACTTATATTTTAGTGAAGGAGACAGACAATAAACAAGAGAAGCAAAATACATTAATATATTAGTGATAGGGCTTCCCTGGTGGCGCAGTGGTTAAGAATCCGCCTGCCGATGCAGGGGACATGGGTTCCAGCCCTGGTCCAAGAAGATCCCATATGCCAGGGAGCAACTAAGCCCATTTGCCACAACTACTGAGCCTGTGCTCTAGAGCCTGCACACTGCAACTACTGAAGGCTGTGAGCCACAACTACTGAAGCCCGTGCGCCTAGAGCCTGTGCTCCGCAACAAGAGAAGCCACCGCAGTGAGAAGCCCCCGCTCGCCGCAGCTAGAGAAAGCCTGTGTGCAGCAACAAAGACCCAACGCAGCCAAAAATAAATAAATTTATTAAAATATATATATATATACTGGTGATAAGTGTTAAAGAGAAAAAACTAAGGAAGAGAAGAGGAGTATGAAATGGTAGATCTTGGAAATTGTTAGGGGTTGAAATTTTATATAGGAAGAACTCAGAAATGAATATTCATATACAATAGTTTATGACAAAATTAACCCAGTATAGTATGAATTTATCATCAAAGGTATCATCTATCTTTAGAAGTCCAATGCACTGTCCATTGCACACAGAGCCATTCATCTATCTTTGAATAATATCCCTGATGTTATTAGTACCACCCAATAAGCATCACCACCTGAAATCCTTGCCTTGCATTAGGCAATAGCACAAGAGCATTATTTCCAAAAGCGCACAATATGTGAGATAATCTGTCACTGTAGAACCAACTGAGGTCGTTTAAAAGAGTCAGAAGGCAGCAAAAGACTCAGAAGAGTGTCCCACTGCCCTGAAGCGTAGACTAGTGGTTACAAGAATGGTCTGGGAGGGAGGCAGCCTGGGTTCAAGACCTAGCTCTAGCACTTATTAGCTGTGCGAATTTGGGTAAGGTAGCATGTCTCCTAAGCTCTAGTATGTTTGCATCTAGGCCTTAACCATAGATAATCAAATGAGAGAATGTTCATGAAAAGCCCTTTAAAACCAGAATATGCAATACATATATAAAATACTGCTGCTCTAAGTGTTAGTCAATATGTGGTTCTAAATCTCTCCTGACCAGAAAGAGATTACATTTTAGAAAAAAACAAAAAACAACAACAACCACAACAAAAAAACTTTCTTTTTAGACTGCTGCAACATCCTCTGAGATAACCACTGACATTCTAAGAACTTCCAGTGTAAACTGTTTACCTACACTCATAAAATGGCGTAAATAAAACAACTGAATTTAAAATAACCAGGAAAGTGTCATCTAGAGTTGGTGTGACAGGTACTGAATTTATACATACACACACACACAAACCTAAGTCAATTTTTTAAACAGACAAAATATATATGAAAAAAGAGTTTCAAGACATTAGACAGTAAGTCATAAATGATGATGGTCTCTGAGAGATGGGAAACAAACAAGGAGGGTCCTTGAGTTGCCACGGCTTACTGCTTTGAGATAGTGTCTAGACTTCAGCAACATGAAGGGAGACTTAGCCAGATCCCAGTGGACTCCATGAGTTGAGGAAATGGGCCAGAGTGTCTGGAGAGCTCAAGGCAGCTAGAATTTAGTGGACAGAGTAATGGAGAGGAGAGAGCTGCACAAACAGAGAACTCATGAAATATGGAGTACTGAACAGTGCACATGTGTGAGAAGATGACCCAAGGTTGAGGAAGAAACTCATAAATCTTAGAGGTCTCACTGCCCCAGTGCTCACTTAGGACCAGCAATAATGCCTGTACCCTCCAACCAGACTGATTTGTGGAGCATGGTGTAGAGTAAATATTGGGAAACTACATAATATGCTTTGACATAGGCCATGCAACAAAAAGAAGTCAAAAGTAAGAGTAATAATATTTGAAATGAAAATGAGCATAAAGCATATCAAAGTTTGTGGTGCCACTAAAAGCAATACTTAGGGGGAATTTAGAGCACTAAATGTCTATATTAAAAGAAGAAAATAGAAACGATCTAAAATCAATGACTTCAGCTCCTTCCTTTAGGGACTGGAAAAAAGGGAGGAGAGTAAATCCAAAGTATGTAAGAAAGGAAATAATAGAGATCAAAATAGAAATTATGAAATATAAAAGAGGAAACGTTTAGATAAAAGTAAGTAAACCAAAAGCTGTTACCTTGAGAAGATCAGTAAAACTGATAAATTTCTGACCACACTTAATAGGAAAAATAGAAGATACAAATTACCAACATTGGAAATGATAACAGTCACATCATTATGGATTCTACAATTCTTTAAAGGATTAGAAAATAATATTATTTACAGTGTTATGTCCATAAACTTGGCAATTTTGATAAAATAGATAATTTCCTTAAACAATAAAAACTATCAAAGAAGAAGAAATAAATCAACCCAATAATCGTATATTCAGCAAAAAATAAATAAATAAATAAATTTGTAGTTTAAAATTCCTTTTCACAGAGGAAACTCCATTGCCAGATGACCACACTGGTGGATTCTACCACACGTTTTGGGTGGAAATAAGAACAGTTCTATACAAAGTTTTAGAAAATTGAAGAGGAGATAATACCTCCTGACTCATTTTATGAGGTCAGCATTTTCAAAGAGCAAAACTTGACAGAGACATTACAAGAATTGAAAACGACACACCAATGTCCCTCATGAATATAGATCCAAAAATTCTAAATGAAACTTTAGTAAATCAATCTTCTCAATATGTAAAATGAATGTACATCATAACTAACTGAAGTTCATCCCAGGAAAGCAAGGCTGGCTTAACATACAAAAATCAATCAACTTAATTCACCAAATTAACAAACCAAAAAAAGAAAAATCAAACAACCATTGGAACAGATGCTGAAAAGTATTTGATGAAACCCAAATTCTATTCCTGATTAAAAAATAAAAAGTAAGTGAGAAAAAGCCCTGAGCAAACTAATTATAACAGGGAGCTTCCTCAACCTAATAAAAGGCTTTTGTAAAAATCCTACATCATATTTCATGTTGAAAGACTGAATGTTTTCCCCATAAGATCAGGAAAAGATAAGGGCATTGGCGTTTACCTCTTCTACTTAACATTATGGTGGAGCTTGTAGGCAGTGGAATAAAGCAAGAAGACTAAACAAAACATTAGAAAGGAGAAAGTAAGCTGGTCATTACAGATGACATGATTGTCTAGAAAATTCAGCGGAATGTGTTTTTAAAAAACTACCAAAACATTATCTTACCATGTTTGCAGGATACAGGAATACTATAGTTGTTGTATTTTAAAATACTTGTAACAATCAAAATTAAAATAAAAAGTCATTTAAAATAGAATCAAAAATATGAAATAGTGATTAATCTGACAAAAGATATGCAAAGACCTTTACTCTGAATACCACAATATATTGCTGAGGGAAATTAAAGAGGAACTACAAAAATGGAGAGATATATATACATTTATGATTTGGAAGACTCCATATGCTATTAAGATGTCACATATATGGACAACTAATTTAAAAGAAATAGGCAAAGGCTATTAAGTGGAAACAGGATAGTATTTTTTTTTTTTTTTTTTTTCTCAGTACGCGGGCCTCTCACTGCTGTGGCCTCTCCCACTGCGGAGCACAGGCTCCGGACGCGCAGGCTCATTGGCTCACGGGCCCAGCCACTCCGTGGCATGTGGGATCTTCCCGGACTGGGGCACGAACCCGCATCCCCTGCATCGGCAGGCGGACTCTCAACCACTGCACCACCAGGGAAGCCCAGGATAGTATTTTTAATAAATAGTACTGGAACAACTGGATATCCATGTGGAAAAAGTATCTAAAATGCATACCTCACACTATATAAAAAGTTAACTTAAAAGTAAAACCTAAAATTATAAAATTCTAAAGAAAATATAGGAGAAAAATTTTTGTGACCTTTGATTAGGCAGCCCATAAAGGTAGAAATCAATAAACTGGACTTCATCAAAATGAAAAAAATTTGCTCTACAAAGCCACTGTTAAGAGATTGAAAGGACAAGTCACTGACAGGAAGAAATTGTTAGTAAATAATATATCTGATAATGGACTTGTATCCAAAAAAACCCAAAGGTTCTCAAAACTCAGTAATAAAACAACCCAAGGAAAAATAGCTCACAGATTTGAAGAGACACTTTACTAAGGAAGGCAGATAGATGGCAAATAACCACGTGAGAAAATCTTTAACATTATTCTTTATTAGAGAAATGAAATTAAAATAATGAGATAACACTACACATCTATCAGAATGGCTAAAATTAAAAAAGAACATGTTGGTGAGGATGTAGAAGAACACATACAATTGAGGTGGGAATGGTACAATGGTACAATAACCCTGGAAAATAATTTTACTATTTCTTAAACAGCTCCTAGGTATTTCCCCAAGGGAAAGGAAAACATGTCCATACAAAGAGATGTACAGTAATTTTCAGAGTAGCCTTATTTGGAATAGCCAAAATCCAGAAACAATGCAGATCTCCATCAAAGGTGAATAAGCTATGATTTATCCATACATGGAATTCTAGTCAGAAAAGTGAGTGAGCTATTGATACACCCTAGAACATTGTGAATCTTGAATAATTGCGACTGAATGAAACAAACCAGACAAAAGGATAACATACGAGTCCATTTACATAAAATTTTAGAAACTGTAAACTAACCTGTGAATGGCAGGAAGCAGATAAATTGTCTAGGGGCTGGAGATTGGGGTGGGAGAGAAGAGCTGGAGGGAAGGATTACAAAGGGTCATATGAAAACTTTGGGGGCTAACCGAGATATGCATTATCTTGATTGTGGGGATGGCCTCAGATTTCACATATGCCAAAATTTATCAAATGGTACAATTTAAATATATGCAGTCTGATGTATATTAATTATACTTCAGTAAAGCTATTAAGTATTAAAACATACACACACACACACACACACACACACACACACACACACACACACACACAGGCATCTTCCAAAGAGAAACAAATGAAGGAAAATTGTAATTGATGGTAACTAGTCAGCTGTAGACCTCTATAGTTTAGCCCGTTTTCTTTTATTTATTTATTTATTTTTTTAACATCTTTATTGGAGTGTACCGGTTTCTTTTAAATACGCTAGATATGATTCTAACAATCTACTTCTCAGGACAGCTATGTGGATTAAATAAGACAATACTTATTGAATTTTTTATAAACTGTACCATACTGTGGACATTTTAATTTTATTATTATCACTACCCTTAAAAAGTAAGCTGTTTTGTCAACAACCAATAGTTTAATTAACAAGGTGGAATTTACTTTAAATACCCCAATTTTCTTTCCTTCCAAGTCACTCTGTAAGCAGCAATATATTTATCTGAAGAACATAACCAAGTGAAATGTTTCATGATGTGAAATCCATTTATTTCCAAATTGCACAAGCAATGAAGTAGAAAAGAGAGTTGACATAATAAATAATGGAAAAATGAAAGGCAGAAGTTTTCATTGAACAGAATAGCATGGTGAATGAGGTGAAAATGTTTGTAGACTTTTTGGGGATTGTGGTACCCAGGCTTTTCAAAGTATTAAAAGAAAGTAAAGAATTTTCTAGAAATGTCCATGCAGTTCTAATTTTGACAAATGAAAATGTCAGTCATAATAATTTGTTAAATAGAAATCAATTTTGACAAAAGTCTAGTTGAATTATTTCTGTTAGCACTCTTTGCTTTTATTTAAACTTAATTCATGCAAATCTGAGCATACTGGATTGTCTATCATATATAAAACTTGACTGTTTTTATTTGCCTGGTCATAGAAATCAGACTATAATAGAAATCTTTTAGTTAAGTTAGCTTAATCTAACTGAGTTCATGTGTTATCCACGATTTTGGTGGAGATGGTTTTGTGAAATAGTTTGATTTAAGTATAATAAAGTACTCTCTTAATATTAACATAGAGATTTCTTATCCTCTTTTTCCCCCCAGATTTATTGAGGTATAACTGACAAAAATTGTATATATTTGAGGTTTACAACATGATGTTATGCATATGTGATGTGGGAAATGATTACCACAGTCAAGCTAATTAACACATTCATTGCCTCACATAGTTATCTTAAGATCTACTCTCAGCAAATTTCAGGTATATAATACAGCATTATTAACTATAGTCACCATACTGTACATTAGATCTCAGAATTTATTCATCTTATAACTGAAAGTTTGTACCTTATTGGCCTCTTTTTTTAAAAAAGTCTAAGAGGTCATAAACTTAGACATAAAAGTCCAAGAGATCATGTTCATGTACAGCCTCCATAAAGAATATAAACCAATAGCAATGATTTAGTCCAGCAAACTACTCTAAGGTTACCTATCTGGTGCAGGATAAACCTTAAACACATTGCATGTGGCTTAAAATTTTTGCTTCTGTGCTTACAATTAGATTTTCTGGCATGTGGACCACCACTCTAACTTAAACAATTGTTTAAACATCTCTCTTTATTCAATCTCCTTATCCTTTGTTTAATTGATATTATAGAATAAAATATTTCTAGATAAGGGATAGCTGAGACTTTGTTTCTAGGGACTATGTTACATCTATTATATATTTTTAGAACATTGGGTCAGTAGGATCATATAACGATATTTAATTAAGGTGTCTATAGAGAACTCTATTTTACCAAAATAAATGGGTTAGAATTTTATTTTGAATGTTAAGTACAATACATACCTGATTTCCTGTGCTCCCTTAGAAAGCACAAGTTAACGACAGGAAAATTAGATATTAATCAAACTTTAGTGTTAGAAAATGTTAGCAGAACTTGTTTTGCTTTTAAAATTATAATAGCCTAAGGCTTGGTAATTTTCATAACTCTACCTCTTCATTTGAACTTTCTAGTTCACTGAAGCAGAATGTGAGAACAGACTTACACTGGATAGTCATCTATGTGATGTTTCACCTCGTAAACATACACTACATGGAGACATACTTAGTTTTAGAAATATAAGACATTGTAGGAGACTTAGGTACACTAGGACTTGTTATTAATCTCTGGTTCCCTTTTACGGTCACTTAGTTATCTCTTAAAGTGATTTTTTTGAAAAATATTCTTTGGGGTTGTTAGTACCACTCACAGTTTAGTACCTTCTTGAACCAATAACATTCATTGCTTCTTTTTCATGACCTCATAAAGTCTTATCATATGAGTGTTTCTCTGAAAATGTAAACATATACTATATATGTCAGCCTGCAAATGTACTCATCTAATGTCCAACTTATTCTGTCTGCTCTCTGTTTATTTTATCCATTTATCTGTCTATCAATCATCTATCGATCTACCTATCTAAATTTATGTGTATGTGAGTCTGAGTGCAAATAATTAAATATTCATGAAGACTCGGAATGCAAGTCTCACAGTTATTGTAAAGGATATAATGTGACAATAAATATATGGATTTTAAAGTTTACAGCTTAAATGATCTCTATTGCAAATGAGTGTTGAGAGATACTCACCAGACATCCTGAAGGAGTTGGGACTCAGATAATTAGGAGAATTAGTGAACTGTGAAGCTCTGAAGATAGATAGAAATGAAATGCATAAAATGAGAAAGAAATGGAATGAAAATGATATAAAAATAGTTATCTGTAAAATCTACATTTTTATTTCCATTAATATATAAACCAGAGTTGAGTGATATTTTTATGGGGTTTATTCAGAAATACTCAATGGGAATAAATTTTACTGAAAGATCACTCTAAATTTTTCTTCTGTCTTCTTGAATTAAAACCATTAAATGGAAATAAAGATACGGGAAAGAGAAACTATTGATTTCTGAACTATGATAGAAACATTTTTGATGATGTTATTCTTTAACAAATGCAGGTACATTTCACAGATACTAAGAGGAATTTCCCTGTATATAGCAATAGCAATAAGCCAGATGTACCTAGTTTTTTACTGAGTTTTAGCACATTAAGAAACCAACAATCTTTATTAGAGACAAATATCTGAAATGTCACTTTTGGGAAACACACTCCAATTCTGTGACTATTTTCTGATCCTTCTCTGCTAATGTGCTGATACCCCATGTGTATTCATGTTAACTATAAAAATCTTTATGATCCTTCTGATCCTAAATATGAAGGACTTCAATTTAACTGTTTGAATTTATGGCAATAAAAAGAGCTTTTTGAAGAATTTAATGTGCTCAGAATTATTGCAAAGAAAAATTTGACACTTTCTGCCATGGCCTTATTTTACTAAAGCTTCCCGTTAAGTGTACTTAATCATACAAAATGGCGCTGAGGATTAAGTCAGTTATCCTGCTGATTTACATTTAAAGTGTGCCTAAAATATTCTGATAATGAAATGTTTAACTTTCTTTTTGTATCTAAATATGTGCTCAGTGAATTAACTTCGAACTATTTAGTTTACAAATCAAGGTTCCATTTTTTTCTTAATGGAACAGGAAAGTTAAAGCAAATAACTTCCAAAAGTATTTCTAGTTTTGAAATTTTAAGGATCATTTATATATCTTGGGTTTGGTGAAATGAAATAAACCTGCCATTAAATTCAAACAAAGTTTGCAAGTAAATTTAGTTTGGAGAATTCACTAATTAACTCAGAAATATTTGTTAGTAGTTGGACATACAGACATGTAGAAGATCAGTCCCTGGTCTGATAGAACTTGTGCTAGAGAAAGAGGATAGACAATAAATGAGTAAACAGAAAAATAGTCTGTTAAATTCAGATCAAGATGAGTGCCTTGAAGAAAGTAAAATGAGAGGTAGAGCACTGCATTTCCTTAGAGTGGTCAGAGAAGACCATTCTAAGGAAGCATTTTAGCTGAGACCAAACGGACAGGAAGAATCCAGCTGTGCAAGGCTTTGCAAAGAGAATATTCAATATAGAGCATAATGCAAGACAGAGTATTACAACTTTCATTCCAAGTCTGTAGGAGCACAAATATCCTAATGCTTTGGGGGAGGGAAAGCTTTCTTATTCAACAGTTAAGAACAATTTATTCTCTCAGAACAACATTTGCTGAACAAACTAAACTCCTCTAGGAGTTTATTTTTTGATGAGGCTTTACATTTGAATAGTGCTTTATAGAATTCTTTTACACATATTATCGTAATGGATCTCAGTAGCTTTTCTCCCCCCATATATTTGGTTTTAACTTTAATGCATTTTTTATGTTTGCATTATACTTCAGATTACCTCTCTATAGCAGTCAGGTATCAATCTACCCTCATCTTATCCATCAATCAATGTAAATAATTACATACCTAGACCTGCACTAGACACTCCGGATGGTATATCTGCAAGGTATACCATCTCCAAATTGATTGAGAGTTTGGAGAGTATAATGGCATCTAGGATCATTTCAAGTTGCAAACATAAAACTCATTAAGTTCAAAGAAGGGAGAGATTTCTGTGATCTAAGATAACCAGTGAAGAATTTATAAATGAAAAATTCAAGAGTCTTGCCTTATAGACAGCAGGACAGAAGAGGAGCAGGGGCCAGAAATCAGTGAACTCTCAGATCTTTACTCTTGTGATCCTACTTTGTGCTTTGAGCCATACCTATGTTTAGGCTAGAATGTCTGGTTCCCCCGCCTTTTGTTTTCCCTCTTGAGAATAAAATATCAGTAAGCCATTAAATATATATTTTGTCAAACTAGGCTTCACGTGACAGAGTTAATGAAGTATCCATTAAAAACTCCAGAAATTGAACCTATTACTTTTTTATATACCTATATTTGACCCCTTGAAGATTTCTAGGACAAAATTCCGAAACTGTTGTTTCTATATATGTTCATTCAATTTGGAAACCTGGTGTACCTTGCTAACCAAAATGAACACATTCAAAATCAAATTCATGTACTTTTTATTAAAGAGCCAAATTTAGATCTCTATGGTAACCACTGCAGTAAATGTACATCTTAAACTATGATTATACTGTCACTCTTAGTGATGTCTGTCTTAAGTACATGACTACCAGTCGTTTCACTGTTGTTCTAGTCAACCAGAAATGTAGTTTAAAAAGGAAACCTATTATGAGACTTATTTAAATAAGGCTGAATGATTTCAGCAATAACTGATTCTAGATGCCAGGAATGATTCTTTTGAGGGTGTGAGATAATGTGGAGGGAAGACTTTGATCCAACTGTTCAGAATTTGAGTATTATGTACCAATGAAATTGAATTTTAAGTGCCATTGAAAACGTAGTTGGAGCTTTTTAAATAGATTTTTAAATTACCCTTAAAAATATATCTATGTTGAAAAGTTTCACTATATCTGCAAAATTTCAACTTGATGAATTCAAAATTCTTAAAATATTTTATTACCAAACTACCACTGGTTTACACTGCGAATATGCTAAAATTGAAATCAAAATTTGGTGTAGCATTTCTCTATTGCCACCATGATGTGCCTGGCTACTAAAACTTGTTTCTACATGAGCTCCTCCATTGTCAAAGATTTGTCTACACTTTTCTACTCATTTTATTATTTCATAGTTCAACAATATGCAGTCTTGATCTTATATATTTTCTCTATTTTAATTGGTCAACCAAAATGTTATTTGTTTTATTTTAATATTTTTATTGAAGTATAGTTGATTTACAGTGTTGTGCCCATCTCTGCTGTACAGCAAAGTGACTCAGCTATACACATCAGACATTCTTTTGTTTATATTTTTTCCATTATGGTTTATCATAGGATATTGAATATAGTTCTGTGTGCTATGCAGTAGGACCTTGTTGTTTTATTTATGTTTTTAAATTCTGCATTTTAATTGGTCAACCAACTCTATATTCTATATTTTTATTTGGGTTTGAGAAATCATCTTAACCTCTGGAATTCCTGAATTAAGATAGGAATCTATAAATAAATTGTTTAAGGGTAAAATGTCCCACACTAACCCTGTAATGATGAATGGTAATTAGACCTAATGAAAGACTAGTGCTCTTTGATCATTTCCCTGGCCCTGCAAGAGAAGACCCCAGGAACTACAAGCTTTCTTTTCATTTTGGGGGTACAGAATGGAAACTTGACTCTTTAAGGTCATGGAAAGTTAAAGGTGTACCTGAGGAAGTTGGAAATGTGTTACAGAGTGGAGGCAAAGTATAAGGAAGGTGACAGATTTGAGAGTTAGCTTTACAGAGTTGATAGTTTAATGAGCATATGAGAATGGATGTTTGCCAAGAAAGAAAATACAGAGGGTGGAATAGCAAGGCATGTCCTTAGGTAGCACCTGCATTTAGGGGTGGGAGAAAAAAGAGAAAGCAAACGCTAGGACAAAGCTGTCAGGGAAGAACAAATATATACATCAGAAGAACTTAGAATGTTATGGTGATTGTCAACAGTGTCAAATGCTGCAGAGAAGTGAGAAAGAATAATGAAAGCTCATAAAAAGTTTCATGTGTAGTTTCAGATGATAGAATCGAGATACTAGAATATAAGATGTTAAGAAAATTGAATTGTAAAGATAACGTAGAGAAAAGCCAAACTTTTTAAGAAGTTTCTCAGCAAACAGGAAAGAAAATGCATGGTAACTTAAAGTGTAAATATGATCAAGGTAATTATTTTATGTTTGCTATTCTTTTATCATAGGAGATAAGGTAAATGTAAGCTGATAGAAAGGATTTAAAAATCTAAAATGTACTGAAAAAGAAAGAGAAAGGAACAACTGATGAGATAAATATCTACAGATGTTGGAAGAATATTCTAGATATAATAAAGTACACCTGTGTAATTCTTTTTAGTTTACCACACAGTTTTATGCTCACTATTTCACTACGTTCTTACCAGAGCACTGTGGATGAGTTGTTGTTATTGTCTTATTCTATAATTAAAGGTTTTGAGTTGCAAAGAAACTAAGTCATGTGGCTGGAAGTTGTAAGGGCTGAGCATCAAACCCACACCTTCTGCTCCTACTCTAGAATTCCTCTATTTGAGTTTAAGGTCCTAAAGGCAGGATATTTATCTTTGGAGAGTTGACTCTTTTTCTTAAAATGGAGAAAAGAAGCTAAGGCTATATGAGATATTTCAAGGTGGAAATGAATAGAAAGTTGGCTCAACTGTTTCTGAGCTCAAGAAAAGTGGAAAGCAGGAGATTATCTACAGAGAGGATGGGATTGATATTGGGAGCTTGACGAGAGGAGACAGTTTTGGATTAAAGGCAGCTTCTTCAGCAAGCACCTGAATGAGCAATGATGTTCTCTATGAAACAAACTTTAAATGTCCTAAGAATGACATCTTGCAATTTTAATGAAACAGAGAAGAGGAAATTATCTTCCCTGTGCTTTAAGCATCATATCTGGATGCATCACACTTCTTCTAAAGTGTAATGTAACCTACACTGACTGCTACCAATTTGCTTTTAAAAAATTTAAAACTGTCAAAGTAGAGTATAACTTCCCTTCATAGTGGGTTTTGTGGGTATTTGTAATGAGCGCTTGAGGTGATATCAATATGGATATTTTGATGTGTTTCACGTTTATCTCACTAAACATTTTATAGCAAAAAAAAGATACCTGTAAGATGATTTTTGGAAGGGAATCATAGTGTTCCATAGATGGCATTAGAGTTTTATAGGTGTTGCCAAGGGAAATTCTTTATCTGAAGCAAAACGTATAGCTTTGTATGAAAATGTCTCAGGTCCTTGATAAAAAAAACAAAATGTCTCCAGCTAATTAAAAACCAGGAAAAGAAAATTCTATCCATGAAGGGATTATGGTTGGAGTGAGTACTCTTAAGACAGTCCTTTTCTTGTAGGCATGAGAGACTGCTCTTCAACTGTCAAGTGCAAACTGATGACTAGACGTTAATATGCTCAGTCCTAACACTCACAACACCTAAGACTGGCCTGTGAGCTACTTGAAGACAGAGAGCCGTGTTTTATTATCCTTTCTCTAAGCCCCAGAGCCCAGCATGGTGCTTGACACAAAGTCAATGGCTAGTAAATATTTGCTCGGTAGATGCCAGCCAAGTTCTGAGGGAAAATGCTTGAGGGGAGAGAGGTCATTCCCTCTCCTCAAATTTATCACGGGCCTTCCATTTGAAAAGCACTTGACGGCTTTGCAAATTATACAGGAAGTTTCATTTAAACTAAAATGTTATAGCTGCAATCAGGGGAGGTGGATGGTTTAAAGATGGAGAAATTGAGTAACTGAAGGATAACGGTTTTGGAGGTACCAGGTTTTCTTTTCCTACCCCATCCAAGTTCTTTTTAAGTATCTCTGGCATTCATAAAGAGCAGGAGATGTTGTCACACACTGTAGCTGGATACCCAGGTGGTTTACTGGTATTCAGAGGGGACTGTTCTGGCATGAATTCTAGGGCAGCATCACACAGCTGTCGTGGGCTGCTCTGTGGCTGCAAGTGGCGGATGTTACAGATACCTGACAGGCGGTCAGATCGTCAGACACAAGAGGACACCAGTGTAAAATGCAAAATATCTGACCCAAATCTCATTTAATAATCACAGACCCTTTCCATCTAGTTCTCAAAAATCTCATCTACATACAATTTTTCACCGTTTAAATGTATTTGTAGGATTAATTATACAATGAGGAACGCACAAATTCCAATCATTCTAGATTTTTCTTAGTCACTAGTCCCCTTAAAAGCACTGACAATATTCCAAAACCTCCAGTATTATCAAACTTTAAGATTATTGATTATTGAAAGATGAAAAAGCGTCACTGTACTGTATATTATTTGTGTTCTTTTTTCAAGAATTATCTGCCTGTGACCATCTATGCTAATAAAAAAGCAATACTTTATTGTAAATATGAAAAACTAGACCCTAATTTTCTTAAGCAGAGTCACCTTATCTTACATCGGAGTTTCAATATCCGGTAGGCTACTCGATGGTCTTCATTTTCACATGTCATTTAAGCAGCAGAAGGGAGATTTGCCATAACACAGTCAGGACTATGTGTTGCTCTGTTGATCTAAAGGGGAACTGGGAAATTCTGCAATACCAGCTGTCCTAATAAGATGTGGAATAACGACAGGTGACAATTCTCCTGATGCCAGGAAACACAGTGGCCATAATGTGTGGTAATTCTGAAGGTCAGAATGCTCCAAGGCTAAGAAAGTTGTTGAGAGGCAAAAAGTAAGAGTGGAATTTATATATTAAAATGTTGGCCTGTGTACATTAAAGGTATTTCCACTATTCATTTTAACTGCTGAGAATGGGCGTTTGTGTTTGAGAGGAGTGGGAGACGAGGATAAAAGGACTCCATCTGTGACCACAACTACCTCACTGTACTTGTGATGCACACTGGTTCACACACAGACTGCCTCAGTTCCTTTTCAGAAGAATTCCTCCACTTTGTCACACCCAGTATGAGCACACCTTTTCGTGCTTCTGCTCTATGTTGCTTCTCTCCCTTCCTTGTACCTCATCCCCTACACCTCAACCCCCAAGAATCACTTGCTAAGTCTTTGGCAAAGGAAAAAGATGAACTGGCTTGGGAGACTGCCCTTAAACTCATTTCAAGATTAATTTGTTAAGTCCTTTATCAAATGAGTAGATATAAGAGGGTCCATTTTGAATTTGGGGCTTTCAGGAGGTTCAGTTCTAAGTTAAGAGGCAAAGTACTTTAGAAGGGAAAGCAGTTAATAACTGGATATTTTTTGAACCAAATTAATGGGATATATGAAATGGTATAGATTCAACTCAGAATTTTCTACATTTAATGCCAAGGTGAAAACAAAATCTTCAAATAAATTACTCTAATATATGGCTATTTCTTGAAAAACTCATGGAGAACAAAAGTGCTTTTGTATTTTTCATTGTTTTCATAACATTTGTGACCTTTCTAAAATAGAATTCCCAGACTTGAAGGGAGAAGACACATAGATTGCCTCATAATAAGTTTTGCAAACTCAGACTTTCTCTTGCTCAGAGAATGGTATCTTTACCATGTACTTCTAATACAGCTAAAGTAAAGTAAGCTCATCTAAGGAGGAAAATGTGGATTCAAATTTTGGAGAGTTTTATCATTCCCATCTAAAAATCTGATCTCTGAAAGTGGTATTTACTCTATACAAAGGGAGTAATCTGAATCCTAGAAACTCAGAAGAAAACCTAGTCTTCTTTTAATGTGAATTTTCTGAGGACTGTCAAGCTTAAGTGACTTGTTCCAAATCCTGCAATCAATCTGTGTTTATTTCAAGTCCAGAATCCAGTTTTCCAATTTCAAATCAGATGCTTGCTTTTTCATACAAATAATCATTCTATTAAAAAAAAATTATCAAGTACTGGATAGATTCCTCAGACATGTTGAATCTGTGATCTCTGGCAACTCAGGTGAGCACTTAAAGGCCACAGAAGCTTGATGTACAAGAGTCTTCATCTTGGGCTCCCCTGGTGGCGCAGTGGTTGGGAGTCCGCCTGCCGATGCAGGGGACACGGGTTCATGCCCCGGTCCGGGAAGATCCCACATGCCGCGGAGTGGCTGGGCCCGTGAGCCATGGCCGCTGAGCCCGCGTGTCTGGAGCCTGTGCTCCGCAACAGGAGAGGTCACAGCAGTGAGAGGCCCGCGTATAGCCAAAAAAAAAAAAAAAAAAGAGTCTTCATCTTGAGATGTTATGGTGATATCAGGATATGACTTGAGCTCTAGAGACCTCTTCCAGATTGCATAAATGACCTCAATTACACTATGAAGTGAAAACTAGGTTAAGAGACAAACCAGCCAATTAAAGAAGACATTCCCCAAATCAAGCTGACTAGGAAGAATAACTGGGAAGTTTCTTGTCCAGAATGAATAGAAAATGCCTATTGAGCCCCTTATCATGACTTCCGTACCTCCTGTGTTTCTGCCAACTAATCAAAGATCACAGCGTCTTCAGAGTCTCACTGAAGGCTCTTTTAGACTTTGTTTCAACTGTAAGAATTAAAGGATTTGGCATCAGTCTACTTGAATATGTATAAACAAAGTGGAGACTTGAAGTGCTGATGGGGATTATTTGAAACAATGAATGTAGAGTGAGATAGGTTGAAAACTGAGTCATAGTAACTTGTTTCATTTTTCGCTTTGCCAGAACTAAGAAAATAATAGCTTTTGTTCCCAATTCCACTTTATAATAGATACATTTTGTGTACACTCTGTAATTTTCCAGATTCCTCTATATCAATATTAAAAGATCAATCAGTTAATGTGTACTGAGCACCAATATTTCAAGCATTTTTTAAACTTTGCACACACTTACGTAACAGTATATTTAAGTTGTGATTTTTTTCACTATGTGTGAATTATACCAGTTACGTAAAGTGAAACGTGATGATGAAATTCAGTTTCATAAAGTGACTTTCAATTTCATGTGACGATGAAGTTCAGTTTCATAAAGTGAAATGTGTGATATTTTTTCTCAAAGAGATAATAATGTGGTCAGGGAGATAAGACTAATATATACAAATAATATATTTATGTCAGTATACACACACATAAATATACATGCACACACACAAATATTTATCAAGATGGCATACTATATAGAACTGAGAGCTAAATGGGGTAGAGTGGGATGGGTGTACAGTAGTAAATGCTATGAGTCAGTGAAAATTAAGATCAGTGAAAGATAGCATAGTTAAGGACTGGTTACTGGAAGAAAATGTATATAAAATGAGCTTATTAGAGAGGACAAAATAGATAAGGGAAAGCACATACAATAATTCTTAATTTTAATCCCCCAAATTATGTCAAGTTATTGAATTCCCTTCTATTTCCCTTGCCATCACTCTGGTCCCAGTCATTCTCATCTCTTTCCTTAATAAATCTCCCCTATTTGCTTCATTCCAATTCTTTTTCACATAAAGACTAAGTATTGTTACGTGCACTGCTTTGCCTCACTCCTCACAACAACCCCCTGAGGTGGCTTCTTCAAGTCATGTTATTACCTGAAACCTGAACCACAGAAAGATGAGTTCACCCAGCAGGTAAGTGGCAGAGCTGGGATATGGTCTCAGGAACTAGAGCCTACACACTCATAACCATTGTGCTTCGTGCCCTCCGTGATATATTGTTGTGGTGGTTGCTATTAAAGCCATATTAAGCAGTGACTTGGTGCCAGTGACAGTACGTGTGTGGGCCAGGGGTGGGGGGTGAAGGTTAGTATAAAATCAAGCAGCTGCATGAGTTTGGCATAACATCTGGACAGCTAGAAACAATCGTAGCACCAGAACTGAGATTGCAAAGTTGGAGCTTGTGAAGTTTATGAACCTTAATTAAAATGTCACTGATGGGAATAAAGATGCAGACGTAGAGGATGGACTTGAGGACACGGGGAGGGGGAAGGGGAAGTTGGGACAAAGTGAGAGAGTGGCATGGACATATATACACTACCAAATGTAAAATAGATAGCTAGTGGGAAGCAGCCGCATAGCACAGGGAGATCAGCTCTGTGCTTTGTGACCACCTAGAGGGGTGGGATAGGGAGGGTGGGAGGGAGACGTAAGAGGGAGGAGATATGGGGATATATGTATACATATAGCTGTTTCACTTTGTTACACAGCAGCAACTAATACAACACTGTAAAGCAATTATACTCCAATAAAGATGTTAAAAAAAAAGTCACTGATGTAGGTACCAAAAAACATGAAAAGGATAATGTATGTTAGTTAATTGTCTTCTTTCTAGGGGAAGAAAATCAAGTACATAATCAAATGAGCAATGGGCATTTTGCATTTTGATTAATAACCTTCTCCATCATCAAAAGACTCTCATAAAAATATCTGGGAACCAAGACAAGTAACCAGCTAGCTTCAATCCTCTGTGGATAAAAGGACAGTTTGTATGTTACACATGGTCAAATTTATTTGAGAGAAGTAACATACAAATGTTAATCTTTTTGGAAGCCTAGAAAATAACAATCAGATATGCTCAATGATACAAAGTAATTGGGACATCACATGTTTATGTGGATGAGACATTTCAGTTTATATATTGTGTTCAAACATTGTAAATTAATTTCAGAGAACAAAATGTAGTATTCTAATTGGGAACTAATTGGCAATTCTTTTAAACTCCTCACCTAAGTCCCCAGACATTGATATTGCAATTTCAAAAAGAGGCAAAATTCACCAAAATGTAGCTAAATATTTTTTAAGAAGCAAGAATCAGCTAATAATCTACATATGTTGGTTTTCCTGAACAGCAGGAACTAATATACAAATAACATTTTATTTCCTCCCATATGAGGTGTCAGGCATGGTGCTTGATACGCACAATCTCATTATGGTCTTAGGAAGCAGTTATTATTATCCTTGTTTTCCAATGGGAACATCAAGGTCTTGGGGATGTAAATAATTTTCACCAGTGTACATAGATAGTAAGTGAGAGAGCCCCTAGAAAATTCTGTTCGCTTATTTCCAAGCCCAAATTCTTAATGACTGTGTCATACTCTTCCTTCTTTTTTTTTCTTCTTTCTTTCCTTTCATCCATCCTTCCAAAATATTTGTTAAAGATACACTAAGGGAAATTATCATGGTAGTCATTAGGGACTCCACTCAATTTGAATTCTCTCCACTTTAATATTTAATCATATAGTTTTCTGGGAACTGTTTATTTTTTAATTATTTCACATTACCCAAATGTCTACTAAGTACATGGCAACTGTCTGGTCAATATTTGATCAATTAAATATTTTGTTTTCATATTAACTGGTATTAGCATGACCCGATATCAGCCTAATTAATGCATAACGTTATGCTTTTCTACCTTGATCTTTTTATTTTAGTGTAAATTTGGGGGAGATGCTTTACTTTGGAAATGCAATATGAGTATTTATTCACACATTCTATGAGCACAGATGGCAATGGGAAAAGTACTCATTTTATTCCAGGAGTCAGTAGAGTATGATCCACAAGCAAAACACAGGCCAGTATCCACTGAGTTATAGAACAGTTACCTCCACCTCTGTTACCTCTCCTAAATATACTAAAAAATCTGCCTCTATCTGTGAGAATCAACATCAGGGGCAGGTTTTCCTTCTGTCTTGTAAATCAACAGTCATTATTGAATTATGCCTTTACATGTACACACAGAGATCTCATTGCTTAGAGGATAACCAGAAATCAGCACTTTCGTATAAGGAGTGAGACCACTGGAACTCTACTTTTAAAGGATTTCAAACTAGATTTTTTTTTTTCCCTTTTCTGTGTGCAAGCTTGGGCCATAGAAGCCATAAGCATACAAAACCAGGGTAGGGCCAAGAAGTGGAAGAGTAGAAATAAAGTGGCCTCACACAGCCACAGTGCTGATCCATATTTGCAAAAAGGCAAATTGGGAGCCCTGAGGACAGCTGTAAATCACTGGTTCGTTTGCAGTAGGGCTTATTGCATAGTCTGAATTTAGTAAGCATGCACACTTAAAATGGTTTTACTTTTTCTCCAATCATTGCTTCATGCTCTGAAGAATATTCCTTTCCAATCTGACATCATTTAGCACAGATTCTATAGCTTTCTGGTCACTTTCAGTTATTAAAAATACTAGTAATGTTCAGCTTAAAGGCTTTGATTTTGTAAGCAATCACAGTTCACATTCTCTTCTCTCCCCAGGACAATGCTGATAGAAGCTCTTGGAATGGGGAAGGTCAGGGTTCTCTGGGTTGCCACTTCTACAGTGTATGGGGTCAAATAAGAGGGCTAGAGAAACAGCAGGTCTTAACTGATATATTTTATGATGTCTGACTGTTGTTGGCTCAGTGTGGTTCCACTTGCTACTAGTGGCCTCCATTTATATGATAGGCTTCTGTACATGGTTTCACTGTTTTCTTAAAAGTGTTCTGAACTTCACCTTTTACCGCAGCTGTTATACAAGGCCCTTTTGAAGAGGAAAATCTTACTCTCTATCTCTCACCCTGTGAGGTCCCCAGCTGCCTTTTCCAGTGGTACATCTCCTTGCTGATCTGCCATATTGCTAGTCCCACAGGTCACTTTTTTTCTAGTCTATATTCCATGCTCTATAGAGTTTTGAAACCACTGAAGTCTTGTGCAGTTGTCTCCAAAGACCACTCCCTCCCAGGGTCACTGCATCAATGGACCTATCAATTTTGCTGGAACAAGCTGTTCAATAAACCCCAGCCCACCTTCAGGATTCTCTAGACTAGAGGTGGTCCCCATTTTACTAGGGTCATGTTTTTCCCCACACTTGAGGCTTTCCCATAGACTCACTCACCATATTCTGCTATGTTCCAATGGGAGCACCAGGGTAATCTGCTGATTTTGCTGCTCAGCAAGTGTCCAGCCAGGAGTGAAATGCCAGTCTCTCCATTCATTTAGTTCCCTTATATGACTTGGGTGAAGGAAGAAAGGAACTCTTTAGTCATACCTAATCCATAGAGGAGAAAGGAAAGCTCTACCACTAACACTGTGCTCCTCACAATAAGGAAAAGTTTTTCAATTCCCCCTCAAGTATAACATATCATATGCTATTTCTTCTGAATTCGGGTCACCTTGTTGAATGGTGTGGTCGCCGTACAAACACCTGAGTACTTTACTAAATCATGTTTTTAAGAGATAGTATCAGTTGGACTAAATGATTACTTTGAAAACACATTAAAAATAAAGAATGTGGGGCTTCCCTGGTGGCGCAGTGGTTGGGAGTCCGCCTGCCGGTGTGGGGGACGCGGGTTCGTGCCCCGGTCCGGGAGGATCCCACATGCCGCAGAGCGGCTGGGCCCGTGGGCCATGGCTGCTGAGCCTGCGCATCCGGAAGCTGTGCTCCGCAGTGGGAGAGGCCACAACAGTGAGAGGCCTGCGTACAGCAAAAAGAAAAAAAAAAAATTAAGAATGTGTTATTTAACAACCTTGTTTGCCATAAACCATCAACCATTTCTGATGTTTATTTTTTGTGTTGTGACCTCCAAAGACCTTCCTCAGTTCCCAAGACATGTGGAACAGCAGTTGCATATCATTTTACTAGACTACTCTGCCTAGTTTGGTACTAAAAATATTTCCTTAAAAAATGTAATTTAAAATCCCTCCAAAAATATGTCTGTTTAAATCTCATCATTCTGCCAGGGTTGCTTTTTTTTTTTTTTTCCGGTACGCGGGCCTCTCACCGTTGTGGCCTCTCCCGCTGCGGAACACAGGCTCCGGACGCGCAGGCTCAGCTGCCATGGCTCACGGGTCCAGCCGCTCCTCGGCATGTGGGATCTTCCCAGACCGGGGCATGAACCCGTGTCCCCTGCATTGGCAGCAGGACTCTCAACCACTGCGCCACCAGGGAAGCCCCAGGGTTGCTTTTTTAATGTTAGTCTTGGTAGTTAAATTTGAGTTTCCATTCAACCAACATACAGTGACACCTACCGTGTAACAAGCACTGGGCTGGGCTCTGGGGGTGCAACCATGAGTAAACCTCTCCACTGCCCTTCTAAAGTCTACATTCTAGTTGGGAGAATATGTGCATAGCCAAACAGTTAGAGAAATAAATTGCAGATTGTGATAAGCAATGAAGGAAACAAATAGGGTGCTATTAGAGAAAATAACTTGGGTGCGGCACTTTAAATATGGCAGTAGGGAAAATCTGATGAGGTGATATGTTAGCTGAGATGAGAAGTATGGGAAAGAGGCAGTCCAGTGAAGGGCTGACAGAATTGTTTTCCAGGTATAAGGAAAGCGCGTGTTGAAGCTTTGGTGTGTGAAAAAAATATGTGATTTGTTATTCTAGGAAATGGCAGAGGGCCAATATCACTATAGTTTATTGGCAGAAGGGGAGAGTCGTGTAGTTCTTGGAGGCCTTGATAAAGGATTTTATTTATATTCACAGTGCAGTGAAAAACCATTGAAGGATTTGAAGCAGGGAAGTAAAATGACATGATTAAGAATTTTAAAGACCACTCTGATTTCTCAGCAGAAAACAAATTATAGAAGAGCAACAGTGATAGTAGAAAAACAATTAAGAGCCTATTACAACTGACAGACAAGAGATGTTGATGATTAGGACAAGGATGGTGGCAGTAGAGACAGAACGAGATGGATATACTGAGAATTGTTTTATAGATAGCACCACCAGGATTTGTTAATGGATGGAATATAAGTGATGAAAGAAAAGAAGAAATCGGCGATGACTTCTAGGGGATTTTTGGGGGGGAGAAGGGAGTTCTGTTGTCATTTTTGCTTTGTTTTGTTTTTGGATTGACTGCCTGGGTGAATAGTGGCTCCATTTATTGATGGTTTAAAAAAAAAAAAACTGAGGGCTTCCCTGGTGATGCAGTGGTTGAGAGTCCGCCTGCCGATGCAGGGGACACGGGTTCGTGCCCCGGTCCGGGAAGATCCCACATGCCGCAGAGCGGCTGGGCCCGTGAGCCATGGCCACTGAGCCTGCGCGTTCGGAGCCTGTGCTCCGCAACGGGAGGGGCCACAATAGTGAGAGGCCCGCGTACCGCCGGAAAAAAAAAAAAAAAAAAAAACGGAAAGAAAATAAGATCTGGCTGACAAGGTGGAGATAAATTAACAATTCCACTTCAGACATGTTTATTTGGATGCCTCTGAGTCTTGCAAGAGGAGGTATCAAGTAGGTGTTTGGATACACAAGTCTGGATCCCAGAGGAAAAGTCTGGGCTGAGATGTTACTGCGGGGGGTTTGTGTATTCAGATCATGCATAAAATAATAAGAACAAATAAGACCACCTAGAGAATGAACAAAGAAGGAATAATGCCAACATTTAAATAAAAATTTAGAGTGAAAATGTATAAATAGTGAAGTAGTAGGATGAAAAGAGGATCCAAGAAAGGAGTCTGCTAGATATTCATCAAAGGAAAAATTTGTGATTTTCATCATGGCAATATTGTGGGACTGCGGAAATAAACAGCATTTAACGATGAGTAGAAGAACAGATGAAAATTGAGGAAGGGATATAACGTGTATCAGTAAAAAATTTATATTAATTATAGTGAGGGGAAACAGAAAAAAAGAGATATGTTGGATGGGAATATAGATCAAGGGATGAACCTTTTGTTGTGTTTTGTAATTTTAAAAATTTGTTTATCTCTGTTTTAAATGTGTTTGAAAGATAGGAGGTTTAGGAGGTATTATGCAAAGATAGGCATAATCCAATTATGAGGGAAATGACTGATGTTTCAGGAGAAACTCAAGGGGAGGACCAAATCAATGAAGTCATTAAGACAGACTTAAGTAATATGCTCTAGACTGACATACAAGTATTGATTTGTCTTTGGTAGGAGAAGGATTAACTTCCTCCATTTTAATAGAAAGGAGGAATGTAAAGAGTTGTGTAATTACAAGACAGTTTATAGACTTTATGCTAGAAAGATGAGAAAGTTACCAATCAATTAAGTAATTTGATTATTTAAGAATGAGCTACCCGTCTTTCTAGGGAAATGGTGAATTCCATTCCTCTTTTATATTGTCCATCATTTCAACGTTGGGTTGGAACATCTTTTCTATTAGCATCACACTGTTTAAACAATTAGAAAATGAGATAGAATAGACTGTACATGTAATGCACAAACATTGTTGATGAGTATAACTTATTTATCATCTTTCATCTTCTAGAAAAGATGTCTCTTACTGCTACCCAAGACCAATAGCAGCCCTCTTCTCAGATGAATATTACTTGAGGGATCAATAGGAGAAAACCTTTTCTTCCAAAATAAACAGCTCTTTTTTTTTTTTTTCCCCCTGTACGCGGGCCTCTCACTGTTGTGGCCTCTCACGTTGCGGAGCACAGGCTCCGGACACGCAGACTCAGCGGCCATGGCTCACAGGCCCAGCCACTCCGCGGCATGTGGGATCTTCCCAGACCGGGGCACGAACCCGTGTCCGCTGCATCAGCAGGTGGACTCTCAACCACTGCACCACCAGGGAAGCCCAACAGCTCTTCTTAAAATAAGAATAATGTTATTTATGGTATAAAGCCAAATCCTTCCAATTACAGATGGCAATAATTACGACTTTAATTTACTGGGATGAATAAATGTACTATATGTATATATATATATATTATATTTATATGTATGATATACATATATAACACACACATACATGCTATTGTAACCTATGGCTATTTAATATAATTTTATAGAAATAAATGTTTTATGGACACTTAATACCCATCCTCAACTGAACAGTAAATCTAGGATACCAAGAAATATATAGCATTTGTCTTTCAAGGGTTCATAATTTTAAGGGAGCAATAGTGAAGTGAACAATTTAAAATATTGAGTTGGCCAAAAAGTTCATTCGGGTTTTTCCATACAATGTTACAGAAGAACCTGAATGAACATTTTGGCCAACCCAATACATTGTAATATGTTCTTAATAAAACTGTGTTTAAAGTACAAAAGTCACACAATACTAAATCTCCCCCACAGAGCTGCCTAGAAGAAATGATCCTGGAAGTGGGCTTTAAAGGATGCATAGAAGTTGAATAGATTTAAAGGATACTTAGCATGCTTTAATAAGAATAATAGTGTATTCAAAAGCCTAAGATACAGGAGATATGGAGAGGTGAAAATGAATGGTTACTTGAAGTTCCAGGTGGATGGGGTATAGCAGATTGATTTTCTCCAAATCAGATTTAGTTATTGACCATGGCATCCAACATGTACAAATTCATTTATTTATAGAAAATTTTGGATACCAGATATCTATTAAATAGAAATTAGGTTAAGTATTAGAAACTGAAAATTAGGTAGTCTAATAAAGGCACATAAAAATAATTACATCTTCCACAATTCCAATACTACAATATTTAAATACATCAAACTCTTCCAAATTAGAATCCTTTGCCAAACCCAAGTATACCCGTTCTAAATTTTGTGTTCATCTGACGTTGTTTGAACAATGTAAGATCTGAAGATTTGGTCTTAACTGAGTTAGCCTCAGTTGCTTCTCAGACAATATTACTGCATTATCTGCAATGATTGCTATACAACAATTGCTCTTTTTTTCCAGATTTGGCAATGTGGAGGCTCATTGGAGATTGTGACTTGCTCCCACGTGGGTCACGTTTTTCGGAAGGCAACTCCATACACTTTCCCTGGTGGCACTGGTCATGTCATCAACAAGAACAACAGGAGACTGGCAGAAGTTTGGATGGATGAATTTAAAGATTTCTTTTATATCATATCCCCAGGTAAGCAATTCTGACATTTTCTTCCTCTGCAGGGGAAAATACAATTTTAAACATGCTGAGTATGTGTTGCATTATTGCTCCTCTTCTACTAGTTTAAATAAGATATTGTTTATCACCATAATATTGTAGAAAATTGTGTTTGAGAAGTTGTCCTATGAAGTCAATTTTGACCTAAAATGAGAAAGACTATACTTATCTCAAATGCCTAAATATTCTTTTTTCTTTGTTTCTTTCTGGGCACAAGTATTATGCTAAAAAAAATGAAGCAATCAATATATAAGGCTATCCAAATTTAACTGACATGTACCAGCTCAATTTAAGAAAAAAATTTTTAAGGGAAGTAAGTCTTTATTTCTGTGTTATACACATAAGGCTGACTGAGTTGGTAAGGAATTTTTTTAATGTTTATAAAGAGATGTTTTCTACTGCCTTGTTTTCTTAAATATCTGAGTAGGGAAAGATGAAATGATTTCCTACAGAAACAAGATGGAAAACTATACAGATATAAAAAATTATATTTTTAAAGAATATTAAATGACAGTAAATTACTCATTGATAAGTATGTGAAAAAGCATAATATGGGACAATAAAATATTATCCTACTTTAGTTACAGAGAAGGATAGTTATGGAAATAGAAGTAAATTTAGGCTATCGCTGGGTAGTGAGATTATGAGTAATTTCATTATTTTCCTTATACTTTTCTATATTTTATAAATTTTCTTTATAAAGCAATTATTTTTCAAAATTCATTAAAAACAAATTTTAAAAGAAAATAAATAATTAAAAAATTAAAAGAAAATTTTAAATGTCATTAAAAAAGAGAAAATAAATAAATCATTGTGAGAAAATCCCATTACTGGGTGGCATCATTATGAGTTATTGCATTCTTTAAAATTTTTTAGGATTTCTCCAACAGCCATATTAAGTATTAAAAAAACCTCTGGAAAAAAAAAAAAAAAAAAACCTCTGAGGTATTACATTTTTTAAGGAAAAAAAGAAACATATGAGAAGATACAAATAAGAGGAAGACACAGGTTTATCTTCAAGATCTCAAAGTCCAAAGAAACCAAAGCATAAATTAATATAACAGGAATTCAGGTGTATTTATAAAATAATTTGTAATGTTCTATTTTTGATAGTTTATGATAGGCCTTACGGTCATCAATGCCATTATTATGTAACCTGTAAGAACAACAACAAAAATCCATGCCCACATCCTCTTTTCTACATTATCATCTATCACAGGTTTAGAAAAGTCAGTGTGGGTTCTAATTGACATGCTCTGGTTCTGAAAGTATATATGAGGCTGTGAACATCCTTCTTTTATAGATGAAAAAGGGAATGAGCAGTATGAACTTTCTTATTAAGAGCCAACATTACTCCACAGAAAAGAAAAATTGGGGCAATGCATGTGTAAATGTGTGATTAGGAGATGGATTTTTTTCACACATTTTTAACCCTCCTCTATGTCAAGAAGCTATTGCCAGGAACACTATTTCGCATATAGATATATTTCTCTTTACAATAGAAACCCAGTCCAGATGTTATATAACCTTTTCATTTTCTTTTGATGATACTTTTTGAATTCAGATCATTACTTGTAGAAATATATAAGCTCAAATATGAAGAAAGAGTTAATGCAAGAAAGAAATGTGTTATGTGTGATTATATACAGAGTACATTCGGGAATGTAAGCAATTGAGAATAATTGTAACCATATGTATTCTATTCACTCATGATGAATATTATTTGTAGAAAGTCAGGTGTTAGTCTTTTGTATAATTTCCCATTGAGTGAAAAAGGCAGATAAGTGGTAGAACCATTTCTCAAAATGTAATGAAATGACAAGTTTAGAGTTTAAAGGTTGAAAGAAAATGCCTGCTATCTGGAACTAATGACTTGCTGCTCAAGAGGGACTGTTTGTATATTCTGGAAAATGTAGTTTTTACATTACAATAAATATCATTTGGAAGGTTATTATTCTTATAAAATGGGCTCATTTAAGCCCAGAAATTACTTTGGAAAGCAGTAAAAGGACACTTGGGGAATATGCTGAAAGTATCTGGGAATTTCCTAAGGGGCATTTATGCTTCTGGATGTCTCAGAGACAGCATCGCTGAGTGTGGAACCTGCCTGCTGTGTGTGGGCAAAGAGGGAAAACCAAAAATGTGAAACAATAAATTGCTTCTCAGTGGAAAGGGAAGGAGGGAAGTAAACTGGAAACTAGAGTTGGATGCCTATAAACAATGCTAGCCCTAGGCAGGTTTCAAATCATCCAAAAATCAGATAAAGTAGGTTGTATTGGGGAAGTCAGGAATCTGTCATTTGTATGATGGCAAGCCTTTGTTGAGTGGATAACTGTTTTTGTCATTACTGGCAGTTTCTGTCACTCTTAAAATCAAAATCATGGATTTCTTCGCTATCATCTAAAATTGTTGGGTTTCTGTTTTTCATCTAAGTTTGGAAGAAGAGAAGTTGGTATGGGGGAGATGGGAGGGACACATGGTTGCACATTTTTGCTTAGAATTATATCTTTTTCTATAGTATACATAAACACACACGCAAACACACACATGTTTACAAAAAACTCTAGAATGGTTTATATTGAGTTTTTTAAGTCTCCAGAACCTCCATAATAATCCGGCTAAGGAAAATGTTACAGTTCTTTCTAGCAGCACCTCCGCGTATCTGTTGATTTGCCCAAGATGTTTTATAAGGAGACTCCCATTTTTTTTATACCAGCGCTTCTAGTACTACATCTTATTCTCCACTTATGCAGTTGTTCGAAATGTGATCTTTAAGTACTGAGTCTTTATGATTGAATTTTGACAACAATTTTGCTTCCTTCCAATATGCTCCTACCTACTTTATTTTTTGGTTTCAGGGATGCTTCAGTTCTGTCTTGAACTAACTGGGTATTCTTTCTCTCTCAAAGGTGTATTTCCTGCAGTTTCGATACCATGGCCAATCCATCATTGCTATGTACTACATTGTTTAATTTTTATTACCTATATCTATTGCCAGAGTAGTTCAGAGACTTGTATTTACCATGCTTAGCAACTTTCCTGTCACTTTGCAGTCCTTGAAAGAAAATATGTGTTGAATAATTAGAAGAATAAGTGAATGACTAAATGAATGAGTGAATTTTTGAAGGGAGCCACTTTTGTTTCTTCTTTTCTACTGAATTCTCCATGGATGTCTCCTCTATACCAGGGAATCTCTTCATAAGAATTGCAGCAAATGGGAACCCTTTGTCCCACTTCTCTAATCCAACCTGAGAAAGGACCCACTGATACAAGAGAGGTGAAAGGTATTCTTCCTATGCCTGCACTGTCATTCCTCTGAGTCTGCCATCAGACAAGAAGGTTCCATTGGCTTACCCGTGTGCTTTGGGTTCTATGATTCCACCGTAATCACTGGCACACATAGTCAGATAATCTTACCTTCCAGGACTAATATAAAAGTCTAATAGGGACAATTTAGAAGGACAATGACATTTTCTAATAGAGCAGCATAATACAAGAGCTCATAAACTTAAAATAAGATACTTTTACACATGTTGATTTGTATTTTTCTCATGACCCCCATTACTTTAAAGTTAAAAGGAGTCATATAAATAGCTACATGTCTGAATTACTTTTATCTGATTTTTTTCAAAGTATTTACTATATGTCCTAATTGTCTTGCCCTATGCCCATTAGCCATTGGCAATACTGATAGAGTTGCAGTGTCTAATTATGTCTCCTAAATGGGTATATGAATGAAGAGTAGAAATACTTTGAAATAGTGTTGAAGAATGCATTTTCAACATTTGTTTAGTTTGCTTTCCGGCTGTATTTTTAAGGATGCAAATACTATAGCCTCACGTTTTAACGCCCTGTAGGCTCTTAAAGCCTGAGGCAGTTTTTACTAGTAATTGGGCTGTTTCAGCTTGAGCCAACCTGATTGTCCTAGCAAGTCCTTTGAAATGACGTGATGTAAGCAGAAACCACTCTGCACAGAACACCCCATTATAAATGGCAACGTTTTTATCCTATTGGTCACAGGTAAAAAGCTTAAGAATTTTAAAATAGAGTGTAGTCACAGCACTAACCATATATTTGAAATGCTGGCTGTTCTATAAATATTGATTTTCTTTCTTTGCGGAGGTAGATTTCTAACAGTGTATCAATTGACATGGTGATTAGATGCAGCTGTCCTTTCATAACCTCCGGTTGTTCTTTTTCCTTTTCTTAATGGACAGCTGTGCTCTTGTTTTGAGCACAAATTGAAGATAAAATGGTAAAGACTCCCCAAACATACCTTTAAAAGTATTTATATGTAACTGGGAAAACTGCTTATTTTCCTTGACATTATTGTAGTATTTTGATCTGTATTCCAAGTAAGCATTTAAAGAAGGATCCTTGAACTTACTTTGAAGGTTAACTCTCAATTGCTAACCTTTCAAAAATGCTTTCGAAAACTCAGCTCATCAAAGGTAGTCTTTGTTAATAGCATCTTCGGATCATTATTAAAGTTTAAGGACTTTATTTATTTCTATCTCTTGAAATTTGTAACTACAAAATATAAATGTTTTTCAACACGCTGATTTTTTTTAAAGATACAATATTTAATAACCAGCCCTTTGCGTTTAGGGCCTAATTTCTTTTATGAGTCATAAAAATGTGGTTCCAGGCTGATTTCATAAGCCCAGGTTTTGATGTCTCCAGCAAAATGTGCAGCACGTAGATATATATATTTTTAATATATATATATCTTTAATAATCCAGGGATATCAGTTTTTGGCTGAGTTAACATGAATTCATCTGAAAAGAGTGTGGCATTTATGAAAGTAAAGTATGTTTGTACCTATGAATTTTGGATTTTTATTACTTAATAAATGCTTTTTTAGCAGTATCAACCATGGTATCACTGAGCGAATATGATATTATGAGGAGGAAATTCTGAATCATTTTGATATGCTATATTGTAATAACACAATTCATATACCTGTGTGAGTCCCTTGAAAAGCCAAATGTTGAAGTTAATGATGTAGTGGACAGACAACAGCTTTTCCTTGCTGTAGTCGATCACTGGTCATTTTTTTTTTTTTATTAAAATAGTAATTTATTTACGAATGAAGAAATTAAGATCTACAGTAAGTCCCCTACATAGAAACAAGTTCTGTTCTGACAGCATGTTCGTAAGTCTAATTTGTTCCTTTTTGTCCACACACACACACTGTATTTTATTTTTACAAGAGATAAATAAACTGACACCAAGCATTGTAAATGGATGACCAGAACAAAAGCAACAATGATTGCAATTACCAAACACGAAACACACTCACACTATGTCACAATATTGACATTCAGTCAGGTAATCCTCCACTGTAACAGCTCCTTTACTTTGCAGTGAAAATTGATTTGTATATTTTTTGCCTCTGAGTCCTTGTGGGATATTTTTTTTTATTCAAACAGAAAGTCACAAAAATTATAATCGTCCTCATCAGTTCACTCAGTCCCATGTCATTAATTTTTTTTATCTTGATCTTTTGTTAGCACTTTTATGAATTCATCAGTTTTCCATTTGAGTTCTGAAAATGCTTATTCATTCAGTTCAGCAGTATAGTCAGTTACCAGAAACCTGTACTTGTCAGAGTCTTTTCCATGATTTCCTTGAAGATGAAACCCTTTTATAGGAACATTTTTGCAAAAGCATCAGAGTATACCCAGAACTGTCTGTAAATGTCAAAAGACTTAAAAATGACCATGGTTAAAGATTTGATGAAAGTTCATAATAATGCAATTGACAAGGAAATTTAGTTATTTCTGAGATATACATTTTAAAGTAATAACTAGAATTATGACTTATAACATTGTACCAGAACATATAAGATTTTTAGAAATTTCATGTAATGTCTGAAACATTTATATTAACATATTTCCATACAAATAACCCAAAGAAAGTTTAGTATAAGTTTTTGTTTGTTTGTTTGTTTGTTTATACTGCACGTTCTTATCAGTCATCAATTTTATACAAATCAGTGTATACATGTCAATCCCAGTCGCCCAATTCAGCACACCACCATCCCCACCCCACTGCAGTTTTCCCCCCTTGGTGTCCATATGTCTGTTCTCTACATCTGTGTCTCAACTTCTGCCCTGCAAACAGGTTCATCTGTACCATTTTTCTAGGTTCCACATACATGCGTTAATATACGATATTTGTTTTTCTCTTTCTGACTTACTTCACTCTGTATGAGTCTCTAGGTCCATCCACATCTCAACAAATGACCCAATTTCGTTCCTTTTTATGGTTGAGTGATATTCCATTGTATATATGTACCACAACTTCTTTATCCATTCATCTGTCGATGGGCATTTAGGTTGCTTCCATGACCTGGCTATTGTAAATAGTGCTGCAATGAACATTTGGGTGCATGTGTCTTTTTGAATTATGGTTTTCTCTGGGTATATGTCCAGTAGTGGGATTGCTGGATCATATGGTAATTCTATTTTTAGTTTTTTAAGGAACCTCCATAGTGGCTGTATCAATTTACATTCCCCCCAACAGTGCAAGAGGGTTCCCTTTTATCCACACCCTCTCCAGCATTTGTTGTTTGTAGATTTTCTGATTATGCCCATTCTAACTGGTGTGAGGTGATACCTCATTGTAGTTTTGATTTGCATTTCTCTAATAATTAGTGATGTTGAGCAGCTTTTCATGTGCTTCTTGGCCATCTGTATGTCTTCTTTGGAGAAATGTCTATTTAGGTCTTCTGCCCATTTTTGGATTGGGTTGCTTGTTTCTTTAATATTGAGCTACATGAGCTGTTTATATATTTTGGAGATTAATCCTTTGTCTGTTGATTCGTTTGCAAATACTTTTTCCCATTCTGAGGGTTGTCTTTTCATCTTGTTTATGGTTTCATTTGCTGTGCAAAATCTTTGAAGTTTCATTAGATCCCATTTGTTTATTTTTGTTTTTATTTCCATTACTCTAGGTTGTGGGTCAAAAAATATCTTGCTGTGATTTATGTCAAAGAGTGTTCTTCATATGTTTTCCTCTAAGAGTTTCATACTTACATTTAGGTCTGTAATCCATTTTGAGTTTATTTTTGTGTATGGTGTTAAGGAGTGTTCTAATTTCATTCTTTTACATGTAGCTGTCCAGTTTTCCCAGCACCACTTATTGAAGAGACTGTCTTTTCTCCACTGTATATCTTTGCCTCCTTTCTCATAGATCAGTTGATCATAGCTGCATGGGTTTATCTCTGGGCTTGCTATCTTTTTCCATTGATCTATGTTTCTGTTTTTGTGCCAGCACCATATTGTCTTGATTACTGTAGTTTTGTAGTATAGTGTGAAGTCAGGAACTCTCATTCCTCCAGCTCTGTTTTTTTCCGTCAAGACTGCTTTGGCTATTCGGGTTCTTCTGTGTCTCCATACAAATTTTAACATAATTTGTTCTAGTTCCTTAAAAATGCCACTGGTAATTTGATAGGGATTGCATTGAAAATGTAGATTGCTTTGTGGAGTATAGTGATTTTCACAATATTGATTCTTCCAATCCAGGAACATTGTATATCTCTCCATCTGTTGGTATCATCTTTAATTTCTTTCATCAGTGTCTTATAGTTTTCTGCATACAGGTCTTTTGTCTCCTTAGGTAGGCTTATTCCAAGGTATTTTATTCTTTTTGTTGCAATGGTAAATGGGAGTGTTTTCATAATTTCTCTTTCAGATTTTTCATCATTAGTGTATAGGAATGCAAGAGATTTCTGTGCATTAATTTTGTATCCTGCAACTTTACCAAATTCATTGACTAGCTCTAGTAGTTTTCTGGTGGCATTTTTAGGATTCTCTATGTATAGTATCATGTCATCTGCAAACAGTGACAGTTTTCCTTCTTCTTTTCCAATTTGTATTCCTTTTATTTCTTTTACTTCTCTGATTGTTGTGGCTAGGACTTCCAAAACTATGTTGAATAAGAGTGGTGAGAGTGGACATCTTTGCCTCGTTCCTGATCTTAGAGGAAATGCTTTCAGTTTTTCACCATTTTGAATGATGTTTGCTGTGGGTTTGTCATATATGGCCTTTATTATGTTGAGGTAGGTTCCCTCTATGCCCACTTTCTGGAGAGTTTTTATCATAAATGGGTGTTGCATTTTGTCAAAAGCTTTTTCTGCATCTATTGAGATGATCATATGGTTTTTATTCTTCAGTTTGTTAATATGGTCTATCACATTGATTGATTTACGTGTATTGAAGAATCCTTGCATCCCTGGGATAAATCCCACTTGATCATGGTGTATGATCCTTTTAATGTGCTGTTGGATTCTGTTTGCTAGTATTTTGTTGAGGATTTTTGCATCTATATTCATCTGTGATATTGGTCTGTAGTTTTCTTTTTTTGTAGTATTATTGTCTGGTTTTGGTATCAGGGTGATGGTGGCCACATAGAATGAGTTTGGGAGTGTTCCTTCATCTGCAGTTTTTGAAAGAGTTTGAGAAGGATGGGTGTTAGCTCTTCTCTAAATGTTTGATAGAATTCACCTGTGAAGCCATCTGGTCCTGGACTTTTGTTTGTTGGAAGATTTTTTGTTTTGTTTTGTTTTTGTTTTTGTTTTGTGGTACACAGGCCGATCACTGCTGTGGCCTCTCCCGCTGCAGAGCACAGGCTCCAGATGTGCAGGCCCAGTGGCCCTGGATCACGGGCCCATCTGCTTCACAGCATGTGGGATCCTCCCGGACCGGGGCATGAACCTGTGTCCCCTGCATCGGCAGGCGGACTCTCAACCACTGTGCCACCAAGGAAGCTCTCTTGGAAGATTTTTAATCACTGTTTCAATTTGAGTGCTTGTGATTTGTCTGTTCATATTTTCTGTTTCTGTCTGCTTCAGTCTTGAAAGGTTATACCTTTCTAAGAATTTGTCCATTTCTTCCACATTCTCCATTTTATTGGCATAGAGTTGCTTGTAGTAGTCTCTTAGGATGCTTTGTATTTCTGCGATGTCTGTTGTAACTTCTCCTTTTTCATTTCTAATTTTATTGATTTGAGTCCTCTCCCTCTTTTTCTTGATGAGTCTGGCTAATGGTTTATCAATTTTGTTTATCTTCTCAAGGAACCAGCTTTTAGTTTTATTGATCTTTGCTATTGTTTTCTTTGTTTCTACTTCATTTATTTCTGCTCTGATCTTTATGATTTCTTTCCTTCTGCGAACTTTGGGTTTTGTTTGTTCTTCCTTCTCTAGTTCCTTTAGGTGTAAGGTTAGATTGTTTACTTGAGATTTTTCTTGTTTCTTGAGGTAGAATTGTATAGCTATAAGCTTCCCTCTTAGAACTGCTTTTGCTGCATCCCATAGGCTTTGGATCGTCGTGTTTTCATTGTCATTTGTCTCTCTGTATTTTTTGATTTCCTCTTTGATTTATTCAGTGATCTCTTGGTTGTTTAGTAATGTATTGTTTCCGCCATGTTTTTGTGTTTTTTATGGTTTTTTCCCTGTAATTCATTTCTAATCTCATAGCATTGTTGTCAGAAAAGATGCTTGCTATGATTTCAATTTTCTTAAATTTACTGAGGCTTGATATGTGACCCAAGATGTGATCTATCCTGAAGAATGTTCCATGCACACTTGAGAAGAAAGTGTAATCTGCTGTTTTTGGATGAAATGTCCTATAAATATCAACTAAATCTACCTGTTCTATTGTGTCATTTAAACCTTCTGTTTCCTTATTTATTTTAATTTTGGATGATCTGTCCATTGGTGTAAGTGAGGTGTTAAAGTCCCCCACTATTATTGTGTTACTGTTGATTTCCTCTTTTATAGCTGTTAGCAGTTGCCTTATGTATTGAGGTTCTCCTATTTTGGGTGCATATATATTTATAATTGTTATATCTTCTTCTTGGATTGATCCCTTGATCATTATGTAGTGTCCTTCCTTGTCTCTTGTAACATTTTTTATTTTAAAGTCTACTTTATCTGATATGAGTATTGCTACTCCAGCCTTGTTTTGATTTCCTTTTGCATGGATGGAATATCTTTTTCCATCCCCTCACTTTCAGTCTGTATGTGTCCCTAGGTCTGAAGTAGGTCTCTCATAGACAGCATATATATGGGTCCTGTTTTTGTATCCATTCATCAATCCTTTGTCTTTTGGTTGGAGCATTTAATCCATTCACGTTTAAGATAATTATCGATATGTATGTTCCTATGACCATTTTCTTAATTGTTTTGGGTTTGTTTTTGTAGGTCCTTCTCTTCTCTTGTGTTTCCCACTTAGAGAAGTTCCTTTAGCATTTGTTGTAGAGCTGGTTTGGTGGTGCTGAATTCTCTTACTTTTTGCTTGTCTGTAAAGCTTTTGATTTCTCCATCGAATCTGAATGAGGTCCTTGTCAGGTAGAGTAATCTTGGTTGTAAATTCTTCCCTTTCATCACTTTAAGTATATCATGCCACTCCCTTCTGGCTTATAGATTTTCTGCTGAGAAATCAGCTGTTAACCTTATGGGAGTTCCCTTGTATGTTATTTTTCGTTTTTCCCTTGCTGCTTTCAATAATTTTTCTTTGTCTTTAATTTTTGCCAATTTGATTACTGTGTGTCTCATCGTGTTTCTCCTGTATGGGACTCGCTGCACTTCCTGGACTTGAGTGGCTATTTCTTTCCCATGTTAGCAAAGTTTTTGACTATAATCTCGTCAAATATTTTCTCTGGTCCTTTCTCTCTCTCTCTTCTCCTTCTGGGACCCCTGTAATGTGAATGTTCTTGCGTGTAATATTGCCTCAGAGGTCTCTTAGGCTGTCTTAATTTTTTTTCATTCTTTTTTCTTTTTTCTGTTCCGCAGCAGTGAATTCCACCATCCTGTCTTCCAGGTCACTTATTCGTTCTTCTGCCTCAGTTATTCTGCTATTGATTCCTTCTAGTGAAGTTTTCATTTCAGTTATTGTATTGTTCATCTCTGGTTTCTTGTTCTTTAATTCTTCTAGGTCTTTGTTAAACATTTCTTGCATCTTCTCCATCTTTGCCTCCATTCTTTTTCCGAGGTCCTGCATCATCTTGGCTATCATTATTCTGAATTCTTTTTCTGGAAGGTTGCCTATCTCCACTTCATTTAGCTGTTTTTCTGGGGTTTTATCTTGTTCCTTCGTCTGGTACATAGCCCTCTGCCTTTTCACCTTGTCTATCTTTCTGTGAATGTGGTCTTTGTTCCACAGGCTGCAGGATTGTAGTTCTTCTTGCTTCTGCTGTCTGCCCTCTACTGGTCAATTTTTATTGTTGGTATTGTTATTAGCATTGCATGGGTATTTCTTTGTATTTTTGTAATAATGATACTACCTTGCTGCTGTTTTCATTTGATGAGAATTATTAAGTTCTTGATTTGCACTGTGCCAGGCAAAGGGATACAAACACGGAAAAGACATTGCCTTTGCCTTTAAAGAGTGAACTGTCTACATCATCACAGTTAATTAGTTTAAGTGGAAAATAATATTAAGTGCATAGTATGTGAGGAACACACAGACAGCAATTAAAGGGGATACTTATATGAACTTACTTACACTTTCCTAGTTTCCTCCTTCTCACTCACAAACTTCAAAGTCAAATGAATACTCAAGTTCTTTCTATTCCACCTGCTAAGTTCTCTCAGATTTATCAGTTATCATTCTCACACTCATCCTGCATCCTGATAACCTCCTAACTGTCCTGATGGCTCTCCCTGCCTCAAAGCTTGCCCTCCCTTCACGCACCCTTACAGTGCTGCTGGAGGACCTTCCTAAATTTTGATCTCTCATTTACCTAAGGACCTCTTAACACAAAGTCAGAAGTCTAGAACATGGCCAACAAGGCTCTATGTGATCTGGTACTTGTCCAGCTTACCAGTCTTTCACTCTATACTTTCAACCCTAGCAGTCCACATACCAACCATGTTGAACTATATTCAGATCCAAAGCTCAACACGCTCCCTCCTGCTTTTAGGTTTTTGCATATGTCTAAAACAGTATTTGATGAGCTAATGAATGCTGCTACATCTGCATAAAGTACCATCATCATCCATCTGCATTCATCATTCATGTATAAAGTTTGGTATAATTTCCCCCCAGGAAATCCAATGGCTCCCTGTACTTCCCCTGTTGTAGCATTTATGCATTTTTAAATTATTTTTTCTCCTCTACTAAGCTATACGAATAAAGGATCTATCTCTCTCTCTTTTTTTTAATGTGTTTGTTTGGTTCCTTTTTTTTTTTTTTGAGTCAGTCAAATATTTATTGAATGCCTATGATTTCTTTTTTTTTAAATTGGAGTAACAGTTGATTTACAATGTTGTGTTACTCTTTGCTGTACAGTACACTGAATCAGTTATATATATATATATATACACACTCTTTTTTAGATTCTTTTCCTGTATTACAGAAAATTATTACAGAATAGTATTACAGAATATTCAGTAGAGTTCCCTATAGAGTAGTCCTTATTAGTTATCTATTTTATATTTAGTAGTGCATATATGTCTATCCCAGTCTCCCAATTTATCCCTCCCTCCTTTCTCACCTGGTTCCCGTAAGATTGTTTTCTACATCTGTAACTCTATTTCTGTTTTGTAAATAAGTTCATTTGTACCATTTTTTTTAGATTCCACGTATAAGCAATATCATATGATATTCTTCTCTATCTGACTTCATTCGGTATGTCAATCTCTAGGTCCATCCATGTTGCTGCAAATGGCATTATTTTGTTCTTTTTTATGGCTGAGTAATATGGTTCTGTTTTTAGATACAGTTCATTAAGCTCAAAATTTTTTTAATTTTATAACATATGTTCAGAGGCAAATAAAATGTGTTTCCATCACCGCCTCTGTCACCCTTCCTTCAAATCTTTTTCCTATTCATTTGCATAACTATACATACATATACAAACACATATATAAGTAAATAAGATCGTACAATGAGTACTATTTTGATTTCCATTCTTTTAATTTAATAATATGTTCTGCAGTATTTTATAATTCACATAATTCACAAAGGATTGTATCATTTGACATTGCAGCTAAATAATATTATACTATACAAATTTATCAGAATGTATCTAATCAAACCAGTATCAACAAGTATTAGGTTTCAGTTGTCTGCTATTATAAAAAATTACAGAAACATTCTTTTTTTTAACATCTTTATTGGAGTATAATTGCTTTACAATGATATGTTAGTTTCTGCTTTATAAGAAAGTGAATCAGCTATAGATATACATATATCCCTATATCTCCTCTCTCTTACGTCTCCCTCCCAGCGGCCCTATCCCACCCCTCTAGGTGGTCACAAAGCAAGGAGCTGATCTCCCTGTCCTATGCAGCTGCTTCCCACTAGCCATCTGTTTTACATTTGGTAGTGTATATATGTCAGTGCTACTCTCTCACTTCATCCCAGCTTACCCTTCCCTCCTCCCCGTGTCCTCAAATCCATTCTCTATGACTGAGTCTTTATTCCTGTCCTGCCCCTAGGTTCTTCATAACAATTTTTTTCTTTTAGATTCCATATATATGTGTTAGCATGTGATATTTGTTTTTCTCTTTCTGACTTACTTCATTCTGTATGACAGACTCTAGTTTCATCTACCACACTACAAATAACTCAATTTTGTTTCTTTTTATGGCTGAGTAATATTCCATTGTATAAATGTGGCACACCTTCTTTATCCATTCCTCTCTCTATGGACTCTTAGGTTGCTTCCATGTCATGGCTACTGTAAATAGAGCTGCAATGAACATTGTGGTACATGACTCTTCTTGAATTATGGTTTTCTCAGAGTATATGCCCAGTAGTAGGGTTGCTGGGTCACATGGTAGTTCAATTTTTAGTTTTTTAAGGAACCTCCGTACTCTTCTCCATAGTGGCTGTATCAATTTACATTCCCACCAACAGTGCAAGAGGGTTGCCTTTTCTCCACACCCTCTCCAGCATTTATTCTTTGAAGATTTTTTGATGATGGCCATTCTGACTGGTGTGAGGTGATACCTCATTGTAGTTTTGATTTTCATTTCTCTAATGATTAGTGATGTTGAGCATCCTTTCATGTGTCTGTTGGCAATCTATATATCTTCTTTCGAGAAATGTCTATGTAGGTCTTCGGCCCTTTTTTGAATTGAGTTGTTTGTTTTTTTGTTATTGAGCTGCATGAGCTGCTTGTAAATTTTGGAGATTAATCCTACTCAGTTGCTTCATTTGCAAATATTTTCTCCCATTCTCAGGGTTGTCTTTTCATCTAGTTTATGGTTTCCTTTGCTTTGAAAAGCTTTTAAATTTAAATAGGTCCCATTTCTTTTTTTTTTTTTTTTTCCGTACGTGGGCCTCTCACTGTTGTGGCCTCTCCCGTTGCGGAACACAGGCTCCGGACATGCAGGCTCAGCGGCCATGGCTCACAGGCCCAGCCCCTCTGCGGCATGTGGGATCTTCCCAGACCAGGGCACGAACCCGTGTCCCCTGCATCGGCAGGCGGACTCTCAACCACTGCGCCACCAGGGAAGCCCCTATTTCTTTATTTTTGTTTTTATTTCCATTTCTCTAGGTTGTGGGTGAAAAAATATTTTTCTGTGATTTATGTCATAAAGTGTTCTGCATATGTTTTCCTCTAATAGTTTTATAGTGTCTAGCCTTACATTTAGGTCTGTAATCCATTTTGAGTTTATTTTTGTGTATAGTGTTAAGGAGTGTTCTAATTTCATCCTTTTACATGTAGCTGTCCAGTTTTTCCAGCACCACTTATTGAAGAGGCTGTCCTTTCTCAATTGTATATTATTGCCTTCTTTATCAAAGATAAGGTGACCATATTTGTGTGGGTTTATCTCTGGGCTTCCTATCCTGTTCCATTGATCTATATTTCTGTTTTTGTGCCAGTACCATACTATCTTGATTACTAAAACTTTGTAGTATAGTCTGAAGTCCAGAAGCCCAATTCCTCCACCTCCGTTTTTATTTCTCAAGATTGCTTTAGGTATTTGGGGTCTTTTGTTTTTCCATACAAATTGTGAAAATTTTTGTTCTAGTTCTGTGAAAAATGCCAGTGGTAGTTTGATAGGGATTGCACTGAATCTGTAGGTTGCTTTGGATAGTAGAGTCATTTTCACAATGTTGATTCTTCCAATTCAAGAACATGGTATATGTCTCCACTTTTTTGTATCATCTTTAATTTCTTTCTTCACTGTCTTATAGTTTTCTGCATACAGGTCTTTTGTCTCCTTAGGTAGGTTTATTCCAAGGTATTTTATTCTTTTTGTTGCAATAGTAAATGGGAATGTTTCCTAATTTCTCTTTCAAATTTTTATCATTAGTGTCTAGGAATGCAGAAGATTTCTGTGCATTCATTTTATATCCTGCTACTTTACCAAATTCATTGATTAGCTCTAGTAGTTTTCTGGTAGCATCTTTAGGATTCTCTATGTATAGTATCATGTCATCTGCAAACAGTGACAGCTTTACTTCTTCTTTTCCATTTTGGATTCTTTTTATTTCTTTTTATCCTCTGTTTGCTGTGGCTAAAACTTCCAAAACTATGTTGAATAATAGTCGTGAGAGTGGACAACCTTGTATGTTCCTGATCTTAGAGGAAATAGTTTCAGTTTTTCACCACTGAGGACAGTGTTGGCTGTGGGTTTGTCATGTATGGGCTTTATTACGTTGAGGTAAGTTCCCTCTGTGCCTACTTTCTGATAGGTTTTTATCATAAATGGGTGTTGAATTTTGTCAAAAGCTTTTTCTGCATCTTTTCAAATGATCATATGGTTTTTCTCCTTCAATTTGTTAATATGGTGTATCACATTGTTTGACTTGCGTATATTGAAGAATGCTTTCATTCCTGGGATAAACCCCACTTACTCGTGGTGTATGACCCTTTTAATGTGCTGTTGGATTCTGTTTGCTAGTATTTTGTTGAGGTTTTTTGCATCTATGTTCATCAGTGATATTGACCTGTAGTTTTCTTTCTTTATGACATCTTTGTCTGGTTTTGATATCAGGGTGATAGTGGCCTCATAGAATGAGTTTGGGCGTGTTCCTCCCTCTGCTATATTTTGGAAGAGTTTGAGAAGGATAGGTGTTAGCTCTTCTCTAAATGTTTGATAGAATTCGCCTGTAAAGCCATCTGGTCCTGGGCTTTGTTTGTTTGAATATTTTTAATCACTGTCTCAATTTCAGTGCTTGTGATTGGTCTGTTTATATTTTCTGTTTCTTCTTGGTTTAACCTCAGAAGTTTGTGCTTTTGTAAGAATTTGTTCATTTCTTCCAGGTTGTCCATTTTATTGGCATAGAGTTGCTAGTAGTAATGTCCCATGATCCTTTGTATTTCTGCAGTGTCAGGTTTTACTTCTTCTTTTTCATTTCTAATTCTGTTGGTTTTAGTCTTCTCCCTTTTTTTTCTTGATGAGTCTGGCTCATGGTTTATCCATTTTGTTTATCTTCTCAAAGAAGCAGCCTTTAGTTTCACTGATCTTTGCTCTTGTTTCCTTCATTTCGTTTTCATTTATTTCTGATCTGATCTTTGTGATTTCTTTCCTTCTGCTAACTTTGGGGTTTCTGTTGTTCTTCTTCTTCTTTCTCTAATTGCTTTAGGTGTAAGTTTAGGTTGTTTATTTGAGATGTTTCTTGTTTCTTGAAGTAGGATTGTATTGCTATAAACTTCCCTCTTAGAACTGCTTTTGCTGCATCACATATGTTTTGGATCATTGTGTTTTCATTGTCATTTGTTTCTAGATATTTTTTGATTTCTCTTTGGTTTCTTCAGTGATCTCTTGCTTTTTAAGTAGTGTATTGTTTAGAGTCCATGTGTTTGTATTTTTTACAGATTTTTTCCTGTAATTTATATCTAGTCTAATAGCGTTGTGGTCGGAAAGGATACTTCATACAATTTGAATTATCTTAAATTTACCAAGGCTTGATTTGTGACCCAAGATATGACCTATCCTGGAGGATGTTCCATGGGCACTTGAGAAGAAAGTGTATTCTGTTGTTTTTGGATGGAAAGCCCTATAAATACCAATTAAGTCCATCTTGTTTAGTGTATCATTTAAAGCTTGTGCTTCCTTATTTATTTCCATTTTGGATGATCTGTCCATTGGTGAAAGTGGAGTGTTAAAGTCCCCTATTATGATTGTGTTACTGTCGACTTCCCCTTTTACAGCTCTTAGCCTTTGACTTATGTATTGAGGTACTCCTATGTTGGGTGCATAAATATTTACAATTGTTACATCTTCTTCTTGGATGGATCCCTTGATCATTATATAGTGTCCTTCTTTGTCTCTTCTAATATTCTTTATTTTAAAGTCTATTTTGTCTGATGTGAGAATTGCTACTCCAGCTTTCTTTTGATTTCCATTTGCATGGAATATCTTTTTCCATCCCCCATTTTCAGTCTGTATGTGCCTCTAGGTCTGAAGTCGGTCTCTTGTAGACAGCATATATATGGGTCTTGTTTTCGTATCCATTCAGTCAGTCTATGTCTTTTGGTTGGAGCATTTAATCCATTTACAATTAAGGTAGTTATCGATATGTATGTTCCTATTACCATTTTCTTAATTGTTTTGGGTTTGTTATTGTAGGTCTTTTCCTTCTCTTGTGTTTACTGCCTAGAAAAGTTCCTTTAGCATTTCTGGTAAAGCTGGTTTGGTTTTGTGAATTCTCTTATCTGTTGCTTGTCTGTAAAGGTTTTGATTTCTCTGTTGAATCTGAATGAGATCCTTGCTGGGTAGAGTAATCTTGGTTGCAGGTTGTTCTCCTTCATCACTTTAAATATGTCCTGCTACTCCCTTCTGCCTTGTAGGGTTTCTGCTGGAAGATCAGCTTTAACCTTATGGGGATTCCCTTGTATATTATTTGTTGTTTTTCCCTTGCTGCTTTTAATATTTTTTCTTTGTATTTACTTTTTGATAGTTTGATTAATATGTGTCTTGGCATGTTTCTCCTTGGATTTATCCTGTATGGGACTCTCAGTGCTTCCTGGACTTGATTAACTATTTCCTTTCCCATATTAGGGAAGTTTTCAAGTATCATCTCTTCAAATTTTTTCTCAGAACCTTTCTTTTCTCTTCGTCTTCTGGGACCCCTATAATTCAAATGTTGATGCGTTTAATGTTGTCCCAGAGTTCCCTGACACTGTCCTCAATTCTTTTCATTCTTTTTTCTTTATTCTGCTCTTCTGTAGTTATTTCCACTATTTTATCTTCCAGGTCACTTATTCATTCTTCTGGCTCAGTTATACTGCTATTGAGTCCTTCTAGAGAATTTTTAATTTCATTTATTGTGTTGTTCATCACTGTTTGTTTGGTCTTTAGTTCTTCTAGGTCCTTGTTAAATGTTTCTTACATTTTCTCCATTCTATTTCCAAGATTTTGGATCACCTTTACTCTCATTACTCTGAATTCTTTTTCAGGTAGACTGCCTTTTTCCTCTTCATTTGTTTGATCTGGTGGGTTTTTACCTTGCTCCTTCATCTGCTGCATATTTCTCTGTCTTCTCATTGTAACTTACTGTGTTTGGGGTCTCCTTTTCGCAGGCTGCAGGTTCATAGTTCCCACTGTTTTTGGTGTCTGCCCCCAGTGGCTAAGGCTGTTTCAGTGGGTTGTGTAGGCTTCCTGGTGGAGGGGACTAGTGCCTGTGTTCTGGTGGTTGAGGCTGGGTCTTGTCTTTCTGGTGGGCAGGACCACATCCGGTGGTGTGTTTTGGGGGTCTGTGACCTTATTATGATTTTAGGCAGCCTCTCTGTTAATGGGTGGGGTTGTGTTCCTGTCTTGCTAGTTGTTTTGCATAGGATGTCCAGCACTGTAGTTTGCCAGTCGTTGAGTGGAGCTGGGTGTTAGCATTGAGATGGTGATCTCTGGGAGAGCTTTTGCTGTTTAATATTACATGGAGCTGGGAGTTCTCTGGTGGACCAATGTCCTGAAGTTGGCTCTCCCACCTCAGAGGCACAGGCCTGACACCTGGCCGGAGCACCAAGACCCTGTCAGCCACATGGCTTAACTTGGTATGAGGGATGCTTGCCAGTGAATAAAAAGACACAAGGCATAAATACCTCAATCTTATACTTTAAGTTTTGAATAACTCTGGCAGATAGAAATCCAGACTTTAATGAGAAACAGCACACACGTTATGTTACATGCACTTTGCTCTGCTTTGATTTCTTTACCCTCGAGTAGCACACAGTCCACAAAAGTATTGCGTGCGGTGCCAACTCTCTGTGTTCAAGGACCAGAAACATTCTTGAAGCAACATTTTTGTGAACTTAAGAGATTAATTCTGAGAAAGTAATAGCATTAAGAAAGAGAGCTCTAGCAGAAATATAGATCAGTGGAACAGAATAGAAAGCCTATAGATAAACCCACACACCTTTGGTCACCCAACCTATGACAAAGGAGGCCAGAATATACAATGGAGTAGGCCAGAATATACAGTGGAGCAAAGACTACCTCTTCAGTAAGTGGTGCTGGGAAAACTGGACAGCCACACGTAAAAGAATGAAATTAGAACATTTTCTCACACCATATACAAAAATAAACTCAAAATTGATTAAAGACCTAAATCTAAGGCCAGACACTATAAAACTCTTAGAGGAAAACATAGGCAGAACACGCTTCGACATCAATCTCAGCAAGATCCTTTTTGACCCACCTCCTAGAGTAATGAGAATAAAAACAAAAATAAACAAATGGGACCTAACTAAACTTAAAGGCTTTTGCATAACAAAGGAAACCATAAACAATATGAAAAGACAGCCCTCAGAATTGGAGAAAATATTTGCAAGCAAAGGAACTGACAAAGGATTACTCTCCAAAATATACAAACAGCTCATCAATATCTAAAAAACAAACAACCCAATCAAAAAATGGGTGGAAGACCTAAATAGACATTTCTCCAAAGAAGACATACAGATGGCCAACAAACACATGAAAAAATGCTCAACATCACTAACTATTAGAGAAATGCAAATCAAAACTTCAGTGAGATATCACCTCACACCGGGCAGAAAATGATCATCATCACAAAATCTACAAACAATAAATGCTGGAGAGGGTGTGGAGAAAAGGGAACCCTTTTGCACTGTTGGTGGGAATGTAAACTGGTACAACCGTTATGGAGAACAGTATGGCGGTTCCTTAAAAAACTAAAAATAGAACTACCATGTGACCCAACAATCCCACTACTGGGCATATACCCAGAGAAAACCATAATTCAAAAAGACACATTCACCCCAGTGTTCATTGCAGCACTATTTACAATAGCCAGGACATGGAAGCAACCTAAATGTCCATCAACAGAGGAAAGGATACAGAAGAAGTGGTACATATATACAATGGAGTATTACTCAGCCATAAAAAGGAACGAAATTGGGTCATTTGTACAGAGATGGATGGACATAAAGATTGTCACACAGAGTGAAGTAAGTCAGAAAGAGAAAAACAAATATCATCTATTAACACATGTATGTGGAATCTGAAAATATTGGTGTAGATGGTCTTATCTACAAAGCAAAAATAGAGGTATGTAGAGAACAAACATATGGATACCAAGGGGGAAGGGGGGAGTGGGATGAATTGGGAGATTGGGATTGACATATATACACTATTGATACTATATATAAAGTAGATAACTAATGAGAACCTACTGTATAGCTCAGGTGCTCTGTGGTGACCTAAATGGGAAGGAAATCCAGAAAAGAGGGGATATATGTATACGTATAGCTGGTTCACTTCGCTGTACGGTAGAAACTAACACAACTTTGTAGAGCAACCATACTCCAATAAAAATTTTAAAAAAAAGAAGAAAGAAAGCTCTGGTGGCAGACTGCCTGGATTAGTTTAAATCTTTGTTCCATATAACCGCTCTATATTTACTAAACCTCTCAGTACTTAGTTTCCTTACTGTCAAATGGAAATATTATAATAGGGCTTTCCACATAGAGTTTTTTGAGACTTAATTGAAAAAAGATACATAAAGCACTTAGAACAACACCTGGCAAATATTAAACATTCAATTAGTGTTAGATATTTCTGTAGTTATTGACCAGATAGATTCATAGAAGTAGATTTATTGGATCAATGGATATGTACATTTATATTTTGGTAGACATTTTCAAAACTTCCATCCCAAAAGACTGCAACAGTGCTTGAGCACTTACACTATACTATTAATATTCCAGATTCTCAATCCTTATTTTTGCAAATATATTTGTGTGTGTACATATATGCATGCATTCATTTATATTTGCATATATTTACATGTATATACAGTTTCTCTTCTCACACTGCTGCTAGAAATGAACGTCTTTCACCACTTTTTTTATTTGGATTTCTTCTTTTCATTCATACCCTTTGTTCATTTTACTCTTGGATCTCTTTTGTTCTTTTATATATTCATAGATCTTTATGTATTCTGGGAATTCATCTTTTGTTTGTTATATACATTTCAAGGGTTTTCTCCCAGACTATTACACATATTGTAACTCAATTGATATAAAAAAAGATATTTTAAAAAATAATTTGTTTATGTAAAATCTGTTTATCTTAGCCTTTATGGCATTTGGGATTATTTGTTTTTGTAAAAACAGTTTCCCTCAAGCCTAGTACATTTTATGTGCCCCGGAAGTATTTGTTGAATGATTTAGGTTTTATTGAGTAAAATGCATGCTTTTTTTTTTTAAGTGGTCAGTGAGCTCTCTGGGCAATAAGCATGAGCAGAATGCCAGAATCAGATAACACTCCTTATACAAAATATTGTTATCTTCATCCATGGAACATAAATAAAAGTATCAGCCATAAAAGTTATGATTTTAAATAAATCTATTAATATGATTATATCAGTTCCCATTACAGTTATTCTTTCCAAGTGTCTTGAATTGTATTCATGGTTCAGAAAATTAATAAACAGATTGTATAAACAATATTTATTGAATCTTACAAAAATATTGAATTGAACAGTAAGAGTGGATCATTGTATTGTCAAAGTCTTTGATTAGCAATTCAACAACTATTTCTGATAATTAACCCCTTATATAATGTTACTATTATCAAATCTGGGCAAGCTCAAAGTATTTCTATAGTGAATAAATATAACCTAAGTTCTAGTATAGATCTGTTCACAGAATAATCAGTACCTTCTAGGGTTTAGATACCAGAATCATTTATACATTTAGTTTTTGCACCCCCCTCAAACAAAGTGTGTATGGCCCTAGTCTAATCAGTGTGTGTGTATATGTGTGTATGCAACCAATGTGGTACTCTGAAGTTTCCAATTTGTAAATTCTACCCCAGTCGGATCGGATGGATCATGATTAATTTTCATTTCCTTAAGGCTTGTTCAACTAGTCAAAGTAGAAAATGTCAATGTTTTTTAAATTAGTACAAATGATCAAGAACACTTCTGTAAGATTCATGGGTTTTTACTGTCAGGAGTTGGCTGAGAGTTTTTGTTTTATATAAGAGCATTAAATATGAATCAAACATGACTCAGGTGCATACAGAGGTTTTATCATACCTATTTCCATCTTGTCGTCTTCAGAGTGCCCTAACTTCATTATTTAATTTTAGAATAGCTAAAATTGACCAGCTTAAAAATTATATAGTCAGTACATTGCATTTCAATCCTAATTCTTAACTGGATTAAGTGGATCACTCAATACTCAGCAGTGGTCATTACATAAATTTACTGGTAGTCACGTAGTTACACATTGCAGATTTTGGATTTCTAATACTAGCAGTTTAAGGTGTTCTGGTGGACCATCTTTGCCTTATTTCTATGTTATCATCATCCTTTAGCTATTTTAAAATAAAATAGTAAAATATTAGTTTAATTCTGGAATTACTTAGTTACATCAACTCATGAAAGTGAGCAGTGTCAAGGATAACTTTTAGAGAATTAGGAAACACAATCTTTTCTAGATCCAGTAATGATTTATCAGGTAGTTTAAACTTTTCAGATGTGCTAAGTTGAGGCTCTTTAAATAGTACCCTGAAAAAATAAGCCAAAGCCAAAAAAAATAAATAAATAACCTACCCACATACTTGCTTACCAGACATTCAACTCTAATGAAAGACTACCTCAGCAACCTAATGATCTTCAATCCATTGCCCTTGGGAGTAGCTCTTCTTTAGCATAATAACACAGGTTCTCTAGAAAATAAAAATTTTATTTTTCGTAGTTGTCTTTATCTAGGGGGGTTATGAGTTGAAGAGAGCTTTGCATCAAGTCCTTGGTAGGAAAGAATGCTGAACAATGGATATAGACCAGGATGAAAAGGTGCATTAGGGAGAAAAGGGGAGGGCTTTGCAAAGGGAAGGGGAGACAGTTTCTGAAAAGGTAGGATGGCTGTTTAACAAATAGGCTTTCTGCATAATTTTATCAGAAGCAGCAGTAATATGGAGTAGTTACGATTGATGTGGATGGTCAATGCCTAAGAGCAGGTGGCTGCCATATTGATAACTGCCTGGCTCTGAGTCACTTGATGGAAAGCTCTACTTTAGCATCTATTTGGCTCTCTTTTATTTCACTGGGCTTTCCCGTGTTTAGAATCACTGTATTTTATTAACAAAGAAGTGAACAGGAAGGAAAGCAATGAGGTACGGGCTTCTTGGCAGGCTTCCAAGTGCATGTACCATAGGGATGTTGTCCAGAAATGTTTGTGTCACATGCCACAATGTGCACACAGAAGTCTTTTTCCTCGTGACTGTCAGTAAAGAGCAGTAGAGGAGGTTGGTGGCTATGTGGTAAAAACTACAAATGCATGGTCTAACACAAGCCAAACCATAAAAGCTTTATTTTATTTGTAAATATACTAATGCTCCCCATGACGAACCTTCTCCACATTCAGTCTCCACAGCTTTCTTAATTATCTTACAGCAGCCAGTCTAGCCTGTCCTAGGCATGGAACAGAGAGATTCAAGAAGGCTCTTCTTTTCTTCTGCTTTCAGATGCCATCTCATTCTGGTACTGAAAGCCAGATCTCTCTTTGCACAAACCTAGGTCATCCAAGATTTTAAATTTGATTGCTAACCTCATCCCAGATTAGATTCCTGGGGACATTAACACTGAAAGGATGTTTTTTACCGTTAGAACCTTTTCCAGTAAGAGTTACTTGATGTTTTGGTTTCCCATCTTCTTCTGGTATTTATTGGCTTCACTTGGGAAAAGCCTCAAATCTAGGTGGGAAAGACAGTAAGTAGAAAACCAGCTCAGGGAAAATGTATTAACTACTAGCATCATAGATGTGTTTTGCTTAAGAGTTGTCCAGGTAAATGGAAGATGAGAGGGGATGCCAGGATCTAGCATACGCAATTATAGGCCAGGGAGGAGTAGAGATGGAAGAGGAGAAAGAGACCCTAGGGTTGTAACCCAGGAGTCAGCTTGGCTGCATCATGATGAAGGGCACTACGTCTGGATGAAGAAAGAGTTGGAACAATAGTAGCTGTCTTTTACAGGTGGAGCTTTGGTGGTGTTTTCCATTATCAGCCTTTCTTCCTTTCTCCTAATCCATGATCCTTGCCAAGTGACCCCTATTTTTCCATACCTTCTTCCAACTGCTTTTATTCTACCATCTTTTTAAACTCCTTAGTTAGTTGAATGTAATCAATAACTGCTATATCTTCTCATCCTCTTGTCTTCTCTGCAAATTAAAACATTAATAGAGAAAATATTTCAATTTTTTGATCAAACATGTATTAATACAGAAGCAAAGTCATAATCCAGAATTAGCTATGTAACCTTGGACAGATATGTAATCTCTTTATGCCTCAGTTTCTGCATCTATGAAGTGGGAATTTTATAATATTTATCTCACAGAATCTCTTTTGATATTTTGAGATTCTCGTTGATCTCACATATTCCATTTTTGTGAGCAATAATGAGATAAATTATGTAAAGATATTGGAACTGTATCTGAAGCATACTAAAGACTTAATAAATTATAGATAATAATAAATATCTGAAGAAATAACAAAAGAAAGCAGTGGCCAAGGGTCAAGTATTTTATACATAAATATGTGTGTATTCTATTATTTTTGGAAAAGTTATTTCAAATATTGTTGATAAATAACATATATGTGGCAAAATATTTGTATAATAAAATGACATCTTCTTTGATATAAGAATACACTGCTGGCTTACTTAAAGGCAATGTTTGTCAACTTGGGGCAGAGATCACAAACTGCTTTGAAAATCTGTGAAGTATATAATAAACTATTCCCAGTCAGAAACATAAATACACAACCTTATTCATACAGATTTGGAATTCATGGAAGCTTTCATTCCTGTTTATGGAATTTGAAGGTACCTAGAGCCCAGGACCCTGGGTCTAGGACTCTAGCTTTAAAGGCAAGAAGGTAAATTAGAAATCTTCTATTTGAATTTAAGATCTAAACATGTAGATTTTTAAAATTATTTTGGGAAAGTGACAATCTCTGGGGTATTGAATATTTTCTTTAAACTAGCAGCTGAAAATGATGATCTCTAACTTTATTTCTAACTTTCTATATTCTTATGAAACAACTAGCTTCTCCACTCCTTTTGAAAGATGAGACCATTTTCAGCCACCTGATTATGTTGATATAAAGGGGATGATTCAACAGTACTCACTAAGGAGGTATGCCTTCCTCCAACTCAGGTCTTTTAAATTGGGACAAGGCACAGGGCGCAAGAGCCAGAAACAGAGAGGATCAAAGCCTTGCTCTCAGAGACTAGGAAAACGATTAAATAGGAATATATCTGGATGTTGTGGCAGCCTTAGTTTGAAAGGCTCTGACTCAGGGTAGAAAGCAGTTTCAGAAGTTATAATACCATTTTGTTTATCTTTGTCTTTTAGTCCTTCATAATTTTATCCTTGATACCTAGACTTTAAAATTGGTGGTAGTCAGGTATTATTATTAGTTAGTGTTGATTCTTGTTTTCTATTACTGCATAGCAAATTATTCCAAAACTTAGTGGCTTAAAACAGAAGATTTCATTATATCTCATGATTCTGTGGGTCAGGAATTGAGGCAGGGCTCAGCACAGTGGTTCCTCTGCTCCATATGGCATTGACTGAAGTTACTCAGTGGTATTCAGCCAGCACGTGGGATGGTCTGGAGAGTCCACAATGGCTCCTGTTGCATATCTGGCCCCTTGCTATGATGGCTGAAAGGCTGGACTGAGGGAGGATGGTCAGCTGAAGTGCTTATCAGCAGCCTTTCCAGCATAATGCTCTCAAGGTACTCAGATAACTGTCAAGGAAGCTGTCTTCCCCCAGAGTAAATGTTTCAAGGGGCCTGGGCAGAGCCGCAAGTATTATAACTGAGAGCCTTGAGAATCCTTCAGCTACATTCTATTAGTTTAGCAAGTCATTAAGGCAGACAGGATCAAGGAGAGAGAATTTAGACCCTACTTCTGTCTCAAAGGAAGGAGTAACAAAGTATCTGCGACCATCTTTAATCTATCACAGATTTTCCCCCTAAACTTTGGGTAAAGAGGATTTAGTTAATCATACTTTTTAGTTCATGGCTATGGCTTTCTTTCTTCTTTTCTTTCTTGCCCTTCCTCTCTTCCTCCTTTCTTCTTCCTCCTTCTCCTCTCCCTCCTCCTCCCTCTCCTCTTTCTTTCTTTCTTCTCTTTCTCTTTCCTTCCTTCTTTTTTAATTTCCTTTATCCCTCATTATAGATAACATTATAATTTGTTTAATATGTATATTTTGTTTGAACGATTTATTGAAAACTGTGTATTGTTAGGGGTTAATTTATTTTTAATTAGTATAAATGGCATTGAGTTATATATGTCATTTTTTTCTTTTCTTTGTAACATAAACATTGTGATTTTAACACCCATTCCAGGGTTTTAAGCACACATCTATGTGCTGCAAAGCACTCAGTGGTGAGAATCCACTGCATTTTAACTATTCACTTTCTTAATGATGATTACTCAAAGTGACTCCAATTCCCTGCCACCATTAACATTACTTTCTTCAAATAGTATCAAATATTAACTGTGTGACAGACACTGTTCTAAGTAGTAGCAACACACATGTTTTTATGAACTTATATAAGAATGGGAAAGGGGATTTATGCTCTGGAGCAAAATTTGTGAGTCATAGAATTTCATCGGATGTTTTTCAGAATCCCAGTAAGTATCTTATTCCAGGTTCCTATTAACTGTCCATGTTTTTTTCATTAAGCAGGATTCATTTTTTTAAATAATTTTTAAATGTTTATTCTATTTTGAATACATAATGTATTCAAAGAGTTCAAAAATAAAAATAATATAATGAGGTCAATACGGAGAAATCTTGATCCAAGCCCATTTCCACCTATCCCATTCCTCTTCCATTCTTTGTCTTAATTTCTTCTGCATCATTCCAATGAGAAATCCTTGATTTTGATGTAATCAGATTCGTTGGTTTTTTTTTCCTGCCTTTTGGTTTATGCTCTTGAAGACTTTTTTTTTTTTTTTTTGCAATACGCGGGCCTCTCACTGTTGTGGCCTCTCCCGTTGCAGAGCACAGGCTCCAGACGCGCAGGCTCAGCGGCCATGGCTCACGGGCCCAGCCGCTCAGCAGCATGTGGGATCTTCCCGGACCGGGGCACGAACCCGTGTCCCCTACATCGGCAGGTGGACTCTCAACTGCTGCGCCACCAGGGAAGCCCCTCTTGAAGACTTTTTAGAAAACATTTTCTAGTATTTTTTATTCTTTCCTTTAACATTTCAGTTCTTTATCATCTTATTATTATGAGATATTGTATTGTCTTAAATATTCTCAATTATGTCTTGTTCTTACTAACTTTAAAATCATGTGCAAAGGGTACAATTTTACTTTACTAATTTTTTAATACATAGAATCTGATCTTTTTCCTCCGGAGGTTATTGAGCAGCACAATGCATGAAGATTTCTGTTTTTATATTGTGCTATATTTAAATGACACTTTTTGAGAAGCTTTTGCAAATGACTTGGCAAATGCTACATCAGCATCTTTTTTGCAGCTCTGATCTGTGGAGATAAGGCGGATTGATTTGCCTCAGGAGCCCATGGTCTTCCTGAAGGGAAAGAACCAATCCTCTTTCAAGTTCCACAATTAAGGGGTTAAACTAGGGTGGCCACAAGAAAGCAACTAAATTGCAGTGAAGGTATGGAGGACCAGTGGGCCTTTTCTGACCCTGAATCAGAAAATGTGGGAGTGGGCACAGTGGCTCTGGTGCACAGAGCAAAGATGAGGCTGCCAGTTGTAACTGAGAGCTCCTGGGGCTGGCTGCTTCCGGCAGTTGTGTGGTCATCCTTGACTGGCAAGTGGGACTAGTAGGTGGAAATATTTCAGCCCCACCACAGCACCCTGGACATGGTCTCCAGAAGTAGTAGGCGGTTTCTAATGAAGAGACTCGACCTTATTTATGAGATGCTTCACCCTCTTAAAAGTGTTTGCCTCCTTTTCACTTCTGTCTCTTTATGGGAGACCCAGCCAGCATTCCTCCCTCAGTCTTGAACCTGCTGGCACTGGTCCACTGTAGTTGGAATCTCCACCACCTCATCTCTATGAGGTCATATCCTGGGGCATCTTAGCACCAAGTAGAAGTGGCTGGTTGAGGAAATCAAAAGTGCTTACCAGTAGAGAGCCTGGCCACTTTGAATAGGAACATCCTCATCCCTGAGCCTAAGCTTGAGAAAGGAGTCAGATCAGCTTCCCAGGAGAGCAAAGTACCACCTCAGGGCTCATAGCCATCCCAGAACAGAAAGCTTTCCTCCTGCCCCCAGTGTGAGACACAGTTATTCAAGGCAGCTTTAAGTACCAGTCTGTGGTACTTTATTATAGCAGCCGGAACTAACTAAGACACCACTGTAATAGAATCTGCATTTTAACAAGATCTCTGGTGATTCTTGTTCATGTTCAAGTTTGAGAGAACTTTAAGCCCTCATTTTTATCCCCTTTGGTTGGCTCTCTTGTTTTCCTCTGGCCCCTGTAACAGATGCACAGGTTTTTATTCAACATGGAGTCCTTTAATTCTAAGATCAAAGCACTAAGCTTTATAATATGATTTCTCCATATGCAAAGGGATTCCAGTCCCCCTCCTCCCAAAATAAGACTCCATGTAAAATTTGAATGTCAGATCAACAACAAATAATATTTTAATGTTCTGAGTAATACTTGATACTTGGGTCATATGTATACCAAGAAATTAATTGCGATAATATGAAATGCAAATTTAACTGGACATCCTGTATTTTTATTTTCTACATCTAGCAACTCTACCTATAGACCAAAACTCCCCATTGTAGAACGAGTAATTTCTGTCAGCATCAATATGAATATTTGCTAAAACAGTTGTATCTTTTTATATAACAGTTTTTCAGTTCCTGGCAGACAGAAATTGAAATCCTGGTCTCTGCCCTCTACTCAGCCAGCATCTGTATGCCTTTGTATACCTACAAAAGATGTCATTGAACAGAGCCTTATTATCTTAAACAGGAACTGGCCCTGAGATACAAAACACCCTACTTTCTAACATTTGTCAGAAGAAAGGACTTAAAATTAACTATGAAAAGCCAAAAAATCCTGTTTTGAAAATATTCTCCAACATAAAATACCGGTAGCAACTAACTCTCTGCAGTAGATTAAACCTTTCAGGTGCCAAGGGTACATTTCACAGCTAAGTCATTCTGGCATGCCCATCAGGAGTCCCTCTTGCTTTAAATGTGATACTGTCTCTGCTGGATCACTACTAAAGGTTCCTCTAGTCTTGGAGGATAACTGGTAACACCTGCTTTGAGTGGGTTTTTTTTTTTTTTTTGCGGTTCACGGGCCTCTCACCGCCGTGGCCTCTCCCGCTGCGGAGCACAGGCTCTGAACGCGCAGGCTCAGCGGCCATGGTTCACGGGCCCAGCCGCTCCGCGGCATGTGGGATCTTCCCGGACCGGGGCACAAACCCCGCGTCCCCCGCATCGGCAGGCGGACTCTGAACCACTGCGCCACCAGGGAAGCCCTTGAGTGGATTTTTTAAGGTCAGAATTGTCCCTGCTATAATCTGTGCTGGTAATTTGCAGTTGAATACAGGATTGGTGCTGGGGGGTAACTAAGACGCTTTCCTGAAGAAATCTTTTATTGGTTGTCCTTGGGCCCAACTCTGTATGGAGATGAAGTGCACTTTTATTTGAATGAAAGTACTGGATGAGAGCACTCTAATTTCAATAATGTAAAGTCTGTCCCTGCGCGCCAGGTTTCCAGAACTTAGATAAATGACCTTAATCAGCAATATTATCACTGCAATTTAAACTCTGACTACAGGAGTATTATTGATGTATAATTTGTAGTTTCTACCAGAAGTCTCATAGAAGATAATTTAAGGCGTATGCTGCTAACAATGCACTCCTCTGTATATTTAAAGTCTATTTTGGGATCAAATTAGAACATCAAAGTGCTATAAATGTAATCATATCACTGGTAGAATGGCCTCTTCTGAATTCTCTTTTTAGGTTTTGCCTTCAAATTTTATCAATTGTCATATAAGATATAGTCACATGCATTTTTAAATTTTCACTTTTTAGTCTTGTTAACCTCATTTTCCCCTTTTATATTACATTTACATAATATTTATATTAATTTATATTTATATTAGGGACCTAGTGTAGAAGATTTTGTTTGTTTTTATTATGCAAACAAACATTCATGAGATAAAGTACAGTTGGAAGAATAATATCAAAATAAACATCTTTTTACACAAATGCTGTTTAAGAGCTACTAACTGTACATTAAAAGCACCTGTGGGCCTCTTCTTAACTGCATCAAATTGACCATCCTGCTGCTAGAGTTGAGTGGTATCCTAAATTTTGTGATAAATATTTTCTTACTTCTCTTGCTTACTGAATTTTACTACATACATGTTTATTTGCTTGCTTTTGATCTTTTACGTAACTGGAATTATTTTGTATGTATTCCTCTGAACCTTATTCTTCTGCTCAGTATTATATTTTTAATATTCCTCCACATTGATTCATTGTCACTGCTGCATAGTGTTCTATGGTCTGGCTATATCATAATGTGTTTATTCCTGCTACCAAACATGGCCATGTGGGTTGTCTCCAACTATCTCATTGTAAATGATGCTGCTCTGAACATTCTTTGACATGGCTCCTGGAGCACAGGTACAAGAGATTCTGTAGGGCTTGATACCAAAAATATGTAGTCCAAGGATTATCTGCATCACCTGGAACTTGTTAAAAATTCCTTACCCTAGATCTACTGAATCAGAATCTGCATCTTACTGTATCTTCTGTGGCTATTAAAGGTTGAAATGCACTAGTCTGTGGGATATATTTAGGGGTGAAATTGCTAAAGCCCAGCGTTTTTCCCAAGTTAATGTGCCAATTCTAATTGCTACCAGCAAACTTCCCCTTGCCCTAACACTTTTACCAGCAATGGCACTGTCAGGCTGTAAAATAGTATGACATGGAGAATGTGAGAATTGTGTTATTTTTCTGATTATTGGTACTTTATATAAATGCAATTGATGTTTACATATCAATCTTCTATTGGGTCTTCTTGTTAATGAGGTTGAACTTCAGTTGGCTAGCAATGTTTTGTTCATTTATTTGTTTGCTTTTTATCGTTCCCTTATTGATTTTAAGGTATTCTTTATATATTCTGTTTATTATTCCTTTGTTGGCTAACAGGTGTTGAAAGTATTTTCATCCAGTTTGGGCCTTGTAATTTTAATCTCTTTATGAGGTTGTTGATTAACTGTAGTTCTTATTTTTAATAATAATGAAATTATCAATTGTTATAATGACCATCAGTGTGTGTGTGTGTGTGTGTGTGTGTGTGATTGTGTGCTTTGCCAGTTTGGTTCCTTTGGGCATCTAATTATTTACATTTTTGGAAACAGAAGTCATAGTCAGGTTCCCATACCTGGACCCACCCCCTTCATATCGTAGCTAATGAGTTCTTAGTGGTAGTAGTGTACAGACAAGAAAAAAATAGCTATATGGGAAACAAAGATCACATCATAGCCAGGCAGATGATTTGCACCCATCTTCAAAGCAAGATTCCAGAGAAGACACAATCTTACTAGGAGCCCAGTCAGAGGCAATTAAAACACACACACACACACACCTGGAGCAAATGCTGTTCTATAGGAGAATGGGCAAGTGGTAAATGAATGAACAAACGAACAAAAGTAGTATTTATATTTTCGAATATATTTGAACACTGTGTATTTATAATTTATGTCTAATCACCCAATATTGTCCAGCATGTAAGTTGCTTCAGACATTATGACCTCTGAGAAAAGCTGAAGGGTTTGATGGTATTAAAGAGAAAAGAATTGAGGTTGTCATTAAATGCATGTGAATATGAATGTTGTATATGTATGTGAGTGTTGTATAAAAGATAAAAGAGATATTGTTTTCTACATCAGCCGAATCTAGATAACATAAACCCAGACTTTGTAGCCAGATGGTTCAAGGCCTGGTTTTACAAGACTTGTCTAGTTACAGTAAATCCTTGAAACTTAATGGGTCTCAGAAACCCATCTGGAAAATGGGAATAATAAATTCTGTCCTAGCTACCCCACAGAAAAACTGAGTAGCTAACCAAGTGAGACATTAAAGGAAATGATAAGTTGTCTATAAAGCCCTGTTTCATGGTTTTCAAATGAGATCTCTTTTTTTTTTTTTAAGTAATATTCTTTACTGGGCCCAATATTCTAGATGCTGAGAGTTCAAACAAACAAGTTGAGGAGACGCTTTACAATAACACACCTACCTATTCTAGTTGCTTGCCCAGCAACAGAGGTATCACCAGAAAGTGAATGGGTCTCCCTGTGCTCAGACTTGTCAGTAGCTGCAGCCTGTGCTTCCCCACTCCCAGAGCCAGATGTCTGGTAAGGTATCTGTTGAGATCCGGCAGAGTTATGAAAGTATATTCAAGTCTAAAATCAAATGAAGAAAATTCATTTGTTTTCTTATCTGACAGCAAAAGAAAATGAATGAAAAATAAGAAATCTAATTACCATATATCTGTTTTCTATTACTCAAATATTCTGTTGTAGGAAAAGAAAAAGCACAGAGGTATGTGATGCCTCCTTTGGAAACTTTTCTACCTCTCACGTCTCCTTTTCCTAATTCTTCCTGAGCAGAATTAGGCATTTCATTCTCAGTGCTTCTGTAGAATTGCTCAAACCTTGGAAATGTCGTAGTGATTTGAAATGATCTGTTTATGAGTCTGCCTTCCCCACCAACAGGGACGTGTTTTAGGAAGCCAGTCTTTTCCTCTTTGTATGGCCAGGACCTGCATAGATCTGCACCTGGGATTCAGAAGGGCCTCAGGAAACACTGACTCTTGAAAAATAATGAAAGTTTTAAACTTTTCCTTCAGACCCTTTAGTATTAAGTATGTTCTGAAAGAGGCAAGGAGAGAAGAGAGCTTGAATACATGGCAGAAAATGGAGAGGTTTGGGAAAAGAAAAAGCACATGACTTTATTTTTCAGAAAGCTTGGTAATAATAGAAGGCTGTGTCGCTGCTTCAGCTTAGCACTGAGCAAATGAGGATTTTTCACTTGTCGAAGCAATGCTCTCTGTTCATGTGAATACATTTATGGAAGGGACATAGGAAAGAGAGAGCAACTCCAGCAAAGGCCATTACAGAGAAGGGTCCTAGGAGTCTGTTATTAAGCTTAATATCCTCGGTGTTCTGGCACTGTAAGGACTCAGCTGTAGAACAAATAGGAAACATGCTTGTGAGAGAAAAATGGATTTTATTTCTGCAGAAAGCAGAAAATAACCCAGCCGTTGAAAGGGGAGAATAAAAAAACATTGGAACAATATAAAAGAAGTGTGATGCCTTTGGAATGATATTATTTTAGACACTTAGGATAGGGCTAAGGAGTTTAAAGCCCTGAGCTGGAAGAAAATTAGGTAGTTCTGTTTATGTGGTAACAAATTTGAGTTGTAATGAAACATATATGAATAATTTTTGCTATGAAATCTTGAGTGCATTCATTTTTTTCATGAAGAAATGTTGAATTAAAAATCATACTCCCCATTCTCATTAATTTTACCACATAGAGGTGAATGAAAGCAAGTAAATAAGGCATTAGGATGCAGTTTAAAAAGTAGGATGGGGGGGGCTCCCCTAGTGGTGCAGTGGTTGAGAATCTGCCTGCTAATGTAGGGGACACGGGTTCGAGCCCTGGTCTGGGAGGATCCCACGTGCTGCGGAGCGGCTGGGCCCGTGAGCCACAACTACTGAGCCTGCGCGTCCGGAGCCTGTGCTCCGCAACAAGAGAGGCCGCGATAGTGAGAGGCCCGCGCACTGTGATGAAGAGTGGCCCCCGCTTGCTACAATTAGAGAAAGCCCTTGCACAGAAACGAAGACCCAACACAGCAAAAATAAATTAATTAATAAACTCCTACTCCCAACATCTTTAAAAAAAAAAAAAAAAAAGTAGGATGGGGGATGGAGAGATGTGGAACAGAATGTATAGAAAGTCTTCTGAAAATAGCTTTAGGAAGCCAGAGCAGTCTTTCTGAGTGAAGCGATTTCAAAGCCAAAACATAAATGATAAGCAGAAGTTAGCCAGCGACAAAGGAGACAGTGGGAAAAATAGAGTTTTCCTGACAGAAGGATCCAAGTTTGTCACTGCAGGGAATTAAGAGAGAGCATGATGCTTTCCACGAACTGAAAGTGAGAACTTTAATATGTTTGGAAGAGTTAAGCAGCAGCATGGGAGTTTATCTCAAAGGGCAATGGGGTGTCATTGAAGGACATAAGTGAAAAGTGAATTATTTTGAGAGATCACTCTGACTGTTATATGGTAAAGGAATTGCAGTGGGGATGAGACTGAAGTTTGCAGGATGAATTCTAAACCAAGTGTAAAATGTTGACCACCTAAATCTGTATAGTAGTGAGAATGGAGAGATGTACAAAAAGTCCAGGGATACTGTGAAGTAGAAATAACAAAAGGTAGTGAATGCTTGAAAGTTTTAAATTAAGAGAGAGAAGGAGTCAAAGATGGTGGCAAGTCTTCTGAAGCAAGCAACTAGATGGATAGTTACTGCCTTTGTTTGAATGGGGACCCCAGGAAAAAGTCCTGGGGTAGTGGCTATAGGGTTTAGATAACAAGGACTGAAAATCCACATCCATTACCCAACATTTTTTGCTGTGTCATATTTATGGCTCAAATTTATTAAGTGCTTAGAATACTTCTAGTTCTGATTCAGTTTAAAGATTGTTTATTGATTTCTTAGACATCAATGAGTTATCTTGGTGGATGTTATAGGGATCCATATTGAGCTTATGGTGTGTCAAATACTATGATATCCTACAGTGTTTCAAAGTGCAGGCAAAACAAAAATCTCAAGATGACAGGGAAAATGATTTTTAAAAATTTGAGATTAGCTTGAAGAATCATATCTTAAACACTAATGGAATGAATAAATGTCTTAGTTTTCTGTTATGGCAAAGAAAATCTTATGGGAATCTTCTAGAATGTCATTTGTAAGGAGATGGAATGGAATGTTTAAACATCTTATAAAACAGAAGAGAAAAAAATGTCCATGAGGAAACATGACAGTGAGAGTTCAAAAGCTATATAAATGACTGGCTGTGTGATTGGCAGCTCTAACATAATGAACTCAGCTGTCTTTGAAGCTTTGCAAGTTACTACAATTGTAGATAAAGGCCTCTCTGATATGATCTTTCATGATTAGTATCCAAGCAAAGGCATAGGATAAGTTTCATTTGTTAAAACAAAAGGCTAGTTTCAAACAAAGCATCAGCTGCCACTATCAGATTTGGTAAGAGAACAACTCACTTTTTCCTTTCACAGAGAGAAATATTCATCATTTTAATTTGTCTAGGAGAAGGGATAAGCTGCTAATTGCCTTTACAATAGCAAGAACTATTCATTTATAACTTAGTCATTGCTCAACACTGATGTTTTGAACCATTTTGGCATTTCTTTTATAAATCAGAGATATAAAGAATTCATTGCTATTTTAAATGAATTCAAAATTAATATTATAATATGAAATAACAGAGGAAAGTAGGGCAGTGTTACAGAAAGTAAATGCCGGCACAATTGAAGATTTGCAAAATTATTTGCTTCCTTCAGTGACTTTGTTCAACAAATGGCAAATGCTAAACATCATTATTTTGAACCCAATAATATAATTGTATTTCTTACTTTCAAAGAATAAAACTTTTAGTTTTTATTTTTATTTTTATTTTTTTTGCGGTACACGGGCCTCTCACTGTTGTGGCCTCTCCTGCTGCGGAGCACAGGCTCCTGATGCGCAGGCCCAGCGGCCATGGCTCACGGGCCCAGCCACTCTGCAGCATGTGGGATCCTCCCGGACCGGGGCACGAACCCACGTCCCCTGCATCGGCAGGCGGACTCCCAACCACTGCATCACCAGGGAAGCCCGAATAAAGCTTTTTAGATAAAGCATTTTTTTTTTAATGTTGAGCCTTCTTTTAATTTATTTATTTTTATTTTTGGCTGTGTTGGGTCTTCGTTTCTATGCAAGGGCTTTCTCTAGTTGTGGCAAGCGGAGGCCACTCTTCATCGTGGTACGTGGGCCTCTCACTGTCATGGCCTCTCCCCTTGCGGAGCACAGCCTCCAGACATGCAGGCTCAGTAGTTGTGGCTCACGGGTCTAGTTGCTCCGTGGCATGTGGGATCTTCCCAGACCAGGGCTCGAACCCGTGTCACCTCTATTAGCAGGCAGTTTCTCAACCACTGCGCCACCAGGGAAGCCCTAGATAAAGCATTTTCTTTAATGCAGCACTAGAGCAACTAGATAAAGAATCACTTTGATCATTAAACCACTTCATTGAATCATGTTTAATAATTTATATTTCTGTTATCATAAAAAGAATATGTCTGTGCAGGAAAAGTAGAAATAAAAAGATTTTTTTGAAAAAGTCAATGATAAACAACTATAAATCTAATACCAGTGATAATCACTATGAACATTTTTGTATATACTCTTGTAATCTCCAGATAGAAAACAAGAAAGAAAAACAAGTACTCTACATATGTTGAACATCTTCCAATTCAGAAATTATATTTATACTTCATTATGACTACATTATGTTATGCCATGTGGATTAATCAAAATTATTTATTCAAACTCTAATTACTGGGATTCTGGGTCATTTATTATAAATGGTATAGCCGTGAACTTTTTGGAATTAAATCGTTACCTAACCTTAGTATAAATTATTAGAAATTAAAATTTTGTGATATCTAGTAAAATAAAAGAATCAAGTTTCCTCATGATCTGACAGCTTCCTTTATCTCTCTTATCTCCTTTAAGTCTACATTTATGTCTTTTTGTGTCTGTTCATTAAGTATCTACTTGGTACTTTAATTTGTTAGGAAACCTTAGGGATTCTAATATGAATAATGTATAGATAATGGCTATAAATGAGCATATGTCTATCAGGATGAATGACAAATACACAATAATACCAAAGGGCAGAATAGCATGCATAGTGGGTCAGAGAAGGAAGTGAGTGCTATCTGCATACAGAACTATTAAGCACACCTAGAATTTTGATTCAGTGAGCTCCTGCTATGTTTGGGATTAAAAGAACAGACTATGAGGCACAACTGGAATGGTTAGTGGTAAAAAATATTTTAAATTAGAGATACAGTTTGCATAGTCAACAGCCATAGACTTCGCTTTTCTTTTAAAAGTGGACCTCACCTGGCCAACACAAAGACCATCAGGGAAACCAGAAAGCTTTGCCAACCCAGGCAATTAGAGACCGTGCACGTGGGTGATAACTCCTGTGCTCTAATCAAGGATATTCTTGGCTCCTAGCTCACTTGTGAGACCACAGGGGTCAATTTCAATTTCAAATCATCAATTGAGGTTATTTCATTTGTAGAACTTCTCCTATTAAGCACCAAAGGAGTACAAAGTTATTCTGTAGGCAGAACATTTTATTTACAGTGTGGTTATATTTAAATGATGCTTTTAGAATTAAGAGATCATGGACAATTTCTTTTGTCTAAGCAAACTAATAAAACCACAATCTTTTAAATATATTTATAACTTTACTTTGAAAATGATCAAATTCATTTTCTGATTAAAAGCCCTTGTTTGTAATTATAACTTGGCATCTAGTTTAAAAATTTAACATCCCAATATTTATTCGTAAGGGAAGCTACAGTGAAATTAACTGAGCACTCCTCTGCAGTGGGACTTCCTACTGCAAGAAACTTCTGGTATACCTAACCGTGTAAGTCCCTGGAGCAACAATTCTAATTAGTTCAGAGTGTTAGAGTGTTTTTCTGGGGGATATGACCAAAATGGCAGAGTAGGAAGACCGTGAGCTCACCTCCTCCCAAGGGCACAGCCAAATTACAACTATTTATAGACAGATATCTTTGAGAACAACCTGAAGACTAGAAGAAAAGATTTTCTACAGCTAAAGGTATAAAGAAGGAACCACAACAAGACAGGAGGGATGGGCAGAGACATAGTAGAGTCAAGACTCACACCACCATTTGTAGGTGTCCCACAAACAGGAGGAAAATCACAATTGCTGAGGTTCTCCCCGGAGTTATTGAAGCAAGCTAAGTGTTCATCAATAGACAAACAGATGCAGATGATGCGGTACATATACACAATAGAATATTACTCAGCCATTAAAAAAAATGAACTCTTGTCATTTGCTACAACAGCGTGGATAGACCCAGAGAATATTATGGTGAGTGAAATAAATCAGATAGAGAAAGGCAAACACTGTATTATCTCACTTATATGTGGAATCTAAAAAAACAAAACAAAATGAAAACAGATTCACAGATACAGAAAACAAAAGAGTGGTTGCCAGAACAGAAGGGGTGGAGAGGTGGGTAAAATGGGTAAAGAGAATTAAGAATTACAAAACTCCAGTTATATAATAAATAAGTCACTGGGATGTAATATACAGCATAAGGAATATGATCTATAATATTGTAATAACTTTGTATGGGGACAGGTGGTTATTAGACTTGTGATCATTTTGCAATGAGTGCAAATGTCAAATCATTATATAGTACACATGAAACTGACATAATATTGTATGTCAACTATATCTCATTAAGTAAATAAATAAATATAATGTTCTTTTCTGCTTCCATACTCGAAATGTTATCTAAGCAAAAAAGTTATAATCAGTAACTTTACAAATATACTATGTCTATTAATAAATGAATATAAATTTTAAATGGTTAAATATTTTACTATAATGACTTATGTATGTATTTCCATCAAAGAATCCCTGATATGCCTGGCAGCCTCTGGTGGAGTTTCATGTCCCATATGTTAAGCATTCCATGTTAGGGCCAACGTTTAAGTGGAAATGCTACCATTTAAAATGTAAAATGGTGATGCAGATTAGTTCAGTATGAAGAGACATTAGAATGCCACACCAGATATATTTAATGCGATTTTCCTAATTACAAAGTAATATATATTCACTGAAGAAGTTTTTTAAGTATAAATGGACGATAATGGCATTATAGGTAAATTATGGGGAGGCAGGAAAAGAAGAGGGATAAGTGGGGCATTTAGCTGTGTAATACTTTGTTTTTTAAAAATAGATCGCAAGCTAACGTGGTAAGCTATTTGCCTTGTGTTACACCTAGATTTTGGGTACATGGTTTAACTTATCTTTTTTAACATTTAAAAACCTAAAATAAAACATCTTAAAACACCCATAAACTCACCACAGAGTGTTACTCATTCAGCATTTTAGTGTTCAACCTTCCAGCCTTTGTTATATGAGTAACCAAATACATTTTGTTATAAATGTGGAATTGTAATTTTTTTATCTTTGTGTTTGAACAATGTGTTATATGTTTCCATGAAATATATATTACATATTATAGGTTATATATGTACATATATCTACATATTTAGATAGATAGATAGATAGAATTAACATCGCTCTATTCCATTAGGCATTTTACTTAGTTGTAGGGTTTTTTTTTAATCACAAATTGAGTTAATTGTTGCAATATTGATTTAAGTACTTCCAAAATGTCTTTTAGGACATTTGCATGAAACTGTACTCAGAATGATCAGTTTAAAAATCTTGGCCAACTTCATAGGTGAAAAATCTCTCATTGCTTTTATATGAAACTAATTTTTTTCCCAAATGTGGAGTTGTGTTTAATTTGCCCATAGTTTAAATGGAAATACTGTCCCAAAGAAATTGTGTTTTAAGGATACCGGTATGTTTTAATCAGGTATAGTAAAACATGTGGACATGGAAACAACTGTCATGAAATGTTTGTTATACTCACAGATCCCTAGAAACAGGAGGCATGGCATACCATACAGGCAGGCAACTTGGGAAAGTTCCAGAATCAGTCAGGAGGCAGAGGGGATGAGAAAAATGTAGACAGGAGCCTCAATTGTGGTTTCCATGGGAAGGCAGGGTGAGCAGGCTTAGGATTGGCTAATTTGAATATTTTCATTAGGCTCTAGTATTAATATATATGGACTGTCCCTAGTTGTCTGGTACCTGGGTGACTGGAGCAAGTGGTAGTAGTGGCCCCAGAGTTTGAGAGCCCTGTAGAAAAGGTGGTTGGGGTGTGAGCTCTGTACTGGTTGGCTTGCATCTGGCAGGCACACATCCTGCTAAGTTGTTTATCTCTAGAAAGTAACTGACTCTGGAAGGGTCAGTCCATCCAGGGTCAGCAAGGTCTCAGATGTCATTACATCAGAATACAGAAAATAAGAAGGCATGGTTAATACAAATTAATATAAAATGTGGTGCTTTTAAAGGATGAGCAGGTGTGCGTAATGCACTTGGTGGATAAGAGAACTAGGCCAAAGATAAAGTGGTTGTGAAAAGTATTTACTCATTCGTTAGGCAGTTATTTTCTGAACACCTACTACATGTTAGGCATTCAGTCATGGGCAAAACCAGATGCAGGCCCTTCTGTCATATATTCTGAACTTCATTTTCAAACACGTTGTACTGGAGTAGCTTTCTCATAGTTTATATTAATGGAAGAAGTTTCAAAACCAAGTGTGACTAACATGTAGTTGGTACATCTACCATTATTTTCTATATCTTCTATCTATGATAGTTTTTCAAGTTTGTCTTGCTCTTTAACAGAGATAATAGTTTATAATCTGTTGATCACAATTTGGAGGAATTTTAGATAATTGCAAGCTTTTTTTGCAGTGACTCCATAAACTAATAAACATATTTTAGGCTACTATTCCATTATACTTGGAATGAAACTGCAGGCGTTTTTTCCCTAATATAGAAGTTTTCACACAGACAGACTTGACTGGAAATAATGAATAATAAGGGTTAACATCTGCTTTGAGTTTTTAGGGAGAGTTTTAGCCTTGAATACTATTCCGTTCACATGCAGAAATGGATATCCACTTTAATGACATTGGGAATTAAATGATTAGGTTTTGCCAATTACTGATATAAATTCTGATTCCCTAAGAATGATTTCAACCCCATTTAGTAGTGAAAACTCTATTTTGATAATCAGTTTTGGTTCCTAAGCCTTCTCTCTCTGTATACACCAGAGTTTCTCAGATTGATGGCGTAACTCCCAATGACTAGAAGGGATTTTTATGTTCAATCTACTAGAAGTTTATTGGTAGATATAATATACTTTCAGTTGTAATACATGTCTTATAAACATATGTTTCATGTTTGTTTATCACAGGAATATTTTGCAGGTACATTAATACCTTGATATAATACAAACTGATTTTAAAAGCAGCTATCCTATTTCTGTTTTTAAATGATAGGGAAAGAATTGGAATGTTGTATGTGACTTTGAAGTAATAGAACCCGTTGACACTTTCTAAGCCAGCCAGCAGAGTACTGTGTTATTCCCATTGCCTGTCTCCTAGCAGATCTCCATTGCCCCAACTTTCTAACGATTAGGAGACAATGGTTCCTTCATCCCCTGTCTTCTGCTTACAACTCCATTAACTGTACTTGAACCACTTTATCCCTTCTCATCCTTCCTCATGTGCATAGTACACGTATATTCTTCAAATGCGGTACATGAAAAGCATTTAGCTCTTAATGCCACTTGACACTGTTTCCGTAATGACTTCAATTTAATTTTTATTAATTTTTATTGGAGTATAGTTGATTTACAAGGTTGTGTAAGTTTCAGGTGTACAGCAAAGTGAATCAGTTATACATATACATATATCCACTCTTTTTTTAGATTCTTTTCCCACATAGGCCATTACAGAGTATTGAGTAGAGTTCCCTGTGCTATAAGTCCTTATTAATTATCTATTTTATATATAGTAGTGTGTATATGTCAATCCCAATCTCCCAGTTTATCCCTCCCCCACTTACACTCTGGTAACCATAAGTTTGTTTTCTACATCTGTAACTCTCTTTCTGTTTTGTAGATAAGTTCATTTGTACCCTCTTTTTAGATTCCACATATAAGAGATATCACATGATATTTGTCTTTCTCTGTCTTACTTCACTTACTATCACAATCTCTAGGTCCATCCATGTTGCTGCAAATGGCATTATTTTGTTCTTTTTTATGGCTGAGCAATATTCCATTGTGTATATGTACCACATCTTCTTTATGCATTCCTCTGTTGATAGACATTTAGGTTGCTGCCATGTCCTGGCTATTGCAAATAGTGCTGCAATGAATATTGGGGTGCATGTATCTTTTCGAATTATGGTTTTCTCCGGGTATATGCCTAGGAGTGGGATTGCTGGATCATACGGTAGTTCTGTTTTTAGTTTTTTAAGGAACCTCCATACTGTTATCCATAGTGGCTGTACCAGTTTACATTCCCACTAACAGTGTAGGAGGGTTCCCTTTTCTCCAAACCCTCTCCAGCATTTATTGTTTGTAGATTTTTTGATGATGGCCATTCTGACTGGTATGAGGTGATACCTCAGTGTAGTTTTGATTTGCATTTCTCTAATTATTAGTGATGTTGGGCATCTTTTCATGTGCTTTTTAGCCATCTATATGTCTTCTTAGGAGAAATGACAATTTAAATCTTCCACCCATTTTTAATTGGGTTGTTTGGTATTTTAAATATTGATTCATTTCTTATTTATTGTTCCTTGTGTCACCTGATGTACTATAGTGTTGTTGATGATGAAATTGAATTTTTTTAAGATTCTTCTTCCTTTGCTCCTTCCATATCTGGAGAAAACTCACTATGCCATCACCTTGAATTTAGATTCAAAACTAGTCCTTCATTAAATTCAGATTACAGAGGCCATGAGACAGAAATAAATATGTGAGTGTACTTGAGTCTATTGCTTATTGTAAAATGATTAGTAGAAAAATATATAGTAACCTCTCTTTGTAATGATCTCATGTTGAGCAGCCTTTAATTTATAAAATACTTTCAAAAACATTTATCATATTTTATCATCACAATAATATACATATGTTAGGCAGTTATAGAATATCTTTTTGCTTTATCATATATATGTGTATATAGGTATATATACATATATAGGTATATATATGTATACACGTGTGTGTATATATATAATAGATAACTTTTTATCTTATTTTAGTCCTACAGATAAAAATTCAAGTTATACACTTTTGAACTTACTGAAGTTCACACAGATGTAAAGTGACATATTCAAGACTAGAGCCCAATATGTGTGTCTCTTGATCTAAAGTCTGCCCTACTTTTTCTTCTTTTTAGTAGGAAATACAGGCATGCACAAAGAAAAGAAATAATGGTTGCCCACAATTCCATCACCAAAAAATGCTCAGTTATCCAACAAATACATTTTGAATTCTTACTATGCCAGGTACAATTCTACTCTACTAGGGTGAAGTACAGTGAAAGAAGCAATTAAACATGTGTACTATCATGGAGGTTACATTCTAGTAAGGTGATTTAAATAGTTAAAATGTGCAGTATTTGTCAAATGGTGACAATGTGATGGAGAGAAGCAGGAACATACTGGGATTGGAGATATGGGATGTAGTATGAAATCGATCAATAATCAAGAAATACCTCATTGAGAAATTAACATTTGAGCAAAAACCTATGTTCCAATCATTAGATTCCAGACAGAGGTGTGACTGTCATGCTTCAAGCGCCACAAGGAGACCAGTGTGGCTGCAGCAAGGTGAGCAGCAGCAAGAGCTGAGGAAGATGAGGTCAGACAGGTTGGGAAGGGGGAATAGAGGACATGGGGAATGTAGGGGAATTACGTAGGACACAGCAAGGACTCTGGCATTTACTCTGACTGAAATAGAGCCATTAGAATGTTGTGAACCCATGAGTGACATGATCTAACTTAGATTGTAACAGATCACTCTGAATCTTGTATTGAGAATAGACTGTAGATGGCTGAGGGGAGGGGACATAGTGGCACCAACTGGGAGCCTACTGCAGTAATGGTAATGGTAAATGGTAATGATGATAACAGTAGGGACGACATGAAACGATTATATTCTGGGTATATTTTGTAGTTAGAGCCAAGAGTATTTGCAGGTGGAACAGATGTTGTGCTGTAAGAAAAATAAAAGAATCAAGGGTAGACTCAGGTTTTGGCCTGAACAAATAGAAAGCGGAGTTGCCATAAATTGGGATAAAAGGACTATGAGAGAAATAAGTTTAGGAGAAAGATCATGAGTTTAGTTTTGGACATGTCAAGTTTGAGATGAACTTTAGATATCCAGGTGGAGATATTAAGCAGGGCTTTTGAAATATGAGTCTAGGGTTCAGGAAAAAAGTTGAGGTTGAAGATATAAATTGGAAGCCATCAACTTGTAGATGATTATCAGGTCAGAACACTGGATGAGCTCACCAAGAGAGTAGGTGTAGAGAAAATGAGATCTAATAAGTGACGAGTGCTAAGGCAATTCAAAGACACTAATAATAGAAGAGTTAATTCACCTCTCAAAAGGTGATTGAGTTATTAAGTCAGCGTATAAGGAAGAAAAACTGTATAGTAAACATTAATCTTAAAAATTCCCTAAATCACCCATAAATTTCAGTATACATGGCTTGGTTTATGCCGGAGGTTGGCAAACTATGGCCATGGGACAAATTTAGCCTGCTGTCTTTTTTTAAATGAGAGCTAAGAATGTTTTTTACATTTCTAAATGACTAGGAAAAATCAAAAGAAGAATAATATTTTATCACACATGAAAATTCTGTAGAATTCATATTTCAGTGTCCATAAATAAAGTTTTATTACAACATAGTCATGTTCATTTTTTTATGCATTATGTAGGGCTGCTTTAACACTCCAAGAGCAGAGCTGAATAGTTGCAACAGAGACTGAATGTCCCACAAAACCTGAAATGTTTACTACCTGGCCCTTTACAGAAAAGGCCTGGCTCATACAATTCTATACAATTGTATGTATGTATGTACAGTAAAGTGCATTATATAATTAAGAGTATATATATATATATATATATATATATATATGCAAGATATAATTCTTCAGCATTTTTAAAGACATTTAAAACATTTTTTTATTTTGTAATGAGCCTACATTTAATTCACCTGAGTTACGCTCACTGCACTTATTATCATGTCTTGAGCATCTGCTATGTGCCTAGTGCTTTGTAAGTTATCACATTTAGTATGAAGTTGCTATCCCCATTTTACAGACAAGAAAGTTGAGGATCAGAGAGACTGAATATGTTATCAGAATACAAACTCAGGCTGATCTGGGTTTTAAGTCTGGGGTCTCTTTTATCCTACCACAACCCTGCCATGTGGAGCTAAGCATATGGGGCGTCAGCACCTGACATACTGTATGCAGATCCAGCAGGTCCTCACAGAGGAGATCCAGAGATTTAGGGAATATTCAGAAATTTGGAGAAAGGTGAGAGAAATGGTTTTTAAGGTGTCAATATTAAAGCGCTGTTACCTGACTCAGAAGATTTAGAACTATGTGCTTTAGTGGGGACTTGAGTGCTATCAGTAAGTGCATACATTTACTCATTCCTAAGTTCATTCATTTTAAGAAAATAGTTTTAATATATGGCATTAGGCAGTTTCCTGAGATCTGGAGATAAAAGAGGTAAATGACACGTTCCTTGACTCCAAGAAATTTTCAAACCAGTGAGCAGACAAACAGGCAACTTTATTACGAATAAGGTACAAATAAAATGTGATCTCATAGGTCTGATGCATTAAAATATGAGACATTTCATTTTTTTTAAAGTGTATTTAGATATTCATTCCTAACCCTTGACATTTACAAGAAGTCAGTCAACAAACTACAGCCATACCCTTCCCAGCATGCCTTTTGTGGCATCTTTCAAATGGCATTCTGACTTGACTGAACCTTACATATGATGACATCCTGGAAGTCCTAGGTAATCTTGAATGTGCTATCCCAAATTGTGGATACAACATCATGCTCAGTAAAATGCACTTATAATTACTGGTATAATTAGAAAGAGGTGAATCCTCCTACAGGTTTTTGGTTGCTTGAAATGAGATAGTAGATTATGAAAATATTTTGAAAAACAAAATTTCATGAGCTATTCAAGCTTGGGGAGGTGGCTGTTCCTATTGATGTTACTGTACTTAATCCACCCCTGAGAAGAACGTATTTCATTTTGAGAAGACATGTGATTCTGTCACTTGTCTATTTATAGATGATATTTCAGTTTTTTGAGCGGCACCTTAGTGGCTTGTAAATATGAATACAGCTGCAAATACACACTCTTTTCTCTGCCTTTTGAGAGGCTCATGACCCTTTACTTGATAAAATATGTTTCTAAAGAAAGGTTTTATGCTTCCTGTCTCCATGATCTTTACAAATTCTTTATTAGGCAGTGACAGTAAGCTTACATCTAAAACTGCTTTTAAAACACAAAAGACTTTGCAAACTCTATAATCACATGGTGTAAATTTATACAATTTAAAGTAAATTAACTCGTACTACACAGCTCCAAATAGAAGGGGTTCTTGCTTGTTGCCTGGCCTGACAAAGACTTTTAACATGCCATTATATTGCTGTTATTGTCATCCTTTAATCTTCGAACTAACAAATAACGTTCTGACAGTGTTAAAGGACATCTGAATTTTTCTGCAGAAAGCAGCCCTGAGCTGACATCAGTGCTTTCACAAAGGCATAAAATAACACTGGCAAAGATATTAGCTTGACATCATGGGGAAAAATTGTTAGGATGGATTTATATCGAAATCCATCATCCCATTTAATCTTCACAGAAACCATGTATTGTAGGTATTATTGTCCCCATTTTTCATATGAAGAATTCAGCTCAAGACAGTTAAATACTATGCCTGTAGCTACATAATTAAGAGATGGTGGAGGCAGAACCAAACTCAGGTTTTCTTATTCCATTTTTTTGTTCTTTCAATGATATAGTCTTGGGGAATTCCCTGGCGGTCCAGTGGTTAGGACTCCATGCTTCCACTAAGGGGGCCCTGGGTCAGGGAATTAAAAATATATATATATATATATATATATATATATATATATATATATATATATATATAGTCTTGGAATACTACTCCCCACACCAGAAAATCCAAGTAGTCTTATTTCTAAGGTGTTCTCATTATGCCATCACCATTAATCATTAACTACACAGACAAGAATTAGTTAATGCAATTAGCTGGAGAGAATAGAATTCTAGAAAGGTGTATTTTGTTGGCCAGTGGAGGGTAGAGGAGGCAGGATAAATTTTAAGCTTGGAAAGAGTTCACTAGGATCAGGTGATAGGCTTCAAGACCCTGGGAGGATATTGTATGGGCTCCAAGCATATTGTGGTTAAAAATATGGAAAAATAGAGAGAGAGACTCAGAACAATAGGGGACTGTTGCTAAAAGCAAACTCCACATTCTGTAGAATTTGGTCCAAATTGGAAATGCCTTGGGATCCACTATTTGGGGAATTAAGTCAACAAGGGTAGGATTTTCCCATGAGCAGCCTTTGTATATCTCCTGAGATAGGACTCTCCAAAGAACTCTTAGATAACTATGCACTTCATTCCTAATAGTACATATTATTGATTGAGAGTGATTCTTCTATCCTCTTCTGTTCTTTCCTTAGTAGGTGGAAAGTGCATAAATAATTCCCAAACATCTGGAGCATGAGACATATGATCCCCTGAGATCAAGAATAATCTCACAGAAAGAATCCAAGCTCACCAAATGGTTCAATAACTTCCCATGTTCCCTGAGTTGAAGCTTTTCCCCCAACAAAGAAGTAGCCAGTCGGTAGGAAATTTGTTGCTCAATAGCATAGTCTGCAAAGATGAAAATGCTTCATAATCCTGCACTGTTCCGTATGGTAGCTACTAGCTATATGTGCCTATTGAGGACTTGAAATGTACCTAAGATGACTAAGGAGCTGCATTTCTAATTTTATTTAAATTAATATAAATTTAATTATGTGGACAGCACAGCTCTAGAATAAAGACAGGATGATGCTTGACCCAAAGCACAGCCCTAAAATCAAGTCACTTTTGAGACCTAGAATGCTAGTGTCACAAACTCCCAATAATTATAGACGTTCAGTCTCTTCTAGGATCCTCACTAACTCTGGAATGGACATTCTCAGAGTCTCTGTTGTAAAGACTTTCAAGTCAGCATTTACTGACAATGCTTCTAAGCTTCACTGCAGTCTAACTCCTTTAGCCATCAGTAGGACTTTTTATCCCAATGTTGTCAAAACAGCAAGTTTGAGAAAACTTCATTTATATGTGTTCACTTTCTCTACCCTCATCCTCTGTCCAAAATCTCTATGATAGTCTACAGTAACACTTGATTCTTTATCATTGAAGCTCATATAGTAATACTTTTTATATCCAGGTCAACATAGTGGGAAGCAGAGAACCTTCATTTGGGAGACTTAGGTCCAAGCCCTAGCTGTAGTTCTACTGGTATCTGAGCTTGGGGCAGGGAATTATTTAACCCCTTTGAAACTCAATATCCTCATCTGTAAAAATGAAATAATATATATTGTACAGAATCATTAGAGGGATTAAATTAGAGAAATATATATGACGGTGCTTTCCAAGAAAGAAAGAAATAGAATACTAGGAAAATATCAAAAATTATAATTACTTGGTCAGTCATCTACTTTCTCACAGACTTCCCCCTTCTTCCCATTTCTAAAGTTGCCTCCCTAATATTCACAGCAGACATTATTTTTTCAACATACTTTTAAATATAACACCATGTATTTACTGCCTAATGCATAGATTCTCTCTTAGACTCTGATTGAATGTCTGTGCAATTTAGAGTTCCCAGAAATATTCTCAAAAAAAATATAATACATAATCATTGTACACAGCAACCAGCTGTGCATTCCATGGTCTCATGCTGGTGTGAAAATTGTCCACTACTCCTGCATCTGTTCATCTTTTATCCAATTATTTATTATAAATTTACAGTTAAGAATAGTATAACCTCATTTAGAATATTTGAAAGGGGAAATTCAGTGTTAGAAACTTAGAGTTTTATTAGGCATCAACACCAGCAGTAATCATCATTAATTTAAATTTTAAAATAATTAACGGGTGATTAATACTTTCTCAATATTTTAGTTTGTATCCTTGGATTAATAAAAATTCTGGATATTTCGTTTTATGTTTATTTAATAGTTGATTTTCCCCTTTTGTAAAGTCTGTCCTTTTGCCCATTTATTTATCAAGGCCTTAGTGCATTAATGATCATTTATGTGAGCACATACTATATAAAAGATAATAACCCTTGATCTCTCATGTTTGTTATAAACATAACGTTTTATTCCAAATTCCTTTTTTGTTCTTATTTTGGTAACATATTTTGAAGATCTGATTTTTAAATTTTTATGTATTCAAAACCTGCAATTATTTTTCTTTTTTTTTAACATCTTTATTGGAGTATAATTGCTTTACAATGGTGTGTTGGTTTCTGCTTTACCTGTAATTATTCTTCCTTGTAATTTTTTCTATATCTTCTCAACTTTATAAATTAGTCATCCTTCCGTGGTTTAACCAATTACTGTGAAATCTAGTCTCTCCATACCCATCAGCCGCCTATACAGTATATTTTGTTTCTTCTTAACTTTGCTTTTGCTGCTAGTATTGAAGCTAATAGAATTAAGAGGTTATATTGCCAGAAAAGAGTCATGGAAGAGAAATATCTAGTCTTTTCATTTCTGCCCAACTGAAATGATGGACAAAAATTATAGCAATAGGTTTCTCGTGAAGGCTCAAGAGACTAGCCAAGTACTACAGTAGGTACTTGGCATGTGTGACCTTATTTCGTGTTCACCACAGCTTTCAAAAGTAGGTATTATTCTTACTTACAGAGGAAGCAACTGAGGCTATGAGAGGCGTACAGTGGTAAAATCATACAGCCAGAAATCAGAGGAGCTGGCTCCCTAAGCCAGATCCAGCTGGCTCCAAGTCAGTATTCTCCTCACCAGACAGGTATTTCTAAAGTCTCTAACCTTACAAGGACTTTCTGTTTATCCAGTACCTTCATGTTAATAATAATGATTCAGAAATAGCTAATAATTATTGACCCCTCCTAGGAAGCAGGCACTCTGCTCAAGATTTGTCATGCTTTATCTTATTTGATAATGACCACAGTAATGTAGAGTGGTATTATATGTCTATTTTTAAAATGAGGAAATGGAGACTGAAGGTAACAAAGTTATGAAGTATTAGAGGCTTATTACCATGGTCTTGTTCCTAACTCTTGGTCCTTAACCACTCAATAATCCTGCCTCATACTTACTATGTACTTGACTCTTGTCTCATACTTTAAATGACTTCCCAGTCATTGAGAGTGGAAAAAACCTACTCTTGGGCTTCCCTGGTGGTGCAGTGGTTGAGAGTCCGCCTGTCGATGCATGGGACACAGGTTCGTGCCCCGGTCCGGAAGGATCCCACATGCCGCGGAGCAGCTGGGCACGTGAGCCACGGCCACTAAGCCTGCGCGTCCGGAGCCTGTGTTCCGCAACGGGAGAGGCCACAACAGTGAGAGGCCCGCGTACCGCAAAAAAAAAAAAACCTACTCTTATGAATCATTGCTCAAGTAATTTTTTAGAACACTTCTTTGATTAGGCACTCTTAATATATTCACTGCCAATTTAATAGTGTTAGTAGTGCTTAATAGTTTCTCAGTGTTAAAATGTGCTTTCTTTGTTTGCTTGTTTAAGTTTATTTTTACCAGGCAGAATTTACAGTCAAGAGGGAAAGAACACTCACACCAGTGTTAGGTTTCCTAGCATGTCCTAGAGCTCCTTTGAAAAACAGCATGCATTCCCTCCACACAGGAGTGTTGACCCTGAAGTCTGTCATATTCATAACAAAGCCACAGTGTCTGTTTCATGTTTGGGCCTGGCCTGTCTCTGATGTGCTATGAGCTGCCTCCTGACCGTGTGTCCCGGCAGGGGAATCTATTTGAGGAAGTCCCAATACTATTTTATACTAGACAGTCGGAAAGCCTTCACAAAGCAGTCTCTGACACTTTTAAATCTGCAAGGTCTTGGAAATGCACTCGAATATCTGGCTCTCTGGAGTCTGCATGTTATTCAGAGGTGAGCATTAAGGATGAAAAAGCATAGTCAGAATCAAACAGAGCCTTTCCAGAACTTTTTAAAGGGTCATGGAAATGAAAAGACTAGTGGATTCATTCTAATAATTCTTCTTTTCTCCATTTTCCACTAAATTTTTAGTGTGATTTCAAGATCACCACTGTTGCAGGTTCACTAAAATACTTCAGATACCAAATTATTTGAAATTATCATAGTATTTTAAAATATCATAACAAATTATACTTGTTCTATTAATCAAATGCCATTCTAGAGAGTACCAAGAATGTCCCAAAGAATGTTCACATGAGCAATCATCAATAAACTGATTTGTATAATCCAAGGAAAGAGCCATAAAGTGGGAATCAAAGGATCTCCATTTAATTATCATCAATAATTAAACACATAAATGAGGGAACAAGTCACTGGATTTATCCTGTTATAATTTCCTATCCATGAAATGTGGGTAAAATAACACTATCTTATCTTGCTTACGGAAACATTGCAAGGATCATGTAAAGTACCATGTAGAATAATTTAAAGCAGTTTTAACAAAAGGGACTGACTTCCAGGTCTTTCTCCTCCTTGGCCAAAATATAGATGAATAGGATAAAAGTTTTTAGTTATAAATATTTCCCTTAGAAGGTGGAAGAAATCAAAATGTTATTTGCATAAAATCAAATTATTCGCAAACAATACTGTGTTAGATCCAACATTAAAATTGTCACAAGTCATGTTTTAGGATGTGGCTGACCATGGCTCAGTTTACTGTGAAATCATTCAAATTGGTAAAGACCTGAGAACTGATCTAAATCCAAACACTAGGGTGACACAGGTGCAGAAAAAGAAGCCAGGAGGGAAGGAGATGGGCATATCCAGAATCTGATGCTAGGAAGTGTCAAATCTAACAAACAGACTTAATATCCTAAATCTATGGACTCTGATAATACGTGGCCACTCAGGCCCGAAGTCAACATAAAATGGATCCAGCATTAAGTAACTCTGAGTCTGGCTCATGATTGAAGAGCATAATGAAGCTAGATGAAAAGCAGGAGGAGGACCGTGCCAGTCGAGTCTGCTCAAAGCATCAGGGCTCTGCTCATTAGACTGTGTGCAGATCAGAAATAGATGTCAGTTCTCTTAGGTGTTACTCAGAGCAAGAGGGAGACTCAGTAACCTAGAGCCTCTGAGATTCAAGGGCAAAAGAATAAAGCTGTATTAAAAAATAGACCGTTAATTCAGAGTCAGAATAGCAGTAAGAGTGACTTTTGTTTATTTGTTTGTTCATTCAAAACTATTCATGAATTCCCTACTCTGGACAAATGAACATACTGGTTTCAGGAATGTAGCAATAAAAGGCACAATAGCCCTTATATGCTCACATTCTAGTTAGGAGACATGCAGGCAAACAGACGGGAAGTAGCATTGTGTGGCGGGGAGCACAGGCACGTGGGGTTGAGGCAATGGCTTCCCAGAGAACTTGACACTTGCATCATGTCTTAAATGACAAGTAGAAACTGGTAGTTACACTTCAAGAAGAATATGTAAGACAGAGGAAATGTGTGTGTGTGTGTGTGTGTGTGTAAAAGCTTGGTTTATTGGAGTATAGTAATTACTTTGCTATTCCTGAAGATTGAGGTGCATGTATGGGAAGAGGGGTTTGAGCTAGAGGTGTGGATGCAGAATTTGAAGCTGAAGAGAAAGAATGTTTACAGTTTCATGAAGGTCCATGTATGCCACATAAAGAGCTCTAGTCTTTATCATGAAGAACATAGGGAGGCGTTGAAGGACTTTTAACCACAGGAATGACAGCACAGTTTTCATTCCGAGTCAGTCTAAGCATTAATGGCAAGGCCATGCAATATCTTTTGGAAATGATGTAAACATGACGTTAGTTTTTGAAAGATCTCAGATTTAATAAACCTGAAAAAATTTCATTTGGAACCATGAGTTAGCATTATAATATTTTTTTCATCTTGTTGTAGAAGTTTTCAGTTGTGAGCTTCTAGAGCTGAACTGAAAAAAAAAAAATTCAGTAAAGGCCAGAGTTCTGTTTCACGAGATCATTCAGTCCCTAGTACACAAATATATCTGTTATAAAATCATATTTATCCATGCATCTCTATCACAAGGAAAATATAGGTTCTAAACACTTTGATCAATAAAACAAGTAGTTTTATATAAGCATATAAAAAAGGAAAAATAAAATACACATATTAATCAATCATAGAAACCATAAAAACTTCACCATAATGTCATTTTTCTTTGAAACAAGCTATTTACTAAATGCACCATCTTTTGGGAAGTCTAATTATTTCATGTGAAATTTTTCTACGTTTCAGTTCCACGAGGATATTTTTTTTCATACTTTTTCAGTGGTGGTTGACAATAATAATACAAAGTTAGATTACATATTATTTCAATTTAAGGAGTGTATTTACACAATTTGGTTGTAAGTCTTATAACATTCTATGAAATAAGTATCACTACCCCTTTTAATAAATGAGTAAATTGAAGCCGAAGGAGGAAAAGAGACTCACCCAGTGTCACTCCATGTGCATGCCTCAACCCCATGTAAGTCAACCGGCCTCGCCTTTGCTCTAATAAACAATAAAGTGAACCACTGATGTGTCATTGTAACTGCCCTCCCATAGCTCTACCCAACCTGCCCCTCTTCTGGGCCAGTCTCTCTCTAACTTTGTACCAACTTTGGTTTCCTTAACACTTATTTTCAATTCTCAGGTAAATGAAATAGGTGTTACCTTTATACATTGAAAAGTAAACTGTGTTGCCTTCTAGTCAACAAATGCTACTATTTATTTAGTGTTTGTTAATACTGTCAGACATAGTTCTATGCGCTGTCCATGCCTTATCTCATTTAAGCCTCATAACCCATGAGGTAGGTCCTTTTTTATTTTTTTAATTAATTAATTTATTTTTGGCTGCATTGGATCTTCATTGCTGCACGCAGGCTTTCTCTAGTTGTGGCAAGCGGGGGCTACTCTTCGTTGTGGTGTGCAGGCTTCTCATTGCAGTGGCTTCTCTTGTTGTGGAGCACGGGCTCTAGGTGCACGGGTTTCATTAGTTGTGGCACGCGGGCTCTAGAGCGCAGGCTCAGTAGTTGTGGCACTTGGGCTTAGTTGCTCTGCGGCATGTGGGATCTTCCCAGACCACGGCTCAAACCTGTGTCCCCTGCACTGGCAGGTGGATTCTTAACCACTGCGCCACCAGGGAAGTCCCAAGGTAGGTCCTTTTATTTTTCTCACTTTACAAATGAGAAATTTGAGGTTCAAAGTCTGGAAGAACTTCTGATGAGGGTCTGCCACATAGGACGTGGTGGAGCAAAGCTTGAATTGAATCCAAGTCAGTCTGACTCCAGGGCTGGTGTCCTTGCCAATACCGCATTGCCCCTCTCTTCCATGGCCACCATTATAAGAAGTGATTCTAAATCCTCCTACTTATGTTCATTCCATGTACTTACTAGTGTAGGAATCTTCAGTGTCCCTCCTCCTCCATGTCTCCACTTGCTCTTCTCCAGCTCTGCCTACTAAAGCTTATTTAGCCTCCCTAGGCACTCTGAGGACTTAACAAGTCCAGCGCAGAGTCTAACTGAGAGCATCTTCTCTGGGCAGCATCCAGTTAGTCTTACCAGTAGTATCTTTACTTATCTTGTTGCTCTGGTCCTCTGGCAACTAGAGACTAACTTTGAATGACATCTACTCGGAATGAGTGCTGGCCTTTTCTCTGGTGAATGGGTAATTTTCTTGTATAAAGTCATGGAAAGATTGTGAGTTTTATATTACAGTGACCCGGTTTCAAACATCAACTCAGTCGTTTTACTAGGTGTGCAACTTTCATCAAGTGACTTAAACTCTTTAAACTTAATTTTACTATCTGTATAATGGTATTACTATAAAATATAGCCCATTAGGCTTATTGTCAATTCAAATTAAATAATGGATATAAAGGACATTAGCATAGTGCCCCCGGTATACAATAGTTAGGCTTCAAAAAGCCCTTCTATCATAATTCCTAACTCTAGGTTTTCACCAATTCTCTCCTCTCTACTCCAGCTCTTTCATGCCTGGGTTCCCGTACTTGAATACTAGTGTTTCTATGCCTGCGACGTCCCGTTTGTTTCTATGATACCAATTCTCTAGCTGTCTGGATCTCTGCTATAATCCTTCAAAGACAGAAATTAGACTGGAATTACTAGTTGGAATTTAATAATAATCATACAGTTCCTAACTTCTGTGGACTGATTTTGAATTTATGAACAACTTTTAAGCTTTAGTCCCCACTCACCTGCCAGCAGAAAAATGCACCCCAGGCTTGCACCCATGCTGACTCCCATGTCTTGCCTCTTCCCAAGCTCGGGTTGTATTGCCTGTAGATATAGGTACTAAGTACTTTCGGATTTGCCATCTCATTTGATTCTTTCAATAAGTCAGTTGATGGCTTGTAAAGGGTCAGATGAAGAAATAGAGACCTGCCTTTTTAAAATAATATTTAATCTAACTGTATGAAATTGCCGATATTTGAACATTTTGGACCTACACAGTTTCTTATGATTCAATCTAATACCTTCTTAAACATGCAGGATGTGAGTTCTTTTTCTTGGTTCTTGAAGTGCATCAGCACAGGTACCTGTAAATGTCACACTTCATCCTGACGTTATGGTATTTGCCACACTGAAATGAGAGAAGCTTTCTACTTTGGCACAAAACACGGGATTCCAAAAGACAGATGCTGTCTTGATGTCATCAACTGGCACAACATGAAACCCTCCTCAGCTCATTGCTTCTCTTCTAGAACTCAAGAAGCTAAATTCTTGGCCATACTTAGAAGGTTGCCTAGATGTTCTTAGCTAGTCTTATATCCATTAACGCTTCTTCTGTTAAGTGTTCTATATGAGAAGGACTCATATCGAACCTTTTGTGGAAACCTATAAAGCACAGTATTAACCAATATATCCTTCTTAGCACAGTTAAGTGACACACTGTAAACTGCTTAACAAATCTTCTTTAACTGAATTGATAAATTAAATAAAATAACTTCTTTAACTGAATTGATAAATAAAATAACTTAATTGGGTACAACTTAATGAGTAGTGTAAGTGTATTAATATTTTATTATGTAAAATAGTTTCATATCTATTCTGTTAAAAATAGGAACCTGAAAGTAAATGATTTCTGAAATATATTCGTTCTGAGATATTCTCTTGTATGAAATTAGCTAAATCATGTTACCAAAACATTAATTTTCTCAGAATAGATAAAATAACGTACATCAATTAGACATTATGCCTTGGGCGCTTTACTTAAAAGTCTTTGTGTTTTTACTGATTTATTTTATAAGCACTTCTTAGCACTACTAAACAAGATTCTTGAGAGTCGCATAAGTTTTTTTTCTAAATGCAAAGAATAATTATGATTATATTCTAATTAAATTCAAAGCTTATGTTTAAAATGAAAGAGAAAGGTAGTTTTTGTATGAACACCCTTTCACTAAAGTTGTGATCAAGGATACATGGACAAGTACTACAAAAATACTGTTTATGCTTTAGTTTACAAAAGCCACTGGGTGCCTCTAACCTTCTCATGAGGATGTTATTACAGAATTTAAATGATTTTTAAAATCTTGTTGGTGAGTGTAGTGTTTAATGAGGAACACAGAAGTCTTTGTCATTATCAAGACAACTTTAATGAATAATAGCACTGTCCTTATAGTCTCCATATTAAGCTAAAACATCCTAAATAATTTTGTTTTGTGGCAATATGTTATTCAGTAAATTTTTTGTGTCCTAGCAGTGACTTTACCTGTCTACTATTCTATCTGTGGATAAAATAGTATATTTTTTCCTCAAAATTTTATGAAAATTTTCAAACACACAGCTAAGTTGACAGAACTTTACAGAGAACAACTGTATACCCAACCACCTACATTCTGCTACTAACATTTTACTATATACTTCCTTTATCACATACCTATCCATCTACCTAGCTTTCTATCTAATAATCCATCCTATTTTTAATCAACTTCAAAGCAAATTGAAGACATCAGTACACTGCCCATAAATACTTAAATTTAATAGTTTAAGTGTGTAAATACTAAATGTTTAATATTAAATATTTAATACTTAAGTACTTTAAAAGCACTAAACACTTAAATAGCACCAACTAAAGTCAGTATTTGTTTAGAGGTTTTTTTGAGGTGAAATTTACATACAATGAAATATAAATATCTTAAGTGCATATTTCTGAGTCTTGACAAATGTACACAATTGTGTAAACCAAGACTCTATTCATTATAGCACATTAACATCACTGCAGAAAATTCCCCTGTGCCCTTTACTTGTCAGTCCATCCTCCCGAAGGCTGATGTTTTTGAACCATGGATTAGTTTTGCCTGGTCTAGAACATCAGATAAATGAAATCATATAGTAAGGCCTCATTTATTGTGCAAGTTTTTTGAGACTTATCTATGATACTACATGTCTCAGTGGTCTCTTTCTGTTGCTGAGGAGAATGCCATTGTGCGAATACACCACAGTTTGTTTATCCATTCTCCTATTAATGAATGTCTGGGTAGTTTCCTGTTCTGTTTGGTCTTGTTTTGCCAACATGAATCAAAATGCTATGAACATTTATGAACAAACGGTGCTAAGGCAGCAATCAGGTAGCTGGTGACACTTAAGATATTTATATTTCACCATTCTGGGGAATGTATGGTGGTATCTCATTGTGGTTTTAATTTTTATTTCCCTGGTAACTAATGATATTGAGTACTTTTCTTGTGTGCTTATTGGCCATTTGAATGTTTTTATTTGAAATATCTCTGTTCAGATATTTTCCAGCTTTTAATAGAGTTGTCTTTTTATATTATTGATTTATAGGAGGGCTTTATGTATCTTGTATATCAGTCCTTTACCAAATATGTTTTGCAAGTATTTTCTGTTTGTGGTTTGCATCTTATTTTTTAATAATGTCTTTTGATGAGCAGAATTTTTAGAATTTTCGTGAAGCCTAATTTGTCAATGGTTATTTTATAATATCCTAAGAGTTTTTTCCCTACACCCATGTCACAAAGTTATTTTCACAGGTTTGCTTCTAAAAGCTGTATGGGCTTAGCTTTTATATTTAAGTCTGTGATCAATCTTAAATTATTTTTTATGTGTAGTGTGAGGTAGGGGTTGAGTGTTTTGTTTTGTTTTGTTTTGCCTGTAATGTTACTCAGTTATTTCAGCACCATTTTTGAAAATATTTCATTTCCCCATTGTGTTGCTTTGTCACTTTTGTTGAAAATCAAATGTCCATTTAAATATATGACTATTTCTGGACTCCTCATTTTGTTCCACTGACCTGTGTGTCTGTGCTTTTGCCTACCACACTGCTTTGCTTACTATAGCTTTACAAGTCTTGAAATCAGGTAGTTTAAATCTTCTAAACTGGTTCTTTTTCAAGATTGTGTTGGGTAGAGTAGGTCCCATCATTTTAATTGTCCATTTAAAAATAATAATTGGCTATTTTACACTGTTGGGAGGTACAGCAGGAACTGGCAAAAAATATTCACTTTATATGAATACTTTTCTAAAATAACTCGGTTTTTGTTTCTCTTCAGTGTCTATATATCTAAAAATTTAACTAGAGTTTTGTCATTAATGGATTGGTCATCTTAGGAAGATGTAATGTTTCAAAATATTTCCCTAGAAGGTAGGGATTCTTTAAAAGTTCCTAATAAGATACTCTTCAATTATTTAAACATAATTTAATGTAGTAAAACATGTAAAACTTCTCAAACATTGAAAGTAACATGATTTCTGCATAAGAATGGTTACAAGAGACTTCTGATTACATAAGCATAATGCTGATTCTTATAATGTTCATGTGTGTCTGGGCTAGTTCCTTTTTTTTAATTAATTTATTTATTTATTTATTTTTGGCTCTGTTGGGTCTTTGTTGTTGCACACGGGCTTTCTCTAGCTGTGGCGAGCAGGGGCTACTCTGCATTGCGGTGCGCGGGCTTCTCATTGCGGTGGCTTCTCTTGTTGTGGAACACGGGCTCTAGGCACGCAGGTCTCAGTAGTTGTGGCACACGGGCTCAATAGTTGTGGCTTGTGGGCTCTAGAGCGCAGGCTCAGTAGTTGTGGTGCACAGGCTTAGCGGCTTCGCGGCATGTGGGATCTTCCCGGACCAGGGCTTGAACGCGTGCCCCCTGAAATGGCAGGCGGATTCTTAACCACTGCACCATCAGGGAAGTCCCTGGGCTATTTCTTATTCATCCCTGTACTATGGTAACTCTTAAGATGCCTAACAACAAGTTGTCTATGGACCTAATTTATTGGCCTTGTTGGTTATTTTAACTCTTGACCCTAAAAGAAGATGCCATGTATTCCTAATGAAATTGATGGGACAACCCAGGGTTTTGAATAAGACATGTTTAATTCTAGGCACCTAATAGGTATCTGGGATATGTTCTTAGGTACAATTGATGAGAGCCCCAGTTCCTTGAACCATCATCACTACTGCAGATAATTCCAGATTGCATTTTCATTCTTATTTTAGATAATGTGATTATTGTCTCTCTTTAGGCAAATGTAGTTTTCCTTAGCTATATGAGAGGAATTGCAACTCTGTTTGGCATTGTTTAAAATTTGTCTTTAGGAAATACATTTCAGATTTTGGTGGATGATACCTTAGAATATATGTTACATAATACAGTGCAATCTGCCTTTTAAAATCATATGTGAAATCATATATATGAAACATAATCATAAAACATATGTATGATATAGTAAAAGTTTATTATACAACAGTGAAAAGTAAGTTGTTCATTTTCGTTATTGCTGATATGCTTAACTGATAACCCCAGCGTTTATTTATAAGTTTAATAATAAAATCTCACAGCATCCACAGGACAGCTTTCATTTTGAGAGACTGCATAAAACGAGTAGTTTCCTCAAGCAAAATTATCTACTTAATAATGTTCTAGAAAGTTAGACACTGTGTTCTGAGGTTAAATTGTTTTTGATAATGGACTGCGAGGTCACATTTTCTTCTTGCTGCCAGCGGACCAAAGAGAGGATTTAAAATTTTCCTGGTTAGAGGTAAGAGTCTCAGTCTCAGCATTCTGCCTTCCTTCCTGCCAGTATCTTTAATTGCCAGTTGTTCTTATTGAGAGCAGTTTCCTGTTTGTCATCACATTCCCCTTGAAATTAAAATGGTTTCAAACATCTCAAGTGGACTTCATTTAGGTCTGATACTGTTCACTAAATCTCTACTAAACACAATTTCTAGTGATTTCTCTTTGATCACCGTTCTATTATTATTTGGGAGCAAAGCCTCTGAGTTGGTTGAAAACCTTTTTGCTTTATTTTCTACAAAGTTATCTACAGATTTTCTCCTTAGCTGTCTACTGTTAAGCAAGTAAATTTAAATCTAACTGCTATTAAGTAGATTTTTCTTAGCACTCTTTGGAAAAGAAAGAAAAACTTGAAGAAATGTGTCTCTGGTGTATTATTCTGATTTTCTAAACTCAGACTCTAAAATCCTGTGCTTTCACTTAAGAGCCTGAGAACTGCTGCCAGTTTTCAGTATGTTCAGATTAAATTTTAGTTGTGAGAAATCTAGATCCATGGAAAAAGTGCTTTTTAATTAGTTCTTGAAATCAATAATGCAATAAAGCAATACATGAGAAACAAATTATTTTAAAGAAATTTATAGGGTAGATATCATGGAGTATTCTAGGTCATTTCCTATTTAAGTAAGTTATTTTGTCACTTACACTAAATTATTTTATTTAGGAAACCCCATCACTGGTACAACTTCTGGTAAATAAGCACTCTTTTCAATTTCATATGGCCAGTACTTTCTACTTTAGATCAGTATGCCCCAAACCTCTGTCCTTAATTTATCTCTTTCATTACTTTTGCCATATCATAATCTATATTTACATTTTTAAAAATTGATTTTAAATCTTACAATTTAACTGAGCCTTAAACTATGAAACTGTAGGTTGATACATGTTAAATAAATACTTAGCTATCAAGATGTAAACTGATATCCATATACCACCTAGAAGTCATTTTTTCCACTAGTGGTACAGGTATCTCTGTTTAAGAAAAACTTTCAGTTGTCTTATATGATCTATTATATATAAATGCATGCATTTGACAATACCTGTTTTTATTAACCTGGGGGTTGATTGAAAATAAAGATGTGGAGATTCAGGCAGTATGTTGAAAATAATATTGTATTGGAAATTAGGTAAATTAGATCTACCTTCTAATTCCCTTTGTATCTTTTTTTTGTGATAAATTTTGAGTACATATTTTTCTGAGGCAAAATCAGTTTCATCTCCACATTAAAAGTATACATTCACTTACATAATCTTTAAGATCCCTTCTAGCTTTTAACTCTCTAGGGGAGTCAAAAATGCTTTATAGCACTCTTGAAAGATGAGTGCTTAATATTTGGCAATGCATTTTTTTTAAAGTTTTATTACTATTACTATTTTTTTGGTTTTGTTTTTCTTATCTTGTAGCACTGATAATAGTGCTACCCTTTGTTTTAATAATCAATCTGAGTTCTTGTAACCTCATTAGAGTTCACTGTCTGCCTTGGGATCCCAAGTCGATTCGTGGTTTCTCATTTGGCTACATGTTCAATTGAGAACATGTAGTGCTTCTGATATTCAATGAATGTTCAATTGAGAACATGTAGTGCTTCTGATATTCAATGAATGCAAGTTCTTTAGTTGGCTGAGTTTAGTCACTACCAGGAGGCAATGATGAGGCACTGTGCTTTGGCAGAGAACAGTTGGAGAAAGACTTGACTTTGATATTCTCTGTAACATTGGGAAAGCTACTCAAATACTCTGCTCTTCCACATTCTCCCCTGTAACAAAGCTACATTTATTAAAACTGCCATGAAAGTATTGGTCAAGGGATAGCTGATCATTCAGTGGGGTGCTCAGGACACTCTCTAACACCCCGATATCAGTCATGTTTGACATTCAGCTAGAGTGATGGCAGGAGTAGGTAGATATCACTGGTCTTTCGGTGTGCGCCTTATAAAGGATAAAGAATGAATATGAACCTCTGTTATGCTCCAATGGGCCTTATAAAAGAGACTGCTAATTAAATGACTAACTAAGATAAACGACAAATATTTTAACTTTTCTCTTTTTATTTACTAATTATTCTTTGGTCCTCTATACTGAGGTTCCAACTTACTCATATCAGTAAATTTTGAGTATATGTGAGCTTTAAGTGGACGATGCCCTTGCAAACTGTAGATATTTCTGTAAAATGTGACGGTTTTTGCATATTGCTTAAGGAATACTTGACATATTAAAATCATCCTCTGATTTGCTTTGCCCTGACACAAATTACATGGTGTTCTAAATATACATATTAAAAGCAAGAATGCTGCTCTTCCAAACAGCAAGTTTTGTTACCATAGAAGAGTGATCCAGTTACCTTTGATATTATTTTTCTTCCCTCTTATTTCCTTTAGAGAATTACTCAACTTAGAAAAATCTGTCATTTTTTTCATAAGGTGATTTCTTTTAGGTGAACTGAGAGATCACTTATAATGCTAAGTCATTTCTATAAACATCCATAGAACTATGTTCACTTTTATGTAAAATTTTACATGAAAATGTCTAGGTTCAAAATCACGTAATTTGACATTTCCATGCAATACTCTAAACAATGGGAAAAGGTTACACGGGACTGAAAGTAAGAATCATAATTGGTGCTGTCTTGGTTTTGTTTACTTGTTTGCTTTTTTTTTTAATCTTTTCAGAATTTAAAGAAATGAATCTTACCATTTTTCAAAATACTTCCTCACTTGCTGATTTGATCCACAAATTCGTATGATCTTTTAACAAAGGGCCTGCCCATTTTCTTTATGTTGTTCCAATTTTCATACATCTAACTTTAGTACTTAGATACTTGCCAAGTGCAGTCTTCAGCATTTTTAAGTCTACGAGTAGCTACAATGAAAGAAATGCATAGCCTTCATTCACAGTACTATGAAGTATTTTTAACTCACTGAAATTCACTAAAAACAGAACCTATTTTCAGCCATTCCTTGTTTCAATCTGCATTCCTTGCCTGAATAACTGTAATAAAATAGGACAAAACAAATTTTGATAGGCAATTTCACCACAGCCCATCTGTTTACTTATGCTGTGAGGCAGAAACCTGGGCTTATCTGTCCCACTGCTTGTAGGGCTGCCTTACTAAAGTGTGGAGAATCAGAATGACAAAGATATTCATTTATTTCTATCTCTATGCTGTTGGTTGACTCCCCTTCCCGCCCTTCACAGCAGCACCTAGGCAGCAATCAGGTAGCTGGGTGATACCAGAGATGAGAGCTCAGATGGAGTTGGAATAGACCAGGTATCCTGTTCAAGGCGGTCCTGACCAAAATGCATTAGTGGAATGAATCCAAACTATAATCCGCTAGGGAGAACTGAGATTCAATCACTAGAGAGACCAACTATGTACTCCAAGTTCAGATGACAAGAGGGATAATTAAAGTGAGGGTTCAGAGCCAACAGTGAGCAGGTGGGCAGAGACCAGATCGGCATCAGAGCTGATCATAATCCAGCAAAGAGGATTGCTGCCTGGAGCCATGGTGGCTGGAACTACTGTTTACCAACCGCAGGTTTCCTAGGATTAAAAGATCATGAAAATGTTGACAACGGCTTCCGTACTTGAGGACTAAAACTAGGCGAAGGTGAGAACAGGACTTTCTCCTTACTTTCCTGGTAAAATTCCTCAGATATTCTGCTTCATTTGACAGACTCAAGGAAGACAATCTGCTTGTGATTCATGGGTCACTTGTTCTTTCTCCAAAATGGCCTTGCACATTTTATTATATTTTATTTGAATGTAAACACAATTACTGAGCAATAAATAATGATTTTCCCTACCCATTGATTACTGAGTGCATGTGGATGGTAGAGATGCATTGATCTGTACAAGCCCAGCTTAAAATGGGGCAGATGTGTATGTCAAGGTTTACTCAAAATCAATGTGAATTCGATTGCTGCTCCCCAGTAAAATGGATTATGAGTTAGAATGGATTATAAGAAAATGGCTATTTTCTTAAACCTAATGTGATAGAATGCTGTCTAAGGCAATCTGTTAAGGTGGACTGACTCAAAATGTAGCCCTTGATCTTAAAAGTCAGCATTGCAAAAGAAACATATGATTTAGTGAGCAGAGACATAAATATCAGATGAAGGGACCATATTGTGTCTCTGAAAGTGTAGTTAATGAATTTTAGCAAATCTCGGGGAAAAAAATGCTTGGCAATAAATCTTGTACAAAAGAAAGATAATCATGTTCTTTTGCGTTAAGCAGTATTACATTGACTGCTTTTCTTCCTAGATTGGGTGTTTGCAAATATTCACATATATATATATATATATATATATATCACAGTAGTTGAGTCATTGTACTGTTCTGAATGCAAGAGTGCTGACTGGATGGCTTCGGTTAAAGGAAAGTCATTAACATGTATGTCCTTGTTTACTGCTGTCGCTTACAATGTAAAGAAAATGATAATCTGTGTACAGTCCATTGGCTCCCTATTCAGGCTACTTCCTTCCTTTCACGCAAAAAGGTCTAGCCATTCAAGTCCCTAAATATTAAAGGAATAGACTATTCTTTGTCCAGGTCTTTTGCTAGCTAGATCTTGGAGGTTTGGAAAGGCCAGGCAGGAGAGGTAGGTGCCAGAGTGGGTGCAGCCGACAGGGTTTTAGCCCAGTACGGTGTGCTGCTTTGGCCGAAAAGCGAAACGCGTTCTAAAATGATTGTGGGCTTTTGGTTTCCTACCAGAGATGCTCATCACATAGGTTGTGCTTATGATCCCATGTCCATTTTTAGAGTGATTTGCAACAGTGTACCTATGTGTGGATAGATATCCCCCCGAAAGTCCATTTTCATAAATGAGACTGCTCAGTAAATCTTGATTGAGTATATATTTTGTACCAAGTAGTATACTGTGCACTCAGGATTTAAAGAAACATAAAGCAGAACTCCTGCTTTCACGGAACCCACAGTTTGTTGTGGCGCCATGATAACGATCAGGCAATATAAACCCTATGCCAGCTGCGTGAATACGATGCCCCAAGAACTCAGAGGAGAGAATGTGATATTAATCCAGCCAGGGAGGACTGCAGCATTTTAATTGGGTTAAAGATGAATCATACTTTGGAGGATTGGAATAGCAGGGAGAAGATGGGATTAGTGAAAAAGCTAGGGAACTCAAAAAAGAGAAATGAAGATACAATGCAAAATTTGGAAGGGGGGTTAAATAAGTAATTAGAACAGAGAATGGTTGGTGGGAAAATAACCTAGAGGGATCTTGAATATACAGCCTGTTTTCCCTGTATATTTTTCAGACTAAAACCTAAAGGAAAATTATTTATTTTTGTCTGATTATTTAAGTTTGAGAAAGATTTTATTGAGCAGAATATGCTCACCACTGTGGGGTGTAATAAATAGAGTGGGCATATCTATAGATCAATAGATTTGACAATGTATTTATATACAGTTTATAGTATAAACATACATTTATAGTATAAACATTCTTTTCAAGGTTGGTGTGTGTGTGGCCTTAATTAGATTATAGTTCCAGTTCTGACACTGGCCAAATAAGTAATTTTTGCTCAAGTTATTAACCCTTTTGGAATGTAACTAGATGGTCTCTAATATTTATTTCAGCTATAACGTTCTTTGGAGTGACCATATAATTTTTTGGTTCAAAGCAGAATATTTGGAGTCAGACTGTCTTGGGTTCAACTCCTAGCTCTGATGCTTACCTGCTGTGTAAATGTTTTCATTTTGCTGTAATACTGGGTACTCTCTAATCCTCAAATTTCTCTTGTATAAAATAGGATTAAAATAGTGCCTTGGGGCTTCCCTGGTGGCGCAGTGGTTGAGAGTCCGCCTGCCGATGCAGGGGACACGGGTTCGTGCCCCAGTCCGGGAGGATCCCACGTGCTGTAGAGCGGCTGGGCCCGTGAGCCATGGCCGCTGAGCCTGCGCGTCCGGAGCCTGTGCTCCGCAACGGGCGAGGCCATGACAGTGAGAGGCCCGCGTACCGCAAAAAAAAAAAAAATAGTGCCTACTTAGAAAGTTGCCTTCAGGTTAAATGTAAAGCGTTTGGGTTACTTTCTGCCACATACTGAGTACTTAACAAATGCTACCTATTATTATTATGATACTGGATTGGTTAGTAAAATAATAATGTCCACTTAATTTCTTAGCCTTTGAATGTAGAAAACCTGCCTTTTTATCTATTACTCACCTCAGCCTTGGTCAGTGACTCCTCAGGCTTGCATTTTAGTTCTGGCTCTCCTAGGACTTCATAGTTTAGCTTCTGTTACTCCCCTAAGGTCTGATTTATTTTTGGAAAAACTAATTAGACCCATTTCTTTCTTTTTTTTTTTTTTTTTTTTTTTTTGCGGTACGCGGGCCTCTCACTGTTGTGGCCTCTCCCATTGCGGAGCACAGGCTCCGGACGCGCAGGCTCAGCGGCCATGGCTCACGGGCCCAGCCGCTCCGCGGCATGTGGGATCCTCCCGGACCGGGGCACGAACCCGCGTGCCCTGCATCAGTAGGCGGACTCTCAACCACTGCGCCACCAGGGAAGCCCTATACCCATTTCTTAAGGCAACTCTCCCTTGACTGCCAAACTTGATCTAGTTGTTCACACTTCTGGCTAAGAGGTACCACCACTGTTAACCTAGTTGCACGGAATTGACACTGACTAGGCTATCACTTAAGAAATAGAAAATAAGGAGTAAAGTAGGCAGTGAGGATATGTAAAGAATTGAGGGACCATAGAGAAATGTGGCACCCTATTTTTTTCACAGAAACAAAAGAATGGGAGTGGTCCTTAGAAGTTTCTACTCTAATATGCATTGTGAGAGAGTGGCAAAAATGACCACAGATTCTTCCCCTCCCATCAAAAGTGAGTCTAGTTTTGCACCTCTTGAGTATGCACTTTGCCTTTGTGGCATAAGTGACATAGAGTAAGTTCTGAGCCTAGGACTGGAGAGGCCCATCTCTCTCTTTTGAAAGAGGTTCATCTCTCTCTTTTGAAAGGGAGAAGGCTGGCTGTGTGAGGAGACCACTTCTAGCCCATTGGAGGCTCTGAGGCATGTGGAGAGATGCTCTGTTACATCCCTGCCTTCCTAGCCAAAGTCCTCATAAACTCGCCAGCCCCCACCAACCTAGCAGCTCCTCACAAATGCAAAAGGAACAAAAGAAAGAAAGGAGACAAAAAGCCCAGCTAAACCCGGCCAGATTACTTACTGACTTGAAGAATTGTGAGCTAAATAATCGGTTACTGTTTTAGGCACTAAGTTGGGGACGATTTGTGCTGTAGCAAAAGCTAACTGCTACATTTACCAATACAGGAAGCACCTCTCAGACATCCTCCACAAGTGGCCAACTAGCTTTTGCATTCAAGAAGAGATTCCATTCATTTTCCCCATATTCATTTTCATGACTGAGGAGACTGTACTAGCTCAATAATTAGTTTAGGTCAATCTTTAAAGTCCTTTAAAATGTTAAATACCTTCATTGAGTTTTCACTATAACAGATTTTTTTTTCCCCCCAGGAAATTGCTGACTAGATGGCCACAGTTTGTTGGCCCAGTTTGGGAATATTGAGTTGGGAGATCACTGAGCTAGCAGGATTTAAACTCCACCTCCCCTCTGCGTTTCCTGCTATTTTCCTGCTACTTCTCCCTCTACCCCTGTCATATTCCATCCCCAACCTCAGAATAAGAACTTTATTCTCCTTCCTTTGTACCACCTGTGGGGCTGGGTGATGGATAGGAGCACTGTAACAGATTTCAGTCACAAAATTTGCAGTCTGTTTTCGAGGTACTAAATTCCATTGTGCAGCTTTTAAAGTGTCATTGTCCAGTATTCATTTTGATGTCCGATTTACTTTAACCCAGTAATATTTTCTAGGCTTAAATGCATTCAAAGCTTGTTTCTCTGTTTTGTTTGTTCGCTTTCTCGCCAAGCATTTCAGATCTCTGGGGTGCTAACGTTTTCTGAATCCAGTTTTTATTTTTCTAAGTCTCTCTAGTTGTGTCATACCTTAGTTGCATCAAAAACCCAATAGGCTTAGTAGACTAGATAGATGTATGCCTGTCCGGCCAGCTCACCCCATTTTGAATCACTGCTCTTTCATCACCCATCTTCACGTTATGGCTTAGATGTGCTCAAACTTTGGCTTGCTTCCAGCCTTTTCGGAGTGGCACTCTGAACTGTCTATGGCATTTGCTTCATCTTTTTTTTGGGTAAATGTCCTGATCATTTATTCTATGGATTTCTGTGATGGACTAGTGAGGATTCTGCCAGCCATAGTTATCTCTATCAATGCATCAGCTAATTGCATGACCTTTTCTTAAAAATGCAGTTTTGCTGCCATCACTGTTCTGCACACTTTGACCCATTATAGTAGTGAAAGAAAATTAAACCACGCTCCGAAATATGAAAAAAAGCTAAGAGCAGCATGTTGAAATGAAACGGTTATGTCTGTAGCCTAAAATTTAAATGTTGGGCAAATTCTTTGTCTGCAGGGAGTTTTTACGTGAAGCTCTTTTAGAATAAATATAAAAGATAAAGACTGGAGTTAAATAGAAGTGTTGAATTGACCCCCCAGGCCTGTGCCTTCTACATCATGTTTATGCAATCGTGTTTTTAAGTCAGTGTCTTTATTCATCTGAAAATATCACCCAAGTGCTTTATCCCATCTACAAAGGAATCACAGTTGAGCACTGCTCAGGCGGTTGGCATAAAAGTTTTAATCCCTTTATAGCCATCAGATGAAACTAACTGGTGGTCTAAAAAAGTGAAACAGTCTAAATCATTTACCTTTCAATAATTATTTTTTGATGTAAAAAGCATTTAAAATTCACCATCCTTGAGCTGCAAATAACATAAGGTGAAAATCACATAGGTTATGTATTGAATGGAGTACAATGAAAAGTATTTTATATTGAGCAAATAGAGGTGAGATACTGTTTTCTGTCTTTACAGAATTCAGATGATAACAGAATATCTATTTGTAAGCAAGCAATATTGCATTGAGAGACAAAGAAATAATTTACAACTTTTATAATTATGAAAAGATCATTTCTAATTTTATCTCATGGAGTTAAAATAGAAACTTAATGTTCAATTAATTAACCTCAGTTCTGGGAGCATTAATAATACAACCTTGTTGTTGGCAAGAAGACATTTAACCTAACCTAACTTTATGATGTATTAACATATTGTTCAATATTACTTCTCCTGTGGGAAATGAGCAAAATTTGATGGTTATGGGGGAGTGGGCTTAAAGGTTCAAGGGATAGCATAACATTTCCAGGAATTCCACCAAAGCTATGAGAATTGTGTGATAGCAATTAGAAAGTACAGCAAAGTAATATCCTAGAAAGACTACTTTGGACCCAGTGAAATCAGATCTTACCTAAAATGCTTTGTTTTCTAATGATGTGTTTTAGAAATTAGATTTTAATCCATTTTCCTCTATGACTGTTAAGTATTGTTACCTTACCCTTTCTTTGTGCATTTGCATTTTCTATTTTCTGCAAAAATATAACTGCCAATTTTGCACCTCATAGATAATCTAGTTCAACACCCCCTTACTTTACATATGAGAAATAGAATCCCATTTAGTTGCGGTGATTTTCCCATTCTGCTCTACTGCTTTCTTCTTCTTGAATGGGTAAAATCATTAACTTCATCGAGGCTCTATTTATCCATTTACTCCATTCACTAGACACCTTTGTCAAGTCTGTTACTACATTAGGTTCTGGGAATACAAGAATAGACATGTTCCTCCCATAATCCAATCAATTGTTGGATGTAAATAGTTTTTATACAAATCATTCCTGCGGTAACCTTCAATTTAAACAAGCTAGGAAAACTCAACTATACCATTATCAAAGAATAGAAAGAAACATATAGTTGTTCTGTTTATAAGCTTAAAATATTTAGAAAAGAGAATAAAAATGTTGAACTTATCTTAGATTGTGCCATTTATATTACACAAATCTCCTCAGTCTCATTTGTGCACTATAATGACTCTCATACCAAAATTGCTTGAAAGGAGAAGTTTTCCTAATAAAGTTAAGGTTCGGTTTACAAAAAGCATATCAATTTCATAAAGTGACATGGGCTGCTATGACGAGATCATCCTATAAAGGGACCGAGACTTGCCATTCTCACTCGTTTTATTCAGAGCAAGGAGAAACAACCATAGGCCTAGGATTCCATTGACTACATTCTTTCCTGTTAGCTATTCAATACATATAATTAGATTGATTGACTGACTAAACAGTCTTTACTGCACTGAATGACTATCTCTATAAAAGGAAGCCCCTTTGTAGCCAAATCTTCTGAATGATGTCTTCAGTGCAAAGAAGAATGAGTATTTCCCTCCAGAGAAAACTGATCTAATATCTTGGTGAAGAGACCTAGACCTATGTCCATTATTCTAAAGTCAATGCTACTGACATCATCAAATGCTTTTATTCTTTCCACTAGAGTACTTGAGAAATAAATATCATTGATGAGAACTATAGCCTGTTGATGTGTTCCTGTAATTAATCTTAATTAATAATACATTAAATATTTTCCTGATTGTGTGCACATACATCACTTAACATTGATTTATGCCAAAGCCATTAGGAAGGATTTTGTGGCATATCACAGCCAAGGTTATTCTTTTCTTTATTTTTTTTCTTCCTTACCCATCAAATAATGTCCCAGTCACCAAGAATGAACTAATCTGATATTTCTATTTGAAATGAAAGTATGGCTCCTGCCTCCTTTAAAAAAAAAAAAAAGATTTCAAAAATTGTGTCTTTGTCTAAAATATATAGTTTAGAAAGTATTATATGTATGTGTATACATATGTATACATACATATACACAACAATGCATATATATGTGTGTGTGCACGTTTATATGTATAAATATATATATACAAATTTTATACATTTGTCACATATGTATATATAACACAGTGAATTTAGTCATGAACACCATGCCTGTCATACATGCACAGCTTCAGACAAAAGTCATGCTAGGTTCACCTACTAAAGAGAGGAATGTGATACTGACAACCAGAACCCAGTAGGAAGACTGGGTAAGCCAACAGACATCTCCTCTTTTGGACTAATGGGATAACAAATGCAATGAGTTAAACTGTTAAAGCAAATTCAAATCTGCTCCAAATCAGCATCAATTTCCAAAATGTGTTATATCATATCAAGACTTCTGAGCACGGTTAATCAAGTGAAAATTATCAGGTGAAAATTAAGGTGATCTGTAAAGGGACTAAGGAGAAATACACACACAATGGGAGGAACCCTGTCCATAAGATGGATAGAGACTGAGATGAACAATGACCAATGTGTTATAAGAGGTCACCAGGGAGGAGAGAAGGAGAGCATAGTTACACAAGAAAAGCAAGGCTAAGTTTGAGGTCAGACAGTCATAAATGAGTCACTTCCAAGATGTCACTAAAGGTGCAGGAACCCTAACAAACTGGGTCAAATATTGAAAGTAAGCATATGGGGACTGATTGGTTTGGATTATGGGTGATGTAAATCAAGAAATACTGTGGAGTACTCTTTCCTTGATGCCTGGTTGGATACTGTGAGAAGAAGGAATTTCATTGCAACTACCTTTTATTTTCAATTATTTAAGTACCATAGGCACCATGATATCTTTTTTAAATTTAGGCTATCCATAACCAAGTTATCTATTATATTAATAATAGAGCCCAGGGCTTTCCTGGTGGCACAGTGGTTGAGAGTCCGCCTGCTGATGCAGGGGACACGGGTTCGTGCCCTGGTCCGGGAGGATCCCACATGCCACCGAGCGGCTGGGCCCGTGAGCCATGGCCGCTGAGCCTGCGCATCCAGAGCCTGTGCTCCGCAACGGGAGAGGCCACAACAGTGAGAGGCCCGCGTACTGCAAAAAGAAAAAAATAAAATAAAATAATAGAGCCCAAAGTTGATTTGGTCTGCAAAATAGAATTTATCCTTGGAGATGAATAGCATAGAATTTGACTATATCCTTGGAGGAATCAAAATAAAGTAGTTAAGAGCACAGATCAGGAACATCTGCCTTAACATCCAGACTCCAATCAGTTATTAATTATATGACCTTGAGAAGGCAAAATTGCCTTTTTCATTCTCACTTTCTTTATATATAAAATGGAGAAAATACTTTTTATCTCAAAGATTTGAAAGAAGATTAAATGAATTACTATACATAAGGTGATTTTTCACCACAGCTTGGAACATAGTAAAATCTCAATAAACAATTGTTGCTGTTGCTGTTTATTAGTGGTGTAACCCTCTGAGTTATGACAAGGTTTTAGAGATCACCATTAAAAATACATATTAAGAAGATTAAAGAGGGGCGTTCCTGGTGGCACAGTGGTTAAGAATCCACCTGCCAATGCAGGGGACATGGGTTTGAGCCCTGGTCTGGGAAGATCCCGCATGCCGCAAGCAACTAACCCCATGCACCACAACTACTGAGCCTGTGCTGTAGAGCCCACGAGCCACAACTACTGAGCCAGAGCGCTACAACTACCGAAGCCCGTGCACCTAGAGCCTGTGCTCCCCCACAAGAAAAGCCACTGCAATGAGAAGCCCGTGCACCACAACCAAGATCCAACGCAGCAAAAATTAATTAATTAATTAATGAAAAAAGAAAAAGAAAATGGACTTAAAAAAAAGATTAAAGGAAAAGTGAATCCTAAAAGAACAGGAGAAAACATGTGTTGCAAATCAAAGAGAAACATATCAATAAAAGATGGTGTTTGAAGGCAATAAAATGAAGAAATGAGCTTTGTTTTTTAATTAAAATTTCTGTAATGGGGTAGAAATAGAATTTGCTTTATATAGTGTGGAAAGTTCCTGGTTTTGCGACAAGGGATGTTTAAACTGTGAATGAAGAGATAAAACGCAAGTGATGCAAATCTAAGCAGGATCATTCGGCTTACTGACAAGGAACAAAGGAGTTCAAGACTTTAAGAACCTTCATATATGCAAGGAAAGGGAAGTTAACCATATCAACAACCTCCCAAATGGATGTGGTACCTGGAAATAGAAAAATAATATTAAGAAATTAAAAGAAAGTTGAGGGAAGGAAACGATAAATGTAGACAAAAGGTCCAGAAATGAGTCAGACAACAGAAAGCATGATTTTGTTAGCCACCAGTTACATAGAGCTGGTTACCTTTGTCCCCAACTGAGTAGTCAGAACATATTCCTGAAAACCCTAGCTGGTTACCAGTAAATTGTTAAGAAGATGGTTTACTCTCTGAAGCCAAAGGTCAGCTTTGTTATTTTTTAACCTGATGTACAATTTCATTGTTTACAATTTCATGAGTAAAAAATAACAATGGAATTGGCTGTTTTCCCATCTGCATATTTTAGAAAATCACGTTTTCCTGGTTTCTACTGCAAACATGAATAAGGATGGTCCTGACTATAAAATAATCAACAGGCTATAATTTCTATCGTAATGAAAAAATAAGGCTAAATTTTTAGTACCTTGTCAACTTCTCTATTGATAAAGCAAGAGTAGGAAGGGAAGATATGATCCAGAAACATTTTTAAATGACAGGTATGGATAAAAAATTGTTCAAAGTAGAACAACTATGGAACAAAAGCATTTAAGGATGAAAACATTTGTCATAGCAAATGGAAATACTGGGAGATAAAAAAATTCAATAGTAAAGTGTGAAAATTTATGATAATAGAGTTTCACACAATATTTTCTGAAATGAGGTTGAATAAAAATGAGTAGTAGTAGATTGTAGCAGTCAATAAGCCAGTAATACATATAGGAAAGATTGAGTTTGGGGAAAGAATGAATTTTAAAAGGTTGGTGTTTGTTTGTTTGTTTTTCCTTAGAATGAACTATTTGTATATGTCTCTAATGAATTCACTTTGATTAAAAGAAAATCCAATGGATAATAAGTTAGATAAAACATGTAACAAAATGTTTCTGGCTCTGATGAAAAATCTCACAGATTTGCTACCACAACATATTATTACTTCTTGATAATGAGAAGCCCACATGAATTTTTTTTACTAATATTCTTACTAAGAGCTTGTTCCCGTAGGAGATTAGACAACGAAAAGGCCCGGTATTGCTCAGAAAAAGCTGGCCACAACATAGAAATCCCTGCCAACACTGAGAAACTGGCAAAGCCCTCTCTGGGTGAGTGGCTGACCAGAGCAGACCAATCTTTCTCTTAAGGAACCATGGGCACTGCTTACGCGGGGTGAAGAAAATTCTTCTATGAAGGATATTCAGTCAGATGTTTCCCTAACATTACCTTGTTTCTGTTTTCTTTGTGGAGTAAAAACCTCCTGGATTTTAACTTTGGAGGAATTGGCCAGAGTCAAGGAGATGCCTTCAGTTGGCCTAACTGTGGAGCTTAAGAGCCAGAGCTCTGAAGTCAGATTTGTCATCTTGAATCCTGTTTCTGTCATTGCCTTGTTGTCAGATGGCTCACAGTTAGTTGATTTCTCTGAGCCTCAGTTTTCTCATTACTAAAATAGAGATAACACTTGCATGATACAGCTATGGGAACGGGGCCTGGGACAGAGGAAATTCTCAATAAATGTTGACTATTGTCATTATTACCTCAGTGTAACATCCCAGAAAATTCTCCACCACTTTCTGGCAGCTCGTAAGAGATGAGGGCAACAAGATGTTACTGGGGTACCATTCTCTTTAACTTCCATCAAAGGTCAGATCTTGCTGGTTTTGTACCACAATTCATCAAGTGAATGTTCCATTGTGTTCTAGAATCATAGAGTATCTGGTGGAGACTTTAAGGGGCCACCAAGTTTACTTTCTTGAGGGTTGTGCTTAATTTATCCAAGGCAAATGTTTCCTTGGCAAGCCCTAAAAGCCCGAGACAGAATTTCTTTCAGATGACATTGTGTCTAGTTGTATCTAAAAAGGACTTTGAGAGAGGCTGCATGGTGCTGTTGAGTGAGCACACACTTTTTTTTTTTTTGCTTTTTTTGAAAATTAACTTTTATTGGAGTATAGTTGCTTTACAATATTGTATTGGTTTCTACTGTACAGCAAAGCGAATCAGCTATATGTACACATATATCCCCTCTGTTTTGGATTTCCTTCCCATTTAGGCCACCACAGAGCACTGAGTAGAGTTCCCTGAGCTATACAGTAGGTTCTCATTAGTTATCTATTTTATACATAGTATTAATAACGTATATATGTCAATCCCAATCTCCCAATTCATCCCACCTCCCCTTTCCCCCCTTGGTGTCCATATGTTTGTTCTCTATGTCTGTATCTCTATTTCGGCTTTTCAAATAAGATCATCTATACCATTTTTCTAGATTCCAGATATATACGTTAATATACGATATTTATTTTTCTCTTTCTGACTTACTTCACTCTGTGTGACACTCTTTAGGTCCATCCACATCTGTACAAATGACCCAATTTCGTTCCTTTTTATGGCTGAGTAATATTCCATTGTATGTGTGTACCACATCTTCTTTATCCGTTCCTCTGTCGATGGGCATTTAGGTTGCTTCCATGTCCTGGCTATTGTAAATAGTGCTCCAGTGAACATTGGGGTGCGTGTATCTTTTCAAATTATGGTTTTCTCCAGATATATGCCAAGTAGTGGGATTGCTGGATTATATGGTAGTTCTATTTTTAGTTTTTTAAGGAACCTCCTTACTGTTCTCCATAGTGGCTGTATCAATTTACATTTGCACCAACAGTGCAAGAGGGTTCCCTTTTCTCCACACCCTCTCCAGCATTTACTGTTTGTACATTTTTTAATGATGGCCATTCTGACTGGTGTGAAGTGATACCTCACTGTAGTTTTGATTTGCATTTCTCTAATAATTAGTGATGTTGAGCATCTTTTCATGTGTTTGTTGGCCATCTGTATGTCTTCTTTGGAGAAATGTCTGTTTAGGTCTTCTGCCCATTTTTTGATTGGATTGTTTGTTTTTTTGACATTGACCTGCATGAGCTGTTTGTATATTTTGGAGATTAATCTTTTGTCAGTTCCTTCATTGGCAAATATTTTCTCCCATTCTGAGGGTTGTCTTTTCGTCTTGTTTATGGCTTCCTTTCCTGTGCACACACTTTTTAAACAGCCTGGGCTAAATCCTGCTCACTTACCTGTAACTTTGGTTAAGGTTCACTTATATGAGCTTCAGTTTCCTTAAATGAAATGATATCATAATACACATGTGCCTGAGTTTTGTGAAAATTATTTAATAAACAGGTATATAAGAACTATACAAAATGTCTATCCAGTCAGCTCTTGAGAAAGGAGGGAAGTCGAAGACCTCTGTTTAATTATTGTGTGTTTGCCAACACTGTATCAATACCTCACATAGCTCTTTGAAATCACTTGAATGTTTTTCAGATCATGGAATTTGTCTCCTTTTACCCAAGGCCTTTTGGCTTTATTAAATTTTGGTTTCAGTTCCAGATATTTATTCATTCAACAAGCATCTGTTAAGCTACTACTACATACTAGGTATTGTTCTAGGGAGGGTGGGAGGGAGGGAGATGCAAGAGGGAAGAGATATGGGAACATATGTATAACTGATTCACTTTGTTATAAAGCAGAAGCTAACACACCATTGTAAAGCAATTATACTCCAATAAAGATGTAAAAATAAATAAAATAAAATAAAATAGATAACCAACAGGGACCAACTGTAAAAAAAATTAATTAAATAAATAAATAAATAAATGCTAGTGATGCCACAGTGAACAGGGTAGATACAGTTCCACCATTCACAGAGTTTAAATTTAGTGGAGTAGATGAATAATTTACGAGTAAGAAAATAAATAGGACAGTTTCAAAGACAAAGCACTGTTGAGAAAATAAAATAGTGTAAGAGCAACAGGAAGAGATGGCTGCTTTTGATTGAATGATTCAAGAAAGCCTCTCTGTGAAGGTGGCATTTAACCAATGAGTAGGTGCAACCGTATAGCAATCTGGGAGAGAATGTTTAAGGCAGAAGACGAAGTGCAAAACCCTTAGATAAGGATGAGCTTGATATTTCTGAGGAAAAGGAAGAAAATCTGTATTAGTCTTCTCAGTCTGCCGTAACAGAATACTGCAGACTGGGTGGCTTAAACACCAGAAATTTATATTCTCACAGTGCTGGAGGCTGAGTAGTCCAAGATAAAGGTGTCAGCAAGACAGCTTTCATTCCCAGGCCTCTCCTCTTGGTTTGTAGGCAGCTGCCGTCTCGCTGTGTGTTCCAAACCTCTTTGTGGGTGCACAATGGGATCTCTCCCTCTCTCTCTCTTCCTCTTCTTATAAAGTCTGTAAGATTATAATCCCTATTGGATTGGGCCCCACCCTTATGACCTATTTAACATTAATTAAATTCTAAAGGCTCTACCTGCAGCTATAGTCATATTTGGGGTTAGAGTGTCAACATATGAATGGGGGGGGTAGGGGAGGGACATCAGTCTGTAGCAGCTAGTGAGGCATAATTAATGAGGGAGGGATTGATACAGGATACAGGTGGAGAGGTAGAGAGGGACTAGGTCGTGAAAAGTCTTCTAGATTATTCTAAGGAGTTTGATTTTATCCTAAGCGATGGGAACTCATTGGAGGATTTGTAAAGCATATTAAAATATGACTTACATTTTTGAAAAATTACTGTGGTGGCTCTGTAGAATATTGAACATAAAGGGGAAAGAGAATAACTAAGAAAACCAGTTTGAAGGCTACTTTTACAGTCAAAAGGAGAACTGATGGCAGCTTCAACTGGGACAGTAGTAAGAGGGAGGGCATAGTGATCTGAATTAATATATGCCATAGAGATAGAGTCAACAGAGTTTGCTAATAGATTGGATGGAGAGGAATGTTAGGAGAAATAAAGTAAAAATCTTTAAGATTTTAGTTGCTTATGAGCTACTGGGTGGTTGGAGGTGCCATTTGCTAAGATGGAGAGACTGGAGGAAGGGCAGTTTCAGGTTGGGTAGGGCTGAATCTGGAGTTTTGTTTTGGACTTGTTGAGGTGACGCCCCTAGATATTCAAGTGTAGATGTCAAATAGGCAGTTGGACTCAAATCTTGAGTTGTTAGGATTAGTGTTAACAATTTGAGTGTCATCTGCTTATGGATAGCATTTAAACCCATTGAACTGCATGAGATTTCCTACGAGAAAGCTTAGATTAAAACAAGGAGAGTCTCAGAATTGAATCTCAGGGCATAGCAACACTTAGAAGGCTAGCATAGGAGGAGGCACCACAGAGAATCTAGGGTAGCTGCTGAGATAGGAACAAAGCCAGAAGAGTGTGGTATTGTGGACGCTAAGAAAAGATCAGCTGGCAGAAAGAGAATAATCACTTTCCTGGAGTGCTGCTGAGAATATAAAGTGAGGATAAAAAGTGCCTAGTATATCTGGTAGCGTGGAAGTGATTGGTGACCTTGCTGAGATTCAGTGGAGAGCTGTTGATGGAAGCCATCTTAGAGTAGATTGAAGACCGAATGGGAAGTGTGGAATTGGAAACAGAGAATACACACCCATGTTTTTCAACCCTGGATTCACCTTAGCATCACCTGTTGAACTTTGGAAATTTCCAATACCTAGTCTCAGAGCAGGCTAATCTCAAATCAATCATAAAAGAGCTTCTGGGAGGGAGGGGGAGGACCTTGGAAGTATTTTCGGAGCTGTGAGTATTTTAAAGTTGCCCAGATAAATCTAATCATGCTGCTGGCATTGAGAATCACTATAATCGACAAATGTTTTCAGAAGTTGTTTTGTGTGGGTGAAAGAGAGCAGAGAGGTGACTATGTAGCAAGAAAAGTGTTTGTTTTTGTTATTATTGTTGTAGTTTTGATGATATTTTTTTAATCAAAACTAGTGGAGGATATTTATTTACCCATGAGAAGATCTAGTAAAGAGGGAGAAATTGATGATTCAGGGTAAAGGTAAACAATAGCAAGAGGAAAGTCCTTGAGGAGGCCAGAGGGGACAGAAATTGTATAATTTCAACCATCTTATCTTCTGTTGGCAGGAGTAGACATTTTTATTTCCCACCACTGGAGGAATACATTTTGCCCAATTTGCGGCTATAGTCTGATCCTGAGTGGGGAAAAGGTATGAAACAAGTCCTTAGTTTAAAAAAAAAAAAAAATGCTTTCCCCGAAACAATTTTAAAGGCAGTCTCTAATTTTTAATTTCTTTTTAAAAAAATCATTTTGAAAAGACAGTCCTCATAAATGTTAGTGCTTTAGTTAAATATTAATTTTCCATGGAAACATTAGTCTTTTGGGGTCATTATGATCAACATGTAGAAATACTCATCTATCCCATATTTAGTTAATTAGGAATGAACAATTTATTCAATACAGAGCTTTTCAAAGTTTAAGAGCACAAGCCTAAGACCTTATGCCTCACCCAGACACATGCATAAACAAAATGAAAAGCCATTACCTAAAATCAAATTTGATAAGTATTATAACGTATTAGAAAAGAAGAGATGCTTTCATCAAAATTGGCAGATATAGAAGGCTACTTTTTGGTGAATAGTCCAGACATCTTTGTGAAGATTCTAAAGCTTAATGGCTTTACAAAAAACAAATAAGCCTTTTTTTTCCAGTTTATAAGAAAATTACTTGGATTTATACAAAACGGATGGTTTAATTGAAAACTTCCAAGAGTCATCAAATTGAGTGAGGCTTTATTGTCACACTAACTTGAAGCTTGTTTAGTTAGAGAGGAGAATAGAATTTGCTCAGACTAATAATCCTAAAGGTCTCAAGATCTTAGGGTGTGGAAGAATTCACTATTTCCTCTGCTTTGCTGATATATTTGTGTGGTTGTACATTTTTCCTAGTAACTAGAAGCAATAGAAAACAGATTTTTGGTCTCTGAAGCCCTATTAGGAAAGAGATTATTACAAAATTCATGCAACTATTTATGCACAAATGCATTTATCACACTGTCATTTGTAATATTGTTCAGGGATAAGATCTGACAACAGTAGGGACCTGAGTAACTAAATAATGGTACATTTAATAGATTATCATGCAGCCATTCAAATATTTACAAAGTGTTTTTTATTAGGAAATTGCTTAGGAAACAAAGTGAAATAAAAATGCAAAATACAGTAGGTTTTCAGCTAGATGAAAAATACATAGATGATAAATACTAAAAGGAAATGTCATAAAATGTTTCTTTTGCTCATTTCTGGGTAGTGGGATTATATGTGATTATTACTTTATTCTTCTTTTCTGTATATTTTCTGTATATCCTTCCTTTCCATATATTCCACTGAAACTTTCCATGATGACTATACACTTCCCCATGTTAAAAAAAAAGTCGTGACTTTTATAGGTGAACTCAAATCATGAAAATGTTATAAATAACCACACTTACTTTTTATTCCTTTTCAATATATGTTAAAATAAGTTAAAAGGTGGATTCCATCTTTTATATAAACATTAATATATGTCTAAAAATATTTTAGAACTTTTTTTAAGGACACTATTTCCAGGAACTAAGGTAAACTAAAATTGAATTTTGGTTTTATAAAGTCAAAACACTAATTTTAAAAAGTATTTTAAAACCAAAGTCAGAGTCATGAAAACATTATGAAAAATGAATACTGTGCAAAAAGAATTCCTCAATTTATAATAACGCTTCACCACCTGTAATTTATTACCAGATGCTAATGCTGAGATCAAGACATCTGGCACAATATATGAGAAAGCATACTAATTAAAAAGGGAAAAGAACATTGAATTTAGCTGTTTTAGTAATCAAACTAAATACAGGAATGATATGACAAAATTGAAGTTGTATTATACGTAAGTTCTCACAATTTAAATTGAGACTTGAATCTGAAAAACACCAACATTTTTCTGTCCCTTTCTTCTTTGATTCTGTCTGTTCACGTCTCTATAATTCAAAGCCTTGAATGTAATTTAAGGGTAATTTAATACAGTGCCCCTCCCCAATTTACTAAGAAAAAAAGCAGTGTCCCAAAAGTCATATTCCATGTTGAAGTTCACAAAGATAATAAGAGAGAGAACAGAGAGCTCCCTCAGTAGACATTTTTTCTTCAAAATCTTATATAAAAACCATACCTATTTTGTTTTTATTTTATTTATTGAAGTACAGTTGACTTACAATATTATATTAATTTCAGGTGTACAATGTAGTGATTTGATATTTTTTATAGACAACACACCATACAAAGTTGTTATAAAATATTGACTATATTACCTGTATGGTATATTACATCCTGTTACTTATTTATTTTATAACTGGTAGTTTTTACCTCTTAATCTCCTTCATTTATTTTGTGCCTCTCCCCACCTCTCTTCCCTTTGGTAACCACTAGTTTGTTCTCTGTATCTGTGAGTCTCTTTCTGTTTTATTATATTTTTTATTTGTTTTGTTTTTTAGATTCCATATGTAAGTGAAAACATATGGTATTTGCCTTTCTCTGTCTGACTTATTTCACTAGGCATAATACCCTTCAGTTCTATCCATGTTGTCACAAATGGCAAGATTTCATTCTTCTTTTATGGCTGAGTAGTATTCCATTGTGTATATATATCACATCTTCTTTATATATTCATCCATCAGTGGGCAGTTAGGTTTCTGCCATATTGTGGCTATTGTAAATAATGCTGCTGCAATGAACATGGGGGTGCAGATACCTTTTCGAGTTAGTGTTTCATTTTCTTCAAGATAAATACCCAGAAGCGGAATTGCTGGATCACATGGTAGTTCTATTTTTAATTTTTTGAGGATCCTTCACACTGGTTTCCATAGTGGCTGCACCAATTTACATTCCCAGCAACAGTGTACTAGGGTTCAAGCTACAGTATTCTAAATAGTATCCTACAGGCACAAAAACAGACACAGACCGACGAAACAGAATAGAGAGTCCAGAAATAAACCTACCCACACGGTTGATTAATCTATATGAAAGGAGGCAAGAATATACAATGGGGAAAAGACAGTCTTTTCAATTAGTAGTGTTGGGAAAACTGGACAGCTACATGTAAAAGAATGAAACTAGAACATTTTCTCATACCATATACATACATAAACTCAAAATGGATAAAAGACCTAAGTGTAAGACTTGAAACCATAAAACACCTAGGAGAAAACATAAGCAGTATGCTCTTTAACATCTGTCTTAGCGATGTTTTTATGGTCTGTCTCCTCAGGCTAGGGCAACAAAAGCAAAAATGAACAAATGGGACCTAATTAAACTTAAAAGCTTTTGCACAGCAAAGGAAACCATAAACAAAACAAAAAGACAACCTACAGACTGGGAGAAAATATTTGCAAACAATGTGATGAACAAGGGCTTAACTTCCAAAGTATACAAACAGCTCATACAGCTCAATATCAAACAACCCTATCAAAAAATGAGCAGAAGACCTAGATAGACATTTTTCCAAAGAAGACATACAGATGGCCAACAGGCACATGGAAAGGTATTCAACATCACTAATCAGGGAAATGCAAATCAAAACCACAATGAGATTCCACCTCACACCTGTCAGGAAGGCCATCAACGAAAAGACAGGAAATAACATACCTGCTTTTAAAATAAGCATCCTATGTTTCTTTTTTTTTAATTTAATTTTTTAAAAATTGCTTTGTCTTACAAAATGGCTGAGTCAAAGACACAAAATCAGTTTTGATCACAGAGTGGTAACAGCAAATGCTTTTCCATCTTAAGTATGCATCTCACCTTGGCCTTTACAAGTGTGGCAGGAATACTGCTTTGATGACTTTTAAGGATTTATAAATAGAGTGTGAGTAATAACAAAGATATTCAGAGCTCTGTGTGGTTTATGTGTAAGTTGTGTTGTTTGTTTAAGGCAGATTTCATACATCTGAGCGCCAGTTTTGGTCTCTTAAGTTGTGAGACGACAGTTGAGTTCAGATATGCTATAACTTCCCAAAGACTTCTGTGAGTTCTTCCTCCAGACTTGTCAGCTGAGACAGTTCACCAGTTATAACAAAGTATTATCTTTATTTCTGGCCTCCTCCGTTTTCCTCTTTCCTTCTTTCTTGGCTGTTGTGCAGTATAGAAATTGGGGCTCTGGGAGATGAAACCCTCCATTTTGCAAAATGGAACATTATTTCACTGTATTGCTATGAGCCATTTAGATACATGGCGAAGCTCCAGTATTCAGTAAACAACATCCAAATAGTTTATCCAGATCTCTTCCTGCTAGAGAAAGGACACTTACATACTGTTAACCTAGGGACGTTGTTGTAGTTGTTGCTTTTCACATCTGAATTCAGTATATTGCCTTTTTGACCTTAAAAGTATACAGGAGATGGTTAAATGAGTTTTCAATGAGATGTGACCTGATGACCCTTGCTTAGTACAAGGAAAAGTGATGAGCAGTTAGAAGCCATTACCAGAGATAAGGCTCTAAATTAAAGCTTAACTGTACACTTCAAAACTGAGCAATGAAAAGGGAGTGGGGGACCCAATACCTAACTGTGGTGCAGTTCAGTGGAAAGAGGGTGGTACTGATGTCAGGTATCCTGGCTGCCCTTGCAGAGATTGCCACCATACATAATTGTTTCATTAGTTCGATTTATAAAAACATGGAAAAAACATTCAGTGACACATTTAGAATTAAAGCAAAGTGTGTTTTTTCTGTCAAAGTATAAATTCCATATTGAGATTTGAACTGAAAAAATAAAAATACCCAGCTTAGAGTGTACATGGGAATGCCCCAAACCCAGACTTTTTAAACTACCCTGGTTTTTCATATCTTTAAAAGAGACAGAGAGCAATCTAATAGACTAATAGTGATTTAATTCATCTAATGATTAAATCTGATCAGTTATTTAGAATGCAATCATTCATTCCCTGGACAGTCAAGTGTAACGATAATCTACAGATGTTCTCAGAGATAATGCTCAGGACTCTGGTAAGTAGGCAGAGGTGACCAGCCTAAGAAAGGCAGAAAGAGGCCATAAACAGGGACAAAGAGAAAACGCCGTGTGGCCATGCCCACGAGCCTCACCCTCAGAAGAAGCCTTTGCTCATCCCAGAAAGCCTAATTCAGAATGTCTTCCTCTGCTCATCTGAGGATTGCTCCAAAAGAACTCTAATGTAAGGAAACAGATGTAACCACTAGCCTAAGGAATGTTTCACTGAGAAAGGGCGACAAGAATGTGGACACATGCAGGAAGACAAGCAAAATTGCAGCCGCCAAGAGCCCGGCTTCAGGAGTCAACGATTTATTTATTCTTTCCTTTCTCGTTCAGCTCATAGGGGTCAAAACAACTTGACTCTGATAATGAAATTTTCAAACCACTTACAAAGCAGGTAAATTGTGGTCTTTCTGATATGGTCTCAGGAGAGCAAGTGCTTTTATCCCAGCTATTTCCAGCTACTCTTTCAGCAGGAATAGGAAGTCCAACTGCATGCTTTGGAAGCAGTTTGAGTTTTAAAAGGAAAAGGCTTCCATCTACTGGATTCTTTGAGTAATAAAGAGTATGAGAGTCCACAGCAGATTTTCTTTTGGTGTTGGCCATGCATAACCTGGCATGTCCACTTAGAGGTTTCATAGTTCTTTTAAATTGCATTTTATTTGAAGAATCTGTCTGTTAATGAAAACATTCAGGTTTTACAAAATATAAACCCCACTTTATGTCACACAAAGGAGTCAAAAGAAATATATAACTTGCCTCTCTTTTCACTTGGAAAAAGTGATATGGAGCAGTAATATAATCAACAAAAGTTATATTTATTAAGAAAATTCATAATAAAAATAACCTTTCCTGCAATATCAAGATGATTGGAAAAAATGAGGCGTTTTATTTATACAGTCACTTCACTTTTCTTCATTTCTAAAAATTATCTTTTCGTGAACAAATCTCATCTTCATTAGAGTGCCCCTACTTTGAGTTCAGCTAATGCTACTTAATGACATACCATCTTGTTCAGATGTTGCATCACCCAGTTAGATAATCTTACATTTAGATAATAGCAGGAATCTTTTGGGGACATACTTTGAAGTATACTAGAGGGTATATATACAGTTTAAGATAATTCATGTAATATTTCTTTTCTGTAATCTTTCACTGAGTCAGTACGAAGAGGTGAAGATCATTTTTTCCTCAGTAGAGTTGGATTCTTAAAAAGAATGTAAGAGTTTAGAGCTTTTATTTAAAACAAATTATGTAACAGAATGAAGATGTGGGTGCAGCATAACTTTTGGGTGTCTGGTCTTACTGAACTCTCATGAACTTGTAATCCTAATTTATGTCAAAATCATACTGAATATCTTTTACACTGAATAAAAATAAGCAAGAATTGGCAGATTAATGTCCATTTATAACTATGGCCATTATATGAAAAATTAGACAAAATTTTAAAACCATGATTTTTTTTTTTTACCTCAAACACATAGATATCGAAGACAGTATTATTTGTGGTTTTTCCATTGTCCCATGAGGCTAGATTGAAGAAATAAAGCAGAAATATCTTAGTATCTGTCTCCTAAGTTACAACAAATATCTAAGGATCCCCAGATGGGTTCTCTATGGCTTTAACTAATTCCTTCCCTTCTAAAGTAGTGAATATAAATTTTATACCTAGAAAAGAATAAATCTTGGGAAAGTAAAATTCTGTTAGGGTTGCTATAGACTTCATTTTGAATACTGTTAGCACCAGAATCTGGAATATACTAGAATGTTAGGATTGACCCAGTCAAGATAGGACCTTAAGTGTACCTGCAGGATTTCCTAAAATAGTACTTTTGAAGACAGTGAAACGATTTGCTGAGAATAATAGGCAATGTAAATAGTTTGTTTACATATATTAGCTTGGTAAGTATATGTAACAGATATTAAAGTATAAAATGATGTGATAGTAGTTCCTCTTTAGTAAGGACCTACTTTACTCCTGTGGCTTCCTCTTTTTGAGTTTTCTGTGTTCTGTTGTCTTTTTTTGTGACCAACCTTTTCACATATCTGTGACTCATGTTGATTGACACTGGGAATTTTTTTTTTAAACTTTGTATTTTAATAAAGGTTAATTTTTAAAAATACAAAACCTATTGCTTTTTCATGTGTAAAAAGATCCATTGAAATATAATTTTAAAAAACCAAACATATATATCTTATTTATATTAAGTCAAATATTTATATTAAACATGTGTTCCCAGACACCAAAATAATTTTTTTTAATTCTACTATACTAATAGACCTATCTCATGTATGTCTTTTTTTTAAATAAATTTATTTATTTATTTATTTTTGGCTGCTTTGGGTCTTTGTTACTGCACACAGGCTTTCTCTAGTTGTGGTGAGCAGGGGCTACTCTTAATTGTAGTGCACAGGCTTCTCACTGCAGTGGCTTCTCTTGCTGTGGAGCACAGGCTCTAGGGTGCACAGGCTTCAGCAGTTGTGGCTCGTGGGCTCTAGAGCGCAGGCTCAGTAGTTGTGGCACACGGGCTTAGTTGCTCCGCGGCACATGGGATCTTCCCGGACCAGGGCTCAAACCTGTGTCCCCTGCGTTGGCAGGTGGATTCTTAACTACTGTTCCACCAATGAAGTCTCATCTCATGTATGTCTTAACTAATTTGTCCTTCTGTAGGTGTGTGGGTTTCATGAGTTTCTCACGAATGATATATGTGTATGCATATGTTAATACATGCATGTAAATGTACATGTTCATATGGGAGTGTGAGTGAACATGCTTATTAAGAAGAATTATTATTTTTTTACATCTTTATTGGAGTATAATTTCTTTACAATGTTGTGTTAGTTTCTGCTGTATAACAAAGTGAATCACCTATATGTATACATATGTCCCCATATCCCCTCCCTCTTGCGTCTCTCTCCCACCCTCCCTATTCCACCTCTAGGTGGTCACAAAGCACCGAGCTGATCTACCTGTGCTATGCAGCAGCTTCCCACTAGCTATCTGTTTTACATTTGGCAGTGTATATATGTCCATGCCACTCTGTCACTTTGTCCCAGCTTACCCTTCCCCCTCCCCGTGTCCTCAAGTCCATTCCCTACATCTGCGTCTTTATTCCTGTCCTGCCCCTAGGTTCATCAGAACCTTTTTTTTTTTTTTAGATTCCATATATATGTGTTAGCATACAGTATTTGTTTTTCTCTTTCTGACTTCACTCTGTATGACAGACTCTAGGTCCATCCACCTCACTACAAATAACTCAGTTTCATTTCTTTTTATGGCTGAGTAATATTTCATTGTATATATGTGCCACATCTTTTTTATCCATTCATCTGTCTATGGACACTTAGGTTGCTTCCATGTCCTGGCTATTGTACATAGAGCTGCAGTGAACGTTATGGTACATGACTCTTTTTTTTTTTTTTTTTTTTTCCGCGGTACGCGGACCTCTCACTGCTGTGGCCTCTCCCGTTGCGGGGCACAGGCTCCGGACGCGCAGGCTCAGCGGCCATGGCTCACGGGCCCAGCTGCTCCGTGGCATGTGGGATCTTCCCGGACCGGGGCGGAAACCTGTGTCCCCTGCAACAGCAGGCGGACCCCAACCACTGCGCCACCAGGGAAGCCCTGGGAAATTTTTTAATCTTATTTTTAAATCAGATGATTTCTTGGCATTTGTGAGAGAGAAAGATTAGCCTTTGCACTTGGTCCACTAACAAAATCAATCCTAGACCTTCTAAATTTAACAATAAAGGAAAAATCACTCTGTAGCTTTAGTCTACGCATTAACCTTAAATTATTTAAAAGAGACTTTAAAAAGGAAATAAAATGAAGTTATACAGACATAGCTCCTCTGACTTAAAAGTAATAGTTCATTCACTCATTCACTTAACAAACATTCATTATTTAATATGTACCAGGCATTCTTCTAGGTCCTGAGGATGTAGAAGCACAAGAAACAGACAAAGGTATTATTTTTATGAGCTTACCTTGTAGCATGAAGACAGACAGTAAATGAGATAAGTAAATAGTATGTGTGATTATGATAGTAGCTAAGGAAATTAGTGGATAATGAAAGGGGACTAAGCGGAATGGCCATGCCCTTTTAGATAGGGTGGTCAAGAAAGGCCTCACGGAAAAACTTTAGTGATTTGACCATCCTGGCACAGTGGACTCCTGCTGGAATGAAGCTCAGGGGTCTCTAAGGACATGCCAGCCATTTGAGGTGCATCCCATTTTAGCTGGGTTATTCTGACCTACCTCCCCATGACCAGGTTCCTATGACCCCCATCATCTGGGAGTACCCTTAAACCCAAGCAGACTACTCAAATTTCAGACCCCATGACCATTTCACCTCCAGTTTCCTGTCCAGGGAACTGACGCAGGGAACACCAATTCTCTGTAAGAGAATCCTATCCTTATATACCACACTTACATTCAACCCCCATTCAAGAAGCTCACAGGGATCACAGCAGGAGGTTGCTCTGCTATACTTGCTCAACATTCAGATTAAAATTGATTATTTGTTCCAGATGTTACTGTGCCCTCCTGGCTGGCTACCTTACAAATGATCTGAAATGTGTTGCTTTGTGCCTCTTCTCTTGAGACAGTCTAGAAGTGTATTATAACTAATATGTTAGAGAGAATGTCTTCTTCATGAGCTTCCTTCTAATAAGAAAGCCTGAACTCTAGGAAAGTTACTTCAAAACAATTATTCAGCTTCTCTGTTGTAGGTGCCAAATCTAATGTAGTTTACACATGCATAGAAATTGCATTTCCTTTTTTCTGTGTTAAACAATGCAGAGGGCAGGTTGGTTGCAACAATTTCGTGTATTACAAAGGCATGTATTTAAAGTCATGTATTACAACGTCAAAGAGTTTTTCTCTGATTAACCATAATTACTTTGTCTTACATAATTGGGAATCTTCTCTCTGCACTTAAAATTTGATAAACTGTGACTTAAAAAAAATGTTAAATGCCCAGTCTCATGAAGATTTCTTGTTATGCTATGTAAAATGGAACCATAATAACAGCAATAATTTCAGAGAACCTATGTGGCTGGAAATACATAATGTGTGCTTAATAGATGATACCTAGCTCTTTTAAGCAGAAAACGAAACTACATCAGCAGCACTTGTTTTCAAAACCACCTAAATTTTAGTCATTTGCCCATTTTGGCAGGACTGTTGAAAAATTTGTATTTGTGTATGCTAATAAAACATATGTCGTATTGGCTAAGGACTAACAGTATGTTCTAATAAAATAAACCCACCATCCAAAATGCTATGTAGCTTTTCCTCCTTTTTAAGAAAGCTTGAAATTGGATTTTATTAACAAGGTTTCATCAAATGTTCTTAATCTTTTGTTAGTGTTACTATTAATCATCTTTAAGAGTAGAGACCTTGGTTATGAAGCTATGAGTGAAAGTTAAAATATTGCTTTAGTGTAAATAATTTTAAAGGAATTCATCTTTGGTCTATTACCATTATCAGTATTCTCCCACATTTTCAGTTCCGTAGAAGGCTGTTGGATTCTCATGTTGTATATCTAGAAGAAACTTTTAATAATCACCTAGAAACTATTTAAATGTAAAAGCATACTGATGTGTTAATAATTACTGAATATTACTTAATTACCTAATATTACATAAGTCCTATAGTGTCTGTATTCTGTAAATGTTGAAACAGCATTGGTTTATTGTCAAGCAGAAGTCTATAATTATACCATATAGTAAGTGACCATACAATTTTAATGTTCTTAAAAAATTGTGATGAATTTGATAATACTGCCTTGCAGAGTATTTCTTAACTCAGTAAACACTGAACATTGGGAAGGAAAAAAATACAAGATTGAAGACTACCTAAAAAAGATGAAAGGGATTAAGATTGGTGAGCCCTGTGAAAGTATTAATAACTAATAACTATTATCTGAAGTAGCAAATTTCTTAATCCATGACTCAAATCACTGAAAATTGTTTTAAAATTTTTCCAAGCCAGCAGAAGGAATGCAATTATATTTTTAAAAATTCCCATTTGTATCTAAAAATTCAAAAAGTGGAATAAATAAGACTGTAATCTATTATTAGATTATGAAATACTTTACTGTAAAGTTTATATAACTGAACAAAAGGCGTTTATAATTTTTTGACATAACAATAGTTAAAATATTCGAGCTCTCACTTTGTGCCAGGGTACTTTGTATACAGTATCTAATTTATTTTTTCACAATGATTCTATGAAGTAGTTACAGTTATGACCTCTATTGTACCTTATACAAGTAAAGTAGTTTATTCAAGGTCATATGGCTAGTATGTGGTGGATCTGGAATTCGTAGTCAGGTGGATCATTCACACATGCAATACTGTAATTAGTCATCTAAGTTTCTATTGCTCTAGTTTTCAGTCTAATCCTTTTTTTTTTTTTTTTTTTTTGTGGGCCTCTCATTGCTGCGGCCTCTCCCGTTGCGGAGCTCAGGGTCCGGACGCGCAGGCTCAGTGGCCATGGCTCCCGGGCCCAGCCGCTCTGCGGCACGCGGGATCCTCCCGGACCGGGGCACGAACCCGTGTCCCCTGCATCGGCAGGCGGACTCCCAACCACTGCGCCACCAGGGAAGCCCCAGCCTAATCCTTTTTAGACTCCAGTACGATATTTGAGAAAAATGGTGTTAGATCTATCTTTCTTTATGTATACTTAAATGGATCATGTATTAATACATCCAGATGTTCAACTTTAAAAGACTTTTTAAATGTATATATTAAGAAGTAAATGATTATCTAAATAATTTCAAAATATTCTCCCCTAATTTTTTTTTTTTTTTAGTTTTTCGTAGTTTTCTAGGAAGTTTTTTTAAGATGATAAAGAAAACATTTCAGATACAGTCTAAAATGACACAAAAAGGCAATGGACTATCTATTGATGTGTAATAACTTACCACAAACCTAGTGGCTTAAAACCACACCCATTTTATTGTCTCACATGTCCTGTGGGTCAGGAGTCTGGGCAGGGCCTAATGGGGTCCTCTGCTTCAGGGCCTCTCACATGGCTGCAATCAACATCTCAGCCAGGGCTGCTGTTTCACTCAAAGCCCAACTGGGGAAGGATCTGCTTCCAAGTTCACATGATTGTTTTCAGAATTTAACTCCTTGCAGATTGTCAAAGTGAGGGGTTCAGTTCCTTGCTGGTTTTGCCAGCAGTTTCATGCCTCTCCATTGAGAGAGTTGCACATTGCAGCTTACAACAAGGCAGCTTAATTCACCAAAGCCAATAAGGGAGACAGCAGCTTAATTCACCAAAGACATCAAGGGAGACATCTTGCCAGCAAGATGTAAGTTACGATCTTAATGTAACGTCATCACCTTAGTGACATCCCCTCACCTTTGTCATATTCTCTTTGTTAAAAGCAAGTCACAGGTTCTGCCCACACTCAAGGAAAAGGGACCACAACAGGGACCTGAATTCCAGAAAGTGGGGACAATCAGGGCCGTTTTAGAGTCTGTTTGTCACAGAAAATAATACAGAAATAAAGAATGATTAATCCTTGGTAATAGACAAAGAAAAATAACTTTTATTTCCCTAAATATTCCTAAAAAATAAAACCAGATGGCATTTTGTGTAAAGCCCATCCAATTCACTCTCCATCTCACCACACCCATAGTTGATTAACATTTCAGCTCAATGATCACTTCCTTGGAGAAGCCTTCCTGACCTCTCCTCCCTAACCACCAGCTAGGATCAGCTGCCTATTCTATGCTTTTATACTCTGAACATATCTCAGATACATTTGTAATTTTACATTTGGTAATTTTCATTTGTGTTGCTTATTTGATTCACTACTGACTAAGCCGTGAGGGAAGAAACTGTATGTAGTTTTTGTTCAACACTTTATTTCTATCACCCAGTACAGTATATAACACAGAGAGAGAAACAATGAAAACATACTGTGTGAAGAAACACGTTAAAAGCACTGAACTGAAGTCGAGAGACGTAGGTTCCAATGCAAGCTCTTCCACTTATCAGCTGTGCTACTTCATGCAGGTCCAGTTAGCTTTCTGAGCCTTAGGGGTTTTTTTCCATCTATGAAAGGTCAATTCTAACTCAGTTACAATTTTGATGCAATTTTGTGATTTTATACAGCTCTTTATCAGTAAATATTTACTGCACTGAAATTTTTTCCCCAAGTTTTCAGTAACTACCTCCTTTATTTTCTGACCAATGATGTTGAGGTTTTAACCTATTTGCAACAAGCAAAATCAAAGGACAGGAGAAATAATGTGAGACACTTGAATCAACATTTGCAAGTTTATTTATATTATAAGAAACTCTCCTGATATTCTTCAGAGTTTGTGCATTTGAATACCATAGCTATGGTATGATTCAAAATGCTTTCCTTTCCCTTAGACAAATCAAACCTTCACCAGAAAACAAAAAACTACATTATACACATGCTATTCCTTTCAAGATGTTGGCATCCTGCCTTCCCCTTCAGCTGCCCAACCCCCCAGAGGGTTTGTTGAATTAGATGGTAGCATAGACTTAGACCGGTGACATCCTAAGAACAATACGAAGCTCTAAAAAAAAGAAGAGAGGCATGTTAGAATTCTCTGTGTAATGGAGTACTAGACTCTAATGTAGAAGAATATTTTAGCATCACAATAGTACAGCTGACACACTTGGCCTGTTTTCATCATTACTGAACGTTGCCCTTACTTGGTAACTGCGGAGAAGTTCTCATACCAAGCAGTGTTAAGTGTGGTTTGTGAACTGTATCTTTTGTATGCAGTAAATAAACTTTGCTTTGCTTTCACTATCAAGTCTTTGACATGACTGGTGCTAGAAGAAGATAAATACTTCATGGGAAATCCAGGAACAATATGTTACTCTACCTTTCCTCCCAATCATAAGTCAAACTCATGCTTATTGAAATTTTTGTCATGGGTTGCTCCATAGTAAGAGTGCACAGTATCCCTGGGGTGACTAATGACTCTTCTGTAGCCTTTTTCAGCTCACTCATTTGTAGTAGTTCAGGACAGAAGGGGGAAATTTTGTTGTTGACAATGGAGGTTGAGAATATTTTTATAATTTTTATTTCAAAACAGAAATCAATATGTTCTCTTAGAAGTTTTTTTTTTTCTTTTAATCTGAATTCCTACTGTTTTTAGTCATGTTCTTCTTAACTGAAAAACCATGATTACGGAATCTGTGTTTTTCTTGTGTGGCGTATGTGTCAAAATCACCATAATGCACAAACGTAGGTAGGGGAAATATAAAGTACAGAGATGTGTGGAGCTGCAGCTTCATTTTACTAGTACTTTGGGGTTAGAAAAATGCTTGGATTGAAACCTTAAATGATACCTATAGGAGTGCAATTCTGAGAAGTCTTGAAAGTGAGGTATGCTGTGCTTCCCACTGAAAGGGCATCAGGGCCAATGTTAAAGTTGTTGATTTCCCACTCCATCTGATATACAACAGAAGTGCACAGGCTCAGAGAATTACTAGCCTACTCTTCTGTGATGGGATGATGTGCCCCTTGAGGTCCATATCCACATTAAAACAATTATCCACATTAAAACAATAGCAAACATAAGAGGTAACATTTAGTAAACACTTACTATGTATCATGCACTGTTTAAGTGTTTTACTTGTTAACTCATTTAATAATCACAATAACATTCTAAGGACGATGCTATTATTATGCCCATCTAATAGAGGAAAAAACTGAGGCCCTATGAGGTTACATAAATTGCTCAATATCACACATCTAGTACATTGCAGAGCAGCATTCAAACCCAGGCAGTGAGAACCAGTCTCTCTCTAAGTGAACTGGTGTGTTCTTGATCTCCTTTAATCATATCTCCACATATTCAGACTTATTTTCCTTTGCTGAATAAACAAATATTTAAAAGGTACAGAAGTCATTCCTGTTGAAATACACACACACACACACACACACACACAGTAGGTTTACATTTTGTTAGCCTAAATAATGAAGAACTATGTGTACTTAGTATTTCTTCTGTTTGAAACGTGCTCCACAATATAATCTCAGGTATTGCTTTAGTTTATAAAATGTAATAACCAATTCACACTAGTCTTCCTGGGCCATATTAGTTTTTTTTTTTCCTAATAACTCACAATCCAAAAACATAATTAGATTTACTTATTGGCTTTGCAGACAAGGCTGACAAAATACAGACTAGGAAAATGCACTCAAATATTTAAAATTGTTAATGATGTTCTTTGTTAATGAAACCAGGCAATGCTCTGGAGCCAAATTTTGTATACAATTATTTCTCCCCCCACCCCGCCTCCCTCTCTCTCTCAACACTTTCAGTAAGTGTGAAGTAGTAATTCTAAGTCATGAAAGCAAATAGAGGCATATTTCTTAAATAGAGACATACTTCTCTCTTTTTTTTAAGTTTTATTGGAGTATAGTTGATTTACAATGTTGTGTTAGTTTCAGGTGTACAGCAAAGTGAATCAGTTATATATATACATATATCTACTCTTATTTTTTTTTTTTTTAGATTCTTTTCCCACATATGCCATTACAGAGTACTGAGTAGAGTTCCCTGTGCTATACAGCAGGTTCTTATTAGTTATCTATTTTGTATATAGTAGTGTATATATGTCAATCCCAATCTCCCAGTTTATCCCTCCCCCTCCCCCTTATCCCCTGGTAACCGTAAGTTTGTTTTCTATATCTGTGACTCTACTTCTGTTTTATGAATAAGTTAATTTGTACCCTTTTTTTTAGATTCCACATATAAGCAATATCATATATGATATTTGTTTTTCTATGTTGTCTTCACTTAGTATGACAATCTCTTGGTCCAACCATGTTGCTGCAAATGGCATTTTCATTCGTTTTTATGGCTGAGTAATATTCCACTATATATATGTATATGATGGACATTTAGGTTGCTTCCATGTCCTGGCTATTGTGCTGCAATGAATATTGGGGTGCATGTATCTTTTTGAATTATGGTTTTCTCTGGGTATATGCCCAGGAGTGGGATTGCTGGATCATACAGTAGTTCTATTTTTAGTTTTTTAAGGAACCTCCATACTGTTCTCCATAGTGGCTGTACCAATTTACATTTCCACCAACAGTGTAGGAGGGTTCCCAAGACATACTTCTTACACACACATATATGGGAGAAAGTGAGAGAGAGAGGATGAGATGGAATGAAAAAGAGGGAAGAGAGAACATGTGCCAGAGATTAGTACAACTAATATTTAAAGAATAACTATTGGCACCAGGTACTGTTCTAGGAACTGAACATAAATGCACGCATCAATGAATATATGTGTTTGTATTTACTACCATTGTCTCGGTTTAATTAAAATCTTGCAATGGAAACTTGCTAATGAAAAAATTTGAAAAGCATATAGAATTTTTCCCCCAACAAAGGTTTTTCTCTAACAGGATCGATTTATGTCCTGTAAATGACTAATTTTTTGCTTAGACATAGAAAATACAGTAAAGCTATGTTTCTCAATACATTTTCAATGGAGTATTATTGTCAAAATTTTTCAGAAAGGACAGTTAAATCTGGGAAATATTATTTTTGATATTCAAAATGCACTGTAACATAGTAAAGGTTATGAGAAGTCTTGTAGTGAAGATACTTATTTGACTTTAGCTCATTGTTTCTATTAAAATATGACCAGCTAATAAATGTTTAAATATTATATTTCATCTAATTTAAACTGTCATCAATTTAAAGATCACCATTTTCTTATTTGCTGCTGAGAAAAAGTCTCCACTTTAAGTATAATGTATCACTTCCTTTTCACTTAAAATTATTTTGTCCCTATTACGGGAACTCTTTCAGACATAAACTATTCAGATAGCTTTTTGATCATATGTCATTCTTGTACTACAAAGAATTTGTTTTAAATAAGCAAAATAAATTGGTAAAGCAACTTCTTCATATTTGGAGGCTGACCCTTTTGAATCACTTTTCAATGCAGATTTACTGGTGTGTATGTGTTTTCCATCCACTGTCATTCTCAGTACCATCAAGATGATTGATAATGTGGGCTTTCTTAAAACATTGTTATTCCTGGGATTTTCTTTAAAGTCCCTAAAACCATTCACGAAATTTTCATCTTAGCACTTTCTTGATCTTACCAGAAGTATCAAAGGAAAGTTTTTCAGACAATAATCAGGATGTATTTAAATGCCTATTGATTTAAATTTGCATTAATTAATTACTGGAACTGCAATTGGCTTGTTATTCTACAAAGAGGAAAACAAGTTTGCACATGTTCAAGCAGCATCAGTTACAATACAATGTGTTCTCTGCTCGAGCAATTGTAAGATGCCATTGATTATAAAATATATCACTACTTCAGAGAACATATAATAATATGTGTCACGAAACTGAAGAAACAGTTACTTCAGCATCCTGCAGAACGAGGAATGGATAGTACAAAATTCGTGAAGCATTTTATGGAAATATCTTGGTTGATCATTCAATTGCACACTGAAACTTTCTGGCTTGTATTTAATTGTCAAATCAGTAGAAAAACTCCCAATTATGTCATTACTGATCATTTATTTCTGTGAATTCAAGTTTGTCCTGGACCTTGGATCACATTGATCTGTTAGGACTGGAAGAATTTGCCAAGTGGATCCTATCCTTCAAGGAATGATAATTACCATGTCATGTACCACCATCCAGGGAAAGATATCTCTGTACAGGTTTTTCAAAGTTTCTCCAGTTTTTCGATGTTATTCTAGTAGAGTGGGCAAGAGCTTGGACTGTGATAAATGGATGTGAATGACTTCTAATCCTCCTCCTGATATTTTCTAAGTAAGCTTGAGCATGTTATTTAACCTTTTAAAGTCTCAATTCTTTTATCCTTAAAAACAGTAATAGGGATACTATAGAGATTTAATGAGAAAGTATGTATGAGAGTATCTATAGTGGACTTTAGGGAAAAAAATGAAGTGAAAAAATTTAAGAATTATTTTACGTTTAAAGTAATTACTGATAGGTATGCACATACTGCCATTTTGTTAATTGTTTTCTGGTTATTTTTGTAGTTTTTTGTTCCTTTCTTCTTTTGCTCTCTTCCCTTGCAATTTGATGACTGTGTTTAGTGTTATGTTTGAATTCCTTTCTGTTTTGGGTGTGTATCTATTCTAGGTTTTGGATTTGTGGTTAGTATGAAGTTCATATATAACAGCCTTTATATATAAATATTTTAAGTTGATGATCTCTTAAGTTTTAATGCATTTTAAGAACCTGCAGTTTTACTCCCCCTTCATGTTTGTTATTGACATCATATTTTACATTTTTTTGTTTCATGTATCCTTTAATTACTTATTGTGGATATAGATATTACTACTTTTGTCTTTTAACCTTCCTACTAGTTTTATAAGTGGTTGATTTACTGCTGTGTGCTTGCCTTTACCAATGAGATTTTTCCTTTTGTAATTTTCATATTTCTAGTTCTGGTCTTCTCTTAAGCTTTTGCTTGTCTGTAAAGCTCTTTATCTCTCTTTCAAGTCAAATGATAGCCTTTCCAGGTAAAATATTCTTTATTGCAGGTGTTTTCCTTTCATCACTTTGGATATAGTGTGCCACTCCCTTCTAGCCTGCAATGTTTCTGCTAAAGTCAGCTGATAGCCTTTATGGGAGTTTCCTTTAAAAATGTTACTAGTTGCTTTTCTCATGCTGCTTTTAAGATGCTCTCTTTATCTCTAATTTTTGCCATTTCAATTATAAATTGTCTTGCTGTGGACCTCTTTGGGTTCATCTTGTTTGGGACTCTCTGTGCTTCCTGGATCTAGATGTCTGTTTCCCAAGTTAGGGAAGTTTTCTATTACTTCTTCAGATAAGTTTCCTTACCCTTTCTCCTATTGGGACTCCTATTATGCAAATGTTAGTATACTTGATGTTTTCACAGAGGTGTCGTTAAACTATCAGCATTTAAAACTTTTTTTATTTCTCTGTTCAGCTTCAGTGATTTCTACTACTCTTTCAGTCCACTGACTCTATCCTGTGTGTCATCTCTGTACTGTTGATTCCTTCAAGTGTATTTATTTCAGTTACTGTACTCTTCAGCTCATTTTGAGTCGTCTTTATATTTTTTAACTCTTTGTTAAAATTCTAAGTTCATCTGTTCTTTTCCCGAGTTTGTTGAACATCTTTACGGTTATTACCTTTAAGCCTTTGTCAGGTAGGCTATTTATCTTCACTTCATTTAGCTTTTTTCTATGGTTTTATCTTGTTCCTTCGTTTGGAACATATTCCTCTCTAGCCTCATCTTGCCTAACTTTCTGTGTTTATTTCTATGTATTAGGGATGGTATGTCTTCCAGTGTTTAAAATGTGGCCTTATTTAGCTGACTTCCTATGGGGCACAGCAGCACACTCCCCTCTGATCACTAGAGCTTTGTGTTCTTTATGCTCTATGTGGGCAGCATGTTGCCTTCTGCTGTGGCAGAGCCGACTACTGTTGGCTTGTTGATAGGCAGGGCTGGTCCCTAGCCAGGTTGATTGCCAGGCCTTGCCTGGTGTGGTGGCTGCTGGCCCCCTAGTGAGCAGGATTGCGTCCTGGAGTGGCTGGCTGCAGAGCCCAGTGGGGTGCAGGGCTGGTTTCTGCCTGCTGGTGGGCAGGGCCAGGTCTTAGAGTGACTGGTTGATGACCAGGGATGCCAGGGTTGGTGCTAGCCCACTGATGGTCCAGGCTGGGTCCCAGCATGGCTGACTCTGGGGCCCGGGGGCCAAGGGACTGGTGCTGGCCTGCTGGTATGCATGGCCCAGTCCCCACTCAGCTATCTGCATACCTTGGGGAATTGGGGCTGTTGCTGGCCCCTGGCACTTACAGGGTAGAGGGAGGATTTCAAAATGTCACTTGCCAGCAATAATATTATAGGAGTAAAATGAGCCCCCCAAAATGGCTGCCTCCAGTGGCCAATTCCTTCTTCATCCCCAGAAGGAGGCCCAGTTGTCTCCTGCCTTTCCACGATCAGCAAATGGGTCTAACCCAGGCTCCTTTCAAACTACACTCTCTGGGCTTTGATTTGGATTGTATGAGATTCTGCATGAGCCCTTTAACAGTGAAATCTCTGTTTCCTATAGCCTTCCCACTCTCCTGAACATAAGCCCTGCTGGTCTTCAAAGCCAGACATTTTAGGGGCTCATCTTCCTGGTGCAGGAACCCTGGGCTAGGTGGCTCAATATGGGGCTCAGACCCCTCATTCCTTGCAGAGAACCTGTATAATTGTGATATCCCTCCCATTTGTGGGTTGCCAACCCTGAAGTTTTGGGTTCTGACTATACTGTGTCTCCATCATTCCTACTAATCTTACTGTGGTTCCTTTTTTTTTTTTTTAATTTTTATTTTATATCAGAGCATAGTTGATTAACGATATTGTGTTAGTTTCAGGTGTACAGCAAAGTGATTCAGTGATACATATGTATGTATCCTTTTTCAAATTATTTTCCCATTTAGGTTATTACAGAATATTGAGCAGAGTTCCCTGTGCTATAGAGTAGGTCCTTGTTGGTTATCTATTTTAAATATAGCAGTGTGTACATGTTAATCCCAAACTCTCAATCTATCCCTTCTCCCCACCCAGTAACCATGTTCGTTCTCTAGGTCTGTGACTCATATCATACTATGTGCTTCCTTCTTTATGTCTTCAGTTGGAATAAATCTTCTGGTCATTTGCATAGATAGTTATTATGCAAATAGTTATAATTTTGGTTTGTCTCTGGGAGGTGAGTTCAGGGTCTTCCTACTCCACCGTCTTTGTCACCTTCTGACCTGCCCACACTTTTGACTCTAAAGATCAGATAAACTTAAATAAATTGAGAAGTTGTCTGATATTTGATTGTTCTATGTGCTGTTGCTCTCAGCAGAAGCTGTGATCTTTGTACAATTCATTATCTCATTTTTATTCCGTTAAAATAAAATTGAAGTAATAATAGTAAATGATAAATTTAACAGATAATCACTGTGTATTATTAGCTGGCATGGGTCATCAGCCTCTTAAAATAGTTCTATCCAGTGACTTCCTAATGAACGGTTATGAGCCTGGGTAACTTATATGCAAATTAAGAATGGGTAAAAATTAAAATGGCAGATTAAAAGAGTATTTTTAAATTAAAAAAAATATTCCAACTAATCTGCTAAACATCTGACACAATATAGTACTTAGATACTCTAGAATACAGTAATCCCTAGTTGGCTTAAAAATGATCTATCTTTTTATTACACTTGAGAAGAAAGAAATGTAGATCCTTATTCAAAAAGCTTTTGATGACAAGTTTTCAAAGAAAATAACAAAATAAGGACGATTTTCTCTTTATAAGGAATTTTGAAAATATCAAAAAATTCTTAGCTGAAACTATGTATACGTATCTATAATAAGTATATTGTTAATATATCATTGTATCTATAAGTATATTAATATATCATTGTACATAAAAACTTTGTACAGTTTTAACTTTTGTGCTTAAGGAAAAAGATTTTTTTAACGTTTTTTTCTTTTTCTTTTTTTAGTAGCAAAGGGAATGTACTGTTTTTATTTTTCAGTTATTTTTGTTCCATATATTTTCATTCTACTCAGTTATAATGACAGTGTAATAAAAGTTCTTTATATTTTATTTACACTTCCCATATTTTATACAGACATAACTATTTCAATACAGCAATTATATTTTGTCAATTAGGTATACCATTGATTTACTTAAGAATTCTCTTATTGAAGGAAATTATTTCCCATTTTCTCCACTTTAAGCTATGCTGCAATATGTATTCTTATGCACAAAACTCTAAACTTTAATCTATAATCAGGCTATTCTGTCATCAGGTACTTTGATTATAGGTAACCAGAACTATTAGGCTTATTAGGTATCTACTTGGGAAGAACTTAACTGAGATTATGATGACCTTCTATCTATTATCTATTTAAAGAATTAAAGCATAATTGTTCTATGTATCTAAATTCAATACTACCATGAAATAGATTTTAAAATGATGAATGACAGGTTATTAAATAAAATATAACTGCCCATAGATGTTATCATTTACCTATTAATCAAACCTGCAAATGTAGAGTTACTTAAAATACTTTTTATTCTAATTCATCATGAAGCTCGGTCAGAGCTTCTCCAGCATTTGTTCAAGTCCCATTGAAAGACTTACCTTAAAAACTTGCAACTCTTGTAAGTTGCCTTTGAAAAAAATCATAATTCATTGATTCCTTCTATTGCAACCTTCTTCCCTCATCCTATTCTATTTTTGTCATAGCACGTATCACCTTCTAATGTATTACTGTTTGCTTATGTTTCCTTACCCTAGAATGTAAACTCCATTGAGGAAGATACTTTTATTCACTGATGTATCCCAAGTGCTTAGAAAACTGTGCCCTGTATATAGTTGGAACATGATAAATATCTGCTGACTTAATGTTGGCCTGGCTTATGCTCTCTCTTTGCCTGCTTTTCTTTCCATCTGTTTATCTTACTCCTGTATTGGCTTCACTGTCTTAGGCATTCTCTGTATGGTAGCCTCAGCAGCTCCAGGCTTTAATCATCTTTACATCTAGCAATTCCAGAAGAAACAGAGCTTCAACTTCCTAACAGTCCTAGAAAGTTGTCAGAGTATACTTTTATTAGCCTAGATAGTTCACATGCCCATTCCTGAGCCAATCATTATGATGGGTTGTTGAGTAAGGCTGAGAAATGGACTGCTTTGATTGTCTTGGGTGTTATTCAGAATTTGGCCTGCTGCAACAGCAGCATCCCCTGGGAACTTGTTAGGTATCCGGACTCTCAGGCCTACCTCTAGACCACCTGAATCAGAATGTGGATTTCAGCAAGATTCATTGGTGATAATGCCTTTATTCTATCATCCCAGTGGAGCTGGAAAGGCAGGAAGGGGAACGCGGTCACCAAGACACACAAAGTGAAAGTGGGGCTGTGATGGTTGCCCAAAGGAAACCTGAATGCTCTTACCAAAATGCAGAATGGATGTTGGGCAGGCAAAAACAACAGGTGTCCATTAAAATACATAATATGTATTCAGTAATTATTATATACCATGCACTGTACTATGCCTTTTTCAGATATTATTTAGTATTCACACCATCGTACAAGATATCATCAGACAGAATACCTTAGGCTTCAAGAGATTAAGTAATTTGTCCAAAGTTTTCGTTGGGGAGGCAATGAGAGAATTAACCTGTGATATGATATCAAGTACTAGCAAGTGTGCTGGAGAACAATTAAGCAGGATAGAGGGATAGAGCATTACCAGGATGATAGGAAGGGTGATCAATTTAGATAGGAAGGTCAGGGTGAGCCTGAGGAAGTAAAGTTTGAGCAGAGATTTGGACAAAATGTAGGACAACTCACCTAAGTTCCAGGGTAATACCTTTCCAGACAGGGGGGAAAAAGAGAGAGAAATAGAAAGCCAGTGTTGCTACAATGAAGTGAATACAGGTGATTAATTCAGAGCGATAACCAAGAGTCATTTCATGAAGAAGCTTTGGCCATGGCTAGGATATTGTCAATTATTTTTAGCACAATGGAAAACTACTGGAAGCTCTGGAGCAGAGGAGCACATGATTTTATTTATATTTCAAATATATTGCCTAGGGAGCAGGCAATAGTAAATAAAGGATAGATGGAGAAATGTCAGATGTCAGGAGGACGAGTGAAGAGGCTACGGCAATGCTAGTCTCGGCAAGAGATGAGAGAGAGTGGGACCAGGATGGTAATGGGGATGGTAGAGGGGCTGGGGATATACACATAGTCCCTGACTCATGATGATTCAACTTAATTTTTTGACTCTACTATGGCATGAAAGCAATATGTATTCAGTAGAAACTGTACTTCTCAAATTTCAGTTTTTGATATTTTTCCTGGCTAGCAACATGCAGTGTGATGCTCTCTTGAGAAGCTAGGCAGTCCCAGCTCCCAGTCAGCGTGCAATCAGGAGGGTGAACAACTGATATACTTAAAACCATTTCGTATCTACTCAATCATTTCTGTTTTTCACTTTCAGCTATTCTGTATCCATTCAATCATTCTGTTCTTCACTTTCAGTACAATATTCAATAAAGTACATGAGATATTGAATAATTTTTTATAAAATTGGATTAATGTTAGATGATTTTGCCCACTTGCAGGCTAATGTAAGTGTTCCGAGCACATTTAAGGTAGGCTCAGCTCAGCTATAATGTTTGGTAGGTTAGGTGTATTGAGTGCATTTTGGACTTACGATATTTTCAACTTACGGTAGGTTTTTCAGGATGTAACCCCATAGTAAGTAGAAAGATCCATATTGTGAATTGCTAATGAATTGAATGTGTCTGTGAGATAAAAGGAATACTCCCTTGTTTTTGCCTTGAGAGAATGGGTGGATATTTGTGCTACTTACTGAAATGTAGAACCTTGAAGATGGATCATGTGGGAAATCAAGAGGACCTTGTTGGACATGTCAAATTTGAGGCGCCTATTAGAAATCCCAGTAAAATTGCTGAGTAAACAATGGGATAAACTACTTCAGAGAGGTTTGGGTTGGCAATAAAGAGTTTGGGAAACAAGTGAGATAGTATTTTAAGCCATGGAAATGAATAATCTAAATCAGATTCTATTTCATAGTCACTCATTGACACAAACTAACAAAGGTCTCACCATCTTGTAGCTGCACATACAGGAGTATGAGGGCTGTAGCAGAGGAAAAGAGAGCTGACGGGTCTCAAACAAGTCCTTCTATTCTTACAACCAGAGGGACATTGGTCAGAACCAGTCAGATGTTCTTGCCTAACTGCAGCGTTCTGAGAAATGTGGAGGAATTGATGAATATTTGGTGAGCACTTCTGTGTCTTACATAATATTGAATATCTTACCTCTAAGTAGGAAAATATCCATGCAGAGGGGAAAAGCAATGCTTACCAAAATATTAAGTCCACAGTATTTCTGTGCATTTCTAATGGTAATAAGCTCAATAAGCGCTATCATTCTCCACCAACCACCCTTTGAAAAATCTGATGTGGGCAATTAACATTTTCTCTTATCGCATGTAAAATATATGCAAATGAACCTTTAAACCTTCTTCCAATCAGGAAAGTGCTCATAAAAGCCTCCTAGGAAACAATTCTGGAGCCAGGAATACTAAATCTTAACATGATGAAAAGGGAGCATACTGATATATAAATAAGCCACTTTGACTAAGTTTGCCCACCTTGAAAATGAAACCAGAACCGTAAAACTAACTGTTGAACTAAGTCCTTTGAAGCAGCAGTGCCTTTTTTTTCTGGGTCCAATAGCATCTTTTTATAAGATTTTCAAGACTATATGTGTAGCTCTTAACACAAAGAGAAATTCTTTTCGTGATCTATTTTGTAAATGTTTTTGAACCTCTTCTTTTGAAAGCTGCACTCCAGATTGCAAGTTCTGGATAGAATTATTTTGAAAGAAAGTATTTATCTGTCTAAAAAGCACAAAGATCACATTGCTTTCATCCAAACACTAGCTAGAAAAATCAATATTTTATTTTAGAAGGAAATACTTTGGCTGCTTAAGCACAGCAGAATGCTTTCTAACAACAGTAAGACATTTAATTTTGAGAAAACAAAAATTCTGAAAGAAACGGGTGGTGGGGGGTGGGAAGGACAGGCAGGTGATTGAGCTTCAAGAGTATCACCTCATTTGAAAATAGTGACCCAAATAATGGTATTAGTTACAGACATTTCAATTTCCTAAACAGTTGTTCCTTTCTTACAAAATGACTAATTGGCTTTGCTGTTTGGTTGGGATAGAATATACTAAATACTGGCCCATTTTCTTCCTGTGCCAAAGTCTGGTTGCTTACTAGCCTTAAACATGTTAAACAGAGACCTTTTCAAAATAATCTCAGAAATAACTGTCATCTTATCACAGTTTAGTCATTTCAATTGTCATTTTAATATTAATGAGCAATTCATGTCACCATATATTTTATATAAAAATCAGTGGCATTGTTATTTTAATTTCTCAACTAAAGAGCATTCTTTTATGATCTTCAATGGAAATATTCAGTCTATTATATGAAGTACAATTAAGCAATTTTAATACACACATGTAAGTGTATTTCATTTACTTATGTTTCTTTATGCTTATATATTTACTAACTTACTCAAGGATTTGAAGTGGTTTATGCTAACTTGTAAAATAAGATAGGAAAAAAAAAACAGTAAAAAAAATATTATGTCTATGGTAAACCTAGATAGAATAAAAATTCAAGAAGGAAAATTTAGAACACATATGTGCCGTCCACTGTGAGGATTATATTTATGTAAATTTCTCATGAAATCCACAAGTGGTGAATAAATGATACTAAAGGGAAAATATGAGCAATAATAAAAATAGTGAAGCTACTGAAATTTTTATTAAAGAGAAACAACCACATTATCACACAGCTCAATTAAGCTTTGATTGTGAGATATTAAATTAATACCAAATTACACTTAGTTGATTATTCAATCTAGGAAGTACAAGTACTTGGTGATAAATATTTGCATTTGAAAAGTCATAACCAATGGAAAACCTTTTAATATCCATTTAATGTACTAATTGGATGATACTAAGAAAATCAGTGTAGTAGCAGCTGCATATGCAATTCAATTTGATGAAATTTTAATTATAGAGAAAAAAACTGATAGCAAAGTAAACAGAGTGAAACAGTGCTGAAATGAAAATAGCACAAACTGATTTGTGTGTTTCTCTGCAAAACTGCAGGTGTTGTCAAAGTGGATTATGGAGATGTGTCAGTCAGAAGAACACTAAGAGAAAATCTGAAGTGTAAGCCCTTTTCTTGGTACCTTGAAAACATCTATCCAGACTCCCAGATCCCAAGACGTTATTACTCACTTGGCGAGGTATGAATTATTTATTTTGGTTAAGTTATAAATATATTTTGCAAAAGGTGCAATTTCTAAGGAGCTCAATATTTTTTTTAACATCTTTATTGGAGTATAATTGCTTTACAGTGGTGTGTTAGTTTCTGCTGTATAACAAAGTGAATCAGCTGTATGTATACATATATCCCCTCCTTCTTGCATCCCCCTCCCACCCTCCCTATCCCACCCCTCTAGGTGGTCACAAAGCACCGAGCTGATCTCCCTGTGCTATGCGGCTGCTTCCCACCAGCTACCGATTTTACATTTGGTAGTATATATAAGTCCATGCCACTCTCTCACTTCGTCCCAGCTTACCCTTCCCCCTCCCCATATCCTCAAGTCCATTCTCTACGCCTGCATCTTTATTCGTGTCCTGCCCCTAGGTTCCTCAGAAACATTTTCTTTTTTTTAGATTCCATATAATATATATGTGTTAGCATATGGTATTTGTTTTTCTCTTTCTGACTTACTTCACTCTGTATTGACAGACTCTGGGTCCATCCACCTCACTACAAATAACTCAATTTCATTCCTTTTTATGGCTGAGTAATATTCCATTGTATATATGTGCCACATCTTCTATAGACATTCATCTGTCAATTGACACTTAGGTTGCTTCCATGTCCTGGCTATTGTAAACAGAGCTGCGATGAACATTGTGGTACATGACTCTTTTGGAATTATGGTTTTCTCAGGGTATATGCCCAGTAGTGGGATTGCTGGGTTGTATGGTAGTTTTATTTTTAAGGAACCTCCATACTGTTCTCCATAGTGGCTGTATCAATTTACATTCCCACCAGCAGTGCAAGAGGGTTCCCTTTTCTCCACACCCTCTCCAGCATTTATTGTTTCTAGATTTTTTGATGATGGCCATTCTGACTGGTGTGAGGTGATACCTCATTGTAGTTTTGATTTGCATTTCTCTAATAATTAGTGATGTTGAGCATCCTTTCATGTGTTTGTTGGCAATCTGTATATCTTCTTTGGAGAAATGTCTCTTTAGGTCTTCTGACCACTTTTGGATTGGGCTCTTTGTTTTTTTGATACTGTGATGCACGAGCTGCTTGTAAATTTTGGATATTAATCTTTTGTCAGTTGCTTCATTTGCAAATATTTTCTCCCATTCTGAGGGTTGTCTTTTTGTCTTGTTTATGTTTTCCTTTTCTGTGCAAAAGTTTTTATTTTTTATGTCATGAATAAAATGCTTTAAGGGGTTTTAATCAGATCTATTTTAAATGACTTCTCATAAATTACAAGAACCATAAAGGTGTATATCACTGGGATTTGTAAAAAGAAAGAACATAGTTTAAGATGGCATAAATAGTATTTTCTTGTTTCTTTAGAGAACTTTAAAAAGTTCTCAAACTTTTTAGTCATATGGAACTTACACTTAAAATTTATTGTAAACCCATGAAGAGCATGAAGAGCTTTTATTTATGTAGGCTCTAATTATTAATATTTATTATGTTGAAACAAACTGGAAACTTTAAAATTTATTAATTTATTGAATAAACCATTACACAATATAAGTAACATATTTTTGAAAAAGAAATATATCTTATAAAGCAAAACCAAATAGTAAGATTAGCATTATTTATTTTTTTAAATTGCATTAAAAACTGGTAAAAAAAAAGATAGCTGGATTCTTACAAATGCTTCCATATTGTCTATTATAATACACCATGTAGCCTACAGAAGACTTCTTGTACATTCATGGGAAGTGAGAGTGAAAAGTATTATCTTATTATTATCAAAATCATATAGACTTTGTGGACACACTGAGAACCATTGATCTGCACCATCCTTTTTCAAAATATCTTTTTTCTATAAATATTTTCACTTCTTTAATAAAAGTTTTTCACTCACACTCATCCAGAAAGCTACTTTTTCTAATTACCACGTGCAATTCAGAGAATAACCCTACCCTAACTTTATTATCTAGAGAAGAAAAAAATGCCTTTGTCTTCTTTATTTCTTCTTTCTCTATGACTTTTAAAATTTTTATTGGAGTATACTTGATTTACAATGTTGTGTTAATTTCAGGTGTACAGCAAAGTGAATCATACATATACATATATCCACTCTTTTTTAGATGCTTTTCCCATATAGACCATTACAGAGTATTGAGTACAGTTCCCTGTGCTATATAATAGGTCCTTATTAGTTACCTATTTTATATATAGCAGTGTGTTAGATATCCCAATTTATCCCTCCCCCCTTTTCCCCCTTGGTAACCATAAGTTTGTTTTCTACATCTGTGACTGATTTGTAAATAAGTTCATTTGTACCTTTTTTCAGATTCCACATATAAGCGCTACCATATGATATCTTTTTCTTTCTGACTTAGTATGACAATCTCTAGGTCCATCCATGTTGCTACAAATGGCAGTATTTTCTTTTTTATGGCTGAGTAATATTCCATTGTATGTACGTACCACCTCTTTATCCATTCCTCTGCTGATGGACATTTAGATTGCTTCCATGTCCTGGCTATTGTCAATAGTGCTGCAGTGAACATTGGGGTGCATGTATCTTTTCAAATTATGGTTTTCTCCAGATATATGCCCAGGAGTGGGATTGCTGGATACTATGGTAGCTCTGTTGTTAGTTTTTTAAGGAACCTCCACACTGTTCTCCATAGTGGCTGGATAAGTTTACATTCCCACCAACAGTGCAAGAGGGTTACCTTTTCTCCACACCCTCTCCAGCATTTATTGTTTGTAGATTTTTTGATGATAGCCATTCTGACTGGTGTGAGGTGATATCTCATTGTAGTTTTGATTTGCATTTCTCTAATGATTAATGATGTTGAGCATTCTTTCATGTGTTTGTTGGCCATCTCTATGTCTTCTCTGGAGAAATGTCTATTTAGATCTTCTGCCCATTTTTTGGTTAGGTTTGTTTTTTTGATGTTGAGCTGCATGAGCTGTTTGTATATTTTGGAGATTAATCCCTTGTGGGTCTCTTCGTTTGCAAATATTTTTCCCATTCTGAGGGTTGTCTTTTCATTTTGTTTATGGTTTCCTTTGCTGTGCAAAAGCTGAACGTTTAATCAGGTCCCATTTGTTTGTTTTTATTTTCATTCTAGGAGGTAAATCCAAAAAGATCTTGCTACATTTATGTTTGCCTATATTTTCCTCTAAGACTTTTATAGTATCTGGTCTTACATTTAGGTCTTTAATCCATTTTATTTTTCTGTATGATGTTAGGGAGTGTTTTAAGTTCATTCTTTTACACATAGCTGTCCCGTTTTCCCAGCACCACTTATTGAAGAGACTGTCTTTTCTCCATTGTATATTCTTGCCTCCTTCCTTATAGATTAGGTGACCATAGGAGCGTGGGTTTATCTCTGGACTTTCTGTCCTGTTCCATTGATCTGTATTTCTGTATATGTGCCAGTAGCATACTCTTTTGATGACTGTAGCTTTGTAGTATATTCTGAAGTCAGGGAGCCTTATTCCTCCAGCTCTATCTTTCTTAAGATTGCTTTGGCTCTTCGGGGTCTTTCTGTGTTTCCATACAAATTACAATGTTTTTGTTCAAATTCTGTGAAAAATGTCATTAGTAATTTGATAGGGATTGCATTGAATCTGTAGATTGGGTAATATAGTCACAAAATATCTATTATCTTTAGAAATTTAAAAATAACTATACAAGCATATGTTCCTAATACATATTCAATTGCTCAAAATAAGAATTATTCCTTTATGAATTGTATGTTCCATACTGTTAATTTCCCACCTAATGGGGATTAGGTTTGAGAATCAAAACTAATTTAATATTGGTTGTAATTAAAGCATTTCAACAGCAATAATACATGCATTCCAAAAATATTTATTATGTTTGTTGAATCTGCCATTTTTATAGGTCATAACAGTAGAATATCTGAATATTCAGTCTAATACTTTTTGGTGCATTTGCCAAGATATCTGACTTTATCCACTCTATAACTATAAACATCACTTGTGATTAACTAGAAAATAATTAAAGAAAAATAAATGCAATTTGTTCCTAGCTGAATTGTTTTTAAAGGCTGTTTTTCTGTGCCTTATCATTGCACTGTTTGCCAAATCTCCACTTACTCATCAGCCAGGTTAAGTATCTCTCTATAGAATTTTCCAGTTTACATCTATTCAACATTAATCTGAAATCTGTAGTGCAAAGGTTCATGTGGAATAACACTGAATATACTACTTTCTAGGTGTAACTTTAGTCACTAGTCCTGGGCCTCTGGTGTTTTGGGTTTTTTTTGTTTTCTTTGGGAGGGTGTCATTGCTGTTTTCAAATATGCAGTATTCCCATGTTAGCACTAATGTCACAGGGATTTATTTATCTATATTCAGTACATAAAATATATGAGAGTGTTTTTTAAACTGGAACACTGTTTGCATGTGAGTTATTATAATCTAGTTCTACTGAAGATCCCCAACAAAATATCTAACATTCATTTCTTTACTGAAAAGTTTGTTGGATCAAGTGTGAATCTGACTGTACCTTTAGAAGAAGGAAGTTTTTCTATTCTTGTAGTAGAGTATTTCTCCCATGGTAATCAATGGACCCAGCTGATGAGTAAACATTGATAACAAGTCTTTCTAAAAGAAGGTATGACCAGGGCCTAGATAACAAGACAGACATGAGTAAAGAGGGTTTTTGGAAATTCTCTGAGGCCACCGGGGTGACTCCTGAGCAAGATTCAGGACTCTGAAATGGAACCTAGATGTTTACTTCCACGTTAAAAATTCAGTTTTATGCTTTCCTGTACTACAGCAAGAAACCTAATTAATTGACTTTCTGAAAAAGTGAAAATGAAGTGTGGGAAAATTCCTTTATACAACCTACTGATTTTAAAGTAACTATCTTCTGTAATGAATCTTATAGAAATCGTTTGAAAAACTTTTAAAGATAGAGATTACACCTTTCAGGGTTTTTGAAACATATCCAGAAGAGGCAGCACGTTGTACTGAAAAAACCCCAGGCTTCGGAATCAAGCAGAGGAGGGTTTAAATACTGACCTCACAGTTTAGGACTCAAGTAGCACTAGGTCTTCTCTCTGGTACCTGTCAGCAGCAGGAAGGTAGTAATCATACAAGGTTATAGTGATGATTGAGGATAGAGAGCATCTACAACACCACCTAGCAAGAATTAGTAGCAGCACCAGTAGTTACAGGTATTGTAATTATAGCTACTATTTATTGTTTTCTTACTATGTCAAACATTATGCTAAATGCTTAATAATAATTGCAGTATTTAAAAATCACTATTCCATGATGTAGGTTTTGTTATTATCCCCAATTAAATATGGAACCTATATGGAGAAAGTTCATGTGATTGACCTAATGTTCATAGAGCTAATTAAATATTGTAGTCAGGATTCAATACATTTTAGTCTGACACTAAAGCTCACTTTTTCTTATAACTAGAAGGAGAAAATAGATTATATTACTATATGTTATTCATTCAAAATGCTTTTATTAAATAAGATTAAACTAGAACCTGTGTTATATGCTAATGATGCAAAGTCAATAAGGAAAGACCTTTACTCTTAAGCCATTCTACTGAAATGGGGGGGGGGGGGATGGCAAAAGAGCATCAAACAAACAAACAGATGAGAAATTAAGTAGAAATAAACATGTGGTATATAGGCATGCTATAAGCTGCTATTTCAAAAACCCAATAAATTCAAAACTCTATGAGATATATTAAGTTTTGAACTTTCTGGAATATTAACGTACTGCAGTTTTCCACTTTAAAACCATCCTAAAGAGATGCAATCCTGCACCTGTTTCCTTGGAAACAGAAGGACAAATTCACCAAGCACTGCTTTCTAATTCAATTTTGCCTAGTCATGTATACATAATTTGATGGACACTTTGATAATGAGTTCGGGATGAACTGTTAATGGACAACAGTCATTTACTTAAATCTTTTTCTTTCTTACTACCTGTCATTAACCATCAATTTAAAAATGTAAAAAACTACCTTTCCTTATATATGAAGGTACTATCTCTCAAAGTCTCAAAGTGGTATCAGGTGTCCAAAGCTACTTATCTAGAGGACAAAGTTATTTCTTTGTAGTAATTCATATGTACTCCTCACTTAATTTCAAATGAAATTGTTTGTTAGGATTTAACAATTTACAATTTCCTTGAGTTTCAGTGTTTTTCAAAGCCTAGATATTTAATATTGCAGTGCATTGATGAATATAAATATTTTCATGTCAATTTCTCTTTATAACTTTGCTAGTTGTATTGCAAGATAGAGGCAAACATGGTATTCAGTTTCTATTATTGTGTACTGTCACCAAAATAATCATCAGTATTGATATCAGATAGCTGTCTTAATTTCTTACATTTGCATTTTACTCAGGTAATTGAAATATTACTTTACCCAGCCCATGAATTACATGCAGTTTCCAATGGGAAGTTAAAAGCTGTGCAATTGCTTTGAACTAAAACCTTTAATTAAGTAGCTTAATGAAGCATATGCCTTTTAGACTTAGTAAGCAGATCATAATGGAATAAGGAAGTAGAGCTTCTTGCAGCATTAAATTCTCTCTTAAGTAGCCCTTTAGCTTATGTATATTTAGCATGTCAGCTTCTGATCTTGTAAATGTAAAAGCTAATTCAAGTATAAGATTGAAAAATGGCTTTCTAAAGGAGTAATGCTTCACCCTAAATTTTTGGCCTCAGACAGGCCAGCATTTTGGAAAAATGTGAGCTATGTACAACACAAGAATAGAGAGGGCAAGAAGGGAGAGAAGAGGATTGCTGGAGCCAAGTGACTTTTAACTCTTGGGGCTTAGTATTTGCATTTACATGTTGCTTGGAAGACGTTTTGACATTAGTCTCTGCATTTCGTACTGCCTGCTTGACCTCAGCACTTCCTTCTCCTCTTGTATTCTTTAACCTTATCAGCTAGTTAAGATCCTTGCACACATTGACACTGTATTCCTTAAATATTGTTAAAGAGCAAATTTAACTAAAAATAGACATCTATTGACTGCAGGGATTAAGGATAAAATCAGTTACTGCCAAATGCAGAGGCTAAAACCTTTAGAGTGTTACCCTTTCTGCTGGTAATCAGGAGCTCTATTTATAAATTCACCATCTTCTTGACCCTTTAATAGGATAACCAGTAAGAAAGCCTCATTTTATACAACTTGGCACAAGTGGGGGCATTCTCTCTGCCCATGATGATATTTCCAAAACTCTTTGGGACCAGTAGCTGATTTTCATCCCAGTGTAACTAAATATGCACATATACAGGCAGAATATATTACTCTTCATCAGATGTTAACCTTAAAGAATGTTGGGCTGGGTAACCCACCTATGGACAAAATGAGCAAGTATCCTACTAGAAAAAAATTTTTTTCTTTACACTGCTGATAAATAAATTAGAATCAATTCTATCACTTAAATACGTATTGGCACAAACAACTGCAACAAACTGTATTCCAGTTAGGCATATGAATTCTCCTAGGATTCTTGTTTGCTTTTGTTATCCACCAAAATAAATGAAATTGTTCAGTTTTCTGTATTCTTTACTGTTTTGTTGAAGGAGGTTAAGATATCACATACTCATAATTTTTAAATCTCACAGGACATTCTAAACCCAGGTTTACATAAGAGAAGTCAGCTTGGGTTTGTTAAATAGATTTTGCAAATCTGTGTAAAACCATCCTTCTGATTTATTCATAATTTGGTAAAGAGAAAATAAATATACTTAAATGCATATTCATTGCAGCAATTAATTACATGCAACTATTAACATTAAACTCTGGAATGCACTGCAAATGTGCCAATTTCCTTCTTTACAAAGTAAAGAGAAACCAAATGAGGTTGACATATTTAAAATAATGAGTAACATAATGTGCAGTTGAAAGATAAGCATGTGTTGGAGTAATTAAAGCCCCAAAAAAGCTAGTTTAAGTTTAGACTCTTATTTTAGAATGAAGCTTACCTGTTAGTTTTGAAGTTCAAAGGTGGTGGGGGTGGGAGTTTATGACTCTTTTTTTAGAATTGGAGTTCTCATGTTGCTTGCTGTTACAATCCAGCAGAGGGAGCAAAAGCTAATGAACAAACCATGCAAGTGGTAAGAACATTACCAATGATACTACCACTGAGTAGAAAGACTTGCTGATTTCAAACATCAAAACACAAGTGGGAAAAATACTCCCAAGTTTATGTCATGAAAGATTGTTCTCAGGCAATAAAAGATTATGTGTAAACAAAGAAATGTCAAAGCAGACAACAAAGTTAAAACTACACTGGCCCTACACCATATATTCAAAGCTATACCACAACATAAGGAATGAGTCACAAGAATTTCTCAGAATGCAGAACTACCCATATGTTCTACCTATGTTGATACAGGTTGGATTCTGTAAGGAGTTTCTATGGATGAAGTTCCTCCATGTTTGTTTGCTAGATTTTTCTCAGGATTAATGAATGGCATGATCAAGCAATTGGTGTTGTCAGGTAATATGACACCAGTGACAAGATCAGGATCTTTCCTGAAATTTCATTTCTCTGCTTAAATAACATTCTTTGGGAATATATATATTTACCTCAGTTCCAGAGTGTTCTTACAATGGTTCTGATTTTAAAATCATGCAAAATCATCCTATATCTGATCATCCTTTGCATCTCAAAAGATGAGATGCATAGTTTGAACTTTCCTGTATGCCAGTATCTTATATTGTGCATTAAGATTTGCTTGTTGAAGACTGTCAGAAGACACTAGTGACTCTTTTTATGTTTGAAGAAAATATTACAGATTCCCACTGTTAGGCTCATTGACTTGAGAATAACCTGATGTACATCAGGCTGCCTTCTAGGTGTACATGGATTTTTTTAAAAAACTCTGGATATCATAGGACTACTCACAAAAACCTCTCAGATACTGTCTCTATCCAGATGATATGTCCTTCTCAATTTTTTAAGATGGGTATTGATAGCCCTGTTCCCTGACACTCCATATTTGTATCCAATGTCATGATAGCCAGAAGTCATTTTCATGACCGGGGCCCAACAGTCTGACAGACACTCAGCATGGAAACCACTTTGCTTCTAGCCTTTTTTTTTTTTTTTTTTTTGCGGTACACGGGCCTCTCACTGCTGTGGCCTCTCCCGTTGCGGAGCACAGGCTCCGGAAGCGCAGGCTCAGCGGCCATGGCTCACGGGCCCAGCTGCTCCACGGCACGTGGGATCTTCCCGGACCGGGGCAAGAACCCGTGTCCCCTGCATCAGCAGGTGGACTCTCAACCACTGAGCCACCAGGGAAGCCCCTGCTTCTAGCCTTTTTGACCTGCTTCCTCAGGTCTGATCCTAGGCCCCTTTCACGTTCCATGTGTCTTTGCCACTGTCTGGATGACCTGTCATTTACCTTTATTCAACTAGAACTTAATCCTCCTCATAGGCCTCCTTTCTGAACAACACTGCCTGCCTACCTGTCTGGATGGCAGGACCAGGCAATTCCCAAACTCACTATAATAACTTTCAATAACTTATTTGGACAAACTACTTAACCTCTTTGTATCTTAATGTTTTCATGTGTAAAATTGGGGTAAGACGTTGGTTTTGAATTAGTTATTACACATAAGTGCTTGGGACAGTTCATGGCACATACAATTACAATTATAAATAATAATAATTATTGTGGTGGTTGTGGTGCTTGCCATCCCTGTCTCATTCTGACAGCTTTCCTAAAACCACTGACTCCTAATTATTTCTAGTCTCCTAGAACCCATGTCCAGCCAGCCTCACCAGATTCAACTTGGGTTCCTATACTATATCCTCTTAGCACCTGCTGCATTCTAAGGGACAATTAATATTACATGTCTGGAAACCATCAAACCAATTTTTAGAAAAGTTAGAACATGTCATGAATAAAATAGGCTCCTTTTCATGAAGTCCTCAAAATGAGTTGATTCTGGAATTCTGAAAAAAATAGCAGCAGCAGTGACATACTGTTTGAAACTCTTTGAATTCCTCCATTGAGGCAGAGAGAGCATCCAGGTTAGCAAAACCAAAAACTGATGGACAACTTTAACAATAAAATTAGGTGACAAGGTATTCTCACCAATCCCAAAATATGACCGGTAAAATTCATGACCATATGATAATACAATCATTGCAGTAGGAAAAAAGGGAAGCAATGGGGTGCCTGATGGAAATGAGACCAGGATAACACCTGAGTTGCCAATAGATACTCATGAGAAATTGTTTTATGCCAATTTAATAATAGTAGTTGAAACTGGGAGATGTGTTTTCATAAAATCCAATGTGCAAGTCAGTGAAAAGTCCCCTCTCTAAATGTCTGAACGGTCTGAAAACTCTGCAGCCTGTGAATTCTTACAACTCAATAACTGAAGCTCTTTTTCAGGAGAAACTTCAGGGAATAAAGCCCAGCTTATGGAGGTAGGGACAACAGTGACAAAGTCCAGATAAAAATGGGAGAGGTCAGGGTGGGGCAGGGGGTGGCGGTAGAGACAAGATAGCAGAGTAGAAGGACTTGAGCTTGTCTCCTCTCACAAAAACACCAAAATCACAAATAACTGCTAAACAACCACTGGACTTGAAAAAAGACTGGAATGTACCAAAAAAGATACATCTAAAAGACAAAGAAGCCACAAGGAGACAGTAGGAGGGGGCCCATGTGCAAAATAATCAAATCCCATACCCACTGAGTGGGTGACCCACAAACTGGAAAATAATTACATCACAGAGGTTGTCCCACAGGAGTGAGAGTTCTGAACCCCACATCAGGCTCCCCAGTCTGGGGGTCTAACATTGGGAGGAGGAGCCCCCCAGAGGATTTGGCTTTGAAATCCAGTGGGGCTTGATCGCAGAAACTCCACCCTTGGAGGGTATACACCAGGACCCATGGAAAAAGCAGGGACTCCATAGGAGCCTGGGCCAGACCTACCTGCTAGTCTTGGTCTCCTGGAGAGCAGGGGGGTGGCTATGTCTCACTGTGGAAAAGAGGACACTGGTGGCAGAGGTACAGGGGAGTACTCATTGGCATGAACTCTCCAGGAGGCTGCCATTTTGTCACCAAGTCCTGGCCCCACCCAACAGCCTGAGGGCTTCAGTGCTGAGATGCCTCAGGCCAAATAACCAACAGGGTGGGAACACAGCTCCACCCATCAGCAGACATGCTGCCTAAAACCTTCCTGAACCCACAGCTGTCCATTAAACACACCCCTTGACACGGCCTGCCCACCAGAGGGACAAGACCCAGCTCCACCCACCGATAGGCAGGCACCAGTCCCTCCTACCAGGAAGGCTGCACAAGCCTCTTAGACCAGCATCACCCACCAGCGAACAGACACAAGAAGCAAGAGGACAATCCTGCAGCCTGTGGAACTGAGACTGGAAACAGAGAAAGTCAGACACAATAAATTGGAAAAGGAATATGCACCAGACAAATGGAAAAGATAAAACCCTGGAAGAACAACTAACTGAAGTGGAGATAGGCAATCTCCCTGAAAAATAATTCAGAGTAACGATGGTAAAGATGATCCAAGATCTTGGAAAAAGAATGGAGGCACAAACCGAGAAGATACAAAAACAGTTTAACGAAGAGATGAAGAACAAACAGAGTTGAACAATACAATAACTGAAATGAAAAATACACTAGAAAGAATCAGTAGCAGAATAACTGAGGCATAATAACTGATAAGTGACCTGGAAGATAGAAATGGTGGAAATCACTGCTGTAGAACAAAACAAAGAGAAAAGAATGAAAAGAAAAGAGGACAGTCTCAGAGACCTCTGGGACAACATTAAACACACCAACATTTGCATTATAGGGGTCCCAGGATGAGAAGAGACATAGAAAGGGCCTGACAATATATTTGAAGAGATTATAGCCAAAACCCTCCTTAACATGGAAAAGGAAACACTCACTCAACTCCAGGAAGCGCAGAGTTCCATACAGGATAAACCCAAAGAGGAACATGCCAAGACACATATTAATCAAACTTACAAAAATTAAAGACAAAGAAAAAATATTAAAAGCAACAAAGGAAAAGCAACAAGTAACATGCAAGGGAATCCCTATAAGGTTATCAGCTGATTTTTCAGCATAAACTCTACAGGCCAGAAGGGAGTGTCACTTTAAATATATTTAAAGTGATAAAAGGAAAAAACCTAAGAATATTCTACCCAGCAAGGCTTTCATTCAGATCTGACAGAGAAAACAAAAACTTTACAGACAAGCAAAAAATGAGAGAATTCAGCACCACCAAACCAGCTTTACAACAAATGCTAAAGGAACTTCTCTAGGTGAAAAAGAAAAAGCCACAACTCTAAACAAGAAAATTAGGAATGGGAAAGCTCACTGGTAAAGGCAAACATTTAGTAAACATAGGAAACCATCCACACACAAATGATATCAAAATCAGCAATCGTGAGAACAGAATACAAATGCAGGATATTGGAAACACATTTGAAATTAAGAGAACAGCAACTTAAAACAATCTTGTGTATATATATATAGACTGCTATATCAAAACCTCATGTAACTGCAAACCAAAAATCTGTAATAGATGTACACACAAAGAAGAAAAAGGAATACAAACACAACACTAAAAGTCATCAAATCACAAGAGAAGATAATAAAAGAGGAAGGGAAGAAAAAGACCTACCAAAAGAAATCTAAAACAATTCACAAAATGGCAAGAAGAACATACATATTGATAATTACATTAAATGTAAATGGATTAAATGCTCCAACCAAAAGATGTACACTGGCTGAATGGATACTAAAACAAGACCCGTATATAAGCTGTCTACAAAAGACCCACTTCAGAGGTAGGGACACATACACACTGAAAGTGACAGGATGCAAAAAGGTATTCCATGCAAATGGAAATAAAAAAAAAAACTGAAGCAACAACACTCGTATCAGACAAAACAGACTTTAAAATAAAGACTGTTAGAAGAGACAAGGATACTGCACAATGATTGAGGGATCAATCCAAGAAGAAGATATAACAATTATAAATATTTATGCACCCAACATAGGAACACCTCAATACATAAGGCAAATGCTAACAGCCATAACAGTAACACAAGAATACTGGGGGACTTTAACACCCCGCTTACACCAATGGACAGATCATCCAGACAGAAAATAAACAAGGAAACACAAGCTTTAAATGACACACACAACAATAGACCAGATGGGCTTGATATTTATAGGACATTCCACCCCAAAGTGGCAGAACACAGTTCTTCTCAACTGCACACAGAACATTCTCCAGGTTAGAGAACATGCTGGGCAACAAAGAAAACCCTGGTAAATTAAAGAAAATTGAAATCATATAAAGCATCTTTTCCAACCACAACACTATGAGATTAGAAACTGAACACAAGAAAAAAACTGTAAAAAACACAAACATGTGAGGCTAAATAATATGCTGCTAAGCAACCAATGGATTGCTGAAGAAATCAAAAAGTACCTAGAGACAAATGACAATGAAAAGACGATGATCCAAAACCTATGGGATGCAGCAAATGCAGTTCTAAGAGGGAAGTTTATAGCAGTGGATTCTTACCTCAGGAAACATGAAAAACTGCAAATAAACAACCTAACCTTACACATAAAGCAACTAGAAAGAAGAGCGAACAAAACCCAAACTTAGAAGGAAAGAAGTCAGAAAAATCAGAGCAGAAATAAGTGAAACTGAGATGAAGAAAAGAATAGCAAAGATCAGTGAAACTAAAAGCTGGTTCTTTGAAAAGATAAAATTGATAAACTTTTAGCCAGACGCATCAAGAAAAAAATAAAATAAAATGAGAGAGAGGGCCAAATCAGTAAAAATTAGAAATGGAAAAGGAGAAATTACAACAGACACCACAGAAATACACAGGATCATAATAGACTACTACAAGCAGCTACAGGCCAATAAAATGAACAACAAAGAACAAATGGAAAAACCCTTAGAAAGGTGAAACCTTACAAGACTGAACCAGGAAGAAATAGAAAATATGAACAGACCAATCACAAGTACTGAAATTGAAGCTGTGATGAAAAAACTCCCAAAAAACAAAGTCCAAGACCAGATGGCTTCACAGGCAAATTCTATCAAACATTTAAAGAAAAACTAACATCTATCCTTCTGAAACTATTCCAAAAAAACTGCAGAGGAAGGAACACTCCCAAACTCATTCTTTGAGGCCACCATCACCCTGATACCAAAACCAGACAATCACAAAAAAAGAAAATTATAGGCTAGTATCACTGATGAATGTAGATGCAAAAAACCCACAACAAAATACTAGCAAAGCTAATCCAACAATACATTAAAAGGATCATACACCATGTTCAAGTGGGATTTATCCCAGGTATGCAAGGATTCTTCAATATACACAAATCAATCAATGTGATACACCATATTAACAAACTGAAGAATAAAAACCATATGATCATCTCAATAGATGCAGAAAAAGCTTTTGACACAATTCAACACCCATTTATGATTTAAAAAAACTCTCCAGAAGCAAGCATAGAGGGAACACAGGCCATATATGACAAACCCATAGCTATCATCATTCTCAACTGAAAAGCTGAAAGCATTTCCTCTAGGATCAGGAACAAAACATGGATGTATGGTCTCACCACTTTTATTCAACACAGTTTTAGAAGTCCTAACCATGTTAATCAGAGAAGAAAAAGAAATAAAAGGAATCCAAATTGGAAAAGAAGAAGCAAAACTATTACTGTTTGCAGATGACAATGATACTATACATAGAAAATCCTAAAGAGCTACCAATAAACTATTAGAGCTCATCAATAAATTCGGTAAAGTTGCAGGATACAAAATGAATACACAGAAATCTCTTGCATTCCTATATACTAACAACGAAAGATCAGAAAGATAAATTAAGGAAAGATCCCATTTACCATTGCATCAAAAAGAAAAAAATACCCAGGAACAAACCTACCTAGGGAGACAAAAGACCTGTACTTGGAAAAGTATAAGATGCTGATGAAAGAAATCAAAGATGACACCAAGGGATGTAAAGATATACCACGTTTTTGGATTGGAAGAATCAATATTGTCAAAATAACTACACTACCCAAGGCAATTTACAGATTAAGTGAATTCCTATCAAATTACCAATGGCATTTTTCATAGAACTAGAACTTAAATTTTTTTAATTGGTATGTTAACACAAAAGACCCCGAATAGCCAAAGCAATTCTGAGAGAGAAAAATGCAGCTGGAGGAATCAGACTCCCTGACTTCAGACTATACTACAAAGCTACAGTCATCAAAAGTGTGGTACTGGCATAAACACAGAAATATAGATAAATGGAACAAGATAGAAAGCCCAGAAATAAACCCACACATGTATGGTCAATTAATCTATGACAAAGGAAGCAAGAATATACAATGAAGAAAAGAGTCTCTCCAACAAATGGTGCTGGGAAAACTGGCCAATTACATGTAAACGAATGAAACATTCCCTAACACCATACACAAAAATAAACTCAAAGTTGTTTAAATATCTAAATGTAAGACGAGTTACAATAAAACTCTTAGAGGAAAACATAGGTAGAACACTCTGACATAAAACTGTAGCAATATCTTTTTTGATCCACCTTCTAGAGTAATGAAAAAATAAATAAATAAATGGGACCTAATTAAACTTAAAAGTTTTGCACAGCAAGGAAACCATAAACAAAACAAAACGACAACCCACAGAATGGAAGAAAATATTTGCAAACAATGCAATGGAGAGGGATTAGTCTCCAAAATATACAAGAAGCTCATGCAGCTCAATCTCAAACAAACAACCCAATCAAAAAATGGGCAGAAGCTCTAAATAGACATTACTCCAAAGAAGACACAGAGATAGCCAATAAGGACATGAAAAGATGCTCAATGTCACTAATTATGAGAGAAATGCAAATCAAAACTACAGTGAGGTTTCACCTCACACTGGTCAGAATGTACATCATCAAAAAGTCTACAAGCAATAAATGCTGGAGAGGGTGTAGAGACAAAGGGAACTCTCCTACACTGTTAGTGGGGATGTTAATTGGTATAACCACTATGGAGAACAGTATGAAGATTTCTTTAAAAACTAAAAAGAACTACCATATGTCCAGCCATCCCACTCTTGGACACATATATGGAGAAAACCATAATTCGAAAACAAACATGCTAATTGCAGCACTATTTACAATAGCTAAGACATGGAAGCAACCTGAATGTCCATCAACAGAGGAATGAATAAAAAAAGATGTGGTATATATTGATATATGCAGTGGAATATTACTCAGCCATAAAAAAGAATGAAATAATGTCATTTGCAGCAACATGAACGGACCTAGAGATTACCATACTAAGTGAAGTAAGTCAGACAGAGAAAGACAAATGTCATATGATATCACTTATATATGGATCCTAAAAAAATGATACAAATGAACTTATTTACAAAACAGAAACAGTCTCACAGACTTTGAAAACAAACTTATGGTTACCAAAGTGGAAATGTGGGGGGAAGGATAAATTATGAGTTTGTGATTAACATATACACACTACTATATATAAAACAGATAATCAACAAGGACCTACTGTACTGCACAGGGAACTCTACTCAATGCTCTGTAATAACTTATATGGGAAAGAATCTGAAAAATAATATATATAAAAAATATATATAATGTATATATATTATTATATATATATATATATATAACTGGATCACTTTGCTGTACAAAACTAACACAACATTGTAAATAAACTATATTTCAGTAAACATTTTTTAAAAATAAAAATGGCAGAGTTGAACAGAACCAAGAGACCTCAAGAAACAGAAGGCAATTTTTTTCAACTCTTCAAAAAAATACAGGAACAGATCTAGATTTGTGAAGTTAGAAATGGTCTCCAGTGTAAACATTTCCTGTAGGTACAGCTGGAAACATTTATTCTTAAACATACCCAATGGGTAGCTGGGAAATCAGCTTTGCTATGAAAACCTCCTTACCTTTCCACCAGCACTCAGAGTTTTCAAAATGATTCACAAAATTAACAGGCTTCTAGTTACCAACTATTCTGTTGTGTTTTCCTGATAAGGGGAGTTTCAGCCCTGATTACACATCTGAATTATCTGGGGAGCTTTTAACTGTATTCTGGTCCTACTCTAGACCATTTGAATCAGAATCTATGAAGGTGAAGCAAAGTAGAAGTACATTCTGAAAGCTTTCCAGGTGAGTCTACAGGGCAGCCCAGGTAGGAAACCACTGAAAAAGAAGTTACTCAAAAAAGGAAAAGTAACTGTAATGTCACCATTCAATATCAAGACATGCTATACCTTCCTCCAGAATGGTGTTTGCCAAACTTTGCACATTTTAATCACCTGGGGAGACTTTACAACACCTGATGGACAGGTTACACCCTATACCAATTAAATGAGAATCATCTGGGCATAGATACCAAGCACCAGAATAGTTTAAAGATGTCAAGTGATTCCCCCCATCAGGAAGGAAGGGAGGGAGAGACAGAAAAAGGGAAAGAAAGAAAGAGACAAAGAGAGAAAGAGAAAGGGAGGGAGGGAGGGAGGAAGGAGGAAAAATTACTTCCTAATCAAATTCTCCCTCTTAAAAGATCCAGAGAATTTGTTTCCTGAAAGGGAAAAAAAAAAAAAAGGAAAGGAAAAGAATAGAAAAGGATCACTACCATAAGAATAAAGATAATAAAGAGTAAAATGATAGCTCTACAAAAAATGAAAGCACACCAAAACTTTATGCTTATAAGACAGAGGAAAATTGTAAACTAATATTTCAAAACAAGTCAAGAGAAATTTTATAATGATAAAATAAGTAAAAGAAAAATATAAATCAAATTTAGAAAAACCTCTGAAATGAGGGCCTGAAATGCAGGAAAGAACTAGAAATTAAAGAATGAATCATTTCAGAAATGAAGGATAAACTTAAAGAATAGATGAGTCAATAATCCCAGGAGAAAATGCCATAGAGTTTTAGAGGGGGGAAAGGAGGAAACTTTTAAAAATCAAAAAGAAATAAAAGACAAAACTATTGAGTAGAAAATGACATAGAGAGAAGCAAGAAGGTCCAAAATAATAGAATTTCCTAATGAGAAAAGGCAATGAAACAAAATAAACACTAAAAATTATAACTCAATATTTATTGAATTATATATAATTCAATTATATATAATACAGTATGTTCAACATTTACCCTTGAAAATAAATTTGAAACTATATATTGAAACAGAACACCATATACCTGGGCAAATGATACAGAATGAATTTTAAGATATGTTGTGGTAAACCTATTGGACTTAGTTTGGCATTCAGGCAAACAGACATTTGTAAGAATAAGGGAAAGAAAATCAGACTATCATCAGACTTTTCAAAAGCAACTATTTATGCTGGAAGTGAATAGAGTAACATTTTAAAGATACTCAAGGAAATATATTGTAAGCCAAGGATTTCAGATCCACAAAATGGATTTTCAAGCATAAAGACCACAGATACAGTTATCAATGTTAAGAACTCAGAATGTTGTTCCCAGTAAATGGAAACATCATCTACCTATTTGCTCAGGCCAAAACCTTGTAATGCTTCTTGATGCCTTTTTTTTCTCTCCTAGCTCATTTCCAATTCAATTGCAAGTCCTACTGGCTCTACCTTAAAAACATCCTAAATTTGACCTCCCCACCTCCACTGTTATCCTATTATTCGAAGTAACCATCATCTCTTGCTGGCATGACTCAATAGTCTCCTTATTTGTTTCTCTGTTTCCACTGTTGCCTCCCTCTAATCATTGGAACAGGGCTTGACCACACTGGCTCAGTTCTGCCCAACCCCTTACCAAGTGTGAATTCTACTCCCCACTAATTTCAATTGCTGATTGGGGTTTACTGCAAATGACAGTACTTTTCCTAACTCTGGGAACCATTACCTGACCATAGGGTTCTGTACCATACAAAAAAGTTGAATTGTATAAACCTACTCCAGCCTCTATAGAAGTTTCTAATCATATTCATTTGCCAGTAGGGAGAAACAAGTACCTATTTGCCAGTAGGGAAAAACATGTACCTAAAGCATAGATAACTATTATAAATAAATATATCCAAGTAATGTGTGAGTGAACAGTAATATGTGTCCAAATTAAGAGTCAGAGGTAAGAACTTTTCAGAAGCAGAGTGGACAAGTACAAAACATACTACTTGGAGGTAAGACTAAGGAAAAAATTCTAAAACACTGCATCTACTAGAAAGGTTTTTCTTCTTTTTTACATTGTGCTTGATTTAGTAATCTGGGCATCTTTAAACTCAATAAATGGCTTTTGTAATTGCATCTGGCGCAAATATGTATTAATGTTAACTATGGGACTAATGCAGTGTCTGAGTGTAAACCATGAATCTTATGTTTACAGTTGGCAATTTAATCTTGGTTTTGAAGAATTTTCATGTGAAATCACCATTTAGCCTTGTAATAGTCTTTCTTAGGGTCAGCTGCTTTCCACTAAGTTTGGCACTGGGAATGAAAAAAGATGTGTATATTTTAGTTAAAGAAATAAACAGTGTAATTAATCTTTATAAATGTACAGAATGGAGCATCTAGTAATGAAGCAACTAAAAATACATAAATTTGAATATTTGACCAATTTGTTTCTATTCCTTTCTCTATAGGACATCACGAATACACTATAGTTATCTGAGTGGAATTTGGAAACTGTCCTAATTTTAAAAGGATTTTGGGAAGTCCTAATTTATAATATGTAGAGGTTTTCTTCTTTTCTGATACTATGCTATAAACAAAGAGTGCCTCTTGATTGGATGCTAATGACAATGCTCATGCTATTCAAGTTTACTTGAATGAGAGTTTAGAATCTTACACAGATCTCAGAATGGACATAGAAAAATAAAAATTTAAAGCAATGTGTTCTCCTTGGAGAAATTTCCTTACAAACTCATATTATTTTGTTACCAATTTGCAATTTGAAAATATCAGAAAGACCTTCTGACTTACATTTTTGTGTGTTTCCTTTAGATAAGAAATGTTGAAACAAATCAATGTTTAGACAACATGGGCCGCAAGGAAAATGAAAAAGTGGGTATATTCAACTGTCATGGTATGGGAGGAAATCAGGTAAACTCTCCCTTTTTTTATCAGCTTCATATTTGGGGGGAAAAATGTTGTATAAACTATTCAAGTAGACTACGGCTTAGTTTAGTAGATTAATGGGCATTCTAATCAAGAATTAATTTGCCTATGTTATTATCCCAAGTATTGTAAGAAAGCACTGAAGAATTTAATAAAAAGAGCAACACCTTCAATGAGCGTATGGTGAATGAGGCCAGATGTTTGAGACTCATATTACCATGTATGAGAAAACGAGGGCTACATTTTATTCTGTTGTTAACTGAATCATATAATCACTCAATAACTATGATGTTTTCCCGATGGTGATTATCCTAAATTTCTTTTTCAAATGTTTACATATGTCATATTTTCTGTGACTTTTGGTGGTTTAATAAAATTTTAAAGTGCATACATAGATAAGCACATCTGTTACAACTTTGCTTTGGCTATCTGAAGATGCCCTTTGGACCAGGTAAAAATGTAGTCTTTCAACAAGATTTATACTTGACTGAAATTCTAGGACACCTCTTTCTGTGTGACAGTCCAATTAATTATCAGAAACTTATACTATAACAAGGATTCTTGTGCTCTCTGTAAGCACTGGAAAGTGGCATGGCAAGGTGGGCCACGTGGAGGCTACTTGGCTGTGAGTCTTGCCGCCATGGCTACTTTCAGAGGCCGAATTTGGAGTTCGTGGGAACTTATAACAAAGCACAGTTAGAGATAACTAATCCTCTGTACACAAGTTGTCTAAAAGGGTCAAGATGAAGCACAGGAGTGAGCTGTTTAATGCTTTAGAGTGAACTGAGGAAGCAAAAATTATTCTGATCAGCACAACATGATGGTTGTATCTGTAAGGCAGCTGAATGTATCAAGAATTCATAGAGAGATCTTAGGGATCAAGATGGCAGAAGACTAGGACGTGGAACTCACCTACTCCCACCAGTACATCAAAAATACATCTATAAGTGGAACGATTTGCACAGAACATCTACTGAACACTGTCAAAAGACCTCAGATTTCTGAAAGGGCAAGAAAACCTCCCCATAACTGGATAGGACAAAAGGAAAAAGGGAAAAAAATAAAGAAAGGAACTGGGATGGGAACTGCACCCCAGGGAGGGAACTACGAAGGAGGAAATGTTCCTGCACCCTGGAAAGTCCCCTCTACGGTGAGGAGATCAGCCAGGATGGAGGAGAAGCTTCAGAGCCTCGGAGGAGAGTGCAGCAACCAGTTTGAGGAAGGCAAGACGGAGGGTGACCTGCACAGATGGGCACCTCCGCCCTGTGCTCCCCAGCCTGAGACGCTTTTCCACCACTACGGGCAGGGGCTGGGTGCTGAAGCTCAGGCTTCAGAGGTCAGATCTAGGTAGAGGATTGGCTGAGATTGGCTGTGCAGAGATAGCCTGAAGAGGCTGGAGTGTGGCAACCAAGGGTGTGCTCAGAAGAAGCTTGGACACACCAGAGAGACAAGGTGCCGTTGTTGGGGAAACGTGCAAGGAGAGGGGTAGGACCACCACTGGAGCTTCTTTCCCTGCACGCACTCTTAGGCAACAGGACACGACCTACATGAGCTCCGGTAGTGGGCGTGAGCCACCACTGCCACTAGGAGACGCACAAGTAGGTGCCAATCGCTGCCCATGCTGTCCCAGGAGTGCGCAGACTGCCGCTGCTTTTGGGAGACCCAGGAGTGGGCACTGCTCACTGCCCCTGCCATCTGGGGAGCACGCATGAGCAGCGAGCAGTCGCCAATCACTGCCCCTGCTGCCCCGGTAGTGTGCGGGATGCCACTACCGTTGTGAGACCCAGAAGCAGATGCAAGGATTCTTCAATATCCGCAAATCAGTGTGATACACCACATCAACAAACTAAAGAATTAAAACCACATGATCATCTCGATTGAAGCAGAAAAGGCTTTTGACAAAATTCAACACCCATTTATGATAAAAACTCTCCAGAAACTCAGCACAGAGGAAACCTACCTCAACATAATAAAGGTCATATATGACAAACCGACAGCTAACGTTATTCTCAACTGTGAAAAGCTGAAAGCATTTCCCCTAAGATCAGGAACAAGAAAAGGATGTCCACTCTTGCCACTTTTATTCAACAGAGTTTTGGAAGATGCTCAACATCACTAATTATTAGAGAAATGCAAATCGAAACTACAGTGAGGTTTCACCTCACACTGGTCAGAATGGCCATCATCAAAAAGTCTACAAGCAATAAATGCTGGAGAGGGTGTGGAGAAAAGGGAACTCTCCTACACTGTTGGTGGGGATGTAAATTGGTACAACCACTATGGAGAACAGTATGGAGGTTTCTTTAAAAACTAAAAATAGAACTACCATATGTCCAGCAATCCCACTTCTGGGCATATATCCAGAGAAAACCATAATTCGAAAAGATACATGCACCCCAATGTTCACTGCAGCACTATTTACAATAGCCCAAACATGGAAGCAACCTGAATGTTCATGGACAGAGGAATGGAAAAAGAAGATGTGGTACATATATACAATGGAATGTTACTCAGCCATAAAAAAAAAATGAAATAATGCCATTTGCAGCAACATGGATGGACCTAGAGAGTATCATACTAAGCGAAGTAAGTCAGACAAAGAAAGACAAATATCATATGATATTGCTTATGTGAGGAATCTAAAAAATGACACAAATGAACTTACTTACAAAACAAAAACAGTCTCACAGACTTTGAAAACAAACTTATGGTTACCAAATGGGGAATGTGGGGCAGAGGAATAAATTAGGAGTTTCGGATTAACATATACACACTACTATATATAAAATAGATAATCAACAAGGACCTACTGTACAGCACAGGGTACTCTACTCAATATTCTGTAATAACCTATATGGGAAATGAATCTGAAAAAGAATGGATGTATGTATGTGTATCCCTGAATCACTTTGCTGTACACCTGAAACTAACACAATGTTGTAACTCAACTATACTCTAATATAAAATTTAAAGAAAAAAAAAGGATCCATAGAGAAAAAGCCAGAAGGAAATGGCCCTGTTGAATTTTGGCACCATACTTCAAATCAGATTTTTGTATGATTCAGTGGAGAACACTAAAATGAAGTTTCTCCCTAAAACCAAACAAATAAAAAAACTTAATTATTAAAATGTTAATTAGTGCTACACAGTTTGAATTTAAGCAAGAAAATATTTGAGTCAAACTTTCTAAATTGCAGCATGGGAAAATGACCATATGAAAGAAGACGATGGAAACAACCACATAGGCAGAACAATGACAGCATTCAAAAATGGTCCAGCTTACTATACTGATTGATGAGTGTGAGAGGCTTCTACTACCAAAACCCAATGCAGTCCTATGGCAAAAGCTGTCAGAGGACTAAATATATAGGGGTTTAATTTTTTCACATAGTAAGAAATCTGAAAGTAGTCAATTGTTGATAATTTGTTCCAGTCCTCAATAAGTCCACCAAGAAAGCAGAAGCTTTCTATCTTTCCATTCTTCTTAAAGTTAACTTTTATCATCAGCTGATCACAGGAGGGCTGCTGAAACTTGAGACATCATGTCCACATTCAAAGCAGGAAGAAGTGGGGGTAGAGAAGAGTTGAAATAGCCATGTCTGTCCTTTTATTAGGCAAAGCAAATGCCTTCCTAAAGGCTCAACACATCTCCATGTATGTCTCTTTGGCCAGAAATGTGTTACTTGGACACCTCATGGCACAAAAACACTAAATACTTCACCTCACACTCATCACAGCTTCTCCTCACAGTTTATTTACCATGGGTATTGGGTGGACATTTAGAAGTGTCCCCCATAATGTGTTTCAACAGCTTATGAAAAAATCCAGCTCATCACCTGCACAGTGATTACCTGCAGAATTCAAAAAGGGAAACACTATTTATGAAATCACTCTGATTCTAATACAGATGAAAATGAGGGAGGAAGATCCTTCAGGTGAATTATCCTCATGGAATCATTAAGGTGCCAAGGTTACTGTTAAAAAGGATAACCAGTCATATACTTGTCTAAATGACATGGAACACCTAGATCATAAATGTTTAAAATTACATTATTCATTTACATGAATAATAACCAGAAATAAACTATCCTACTCTACTGTAAACTTCCTGTTGGCTGGGGCTATGTCTTAACTCCTCTCTTCCTCCCCAGCATGTGGCACTTAGAATATGATAGGCACTTAATAAATACTAGTCAAGTAAATAGATGAAAGAATTCATGGTCAGAATAATGTATTTATACCTTAGTACTATGCAGACATTGCCAAAAATGCTGTTATTATCATAGAAACCAAAAGTAGACAGACACCAATCTCAGGGATTCATAAGTAAAGGGAACAAATAAACAGTAAGTAAAAAACCCATACCTACATATTTTCTAATGTCTCTATGTTATCTACTTAATAAGATAAAATTAAAACCAATAATTTTTCATCTATATGAATACTTATTCGTGTCTACAAATGTTGAAGATGCTTATTGAAGCCCATTTTGTTACAACACAAATAATGGAAACAAATATTTACCAAGAGGAGAATGTTTAAATAAATCATGGTGTATCCACAGTTCAGATTACTACATAGCCACCAAAATGACTGAGAGGTCTAAATGTACTGTCATCAAACATTGAAAAGAGGGAAAAATAACGCACAGTACAACTTACTTTGAATTTTGAATGATCTCATTTGTGGAAAATGTACGTGAACATTTTCCTCTATATAGCATCTGTAATATATATATGTAAATGCTATACAATTTATTAGAAATGTATACATATCTATTTGGAATACAAATGACCTCTGGAGAGAAGATTAAGCTGGTATAGGAAATTTTACTTTTTACCCCATATTTTTCCTTATATATGTACTACTTTCATAATTAAACAAATAAAAATGGAGAAATTGAACTGTTGAGAATAAAAGATCATTTTATAACACTATTCAGATCTGATTAATTGGGTAACTTATGATAAGTTTCTTAGTATTTTTGAGCTTCAGTATTTTATCTATAAAATGCATAGAAGTTTTCCCTCAATTTTTTTCTCTAAAGATTAGTAAAAATTTATGAAACAACTAATACTAGCATGGCATATACTAAATAGTATATTTTGGTCTATTGCTATTAATTATTCTCTTTATTATTTCTATTTGTGTTCTCAATTATCTCTGTTTTTACTTCTAAAAGTAAAAAATAAAATGTTTATTCAGTGGCTAATGCCAGAGGCAAGATAAAAGCACAAGACACTTCATGGTATTGTTAAGCTCAATAAAATGTACTGCCTCTCCTGTTATTCTAACAAATATGTATTATGAAAAACTTAAAACATCACATAAAACCCTATTATGATATCTTTTTGATGGAACTGAATATTTCTAGCATGATTAATACTAGGGACATGTTTAAAATTTTGACTTACTTTTAAAAAGAACAGATCTTAGGATTTTATTGAGAATGAATAAATTATTGAGAGAGCTACCTTCTCTGTCTTTATTGCTATTCTTTTATGTTACCATGGAAACAGCATCTATTTTTATGGTTATTTAGTTTTGAATTTTTAGAAGTAGCCCCAACTCCTAAAAATATTCAAATCTCGGACTTCCCTGGTGGCACAGTGGTTAAGGCTCTGCCTGCCAGTGCAGGGGACACAGGTTCGAGCCTTTGTCCAGGAAGATCCCACATGCCGCAGAGCAACTAAGGCCGTGCACCACAACTACTGAGCCTGTGCTCTACAGCCTGCAAGCCACAGTTACTGAACCCATGTGCCACAACTACTGAAGCCCACGTGCCTAGAGCCCGTGCTCTGCAACAAGAGAAGCCACCACAATGAGAAGCCCATGCACCACAACAAAGAGTAGCCCCGGATCTCCGCAACTAGAGAAAAGCCCACACACAGCAACAAAGACCCAATGCAGCCAAAAATAAATAAATAAATATATTATTTTTTTAAATTTAAATTTCTTTCTCCTGCTTTTACACAAAAGTCAAAACAAATGTTAATGCTGTTTCTTCCGCTCTGCGGCATGTGGGATCTTCCCGGACCGGGGCACGAACCCATGTCCCCTGCATCGGCAGGCGGACTCTCAACCACTGCACCACCAGGGAAGCCCAATGCTGTTTCATTTTTTAAGCATGTTTTACTCAGTTACCTTTCTAATAGAATGCACTTTATATTTCTAGACAATTATACCTTTAACCATTTCTCCTTGCAAGGGTATTTTTGCAGTTTGGGTTTTTTTAATTTTGGAGATATCAGAAAGAAACTTTTCAGTAGCTCTTGGAAATATTTTTCTTAAACATTTAGATAATCAAATAGCCAGCATACTCTTCTCTCCTCATTCCTAGCACCTGGCACAGTGCTTGGGATACTGTAGGCACCTAATAAAAATTAGTCAAGTAAATAGACGAAAGAATGCATGGATGTTTTTGTATCAGGATTACTGTAAAAACAGGGTAGCAAATGGAGAATTATTATTAAATTCAACACTTGATCATCTTGAGGTGGTCTCTTTAAAACCTTACTAATAAAAGTCTTCTACCTCAAAGAATAATGACAAAATTTGATACTCCATTCCTACCTGCTCTCGAAATGCTTTCTTTTCATTAGCAAGTAATATCGTGAAGATCATTAAACACATGAAATGAAAACACAAGAATGAAAATAAGAATATGATTAAAACTTGAACATAAATTTCTACAAGTGCAAGAAAGAACTTAACAATTTACTGGTAGAAAGTGTGTTACTAGAAGTTATGGGATTGTCTTCTTTATACTTCTGAAAAGATGATGTGGATTCCTGGAAGCAGTTTCATGTCCCCTACAGTACTAATGACTCAGATTTATATCTTCATCCCCAACCTCTCTCCTGAGCTCTGGAATCTATTGCTAATTAATAATTGGGATTCTTTACAGGCATCTCAAAATCAAAGCTTTCCAAACTGTACTCATTTTCTTCCCTTTCACACAACCATCCAAAATTAAAATCTGACATAGACACTTCATTTCTGAAATTTCATTGGCCACCAAATCCCCTATTTCTATGAAAATAATGTCCCTTGACTCCTACCTCTAAGTCCCTTTAAAACGAGGACCTCTCTCTTTGTCCTAGCCTACAACTTCTTTCACCTGTATGGTAAAAAAACAAAAAAACAACTCATTATTTCCATATATCATATGAAATTCCATAAGCATATGAAATTCCATGGCATATTAGAATTAAAATCTCCAGCAATTCTTCTCTGTCCAAAAATAAAGTACAAATTCCCTAGTTATGATAGTCAAAGCCCCTCATAATTTCATCCCCATCTGGCTTTCCAGCTTAATCTCCCTTGATGTTATAGTTCCTGTGCTCTAGACATGTTTGATAATTCTTTATTCCCTGCATGCTCTGTGCACGTTCCTGTCTCTACAGTTCACTAACACTGTTCTAATTGCACTATTGGCCAAATACTGCTCCACTCACAAACTCAAGACATGCTCACTGTTTAAAACCCAAATAATTTAGCTTCTTTTCTGTTACCTATTGGCTAACAACTTCTTACCCTAAACAGGGCATATTTTAATGGACAAACTATAATTTATTTCATCAATCCTGTACTGTTTAACACACAATGTTATTTATGACGTTTTATTGTTATACCCCAGGCTCATCAATACCCTCGTAGCTAAAATCTGGTGAGATTTATTTATTTACTTCTTTAGAAGAATGTCTACAAGTAAGTTTGCTAGATCAAAGGTTATGCAACAAGGTTTTTAATATATAGTGACAAATTGTCCTCTTTAATGTTTCACCAATTTAATAGGACAAATAGCTAAAATAGGAAGAGGTACTATGATATACATTTAACATGCATTATCCTCTTTGGTTTTTACAACAAGCAATGAAGTACATGGTGTTATTATCCTGATTTTACTCATGAGTTTAATGGAAACCCTGAGATTAATAATGTGATTGAGGTGGTAAAGCCAGTTTGAACCTAAATCTGCCTGACTCCACACCAGTTTTATATTCACTGCATCTGTATTGATTCCCAGCCACACTTCCCCAGTACTGTGATCACAGTGGCCAACCCTAACTGGATACTGTATTTTTCTTGTTTCTCATCTTAGCCAATTTAGTATGGAAGAAACATTTTATCTTACTTTAAATCATATTTCTAACATTATCAACGCACATAAGCATTTTTAAAGTTGGCATTAGTACTTTATGAATTTCAGTCATGCTTTTGCTTATGTTTTCAATGGAATTTGAGGTGGTTCTTTATTCTCTTCACCACTTATAAAAACACTTTATTAAGATTATTATCTTCTGTCATACACATTACAGATATTTTTCTGACTTGACATTTTGTTCACATTGTGTTTTCACATAAAGACTTTTAAACAGTTTATCCCAATGTCTGTCTTTATGTTTTCTCTTTTTGATGTCAAAATACCATTCTTTTCTAATGAGGTGCTTTTACATGACATTTAACATCATCTTAAAGGAGCCAATGGTAAATAGGCCTTAGCCCCATTGGGCATATACTAGATCTACTCAAATACTGACACTAATTTTTATTTAAAATTTATATAAATTTTACTTAAAATATATATAAATTTATATATGTGGGTCAAATTAGATTAATATACTATTTATAAAATAAACATTTTTCTTTGATAAAATATAAATATATCATATTAATATATAATGTATCAATATAAAATTTTTTAAAAACCAATGGTATTTCCCTTTGAACTGCAATATATCTTTAATCAAAAATAGGGAGAAAAGCAGCCTTTGTACATATTGTACTTATTCCTTCTAAAGGCCAAAAATATAAAGTGATGGAAAAACACTCACATTTTAGCAAATGCATTTATAATGTTTCTCTTTCTCCCTGTAGCCATTCATTTGGAGAGAGCTAAAAAGCACATGGAAACATTCCATGTAATTTATTGCAGTAAATGATTCACAGCCATTTTTCAAGGTAGCAAGCCTTTAGGGAAGCTTATGCTAGCCATTTATTAAAACCCCATCGTCTGTCAAGATAACGAAGAGATCATTAGGTATTATCTATACTTTCATACAAATGTCTCCTCTTCCTCTAAAATGTGATCATTTATACTTAAGAAGAATCTAACCTTATGACAGGTACATTACGAATTTTGAAAGTAAACAAATACCTTCTCTCCTCATTACAGACCCTCTCCTAGAGAAAATTATTTTAGTAATACATTCTAATATACTCACAGATTGTAATGGATATATTCATTCAAGAGATATGTATTCATTTTAAAGTTTACCTTTTTATACGTAAAATTTACATCTTATAATTACTTATAAGCCATTTCTACACTAGTTTGGTCCCCTTTTAATAACTTGCACACTGGAATTAAAATTCACCAGGGATTTCACAAAGTAAAATCCCACAACAGCCTGTGAGGGAAAAAAAAGAACATTTACCATTCATTAAATGTTTAAATGAGTTGGATACATGAGAGCTAGAAGAGAGCAGTTATTATAACCTCTATAGAAATAGGGATTATTCCAAGAGCCTTTCAGTCTCATGAATGCTTGGCTGGGAGAACTTCTCTTGACTTTGGTTGGCTTATGCTCCTACCAGGAGACTAAAATATACTGAGGATGGAATGGTAAATTGTCTCAATCACTCATCCAACAAAACCTGGTTATGCTAGCCTATAATAGATACTCTAGATGAGGTTAGTAGATGATGTTAGTAGGAGAAAATACCTAAAGACATACATTTCACATTGACCTGGTTTTTCAGGGGGTCATGTGGTATCTGTTCATCAAGTCCATCAATACAAGAAGTTAGTTCCCTTCCAAGTAAGTCTCAGCAGGGCCTGCTATCATGGGATCAGTCTGGTATCAAAAAAACCTTTGGGATACATATACAAGTCAGTGAGACCATTATTTTTATGCTACTCTGTTTATTCTTGATTCTTTTCATTCTATTTTCCCAGGAAATTAAAGCTCCAAAATCATACCAATTCCTGGGCTTACACCCATTGCTTCAAACTAATGCACATTTCTACTTGAAGGACCAAGTGTAGCCTCAAATTCAGTGTGTCTATAATTAATTCATCTTTCATGAAAAGCCCTTTTTCTTCAATCTTTGTATTCATCTATCTTTTACATTTTCTTCTTTTATCTCTTATCACACACCCTGCCCTTCTCGAACTAGGCACTAAGCCTTGTGGATTCTTTCTACATGTCCTTTTTCCCTATTCCTTCTTTTCTTTTATTAATAATTCTACTTTCCAAATCTTGGCCTTGATTGCTTCATATTTGAGTTACCACAATAGTTTCAATATAGTTTCACCAGAGCTCCAGCCTGTCTTCACTCCACCCTCATTCAATAATGAAAACTCCTTAAAAATACCATTCCCGACTGGAAAAACAAAAAACTTTAGAGCCCCCTGTTATTACAAGATAAAATTAACATTCTTTACTAGTCAAAGCTCTACACAGTCTGACTCCTTCTTACCCTTGTAATTTTATCTCCTGTTGCTCACACATACAAACTCTCAACTCTATCAACTCTATTGAGTATAGCCAGAACAGACATTTTAAAAATTGTTACTGAAATCCATTTTTTAAAATTATATCCTTGCCTTTTCTTTTACCCACCTGATATCACCTTTCTCCACTTTTCTAACTACATAAATTCTAGTTTACGTAATTCCATAGTTTACATTGTTCTAGTTCCACTTCAAAATTCACCGTCCTCCATATAATAATTTGGTTTTTTTCTGATTTTCAGTATACATTGATACTTCCTTTTGCTGAACTCAAATACTTTAATTTTTCACATTTGCTTTTTACTTACTCATATACCATATCTCCATGTTTCTCTTTTAACTCTCATATCTTCATTCAATTGTGTTTATTCAACTCATTTCCAAAAACAAACTGTAAACTTTTCTTGAAACAAGTATTAGTTAATTTCCTTTTCTTAATCCTTCCACAGTAATAAGTGCTTACTGAAAGAATGAATGGGTAAACAAATTCATACAAAATTTTCAAAGTTACCCAAGGACCTGCTGTTAACACAGAAATAGCTTCAAAATTTTGGGGAAACCACATAAAGAAAAATCGTCCTGGAAGATGAAACTGTTCCTATGAAAATGCCTAGATTTGAGGCTGTAATAGGCTGAAAAATGACCCCCAAACGTATCCACATCCTAAGCCTTGGTACCTGTGAATGTTACCTTATATGGCAAAAAGGACAGTGCAGATGTGATTAAGGATCATGATATAGGAGATTGTCCTGGATTATCTGGTTGGCACTAAAAGCAACCACATGTATCCTTATAAGAGGAAAGCAGAGGGAGATGTGACACACACATAGACAAGGAGAAGGAAATGAGACCACAGAGGCAGAGATAGGAGTGATGTGGCCACAAGCATAGGAAATATAGTCTGTTGCCAAAAGCTAGAAGAGGCAAGGTACAGATTCTCCCCTAGAGATTCCAGAGGGAACACTGCCTTGCTGGTTCCTCGATTTCAACCTAGTGAAACTGACTTCAAATTTCTGGCCTCCATAACTGTGAGAGAATAAATCTCCATTGTTTTAAGTCATCAAGTTTGCGATAATTTGTTTCAGCAGCCACAGGTCCTCACAAAGAAAACTCCAGGAAGTCTCTAGCTCAGTGTTCTTAAGCAATCCACCCCTTCGGAGGTTTAAGATATAAGATACGAAACCTTCCTCAAAGTTAAAAACATGTATTACTTTATCTTGCTACTTCAAGAAATCAAGTAGTAGCTACAAAGAATGGCTCTAAATTATACTGGTCCTACAGAATATTTTAATTATAGAAAATTTGGTTTTGGATATTCCATTTTAACTTGAGTTTTTGTATTCTATTTTAGTGCAATTGTAGTAGTAAATAAAATTGTCAATACCGCTAAATCCTATATTAATAAAAATTTTAAAGTATAAAATAACAAAGTGAATCCATAAATATTAATGATGGCCTTTTCCATTAATAGTTAATAACTTCTGCACAGAAGTTTTAAAATTGTTTTTTCAAATCTTAATCCAAGAACTGAGTAAACAATCAACAGGTAACATTTTCTTAATTCAAACAAATTATATTATCTTTTGTATTAAAGAAACACGTATTAAGCTTGGAGTTGATTAAAACTTGCAGGAACTTAAACTAATGATCTTATTCTGCCTAGTTTTGCCTGGCCAGAGTGTTTCCTGGCATAGAAATAAATGGCAAATCTGTTGTGTTCAATCCTTTTCTTTCCCCTTGTAGGAGTTACTCAGAGATTGTGAGATTGTTTTCTTAATACTTCCAAAAACTGAGCCCTAGTATTGTCTATTTCTTAGATCTATCTTTTCTTCTAAGTGTTGTACAGTCCAATTTTATGTATTTCTGCTTAATGATAGTTAACATCTATCACATTTGACACTTTTTTTAAAAGCAACGGAAAAATTGGCAATGCAAGTCAACCTAGAAACCACTTTTACTATTTTACTGTAAAAGTGTTTAAAATTAATACCTGAAATCCTACATTCATTTAAATGAGCCACAACTTTGGCTCCAAGCTTTCTAGCTGTAAGTACAACACTGGTTATATGACTTATTGGGTATATAATAATATACCCATATAATAATATAAAAACAAACCAGCTTCAAAAAGGTTCAATTATTTCTGGTGTTGAGATAATAAAAATGTCTACCCTGATTCCTGATAAGGAGAGAATTGTATGGAAAAGGAAAGGCACTGGACTAAACGTGGAAGGGACAACAGTCTCTGTGAGGGCATCTAAGGAAATGATGATGATATCAAAGTATGTGCATATAGTGGACAAAAGAAATACTTATTCTATTGATTAATCAATTAAAGTATATCATCATATCAGCCCATCTCTAAACAGCTTAAAATTAAATTTCTATAAAGCTTAAATATTAAAATACTTTAAGATCTTTGGGAAAATTCACATAAATTTGTATTCATTTTATTAATGGAATTTCCAGAATATTTTGAAAAACCCCCTTTGAAAAGTGAAATATCACACACTTTCACAAAGCAGAAACTTTAATACTACTGTATTTTTACAAAATACACACACACACAGGCATATGTACTTCTCTTATTGCACACCATCAATAGAACTTTTCTTAATGACAAGGGTAGACTGTTAACCGAAAAACTTACTAAAAGAAAAATGTTTTGCTACTAGCAGTTTTGCTACTAGCTCCCTCAGCCCACCAGTTTATCTCTTCTGAAGCTTCTATTACTTAGAGATGGACTATAAGCTTTCTGCTAACTTCATCATGATAGGTTTGTCTCCACTGAACAATTCAGTCCCAGAAGAACCTTTCTCCTCTGTATTTTTTTCAATCTTCTGAACCTCATTCCTTTCTCTATTTTATCTTCAAATGCTTTCATCCTGTCTTAATGCATAATTCTTGACTTAACACTCTGGTCTTAATCATTACCCTGAGCTGCTTGCTTGTTCAAGTCATCTTCCTACCAACATTTTAGTATATTTAATATTAAAAAATTTAATGGATTGAATGCATGAATCTACTATATATGAAGAATATTAAGGTCCTTTGAAATGATCCCCTCTTCTCCCTTAGAGTGTGTGTGCCTAAATTTTACTGAGGACATAAATTATTATTTAATATTACCATTTGAAGCACTCTGTAATAGCTAAAGTAATAACTTGGCTTACTCTAGTAGAAAAAGCCACCTTATTAGTTTCTAAGTAAGGTAAATAATGTCTATAGTTTCTAAATTAACAGTGTTGGCTACCCCAGTTTTATATTCACCAGAAGCCAAGCAGAGCCCATACTCATGATTATATGCTTTGCTATACCTAAGATTTTCTTCATCTTACTGTATTCCCAATTCTATCCTAGTTAATAAATTCTTACAGTATTGGAAGAAAGTAACAAGTAAGGGTATACCTAGGGTTTTTTTCCCCTTCCAAATATGAAAACTTGTTTTTTGGGGAAAGAAAACACATGAAGCCTAGATAACAAAAAACTGGACAAGAAATTTATGTTCAAATATTTGACTAACCAATGCAAGGAAGAGAAACAAAGTTTAGAAAAAGGAAAAAAAGTCTAAGAAATCTGCAAGCCAAATAAAATGTCAGGTATAATATTTTTATACCACCAAGATTTTTAAGGCATTCTTTGCTTAAAACTCACCAATTTTTAAAAGATGTCATCATATACAAGATTTTATTGAGGATAACCCAAAATGAGGAGACTAATCAAATGCAAGCTTATACACTTACATGGCTGAAAAAAAAATGTTTTAAATATTTCATTTGTTCCCAAATAACTATATATCCCATATATATTTTGCCTTGTTGTTAGAAATCCTGATATAACAATAGTGACAAGATAGCAACAAAATATCTTCCATATTTTAATGACCCTAATTATACATTCTTTGTATCAAATAAAAAAATTATACCTAAGATATCATGGAATTGTCATCATTTTTCTGTGTAAACTATGAAGAACAAATCTTTCTAATTTTTATTAGGTATTTCTCCTAGTTAACAATCTAGCCTCATCTTTACAAACTACTGTTTTTATTTATATGGATGTAAGCCAATATTTCTCCCTTGCACGAAACAATTTTTTTCTATATTTTTCTAGGATTAATTGCGTCCTACACTAAATTAAAGCATGTATCAGCAGTATGAGTTGGTTTAGTTATTAATTAAGTTCTTTATGGGTATATTATGAATGCTTCTTCCCAAAAGCCTATGGCAGTGATGGGGGTGGAAATTATATTGAACACTACTCCCATAGTAAACATTTGCAGGTGTTTTAAGTATGTATATATAATTTGAGTCTCACAATAACCCTGAGAGGAAGGTATCATAATTAGGTTATATACTTCATATACCCTACTACACTACAGCATACTTGATCTGAGTCAGCTTTGGTGAAAAGTTAACATCAGAGGACCTGAGTGTCAAAATCCCTCTGTGACTCTTAGTCTGCTTGGACTGCTAGAACACAATACCATAGACTGGGTGGATTAAACAACAGACATTTATTTTCTCACAGTTCTTGAGGCTGGAAGTCTTAGATGAGGGTGCCAGCATGGTCATGTTCTGGGGAGGGCCCTCTTTCTGGCTTGCACACAGCCACCTTCTTGCTGCTTCTTCACATGACAGAGAGCAAGCAAGCTCTGATCTCTTCTTCTGCTTATAAAGGCACTAATCCCATCACAGGGCCCCACCCTCATGACCTCATCTGAACCTAATTACTTCCCAAATACACCTCCAAATACCATCACACTGGGAATTATAGCTCAACATATGAATTGGGGTGGTGGGGTGACATTCAGTCCATACCACAGGTGTTATGAAGTCCCTTGTCCTTTCTGGCCCTCAATTTCTAATCTGTAAATTGATATGGTTGAACTAGACATTCTCAGTTAATAGTCTTTATCACTATTGCTAGATAGGCAAGAGACAAGTCCAGATGATTTGTGAAACCTGCAGTCCAGTGACAGGGACACGAATTTAGAAAGCTTGAATTTAGGGGAAAAAAATTTAGAAAACAAATGTTTTTAGAAGATAGAACAACGTGAAAATTTTGAGCAACCTGCCAGTCACAAAAAAGTAATGACTTAAAGAAAAAAGAACCTATTAATTAGTAATTCATTGAACACCATATATATATATACCCAGTAATATATGGGCACCAAGAGGAAATAAATATACACTTAAAACTCAAACTTCTGGGGCTTCCCTGGTGGCGCAGTGGTTGAGAATCTGCCTGCCAATGCAGGGGACACGGGTTCGAGCCCTGGTCTGGGAAGATCCCACATGCCGCAGAGCAACTGGGCCCGTGAGCCACAATTACTGAACCTGCGCGTCTGGAGCCTGTGCTCCGCAACGGGAGAGGCCGCGATAGTGAGAGGCCCGCGCACCGCGATGAAGAGTGGCCCCCGCTTGCCACAGCTAGAGAAAGCCCTCGCACAGAAACGAAGACCCAACACAGCCATAAATAAATAAATAAATAAATAGATTTTTAAAAAAAACCCTCAAACTTCTTTTTGTGTATAAGGAAGTACGGAAGATGCTGTTTGTTACATGACATAGAGTCCTTTCCATGAGTAACCCTAAGAGAATTTCATGCTGCACTGAGTATTGGAAGAGTTGTTTGCCTCCCCAGAAGCAGGTTTTTTTCTTTTTTACTCCAAATACATGGTTCACCCAGAGACAATAATTTTATAATATTAATTATAAAATTAATAATATTCTATGGATAAGTATTTATACTGGCATCATACTTGGATTCTTTTTATTATATTACCATTTTTGTAAATGGGCACACAATCCCTACCCTCAATCTCAATGGGAATACAAAACAATTATTCTTAAAACAAAGAATATTTGTACTATTACACAGAAGGCATTCAGAAAAAAGGTCTGATAAGGACAGGAGTGGGTCTTAAATGCTTCACAAAGCTGTCAGGGAGCACAGAGAATGGAGTGTGTGCAAGGACAGCGAGGACACTAATGTAAATGGAGTGGAAGGCCTGGACTAGGGAGAGTGGAAAATTAAGTTTTATAAGTAGTGGAGCTAAGATTTTAATAGAATGTAAATGTCAAGCAAGGAAATTTTTACTTGAGACAAAAGAAGCAATAATCTTTCAGAGTGCAAAGGTTGCCAAAGGATAGCTTGTAACCTATTTCTAATACAACCTCATGAAAATACTTGCACATGCACTTTTGTTATTAAAAATGGCATGGTGAATGTGGCCAAAATGAAAAGGGCTTTTTATTCATGTTATTTAGTACCCAAGTATAATTTCACCACAAGCAGGGACAGACTACAGAACTTTTTGTCAGTTCATTTATTCTATTATCAAAGGACTTGATCCAATACTGAGCAAGAAGCTACATGTGGTATGTACAGAAATGATACCTTTCCATTAAAGGAAAAAAGGCTTCATTGGGTTACCATGGAAACAGCCTACTGTCCATTCCAACTTCTAGTAAAGAATCTTAGTCTTCTAATGAAAACCTACCAGATAGATATACTTCTACTCCATCTCTCTAGTTGCTAACTTTCTAAACAGATTTTGCAGTGTTCTTTTTATGTAAAGGAAGTAAAATGTGCTTATTTGGCTGGGATATGCAGAAATTGTTTGTTTTAAGAGGCACTTTCCCTCACCCCCCGCCCCAAGAAAACAGCAGCTAGCAAATTCAGAGGTGCACTGTATAGTCCCTGTAACACCAAAGAATGATCAAAGTGGTCTCCCTAGGTCACGGTGGCCAGTGTTCAATCCACGTCTTACACACTGATGAGACCAAGTGCTATTTCTAGGTGGTGGAAATCATTACGTTACAATGTGCTCACTAAAGAGAACTTTTCTCCTTCAGTGGCCCAAACAAGTGGCCCATGAGCTAGATTTATTTTTTACTATGAGAATCTTAATGTGGTTACATATGAATCTGATATAAAGACATGGCCCCCAGTTTTAGACTGAAGTTTTTAGGACATGTTAATATTGATCTCTGAGATCTCCTATACAGAAGAATTCCAAATAATTTATGTGGACAGGTCCCCCTCCAGAAGATGGAATTTATCTCTCCTCCCGCTTGTGTGTGGGCTGTGCTTACTGACTTGCTTTCTAAGAGTAGAATATGGAAGGGTGTGGTGGTGACTTTGCAGTGGAGAAACATGGCAAATGCTGCCCTGGGTGAGTGATCAAGGCTCTACACTGTGAGTCATGTTAATACCATGTACCCTTGATAAAATGTGAGGAGAATGGCACTTCACTTTTGTGATCTTCCCCCCAAAAATCTATAACCCCAATCTAACCATGAGGTGAACATCAGACAAACCCAAACTGAGGTACACTCCACAAAATACCTAACTAGTGCTCCTCAAAACTGTCAGTCATCAAAAAGAGTAAAGTCTGAGCATCTATCAGAGTTGGCTAAGGAGATATGACGACTACATGTAATGTGGTATCCTGGATGGGATCCTGGAAAAATGAACATAGGACCATATGGGAAATTTAAGGAAAAACCTGTGAAATCTGAATAAAGTTTGGAGTTTTTTAAATATCCCAGAAGCAAAATGTTAACTGTGTGAAAAGAGCATGGGATTTGGGGCCTGACAGACCACAGATCAAAGACAGGTTTTCCCACTTGCAAACTGAGTGACCTGGAATTTATCTCACCATTTTGAATGTCACATTCCTTATTTGAAAAAAAAGAAATTCTAATACTAACCCTGAAAAGTTACTGAAGAAATTTATGATATATGCTATATCATATTTAATATACTAATATTTAAAATGACTGCTATCTTGCCAAACACATGGCAGATTATCCCAAAATGTTGGCTTTCTCTCCTTCTACCTGCTTCCAGCCCAACATCCAAAAGGCCAGAATCTCTGTCCCTCTGCCTGCTGGTTTTCTCTGCCAGAGGCTGCTTTGCCCACCTTGTCACACCTGGGGAATTAATCAACTCTACTCCCTGGAAGCACACCTCAAGCAAAAGCTGAGGGCAAGTGGTATAATTATCCCAGGTCCTTCACCCTTCCAGGGAACTGAATCTGAGGCTTGTTCCACCTGGTTGCCAGTTTCCCAACAGGATAAGGCTCCAGTTATCTACAGTGTAACTAATTTGTAATATACCCTTTATTGGCTGCTTTGCCCTTCCCTGCACTCCTACTGGTCTTTCTTGGGATCATCTACATAATAAAAACTACTTGCACTTGAATCCTTGTTCAATGTCAGCTTCTGGAGGAAGCCAAACTAAATTGATCTTAGTTGGCAGCAATGATGAATGACATAAGCAGGATTTCTTTACGCTTGAAACCATCTAGAAAAGTTCAGTATTATTTGATTCAGTGCCAATGTTGTGCTAACAATATGGAGGTGAATTTTAGAAATTATGTCTAATTTAAACTAAAGGGTAGTTTACCTTTACAGATAAGATGCAGTTACAACAGACACACAGTAAGTTTCTTTGTGCTATCTTAAGGACATTATAATTTGCCTTGAGACTTTTTAATATATTTAATATAATTTTTCTCTAATTATATGCAACATACCAGTTTTAGGAAGTGTCTAATAATACAATGTATGTGGAAAAGTTTTGAAATAATATAAAATACCAGTAAAAATACATTCAGAAATGATATCACAAAGTCTTCTATCATTAATCTGTGGCTAATAAAACAAACACTAAAATGAATGTATAGTCTATATATATACATATATATATGTCATGTGAATAATGTATATTATTACTGCTATGTTTATTTTACATTCACAGGCATAAATGAGTAAGAACCTCAAAGACCAGATATCTTGCTGCTCCATGGTTCCAACTAATGATATAGTCATAAAGGGAAAGTATGTATAAAATTGCCCATGACTGAAGGAGAATACCCCATCCAGGAATTTACTTTACTTCCCTTGCAATTTATATGTGTGAAAGCCAGTTCTTCAGATAAAAAATATTTAAGGAATAATTCAGTGGGGGAAAACATAGGAAAGAATATCATCAAGAGAAAGCTAATTTGTTACAGAAAATCAATACAATGAAAACATCAAGAACAGAGTTCAAGCAGGTTGGAATAGTGGAGGAAACTCTTACAGAAATGTTGGCATTTGCTTGGATGTCTGCTATCAAAGTTTCATGAATGGCCTATATGGTTTAGATAAAGCCTGAAAACATTTAACATTCTCAAAAGTATCACAGAATAAACAGATGGATGAATCACTGAATGAATAGATAAATGATAGAGACATAGCATGGGAGAAGGCGTTCTACATGGTGAGAATAATTTAGTTTTTGCATGCATCTCCTTTAACCTGATGGTCACTGTATTAAATTTCCTATTGTTGTATAACAAATTACTACCAATTAAATGGCTTAAAACAACACAAAATTATTAACTCACTGTGCTATAGGTCAGAAATTCAGGCACGACGTGGCTGCATTCTCTGCTCAGGGTCTCACAGGACTGAAATGAAGGTGCTGGTCAGAGCTGTGATCTTAATGGAGGCCCAAGATTCCTGGTTATTGGCAGATTTCAGTTCCTTGAAGTTGGAGGACTGAGGGCCCCTCTTTCTCAGTCTGCAAAGACACAGTCTTATGTAACATAATGTAATCATGAAGTAACTTTCCTGTCATGGTCACACTCTCACCAACATTCAAGGGCAGGGTGTTAAACAGGGCATGTACACCAGGGGACAAGAATCTTGGGGCCATCTGAGAATTCTACCACAGTCACATAAAAAAAAAAATATCTACCATTCAAGTATTATATCTTGAGGTATCTTGGAAGGAATTCCTACTAGGCTTATATTTGCAATTTATATTCTTCAATATTACAATAGTAGAATATGAGTAAATATTTGGAAAATATTTGAGTATAGATTTCTGAATTGCAGACTTCCTTTAAAACTCTTCAAGGCAGAGTAAGTTATTAAACATACATAAACTTTAACACCAGTAGTGTTTAAAATGGGAGGATTTGGGCTTCCTTGGTGGCTCAGTGGTTGAGAGTCTGCCTGCCGGTGCAGGGGACACGGGTTCGTGCCCCGGTCCGGGAAGATCTCACATGCCGTGGAGCGGCTGGGCCCGTGAGCCATGGCCGCTGAGCCTGTGCGTCTGGAGCCTGTGCTCCGCAACGGGAGAGGCCACAACAGTGAGAGGCCTGCATAACACAGAAAAAAAAAAAAGGAGGATTTAACAATGAAGTAGAAAGAAAATAGAAACAACAGTCACATTTTATTATATTAGTGCATCCTGCTTATTTTATTACCTTATTCTCTTGCTCTGTTTTCCATAAAGTGTACTAAAGAACTCCAAAGAGAAATTGCTTTCATTGAAATTCAGCAAGTAATTACTGGACACATACTCTTCTCCTAGAATTGTTTCCAAAAGTATTCAAAATATATCTCTAGCATTATTACTGGGGCAGCGAGGTTTAAAAAATAAAACAAAAAGATGAAACAAACTGTAATCAAATGTACATTATATGCCTGGATTTTGCACAGATAATTACTGATACTGAGACGTCACTTGGGCTAAGTACTGTGTTTAGAGTTTAGATGAACTACCTCATTCAACCTCTGAAATAGCCCAGGAAACAGGAGGCATCTTTATCCCTTTTCCCAGATAAGGAAGGTAAGATTTGGTCAAAGTCTCACAGTAATTCTTTCTGAAGAGTGTGGAGGAAGGTCTCAAACCCAGGTCGTGTCATTTTCCAAAGCCCATTGTGTTAGCACAAAGATATGCACAGATGATATCATACCTACAATAAAGTGCAGATAAGCTATCAGGGTTAAGAGTAGTTACAAAAACGCTACATGAAGAAAGTGACGAATGTACTAAGACTTTAAGGAGGTGATCTTTTCCTGGGCAAAGTGAAATGGATAGTCCTAATGATATGATCAGCACATACCAGGTCAGGGATGGAAGACTGCGGTGACTTGCTGAGTACAAACAGGGAACTACCAGAGTGTTACATAGTTATATTGAAGTGAAAGGGGAAAGAGTTAAGCCTTCATAGGTGATACTGAGGACAGACTGGGAATACTGAACTTGAGATACACACTCACATCCTGTTTTTAACGTCTTTTAGAGCATTAAAACTGTAAAAGACCAAAGATACCATGTATGCATGTAAGATAAGAGTACACAGCTAGAAGCTACCTACATCTCCTTACCCTCTTCTATATAAACCACTGGGCTAACAGGCTATAAACAGAATCTGAAATCAATTAAGACAAAAATCTTTTGTCTGAGAGCAAAAGTCTCTTTGTTTGGCATCTCCATTGATGAATTCAATTCCATCTATGCATTCTCCATGCTAATATCAGGATGGTGTGACATATAGTAAGAGAGAACGTGTTAAAAAATAAATCACTGCTAAATGTTGAATTTTTATTGCTAAACAATTTTCTTTGTTATTTCAATACAAATGTTCCTGGGCTATTTTTACAGAATGAGGGAAAAACTATTATGATGTTTTTTTTCTTATAATTTGTCCTTCTGGATGGTTGTTAACAGATTTCTCAAACTGACTGTATTTCAAATACCTAAAGGGATTCCCAGAGGGCCCAAAGCTCCAAAATGGGTATGTAAAGGGCAGTATGGTCAAGTGAAGGAACAGTGACAAATGAGCCTGCGGTCCAGAGAGACCTCTTTCGCTAAGACGCTCTGGCAAATTGGGTGAACCCTGTAGCTTTACTGACCTCAGTTTCTTCATCTAGAAAGTGAAGCAGCTGGCATAGAGTAACATATAGAGTCTCTTCAAACTGTGAACCTTTAGAGTAAATATTGTCCTGAGGAACTCAACAGGAAAAGTATTTTATAAATTCTGAACTAAATCTAGGGAAATCACAACCTGTATAATTAACAAAGCTGAATCAAATACACATGTGAGCCTTTTAAACACACACATATTTTTTGGCAAAATATTTCTTTATCTAAGGATAAAAGAAAGAAGGAAACCTTATGTTGAGACAGAGCCAGCAGAGGGCGTTTAGTCCCCAAGCCTCTTGCTGAAGGAGGTGTGGTCCAGGTCCCAGTAACAGAACAGTGTCCTTGGTTTGCAACTTGGGCTGCTCTACAAAGTTTTGTGAATGGCTGCTATGCTCTCGCAATTATTCAAAGGGGTAAAGATATAAGAGTATTTTTAAAGAAACAGCTATACATTAGGATTTTAAGCAAGATACAATTTTTAAAAGAACGTATTGACACATTCTTTCATTGTGCGAAGTAAAGTACTAATTTACTGCAGAATATTTTAGATAATTCTCACACAGTCTTTAAAAAATGTTTAAATGTTGTTTCAATTTTGGATATTTGAAGAATCATAAAATACCTTTGGACACACTCCCCAAAAAGAAAAATCCAGAACAAACTGTATGCATGTGTGATATAATGAAAAAGTTTACCTTCTCTGAAAAAATATTAAGATTAAAAGGAACTGAGACTGGGCTTGCCTATCATCTTTCATATGTTGGGAGTTATTCCTAAACTCATTTGAGTGCATCAGTTCAGAGACAGAAATCAATCTAACCTCAATAAAGTATACATAAAAGCAAGTAAATCATCTAGTCATAGTAAAGAACCACTTTACAAAGATATATTTAAATGGAAAAAATGATTATGAAAATGATTGCTCTGATGCTTTTGGAAAGTATAACTGGATGGTACAATTTTAGGCCCAGATATTGAGATACAATAGATTTGAAAAATTTGCAGTGACATTTGGAAAACTAATCCCATTACTTTTAAAGGCTTCAACCAGCATTAGGAATAAAAGGAAGTGTATTCGTTTCCTCAAACTGCTATAACAAACCATCACAAACTGGATGGCTTAAAACAAAAGAAATTTATTGACTCACAATTCTCGAGGCTGGATGTCTGAAATCAAGGTGCCAGAAAGGGCATATTCTTTCTGAAACCTGTAAGGGAGAATCATTCTTTGCTGCTTCTAACTTCTGGTGTTTGCCAGCAATCGCCATGACTTGTAGATGCATCAGTTAATTTTTTTTCAATTGCAAAGTCCAAAGAAAGATAATTTCATATATAGGGTCAGAGAGTATTCTATAGATATCTTTCTTAAATGTGATGTAAATTACATATCTATTAATTGACCCAAAAGTGAATTAAAATTAGAAATTGAGGAACAAAGAATGCTTTGTGGACTTCTCTCTAGAACTTTCAATAGTTAAAGTTTCCAAACTATCATTAGAGACCTGAGGAGAATTGATGCTCAGGCCATGATTATACTCATTATGCAAAATTAATAGTGAATATGGATGCTTTGGTGTCTCCATTTACATTGCCATCTGTATACAACTAAAATAAAGCAATTTCCAAGTGGAAAATTATCCTTCACATTGAAATAATCCTATAATGGGCAAAAGAAATTTCTCTAGAAACTACCCTCTCTCACATCAAGGTGTACTACCAGATTCATTTATTTAATTAAATATGCTTGTAATTGTATTAAAAAAAATACTAGCCACGTTTGGGAAGGATACAAATACTTATCTTAGATGGGTGTTTCCTTTATTCTTCTTTTGGTTACTCTTTTTCCATGAAAAGTATATACATTGAAAAGTATAAAAAGTATACACATATACATGATTCTTCAAAGATAGGAAAACCTTTTCTGGAAATCTATAATATATTTTATATTGTTTAAATAAATGAACTTTATACACTTCCCAAGTTTTTATATTGTTAAGTAAAATGTATAACCTTTGTGAAAATTTTCCTTTTAAGATGTTGGTTTAAGAGGGTACTTGGGTTCCATCACTGACTTTGCATCTCCCTCTTACCACTACTTGTGATCTTCCTAGTCTTCCCAGAAGCCCTGAATACCAGTGCTACAGAGGCAACCATTTCAAGACTAACTTAGTCAGCTTACAGGCTAGGACTCAGAGTTTATAAGTGATCTGTAGAGCTGACTTCCTCAGATTTCATCAGGTTGCTTTGGGAAATGAAAAGACCTTGAAATGACCTTCCTCATCATACTCCCTCTTGACATTGCAAAGAAAAAATAAATACCCACAGAATACTGAAGCATGCTTATCATAACTAACAGAAGAAAACAACTTTTATAATTATGTACTTAATAACCCTTACAAAACTTTAATAATCAATGTTATAAATAAATTATTCACACTAGGAACAAAATAATAGAGATTATTAAAGCATCAGTTTGAATTAGCTAACAATGAGTCTGCTATCTACCTTGACATTTCTTGGATATTTTGAGAAGAATTATAGTCAAGCCCAGCCAACACCACATGAGAAAGGTAAACATAGAGCCTGCCTTTCAGGAGATCTCTAAAGATAATTCTACAACCTTCAGAAAACCCACTGACAATATTTAATAAAGTTTATGTGATGTACTTATGTTATAGAAAGGAAACTGATGAAAAACATCACTGTCTCTAGACTTAGGGAATCGGTCATATGGTGGTGGCAACAAGGACTGCCCTTTACGGAGCTCCATAAAGTTTACAAACTTTATTTTATTGAACCTGTTGTGTAAGTTTTATAAGGCAAATATAATTCAGAAAATACAATGTCACCAAATATTAAGAATTTAATAATTTAGTTAACATCCTCTAACACCATACAGAAAAATAAACTCAAAATGGATTAAAAACCTAAATGTGAAACTGGATACTATAAAATTCCTAGAGGAAACATAGGCAGAACACATAAATCGCAGCAATACCTTTTTGGATCCATCTCCTAGAGTAATCAAAATAAAAACAAAAATAAACAAATGGGATCTAATTAAACTTAAAAGCTTTTGTACAGCAAAGGAAGTCATAAACAGACAACCTACAGAATGGGAGAAAATATTTGCATACAATGCGACCTACAAGAGATCAATCTCTAAAGTATACAAACAGCTCAATATCAAAAAAAGAAACAACCCAATCAAAAAATAGGCACATCTAAACAGACATTTCTCCAAAGACGACATACAGATGGCCAAAAGGCACATGAAAAGATGTACAACATCGCCAATTATAAGACATGCAAATCAAAATTACAATGAGGTATCACCTCACGCCAGTCAGAATGACCATCACCAAAAACTCTACAAACAATAAATGCTAGAGAGTGTGTGGAGAAAAAGGAACCATCCTACACTGTTGGTGAGAATGTAAATTGGTATAGCCACTATGGAAAACAGTATGAAGTTCCTTAAAAAGCTAAAAATAGAACTTCCATATGATCCGCAATCCCACTCCTAGGCATATATCCAGAGAAAACTATAACTCGAAAAGATACATTCACCCTAATCTTCACTGCAGCACTACTTACAATAGCCAAGGTATGGAAGCATCCTAAATGTCCACTGACAGAGGAATAGATAAAGAAGATGTGGTATATAAATACAGTGGAATTTTATTCAGCCATAAAAAGAATGAAATAATGCCTTTGCAGCAACATGGATGGACCTAGAGATTAACATACTAAGTGAAATAAGTCAAAGAAAGACAAATACCATATGATATTGCTTATATGTGGAATCTAAAAAATGATACAAAAGAACTTACTTACATAACAGTAACAGACTCACAGACATAGAAAACAAACTTGTAGTTACCAAAGGGGAAAGGGGTAGGGATGCAAAGGTATAAATCAGGAGTTTGGGATTAACATATACACACTACTATGTATGAAACAGATAACCAACACAGACCTACTGTATAGCCCAGAGAATAATACTCAATATTTTGGAATAACCTATAAGGGGAAATAATCTGAAAAAGAATACATATACATCACTTTGCTCTACACCTGAAACTAAACATTGTAAATCAACTATTACTTCAATTTAAAAAAGGAAAAAAAAGTTAGAATTACAAAAATAATAATAATTTAGTTTGTTAAACTGAGTCTTCACAAAAAGCACATGACACTGTACATATTTTGTAGTTGAAGAAAAGGACGCAGAGAGATGAACTAGCTTTCTCAAGATCACACAGCAGAGATCATTTGAAAACACAAGTTTATCTGATATGAAAGCTTCCACAGATAAATCTGCTATACTGCAACTTTTTTTTTAAGAATATATTATTTTATTGGCTGACTCTTATATTTTCAGGTATTTTCTTATACTGCTGACAAAGAAATCAGAACCGATGACTTGTGCTTGGATGTGTCTAGACTCAACGGACCTGTAATCATGTTAAAATGCCACCACATGAGAGGAAATCAGTTATGGGAGTATGATGCTGAGGTATAGTATTTTCTTAATTTATTTCTTATTTAATGCTTAGACTCAGTTATGTATTTCAAATACATTTAAATCCTAAGCTATTTTTTCTCTGCATTGAAAGAACTGTATTTTCAAGCATGCATGCTCATAGCTGAAAACATTAGGATGGTATATCATATAAATAGGTTTTTGCCAAACTAGTCCATTAGTATAAAATATACATAAGGAAAATAAAGTCATTTTTATGTGCTTAAACTCTTGTTATCACCATGTACATGCTCAACGTAAATTAGGTAATGGGCAGGCCATGCCTATCTGAGAGGTGTGTGTGTCCTGTATGAAAATGTGCATACAGGACAATATCACTAATATTCTCATATTTTCAAATTTTACATTTTACATGGTTGTAATCTGTGATATTTATGCTTCTCAACTTAAAGGAAAAAAGAAAATAGCCACAAGAATTAGCATGAATTAGTGTTCTTTACATTAGTAAATACTTTGCAGAATTCAATGAATTAATTAGATACATAATCAGCTAAGGAGTATCTTCACAATATAGCACATTTTTCTGATAGAAGAGAGGGATAGAAAACAATGAAATTACTGTTGGGAATTTATAGCCAGGCAGTGTGTAAAAACCAGATCGACCATCAGATGGAGCTAATAAAAAAAGAAATATTTTCCTCTGCATAAGGAAGGTGCATTGTAACAGCTGCATTTCTTTCAGTTCTCTTTGCTTAGCAAAATGAATTGGTCATCTTTGCTACATTTTCCACATCATTAAATGGTCGGTGACTTATTCAAAGATAAGTAAACTTTATTCTTACAAGATAAATAATACAATAGAGATAAAAGAATTTCACAGATGCAGATGCAAGCCTATAATACTCTGCAAGAGTAACATTTTAAAAACCAACCTTCAGAGTTGTTGGTATTACTGATAGTTTAACAAGATCTTTTTAAACACTTTTTGAATGTCAATTTAATTTGCAAGATGTAGTTTCTTAAGTGGAATATCAAGAAAACACTGAATTCTAATGTGATCTGAAACTAGTTATGTAGGGTTAAAATTGGGCCCTAAAATTTATACAAGATTACCAAGCTCCTTAGACAACAAATATTTTTCTTCTGGGACATTATTAAAGACAAACACCCTGAACCCTTCCTATATTGCACCAGTGTGTTCTATTCAGACTCTTGCCTTCCTAATACGTTGTTCATCTTCTCTGTCTAACCACCAAGTTTTCTCTTCAACTGTTATCATCCATCACCATCCTTTAGGTTAAGCCTGGGGATGGATGCTGTTTCCTCCAATAATATGTGTGGGTAATCCTGGACCCTGAGCTCCCTACCTCTTCAATGAGGAAAAGTACAGATAAATGTACAAATAAAGGAGAAACAATGCAAGTTTTAAAATAAAAACTTTTGTTGTTGCTGCTGTTGCTCTTTAGTTTTCTCTAGGAAACAAGGACTTTACTGGGCTTGTGCTAAAAAAACAAAGAAATCTAGTATATATTAAAAGGAAAGGGAAATGAGTATACGTATTTTTTATAAGATGAAGCAGAATTTCAGAATACCACATCTAATCTTTAAACTTTTCTATAATTTTTAAGTGACAACAGCTTCTATAGTCATAATTCAAATTCCTGCATATTTGAAATAACTATTTTTGGTAATTCTGTATATTTGTTTATATTTTTATCAGCCAGTAGCAAGATTACTGAATATTAGGGGATTTTGAAAGAAAAGTGGAAAAAAATAGCTAGCTTCAGCTAAGATATAGTTTTTTGTAAATTTACTATTTTGGATAACTAGTAGTTATTCTGTTGCAGTATTTTAGAGCACTGTTATGTTCTGTGGCATGTAAACATTATTTCTAAAACACATACGATAAAGCTTATGTCATAAATGTTGAGAAATGTTTATTTTTAAATAAATAATCCAATCATCTTAATAATTATATAAGTTTAATTTACTCTCCTATATGTTTAGGTTTTCAGAATTGTGATGTTCAACTTGTCTAAATTTTAAATCATAATGTAGATTTTTTTGCCAAATTAAAAAATGTAGAATCATAATATAGCGAAGGCACACGAGAATAGATTATAGAAATAATGTACTGCCTTCCTAGAAATTTCAACTTTGAAAGAAAACACTGATTTTATTTGTGAAGAGGTCAGCAGAAAGACATGATTTTTTTAACGAAATTGAAATACAATATCTATTTTTTATAATTACCTTTTCTTTAAGTTTTAGGTTTATGATCACTTTAAGTCTACAAAATAGTCTCAACAACTGCTACCCAAAGTGTAATTCTAGGACTAGTGCCATCACCTGGGAACTTGTTGGAAATCAGAAATCTGAGAGACCACCCTAGACACACTAAGTCAGAGTCTGTATTTTAGCAAAATCCCCAGGTCATTTATGTACATGGTAAGAGTTTAGGAAGGACAAGTCTAGACAGTGGCCAAACATCTGCTTATCTTTCTTAGTCTTTTTATATGCACTACTGAAAAATATTGCAAAGTTAGGAAAAAGCATAAATATGTTTTAGAAAATGACAGGGCTTCCAGGAGAGAGAGAGGAGGGAAATGGAGCATAAGGGTGAGAGGTGCTGAGATGAGAAAGGGGTGTAATTGCCAAGCAGCTCTAGTTTCATATTACAACCAGTGGAAAGTAGAAATAGCACTTGCTGTTTATTTAATTCTTTATCTACGGCTATCAAGGGCAAATTAATTCTTCTTTGAGAAACCTCTGAGGTGGCGCACTTTCAAAGCAGAATAAGGAGTTCACAGAATTACAGAGCTGAAATTTACCTTTCAATTCTCTCCTTTTAGCCTTTATTAGGAGGAAGCTAAAGTACAAAGATTACACCACCCATGGCTGAGGCAGGATTTAGGTCCTAATGAAGTAACCAAAGAAAGCTAGTTATCAATACAATTGTGAATCTCACAGTGTGAACAACTGAAACATTCCACACCTTATCTCACACAGTCCTTTCAATCTTAAAAAAGCAAGTCATAAATGGGAGAACTGTTCAAATATCCAGAGAAAAATTGAAACAGTATTGGTACAGAAAGAGGGACCCCTTCCAGGGCCCGAGAGTGGGCTCTCATCTAACACTTGGAAATGAATTGTCTGAGGAGACACACATGCTGACAAAGCAAGAGACTTTACTGAGAAGGGGCACCTGGGTGGAGAGCAGGAGGGTAAGGGAACCCAGGAGGACTGCTCTGCCAGGTGGCTCACAGTCTCGGATTTTACAGTGATGGGATTAGTTTCTGGGTTGTCTCTGGCCAATCATTCTGACTCATGGTCCTTTCCTGGTGGCAAGTGCATTGCTCAGCCAAGATGGATTACAGCAAGGATTCTGGGAGGACATATGGACTGGTGTCTCCTGTCTCCTTTTGACCTTTCCCGAATTCTTCCGGTTGGTGGTAGCTTGTTAGTTCTATGTTCCTTACCAGGACCTCCTATTGTTAAGATAACTCACACAAGTGGTTACTATTGGGCCTGGCCAGGGTGGGTGGTTTCAGTCAGTGGTTCCCCTAATAACTCCCCCGGAGAGACTTCATACTCAAGATACTGCTTGGGAATTGGGGTAGAGGTCTCTTTCTTCTGTAACTACTTCCTGCTGAGAATAGGCATAGTCCTGCCTAGTAGAGTAGAAGTCTCTCTCCACCTGATCTAAATCAAGGTATTCTGTGCCCAAAACCAGCATTCACCCTCATGGTAACAATTTAGCCTGAAACTCTTGGGAGCCTGTTGGAGATGAAACAGACAGGGGCCAAACAGGAGGTCTAACAGGATGGTCATCACCAGGCCCAGAAAAGGAAGGCAAAATCTGGGGTAAGAGCTGCAGGGTGTGTGACTTCCTTCTGATTGGTTGGTGGTGAGGTAACAGGGTGGTGGCTCCAGGAACCTTGTGCTCAGCCTGAAATTACCATCCTCTCTACCTGGGTGGGGGCCTTAGTTCCTGCAGAAAAACTCAAAGATGTTCTTATGCATACTCCTTAGGAGGAACCAGGACCCTGCCCCAAGGCTGTACCACCATTTGACGGCTCCTCCCCTGTTTTTGCATCCCCTCCCTTCCCTGATTAACAACTGTTTGAATCTGCCCTTTGGAGCTCAGGGAAGGTCTGGGAGGCTGAATGAAGTCTATATCCTATAAACAAGAAACAGGGGACACAGAAAGGATTTGTATTCCAAAGCCCCCCAGAGTCCTATCAGTTTTAATTCAGGAAACTGGGTGATGACAGCTCTGGCCACTTCCTGCTAAAATGGGGCATAGTCCTGCCTCAATTTGGAAAACAGACACTGAATTGGAAATATTTCTGAGTTCCAAGTCCTGGATCTGAGTCTTGTATGATTCAAATCTCAGTCCCTGGATCTGCCATTTTAGTGTAACAGACCAAATTAGAAGTAGTTGGAAGAGTGACAACTGGAATTTTAATAGGCAAAATAAATCTCATTTCTTTTCAGGAGAATAAGCCTGAAACCCAGTCTGGACCAGGCACTTTGGAGAGACTTGTAGCCATGTAGCCAGTTGTCTAGTTTTATCTAAATAGGTTTTAACTTTTAATGTGGTGTTAACACATAGATAACAGGTGCTACTGGTCACCACACATGTCTCTTTTTGTTAATGTATGATCTAAAACAATTCCATTGTCTAAAATGTAATAGTTACAAGAGGAGACCTTTAAAAAGTAAGGTTGCAGCTACCAGCTGCCAGCAGACATTGTTTTGAGGATGGCTGGTAGCATCCAATTCTGACCCAGCTCAGAAAACTCAAGTTCTTAGCAATACAAGGACTTGTCTGAAATCACACCCATAGTGTCACCTAGTTATTTCATTGGATATCTGAACCACAGCTACTCCATTTTGACTTTTAATTGTAATACTATCCTTAATAAAGCAGATGTCACCGTTAATGATGTTAGTATTTCTCTAGATATGGGAAGATATAAGAATTTGGCCTCATAAAATCTCCTGAAAGTATTTAACTATCTAAAGGCCTGTTCTGTCACAGTTTTTCTCAGAGCACAGAGTGCCTCATTCCTGATCTCCACCCTGAATTCCCTTCAGGGGGTGTTGAAGGTCAGTGGCCACAGTGGCCATTGACTTAATCCTTGCAGAAGCAGATGGCAAGTGCCAGTTTCCAGTCAGCAGGGCCCCTTCATGGTCATAAATTTGGTAAATTCGACCATGGTTTGGGGGGGCATTTCATGACCATTTCGTCCCACTGTGCTGGGAATGCTCACTCCCAGGTCGGGTGAAGATTTCTCTGATAGGCCACTCAGTGTGCTATTACTGGACTAGGTCTTATTAACAGTAGCCAAAAATCTCTGGGCCACCTGTCTTACTAGCCTCTTACAGTCCAGAAAAATATTCCCTCTTGTTGCTTCATCCCATATCTTGAGTTGCGCTATTATAATCATTGATCTCATATGGAACTACATATCATTTTATCAGAGGCTCAGTCACACATTTGGTAATACAAGAAACAAAAATGTTGTAAAACAGGCAATATAAAAAACAATATAGCTGGCAGATTAGTGAGGTCATAAGTAGGAATATAAGTCAAGAACTTCCATTAGGTGAAGCCCAGTATATCGCAGGTCATCTGACTTAGTCTGTTCTATACCAATCCCTATCTTTAAGGGAAATTATATATTGGCATTGTCCATAAGGCACCCAGTGCAGTTTCCTAGTGTTACCAGACTGATTATCCTTAGTATGATTTATTTGTTCCCAACAGAGAGGAGCTTTTTACCTTAAATTACCATAGCCTGGTGTTATCTACTTAAATCCGTCCCATAGTTGTGGGAGATTTTATTCCTTGGCTGAAACTTTGCTTGTTGCTCTGATTGAGCTTGAGTAATAGAAGAAAACTCGTATTTATGGCCAGGGTCAGAGCAGGCATTATTAATTGACCAGGTGAGGGGATTCCATCTAGTAGTATCAATAGTAACCTGAACATAACTAATTTTTTTTTGAAAGTAAATTTCCTCACAGATAACCAATTAGAGCCCTGGAGTGGAGAAATCCACCAAGGTAACCCAGAAGTACTAGACACAGGTTAACTGGCCACAAGCCCAACAACTGGACTGATTTTTCAAACTAGCATAGGATCATGCCTATGATAGAAAGGCAACTGATTCATATGCAAAGGTCAAAGAATCAAGAAAACATTATAAATGATCATGCAAGTCAGGTCCAGGATCTTGGGCTAGCTGTCTATTTCTGATATTGTCTTTTTCTCATCCTAGGAGGAATGTAGTTTCTCCTCTGTTTGAGCATTGTTCTAAGGTGAGTTTGAGGTCAGCAGTCCTCTCTATAGACCAGTCCGGTGCAGGGGCCCTTTGTAAGTGGAAATTAATCCAAGAGTCAACTCCCTTCAGTTTCACTGTGCATGAGCTAGTTAAGAGTACCTGATAAGGGCCCTTCCGTCCATGTTGGAGATAGTCCTTTCAATTATGCCTTTTCCAGCATGCATAATCCCCTGGTTGCTAGTTGTGGGGCATCTGATCTTCATCCAAAGATAGATTACTGAGATAAGCTTCAGAAACAAACTTAGAGTGTCCTTCAATTAAACTTTACATTAATATAACATAACAGCAAGGAACTATCTGGGAGGTGAGTCTTAGTAAATAACAGACTGCCATTAACAAAACTGGAATTTAATATTCACTGAAACATAATCTTTTTCTCTCTAAAATTACCCTCGTTTTTACCAAATATAACCAAATTAAGACTAGTCTGTTTGCAAAATAAGTTTGGTCTCAATAAACTTGGCCTGATGATTTATATAACTGTAATTGATCATATGGGTTTTTTGCTTGCTGAAACTTTTATAAGGAGTCTCAGACTGAACTTTTAAAAGTCCTCTCAGGGCTAGGAAAGTCACGCCAAGCGCCTGTCACAGATTTTGCCTAACAGATCTAGGTGAATGCCTTCCTTTTCAAGGTCCCCAAAATACCTTGAGATTTCTGTACCTGTTATTGAGGTAGCCTTCCTAATTTATCTGATAAAGCTGCTGGGAACCTAAGGGCTTTCACTCTTCAAGGAGCAGATAGAGAGAAAAGATAAATGTTTCAATTCTGCTTACAAAGGTATAATTTACCAAATTACTGTAAGTCATAATTAGTGTAAGGGGAAGGTTTTCCTTATACCTGGAAAACACAGATTTAAACCAGTAATTTTTCAGATAGAAACCATGAAAATTACAACCATATTCACCAGTTCACTCAGTCCTGTGTAACTAATCCTTTTTGTTAACAGCTTTACGAAGCCATCAGGTTTCCCATTAGAATTCTTCAATTTCTTACCCAGTTCAGCATTATGGTCTGAAAGTCAGAAACTTGTATTTATCCAAAAGTCCTTTCTATAAATCTTCTTGAAGAGGAAGCATTTTTGCAAAGACATCAGAATGAAAACATATCTGTCTATAATGACAAGACTTCAGGAGGTATGTTTAAATCTGTTTACAATGCAACTGACAAAGTAACTTGGTTACTGCTGTGACATACACTTTCAGATAATAACTAGAATTATGACTGATAATATTTTACCAGGACATATCAGATTTTTAGGAATTCCATATAATCTCTATATTAGTAACATGTACCACACAATATAACCTAAGAAGATTAAGTTCCCATGTAATTTAACATACCAAATGAACCTAATTAGTTTACTTCTCTCTTTGGGATGTTTCAGGGGCCCTTTGAAGCATCCCAAAGTTAGCCAGAGGTCAAAAGGACTTCATTAGAATTTGATTTAGGAACTTTTGTCAAAAAAATTCAAAAGGGTTTAAAACAGTCAGATAATATCATAGGTCACTGTGAAACAATAGTTATTCACTTAGCCAAAGTAACAATAAAGGATTTCAAAGGCAAATACAGAACAGATCACTCAAAAGGTAAAGAAACTTAAAATCTGTTATCAAAGGCAGTTCAGCATTTTAAGAAAACTTGTCCTCTTAACAGAGAGAAAAGGCAAATTCAAGTTTTGTACCAGCTTACTTTTAAAATTCATTTACTCAATCAAATTTATTTTAAACTCAGTCAGTCCTGACCATGCACAAAATTCTTTTCTTGGGGCCCACTTTCCACAAAACTTTTTATCACTTTCTGTATCCATCACTTTATTTTTCCATTCAGAAACAGCCACCTGTAAGTCAGACCTACTTCCTTTTCCCTTAATAAAATGCAATTCCATGCCTCATACCTTTTTTGCTGAAAACACACACCCTACTTTCTTTAAGCAACCATGGACTGTCCTTTATATCAGCACTCTGTAGATTGGTAAACATAAACCCAAATAATTTCTTGAAAAATGTGCTTTCTTATAGAAGATATCTCAGTATGGCACCAAACATATTTATTAACAGTCCTAAATACCTTTTGTTTCTCTGCAAAAAGAAGCCAATGTTCAGTAATTAATGTTTCGGTATCTTATTTGGGAATGACCTAGCTATTCAATAACCTTCCATCACTTAATTTAGCACAACTCTAGAATTTCAAGTTACCAGAATCTGGAGAGACTATTTTAGACAGACATTCCTAAAGCATAATTATTCTTAATAGAGTTTATCTAAAAGCTCTTATCTCATTTACATTTTCTTTCCTTAAAAGTTTCTTTACATTGAATTTTGTTTTGTTTTCTGTTTTGCTGACAATTTTGTAACAGATATAACAAGATTTTATTTAGCTTATATTAAACCTAGGTGCAATAAAAGTATTACACTTAATGTTGATAACTCTAAAGACATGTCTATATCAATTAGATTGACAAACTTATACATTAATACCAGATATTAATTTAATACTGAATATTTCCCAGTTCACGTGAACCCGAAATTCATTTACTTTTCTTTAAGTCAGTTGAACAGAGCTCATTTACAAATTAACCTCAGCAATATTATCCAAAGACAAAGACACATACTGAGACATACAAATATCCAGACAGACACAATGAAAGATTTAGCTTCATTTTCTAAACTTAGTCATAAATCAGGTATCACAATATAAAATTCACTAGTTTATAAATAATAGTTGGAATAAGTACAATTTTTAAAGGCTTCTTCCCATTGTCCTCTCAGTTGTAGGAGTTAGAGATGGTCTAGATAAGGGTTCCTGAGAGCCCTGGTCTCAAGGTATAGGGAGAGAAAAATCATGTTCTCCTAGTAGGACTTGTTCCCTTAGGGTCAAAATTCTGAAAAGACGTTTGATCAAGCTTGCTTTTACTAACTGTATATGCAAAAAAAACCAGTTTTCAAGAGTTTTACCTAAACCAACTTTCTCTGCAGTCTAAACAATATGGTGGCCACACATATTCCCATTTCACAAGGCAGAATGGCCATCACAAATCACAACACAGAACACAAAGTATTAAACACACACAGGCCTGGCCATCCTAATCACACACTTGCTTAAGCACAAGATTGCAGTCTCTCAGAAAACCTCCTATAGAGACACAGAACTTCAGATCCGAGTACTAACAGAGTAAATGGAAATATCTCAGGTCTTCAAAAATCTCAAAGGAAGGAAAGGAGGCCAGGTTGAAGGAAGAGGGGAAGGAAGGGGGACAAAAGGGGTGGCCTTATGGATGTCTCCTGCCACCTGCAGACACCCAGGTGTCATGGGACCTTTCCCTGGGCTTCTAGGAAGGGAGGATGGGAACTCAACCCTACCAGAAACAAGAGACCAGACCAGAACCAGAATTCGAGTTCTCTGCCCACCAGAGGTGATCAGGCTCCGACCCTCAGTTCAGGCTGAGGCCCTTCAAGCAGACTCCTACGTACAGGATCAGGACAGAAGAAAAAAGGGTAGGATAGGAGGGGTTGAAAAGAGGAAAGAGAGGGAAGGGGAAAGAGGTCAATACAATCTCTTGTTCCTTACCCAGTTGGGGCACTCTGGCCAGTCGTCCGCGTCAGGAGACCACGGAAAAAAGGGTCCCGGTTGCGGCCACTGGGTCTGGTCCCTCGGCAGGTGAGCTGGCCCCCGCGTACCCTGAGTGGTCAGGATGTCAGTCATAGCAAAGAAGAGGTCCCACCAAAATCGCCATTTGTTGCAGGAAGGGGGACCCCTTCCAGGGCCGGAGAGTGGGTTCTCATCTAACACTCAGAAATGAATTGTCCGAGGAGCCACATGTGCTGACAAAGCAAGAGACTTTACTGAGAAGGGGCACCTGGGTGGAGAGCAGGAGGGTAAGGGAACCCAGGAGGACTGCTCTGCCAGGTGGCGCACAGTCTCAGATTTTACAGTGATGGGATTAGTTTCTGGTTGTCTCTGGCCAAACATTCTGACTCAGGGTTCTTCCTGGTGGTATGCGCATCACTCAGCCAAGATGGATTCCAGCGAGAAGGATTCTGGAAGGACATATGGACTGGCGTCTCCTGTCTCCATTTGACCTTTCCTGAATTCTTCCGGTTGGTGGTGGCTTGTTGGTTCCATGTTCCTTACCAGGACCTCCTGCTGTTAAGATAACTCATGCAAGTAGTTACTATGGGGCCTGGCCAGGGTGCAGTTTCAGTCAGTGGTTCCCCTAATGGTATCATAAAGCCTCAAAACATGGAATCTATCCAGCTGCTTTGGTTTGTTTACTTCTTAAGTGAGTGGGGGGAGAAAAGAGAAGGAAATAAAGTTTACTGAATGTCTTTAATTCTATCTGTTTTCTCGTGCAATTCTTACAACAGTTCTGTAAGATATTATTATTTGTATTTTTCACATCAATCAAGTAGTGATTAGTGTGTTTAAATTCCTTGTCTACATCTGCACAGCCCAAGTTTCTGGCAATAACTCCAGCAATCTTTCCACTACACTACCTTGCTTCCTAAGGTCACTGAAAAACTAAATATAATTGGATGCTTTCAAATGATGATTGATGATCTTTAGACAGGCGGGACCTGGGACCCTTTGCTGCAGTGCTGCAATGCTTGCACCTGGACAAATGTCTCCTCAAGCTACAAATTACAAAGAAACTAAAAGGGACTAAAAATAACTGTGTGCATGCGCAGCTGGGGCAAATTATGGACAAAAAAATACAAAAAGACCAAAAAACCCAACTGCCACTTCTAAAGAGCCGGGAGCAAAGACAGGGTACTGCCCATGCCCCCTGCACACACCAGCTCGTGCCACTCCCCACCTTGGAAAGGCCACAGGAGTGAAAAGGTTTCCTTGCTCGCTCCCCCAAGGTGGGGGGTGGGGGGTGCGAGCTTGTTCCTTACATGGGGTGAGGGTAGGGGTGTGTTCAGGGGTTGGGCCAGAGGGGTGGCTTAGGTGTTTTTCCCACCCCTTTGGTGGTGGTGTGCACAGGGGGCATGCACAGTACCCTGCTTTTGCTCCCCGCTCTTCAGAAGTGGCAGTTGGGGTTTTTTTCGGTCTTTTTGTATCTTTTTGTCCATAATTTGCCCCACCTGTGCATGCACAGTTTTTTTAGTCCTATATAGTTTCTTTGTAATTTGTAGCTCAGATGTTTGTCCAGGTGCAAGCACTGCAGCACTGCAGCAAAGGGTCCCAGGTCCCAGCCTATCTCAATTTGATAAGTTAAATGTACAGTATTACAAATGAAAGAAATGGTTAAATATCAATTATTTGTGGTACCAAATTGTATTCACACAGAATTTCTCCTTTCCTTAATAACTGCAAAGATGTACTGCAATAAATTTTGTCTATTTAAACAGGCAGTCATAAAACTACTTTGTCAGTATGGTCTGATTGCTTACGAATTTTAGCCACATGTATTCATAATATAATTAATTAATATCTAATTGTTTCACCTTTCATTTGAATGAAACTAAGAACTTGTTGCTAATAAATACATGTCTTTGGCCAATTCTGATTTGAAATATGGAGTTTCCCACTTTCCTAACTAAGTATTTCTTAAACAATACAACCATGCATTTAATTCAGTATCACTTTATACCTGGCCAAATATGTTCATTTTGGGGGCAACCTGAGCATCATTAGCAAAACTGGAAAATCCCCACCTGGTCTAGAATCTCTTGAAAAAATTCCTTGAACACTTTGGTGCTGTGAAAGCCCATTGCCACAAAGTTAAAACAAAAGGAAAAACAACCTATATTTCATCTCACTGAAGTATTTTAAAGATTACTGTTATAAAGGTCTGCCATCCATCCATTCTCTTGTATTCAAGTTGTCTTATATTATTCTATTTCATTGCAATTGGGTTCCAATCCATTTGAAATCTGTATTTTCCTGCAATAAGTGCACATAATCACATTTCTTTTTGAACATTCAGGCGGCTACATACAGTGTGAGAATCTAATTTTAGAACAGAACACTTATGCTCAACAAACACTATGCAACAAAGAAAAAAAAGGAAGCAAAATATGATGCTAAAAATAAGTCTTGTTTTTCATGTGACTGAGCAAGTTGACTGAGAAAATGCTTGTTATGAATTTGATATCCATCTGTGTCAAATGTTTCTCAGAGACACAATATCAGGAATTTTTTTTCAGTAGGTAAAATATATGGGATTTATATTTACTGAAATCAAAGAAGCTTGTATTTAGATTTTACTTAATACCTCCTCTTTTATTTCACTTTATCAGAAAGCAGGTAAATGGGAATATAATTTCAAGGTAAGTCATCTATAATTGCCAACCCAGCCATTTCCCTGAGTAGGATTCCTAACAAAAATAGTGGCTTGATTTACCTTTTGAAGGCTGTGTATATCAGACAAGCATTATATTTCCATAGTCCCACTGACCCAGAGCTGTGATTTCTTATGTAGAAACAATCAGTAAATAGGAATTTCAGTAGTTTAGTATTACGCTTTTAGTTCTTGTTTGTTAAATACCTACACCTGTACACTTATTTTTTTTAATACTCATATTCTATTCTAACAGTTGCACAGATCACCTTGTCAGAAGATCATACTCAAAATTTTAAATAAGAACTTTATTATATTAATATTTAAATAATTGTTATTCTGTACTTGATCAATAGGGGAAATCCTGTTTTTGCTATTAAATTAAATACCTATAACAGTCCAAATTCATTCTTTCTTTACGATTATATGTAATAAAATTGACCAAGTTTCATTTTAAACTTTTCGTATGGCATCTTTTAAACTGAGGCCTGTATGACTGGTTCTTCAATCAACCATACAGTCACTTCTATCTGTTCATTAAAATATCAATTTTTTTACTTCATGCTTTTTTACCCAAAGGTATGACCTAATTTTATAATTTTATGATTCTTATTTTGTCACCAAAATTGTTTCCCTAGCCTAATTCCAGTTGGCTTTCAGTAGTAATTGTATCTTTAAAAGGGTAGATTTAGGGCTTCCCTGGTGGCGCAGTGGTTGAGAGTCCGCCTGCCGATGCAGGGGACACGGGTTCGTGCCCCGGTCTAGGAAGATCCCACATGCCATGGAGTGGCTGGGAGCCATGGCCGCTGAGCCTGCGCGTCCGGAGCCTGTGCTCTGCAACGGGAGAGGCCACAACAGTGAGAGGCCCACGTACTGCAAAAAAAAAAATAAATAAAGGGTAGATTTAGAGATACTCCATGACACATCTTGTTTCAGATAGCAAAAATATGTTTAAAGGCAGGAAGCATTAACTTTTTCTTATGCGTCTTAAAATAGTATAATTGAAATTTTGTAAAATCCCAGGAAATACTAATGCTTTATATTTCAATAGAGAACAATTAAGTAATGCTATGTTATAAAGAGAAACCAATACCAGCATAGGGTTCATATTATCCTGTTTTCTAGTCAATATTTTTAAAAATGCTATAGGAAATGATATTTGGCAGTATGCTGCATGTCAGCCTGTATATCACATTGCCTTCAAAACTGAGTTAATATGACAGTTTCCTACAGTTGCGAGAGGCATTTGTAACAAATATGACAAAGGGCTGGTATGCTTAAAAAAGAGCATTTAAAAGAAAAAATATAAATATACAATATATTTATTTACATTTATATATATATAAATATCCAATATAAAAATACCCAAGGTCTTGGACACAGCATAGGAGATATATAAATTAACCAATGAAAATGAAAAAAAGGTATTTAAATAACTAAAAAGCCATTAAATAACTGTAAAAAAAAGTCATTTCATATGTGTTCTTTTATCCATTTCTTTATTTATCCTGTCCATATGTCAAGAAATGTTTATAGTGGCAACACACAATACTGATGCAGATGCAGTGAAACTGACACAAATACAGTATTCTGGAATAGAGTAATCACAAGAAAACTGCTGTTGCTATTATTGCAAAATAATTATTACAGATTTTTTTTTAATTTACTAATATGTATTAAAATGTTCATACCTTTTGATCTTGTGATTTCATGTCTAAGAATCATTAAAGAAATGATTATAGATGTGGAGAGAGATGTTCAGAGATGTTTATCACAGCATTATTTATAGTAGCTCCAAATTGGCTATCCCCCAACCCCAATGGAAAAGTTAAATGATTTTTGGCAAGTCTCCTTTGTAGAAATTATTTTTTAGGTTTTTAAAATATTTAATTATAAGAATGATGCCCACAATATAAAGTGAAGTCTACTTAACTAGATGAGCTCAATTACATAAATTTGCATAAGGGATGAAAATTACTAGAAAACCAATAAAATATTAACAATTGGTATCTCTTCTAAACAGAATACTTAGGAAAAAAAAAAAACTATACTTTTTTTTTTCCCAAACAAATGAAAGCACTAAATGTTTTTGTGGGTTTTTAAAAATGAAAAATAATTTTTTATCTCAAAGGGGTTGTTTCAGATTTCTAATTTCTTCTGGTTTATGGTTTTTCAGAAGTACCTAGAGTGAAATTTCTTTGAGTTTGTTTCATTGTCATTCATGTGATAAACATTTTGGGGGAAAATATTACAAATATATATTTTTTTCAACAAATATATTTTTTATGGAAAAGTTTATATTGTATTCATATTCTGGAGGTACATTTCCTGAGTATAAGTAAAATCAAGTTTCTGTTTTAAACCAAGGAAAACTTTATAATTCATTTTTCTTTTTAATAACACATGAAATTCATACTCACTAACACTGTGGTCTTTGATGTTAACATGACATTTACCAAAAAAATGTTCATTGCAAAAATCACTAAGGGTAGAGGATTATCAAACCCAGAAATTTAAAACAGTATAGATAGGAAAGGCAAGCCTGATTTCATAATAAAGCCCCCCAAACTAGTCTCCTTAACAAATCAACTATATGGTGAACAGTATCATTTCACAAATAAAATTTATTATATATGATAATGTTACCTTTCCTATCTTTGTAAATCATTTATCTACCATTTGACTGTAGAAAGTAAGTCCCTGAAATGGAAAAATCCCAATGATTTGTATCCAGTAAGCTGCCCAAGAGATGTAGTTTAATTTTATCAGAATTTATTTTCTGCATTGGTCTTCCACTAAATATTTCAATCAACAAACTTATAGAGTACCTCATGTGAGCAGGCACTGGACTTCATGATGTAGATAGTCATGGTCCCTGGCATTCCTGGAGCTTATGTTCCTGTGGAGGAAATAGATGGAAAACAAGAAACAGACAAATAAATTAATTACAAATTAATTAGGAGAATTATGTCAAATTAAGAGCCCAAATGGAGTTAATCATTTTCTTTTTCCTCCCTTCATTAACTTTCTAATTGACATTTAGATGAATGCACCAATGCATATGTGGAATAGTTTTAATGCCACCAGGTTAGCCCTGTGAAAACACAGTGGAAATAACTTGAGTACCATATTGTACAAAGTAAAGCCAAGCCCTAAAGCTAAATTATCCCCTAGATTCTTCCCTGGCATCCACTCAAGTTTAGGGCAAAGGAATGAGGGAGCCAAAGACCATAATCGAAAACTCACTGGACTAATCAACGGTTTTGAATATGCACTCACAAAATAACTCATATAATGCTAAGAGCATTTTATTGCTGGAATGAACACTAAGAATATAACGTTTTCTATCCAAAATAAACTTTTGCCCCAAATGTTTCATCATTTGATCTCAGGCTCTTCTCTGTATTCTCAGTCTTATCTTCAGTTACTCCTACTGAATACAGTTGACATGAAAGTCAGCTAAAGGGATGTGGCTCACAGCTCCATGGATGCAATTATTGTGACATGTGCTTTCAGTGCTTATCCAGTAGAAATTGTATGTTGCTGAGAATGATTGATTTATTACTGCCTTTGTACTAGATTTTGTCATTACTCATTATTTTCTTTGTCAAACAGACCCACACTCTTCTTCACATACTCACCCAGTCCTGTCTCTCAGTAAGCAAAGTAGCTGATGGCTCCCAACAGCCCACTGTGGAAATATGTAATGATAACCCTTTGCAAAAATGGCATCTAAGAAACTATACAAGAAAGGAAATTTTTAGAAATATTTTTAAGAATTCTACTGATTACTTTCTCAAATAATTTTGGAGGTTTGTGTTGCAGACTTTATTAAATTTATTTTAGTGTTTTTCTTATGTTTTGGTACTGAAATCTAAACTTATTTCTTTAAAATGTGGTTTTAAAAAATCTTTATGTGCTATTTCTCCGTGGAGTTATTTTTCTTTTACTTCTTAGCTGCTCATTAATTTGGAGGCTGCATATATTAAGTGGTGTTTGTCTATTATTAATAGGTATTTTCCTATTAATAGGTATTAATAGGTATATATTAAGTGGTGTTTGTCTATTATTAATAGGTTTGTCTATTATTTATTAATAGGTATTTGTGTATTATTTATTATTAATAGGTATTTTCTTTATTTCAAATATACACATGCATAAGTATAACTGATGGAATATATTATGACATATTAGCTCTAACTATAGCCATGTCTATATGACAATAGATTTTGTAACAGAGCTGAAAAAACCAATAAAAAAAAAACTAACATAGCCCAAAAATTGTTTTTGGAACACTGAAATTATTAAATTGTTAATTTTTATTCAGATACTTTGTGTGCAGATACAACATATCCTTTCTAAAATTTACTATTTTAACCTGAAACTTAAAGCAAATGCATTATTGAAGACTAAGATGTAATTTTCAATAACTTTATGAAGTAAATTATTTCTGAGCATTTCTTTGTGGCTGGTTAAATGACATAATTATAATAATAAAAGCTTTTAAAAATTGTACTTTTCTGACTTGTATGATTTGTGAGTATCTTCGCAGTAGACAGTAAAATGAATTATTATTCAGTTCAAGTCCAATAAGTACCTGTCCTAGTTCTTGATCTTAAGGGGATTATTGTCCTGTAAATAAAAGCTATTATATTGTCCAATACCTTGCTATGAGAACACATGGGAAGTTAGGGAGTTATTCTGGTTCAAATGAATCAGTTAAAGGTTGTTAGTAGAGGACACAATTGAGCTTGGGATACTTGTGACAAGGCTGAGAATGGAAGTATGGAGAGGAGGGGGAAGAGGGATGTTGTTTAGATTAGACTTACATTTGAGACAGGGCATTCCAAACATACATTGGAAAGCTGAAAAAGTCCGGACCTTTTGCACAAGGCAATTTGCATATATTATCTTAGTTTGTTTTCCAAGAAACCATACCTGGTAGATGCAATGCCCACCAAGTGGTCATCTCAGATTTAACTATTTAGTCTCACAAAATTACAAGTCTTTTGCACTTTAAGAGGCCCACTATTTGCCTTCCTATCTGGTATTATAATGCAGTTTATCAGATGCAGATGCAGTTAATCAATCAGAGGTCATTTTTACTCTAAGTCATTGATGCCTATAAACATAGTTAACAATTTTACCCTTAGGTTGCAAGTGATCACAGCTGACTAAAGGTCAAATTTTTTAAGCAGTAAGGGAAAGAGCATTTTTACATATTAGTAAGTATAATTAAGCATCTGACAAAGTATGTCCTCAGAATGATTTGGTAGCTTGCCCAAATTTTCATGGCTAGTAACTTGGGAAGCAGAAATTCACACTTATGGCTATCTAACCCTAAAATGTCTGATCTTTCTACTCCACTACACTGAAAAGGAGAGTATTTTCCTTGGTTGGTTATCTTAACGGCAGTGGCTTTTGACTACTAATGAATTCCTTCAAAGAAAATATTTATCCATTTTTTAGAAAGAATACTTACTAATATTTTAGAAACTATCACATGTAATTGACAACACATATTCAATCTAATCCTTAAAGTCATATACGTGTTTTTTAAAAGGATCTAATAGAAGCAAACAAGGGTAAGTGGCTTTTTTGGAAAAGGACATATATACACAAAGGACTTCAGGTACGTAACAAAAATGAACACTTTGATTTTTTAACTAGAACTTTCTAGAAAAAAATGCTTGTTTTCTTTTGTATCTTTTTCCAAGTTGGCTTTTGGTTCATAAATGAACAAAATAATTTCTGGCATCATAAGCATAAATCAGCTATCTTCTTGCCTATCTTTGGCCATTTCTTCTTTTGTCCATTTTTCAGTATAAATGGCTTGATTCCATGTATTGAAAAGAGCAACAACAAAGGCCTAAATCTTCAAATCTTCTTCACATCTAATAGTCTTGCTCTTTTAATTTCCTGTTTGTTGTCTATTAAGCATCCTTTACCACAAGCCTATTTTCCATTCTATCTTTTCTCAGGACAGCGCAGTTCGGGGTGTTTGTAGTCCTAATCCAAAACAAATTATAAGTGTCTAGGCAGTGTTTCACCACCATTTTTTTGCATGCCCCCTGCATTTTTTATCTTCTGACTTTCAATATAATATCAAGAGCCCACCCCTCCCGCAAAAAAAAGTATTTGTCTACCTTTAATTTTGGTAATTTGCAACAAGAGTATAATATATGGATACTTTTTTCAAGATATATCTCCAAATCACCTCCCATATTCAAACACGTCTCTTCTGGCTGGGGAGTTTTTCGTGTAGTATGGTTCTAGGCATTGCCCATGAAACTAAGCAGAACTGTATATGGTAATGTATACAATTAGTGCATAAGTTAGTATATAAAACCATGTGGACTTAAAATATATATCTGAAAAGTCCAAAAATATGACTTCAAAATGTAAATGTGAACTCAAAAGAGAAGACTGGTTAACCTGGTGCAATTATTGGAATTACATTTCAGCATTTGGGTACTGAGAGGATGCTTATTAATACTGTTGTTATGAAAATATATATAGGTATAATATTTTAAAAATATGTCCATCACATTTTTATTTGATGCTGGTATTTTTTAAGATCCTTAAAAATGCAAACTAAATATGGTGAGCACACCATCAAGTAAGATAGATCTTTGTTGCTATGGTAATTACTCTTCTACAATGAATGTCTCACAGTCACAGATACTATGGCTTGTATAGTATTTTGAAAAGGGAACATCTCCAGCAGTTTTGTTCATCTGGGTCACAGCTGTGACATCTCTTTTCATATTTGCCAAATGGTTACTAAGTAACACATGCCCAAGAAAACTAAGATTCTGTAAAAGCTTGTTAATATTTGCACTCCTCAACTGAACTCTAAACTCACAAATGGGCTTTTTGCAAAGGAGCCTGAATTCTTGGCAACGCATGATAAATGTCGGCCAATTTCTTTAACCATCTGCAAACAAAGGTGCATTAGACAATGATAAAACCATAACAGTGAAAGTTGTATAATAATTAATTCAGAGCCACCTGTGCACAGTTCCTCTTACAAACATATCGCAATGTTTATACCAAAAAAAAAAAAAGGACTTTTTAAAGAGCAGATTTAATCTGATGTGCTAGTGAAGTTTAAGATAAAATATGTTGCACTGATTATTGGTTATCTTTTACAGAGACTCACCTTGAGACATGTTAACAGTAATCAATGTCTAGATGAACCTTCTGAAGAAGATAAAATGGTGCCTACCATGCAGGACTGTAGTGGAAGCAGATCTCAACAATGGCTGCTAAGGAACATGACTCTGGGGGCATGAAGACCATTTCCCCTAAGCCATGAAAGTGTCTACACTTATGCTTTTCCATTATTTCAATTAGGAAAAAATATTAACTTTGTTGAATTGAAAGTTTTAAAATCCTTTTAGTATTCTAAAACACAGTTGTTTATAATTCATTTTTAGGAATGTTTGCTTATTTCCCTACTAAAATTTGTATCTGATTAAAAAGCACATAGACAGAATAAATAACAGCAAACTGTTATTAAACATCAGAACTTGAAAAACGAATTGTGTTTCCTTTTAAAAAAAAATTATTGCCATCATGTCACAGGATTAGTTTGGGGGGGGCTATTTTTATTTTTTTCTTATAATGTGGAAAAAGGGACAATGTAAATGCCTTATAAAATAACTTCATTATGAAATGTTATAAATTGTTTTATAAACTCTGTTTCTACTGGACATTCAAGGATACATGTTGAATTTCTATGTCAACAGCAAGGCCATTACATTGAATTACTTCTAAGCAATGAATTTGTTGCTCAAAAATCAGTTCCAAATTTTGTACCAGGAAAAAACTTAAATTGGATATTGACATCTAATAGAGTTCTTATAAAAACATCACATTTAGACAAAAAAGTGGAGGAGAATTTGAAAATTCAATTTAAAGTACATGAAATCAGAAGAAACTAGCTAGTCATTGAGGGGAGCAAAATGAAGCTAAAAAACAACAATTGAAACATTTTAAAAAGATATTCTGTTTGGGTTGCAATCACTTCTAACACAGGCTGAGTGTAACAATCAGCTTGGTCCTAGAATTGATGTGGGAAACTCAATTTTTAACCACTTTGTCTCATAAACTATACAGTTGTTTTTCTCTTCACTCTAGAGACTGGGACTTGTCACTTAGGCTACACAGAATTGTAGGTGAAAGGTAGAGTATTAGCCCTAATTTTTAATTCTTTGGCATTTAGGATTTTAGTTAAGTCACTGTGACTACTTTATTTTTATATTTAAATAAAATAATGCATCACTATCAGAATTTCATTGCTATGACAGAATATCTAAAGTTTTCATCACTGGGGGAATGAACTCAATATATATCCATTAAACTTTTATTTTAACTGAAATGCTAGATATCATTTGCCATAAATTATGACTCAAGGAACACAGTCATAATTAGGCTACCTTCACATGTTCTTTTTCCATCTTAAACCACTTTGTATTCAAAATACGTAAGTAGAAAACATGAAAAGAAAAATTTGTGACACCATTTAAAATGCCCATAAACTTGCTCTACATATGTATTTTATTCATTGTAAATGCACTCAGCAGCTAAGAGAAATTTTAGGGAGGCGGTGGTGGGGAAATGGAAGACGTGACCTCTTAGAGTAGAGAATGTCATATCGTTGGCTCTCATCCTTTCTTTAAAAGCTCTAATAGAAAATATTAATCAGTTTGATCAGGTTGGCTACAGGCAATCTCTCTCTCTCTCCTCACTCTCTCTCTCACACATACACACACACACACACACACACACACACGGAGCTCACTTTGTAAAAGCTAGTAATATCCTGTACGATTTTCTCAGCTAGCATTCCTTCCATTTATGGCTTTAAACTGGTATAACTCTAAGGAAGAATTACACTACATGGAGCATTTCAGGTTTACTCCTTAAAGTGTAGACATCCCTCACCTCAAAGTCTCTGAGGATACCTGAATTTTTTTCCATCTTTAAAACCCTTTGCATTCAAAGTACTTGAGCAGAAGACATGAAAAGGAAGAAGAAAAATCTATCCGTGAAATTTGTGCTGATATGTTTTAAATTTATTTAAATTTAAAATTACAAACAAAATTTTAATGTCGGGGCATTTTTTTCTGATGAGAGAATCCATTGCTTACAGCAAATTTCTAAGGAAGCTGTGACTCCTAAGAGCTAGTAAACCACTGCCTTAAATTGACAGTGGCCTCACAAGTCAACTGAGGTCTGACTTGACAATCACAGTTTCCATTTTAACTCTCTTCTTCCCTCTTTTCCTCTTGTCCTGACTAAAATATGACAAAATGTCCCTGCAAGGCATTCTTCCTTAAATTTAAAAAGCTTAAACACTCAAGAACCCTTTTATACAATCTGTTTCACTTATTATGGATTTGTCAATCAAAATGCATATGTTATCTAGTGAAGAGTCAATGACAAGTTTTTAAAAATATAGCTACTCCACTGAAACTGAATTTGACACATTTTGGAAGCATTTTAAGTATCTGAAAGTTCATTATGGTCATAGCAAAAATACAGGAGATATGAAAACTGCCTGAGCTTGAATGCCAGAGAAGAATTTTCAAAGAATCCTCATATGGTTTCAGCAAATGCTGTTAGTGTCCAACAAACAAAAAAAAATAATACTAAATATTACAAACCACCCAAAACTAATGACTAATTAAATTTCCTTTTCAAAAATGCTGTATTCAGGGCTTCCCTGGTGGCACAGTGGTTGAGAGTCTGCCTGCCGATGCAGGGGACACGGGTTCGTGCCCCGGTCCGGGAAGATCCCACATGCCACGGAGCGGCTGGGCCTGTGACCCATGGCCACTGAGCCTGTGTGTCCAGAGCCTGTGCTCCACAACGGGAGAGGCTACAACAGTGAGAGGCCCGCTTCCCGCAAAAAAAAAAAAAAATACTGTATTCAATACAGAAAATTAAAATCATGAGTGGATTCACAATGCATTCATCTAATACACTCCTTGTCTATGGAGCTAGACTAATAAATATTTCAAATGACTTGAATCTTCCTCATCTGAGGTCTTCCCCATTGAAGTTAATGTCAACTCCAGGCTTCCAGATGCTCAGATCAAAACCCTAGAGTCACTTTTGACTCCTCTCTTTCTCTCTCAACTTTAATTCATCAGCAAATTCCCTTGATTCGGTATCTGAAATATAACCATGAATCAACGACTTGGCACACATCCACTGTGTCACTACCTGTAACCTTTTAAATTGAAATATGCATATAATTTGGTTTCCTAATTTCCCAATCCTTGCCCCTAATTGTCTTTTTTCAATACAACAGCCAAAGTCATTCTGATAAACATAAATTTGATTGTTTCACTTCTCTGCTCACAACCCTGTGACTTCATGTTTCTCCAACCAAACTTCTTACAGTGGTCCTCAAGGTCCTTCATGAATGATATCCCTCTACAAACACACACACACACACACACACACACACACACACATTTCTGACTGCCCCTTATTCTACTGTGACTGCCAAGCAAATTTCTGTCTTAATGTTTTGTTCTCTTGCCCAACAGAACTCTCACTCATTTTCTTTAGGTCTCTGTTCAAATACCTCATCAGTAAGGCAAACCCTTCTCCCTCCTGCCCTCTCTATTCCTTGTACACTCTGACAAACTACAAATTTGCTTCTTTATATTTTGTCTATCATTCTACTTCCTCACCCCCCAACATCCCCATCTCATACCCTAGAATGTAAGCCTCCTAAAAACCTGCACTTTGTTAGTTTTATTCACTTTGATATTCCCGGTAGAGTTCTTGGCACATGGTAAATATTCTTTAAACATTTATTGAATTAATGAACTGAAAAACGTGTGTTAATTTGCTAAGTGCTACTGTATCATATTTTGAGCACATTATTTTATATTTTAAAGTAAAGTCTAGTAATATATTTAGACAGGATTTGCATAACTGTCTCCAAATATAATTTTCTTACTAATATTCTTCACATCCATGTATGGACTATGTTTTATTCTGTATGATAAAATATCCTGCCTTATGGAAGTGAAACAAGACATTTTATAAACATGCTGCTGTATTATATAAGTTGCTCTATTAAGATAAAATTATTTTTATTTTTTGGTTGAGTTCGGTGGCCATTTGAAGGCACAGACTTTTATTTCTAGAGGGGAGACATACCATTCTCTTATGAATCATATGTATTTTCATGGTTTCACAGGAGCAATTACTAAATTTATTTTCTATGAGCAAGTCTATGAAAAAAACACAATTGCAGAATCTTTGAAAGGACTTTACAGATGACCTAGTCTTTGTTTACCTATTAATAGATAATAAGCCTGAGACCCAGATGTGTAATGTGGCTTGCCCAAAGATCATATAGCTGTAATTCGTGTTGCCAGGACTCATCATTGTTAATATAACCTAATATTGTCTTCAATTAAAAAGCACTCCAAAAAAAAGGCACAATAATGAGAAAAATGTCTTTGTTAAACATTTTATGGTAAGTACATTGATTATTCAGAGATATATAAATTCTCACTATCTTTCGTGCTTAAATAAGATTAGTTCTATAAAATAGACAACAAATAAAGACCTGCAGCAAAAAATAAAGAGATTAACAGGAAACAGCATGATTACAGAACATTCTAGTATTAATGGGCAATAGCCTCTTCCGCAGTAACTAACAGAGCATCCTCCCCCCTCACTTCTATTTTCCTTATAATTATGTTCAAAGTAAAAGTAAGATTGGCCTACAGCTTGCACAGAATTAGACCATCTATTACTGTGACTATTGGGTAGGTTCTAGGTTATGCAGCTTCAAAGACTGCAGGGTAATAGGCAGAGACTTATAAGCACCCCAGTGGAGCTCTGTAGACTGTCATAAACACAACCCACAATTTCAATTTTGCCATGGTGCTTAGAAACAGCCTAATAATAAAAAGGGGAAAAAAAGTAAAGAGAGAAAAGAATACAACAATAAAACAATAGGAAAGATTTTACCTTTTTAATTTTTTGGTGGGAGGTTAAGAATATAGTACAAATTGGTTCCGTAAAACTTAAAATTTTGGCTACCCCCCTACATTGTTTTCACCACTTGTGAAATGATGATCTTATCTGATCACAACCATTTTATTGGCATCTTATTTACAGATGCTTAAAACTAGTTTCAGAAGAGGCAAAACTTGTATGCATTCTCAAGTTATAATGCATGCTGATTTAATAAATATGAAGAATTTCGGAAATTCAAGATCTTAACGGATGTGTCATCATCTACAATCTGTCTTTATGCACAGTTGATATCTACAAATCTTGAATAAATTTCCAATCAGTTAGGCAGCAAAAATCTGGTTAAGTCTTAAGACAGTTTGTGTTTCAGGATTCAGCCACTACCATTTTTTCCCATTTTTCCTCAATATATCAAAATACGGAATCAATAAATCAGCCACTCTTCTGTACAGCACATAAACACATCTGGTGTGACTTACACCATGGTCAAACTGCTATTAGGTATAAGGTATTGTATGAATTTAAGGTACTGAATGAACACCAGCAATGTGTTTTAAATAGTTTGTATAAATTTGTGTCCAACTTTTGTTTTATATTGTTCAATAAATTCTAAAGGCAATTTTAATTGTATTTGTTTAAAAAAATCCTTCTGAAATACTAGTGATGCAGGGCAGCTTTTCTGTTTACTATCTTTTAAGATAAAGACCACTTCTATGATATTTATATCATCATTATAAAAAGTTATCATTCTGCTTTTGTTTTTAGCTAGGGAGAACAAATCACTTAACATTCTGTTTTTAATGAGCACAAATGAGGACAGGAAATTAGATGATTAAGGCTATATCTATAATGGTTAAAAAATGAAATTTTCATCATGCTTTTAATTTGGGATAAAATGAATGTAAGCTGCTGCTTGGTTTCAGTTGTACTTTTAGCTAAAAATAGCACAAGTGGGGAAAAAAAGGACATGATGATTTTATGATTTTTTTTTTGGAGCTTTTGCTTTTTCGGTCAGTATAGCCACAGCTAAAGAGAAACAATTTCGAAACTGTTTTAGATTCATGCTTGGCACACAGTTAACATTTATAAAAGTAGACTATGCATCAAGAATTACACACTTTAAATGTTGTAAGCATTACTAAATAATTGTTCCTCTGCTATAAATTTCAATATTTATACATTTTTGTACAATTAAAATATACCAATTTAGTCTTCCTTTATGTTGTCTTTTTAAAAAATTTTGTCAGCATTTCAAACAGACAAATAATTTCAATATTTTATGCTTATGTTCCATTTTGTAGATTATTTAAATAAATAATAAGTGCCTATTGATATCTCTTGGCAGTAAAACAATATTGTGGTCCCAGTACAATTGATACCAAATATATATAAAATAGAAACATTAAAATGTGCATATTTTAAATTTATCATTTATTTAAAATTGTTTGATTTTTTTCTTTTTCTGTTTATAAAAATGACTTCAAATAGAAAAGTTAACGTTTGCTATTATATGATGAAAATTATTTTTCAGAATACTGTGCATCATACCCAATTCCTTGATTCGTGTGCTGGGATCCTGGAAGACAAGTCTTGTCAGAGTTTGGAGGAGCAGATGGAGGCTACCCACACTACAGTGAAGTGATTCCCCAGGATCAGCCCTACATTCCTAGACACACATAGAATCAAGGGATAAAATAATAAAATACCATTTCATCTGCTAAGCTAAAAGAAAGAAGGAAGGAGGAAGGAAAAGAAAGAAGGAAGGAGGAAGGGGGGGAGGGAGGGAGGGAGAATTCTAATATCTATTTTCATAATTTTATTCTGAAGAAAACTCAACTAAAATATTGCATTATGTTTGCATGATTGAGAAGCTCATTGATTTGAAAACATTATGAATAACACATTGGTTCCAAAACTTTTTCTATAATTGTCAGTAAGAGTAAAGGATATTGTCTAGATTTTATATCTTACACCCAAAAAGTCCCTTCTTGGCTTTCTCTAACATGGTGGGACTCCAAGTTACACCTTTTTTTCTGCTACATTATTTTCTGTTACTCTTGTCCAAAAGCACAACCTTGTCTTTCAAGTGCACCCCAATGTTTATAGCAGCACTATTTACAATACACAGGACATGGAAGCAACCTAAATGTCCATCAACAGAGGAATAAAGAAGATGTGGTGGTACATATATATTGAAACAACAGAATATTACTCAGCCAGTAAGAAAAAAAATAATGCCATTTGCATCAACATGGATGGACCTAGAGATTGTGATACTGGGTGAAGTAAGTTAGACAGAGAAAGACAAATATCTTATGATAGTATTCACATGTGCAATCTAAAAAAAAGTTACAAGTGAACTTATTTACAAAACAGAAATAGAGTCACAGATGTAGAAAACAAACTTATGGTTACCGGGTTGGGGGGAAGGGGAGAGGGATAATTTGAGAGATTCGGATTGACATATAACACACTACTAGATATAAAATAGATAACTAGGGCTTCCCTGGTGGCGCAGTGGTTGGGAGTCCGACTGCCGATGCAGGGGACATGGGTTCGTGCCCCAGTCTGGGAGGATCCCACAAGCCGTGGAGCGACTGGGCCTGTGAGCCATGGCCGCTGGGCCTGCGCGTCCAGGGTCTGTGCTCCGCGGCGGCGGGGGGCCGCAGCAGTGAGAGGCCCGCGTACCGCAAGGAAAAAATAACTAATAAGGACCTACTGTATAGCACAGAGAACTCTATTCAATACCTTCTAATGGCCTATATGGGAAAAGTATCTAAAAATGAGTAGATATATGTGTATGTATAACTGATTCACTCTGCTGTACACCTGAAACTAACATAACATTGTAAATCAACTATATTCCAATAAAAATTTTAAAACAAGAATATAAAAAAATTTATTTACTGCCTTTAATGCTCACTTACTTACTGCCTCCTTCTCTCCACCTTCCACGCCCACCAAGCACCCACTACTTGAATAAAAAATACCAAAGGGCAGGGATCTCAATTACATTGTGATAATGCATGTATCTAGAACAATGCATGGCACATACTAGGCACCCAATAAATATTTTCTGTGTGTCAAATGAATTCCATATTTTCTCCCTTCTACTGGTGTACTATATTCCATGCCTAGGGTGAGGCAGAAAGAAAAGGACTGATATTTTTCTTGTTCTTTTTATGTTGATACATTTTAACCTCTTTACTTTTTAAATGTCCTCCTACTAAGATTACACTGTCTTTCTTCATTGCAAAACTATTAATTTTTAAGGGAATGGATGTATTTGGAACTTAAGACAACTCCATAATTATATGAGTATTAGAGTAATTAAATTTGGTATGACTCAGATGGGCACTTTCCCTCTAACAGAAGCATGGTATTTTGTGATAAGATAATGGAATGTTAGGATGACAAGGCAGCTGGAGATGTGATCAACCCCTGAATCATAAAATAACATTTGCTATCACAGACTAACTTTATTTGTATATATATATTGTTATATCTCTCTAAGGTTTATTTGTAAACACTATATACATACTACGTACACATTCCTAGGAATATACATTTAAAGTGAAGATATAAATTTATAAATTCCAAATTTTAAAAATACTGATAATTAAATTCTCCCTACAGCAACCTTTATTAGAGTCAACATTTATGTGCATGAATCTCTGGAGTTGAGTAGGGAGATGGGCTTCTCCCTCTTCTGTTTCTCAAACCTGAAGTATCAGCTCTCCACCTTGACACTCTTTTCTATTCCACCTACCACCGACAGATCCAGGAGGCCCTAACACTGTATCATTTTTGGCAAGAGGTAGAAGTGCTGGTGGCAGACTCTGAAGACCTAAGGATAGTTGAATGCACCCAACAGAAATCTCTTTCATTACCAGTCAAGCAGTAGACTGGTACTCTTGCTTCACAACTCTTGTGAAGTTAACAACTCAGGTCGGTTTTTTTAACCTTGAAATAGATCCTGATATTTTAATCCTATAATTAGGGTGTAGTGGGAAGAGTAAGAATTTTAAAGCCTGGTGAGTTACATTGCCATCTCTCTGTGGGCTGAGTTGGCAAGCTTCTTGGTCCTTATCAGTCAACATGCCCACTAAGGGTATTCCTTGAAGGGCACCTGAACAAGTTAACAATGACTCAGGTAGAGTGCCTCTTGAAAAAAAATATGAGCTACCTAAGGGCAGATTTATGGTATGTATGACATGTTGAGTGTTGATTCTCCATCTAGAAGAAAAGCTGATATAAAGGATGGTTTTGATGGATAAGAAATGTCCAGGCATTTTAAAACACAGGAGAAGAAGAGGACCTACAAAACAAACCCATAACAATTAAGAAAATGGTAGGAACATACTTATAGATAATTACCTTAAACGTGAATGGATTAAATGCTCCAAACAAAACACACAGGCTCGCTGAATGTATACAAAAACAAGACCCATATATATGCTGTCTACAAGAGACCCACTTCAGACCTAGGGACACATACAGACTGAAAGTGAGGGGACGGAAAAAGATATTCCATGTAAATGGAAATTAAAAGAAAGTTGGAGTAGCAATACTCATATCAGATAAAATACATTTTAAAATAAACAATGTTACAAGAGACAAGGAAGGACGCTATGTAATGATCAAGGGATCAATCCAACAAGAAGATATAACAATTATAAATATATATGCACCCAACATAGGAGCACCTCAATACATAAGGCAACTGCTAACAGCTATAAAAGAGGAAATCGACAGTAACACAGTAATACTGGGGGACTTTTAACACCTCACTTACATCAATGGACAGATCATCCAAACAGAAAATTAATAAGGAAAAACAAGCTTTAAATGACACAACAGACCACACAGATTTAATCAATATTTAGAGAACATTCCATCAAAAACTAGCAGATTACACTTTTTTCTCAACTGCACAGAGAACATTCTCCAGGATAGATCACATCTTGGATCGCAGATCAAGCTTCAGTAAATTTAAGAAAATTGAAATTATATAAAGCATCTTTTCTGACCACAATGCTATGAGATTAGAAATCAATTGCAAGGAAAAAAACATAAGAAACACAAACACATGGAGGCTAAACAATATGTTACTAAATAACCAAGAGATCACTGAAGAAATCAAAGAGGAAATCAAAAATTACCTAGAGACAAATGACAATGAAAACGCAATGATCCAAAACCTATGGAATGCAGCAAAAGCAGTTCTAAGAAGGAAGTTTATAGCTATACACGCCTACCTCAAGAAACAAGAAAAATCTGAAATAAACAATCTAAACTTACACCTAAAAGAACTAGAGAAAGAAGAACAAACAAAACCCAAAGTTAGGAGAAGGAAAGAAATCATAAAGGTCAGAGCAGTAATAAATGAAATAGAAACAAAGAAAACAATAGCAAAGATCAATAAAACTAAAAGCTGAGTCGTTGAGAAGATAAACAAAATTGATAAACCATTAGCCAGACTCATCAAGAAAAGGAGGGAGAGGACCAAATCAATAAAATTAGAAATGGAAAAGGAGATGTTACAACAGAAACCGCAGAAATACAAAGCATCCTAAGAGACTACTACAAGCAACTCTATGCGAATAAAATGGAAAACATGGAAGAAATGGACAAATTCTTAGAAAGGTATAACCTTCCAAGACTGAAACAGGAAGAAATAGAAAATATGAACAGACCAATCACAAGTAAGGAAATTGAAACTGTGATTAAAAATCTTCCAACAAACAAAAGTGCAGGACCAGATGGCTTCACAGGTGAATTCTATCAAACATCTAGAGAAGAGCTAACACCCATCCTTCTCAAACTCTTCCAAAAAATTGCAGAGGAAGGAACACTCCCAAACTCAATCTATGAGGCCACCATCACCCTGATACCAAAACCAGACAAAGATACTACAAAAAAAGAAACTTAGAGACCAATATCACTGATGAATATAGATGCAAAACTCCTCGACAAAATACTGGCAAACAGAATCCAACAACACATTAAAAGGATCATACACCATGATCAAGTGGGGTTTATCCCAGGGATGCAAGGATTCTTCAATATATGCAAGTCAATCAATGTCATACACCATATTAACAAGCTGAAGAATATAAACCATATGATCTTCGCAATAGATGCAGAAAAAGCTTTTGACAAAATTCAACACCCATTTATGATTAAAAACTCTCCAGAAAGTGGGCATAGAGGGAACCTACCTCAACATAATAAAGGCCACATACAACAAACCCACAGCAAACATCATTCTCAATGGAGAAAAACTGAAAGCATTTCCTCTAAGATCAGGAATAAGACAAGGATGTCCACTCTTGCCACTATTATTCAACGTAGTTTTGGAAGTCCTAGCCAAGGCAATCGGAGAACAAAAAGAAATAAAAGGAATCCAGACTGGAAAAGAAGTACAATGTCACTGTTTGCAGATAACATGATACTATACATAGAGAATCCTAAAGATACCACCAGAAAACTACTAGAGCTAATCAATGAATTTGGTGAAGGTGCAAGATACCAAATTAATGCATTCCTATACACTAATGATGAAAAATCTGAAAGTGAAATCAAGAAAACACTCCCATTTACCATTGCAACAAAAAGAATAAAATACCTAGGAATAAACTTACCTAAGGAGACAAAAGACCTGTATGCAGAAAACTGTAAAACACTGATTAAAGAAATTTAAGATGATAAAAACAGATGGAGCGATATACCATGTTATTGGATTAGAAGAATCAATATTGTGAAAATGACTACACTACCCAAAGTAATCTACAGATTCAATGCAATCCTTATCAAATTACCAATGGCATTTTTTACAGAACTAGAACAAAAAATCTTAAAATTTGTATGGAGATACAGAAGACCCCGAATAGCCAAAGCAGTCTTGAAGGAAAAAACGGAGCTGGAGGAATCAGTCTCCCTGACTTCAGTCTATACTACAAAGCTACAGTAATCAAGACAATATGGTACTGGCACAAAAACAGAAATATAGATCAATGGAACAGGATAGAAAGCCCAGAGATAAACCCACGCACCTATGGTCAACTAATCTATGACAAAGGAGGCAAGGATATACAATGGAGAAAAGACAGTCTCTTCAATAAGTGGTGCTGGGAAAAATGGACAGCTACATGGAAAAGAATGAAATTAGAACCCTCCCTAACACCATAAACAAAAATAAACTCAAAATAGATTAGAGACCTAAATGTAAGACCGGACACTATAAAACTTAGAGGAAAATATAGGAAGAACACTCTTTGACATAAATCACAGCAAGATCTTTTTTGATCCACCTCCTAGAGTATGGAAATAAAAACAAAAATAAACAAATGGGACCTAATGAAACTTAAAAGCTTTTGCAAAGCAAAGGAAACTTCAAACAAGATGAAAAGACAACACTCAGAATGGGAGAAAATATTTGCAAATGAATCAACAAAGGATTAATCTCCAAAATATATAAACAGTTCATGAGCTCAATATTATAAAAACAAACAAGCCAATCCAAAAATGGGCAGAAGACCTAAATAGACATTTCTCCAAAGAAGACATACAGATGGCCAAGAAGCACATGAAAAGCTGCTCAACATCACTAATTATTAGGGAAATGCAAATCAAAGCTACAATGAGATTATCACCTCACACCAGTTAGAATGGGCATCACCAGAAAATCTACAAACAAATGCTGGAGAGGGTGTGGAGAAAAGGGAACCCTCTTGCACTGTTGGTGGAAATGTAAATTGATACAGTCACTATGGAGAACAGTCTGGAGGTTCCTTAAGAAACTAAAAATAGAATTACCATATGACCCAGCAATCCCACTACTGGGCATATACCCAGAGAAAAGCATATTTCAATAAGACAGATGCACCCCAATATTCACTGCAGCACTATTTACAACAGTCAGGTCATGGAAGCAACCTAAATGCCCATCAACAGATGAATGGATAAAGATGTGGTACATGTATACAATGCAATATTACTCAGCCATAAAAAGGAATGAAATTGGGTCATTTGTAGAGATGTGGATGGATCTAGAGACTGTCATATAGAGTGAAGTAAGTCAGAAAGAGAAAAACAAATATCGTATATTAACACACGTATGTGGAACCTAGAAAAATGGTACAGATGAACCCGTTTGCAGGGCAGAAACAGAGACAGATGTAGAGAACAAATGTATGGACACAAACGGGGGAAGTGGGGGGGGGATAAATTGGGAGATTTGGATTGACATATATACACTAATATGTATAAAATGAATAACTAATAAGAACCTGCTGTATAAAAAAAAATTCAAACAAAAATGTCCAGGCATTTTGTATCTATCTTTTCCCTCATTTTCCCAGCATGTATGAAAATTGGCTTCTGTTTTGTACCATAAATGGACTAAAAGCCCTGTGCTTACCCCTTGTGGTCCCCCAGTCAGTGCAGTAGGGTTTAAACTAGAGCATCCTGGGGCAGTCACATTCTGGATTACAGGCACTTTACGTAAGAAACTCTTCACATCAGCTTCTCTGAAAATTATCACTTTACATTTGCAGAAGTAAGCCCAGAATGAAATCATTTTTGGCCATCTCTCAGTAGCTCCTGTACTGAAATAAAAAACTCTGCTTATGATAAGCTCTATTGATCCTAAATTCCAGCTTTCACAGATGAATATTTTAAAATGATATCCAATGCTATTAGGGTTATTGCTGCATGGTTTGTCAAAAGATGCAATTAGCATCAAAGTTCATATTAATGTACATGTGCCTGTACATGAATCATTATATAAGTTACTTCTAACTTTAAGAGCTGAAGTTGCCAATAGCATTGAACTTAAAAATATTAATTAGTATCAAGGATCAAAAATTAGACCATTAACTTTTCCCATGTCTTATTAGCATATTTTCTAATATTTAATAAGTTCTAATACTAAGGTGAGCCTCAGTAAATTTAAAAAAGCTGAAATCACATCAAGCATCCTTTCCAACCACAACATTATGAAATTAGAAATCAACTACAACAAAAAAACTGTGAAAAACACAAACATGTGGAGGCTAAACAGTATGCTAATAAACAACCAATGGATCTCTGAAGAAATCAAAGAGGAAATCAAAATATACCTAGAGACAAATGAAAATAAAAGCACAATGATCCAAAACCTATGAGATGCAGCAAAAGAAGCTCTAAGAGGGATGTTCACAGCAATACAATCTTACCTCAGGAAACAAACAAAATCCCAAATAAACAACCTAACCTTACACATACAGCAACTAGAGAAAGAAGAACAAACAAAACCTAAAGTTAGTAGAAGGAAAGAAATCATACAGATGAGAGAAGAAATAAATGAAACAAAAATGAAGAAGACAATAGCAAAGATCAATTAAATTAATAGCTGGTTCTTTGAAAAGATAAACAAAATTGATAAATACTTAGCCAGACTCATCAAGCAAAAAAGGGAGAGAATTCAAATCCATAAAATTAGAAATGAAAAAGGAGAAGTTACAACTGACATCACAGAAATACAAAGGATCATAAGAGACTACTACAGCCAACTGTATGCCAACAAAATGGACAACCTGTTAGAAATGGAAATATTCTTAGAAAAGTACATGCTCCCAAGACTGAACCAGGAAGAAACAGAAAATACGAACAGATCACAAGTACTGAAAGCACTGAAATTGAAACTGTGATTAAAAAAAAAAACCCCAACAAACAAAAGTCCAGAACCAGATGGCTTCACAGGCAAATTCTATCAAACATTTAGAGAAGAGTTAACACCTACCCTTCTGAAACCATTCCAAAAAATCATAGAGGAAGGAACACTCTCAGACTCATACTGTGAGGCCCCCATCACCCTGATACAAAAGCCAGACAAAGATACCACACACACACACACACCCCAAAAAAAAAAATTATAGGCCAATATCACTGATGAACATAGATGCAAATCCTCAACAAAATACTAGCCATTCGACTCCAACAATCCATTAAAAGGATTATACACCATGATCAAGTGGGATTTATCCCAGGGATGCAAGGATTTTTCAATATATGCAAACCAATCAGTGTGATACACATCAACAAACTGAAAAATAAAAGCCACATGATCATCTCAATAGATCAGAAAAACCTTTTGACAAAATTCAACACCGATTTAAGATAGAAATTCTCCAGAAAGTAAGTGGGCATAGAGGGAGCATACCTCAACATAATAAAGGCCATATATACGACAAACCTACAGTTCAAATCATACTCAACGGTGAAAAGCTGAAAGTATTTCCTCTAAGATCAGGAAGACAAGGATGACCACTCATGCCACTTTCATTCAACATAGTTTTACAAGTCCTAGCCACAGCAATCAGAGAAGAAATAAAAGGAATCCAAATAGGAAATGAAGAAGTAAAACTGTCACTGTTTGCAGATGACATGATACTATACACAGGAAATCCTAAAGATGTTATCAGAAAACTACTAGAATTCATCAATAAATTCGGCAAAGCTGCAGTTACAAAATTAACACACAGAAATCTGTGGCATTTCTATACACTAAAAACAAACGATCAGAAAGAGAAATTCAAGAAACAACCCCATTACCAATGCATCAAAAAGAGGAAAATACTTTGGAACAAACCTACCTATGGAGACAAAAGACCTGTACTCCAAAAACTATAAGACACGATCAAAGAAATCAAAGATGACACTAACGGATGGAGAGATATACCATGTTCTTGGATTGGAAGAACACTGTCAAAATGACTATACTACCCAAAGCAATCTACAGAGTCAGTACAATCCCTGTCAAATTACCAATGGCATTTTTCACAGAATTAGAATTTAAAAATCTTAAAATTTGTATGGAGACACAAAAGACCCCCAATAGCCAAAGCAATCTTGAGAAAGAAAAACGGAGCTGGAGTAATCAGGCTCCCTGACTTCACAATATACTACAAAGCTACAGTCCTCAAAAGAGTATGGTACTGGCACAAAAACAGAAATATAGATCAATGGAACAGGATAGGAAGCCCAGAAATAAACCCACACACCTATGGTCAATTAATCTACAACAAAGGAGGGAAGAATATACAATGGAGAAAAGAGAGTCTCTTCAATTAGTAGTGCTAGAAAAACTGGAGAGCTATAAGTAAAAGAATGAAATTAGAATACTCTCTAACACCATACACAAAAATAAACTCAAAATAGATTAAAGACCTCAATATAAGACCAGATACTATGAAACTCCTAGAGGAAAACATAAGCAGAACTCTCTTTGACATAAATTGCAGCAGTATCTTTTTGGATCCACCTCCTAGTCATGAAAATAAAAACAAAAATAAACAAATGGGACCTGATTAAACTTAAAAGCTTTTGCATAGCAGAGGAAACCATAAAGAAAACAAAAAGACAACCCGCAGAATGGAAGAAAATACTTGGAAACAAAGCCACCAACAAGGGATTCATCTCCAAAATATACAAACAGCTCATAAAACAACAACAAAAACAAACCCAATAGAAAAATGGGCAGAAGATCTAAACAGACATTTCTCCAAAGAAGGCATACAGATGGCCAAGAGGCACATGAAAAGATGTTCAACATCACTAATTATTAGAGAAATGCATATCAAAACTACAGTGAGGTATCACCTCACACTGGTCAGAATGGCCATCATCAAAAACATCTACAAACAATAAATACTGGAAAGGGTGTGAAGAAAAGGGAACCTTCCTACACTGTTGGTGGAAATGTAAATTGGTAGAGCCACTATGGAGAACAGTACGGAGGTTCCTTAAAAAACTAAAAATAGAGCTACCATATGATCCAGTAATCCCACTCCTGGGCATATATCTAGAGAAAACCATAATTCGAAAAGACACGTGCACCCTAATATTCATTGCAGCACTACTTTTAATAGCCAATACATGGAAGCAGCCTAAATGTCCACTGACAGAAAATTGGATAAAGAAGATGTGGTACATGTCTACAATGGAATATTACTGAGGCATAAAAAAGAATGAAATAATGCCATTTGCAGCAATAAGGATGGACCTAGAGATTATCATAATAAGTGAAGTAAGACAGAGAAAGACAAATATGATATCCCTTGCATGTGGAATCTAAAAAATACTGCACAAATGAACTTATTTACAAACAGAAACAGACTAACAGACTTAGAAAACAAATTCATGATTACCAAAGGGTAAAGGTGGGGATGAGGGATAAATTAGGAGTTTCGGATTAAATATACACACTACTATATTTAAAATGGATAACCAACAAGGACCTACTATATAGCACAGGGAACTCTACTCAATATTTTGTAATAACCTACATGAGAAAAAAATTTGGAAAAGAATGTATGTGTATAACTGAATCACTTTGTGGTACACCTGAAACTAACAACATTGTAAATCAACTATACTCCAAAATAAACTAAAAATTAAACTAAAAATATTTTAATGTTAACTAACAATATCAGTAATGTGATTAACATGAATATTAAGTAATAGTCATAATTTAAACTACTTGTAAGCACCTATTTTCTGAGGACCAAAACTAAATATTTTTAAATGATTTTAATAGACCCCCCACTCCCTACTTTTTATGAACTTATGAGTTAATATGATTGAATAATAATATTTCTGTAGTAATTTTTGAATTTTCATCAGTTTCAAAAGTTTCTATTCAGCTTCCTTTCATATCAGCTTAAGATCCTTCTTCAGTTATTGTAAACTTCTTAGATTGCTTAACACCTACCTTAGAGTAACTTAGTGTTAAAAAAAATAGCAAGGAAAATTATCAGTTTCAGTTTTTATAGCTGAGTTATATATACTATTTTTAAATGAAAAGTTCAATGAAATTGGCACTTGCGGACTTAGATTTAACAGGCTGAATCAGTTTTGTACTTGAATCATAGGAAAACCTTCATTTCACAGAGGAAGATGTAGTGTGATGTTTAGGTGATCACCAGAGAATTAGTTGGACCCACTTTTAAATAGATCTGAAACATCATGGATCATTGTTTTCTGCAGTATCCCATGAAGTCAAAAATGTCATGCTGACTCCCAACAAATCAGTACTAATTTTTAAAAACTTTTTCTTTTTGTGGACTTGTTTGAGCAGCTAGAAGGATTAATCTTCTTTTTCATCAAGGTACAGATAACACAATACTGCATAATGAATATTCTAATACAGTTTACTCAGTGATTGCTTCTTTGTTATGTAATATGAACTACAATTTCAAAATAGTCTGGGATATCATTCAATGTATATTATATAATGTTAATTAATAGCCAACAAATGCATTTCTCTAAGAATCTTTAAATAAAAAGATTTAAATAAATTTAAATAAATAAAATAAAAAGATTTAAATAAAAGGGGCTCATCTCAAGGAAAGAACAGAATCTTTTGTTCCTTGAACTGTACCTGAATCACAAAAGTAAAAAATTTACAGATGCACACTTTTTCACACTGAAGATACACAAAAAAATAAAAACAAAAAAGAAATGACTACAAACAAGGCTAGGCATTACATCATTATTTGTATAAAAATATTTTTGTATAGCAAAACTGCTTTCTATACCAAAAAAATTAAAATATCCATCATTAGGGAGCAGGTTGAATGAGCTTTGGTATAATCACATAATGGGATATTATACACTATTGGAACATAAGCAAGGGTTGTCTATATAAGGGGTCCCCAACCACTGGGCTGCGGACCGCTACGGGTCCTCAGCTTGCTAGGAACCAGGCCGCACAGCAGGGGGTGAGTGATGGGTGAGCGAGCAAAGCTTCATCTGCCGCTCTCCATCATTCCCATTGCTCACATTACTGCCTGAACCATCGCTCACGTTACTGTCTGAACCGTATCCCTCCCCCCCACCCCCCCCATGGAAAAACTGTCTTCCACGAAACCGGTCCCTGGTCTATATGACTCTGTAATGATCTCAGTTGAGATAAAAATTAAATAGATAAAAATATCAGGTTGCAGAAAAATAGCCGGTTATATTTTCCAGGAATTGTGCAACACATTTTTCATCAAATATCCAACATGTTCATCAGAACTCTGCTACTCGTCCTTCAAGAGGTGGAATATACATGTATTTATCCCTCCCTTTGAAAACCGGAGGACTTTCTGACTGTCTCAATTAATAGAGTATGGTGGAAGTGGCATTATGTCACTTCCAAGATAATTAACTTCTACAGCCACCAGGTTATTTTTGACCACATTCACCATGGATGGGATGGCACTAATCCTGGATGTGGATTTGCCTTCCTTTCCACAATGCTTCTTCCAAAATTACCATCCTTGGATTCATAACATGCCTTACTTGCCTTCATGATATTCCACACAGTATCACTTCTGATCAAGAAGCTCATTTGCAGCAAGTGTACAATAGGTTCATGCTTATAGTTGGGATTGGCCTTTTGAAAACTCAGTTATGGAGTCAACTGGCTTACAACACTTTGTGGGGTAGAGGTGTATATTTTCCAGGATGCAGTATGTATTCTAGATGAGTGTACGGTTTCTCCCATAGGTAGGATTTATGAGTCTGGGACTCAAGGGATGAAAATAGGAGTGCCTAGTCTCTCTGTAACCTCTGAGATATTTTAGTTGCTTCCTATATCTGTAACACTGGACTCTGCTAGTATAGAGGTCTTAGATTAAAAGGGAGAAATGTTTCCACCTTCAATGCATACAGCAATGAATAATTAAATTAGAATTAGCAGGCAAGAAAGGGATTGATTTATGGTACTTGCTGGATAGATTGATCCTGAATATCAAGGGAAATTTGGGTTGCTACTACACAATGGGGCTAAGAAAGAGGACAGCTGAACTCAGGAGATCCCCTAGGGTACTGCTGAGAACACCCATGTCTCCAATGAGGCACTGATTCTAGTAGCCCAGACATTCAGGAATAAAGATTTAGGTCCAGGCAAAGAACCACCATTCATCAAGGTGCTTGCCAAGGACAAGTGGAAATAGTAGATGTAGTGGAAGAGGGATATATATTGGATGACAAGTTGACAAAAGATGGACTGTGGTGGCTTTGTACTGTTTCAACTTAACTTAGTTGGAACTAAGTTTCCCAGTATTCTCTCCCATGCACAGTTCTAGTTTAGGGTTGGCCACAAGCAAAACTGGCATAGGATTTGAAGACTGATCAGAATCAGCTGCTAGGTTCACTCAGGTCAGTGTGAGATCAGACACTGTTGCAGCTCAAACAGTTTATGACATTGTGGTGGATCTGCATAGGGCAGCTGTTTGACAGGCAGCTCCTCCAACTTCCCCTGGATCTCCTCTTTCAACTTCTCTGAACAAATGCTGGGTGTTAATGTTGTGGCAAAGTATCCTAGTTCTTTTGCAGGTCCCACACCATCAAAGTCAGGGGCTTGGAGATTCTGACACACCACTGCTGGTTCAGGTTAAGAGATGGATGTGGGTCTTAATAGGTTCTGGTTTGCCCTCCCCACCCATTCACCCCTGTTCTCTTAACTTTATGTGAATCATTCCTTCCTGACTGCTAGTCCTGCTGACTTCAAGCCCAGATCCGATCCAGGGGTACTGGGCTTACACAGACAGCTAAACCAGGTTGTGTAATGTCTAATCCTTACAATAAATCCTTTACATCACTCACAGTGGTTCTGCTTCATTGACCAAATCCTGATAGATAAGGAAGAGCTTGTACAGTATGCTGAATTTATTTTTTTAAGAGAAAAAGTGGAAGGACACAGTGAGGGAAACTATCAACAAAAGGGCATCTTACTGAATGGGAGAAGATATTTGCAAATAATATATCTGACAAAGGGTTAATTTCCAATATATATAAGGAACTCATACAATTAAATATCTAAAAAACAAACAATCTAGTTAAAAAATGGACAGAGGACCTGAATAGACATTTTTCCAAAGGAGATACACAGATGGCCAACAGGCACATAAAAAGATGCTTAACATCACTAATCATCAGAGAAATGCAAATCAAAACTACAGTGAGATACAGACAGCAATTAAAACCTGTCAGAATGGCTATGAGCAAAAAGACCAAGTGTTAGGGAGGATGTATAGAAAAGGGAATCCTCATGCACTGTTGACGGGATTGTAAATTGGTGCACCCACTATGGAAAACAGTAAGAAGATTGCTCAAAAAATTAAAAATAGAAGCACCATATGATCCAGCAATTTCACTTCTGGGTATTTACCCAAAGAAAACAAAAACACTAATTTGAAAAGATATATACACCCCAATGTTCATTACAGCATTATGTACAATAGCCAAGATATGGAAGGAATGTAAGTGCCACTGAGAGAAGAATGCATAAAGATGTGGTATACATATACAACGTAATATAACTCAGCCATAAAGAACATGAACTCTTGCCATTTTTGACAACATAGATGGACCTAGAGGGTATCATGCTAAGGGAAATAAGAGACAGACAAATACCACATGATCTCACTTATATGTAGAATCTAAACAACAAAACAACAGACTCAGATACAGACAACAAACCTGTGGTTGCCAGAGGGGAGGGAGGTGGGGGTTTAAGAGTTACAAACTTCCAGTTATAAAATAAAAGTTATGGGGACATAATATACAGCATAGGGAATATGGTCAATAATATCTTAATAACTTTGCATGGGGACAGATTGTTACTAGACTCATTGTGGTGATCATTTTGAAATATATTTAAATATACTATATTCTTCACCTGAAACTAACATATTGTATTGTCAACTATATTTCAATTTTTAAAAGTGGAAGGATTATCTGGAAAGTAATAAAAATGGTTACTCCATCGGAAGGAAAGAGTAAGAAGGGGAGAAGGTGAAGCTGGAAACCTAAATTATTTTGGTTCATAATTTTGACTTTGGAATTATGTCTATATTTTTCATGAATTAAAAGCTAAAATTAAATAAACAAAAACCAAAGCAATCCCTTAAAATGGAAATGAACAAAAATAAAATGAACAGTATATAAGGTTGGTGGAATAACCAGATATGGAAGGGTTATTTCAAATGATTTTTTAAAACACAATACTTTTTTTTTTTTTTTGGCCACACCACACAGCTTGCAGGATCTTAGTTCCTCCGACCAGGGATTGAACCCAGGCCATGGCAGTGAAAGTGCCGAGTCTTAACCACTGGATCGCCAGGGAATTCCTAAAAAACACAATACTTTAAATAAAAATTGTAGAATTACATATTCTAAGGACTGAAAAGAGCCACACAGATTTTAAAATGCTTTCAGCGGGCAGGTTTATTTTTAATGACAATGCAGGTAACTATACTTTGTGTATATACAAACTATTTTATATACATATGTATTATTGTAAAATAAAGCAAATATAATTATGTTAATGTCTAAAATTTTCAGAAAGGGAAAAAATACACATATTTTAAAAATCAAGTTTTATACATTAAGTAAAACTCTGCAATGCCAATTCCAAATATCAGTATGAATTCAAGATTTATTGTTTTCCTAAAATTTGTATATTTTCTGACTCTGTGCCCTGAGAAGTCCTAGAAGCAAAAAGCATCTCTAATGCTCATACTGTCATTTCTTACTGCAACTTCCTATGAAAGGAAGCAGGACTCCTTGGACAAATGGCTGACTCAGAGTCTAGGGCAGGAAATATAAAAGATGAACCTGAAATACCCATTTGTACCTAAAAAAGGAAGAAATCCATCAAAGAAAGAGGAGCCAAGAACCTCTGGCATTGACAGGACAGCTTGGACATCAAAAAGAATAATGGCTGCAATGGACTGAAATCATAAAATGTTAAAATCCATGAGTTCTGAAAACAAAACAAAAATTTAAAATGACAAAGCAGAGCACAAATTATTGGTCTCCTTAAGAGTATACAAGGGCACCACATCATTATTTTGAGAACTGGCAAGGAAGAACAATCAAGCATCTAGCCTACCTGTCTTCAATATAGTTTCAGAGTCATAAAATTGGATATAAAGATCTTCATTATGTAAGAATCACAGCTAATAAATGCAAGGATAATGATAAAACTACCAAGTCACTATTTTTCAATATCAAATAAAATATCTAGGCAATACCATTAATAGATGCTAAAATCCTTAGGTTAAAAATTTGATAGATATATGAGAGAGAGATGGCACTGTGGGAACCTAGTGATGAATCTTTACAATAAATTTAGACAACCAGGTAAAACGTGTCTCTTGGTGGCATGCAAGAGGATGCTCAACAAGAAGATCTAGCTACCTATTCACAGAAAATAAAGAATCATTGATGAATTAACCAGAGCAGAAAGTTTAGCATTGTTGAAGCTTGGCTATAGGAACATGGGAGTTTGTTTTATTATTCTCTTTATTTCTATGTGTAACACTGGTAAAGAAATATCTCTATATTGGTGAAGAAACATTTTAAGGAGCAGCTTAATTTAAGGTCCTTTGAAACTCTGCAAATTGTATGATTCCATACTTTTCTTCCTTCTCATTTTACAAAGAATGGTATGTATACATGTTACTCTATAATGAAAACAAAGTATTATAATAAGATGTTGCCCTTGAAGTGAGAAATTTGGCAATATTTCTAATATTTGTGCAATGTGTGACTTACTAAAAAGAAAATAAAACACTATTCTGGTTTTAAAATGTTGTTTTTAAATTCATGTTTTGTAACAAAACTACAAAAATGAAAGACTTCTGCTTTTTTAAACCTTAAAAAAATCTTACTGGTAAAAAACTACTGAATATGTGTGTCACTACTATTAATTTTGTTTGGGTCCAAAGTTCAGATTTTGATTACTTCTTCTTTTTGAAAATTTCTTCTAGCAGTGAATTTATGAAAGTGTGTGTCATTTTAAATCAATGAGTGAGTTTTATCTAATGAGCTCAGAATCATAGGCATATGATATAACAATGGCATAATAATAAGCTTAAATGAGTTTGGGAAACTCTTCCCTAGAATTCCAAGTTCTCGGTTTCCTTGTAACAGGTAATGGGTGGGCAGGGGCAAGCTTCCTAACAGCAGTATTCAACAGAAGTCATTTGCAAACCCATTTTTCTCTAAAGAAACTGTATCTTGATGATTTTCTTTTTCTTTTTTTTTTTGCAGTACACGGCCTCTCACTGTTGTGGCCTCTCCCGTTGCAGAGCACAGGCCACGGACGCGCAGGCTCAGCGGCCATGGCTCACAGGCCTAGCCACTCCGCGGCATGTGGGATCTTCCCGGACCGGGGCACGAACCTGTGGTCCCCTGCATCGGCAGGCAGACTCTCAACCACTGTGCCACCAGGGAAGCCCGATGATTTTCTTTTAAGGACAGTAACTGTGCCTTTGTGGCTTGCCCTCTGTTCTCCAGTCCACCTGAAAATACTATGGTTAATGGGTGGACGATAAGGAATCAATGAAGTAGGAGAAATTAGAGATCAGAATGCCCAGACCAGCTCTAAAAGGTTAAACAACTAACAGAGTTGCTGAAAAAGTGAAGAGCTGCTCATCAGAGCCCCATCAGGGAATGTTTTCCAAGGCAGCTGCACAAATAGACCCATCGAGTAGGGCAGCTTTCACCCTGCAAAGTTTGGAAAATATATCCTCTAGGCTTCTGCCTCCTGCTGTAGATCCATACGGTATATTAATGGCAGGCAAATAGTAGCATGCTGTGTCCAAATGTTCAGGGAATTATTTTTTTTCCCTAAAGTTTGCAACACGGAATATCTTACAAAGTGTTTCTAAAGGTCATTTGGAATCTTCTTGAAACTAAGAAAATAACGAGATGGCTGGAAATGTTAAGACACTTCCTTTCAAATTGATAGCTGAAAATACAATAAGCCTATATGTATGTCATTATCAAGACAGCCTTCATTTTCTGCAGAGATGGTCACTCCCAAAGGAAGCAACATACCTTCCTTCAGTATAATCAGGGCTGAAGTTCTTAAGATATATGTTGTTAAAAACTCCTATCCAAAACCATTTTGCATATTTCCAAAAATACTGGGTTGGCCAAAAAGTTCCTTCAGTTTTTAAACATAAGGGACACATTTTCCATTTTAACCAAGAACTTTATTGAACCACCTGTTCACCATTTTGTTCCACTACCTTCTGCTATTTTTCAGGCAACTTCATAATTCCACCTTCCCAAAACTTTTTACCTTTTTGGGCAAACAACTATTCCAGGTGCCTTTGACAGTCTTCCAAGGAACTGTAATTTTTTCCATTAAGAGAATTTTATAAAGAAATAAATGGAAATCCAAAGGTGCAATGTCTAGTGAATACAGTGGATGAAACAGAACTTCCCAGCCAAGCTGTAACAGTTTTTGCCTGGTCATCAAAGAAACATGTGATCTTGTGGAAGACTGCATTTTCTGTTTACTAATTCCGGGTGCTTTTCGGCGAGTGCTGCTTTCAGTTGATCTAATTGGGAGCAGTATTTGTTGGATGGAATTAATTGTTTGGTTTTCTGGAAGGAGCTCATCATAGAGGACTCCCTTCCAATCCCACCATATACACAACATCACCTTCTTTGGATGAAGACCAGCCTTTGGTGTAGTTGGTGGTGGTTCATTTCGCTTGCCCCACAATCTGTTCCATTCCACGTTATTGTACAGTATCCACCTTTCATCGCCCAGCACAATTTGTTTTAAAAATGAAATGTTTTCGTTACATTTCAGTAGAGAATCACACGCGGAAATATGGTCAAGAAGGTTTTTTTCACTTATGTGGAACCCAAACATCAAAGCGATTCACATGACCAAGCTGGTGCAAATTATTTTCAGTACTTGATTTGGATATTTTGAGTATGCTGGCTATCTCCCGCTTCGTATAATGTTGACTGCTCTCAAGGTCTCGATTCGATCGCTATCAACTTCCAACTGTGATGCATCGTTGAGAAATCTCCAGCACAAAACTTCACAAACCACTTTTGACACGTTTGATCAGTCACAGCACCTTTTCCATACACTGCACAAATCTTTTTTTGCGTTTCAGTTGCGTTTTTATCTTTCTTGGAATAATTAAGCATAATATGCCAAAAACATTACTTTTATTTTCCATCTTCAATCTTAAAATGGCTACATAAAAATTCACCAATTTTGATAAGTTTTTTTAAATGCATGCTGATATGACAGCTGTCACAATACAATCTAACAAAATCGTTTTGAATGAAGTTAAAGACAACTAAGCACTACTAGAGCCATCTTATGGGAAAACGAATGAACTTTTTGGCCAACCCAATATAACTTCATTCCTGTCACAGGTCATTTCCAATAATTAGAAAAGAGTTACTAAAATGTAGAAAATCAAAATCCTCACAAATGTGCAGCTAAAGATTCACCCAATGTTAAGATTCTTAAACACAAGTCTCATTTTTCCCCAAATAGCGGCAACACCGTTTAATATAAAATCCTCTGCAACCAATTCTTTTCAATTCTAATAACATTAGTAATGATGTTGATTAAAATAATCATAATGGTCAGAATTAATATGCTTCCATTTGAGAAATATAGTTGTTTACCTGTGAACAAGTCAGTGGTATTTACTGCTTATAAATTAAGACAAAATGTTTACTGTATAATATTGTAATTATTAGCAAAATAAAATTTTGCTTAATAATTTTGAAATTCATGAAAATCATGTCAAAGTAGTCCATTCTGAGGAGTGTGTGAGAAGGGAGACTTATAAAATCATACAACTTTAGAGCTGAAATGAACTCAGATCATTTCATATAACTTCTTAACTTTTTCACAGAAGGAAACAAGAGGCTCAGGAAGGCAGGAAAGCAATAAGGTCAGCAGGCATCACTATCTTCTTTAGGAGCATGAAAATTCTGGCCCTCCAACTTGGGTAGAGAGGTGTCCATTCCTGTCCTCTCTGATTTGCATTCTTCCTTTTGTATGCTTATTCTTCATGCCATTTCCAAGTATATGGTATAAAAACAATTTGGGGGCTTCCCTGATGGCGCAGTGGCTGAGAGTCCGCCTGCCAATGCAGGGGACACGGGTTCGTGCCCCGGTCCGGGAAGATCCCACATGTCTCGGAGTGGCTGGGCCCGTGGGCCATGGCCGCTTAGCCTGCGCGTCTGCAGCCTGTGCTCCGCAGCGGAAGAGGCCACAACGGTGAGAGGCCCGTGTACCGCAAAAAAAAAAAACAAAAAACAATTTGGGGCAGTAGCATTTAGGTCTGGGATGACCAATTAATTTAAGGTGAACCTGCTCTCTCTGTACTCACAATAAACTCTGATTCCTCTATATCCAACTGGGAGGTTCATGGGCACCAGAGGCTACTCCATATCAGGATAAGATGAAATAAATATAATACAGGTAACAGCTTCCTAAGGATCAGACACTGTTCCAAAACCCTTTATATAAATAATCTCATTTAAGCTGCCTGCCTTCCATGAGCTGGTTATCACAGATGATGAAAGCAGAGCACATAACATTTCAAGTGATTAACCCAAATCATATAAGCAATGTTAAGTGTCGGATCCAGAATTTCAATCCAAAGCTTATGAATCCAGACCCTGTTCCTGACAATTATTCTATGCTAAATATGAAAATTATGCCAAATCGACCGTTGAACATTGCAGTTAATTTTTTAAAGTTTCGTTTTGGTTAAGTTCAACTTTAAGAAGCATGTGTTCTATCACAACTCATAAAAAGTAAATTAACACTGATAGGATTTTTAGGTCCTTTGTCTTGGGGGTGGGAGGTGATTCCTACAGAAATAGAAAACATCAATCTATTCAACAAATAGTATCTATTTTGCATATCAGGCATCAGGCATGGAGATAGTGGGAAGCAAGAGAGACGTAAGGAACACAAGTTGTATGACAAAGAAACAATGAAAAATAAAAATCCAATTAAATTTTAGATTTTAAAATTTTTCATGAACTCTCTTTAAAAAGTAGAAGAGATGGTAACTTGATGATTAGAAAGAAGAAAACAAGATAGCTTCTAGAAGCAGAAACATGAAGACTGACTTTTTTTTTTTTTTTTTGCAGTACACGGGCCTCTCACTGTTGTGGCCTCTACCGTTGCGGAGCACAGGCTCCGGACTTTCAGGCTCAGCAGCCATGGCTCACGGGCCCAGCCGCTCCGCGGCATGTGGGATCTTCCCGGACCAGGGCACAAACCCGTGTCCCCTGCATTGGCAGGTGGACTATCAACCACTGCGCCACCAGGGAAGCCCGAAGACTGACTTTTAAACAAATATTGAGCACTGAAAACACTTGAAGTCAAAGACCTTTTTTCTCCAATATTGATTAGTGTAGAGGAAATACCAAATTCTGTTTTGAAGGAATAACCTTGAAAGAGATTTCATTGAGGCAGTGAGTGAGGAAAGAAAGGGCATCTCTTTCTTTAGCTCTCAAGAAAGCATCCATTTTTATTTCTTATTCTTCCCTGAACAAAGAAAAGGTCAAGGGAATTTTTTTTAAACCTCTGCTATACAGCCAGTAAAAGAAGTTTCTTCCATATTTCTTAAGTATGGCAATGAGATTAACAGACAGTAAGACCATCCAGAACATACAATGTGGAATGTGAGTTAGTCTTTTTCCCAAGATAGATCAGAATATTAGAAGGGAAAAATGAAACTTATTATCACTACAATGGGAAACAGCAGTGAACTTGGCACTGATTTATTTTTATTTATCTCATTCTTCTAACACAGTGTACTTCCCCTTGATCAAAATTAGAAGCAAACAATCCATGTAATATTCATATAAATTTGACTGAGGACTTCTGGGCTATATTCTTACAAAATGATTGTGTATGTCCATATTAACACATTAGTCTTATATAGAAAAATCTGCTGGGTTAATTCTCTTCGTGCTATTCTAGACAACACATGTAATTAGCTCTGAAACTAAAGCTTGCTGAAGAGGGTGACTCATATGCAAATATATCTTTGCTCCAGTGTGCAGCAGTAAGGAAAACCTCATCATCTCCAGTCTCTGCCAACTGCTTTACATCTCAGCACCTAGATACTTGTTAGTCATTCTTCCCTGAGGTCAAGAGATCTTTTTTTCTTCAGGACCAGCTGAGGAGGCACCACAGTGGCTTTCGGACAAGGGCTCGTGTGTGGCCACATCTGCAGGAAAAGAGTGCTCCTGTCTGGGTCCCAATATCTAAGGAGGGGCTGTGCCAATTCTTATCCAGGACATTCGTTTCTTAAATAGCAGCACAGAGCCATCCTATTCTGATGCTCCCACGTGGTTTACTCTCTACTTTCTCAGGGCTAGAATATTTTGTCAGTGAAAACTCAAAGAAATACAGGTGGCACCTGAGTTCTTGACAATGCAATCACAGAATTACAGGAGGGGAGAGACAAGATGGAGAAGTAGAAGTACGTGAGCTCACCTCCTCTCCCCAAAACACCAAAAGCACAACTAAATGCTAAACAACCAACGATTAAAAACATTGAAACCTACCAAAAAAGATATTCTACATTCAAAGACGAAGAAGCCGCCACAATGAGATGGTAGGAGGGGTGCAAATGTGATAAAAATCAAATCCCGTACCCACCAGATGGGGAACCCACGAAGTGAAAAATAGTTATATCACAGAGGTTCTCCCACAGGAGTGAGAGGTTAAGGCCCAAGTCAGGCCCCCTAGCCTCGGGGTCTGGCATCGGGAGGAGGGCAGAGGAGTCCCCAGAGCATGTGGCTTTGAAGGCCTGTGGGGTTTGATCACAGGAACTCCACAGGACTGGGGGAAACAAACTCCACCCTTGGAGAGCACACACATGGTCTTGTGCATACTGTGACCCAGGGGAAAAGCAGTGACTTCAAAAGGAGCCTAAGGGCTTCCCTGGTGGCACAGTGGTTAAGAATCCACCTGCCAATGCAAGGGACATGGGTTCGAGCTCTGGTCCGGGAAGATCCCACATCCAGTGGAGCAACTAAGCCCGTGCACCACAACTACTGAGCCTGCACTCTAGAGCCCGGGAGCCACAACTACTGAGCCCATGTGCCACAACTACTGAAGCCTGCACACGTAGAGCCTGTGCTTCACAACAAGAGACACCACTGCAATGAGAAGCCCACACACCGCAACAAAGAGTAGCCCCCACTCACCGCAACTACAGAAAGCCCGTGCACAACAACAAAGACTCAACACAGCCAAAAATAAATAAATAAATTTATTAAAAAATTAAAAAAAAAGAGCCTAAGCCAGAACTACCTGCTGGTCTTGGAGGGTCTCGTGGCGAGGCGGGGGGCAGATGTGGCTCACTGTGGGGATGGAGGAGACACTGATGGCAGTGGTTCTGAGGACTGCTCATTGGCATGAGCGCTCCTGGAGGCCACCATTTTCTCACCAATACCTGGCCCCACCAAAAAGCCAGTAGGCTCCAGTGCTGAGATACTGCAGGCCAAACAACGAACAGAGCAGGAACACAGCCCCACCTATCAGTACACAGGCTGCCGAAAATCTTCCTGAGCCCACAGCTTCCCACTAAATCCACCCCTTGACATGGCCCTGCCAACCAGAGAGACAAAACCCAGCTCCAGCAACCAACAGGCAGGCACCAGTCCCTCCTAACAGGAAGCCTGCAAAAACCTCTTAGACCAGCATCACCCACCAGGGGACAGACACCAGAAGCAACAGGAAATACAATCCTGCAGCCTGTGGAACTGAGACTGCAAACAGAGGAAGACAAACAAAATGAGATGGCAAAGGAATATGTACCAGACGAATGGAAAAGATAAAACCCCAGAAGAACAACTAACTGAAGTGGAGATAGGCAATCTACCCAAAAAAGAATTCAGAGTAACAAAAGTAAAGATGATCCAAGATCTCAGGAAAAGAATGCAGGCACAAATGAGAAGATACAAGAAATCTTTAATTAAGACCTAGATAATCTAAAGGACAAACAAACAGATATGAACAATACAATAACTAAAATGAAAAATACACTAGAAGGAATGAGAAGAATAAATGAGGCAGAAAAAAGGATAAGTGAGCTGAAAAACAGAATGATGGAAATCACTGTCATGAAACAGAATAAAGAAAAAAGAATGAAAAGAAATGAGGACAGTCTATGAGATGACAACATTAAACATACTAACATTTGTATTATGTGGGGTCCCAGAAAAAGAAGACAGATAGAAAGGAACTGAGACAATATTTGGAGATAGTAACTGTAAAATTCCCGAACATGGGAAAAGCAACATTCACCCAAGTCATGGAAGGGCAGAGAGTCCCAGGCAGGATAAACCCAAGGAGGAACATGCCAAGACATATAGTAATCAAACTGACAAAAATTAAAGACAAAGAAACAATATTAAAAACAACAAGGGAAAAGCAACAAATAATGTACAAGGGAATCTCCCATAAAGTTATCTGCTGATTTCTCAGCAAAAATTCTGTGGGCCAGAAGGGAGTGGCAAGAAATATTTAGTGATGAAAGGGAAGAGCCCACAATAAGGAACACTCTACCCAGCAAGGTTATCATTCAGATTTGATCGAGAAATCAAAAGCTTTACAGACAAGCAAAGTTAAGAGATTCCAGTACCAAATAAGCAGCTTTGCAACAAATGCTAAAGGAACTTCTCTAAGCAAAATAGAAAATACCACTACTGGAAAAAAAAGAAAATTATGAATGGAAAACCTCACGGGTAAAGGCAAACATAAAGTAAAGGTAGGAAATCAACTGAACACAAAATCACATCAAAACCAGCAACTGTGAGAGGATGAGAGCACAAATGAAGGATATTGGAAATGAATTTGAAATTATAAAACCAGCAACTTGAAGCAATCTTGTTTTTATATAGACTGCTATGTCAAATCCTCATGGTAACCACAACCCAAAAATCTACAAGAGATATACACATAAAAAGAAAGGGAGGGACTTCCCCGGTGGCACAGTGGTTAAGAATCTGCCTGCCAATGCAGGGGACACAGGTTCAAGTCCTGGTCCTGGAAGATCCCACATGCCGCGAAGCAATTAAGCCCGTATGCCACAACTACTGAGCCTGCTCTCTAGAGCCCATGAGCCACAACTACTGAGCCCTCGTGCTACAACTACTGAAGCCTGCATGCCTAAAGTCTATGGTCCGCAACAAGAGAAGCCACCACAATGAGAAGCACATGCACCGTGATGAAGAGTAGCCCCTGCTCACCGCAACTAGAGAAAGCCCGTGCACAGCAACAAAGACCCAGTGAAGCCAAAAATAAATTTAGAAAAGTTTTTTAAAAAGTAAAAAAAAGAAAAAAAAAAGGGAATCCAAACACAACACTAAAATTAGTCATCGAATCACAGGAGAATAATGAAACAGGAAGTGAAGAAAAAAGACCTACAAAAACAAATCCAAAAGAATTAAGAAAATCACAGTAGAAACATAGATATCGATAATTACCTTAAATGTAAATGGATTAAATGTTCCAACCAAAGGACATGCACTGGCTGAATAAATACAAAAACAAGATCCATATACACGCAGTCTACATGAGACCCACTTCAGATGTAGCAACACATACAGACTGAAAGTGAGAGGATGGAAAAAGGTATTCCATGCAAATGGAAATCAAAAGAAAGCTGAAGTAGCAACACTCATACCAGACAAAATAGACTTTAAAATAAAGACTCTTACAAGAGACAAAGAGGGACACTACATAAGCATCAGGGGATCAATCCAATAAGAAAATATAACAATTGTAAATATATATGCACCCAACATAGAAGTACCCCAATACATAAGGCAAATACTAACAGCCATAAAGGGAGAAACCAACAGTAACACGATAATAGTGGGCTACTTTAACATCCCACTTTTATCAATGGACAGATCATCCAAACAGAAAATCAATAAGGAAACACAAGCCTAAAATGATACATTAGACCAGAAGGACTTAATTGATATCTACAGAGCATTCCATCCAAGAGCAGCAGAATACACATACTTCTCAAGTGCACATGGAACATTCTCCAGGATTCAGCATATGCCGGGCCACAAAATGAGTCACAGTAAATTTAAGAAAACTGAAATCCTATCAAGCATCTTTTCCAACCACAATGCTATAAGATTAGAAATCAACTATAAGAAAAAAACTGTAAAAAACACAAACATCTGAAGACTAAACAATATGCTACTTAACAACTAAGGGATCACTGAAGAAATCAAAACATGCCTAGAGACAAATGAAAACGAAAGTGCAATGATCCAAAACCTATGAGATGGAGCAAAAGAAGTTCTCAGAGGGAAGTTTACACCAATACAATCTTACCTCAGGAAACAAAAAAAAATCCCAAGTAAACAACCTATCCTTACACCTAAAGCAACTAGAGAAAGAAAAAGAACAACAACAAAAACCTAAACTTATTAGAAGGAAAGAAGTCATAAAGATCAGAACAGAAATAATTGAAACAGATGAAGAAAAAAATAGAAAAGATCAGTGAAACTAAAAGCTGGTTCTTCGAAAAGATAAACAAAATTAATAAACTTTTAGCTAGACTCATCAAGAAAAAAAAAGGGAGAGCACTCAAATCAATAAAATTAGAAATGAAAAAGGAGAAGTTACGATGGATACAGAACTACAAAGGATCATAAGAGACTACTAAAACCAACTATAGTCCAATAAAATGAACAACCAGAAGAAATGGGCAAACTCTTAGAAAGGTACACTCTCCCAAGACTGAACCAGGAAGAAATAGAAAATATGAACAGAACAATCACAAGTAATGAAATAGAAACTGTGATAAAAACTCCCAACAGACAAAAGTCCAGGATCAGATGCTTCACAGGTGAATTCTATCAAACATTTAGAGAAGAGTTAACACCTATCCTTCTGAAACTGCTCCAAAAAATTGCAGAGGAAGGAGCACTCCCAAACTCATCCTATGAGGTCTCCATCACCCTGATACCAAAACCCAACAAAGATACCAAAACCTGACAAAGATACCAAAAAAAGAGAAAATTACAGGCCAATATCACTGATGAACATAGATGAAAAAATCCTCAACAAAATACTAGCAAACTGAATCCAACATCACAATAAAAGGACCATACAACATGATCCAGTGGGATTTATCCCAAGGATACAAGGATTTTTCAATAACCGCAAATCAAACAGTGTGATACACCACATCAATAAACTGAAGATAAAAACCATATGATCATCTCAATAGATGCAGAAAAAGCTTTTTTACAAAATTCAACACCCATTTATGATAAAAACTCTCCAGAAAGTGGGCATAAAGGGGACATACCTCAACATAATTAAGGCCATATATGACAAACTTACAACTAAAATCATACTCGTTAAAAGCTGAAAGCGTTTCCTCTAAGATAAGGAACAAGAAAGGATGCCCACTCATGCCACTTTTATTCAAGATAGTTTTGGAAGTCCTAACCTTGGTAATTAGAGAAGAAAAAGTAATAAAAGGAATCCAAACTGGAAAAGCAAAAGTAAAACTGTCACTGTTTGCAGATGACATGATACTATACATAGAAAATCCTAAAGATGCTACCAGAAAACTACTAGAGCTCATCTGAGAATTCAATAAATTTGTGGGATACAAAATTAATACACAGAAATCTGTTGCACTCTATACACTAGCAACAAACATCAGAAAGAGAAATTAAGGAAACAATCACATTTACCATCACATCAAAAAGATAAAATACCTAGGAATAAACCTACCTAAGGAGGTAAAAGACCTGTATTCCAAAAACTATAAGATGTTGATGAAAGAAATCAAAGATGACACAAACAAATGGAAAGACATAACATATTCTTCGTCTGGAAGAACCAATATGTCAAAATGACTATGTTACCCAAAGCAGTCTACAGATTCAATGCAATCCCTATCAAATTACCAATGGCATTATTCGCAGAACTACAACAAAAAAAATTTTAATTTTTATGTAAATACAAAAGACTCCGAAGAGACAAAGCAATCTTGATAAAGAAAAACGGAGCTAGAGGAATCGGGCTGACTATACTAAGACTACTACTTCAGACTATACTACAAAGGTACAGTCATCAAAACAGTATGGTACTGGCACAAAAACAGAAATACAGATCCATGGAACAGGATAGAAAATCCAGAGATAAACCCAAGCGCCTATAGTCACCTAATCTATGACAAAGGATACAAGAATATATAATGGAGAAAAGACAGTCTCTTCAATAAGTGGTGCTGGGAAAACTGGACAACTACATGTAAAAGAATGAAATTAGAACACTCTCTAACACCATACACAAATAATAAACTCAAAATGAATTAAAGACTTAAATGTAATGCCGGACACTATAAAACTCTTAGAAGAAAACATAGGCAGAACACTCTTTGACATAAATTGCAGCAAGATTTTTTTTGATCCACCTCTTGAGTAATGAAAATAAAAACAAAAATAAACAATTGGGACCTAATTAAACTTCGAAGCTTTTGCACAGCAAGGAATCCATAATCAAAAGAAAAAGAAAACCCTCAGAATGGGAGAAAATATTTGCAAACAAAGCCACCAACAAGGGATTAATCTCCAAAATATACAAACAGCTCATACAACTCAAAAACAAAAAAACAAACAACCCAACTGAAAAATGGGCAGAAGACCTAACTAGACATTTCTCCATACAGATGGCCAAGAGGCACATGAAAAGATGCTCAATGTTGCTAATTATTTGAGAAATGTAAATCAAAACTATGAGATATCACCTCACACCAGTCGGAACAGACATCACCAAGAAATCTACACACAATAAATGATGGAGAGGGTGTGGTGAAAAGGGAACACTCCTACACTGCTGGTGGGAATGTAAATTGGTACAGCCACCATGGAGAACAGTATGGAGGTTCCTTAAAAATCTAAAAATAGAGCTACCATATGATCCAGTAATCCTACTCCTGGGCATACATCCAGAGAAAACTGTAATTCCTAAAGATACGTGGGGACTTCCCTGGCGGTCCAGTGGTTAAGAGTCTGTCCTTCCAATGCAGGGGGTGTGGATTTGATCCCAGGTCAGGGAACTAAGATCCCACATGCCACATGGTGTGGCCAAAAATATATATTTTTTTAATTATTAAAAAAAAAAAGATACATGCACCCCAATGTTCACTGCAGCACTATTTACAATAGCCAAAACATGGAAGCAACCTAAATGTCCATCAACAAAGGAATGGCTAAAGAAGATGTGGCATATATATACAATGGAATATTACTCAGTCATAAAAAAAGAAATAATGCCATTTGCAGCAACATGGATGGACCTACAGATGATCGTACTAAGTGAAATAAGTCAGAGAAAGACAAATATGGTATCACTTATATGCGCAGTCTAAAAAACTGATTCAAATGAACTTATTTACAAAACAGAAACAGACTCACAGACTTAGAAAACAAATTTATGGTTACCAAAGGGGAAAGGCAGTGGCAAGGGATAAATTAGGAGTTTGGGATTAACATATATATGCTACTGTATTTAAAATAGATAACTGACAAGGACCTACTGTATGGCACAGGGAACTCTGCTCAATATTCTGTAATAACCTAAATGGGAAAATAATTTGAAAAAGAATCGATATATGTACATGTATCACTGAATCACTTTGCTGTACACCTGAAACTAACACAACATTGTAAATCAACTATAATATAAAACAAAATTTTTTTAAAAAGAAAAAAAAACTCTCAGCACCCAAATGATTGAGACACTTAAAAGTTCTCTGTTTCTTACAGCCCTTTTGGATTGATCCATTACTATTTTAATCTTTATAAAATAAACAACTCTTAAGGGTGGCGGAATTATTTGCTATGATTCAATTTATACTGGAAGGGCCTTAATACCAAAAAAAAAAATTCTAACACAGCCTGGGTCATACATAATATTTTCACATTTAGCAACAATACATGGCAGGCATTGCAAGTGTTTGTTGAATGAATGGAAGAATCCCTTTTGGTCCAAAAGTTCAGAAGAAACCTATCAAAATGAGATTAGAGCTAATTGAAATCAAGGCCCTTTTTAAGTGGAACAGCTTAGGCCTTTGAAGGCACAGAGAAAGGAGAGTGGAGCACCTGGAGGTCATTCACAGGCCATTAAATCCAGAGGAGAAGGTCTCAAAGACCAACTCTCCAATTAACTGCTTTGTACAGCACCTTGGATAGAAAGTCATAAAATCATAAAATTATGTGTGTAGACCTTATATATTGAAACTACCAGGTAACAACACTGATATTGTTATTATATAAATGGGAATTGTGTCAATTATGAATTATTGCTCTGGCACAATACTAACAATCAATTATCAGAAATGAAGATTTAGGGACTCCTCTGGTGGCACAGTGGTTAAGAATCTGCCTGTGAATGTAGGGGACACGGTTTCGAGCCCTGGTCTGGGAAGATCCCACATGCCACGGAGCAACTAAGCACATGCGCCACAACTACTGAGCCTGTGCTCTAGAGCCCGCAAGCCACAACCACTGAAGCCTACGCACCTAGAGCCTGTGCTCCACAACAAGAGAAGCCACAGCAATGAGAAGCCCGCACACTGCAACGAAGAGTAGCCCCCGCCTACCGCAACTAGAAAAAGCCCGTGAGCAGCGACAAAGACCCAATTCAGCCAAAAATAAAATAGATAAATTTAAAAAAAAGAAAGACTTAATAACCTTCAGAAAAAATCGTCAGTAAGCCTCTGTTATTTTAGGCATTGCAAAAGATCAAAGAAATATAGGGAGAGGGCTCCCACACTTTATGATGCACATTATTTAATGCTTATAACAATAAATGGGTATTATTTTCTATTACGTTACAGATGGGCAAATGAAGCTCAGACAGGTTAAATATTTTGTTTACTGTCACATAAATAGCATGAAACTAAACTAGAAAATTTACCAGAAGCCCATTTCCTTTTTATTATTCTACTCTGAAAACCCATGGTAGAAAAAAAAAAAAATGCATAGTAAGCACCAACACTCTTGTAGAAATCAGAGGACAGAAAAATTGTATTAGCAGTGTGCCTGGCTCATAATAGCTCACCTAATACGTAAGGAGTTTGTTAGTGAATGAGTAACACATTTAACACATTGATCTTTAAAATATTTTTATTGGTTTGTATCACTGAGCTAGTACCATTAGAATATCCCCTCAGCCCTTACCACCCTTTTGCCTACATTAGCGGCATGGTTGCTTCTAGTCTCTATTTTCATGTCAACTGAAAAGATATGGTGAACAGGGTCTTCTTTTTTCACTACAGAATCTGCAAGTCTAGCCACAGAGGAGTGACTTATTAAAGATTAAATTAGAAAAGTGTCTTCTCATCCTCTGTCCTTCAAACAATTTTGAGTTTGAATCTTCAGACTCAGAAACCAAGTTTTGCAAGTTCCAAAGTTACATGAGAACATGGAATGCAGTCTTTAAAAGACAAAAAAGGGAAGAGAATGCTTCTTAATCTTCAGAACATTCTCATGGGTTAATATTTCCCCCAACAAGCTGAAACTATGACTTCAAATGCCCTTGAGGAAATTTGTTACAAAGCCAGGGATGTGGGTGTGGACTTTGGTCTATTTTTATTACTTCCTGAAAATTCTCTTTGGTTTTCACAATAAAAAAGTGGTGGAGGGCTTCCCTGGTGGCGCAGTGGTTGAGAGTCCGCCTGCCGATGCAGGGGACTCAGGTTCGTGCCCTGGTCCGGGAAGATCCCACATGCTGCGGAGCGGCTAGGCCCATGAGCCATGGCCGCTGAGCCTGCGCGTCCGGAGCCTGTGCTCCGCAACGGGAGAGGCCGCAACAGTGAGAGGCCCGCATAGAGCAAAAGAAAAAAAAAAAAAAAAGTGGTGGAAAGGATGGCATTATTAATTACTTTCTCCGTGGTTTATTTATGTCTTCATACCCAGAGGCTACTGGATTGAATTTCTGGGGAGAATGTGAAACATGTCAGAGTCCAAGAATGGTGTGAATACCCACCTGGAGATTCTAAGATAGTGAGCCTGCACAAAAAACCTACGGAGCGGGTATAGTGACTTGCTACTTGAATTACCTCACGATACCTGGACGGTGAGGGCCTGGGAGAATGCTACCTGGGAAGTTTCCTGATGTAAACATTTGAGTTTATAAATAGAAAAGAGTACACTGAGAATTTACCTTCCAATTCAGCATGTTTTTCTTTTTTTTAATGCAGCTATAGATAAAGAGTTATATAATTTGTACTAGGTAAGGAGACAATTCAGAACCCAGACTCAAGATAAAATACCGGCTCTAACACTTACTAAATATACCACCTTAAGAAGTTAGTCTCTTTTTAATCCTTAGTTTTTTTAACGTGTAAAATGGGGACAGTAATAATATCTACTTCATACAGTTGTCTGGATAGTTAAATGAGATAATCTATATTTATTAATTAATAACAAGGTCAGGCACAGGAGTGCTCAAAAATTATTTTCTTGGTGATCATATTCTTATAGCACTCAAGTTGTTCTCACATTTATGATCTTAAGTTTCTTCAGATAGCTACAAAATAAGTAGTAGTCTCAAATTCCTGGAGAATAAGGTTTCATGAAACCAGCAAAGGAAACAAACACTTCATCAATTAATTAAAAAAACGATAAAAATTAGGAAGAACAGAGTAGAGACGGAAGGTTTTCTTGCCTCGGTGCATTCAAGGTTTAGTTATTCTACCGTTAAAAGGTATAGGAAGAGCAAAATAATAACCCCCTCCTGTTACTATCAATGGGGATATTTAGTTGACTAGAATAAGTGACTTTCTCAGGATCATAGAATGATTTAGTCACAGATGGAAACGAAAAGCCTCGTGAGTGTTAAATCCCCATGGTCAAGGCTGGGTCTTTTCCAGGTTTTTCCGTTTTTACATTGTTCTTTCTACTGCTTGACAATTGTTCTTTCTACTACTTGACAATAGCACATTAAAAACACTAAGAAATTTTAAGACTAAGAATATTTAGGGAATTCTCTGGTGTTCCAGTGGCTAGGACTCTGTGCTTTCACTGCTGAGGGCCTGGGTTCAATCCCTGGTCGGGAAACTAAGATCCCACAAGCTGAGCAGTGCAGCCAAAGTATATATATATTTTTTTTTTTTAAATTTTACTACATACTTATGAGGTAGTATCTGTCATCACACAGTAATAACAACACAAATGATAGATAACGGCAGTTACTGCTCTTCAGGAACCACAAGGAACATGAGCCAGACCAGGGCTCTATTCATGGAGCCCAAGCTTAGCCCATATACCTGACAGAACTTACCGGAGGGAATCAAGCATAATTAATGTAAAAATTTTGACTATAAGCTATATTCTAAGATTGTGTCTGCCACTTTAACCACATTTTACTTCTTATCCTTGTAACAGTGATCGTTCATATTGTATGTGATTATAAAGATCAGATTGTGGCTGAGGCTGAACTGCATCTCTTTGCAGGGATTTTTTTTCAAACTGCAGAGGTTCTGGTGTGTTTCAATTAAACTTGAGTTACTCTTACCTGGTTAACTTCTTTAATCCTTCACTCTCTCCCATCCTGTCACTTCCCCAGGATGTTCTTGCCTGGGTGTCAGTCAAAGCCAGGTAACTAGTTATAAGTACTAGTTTTGTCCTGCAGGGCACTTTTCTCTGTTAGTAATTCATGTTTGTTACTGAGCTTATTTCATTAATGCCAACTACCTGCACTAAGCTATAGTTTCAGCTAAAGCAGAGACCGTGTTTCCTTTACTCAACAGTATCTCCCCAGTTCATTATAGTGCTGGGCACCAAATGACATCCAACAAGTATTTGGTGACTGAATACTTGTTTTGAATTAGGTGGAGAAATGGTTCCCTGGATTGTCATAAAAAATTTACCCCCTGTTCATTTTTGGATAGAAGATTTATCTGAAACTAGTATCAATAGTTCTAAATTTTAGTTTTCATAAAACTTCTTATCAATGACATTTTTAGGCTTTTATCCAAAAATAGATTTTTTTTAATTTTGGGTGGAAAGAGTCACTGAGTTTGTGCTTATAGTGGATAAGCAGATAAATTCAAGTGTCAGGTTGGTGATTGGTTCTGAACTTTTAGAGAAGGGTGAAAACTTTGTCATACCTGAGGTCGCCACATGAGTTTTGTATGCAAGGCCAGCCCTAGACAGCCTGGTCCTTACCCAGGTACTGTGCGGACAGCTCCACAGCAAACAGCTTGATAACTGGTCCAGGCATGGATATCTGAGAGGGAGTAGCAGCCAGCATAGGATCAACTGGCCTATGCCTTTCTTAAGAAAAATGAGCTCTTGAATGTTGTTTTTGCTAGTTTATTTTGGTAATTCAATTACAGTTTTAACCCAGAAGTTTGCTGACTTATAACCCCTCACTCAGGACCTCGGGAGCCCAGCGAGGAGCTCCCCAGTTGTCTCTAGGCATTACAAAGGGGTGCCTCACCTGTACCGTCAAATTTTTTTGTTAGCTTCAGTACCACTATGGTTTTTTCCCATCCTGCTTTGACTCCCTCTTGAGTCTTGTCTGACCCTGTTGCGAAAATTTTGCCATTTCCATGACATACATGGGAATGCCTATACCCAATGCCAAGAGACGCTCTCTCTTTCTACATACCAGTAGCTTAAGTGTGGAAACAGTGCTGAGTTCCATGTAAGAAGAGGAAGAAGGTTCTCTCCAACTTCTAGACATGTCACTCATGCTATGCAGCCTAGGCTACAGTTGCAGAAACTGTTTTTAATCATATAGACTGTTTGTTTTATCAACGGGATGTCACAAAAGTCCCCAACAAAACCAGACTGAACCTCCTAGATCCAAAATATCGGGCAAAGTAGGCTAAAGGTTACAACTTTCCTTGCCCTGATTTAACTACGTTTGTTTCAAAATTACCTGGCATTGGGCAGAGATGCTTTGCAGCTCTACGTTGAGAGATATACAGTGGCCAATGGCCCTAACTGGCTGACTTGACCACAGGAATGCACCTGTGCAGATGAAACCTAGAGGTGTCAGAAAGTCACCTTTGCTTCATTACCATGCTAAGATCTTTGCCCAAAGGGGGTATCTGCCCTCTGCTAGGCACAATATGTGCCTGAAGGACTGCACAATGCACAGGCTATTCCTGGAAATCTCCACCCTTTCCCCAAGTTTCTGATCCTGCACGTGTCCCTTACCCCTTAAAAGTCCCCCGCTTTTCACCCTTCAGAGAGAAGGTGCCTTTAGAGCCTGAGCTCCCCTTCTCCATTCTCTGGCCATTGAATGAAAGTCTGTTTTGCTTGCAGCAAACTCAGTTTCCTTACTGGCAGCATGAACCTGAGCAGGAAAGAACTCCCTGACCAGGCAAGGGGGGCTTTGGTTCAGCTAGGGCTCCAAGAGGAGGGCTCATGTCTACTTCGGTAACAGACCTAACTTCCTACCTGAGAACTGAACTTTCATAAACCATCCAAGGAACTGTTCCTGAAGATCTGGCCTATAATTCCCATCCACAGATAAGCAATTCTATGAAAACTATATGCTAGATACACTGCCCTAAACTGACATTGAAGGAGAGAGAACGATGCAGGTTCCCATCTCATCAATTGTTTTCCTGCTCTCCATCCCTTCCTGCTACAAAGAGGGCAGGATTTGAATGTAGAAAACTGGGACTTAGCTTAGGGTGACTTAGCTAGTCTTAATATCTTCTTACCTAGGCAGCAGTATTGATAAGAAGAATTTTCAGGGGCACCCTAAAAAATTAATATTATTTTTGCCACCCTCTCTTCTCCATCTCTTATCCCAACTTCTTCTCTGTGGAAATTAAGAGCTTCTTAGTGTTCAGTGTCTAAATATTGTCCCTCTGTTTCTTTCTGGCCATCCTAATAGTTTCATGTCATTTCTTACCCTTACAGAGCAAGAGGCTGGGAAAAGAATTACATACATTTCAAAGAAGCAGAGAAAAAATGTACAGTCACAATTTTTCTAAACTAAATGCTTTAAGAAAAGGGAGGGTAGGGACCTATGATCAAGAAGAAACTGGTTTAAGCTGAGGGGAATGTTAAGACTGCCTCGGTCAGTTACAATTCAGAATTGTCACAGGAAATGGAAAACCAACCAACCAACCAACCCCCAAACCAAGAAATCCCCAGACCCCAGCCGAGACCAATTAAATCTGTATCTTTAGTGACCTGGGCATCAATATATGCATTGTACTTTGGTAAAGAACGTATAGCATGAAACCTACCTTCTTAACAAATTTTGAAGTGTAAATACAGTATTGTTAACTATATGCAAGTTACTGGACAGATTTCTACAATTTTCTACAATTTTTACATCTTGCATGGTTGAAACTCTAACCCATTAGAAAATATGCTTTATACATAAAATATTATTCAGGCTTAAAAGAGAAGGACATCCTGTCACATGCTGCAACATGGATGAAGCTTGAGAACATTAGGTTGAATGAAATAAGCCAGCCACAGAAAGATAAATACTGCATAATTCCACTTAAATGAAGTATCTAAAATGGGCAACAATATCTTTAAAAGCTTCTCGGGCAACTGTAATGTGGCTTGAGAATCACATGTATAGTGCTATTCCCATAACACCCATACTCCAAAACCCCTTGACTAAGCTATGAGGATATTCCTCATCCTTCACTATTTTACCTTCCTTGCTCCATGATTTCTTTACTGGAAAGGATTATTTTAGATTTGGTGATGGTGCAGTCATTTCAGTCTTAGTGATGGTGTAAGTGTTAGGGAACCATTGACCAAAACCACCCACCCTGGCCAGGCATGATAATGAGTGCTTGCAGGAGTTATCTCACAACAAGAGGTCCCAGTAAGGAACACGGAACTAACAAGCTACCACCAGACACAAGAATTCAGGAGGGGCCGAAAGGAGGGAGGAGACGCCAGCCCATAGTATGTCCTGCCTACCTCCCAGAAACCTTCACGTTGGAATCCATCTTGCTGAGAGATGTGCGCACCACCAGGAAGGACCCTGAGTCAGACCAAATATGGGCACAAGCAAGATGATTGGCCAGAGACAACCCAGATATTAACCCCATTACCATAAAACCTGAGACTGCAAGCCACGTGGCAGAGCAGTTCTCCTGGGTTCCTTTACCCCACTGCTCTCCGCCTGGGCACCCCTTCCCAATAGTCTTTTGTTGTCGGTACGTGTGTCTCCTCAGACAATTCATTTCCGACTGTTAGACGACAGCCCAGTCTTGGGCCCTGGAAGCGGTCCCCCTTCCAGTAACAACTGGTGACTCTGGTGGAACCCCGTCTATGCTACGACTGACATCCCAACCACTCAGGGTACCCAAGGACCAGCTCACCCGCCAACAGACTAGACCCAGCAGCCACAACCAGGACCCTTTTACCCCTGGTCTCCTCCAGACTCGAATGCCTGGCCAGGGTGCCCCAAATGGGTAAGGAACAAGAGACTTTGTTGACTTCTCTTCCCCTCCCTCTCCCTTTCTTCTTTTCAACACCCACCTATCCTACCCTTCTTCCTTCTATCCTGGTCCTGGATGCAGGAGTCTGGTTGAAGGGTCTCAGTTATCTGAGGGCCAGAGCCTGATCACCTCCGGTGGGCAGAGAACTCGAATTATCTCCTATCTAGTTTCTGATTGGCCCGAGTTCCCATCTTCCCCTCCTGGAAGCCCAGAGAAAAGTCCTGTAATGCCTGGGCATCTGCAGGTGGCAGGAGATGTCTGTAAGTCCACCCGTCTTGTCCCTCCTCCTTCCCCTCTTCCTTCAACCTGGCCCCCTTTCCTCCTTTTGAAATCTTTGAAGACTCAAGATATTTCCATTTACTCTGTTTGTCAGTATTCAGATCTGAAGTTCTAAGTCTTCATAAGAGATTTTCTGAGACACTACAATCTTTCCTCCCTGTCAATTGTGCTTTCTGTTCCTGGGGGTATAATTGGGTGATAGAAGCCCTCCATCAGACACCCTGTTTCTATAAATTCAGTCATTTGGTTGTCTAACTGACCAAGTGCTTCCAAGTGGAAGTGGTTGACGGGGTTCCATACAGTCTCACCTGGTCTTAGATGAAAGTTAACACCTTAGACATTATGTCTACAGGTTAACTTACCAATTGGGACCAGCCCTACAGTCCCTCTGATTGTGCTTACCACTGAGCATTTCCTTTGGCACATATACAATCAGGCACTCTGGGACCAAGAGAGAACTTACAACCTCTCTAGAGGTTGTAGAAGCCGGCACTGGTCCTCTGGCAACAGGGTACAAACTATACAGCCATCAAAATGGGAAACAAGCCTAGTTTCCCTTCAGACACATCACTGGGTTGTCTTTTAGTTCACCGAGAGGGATACCAGCTGGATGGACTAAAAAGGAAAAAAACGTATCAGATGTTGTACCCAGGACTGGCCTACTTACTCCTTGGGGTAAGAGGAAAAATGGCCCCCCTCGGGGGTCACTAGGATTTAACACCATTTAACACGAGCGTTAAGAACAATGAGGTTCCCTATGTCCAAGCCTTTACGGCCCTCTTCCAAGATCCCGAAAAAAGGAGAAAATGTAAGCTCAGAGACCCTGATAAATGCCCTTTCAAAGTCCTTCTGGCAAAGTTTGGGATGGAAGACACCCTCTACATTCTCCTAATTCCCCCAAGGCAGACGGGGAGGGCAAGGGAAGGGAAATTCTGGCTGCCCCGGAGACCATAAGATCTGGGGAACGTCTCCTAGCCTCAGCTCCGCCTCCTTATACCCCTTCCCCCATGAGACTACAATCAGGAAATAAGCTTTACCCTCCACACGAGGAAAGGTCCTCCTCAGGCAAAATTTGTCCATGAAGAGTAGTACCACATGGGGAAGGGAGAACCATGCAGGTTCATGTTCCCTTTTCCATGCAAGACATCACCCAATGTAGGGAACAAATGCGTTCATATTCTGAAAATCCCCAAAATTTAGTGATGAATTTGAGCATCTTAGCCTTAACTTCTCTTTCACATGGAGGAACGTGATGGTCATTCTCACCTGGTATTGTAATGAAGAAAAAGCTAGAATCCCAGATCAGGCCAGAACAGTGGCTGATGAACTGCAGTGGTTGGATGCCGACCTGGCCCCTGCAGAAGAGGCAATCCCCTCTGCAAAGCTGGATTGGGACCCCAACACAAATGCAGGGAGGGAATCTCTAAGACACCTCATTATTAGCCTACTGCAGGGAATGACCCAGGGGGTCCAGAAGGCCATTAATTATAATAAGATAAAAGAGGTTACCCAGAGAAACAGTGAAAATCTGGCCCTCTTTGAGAACGCTCAAGGAGGCCTTCAAAAATTTTACGCAAATCGATCTACAAAGTGTTGAAGGTACAGTCCTGTTGGTCCATTCCTTCATAACCCAGGCAACCCTGGATGTAAGGAGAAAATTACAAAAACCAGAAAAAGGACCAGAGACCCCATCGCTGAGCTAGTGGATGAGGTTTAAAAAAAAAAAAAAAAAAAAAAAAAAAAGGTGTTTCTAAATAGGGACCAAGAGGAGGAGGCCAAGAGGGAAGAAAGAGAAGCCTGAAAAGATAGGAGGATAGAGAAACAGACCTGATTCTTCGCCAATCTACAGGCTAAAGTCTTGACCTTGGTTCACCCTACCACTGGGTGAGGCCCATGGAGAGAGTGAGAAAGGGAAAAACACCTTAGCGGTCACTGTGGCTGAGACGAACCCAAAGAGGATGGACATTAGAAAGGGGAGTATCCACATCGCCCTAAGGGAAGGCATATGGAGACCTGTAAACCTGCCCTGTGTTAGTCCTGAGAGACCAGGACTGAAGATGCCCAGCAGCTCGACAAGCCCCCTCGAATGGTGAGATCCAAATCACACTTCTTAATCCTTGGGTGATTCTGTAAGTAGAAGGTAAGGATGTGAACTTCCTTTTGGATACAGGGGCTGCCGTCTCTGTTTTTCCTTTCCAGCTAGAACCTTTTAACTCCCTGACTAAAACGGTGACAGGGGTACACGGAAAACCCCAAAACTCAAATTTTACTAAGCCCCTCCACTGTAAGGTGGGAAACTGGCAAGGGACCCTTCTTATATATCCCCAGGTGCCCGGCTCCCCTACTGTGGAGAGACCTCCTTTGCCACCTCCAGACCAGAGTGACTTGGGGAAAGCTAGAAACCAATAACTTTCTTTGCCTGGTGTCTGAACACTTGCAGTCAGACACAGGAAAGAACTCCCTCCCTTTCTTGGATGAAATCAATCCCCAGGTGTGGGATGTCTCTAGACCAGGACTAGCTATAAATGTTTCACTGCTCCCTACCCCTGGAAAAGACAATACCCCTTGAAACCACAAGCTCTTGAGGGCCTTAGGCTGCTAGTTAACAAATACTGGGATTTTGGAATCCTAATCACCTGTGAGTCTCCCTGCAACACTCCAATCCTGCCTGTTAAGTATCTGAATGGATCTTATCAATTCGTCCAGGACCTAAGAGTGGTCAACGAGACTGTGGTTCCCATCCACCCCACAGTCCCGAAACCCATATACCCTTCTATCCCAAGTCCTGGGAACCTCTAAGTACTTTTCAGTGCTGGACCTTAAGGATGCTTTCTTTTGCATTCCCTCCATCCTCAGTCCCAAAAGCTCTTTGCCTTTTTGAGTGGCAAGATCCAGAAACAAGGTAAGCCATACAACTTTGCTGGACGCAGCTACCACAGGATTTCAGAGACAGCCCCCATATATTCGGGACTTCCCTGGGGAGAGAACTAAGAGAATTAACCTTAACAAACAGTAACCTAATACAACATGCAGATGACTTGCTCATAGCAAGCCCAGACTTTACTAGCTCAAATGGATACTATTAAAACCTTAAATTTTCTTTATGAAAGGGGATATCAAGTGTCCCCTAAGAAAGCTCAGATAAGCTTAATCCAAGTAAAATACCTTGGGTTCATAATTACAGAAGGGAAAAGAATGCTCGACCCTCAGAGGAAATCCCTTATCTTAAATACCCCCTGTCCCCAAACTAGAAAACAGCTTTTAGGGATAACTGGGGTTTGCCAGATCTGGATTCCCATTTATGGGAATCTGGCCCGACCCCTATATGAAAAACTAAAAGGGAAAGAAGGGCCACTTGACTGGGATAAGACCTGTAAGGTGGCCTTTAATACTCTGAAAGAGGCCGTCACTATAGCCCCAGCTTTAAGCCTCCTGAACCTAGAAAAGCCTTTTAGGTTGTATGTCTCTGAACGGGTGGGAACCGCTTTGGGGATGTTGGGACAAATGGTGGGGCCTGTACTACAGCCTGTGGCTCTTGAAACAACTAGACGAGGTGGCCAAAAGCTGGCCCGCTTGCCTCTGGGCAGTAGCAGCCACCGCTCTTACGGTTAAAGAGGCCTCTAAATGGGCCCTGGGTCAACCCACCACAGTGCACACGCACCAACAGGTGCAAGCAGTCTTAGAGACTAAAGAGGATCGAGGAATAGACTAAAGAGGATAGAGGCGGGAGGGTGGGGAAGGGATCACCCAATACAAGACCCTCCTCCTTGACACCCCAGAAATAAAACTAAGCATCTGTCAGACTTTAAATCCAGCCTCCTTAATACCAGATCCCCATACTTCCCCCGTAGGGCACCAATGCATGTAAGTTATAGATGAATTATACTCTTCTCGTCCCAACCTATCTGAGATACTAGTAACTGACCCAGAAGAAGAATGATACAAGGATGTCAGTAGTTTCGTGGAAAGAGAAGAGAAGAAAGTGGGATATGCCACAGTGAGCTTAGAAGAAACCAGGGACAGGGGGTCTCCTCCCTCAGTCACCTGAGCCCAGAAGGCTGAACTTTTCACCCTAAGAAGGTGAAAAGTTCACCACTGCTCTCCACCTGGCCTCCCCTTCCCAATAAAGTCTTTTGCTTTGTCAGTATGTGTGTCTCATCTGCCAATTCATTACGAGTGTTAGACAAGAGCCCATTCTTGGGCCCTGGAAGGGGTTCCCCTTCCGGTAACATAAGCTCTGAGTGCTTAGATACGTGGATATGTTCTTGCAGGTGCTGCTGGTAACTAACTCTCCTTCTCCCTCCTTTTTGGCTTACATAGTCTCAGTTCTGTTTGGGCAGTGACATGCGCAAGGAAAGCAGACCCCCACACCCACAGATTCCGGAAATGGGATATGATTGATCAAAGACAAGTAAGCTGAGTGCTACCCATCTGCTTAGGAGTACACATGACCCAATGCTGGCAAATAAGATGTAAGAGAAATTGTCCTGGGTTGCTACTGGGCAGGACTTTTCTCCCTGATATAAAGAGTGAGAAATCTTGCCTTTTCTTCTTACTTTGGATGGATTGCATAGCAAGTGATGCTTAGAGCTGAAGCAGCCCTCTTGCAACCAGGAAGCAACAAGCTAAATGATTAAAAATCACTACTGAAGATGGCAGAGTAGAGAGTTAAAAAAAGAGCCCAAGTTGTTAATGATACTATGTGACTGTACGTTGCTTAGAATCACCTACTTCCAGATTACTTTATGTGTATATAAGATTTCTTTTTCTCACTAAGCCAATGTTAGTTAATTATTATTGTACTTGCAAATTCAAGTATTCTATCTGATGATATATCATAACACGATGAGCAAAAACAGACTTATGAAGAGGTTGCAGAAGTCATCAGTACAAGAAAAGTGCTATTTTTACATCTTTGCACATAGCCATGATTCATCTCTCTTTCCACAACACAGTAGAAACACTTAGCAGAGATTCCCATGTTTTAAAATTATTGATGTGTGTGTCTCTCTTCCCTATTAGACTGTGATCCCCTAGAAGGTAAAGGCTATGTTCTCTTTACCTTGAAATCCCCTCCAGCCCTAATTTAATGCTTTGCATGTGCTAGCACAGTAAGTGTTGAATTGAGCGAATTGAAGTTTCAAGTCTGTAGCTGAGTGATTTATGAAGAATGGGATAACGTGTGAGTTGCATGAAGTTCTCATGGAGATAAAAATGTTGGGAAGATTAAACATGTCTTCAAAAAACACTTTATGAAATGAATGTCAAGATATCTTTTTATAATAAGTTGGTCTTTGTACCATCACCATTTTCCCATAAACACTTGAATTATTAAGTTTAGGTAGAATAATCACACTAGAAAATCCTTGTAACTTTGCTTCAGTGATAAACATTTGGTATTCCGGATTAGTTCACTAAAATGGCTGTTTTATTTATTTTATTTGGATTGTGATTCTTTTTTCAATGCTGTCTACTACCTTAAAGGATCATGTGAAACTACTAGCTGCCCTCCATCTCTCTCACCTCAGCAACAGAAACATCACATCAGTTTGGCTCACTTGCCCAGCAAGGACAGTCATGTGCACTGATAATGGAGTTAAAAATAACTCTCTCTGTTTCGAATTCAGGATGGGTAGGAGACCCATCAGCCTCCAAGGCCACAGCCTTTCAGAACTGTCAACTGCCACTCAAGCAACTTAACATAGCTGCGAGGCATTTCAATAGGAAATATGTTCCACACAGCCAGAATGATTCAAGAGTGTGCAAGACAGAAGGAAATCCATTTAGGGTGGCATAAACTCAAACGGTCTCCTTTGTTAAAGTTATGTGAACTCTCATTTAACATTATCATTTAATTATACATAGAGCTCTAAGATGTCTTGGGAGGCTCTGTAGTCATGTAGCCCTTTGACTCTAGGCAGGTCAGTGTCTGCACCATCCACCACAGATTATTAGCTATTCAATTTCTAAAGGTTGCCAGACATGGGGATTTCACTGACATTGAACGGAACCTGACCTGGTATTAGTCAGCATTAGAGTAAAGCAGTTATTTCATCTGATCTGTTAATCACTGTGATATGAAATAAATGGTGTATCTATCTGAACTTGCCAAGGAGACATGAGCCATTTTAGACCAGCCTAAGAATAAAAATTTAAACTTCATTACTAGAAAAATTAACAATTCTGTGGACAACAGATTCCTAGACTTTATTCTCTTTTGATCGTAAGTCTCATTCTAAATCCTTCTCAAGAAGACTCATTCCGGGACTTCCCTGGTGGCTCAGTGGTTAAGAATCTGCCTGCCAATGCAGGGGACACACGTTCAAGCCCTGGTCTGGGAAGACCCCACATGCCGCAGAGCAACTAAGCCCGTGTGCCACAACTACTGAGCCTGTGCTATACAGCCTGCAAGACACAGCTACTGAGCCTGCGTGCTGCAACTACTGAAGCCCACGCGCCTAGAGCCTGTGCTCTGCAACAAGAGAAGCCACCACAATAAGAAGCCTGTGCACAGCAATGAAGAGTAGCCCCCACTCTCCACAACTAGAGAAAGCCCGCACACAGCAACAAAGACCCAACACAGCCAAAAATAAATTAATTTAAAAAAAAAAGTCATTCCAACCCTAAGCCTGATGCCACCCATCCTTCCTACTCTTAGCAACTCTAGCAACATGAACCACAGTCATTTTTCAGGAGACTCTATTGACTTATTTTGTATACAAATAGTTGTATGTGTGCTGAAGTATGGCTCCTTGCTTTTACTACAAGGTAAAGTCTATAGTTCTCATGTCTCAGAAAACTTTCCACTTTCATGTGGTCTCTTAACCAGATAAGGATAAATCTGAAAAAATATGCAAGGACTGTGCACACACTGCAATCTACAAAATGTAGCTGGGAGAAATGTTAAAAGACCTTTAAAGATGGTCTTTTTTTTTAAATTAGTCGAAAGCCTCAATATTGTTAAGATATTAGTTCTCTCCGAGGGCATTCTCAGATTTAATGCAATCTCAATCTAAATCCAAGAAGGAATTTTTGTAGAAATTGACAAGTGGATTCTAATATTTTTAAGGAAATTCAAAGGACAAAACATCTTTAAAAATGAACAAAAAGTTCTGGAGCGTTAACACTTTTTTTTTTTTTTTTTTTTTTGCGGTACGCGGGCCTCTCACTGCTGTGGCCTCTCCCGTTGCAGAGCGCAGGCTCAGCGGCCATGGCTCATGGGGGCAGCCGCTCCGCGGCATGTGGGATCTTCCCGGACCGGGGCACGAACCCGTGTCCCCTGCATCGGCAGGTGGACTCTCAACCACTGCGCCACCAGGGAAGCCCAACACTATCTGATTTTAAGACTTATTCTGAAATGACAGTAATTTTGGAGTGTGGTGTTGCTATCAGGACCAACAATACATCAATGAAACAGAGCAGGGAATCCAGAAATAAATCCAGATATATCTGGACAACTGATTTTTGACAAGGTGCAGAGATAATCCAGGGGAGAAAGAATTTTTTTTTTAATAGTGAGGCAACAAATGCAGCTCTAGATGAAGAAGATGAACACAAAGAAGAAAGAACTTCAATCCACAGTTCACATTTTTTACAAAAAATTATTCAAAAATTTAGTAAGTTTGAAAACTAAAACAATGAAACTCCTAGAAGAAAACAAAAGAGAAAAATCTTTGTGACCAGAGTTAGGCAAAGATTTCTTAGGTGACACTAAGATGATACTTAGATGAACACATACAAGGGAACAGTTGCTTCTGCTGGAGTGGTCCTGTGCAAGAAATGAAGGGAGCTGACTGCAGCATAAAGGGAGGAAGGGCTTCTAGCCAAAGGAGAAAGCAATGCAAAGTTAGGATGAGTGAGAGGGCATGAGTGCCCAGGGGTCAGACCAGAGTTTTGCACGTGTTGCTGAGAGAGAAGTCAGGAAAGGTTAGAGCAAGATTGTGAATTCTCAGCTAAGAGACTGACTTTATTCTGTGGGCAGCGGTACATATAGAAGGATCTTAATCAGATGAGTGACATGATCAACTTTATGTTCTGGAGAGAGGACTTTGGTGGTGACAAGGTTAAAGACAGAATGTAAGGAAGAGACCAGTTAAGGGCAGTTTCCATGCTCCAGACCATGAGAGATGGCATGAGAGGTGGTGAGGGAGTGATCCAGGGCATTAACTAGGACAGAGCAAAGTTCACATCTGCCACACACATTTTGAAGGCAGAATGGAAGACTGACTGGTTATGAGGAATAATGGGGTGGGGTGGGGGAGGGGAGCACTTACTGAGCAAGTGAAGAGAAAACTAAGGTGTTTTATTTGTTTGCTTTGATTTTTTGGTAACTATACTGTTGGAGATTGGAGATACCACTAATTAATTTAGGAACAAGGATAAAGCAGGGATTTCTTTGTTACTGAGTTTCGGGAGAACTGTAAACCCCCTGAGGTTGTTGGGTCAAATAAGGTATAACAGAACCAGGCTTTACAGAAACCTCTAGGCTTCTGATTTCTGAGACTACAGAACACTTAATTATATCACCAAGTCAGCAGGGTCTAGTGTAAACGTGGCCCATTGTAGGAAAGGCACTCAAAGGGAAGAATCATCTAAGGCACCATTGAGAGAATGAAAGGCAAAATACAGACTGGAAGAAGAAATTTGCAATTCATCTGTCTGACCAAAGACTCACATCCAGGATAATCATGGTATCATGGAGAGGGGAAGCATTTTTGGAGAGCAATTTACTTTATACTCACTCTATTTTGAGGAAGCATTTTTGAAGAGGGATTTACTTTATACTCACTATTTTGGGGAAGCATTTTTGGAGAGGGATTTACTTTATACTCACTCTATTTTGGGGAAGCATCTTTGGAAGCATTTTCATGTTGGGTCCCTTTTCACCTTTGATGTTTGTAAACCCATCTTGGTGTCACTGGATCAACAACTGCCTTGTGGCAACCTGGCTCACTCTACCTGTGGCACTGCTGGAGACCATGTTTGGTGTAAAAGTGATTATTAACAGGTGATGCATTTGTTCCTGAAGAAAGAACTATTATCATGAATCATCCAACAAGAATGGACTGAATATTTCTGTGGAATTGTCTGATGAGACATAACTACCTCAGATTAGAAAAAATTTGCCTCAAAGCCAGTCTCAAAAGTATTCCTGGATTTGGCTGGGCCATGCAGGCTGCTGCCTATATCTTCACTCACAGGAAATGTAAGGATGACAACAGTCATTTTGAAGACATGATTGATTATTTTTGTGATATGCATGAACCACTTCAACTCTCATATTCCCAGAAGGGACCGACGTCACAGAAAATTGCACGGCTCGAAGTAATGAATTTGCTAAAAAGAATGGACTTCAAAAATATGAAAATGTCTTACATCCAAGAACTACAGGCTTTACTTTTGTAGTAGACTAAGAGAAGGTAAGAACCTAGACGCTGTCCATGACACCACGGTGGCATATCCTCATATCATTCCTCAGACAGAGAGGCAACTCCTCCTCAAGGACTTTCCCAACGAAATCCACTTCCACGCCCACCGATACCCAGTAGACACCCTCCCCACGTCCAAGGAGGACCTCCAACTCTGGTACCACAAGTGGTGGGAGGAGAAAGAAGAGAGGCTGCACTCCTTCTACTGGGGGGAGAAGACTTTTTACTTTATGAGACAGACTGTAATTCCACCTTGCAAGTCTGAGCTCAGGATCCTTCTGGTCAAATTGCTCCCTATACTGTACTGGACCCTGTTCAGCCCTGCAGTGTGCCTGCTCATCTGTTTGTACAGTCTTCTTCAGCGGTATTTTATAATCATCATTATCATCTTCGTGCCGCGGGAGAGAATATTTGGTGAACTGGAGATCACTGAACTTGCATGTTAACGTTTTTTAGACAAACAGCCACATTTAAATACAAAGAAAAATGAGTAAGATTGTAAGGGTCACAGTCTAAAAACCTAGGGGATATTCTGTAAATGTTTACAAATGTCTAAGCCTTTGTAAAATGAGATGCATTTTTGCACGACTATGTCAAATATTTCTTACTACCATCATTATTTGTTAAAGATATTTTGCACTTCGTTTTGTGGAAAAATACTGCTACACACACAATTTTTTTTTTTACTCTCTGAATGTAATTTCAACACTGTGTAGCAGGGAGCGACCCCTGTGAAATAACTTAGGCCAGAGTATTAGTAAACAATCGTCAGGCTGTTAGCAGACAAGGTACACACAAGATTGTCTTCAAGGCCCAATCCTACTTCCTAACAAACTCCCCAGACTAGAGGCAGATTTGGGGCTCCTGGGCACTGGCCCAGATCAAGTGTTGGCACTTACACGCGGAGGTGAGGGCCCTTCCTCCTGGCTTCCTCTCGGCTCTTTCCCCACACTCCTTTCTATGCCAATCAAACCCTTGCATTCTTCCTTAAGACCTGAAATCAGAAACCCTTTGTCCTTAAGCTGAACAAACATTTTGATAGGAAGCCCTTAATTATTCATAAAATCTTGGCATTTAATCTTGTGCAGACCTAGACGTCAGAAGACCACCAGTGCCCTCTACTCACCAGAAAATAAGACCTAGATGAGTCTCACAGAGCAAACACGGGCTCTCCACTCAGAAACCTTAGTTTGAATTTTTAACGCTAGGAATTCATACAGTTTAGTTCTTCTGCGTCTGCATAACCTCGCATGTTTAGTGCTGGTTTCTTCACAGCTTATCGGCAGGTGTCGCTTTTCTACACTAAAAACGGTGCTCATCAAGTCATTTACCATTTTAAAGGAAAGCGTAGAAGAACGTTCTGGTACTGCCATCAGAAACTCTTTTGAAGTTATGTCTTGGTTGACACAAAAAGGAAGGTTATTTATTTTCTAAATGTCCATGGGTGTTTAATTTCTGCCATTAAAACAACAACAATGCTTACACACAAGGCCCTATTGTTTAACCTAAATTATTCAACCGTTGTAGCTTTGACAAATTTTATTTATTTATTTTTTTTCGGTACGCGGGCCTCTCACTGTTGTGGCCTCTCCCGTTGCGGAGCACAGGCTCCGGACGCGCAGGCTCAGCGACCATGGCTCACGGGCCCAGCCGCTCCGCGGCATGTGGGATCTTCCCGGACCGGGGCACAAACCCGTGTCCCCTGCATCGGCAGGCGGACTCTCAACCACTGCGCCACCAGGGAAGCCCGACAAATTTTATTCTTAAAACCAAAAGGGTCACGCAAAAGTGAATCCTTTTTTAATTATAGTGAGGGATCTCTCTCTTTTTTAGTCTCAGGTTTCCTCTTTCATTAGTAAAATTTAAACTCACTTTTGACCAATTGTTCACCTAAAAATTCGTATTTAGAGTCAATAGAAAATCCAACAAACCAATGGCACCAATCTCCTGAGGCAAAGAAACGTGTCGTCATTGTTTCCACTCCACTGGAGCCTACAACTATTTTTTTGTCATTATGGGAAGGCTGGTCTGAGCAGCAGAAAATATGGGGCAGTTACAAGTCTTTAGCAAACAGCAGATTAAGCAAACCTGTCAGCTTATTTCTACCTTGAAGCAGACTAAAACGCTGTTTCTTGCTTTGTGTACTCTTTTGGTGAGAGTGCCTTCTCATTAATTACAACTCACTTTTGCTGGACAGTGATTTCCCTCCTTCAGTGGACACGGCTTCGCTGTGAGCTGGACTTACCGAGCAGACTTCCAGAAAGTCCTGGTTCCCGCAGCACTCTGTTGGCACACCATTTTTACTGGAAGAGTACTAACTGGCTCAACTGAAACGCACCAATCTATACTTAACTCCTCCCCCCAAAGCTGTTTTTAATCCTGCCAGGGGCTACTAATTAGTTATTATGCACATCTGCTCCAAACCCAGCTATTTAACTTACCTCGGTCTTAAGGCGGTTATTTTTAAACATTTTTTTTCCTTAATAAAAGAGGTTTCTAATTTAGGTCTCTCTCAGACTTATTTTGGTTAGATTTGGAAACCAGAAATAGTTTAACAATCAGGATTGCATTTGTCCCGGGTCAGAGAGAAAAGCTGGGCGTTCTACCCCACAGGTGTTTGTAATGTAGCCCCTCCCCCCTCCCTCCAAATTCTCCTGGCTTTTTCATTCAAGGTTTGACTTTACTTGCATGTCCTCTTTAACCCTCTGAAACCTATAAAAGGAGAACTCTTTTTTCCTTTTTAAAACACGTTTTCTTTTGATCGTAAAAAATAGGCTTAAGATAAAATGCAAACTTTTTTACCTAACCAGAATTCATAAGCACTGAAACTGAGACATTGTACTTGCCCTAAGAGAAATAACTTCAAAAAGAGAAAATTTGCCTTTTTTTTTGTTGTGGGTTTATTTTGTTTTCAATAAGCCTTCTTTTAAAATTGTAATTATTTGTGTTTTCCTACACAGCTTTTTCTTCTCTTATTTAAAAAAAAATTTTAAAGAAATATGCAGTCTATGATTTGAAATCTAAAATTCATAACAAAGTGTCAAGTAGAGGTTAATGCAGCTTCAATATTGTGCTTGGCCTTAGGAGCGATCCCCCTCTTCACCTCCCACTCTTGTCACTCTGGACTCAGCAACTGCTTGTCCAGCTGCATCTTATTTTTTCCACTTTGGAAAACAGTTTGAAAGTTTCTAGAAAAAAAATACACCTACCATATTACCTAGCCATTCCACTCCTAAGTATTTATCAAAGAAAATTATATATTCATACAAAGACTTGTGCAAAAATGTTCATAGAAGCCTTATTTGTAAAAACCCTAAACTAGATATAATCCAAATGCTCATCAACAGAATAAGCAATCTGCAATGAAATATTACTCAGCAATACACACTATTGATAAATACAAAATTGTGAATGAATATCCCAATTATGCCATGCATAAGGAAACAGAAAAAAGATTATATATATGATTCCATTTATATAAAATGCAAATTAATTTATACAGATTGAAAGTAGATTAGTGGTTGCTTGGGGAGAAGGTAAGGATGGGCAGAAGGGAGGGATGGGTCACTGGGAAACTTTTGGGGTTGATTTATATGTTAACTACCTTCACCCTCGTGATGATTCCTTGCAGATACATATGTCAAAATAGCAAATTGCATACATGAATGTGTACAGTTTATTCTATGTAAATTAAACACTTACTATTATCAGTAAGATCATCACCAGTTTTATATGTGCAGTAAGTTAACTCTCCTAAGTTTCTACTCAAATATTTGAGTCAGCAGTGATGAGTAAATAAATAAGTGAATCCCAAATATGCTCCTTCCTGGTAGATTCCATTTGAGAGCAAAGAGCAGAGGGAAGAAGGCTAATGTAGAGTCTTGCCTTTGCAGGTACTAGTTACCCAGCTTTGGGAAAGACAACTGACATTTTTTAAGACCTGGTTTCTTCATCTCAGAAAGGACAGTAATGATATCTATTCTGGCATCTGCAGGTTTTTGGTGATGATCAAATTTGATAACTACATAAAAGCATGTTAGAAGCTGTGAAATACCACATAAACGTAAATAGTGAAAACCACAAAACCAATTTACCAGTGGATCAATGTAAGGAAATGCAGTATGGGCACATTAGAAAATGGATTTATTTTTTTCCATTACTATTTTCAAATAACGTTTGTCAAATCCTTTTCCTCTTTTCTGCATGTCATCTCTCAGATGCCTTAGATTTTTTAGACAGTCTCAGGAATTAATTTTTCCAAGTATAAAAATATTAGTTCAATCTAAGTAAAATGTTCACCCTCTCATTTGACTGAAAGCTTGCTCCTCTCTCACACCTCAGGCCTGGAGGGCTTGGAAGCCTGGAGAGGAAGTAAAACTGAGCAGGACCCTGTGGGGTTCCTGGGCACAAAAGTCTTTCTGTGTCCCCCATTTTCTTGTTAGCAGGAAATAGGCTTTATTCAGCCTCCATGACCTTCCCTAAATTCCAAAGGGCAGGTTCAAACAGTTGCTAATCAGGGAAGGGAGGGGATGTAGAAACAAGGGAGGAGAAGTCAGGAAAAAAATTTAAAAAGCAGTAGTGCAGCCTTGGGGCAGAGTCCTGGTTTTCCCCAAGGGATATTCATAACAATATCTTTGAGCTGTTTTGCAGACGCTGAACCACCCACCAGGTGGGAGAAGTTAACTGTATGCTGCCCACAAGCACGTAGACCCAGACCAGTTGTAACCAGAAGGTTGATGACGCTGACTCCCACTTACCTCACCCCCAACCAATCAGAAGAATGTCCCCCAGCTGATCATGCCCTCTTTGAACCATTACTATAGCACTCCTCAACACCCCCTCCAAGTCGGGGACACACAGTTTTGAGGGCATTAGCCTGCTGTGGTCCCCTTTACCAGAGAAAGCCATAAAGCTGTTCTTTTCTACTTCACCCAAAACGCTGTCTCCAAGATCAATTTGGTACTGGGGTACAGAGGCCGGATTTCGCCGACAGAAGGACGGTGAAAGGTTAATGTTGCTCTGTATCATCTTTTCCACCTGCTGGTTCCCTGTCTCGTAACTCCACAATTGCAAGCACGGGTTGACCAATTCTAACTCGAATGGTGCTCTCTAAATTCGTCTTTGGCGTTCTCTCTGACATGCCCAAATGCTATTTTTTCCATGGAGTGACTTTGTGACTTCGTAGAAGATCCACTCACCTGTGACATCCCACAGTCGACTTTCTCCTCATAGGTGACTCCTCCCTCAGCTCCTGGCTTCTACGGAGTTGACGTCCACCATCCCTTAAAGCCTTGCATGTGGGGTTCCTTTTAGGAGGACTCAGTTCTAGCTCAGTTCTGCAGGGGCCACGACCGACTCTTGAAATACAAGCACCTCTGGCCGCCCGTGGTAGATGAGTGACTCGTTCCTACTGCAGACTTCGTGTTGCAGCTCCAGCCAGACTTTGACTTTTAGAAGTTGTTTGCATATGAGACATACACAGTTGTTGTGGCCACCCAATTTCAAAGGACACGTGTCAAGTTCTCCAAGGGGTTCTCTTTTTTTTTTTTTAAGAAATTTTTATGGCAGCCATCGCAATAAGTCTCCGTGCTCTCCACCGGCTGCTTGAGTCCCACAGCTCGGGTGCCAGAGTGCTGGGAAGGAGGCACAGACAGTCTTCTTTGGCTTCAAACATCCCTGCAGGAATGCAGGGCAAAAGACGCGACAGCAGGGCAACTGCACCGGCTGCTCAGACCCCTCTAACCATATGGGCTACGCGAAGCGGCCCAGGAGGCATTCCGCGCCACAGGAGGCCCGGCGGCAGCATCGCCATCTTGCTGCGTCGGAGCCGCAGCCTTAAAGCTGCCGGGAAGGAGGAGCCGGAAGGGGCGGGGCGAGGGCCTCCAAGGGGTTCCCGTGAGCGCCGAGCAACTCGATTAAGAAAGGTGAAAAACCTGTCCTTTCTCTCAACAGGTGGACAGCGAGAAAAAGGCAACCCTTTGACGGTCTTCGCAAAGAAGTTTCCCCATGCATTCTTCCTCCTGATGTTCCTCAGCCTTCTTTTCGGTAGTCTTGAGGTGGTAAGAGCGCTGGTCTCTCTCATTGTTTTGGAAAGTGTGGGTTCTTTGACAGAGCTTGTTCTTAGTTTAGACAGAAATTTCCAAACAGGAAAAGGCTTTTTAACCTCCTATTAAAAAGACTACAGTTTGATTAAAGAACAGAGAAGAAAAAAAAATAATGCAAGGAATGATCTGTTGAAAGTATGTTGATATAATTTTTAGGTCCTGGTAATGAAATAATACAACTATATGTCTTTTTATTATTTTTGCATTTTTTGAAAAAGAAAGCATGTCTTTGCATACTCTGATCATTTGTAAGCCAGAATAGTTTGTAAGGACTATTGAGAATGTGATGGTTTTCTCATCAAGAATATAAAATGGAAGGAAAGTAATGATTATGGGAAGAGATGTACTCATATAATTGCTAATTTGACTGGTGTGCTCGTCTTTAATAAAAAAAAAAAGGATAAATCCGTTGCTTTAATTTTCAGAATAAGCCTAGGCTGTGGAGTTCTTCTCTTCAAAGTTAGAATTATAATGATAATTTTGCTTACTGTGAGTATAGCTTTTCAAAAACCATGAAATTATGGGAGCAGATGTCAAAGTCGATAACCGTTATTGTAAGTAAGACTATTCATCTTTCCTATCCTTTTCATGTGCTATGACCAGAGAGTTTCCACGTGAGGGAATGTACCTATGATTGGAAAAATTATTTATATCCAATATCTCAAAATCATTAGTATATATACAAACAGAATAATCATTTAAAAATATTTATGTGTAAATACTTCAAAACGTAAGAGTTGTCCTGCCTTAGTCATACATAGTAAAAACAATACTTAAAATCACTTTATATATAATAGTTAAAATTTTGTCTGCTATTCTTCAAATCTGTTAATGTGAAAACTGACTTGTTTACTTTCTTCACTAGTCCTAGAGGAAATGTTTATAGCTTAGTTACTGAGAAACTCATTCTGTATTCTTAGGAGGCCACTTGTTGTCAGACAACTAATGCTAGGAGGATATAACATATGCTGAAAAAAACTACACACAAACAGGATATTTGTTTAATTTTACTTTTGACGAGTAAAGTTACATGGTATTAACATCTAGTAGCTCTGACTCCATACAGGGAGTATTTTAATGTCTTCATATATAAAACAAAACAAAACTAAGAACCAAGCAGGATATTAAATACAAAGGGTGTTACATATGGTTGTAAATATTTTATATCTGGATTCAGAATTGGATCAAATACCCTAAAACTGCTTAGTTCCCTCATACTAAAAATGTGTCAGTAGTTTACATATTATTTTGATTGACTTGGGCAATGAACGGTTAGGTAAAATTTGACAATCACTCAATCATTTAAAATGCTTTCTAAAAAATTTAAAGAATTAGAAGCTTGAGAATTTATTTTTGGAAGGCTGTTAACAGTAATTAAACGTGTATTTTAAAATAATTAGATTATTCATGTACGGACGTAATTCTTCACATTCCCCATGAAGCAGAATTGGGATTGCCTGCAATAGCTAAACCAAAATACTTAACCCTCTCGTTTTCATTTGTTCTATCTCCATCTTTTGCTTCTACTTTGATTGCCAATCTCCTCTTCCCTTCTACATTTTATTATAGATGTTAAAGTGCTTTTGCTCTCTTCTTATCTCTTCATCCTTTCAAAACCAATGGGGCATTTAGGTAATCTTTTTAAACTTGCTGATTTATAAGCTGATGACCCATTCATTTTAAGGAGTTTTAGCCAGTGCCTTAACTCTACCAACGCTTGGTCTTTTAAGCCTTTCTAATTGGAAATGTTGACATCTTCAAGCATAATGCAAGGTATTTTAAGGGGCTGGCAGATCACTTAAATTATCCTAGAGCAATTAACAAGAATGTTTTAAAGATCAGGGTGACGGTGATGTTAGGATTATCAAGGAGATATAAGGCAGAAAGGACTTGTTCCCAGATAATCTCTTCAGAAGTCAAAATTGAGAGCAGCTGCATCCAGACTTTAATTGCCAGGATTTGGACATGAGATCACCTGTGTCAACTTGACTTAAGCACTTTTTCCAGGAAATTCTTACCCAGGAAAATAATGCTGTAAAATTACAAATAACTTCAGAAAATTCCTAAGAACCAGTTTGTCCAGGCAAATAATTGTCTCACCTAAGCAAACAGATAATTTATCAAATAAAAATTTAATTAAACTACTGAGACGAAACCCAAAGCCTTATAAATATCTTTATCTGATCTCGCTCTTCTGAGATCCTATTAAGACTGTCAAGATGTTGTTCACCCAGAAATAACTTTAATAAACTTTGCTTTGCTTGATCAAAATGTTATTTTGATGGTCTTTTCAAGGGAGTAGACAGTTGGCAAATCTTAAGTTCTGCTTCTGGAGGGGATTGTTGTTATTTTATTCTAAGCTGACTTGCTGCACAGATGACCCATACAATGTCCACTGTCCACTGTCTGCCATCCTCCCTATCCTCAGAGGGACACTGTGGGTCTCTTCTGTGTTCCAGTGCCACAGGGGAGATAGTCTGTTTGTAAAACTATGTACAATTTAGTTTTTATTATCATACCCTCACCAGAAACTGTGATTTCTACCGTCTTGGAACACTTTCTTATCTCTGATCGCTACTTCTAGAAACTACATTTCTGATAGAATTGTCTAAATTTAGGTAATTTAATTAATTTTAGCACAAGACTTTGGGAGTAGATAACAACTGAGGTGTCTGAATGCAAAGATTCCAAGATTCTTTGCATCTAGCTTGTTCTTGGATTGTGTTCTCTTTATGACTAGGCAAGACAACAGGACTCCAGTATCTGCCATTCCACTAATTATCATAGTTGATTTGCCTGACACATCCTTTTTTCTTCTCAGAAGAGCTACATGGAATTTTACTGAATGTCAGAGTTTGTTTAAAAGTATAACCTTCTTCAAGTAGTGATCTATCACAGTTACTGGATTTCAAAGAGCAGAACAGTTAAGTGTGAACTCCAGATTAGCAGTCTGTGAATACAATGCATTTATTCATTTACTTTATACTCTGAGGTCTTAATAAGATTATGATGAGGAGACTTTCCATTCCAAATGACTTCTAATAAAAATAACTTAGAAAGTTATCATTATTAATGTGACCTAAACACCAGTAAAGAATGGACAGACTTAAATAAAAACTTTGTCAGCTGCACTCAGGATGACCAAAAATTTCATGAAGTCATTGGGCTTTAATGTATTAAGTTCTGATTTTTGGTTGATAAACACATGTATGATACTTTCCAGAAATGAAAATGGATTGTAGAATACGGCAAATTGGGTTTTAAGACAATATAAGTAAAATATTTACAGATTTTATTTTCTAAAATTTAAAGTGTTTGTATAAAAGATACTTACATAATACTTAAACATTTAATAAAACTGATTAAATTACAAGCTAGGTCAACATATATAACTTATTTTAGGGAAAATAAGTAACATCATGATATATAATAAATCCTACAGATAACAATACGAACATTCAAATGTAAAATAGGCAAAATAATTACATTTGAAACTACATAAATTGAAATATAATGGTCAATAATGATATGAAAACATTCCATTTTGCTAACAGTCAAATAAATAAAAATTAAAATACCAATAAGATATAACTTTTCGGCTGTCACTTTGGTAAAATCTTTTAAAAGTCTGATTGTAGCCAATATGAAGGCTCATACACAGCTAATAGAAGTCTCAACTGATGCCACTTTTTAAAAAAGAACAATTTGGCAATGTATATCAAGTATCCTTAAATGTATCCCTAAATATATATCAAGTAAGCTATCCTTAAAGATATTCACACTAACACATAAGTATGCAATGCTATAGAATCAGGATTTTGAAGCACAGTAATTGCACAATAAAATGACACAAAATATTTACCCATAGAAATTTGATTTTTTTAAAAATGGATCATCCATACAATGGATTACCTGCACCCATTAAAATAATGGCATAAATCTACATATACTGACACTAAGATATGTTCACAATTTATTGTAAATAAAAGTGCATGCTACAAAACACAGTATATAATCTCAAATTGAGAAAATTAAAGGTATAAGGAGGTAAGGAGTTAAGATATGGAGATAGGTAGTCCCCTGAAAACTAACCATCTAGTTTAACAATGGTTGTTTCTGCAAAGTGAAATTGTAAGAACAAGGTGGGAGGGGTTCATTTTCTGTTTTAAATACTTCTTTGTTATTTAAATGAGCCTATTTTATTGGTTTTATATCAAAAGAGAAACTTCCATATTAAGAATAAACTAGGGGCTTCCCGAGTGGCGCAGTGGTTGAGAATCTGCCTGCCAATGCAGGGGACATGGGTTCAACCCCTGTTCTGGGAAGATCCCATATGCCGTGGAGCAACTAGGCCCGTGAGCCACAACTACTGAGGCTGCGCATCTGGAGCTTGTGCTCCGCAACAAGAGTGGCCGCGACAGTGAGAGGCGAGGCCCACGCACCGCGATGAAGAGTGGCCCCCGCTCAACACAGCTAGAGAAAGCCCTCGCACAGAAACGAAGACCCAACACAGCCAAAAATAAATAAATAAATTTATTTTTTTTTAAAAAAAAAGAAACTAATTTTGGAATCCCTCTCTGGCTATTATCCAATTTATAGTGCTACTTCTATATGCTTTACCTGTTATTCTTTGTCTGAAAATTGCCATTCCTACATACCCTAGTCATTCAGGTATTTTTCCAGTACTGCTTCTTTGAAAAGGCAAGTAGGATTACTTACCACTTTACCTGGAAATTTCTAAGACCTGAACCTTTGCTGTTGAATCCCCCAAGATGGTAATGTAGAAAGTGGAAACAGGGCAATATCAGCTCTCCAGATACCTACTTTGCACAGTTAACAATGGTGCTGAATTGACCCTGGAGAAAAAGTCTTTATAAAATACTATACAGTATTGTATATCAGAGAAGCTCATGGGTGCTTATCATTCCTTCTTAGATTTATGAGACTTTGAGACTTGGTCACCCACTTTGGGTGGTTAAATGCTGTTCCTGGCAATTGCCACCTGACAATGCAACCACCACCAGTATTAGGTATAATGACCCACCAGGGTACTATCCTTAGCACTTCCATGTTTTACCAAGCAAGCAAAATGGCATAAGCCCTTCTGCATTTATAGAAGATGGCTGAGTTCTCATGGTCAGACATCCAACAGGTTTGAGTTCAATTCCCAACTCTTCCATGTAACAGCTCTGTGGATTGAGACAAGCTATGAAGCCTCTCAGGCTCTGCACCCAATCTGTAAAATTGTAGTAATAGTAGGACCTACGTCATAGAGTTATTGTAATAATTAAATAACACATGCAAAGTAGTTATCACAGTGACTACGCATAGAAACACTCAAAATATTGGATCTTATTGTTTATATACAGTAATGAGATATACATATTAGTATGATGGGGCTTAAAGTATGCTTATGAAATTTTAGTGTTCACATAAATCCATAAAAATCTTCTTAAAATTCAGATTATTATTCACCAGGTCTAGGAAGGACCTGAGAGTCACTGAGTATCAAAGCATTAAGGGACACTGACAACCAGCTAACTATAAAGACTAAAGTCTGAAAATAGTGTCTGAAATCCCACACTTACGTATTTCTTTAGCTTGATTAATTGGACCCAGGAAGGCTAAATTAGGTTTTACCAAAGATGGAGGACATTTTACCATGGAGTCTCATGAATGAATTAGCATTAGAGTTCATCAGATTAGCTAGTATTCACTAAAACCTGGTCTTAAGAGAATGAGACACACAAAAACTGCATGTTTACATTGCAATATGAAAAAAGAGGCAAAGATCTAGAACACAGAGATGTGTCTGGGTAGAAGGGCTAGCTGGGGTCTTTGTGGCAAATGACATCAGAGTCTGCAGAGTCTGTAAATGGGATTATCTAAAGGAGAGGGGAGCACTATTAGAAACTAGAAGGGTGTTGGAGATGAATTCCCATCCTTGACAGTTCAGCACAGAGAGAGCCCTGAACATGTGAGTATTATATAAATACTGGGAATTAAAAAGATAAATATCATTCTGGTGGCATTTGGTCTTAAAGACAATTGTACAATTTTGTTTCTTTTAAAAGGGTTTGGAATATGAAATTATTCTTTAAAAAAAATTCTTTGGTTCAAAAATACTGAATTTAATAGAATTGTTGATTGATTTATTTCCATGCTGGAAAAACCTAATTGCCTACACTAATGAAAACTAAACAATATAAGTAATTAATAGCACTATTCAAGTTGTTTAATAGTGTTTTATTTCTCAAAAGTCTTATATCTACAGGCAGCTTCAATCCAGTTTTTCAAAACCAAGTTTAGATCCATCATGTACTGTTACCCTCAAAAACCCAGTTTAGTAGATACTGTGATTCTCTGGAATATTCAGCATCAGCCCCAGTCAAGGGCAGTTCTACTCCGGTTGTTGTGACATTCCAAGGAAAGTAAAAGAAGAGCAATGTCCATTTTCTGGTTTTTGCCTGTGTTACATGCTTCTGATTAAGGGGGTATTGCACAGTAATTACAAAGATGTTAAATAATCTCATTGTCTTTCAGAGAAGGCCTGTCAATATTCGTTTGAAACAGAGCCATGCCTGTGCCATACAGTGCGGCCAAAAAAAGAAAAAAGAAACAGAACAATGAATTAAAAGCTAGCTGAGGGATAAAGAAAATGTTAGAGGTAATGATCATTTTTAATGAATAAAGGGGAGCTATCAAGTGGGATGCTAAAGAAATTGTGTGAGACCTCACAATAACCATCTCTGACATTAATCACCCAAAAACGAAAGTAAACATATGTTAATTAAATCTGCAGATAGTACTAAATAAAGTTCATTGTTAACTCTGATGAAGGACAGTGTTTTTGTAAAAAGGACTCTCTCAGTTGGAAATAAGGTAATAAAATGCCTGAGATATGATTCCCAAACAATCCATATTTATCAGGATATTAGCATTTGTACTGTAAAAAACAACTACCTTTTCTTTTTTCTTTCTTCTTCTGCTTCTTTTTTTTTCTTCTCTCCATTTTTCATTATGCAGTGCTCGTTATGGACAAAATTGAAAATATACATAATTAAAAAGAACAAAAATTAATAGCTACTATTAACATTTTGTTCTGTGTTTCCAGATAATTTTCCCTTATGTATATAACACGTTCACGACCATGTTTGCAAATGGATTGGTTTCTCTAATTTTTAATTTTTAATAGCAATCTATTTCTCCATTTTCAGGAATATGGCTGCCTGCTGCTTCAGCTGATCAAGCACAGGCTTCTACATGGAAACTGCTCATCACGGAAGCTGGATCTCTTATTTTGGTTATGTCCATAGCTATTCCAGTAGCTGGCTGAACTCTGAAAAAAGTCAGGCAGGTGGAGCAGAGAGAGTGCAAGGGAATTTTTAACCAGTAAAAGCAAGGTGACCACATTTTCAATTATGTTACTTTAGCTGTAAATACATATTAATATAACCAGAAAACTCAGCAATCACATTTGAGTCATACAGGTACTTTAGAAGAAAGAACAACTATTTTAAATCTTATTTCACCATTTTAAAAATTATTTTATTTATTAAGTGGTAAAATACACATAAAATATTTTACCATTTTAACCATTTTCAAGTGTTCAGCTCGGTTCCTTTCAGTACATATACACTGTTGTGCAGCCATCGCCACCATCCGTCCCCGGAACTCAGTTCATCTTGCAAATCTGAAACTCTTTACAATAACGCCCCATTCTCCTCCCTTCAGTCCCTGGTGACCACCATTTCATTTCCTGTCTCTGAGTCTGACTACTTTAGGTACCGCATGTAAATGGAATCATATATTATTTGTCCTTTTGTGACTGGTTTATTTCACCTAGCATAATGTCTTCAAGGTTCATCCATGTTGTAGCATTTGTCAGAATTTCCTTCCTTTTGGAGGCTGAGTAATATTTCTTTGTATGTATAGACCACAGTTTATCCATTCATCCGCTCATGGACATTTAAGTTGCTTTCACCTTTCAGCTATTGTGACTAATGCTGCTTTGAATATAGGTCTAGTCCCTGCTTTCAATTCTTCTGAGTATATGCCCAGAAGTAGAATTGCTGGATAATATGGTAATTCTGTTTTTAATTTTTTGATGGATTGCTATACCATTTTCCAAAGTAGATGTACCATTTTATATTCATGCTACCAGTGCTCAAGTGTTCCAATTTCCTTTCCCACACTTATTTTCTATTTTTATAGTAGCCATCTCAATGGGTGAAACTTTATTTCACTTACATTTGACAATGTATTTTAACTGAGTTATAATTAACATACAATATTAGTTTCAGGTGTACAGCATAGTGATTTGATATATTGGTATATTATGAAATGATCAATGCAATAAAAACAGTTACCATCCATCACCATACAAAGCTATTACAGTACTATTGACTACATTCCCTACGTGTACATTACATCCCCTGATTTACGTATTTTAGAGCTGGAAGTTTGTACCTCTTAATCCACTTCACCTATTCATCCATCCCTCCCTCCCCTTTCCTCTCGTAACCACCAGTCTCTATCTATGAATCTGTTTCTCTTTTGTTTTCTTTGTTCCTTTGTTGTGTCTTTTAGATACCACATATAAGTGAAGTCATATGGTATATGCTTTTCTCTCTCTAACTTATTTCAGTTAGCATAATACCCTTTAGCTCCATCTATGTTGCCTCAAATGGCAAGATTTCATTCCTTTTTTCTGATTGAGTAATATTCTGTTGGTGAGCATCCTTTTGACCATTTCTTTGAACTCTTTATCAGGTAAATTACTTATCTCTGTTTCTTTAGGGGTTTTTATCCCCCCACCCCGGGGATTAATTTTTTCCTTTCATCTGGAGCATATTCCTCTGTCTCCTTATTTTGTTTGACTTTCATTTTTTGTTGCTATGAATTAGGCAAATCAGCTGTCTCTCCTGGTCTTGAAAGAGTTGTCTGGTGTGGGAGTGTCGCCTGTGTAGATTGCTCGTGCCTGGGGCTTTGGCAGGCCAGCTGGAGCCAGAACAAGCATGGTCCAGGAGGAGTCCCTGCAGGACTCAAACAATGGCTCTTGCCAGCACCCCTGACTCCCGAGACAGCTCCAGCAGTTCCCTGCCTGTTTGGCAGGAGCTCTAAGGTTAGTAAATGGATTTCCTTCCCTTAGAGTCTAGGTGCCCTTTAAACTTCTGGAGTTTTGTTTTTTATTTTTTCTGCTGTGTCCCAGAGGAGGAGACTCTGCCCTTGGGACCCTCAGCAATATCCCTCCCTATTGCAATTCACTGCATTGGGGGTGGAGTTCCCCTGGATACTGTGTCTCCATCTTCCTTACCCATTTCTCTTGGTCTTTCACGAGCAGTAGCTGTTCAATCAACCCTCAAGTCTTCAAGAGAAATTGCTCTATATGTAGGTATAGATTCAGTGTGTCCATGGTAGGAGGTAAGCTCAGAGTCTTCCTACTCCGCCGTCTTAGACCACTCTTGACAGTGTTTTTAATTTAAGCTTGAAAAAGCATGGCTATTAGACATGTTAGTTTTTGTTTCCATTTCAGGGAAGGACAACTGTTATTGATAAAATAATTTGGTAGATTATTTTTGTTAATTGAAGTTACTAATTACTATTCATTGAAAGAGAGAAGTAGATCTCCATTTCCCTACAAATATATTATGGAAAGCTTTCTTCCTAATTCTTTATATTGTCCATTAGAATATTATATTTGATTTAGAAGAACACTACATTTTTGCAGAGACAAAAAGGAATTTGTAAATGATAAAGTAGTGCAAACGTACATATGTCAACTCACCATTGCTTCCATACTGACCTGGTGTTCTCTACTTTCGAGTTGGCCAAATATATCATAGATATTTCTGTTAGCAATTAGAAGCATGAAATTTTATGATTAAATATTTTGTCTTTAAAGAAAAATAATTCATAGAAAATTTTAAATACAGGAAATAACCTTTATTTGTTACATGTCCTACTTTTACTCACTGCCAAACAGAAGCAAATAGAATGTAAGCAAAAGAAGTAAATAATACACCAGAAAATAAAACAACAATAAGCTTGATGAAATCTATTTTGTTTCTCTCTGTTATTGCATAACGATATATAAGCACAACTGTCTCCCAATCGCTCGAGCATCCCTTTCTCTTCAAGGCCCTTCATAATAAACCTATACGCTAGTGCAGGTATTGACTGCATACTACAGAACAAAGGAATAAAGAGAATGCTGATCTCATACATTTACCTAGTATACATATCATTCAAAATTATATCAATTCTTAGGGAGAAGTAGCACAGTGCGACATTATTAGATTGCCAAACACATAAAATCTCTCACTTATTTCAGTGATTGTGAGCCATTCCAACAGACACCTGTGATTGCTGACAGCAGAGTACAAAGGAAAAGAGTAAGAATCGAATGGGAAGCTTCAAACAGAACTGTGGTCAATGAACACATCAGTAAAGTGAAAGTACTAATTCTCCAGTTGCTGCCCACAATTAAAGAGATTTTAAGATCTTGACTTTTGCTCCTTACCTAAAATTGATGTTTGGCTTGATTTACTTAATTTACTAGTCTTTAATTCTAAGCTCTCAAAGTCTCATAGTCTCCTAGTTCTTTCTGAAATGGAACCAACATATGTGGAGCATGTGGGATTTGTGAATAATGCACTTCGTTGGGCCAACAGCCTCAATGCCAGCCTAATTGTTCCAAGTAGTGGTTTGTTCCTTAATGAAGATTCCACAATGCAATTGCTGTAGAAAAATAATCATTACTTTAGGACAGATGGCAAAGTGGCAAGATGGGGAAATGGTCCATATAATTCTGACTCTCAATCCTGAGTCTGATGAAGGATAAGAGTTTGAGTACTCCAGGAGGTGTATTTGTACAGCTCTGAATCACCCACTTATTGCTGAGCAATTCATTCTCTCTTCCTTAAATAATGCAAACTTTGCCTATGGGGCTGAAAAAGTAAATGACAATGTTTATCCTTTAACTAATTAAATACTTTGAGTAATGCCAAAGCATGGTTATGTTTTTCCCTCTGTGTGTGTGTGTTCTAAATTCTGAAATACAAGGGGAAGAAATAAAAATGGAAGTCCAGATAAGTATATTTTTAAAATTAAAACATAAATGACTCAACCGTCTGTATATTTTTGATTAAATGTGAATAGCTCTGTTTTCTGACTTTCGCATTTGTTGCTGTAGCTGTAGATCCATATGCAAATATCATGTATGCATCTACTGCCACAATATGCCTCTCTGGGACTATTAGCATATGGACACATATCTTAATTGAATAATGAAAATCTTTGGTACATTGCATCAATAAAACTAATACTTAATTGACCTATTATTCTATTACTTACTATTATCAATCCTTTTTTGGTTCAATCCTCTACTAGAATATATAATACTATTGAAATTTTTCTTGACATAACATTTAAACCTCACCTAACCAAGCATTAGTGAAATTAATGATTGATTATATCAGGAATTTTTAAGCCAAGCTCAGTAAAGCCTTGTGAAGATTTTACATAAAAATTTGTGAATGCGAATACACTTTTCTTCTAAGTGATGTTATTTGAATAAAGCACCTAAATGCTGTATATGGCTATGAGACTTTACATTGCCTAGCCCCTACATAACTCTTTATCCTCAACTTGTATAAGTTGTCCCCCTCCCCACCCACATTTATTGTTCCTTAAACTTGTCTTCCTGGCCTGCAAATATAAAGTCCACTCCTATGCCCCAAATTTATAATTATTTACCCTTAGTTCACAATTCAAAATCAACTGTCATTCTCTATGGATTTTTCTGTAACCCTAAAAATGTGATTTGTTTCCCCTGTTTGATATTCCCATGACATTACGTGACTTCCCTTCAAAGCACTTATTATAGTTAAAGTTAGACTCATGGTTGGTTATTTGATTAATAGCTCTTCCCTCCTTTGGACCCAGAGTTCTACGAAGGCAGATAAAACAATTTTTTCTTGCCCATCATATAGTCCCCAATACCTTTCAAGGAGGCAATAAATATTCTTTCAATAAATGAGTGAATAATGAACCAGTGTTGATAAATGTTATGAGGAGAATCAGTATTTTCTATAACATTTTAAATAAAATAATAACACTAATAATTTTTATAGAGTAATTAAGTCCCAACTCCCAGGATTTTCTTTTCTGTATCCAAGGTGTCAGGTTGTATTTTACAAACCTCCATAAAAGAAAAAAAAAGGCCTACTGGAGAATATGCTATATGTACATGTAAATAAGAAATTAATCTCAATTTGTTGAGGGCTATTTAACTACTAGGAATGATCATTTAATGAACTTGGAGGTTCATTAAATAGCTCTTTCTTTATTCTATGCTTTCTATAATGAACTGGAAAAAGTCTGCAAGGGAAAGTAGGTGACTTGCAAACCCAGCTGTAATCTGGACCATCCTGATGGCGGTGAATTATTCTCTTGCTAAAGCATTTTATCACCACTGCTGAAAATATGTTTCTGACTAGGATGAACTATCTCCTTTTGCTCCAGTTTCCCCCAAAATGCTCAAATTAAACTGAGTACATATTTCCAATTACAAGTAAATTCTAGTGTTATAATTTGCCTGCTACGCTAAAGGATCTTAGTAACTAAAATTAATGAGCTGGAAATGCTGCTGCAGCTTGGCCTGTGAAGGGGTTGTTGAGGGGCTATGGATACAGGTGCTGGTAGCGAACAGCAGCCTGGCCCATTTCTAGGTGGGAAATATTTGTGAACACATGAGTTAGCTGCTCAGCATGAAAATTTCCTGAAAAGTATCGGTCTCATGCTATAATAGTTTCCTACTGTGGGCTTCCAACTTTCAATACCTAGAGAATTTGTGAAAAAATTATGATTCTCAGCCCCATATTCAAATATTCTGATTTGGTTGCCTTCACAAACATCTCAGATCATTCTGATACCAATCAGTGTTCTATGGACTACAGTTCTGGGCACACTGGCCTCCTCAGCAACCTGTGATTGACTCCTGTTGGACTCTCTAGTCCTGTTGACACTAGTCACTCACCCAGCTTCGCTTCCAACCTACTTTCTAGTTCCACAGAGTGCTAACCTTAACACTGAGGCTGTTTGATAACTTTTGCCTTTTTCATACATTTCCCTCTTCTTTTTCTTTTATATTTATTTATTTATTTTTGGCTGCATCTGGTCTTAGTTGCGGCATGCAGGATCTTTCATTGTGGCGCACGAGCTCCAGAGCACATGGACTCTGTAGTTGCAGCACACAGGCTCTCTAGTTGTGGCATGCAGGCTCAGTAGTTGTGGCACGCGGGCTTAGTTGCCACATGGCATGTGGGATCTTAGTTCCCCAACCAGGGATCGAACACGTGTCCCCTGCATTGGAAGGCAGATTCTTAACCACTAGACCACCAGGGAAGTCCCCATTTCCCTCTTCTTTGACTGACTGTAACCACCTTCGCCGTATTGAGGTCCAATTTTCCAGACATATAACCATGAACCTTTTCTTACTGATATTTTGAGTGAAGAATCGGATACTGCTCTACCTCTGATCATCAGGAATTAACAGGTGATGAGAAATCTTAGGCTAAAGTCTCCTCTGTCAGTTCTTGGGCAAATGTCATTTTATCATCATAGCAATAGCATTTGTTGAATATCCTCTAAGCTTCTGACTTTAATATACAAGAGTTTCACTCTACTGACCTGCCCTTAAAGAGCTTCAATAAAGCTTATTCCTCTTAATGGTGTGTGATAAGATTGCACTGGAATGGAATTGGCATAATCAGAAAGAAGGAGCCAAGAGGAACAAATGTTCAGAGCAGAATAGATACAATTAATAAATATCTTCAAACTAGAAACATTAAATTTTCTAAAGTCCTTGTCATTAATAAGAATACTATCATTCATAACATTCCTGTTGGTTTATATAACAAGTATTCTCCAAAGAGCTCAAAATAAAGTAAATGTACTGAAGATAGCTGTTCAGTTTTGTGAATTGACTCTCCAAATAAGTTATTAATATGCGTGAGAAAAAAATAACCTATAGGCCTAATTAGTCTAGCTTCCAGAGCTCTTTAAAGTATGTCTAGGCATCATGCAAATGTTTGGTGAGAGAATTCGCTGGCAATATACATGCAGTATATTAGCTGGTATATACATTTATGGGAGGTCAGTTTCAAAGAATAGCACTGATGTTTTTCCTGAAACATCAGGAGATTCATTATTTTAAAAAGATCTCTTTATGGCTGTTCTTGATTGTCATCCTTGAGTTTCGTAAAGCTCTGTTCACCCTTTATTTCTTTTTTAAAGATCGTCCGCATTCATTCTATTGGTTTAACAAATGCTCTGAACTGAGCATTTATGTTTAACCTCCTTGCCTAATAGGAAATACAACAGTGAGAGATTGGCATATCTCAAAATGCTCTTACTTAAAAAAAAGAAAGAAAGAAAGAAATCTCAGAGTTGTAATTGCCAATAAGGATGATGTGGGTCCCTCAGAGAGGCAGCATGGTAAAACAATAAGACTGAGGGGCTTGGGAGAAATGCAAGATGAAGTACAAGGTTGTTAATTATAGCAATGGTTGTAATAGCAATGACTGGGAACAATCTAAATGCCTAATAACAGTGGACTGGTTAACAAATTATGATACATCCATGTAAAAGAAGACTAGGTAGCCATAATAAAAAACAAGTTTTTTTCCTAAGCTGATATTGAAAATTAATAACTTTTTTAAAAAAAGCAAGTTGTAGAGGAACATATATTACGTGATAGTTTGTGTTTTAAAAGAAACAATTATGTATGCACATATATACGTTTTTGCTTATTAATGCTTATAATTTTTCTTTTATGACACATCCGAAACTGTTAACATTGATTACTAACATTTAGAAATTGAACGATGTGATTATAAAACATTTTCAAAAAATAAGCAAATACAGTTTTAAATCATTACTTACGTTATAAAGGATATGGACACCAGACTTTTTCCTGGGTTTGAAGCTTGGCTCCACTGCTTGTAGGCTATGTGAATTTGAGTAGTTTCACTTTGTGGCTCAGAGTCCTTGACTACACAGTGGGACTAAAATAGTGCTTATTCCACATCCTCTGGGAAGGACTAAATGAGATAGTACCTTGAAAGCATTGTCTGACACATAACACCACTCAGTAAATGATGCCAATATTATTAAAGTATAATACCTCACTGAGCTCATTTGCCTGATTTAATAGTCCTTTCTCTTTTGAAAGTGGCCCAGGGCTTCCCTGGTGGCGCAGTGGTTGAGAGTCCACCTGCTGATGCACGGGACATGGGTTCGTGCCTCGGTCTGGGAAGATCCCAAATGCCGCGGAGCGGCTGGGCCCGTGAGCATGGCTGCTGAGCCTGTGCGTCCGGAGCCTGTGCTCTGCAACGGGAGAGGCCACAACAGTGAGAGGCCCGCGTACCGCAAAAAAAAAAAAAAAAAAAGTAGCCCAGAGTTAAAGAATTTTTTCACTTCCCATCAGCTAAGAATTAGAAAGAAAATAAAGAAAAAAATCTATAAATTTTAAAGTCTGATTTTTTTAAAAAAGCTTTATTGTGGTTTCTTGGTTACATACTCATTGAAATGGGATTTCTCACTCTACGAATTTGCAATTCTTAAGGTTTCAAATGACCTACTTGCTAAATGTAATTCCTTTCTCCGTTTTCTTTCTTCCTAGCTTTTGCAGCTTCAAATTTCCTTTCTCATTCTCTGAATTCCAACAAATGACCATATTTACACAAACGAGAAGTGATGCGAAATCCTTGCTGTACCATGTATAGATTCCTGATGTTCCAGCTTCTCAAGCTTTCCCACCATTAAGTTCCCTGTAGTGGATATTCTCTACTTTGCCGATATTTTCTGAAGATCAAATTAGGCTGTCAGTGTGAAAAGGCCTGGCTTACATTAAATATCCTATTTCCTTTCCATGAACAATTCTATACTTACTGAGTCTGTAATTAGTTATTTTTTGTTTTTATTTTGCCTTCTTTGCTGGTTTTTTATCTTCCTTTATATGCCACTCTTTCTACAAACCCCAGCCAAATGCAGACTTTCCCAGGCTTAACACCTGGTCAGTCTGTTCCCATAATGAACAGGTGAAGACAGTAGAGTTAATATCATGCTATATCATTGGTTATATTTGTAAAGAGTTGTATATTCATTTTCTCCATTGTAAAATACACACTTCTTGAAGATACAATCGTCCTATCAATTTGTTTTCTTCAGGGCTATTATACCTCTCAGACAGCTGGCACTCAGAAATGATTTGTTGATTGTTCATTGTAAGCAGGTGAAATCTGAAGACTTTATATTTTTATGAGAATGTGGTATTTTTTTTCAAAACACACTTCATACTATTAAAAAAAAAAAAGGACACCCAGCTTGAACAAAGAATATGTTTCTCTAATTTGTGATTTATATAAAAAGTTCATAAAGGAATAACCATTCAAAACTGAGCATTTGTAAAAATATCTTTTTGCATCTAATTACATGACATGAAGTCTGTCTGAGACAAATATGGAAGAATGGTCAACTGTTTCAGTGATTTATTTCTCTATAACAAACTGGTCATATTGATTCGGGTCTTCCAAGAAGCAGATACCAAGATGGAATTAGATGCACAAGACATTTCTTGGGAGAAACACCTATGAAGTAAACAGAAAGGAAGCCATGGAGGGTTTGCCCCTGTGAAGGACAACAAAGGAAGGAGGACTGGGTAAAAGGAATTTTAGCACAGTTGTAGAACTGTAGCACAGTTCTCATAATGTTTTCACTCAGCTGATAAGGAATCCTCAAGCCAAAGTTATAAGCTTAAGCATTCCTACACCTCTGCATTAGCGCCCTGCCAAGGAAGATAGTTTCCACCCATAGATGATGAAGGAATAATTTGTGGCCATCTTTAACTCACCACTCTTCGCCCTCAGTCTGATGACTCTCACTTAACTTCCCTTGATTTGGCAGGCCCACCCTTCAAATCCCCTTCTTTGTATGGTTCTGGATTATGTTGGCCAGCAGGGAAATATGTGTGACATTTGGAAAGTGGAAGTGAAGTAGCACTCCCTCCTCTCTGAAAGTCTGGAGTATTAGGTGCCGTGACAACACAGACCCATGGGTGGTAAGAGGTTCCAGCTTCTCCTTGCTCTCCCCCACTCCATGTCCAGCTTCCACCCAACTGCTGATCTTATTGACCAACAATGGTCCAGAGCTCATCACCAGCCTGTGGGCTGAAGGCCAGAGAGGCAGCAGTTTCCCTTAGACTTCTCCACCAGCTCACCCTTCATAGTTCTACCTCAGTGGCTGCACTTGCTGGCTTCTCACATTGATTGACTGGTAGGCATCTCCTCTGATCCTCCTACTCTCACGTTCAAACCTTTCCTTGCCCAGTGTTTCCCCTAATTGTGTAAAGTCTGATTTTTTACAATAAATCCTTTATCACATAACTTCTAGGAGTTCTGCTTCTCTGAATAATTCCTGACAGATATACCATGTAACTCTCTTCCTTACAAAACTTTTTAATTGATCTTTTAAATCTCTGAAATGCAACACTTTAAATTTTAGGAGGAAGAATTTTAGATCATTATCATTGATTTTATTTTTATCGCATTACATTTTCTGGGACCAATTATGCTTATGAAAAAGTACACAAAACAATAAAAGGCATGTAGTCAAAAGTATTATTGACAACATTTGTGTAGAAGTCTATACAGTATACTGTGGAGAGAACCATAAAATCAATTAAAGAAATGGTCCCTTATCGAAAGTCATTTGACTAAAATTGAAGACTGTATTCTTTAGGTTCAAACAGTAGAATCTCAGTGGCTTAACACACAAAGGTTTGTTTTTGCTCTCACTATATGTCTGGCTTAGGCCACTAGGGAGATTTGCCCTATAGCATCAGTAGGGGACCCAGGCCAATGGAGATGTCACCATTTGACACGTGCATTCTTCTAGTGGAAGAGACAGTTGGAAGGTTGAGCTCTTCTATGCTTTTCTCAGAAGTGACATATCACTTATTCTTCAGCCCATTAGCCAGAACTACTTACCTGTCCTTACCTAACTGCAAAGAGGCTGGAAAATACGAGGGGAAAAATGGAATGTTTCATGAGGACCACTCACTCGGCCACAAGTGGCAAATGATCTGCTGAGCCAGGATGAGTGGTTGTAGATAGGTCAGACTTCCCAGTAAAAGAAGAAAATTAGAGATTGTTGATTAAATGCTGACAATTAAGTTGAAATCTCATGAGTGAGAAAAGTGAATAGAAGGGAAAATAGTGAAAGAGGAGAGAAAGCTTAAAAATCAGCTGAGGGGATGGTTAGTAAATAATAAAGAAACACGAATAGATAAAAGAAGATAAAGATAGATAAAGGTAAAGAAGATACAGAAGAGAGTACTATTATGAAGTTATGCATGATGGGTAAATTTACAGACATAAAATTAAAGACTTCAATGCTTGGCTATAATCTAGAACAAATTTTATTTGTTCTGTAGATGAGAGAACTGAGATCCAAAAAGGTTGGGACTTATGCAAGGTCTTACAAGTATTTTCCTGCAAAGATACAGGATATAAGATATGTCTTCCTTGATTGGCCTCCATAATACACTGGCTGACCATTGGCCTTTAATGCAAATGAGACATCAACACAAATAAGCATTTAGTGTTAACTATACCCTGGAGGAAAGTAACTAGTGAGTATCAACCTAATACTTGCAGTGAAGTAATGACAAAATAGATCTGATAGTGCAGCCTGGAGGAATGGAACTGGTTAAAAGAGGGAGAGACAGCAGATAAAGACTATCTATTTGCATGGCTTAGAGAGTATTAAATATCAAATTAAGAGATATTGGTACTTAGGACATCTGAGCTGAATTGTGGCTTAAGCTTTTTTAAAATTACAATTTGTGCTTCATAATTTTAGAACTTTGCAGTTTTATTTCTTCCAGGTTTTCTTTTGGTGTAGCCTGTCACAAAATTCAATTTAAAAAAGGTCAAATCTATTAAAAAGCAAAAGTGCTTGAGCTATTTTCTTGTTCTTCCTTTATACATTCTTCCTTAATTTTGAATGGTTAATTGGAAACCAGCTTCAACTTCAAATGCCCAGTCGTAGTTGAAGACAGCTACCCTTGTAACTGTTGCTAGCAGACTGTCAGATCTCCTCTAGAGACCTGCCCTTACTGATTTGGGAAAACTTGAGAGCTGAATTAACCAATTGTACCCAGTGTAAGGGAGAACAGCAGGGCTTTTAGCTTTGATGTCAGCAGAGCAAGTAGGAAGTGATCCTTTAACAGTTCCCTCTTGATAATGTTAGAAATTCCTTTGATCTCATGTGTCTGGTTTTTCTTGTAATTAGGAAGGCTCACTTCTTCTTGTCATCCCCCAAATAACCTTGAAATCCATTTTGCTATCAGGTAAAAGGCTAGGTGGGTATACAACCAATGTGTTGTCCCTCTGTATGTTTAATACACCTCTCTCTGGGTAAGACCAGAGCTCTAGCTCTCAATAAGGGTAATCCTGGCCCCTCTAGTTACCAGCTTCTATCCTTAAGTAGACTATCCAGGCTTCACTTCCTTTAGTCTTAAAATTGAGCTAATAATAGAAGCTGTCATGCAAGGTTGTGTTGAACATTAAATGAGATAGCACTTGTGAAGTCTTTAATATACTGTCTTAGAAATACTAAGTAATTTAATGAAAGCTAATAAATTATGGAGTTTGGATTTGAACTGGATTCTATATCTTTCCTCCACAATAAATATAACGGTGGGCCCATATATGTTTCTGGTTATCATCACTATTATTATTGTCTTCAAGAAAATCAGTTAGTTCCTGTGGAATTACCAAAATTTTGTGAAGCCTTTTACTCTCCTCTCTATTGCCTTAGTGCAATACGGTTAAAGGGAAAGGACCTTCATACAAGTGACAAATACTATTCAGTAGCCCATAATACGTGCCAAGTGAACAGTAAGTTTTAGGTATACTAAGATTTGGGTTGAGGGAGAAATTTCTTAAAACTGATGTGAACAGGCAAACTTCGTGAAGAAGGGACTTGACTAAACTTTGAGGGATTAATCAAGTGTGGATAAGCATAATAAGAAATAGTGTATTCCAAGGAGAAATTAAATGAACGAAGACAGTGAAACTGGTATGGATGGGGGATAATTAACATATTTGGCTGCTGAAATGATTTGTATAGAGAAATAATAGGAAATGTATTGAAAGAGAGAGACAATGACGAATGGGAGAGCACTTTAAATGCCAAGCTAGAGTTTACAGATAATGGTAAATTGATAAAAGGCTTAGGACCTTTGAAGAAATATTTTATATTCTGATCAAATTTGCTTTAAAATGTTGTCTGAAATTGTGCCATGTTTTCAGCTAACCTTGGCTCAAATTTCATTAGTTAGATAAGAATCTCCCATTTTTCTCAGTTTAGTAAAATCTATCTTTCCATTTTTTTTAAACAATGAAAGAAGAAATCAGAATGGATATTTGACGCTCCTTAGGAAATATTAAAATAAACAACGAAAACATAAAACTTATAAACAAAAAAATTCCTGACAGAAAATTTTTCAGTAGAATAAGACAAAACTTTATTTATAGAATAATTAGAAAATAATTTATGTCTAATATTATCTTTATTATTATGAACATAATAAGACTACATCAAATCTAAAGACTGGAAACATGCTATTGTTTTCATGGCCACAGAGGATGCTATATTATTGGTGTAGAAATTGACATTCTGTAGGCTGTGAGATGGAACTCTGGGCTATATAGCATTCCTCTCCTAGTCTTCTATAGACTCTGCCTTTGTTAACCTAGTAAGTGATTCATAAAACTAATTATAGATATTACTTGATCAAAAAACCCCAAATACTACCTCTAAACTTACACACTCACACCCTCTCTACCATGTTCTATCATTCTTTTCTAGCATTCTCTATTTTAACAAATAGGACAGTCATCTATGATTTTTAAAGTCTGGTCAGTGTTTGTAGGAACATAATCCAGCTCAGTAGTTAATGCTTATCAACATTTCTTTTTTATAAATCTCTGTTTTTAGAAGTTTACCAGTTAGCTTTAAAAATTCTGTTATGGTTTAGAACTTGGTGTACATGAACTCTGTCAAGACAAGGTGGTTTGACCTCTTTTTGTTTCTCTTTAAAACAAGCTATTTTGACTACTTCTTAGTTTCAGAATAGCTGGGCTAAAATGAGATTGTAATTTTTATACTTACTCTCTCACAGTTACAAAAATGGCTTCATTAAATGAGTAAAACCGTTTTAGGTCATCACACTCTTATGTGAAGGGAAATATATTTAGTAGCATAACAAGAATTTGACATTTTAAATGTAGTCAAATTCTAAAAAGTATTAAGTTGCTGACTGACTGCCAATTATACATACATTAGGAGTGTTTAAACAAAAGTTAGCATTTCTTTCCAGATCTAGAGAATATTTTTTTGACAGTCTCAGACTCAACTCTTTTTCAAGATTTGCTTACAGCCACCCATGCTTGGATAAACTTTTTAATTCATTTCTATTTTTTTAACTCACAGAGACTTAAATTTATTGAAAAGTATTAGAAGGATATTGTTTGAATCTCAGATATAGGGTAAATCTTTTTTGTTATTAAAGGAGACATGACAGTATTAAAAAAATTATGACAAAAAGTAGCTTATCAATAAATTGCAGATATTTGCTCATTTAAATTTTAGTAATAAGAAATGTAACTTACATCTTATAAAGCTTAATAGCATTTAAATCACTTTCTAAGAAGATTATGTAACTTTATACTCACAGCGATAAGAAAGGGAGGAGAAATGTTATCTCCATTTTACAGCAAGTAAAAATAAAAGCTTCGGAATTTGTAGTTCTTTTGATTCAATCGCTCTCACCTCTCCCAGTAATCTTAATTGTGAAATCAGGGTGCATTTCTGGGGATATATATTCATTGCTGTCTGGCATCAATACTTAGCTCTCCCTATTTCATTCACAGCTCCAAAATGAATTGGAGAGTGAGGTTGCGACCTAGCTTCTCTGAGTAACTCTAGCACTGGCATCTTGCCATCCAGCCAAGAACAGCATGGCCTGAGCAGGAGGTGGGAGCTGCCCTAGCTTTTGGGTCAGTTTCTTCTGTCCTCTATTATGCTTAAACTTGCTTTTTTGGATTAATATAAAATTTCAAATCCCCTTCGTTTTCACTCTTTCTTACTGCATTTCCATCCATTTTTAAATTACCTGGTAATACTGTGAACACAGACATATTCATCAGTTTGTGGGTTTTGTTTTTGAGTGTGTGGTTAGTAATACTGCCGCAGTGGTTGTTATAGTAACCAGTTCTCTTCAGCAGAGGAAGGAATATGGGCATTTGACAATGCCTAAGATTTAATAGAAGGAGATGAAGTTCCTAAATTTCATATTTCACTAGGAGATGATTCCAGGGCAACAGCTATCTTTCAAAGTCTCTCTTTTTAAGTAAAGGATAAAGTAGATGCAGGTGCCAACTTCCCTTTTTCCTGAATTAACTTGGATAAATTGTCTCCATCGGGTAGTTTGTTTTGTTTACGTAGTTATTCATCTAATGTGTGTCCAGAGATGTTAGGCAAAAGTGCCCGAGTTACCAGGAAAAATGAGCACATTACATAAAGCTGCAAAGTTAGTTTTATATGACATGGCCACTCACAGCAGGCAATTTGCAAAGAACAACAACATTCTCAGTGGGCTCCTCCCTCTTGCTTCTTGGTTTGATTTAGCTCATTTATTTTAATTATTCCTTATTTCATCTGTTGGTTTGAAGCACATTACTTCCTTACTCTCCATTCTCAGTTGTTTCCCAGAAGCAGTGTCACTAACAGATTTATTTTTGTGCAATAATAAGAATATCAATATACATACTCCTGCTTAAATCAATGTTCATATACATATATAAGATTTAAAAATATTTTATCATAGAGTATTGAGTTACTTTTATTCATTTAATGTACTATGGAATACTTTCCAAATTAATACATGACAATATACCTTATTAAAATTAAAGAGTGTGTAGTCTGTTTGCCTACTAATGAGAAGTTCGGTGCCTGCCAACTTATTTCCCTGAGTAACCAGTGTTGTAATGAGTGTTCTCATCTGCAGAGTAAGCATTGATGGAAGAGAAATGGCTGCATCATGAAACAGGAACATGTCATGTTTTATAAATATTGCTAAACTGCCATCCAAAGGATGTCACCACTTACAATTCTATGAATGACATGTCAATATAAATGTGCCAATTTCTTTATATCCTCATCAGTGACAGATATTATTTCTCTTTCAAAAGTGTGTTGCCAATCTGATAGGCAAAAAATGGTATTACATGGGTGGCTTTATTTTGGAGAAAATAGGGGAGTGAAGACCTCTTTATAATTATAAGTATGGATGCCACCCTTGAATAGGTTTATCATACATATGGAATACGTATATATATACATATATAAATTACAAGAAATTTTCTTGTAATTTTTATACAATATCCTTCATTACACAAAACTACATTTCTGTGCAGTCAGATCTGTCTGATTTTTACTAGGGAGCTTCTCTGTTTTTATATGTTTTAATACCAGTATTTTATTTTGTTGTATCGTTTTAAACTTTACATCTTTAATGGAGCTTGAGTAAATTTTCATATATAGTATGACATACACATATAATTTTTTCCCCAAATTGAAAGCTAAATTTATCAACACATTGAATAATTCATCCTTTTCAAATGGCTAGAAAAACACTTTACTACTTACTAATGTCTACATATAAAAGCATCTACTGTTAAACTTTATTTTCATTGATTGATTCAATTCCTGTAACAGTACCATTATACACACACATACACACACACACAATTTATAGAGTAATATGATATATCTTTACAATATTGTGTCTTCCCATGCAGAAATATATTATTTTTCTCTAGTTTTACAGAAAGTCTCTTAAATTCTTAAATAAAATAGTATATATTCTATTAGGTAAGTCTAGCATATTTTGGGTTACATTAACTTTCAGTAGGTTATAGATTTTGTTGCTACTATGATAGGGATAGTCTTAAAAGTATGTCCCAATTTGTCTTATCTGTGTGTAGAAAATTTTAGATTTTTATTGGTTATTTACCCAAATAACTTTCTAAATTACCATGTTAGCTGTATTTGTACTTTACAGGGTATTCTTTAATGAGAACGCTTCTCATGTTTTACCATTTAAATACAGATACTGTAAGTTTCTAGATGATACATTTTATCAGGTTAAGTAAGTTGTTTTTGTTGTTAAAATACTTAGAAAAATTTGTTTGGTGTTAAGTATTGAATTATGTAAACTTTATAAAATGTATCAAATGCTTCTGGACAAACAATGCAAGATGTGAAAAATATACATACTGAAAATTATAAAATATTTCAGAGAAAATAATGAACCAAACAAATAGAGATATACACCATGTTTATAAACTGGAAGACCTAATAGTTTTACAATGCCAATTTTTCACAAAATCTAAAGATTTAAAGCAATGTCAGTGAAAACCCTAACAGGTCTTTTTTTCTAGAAATGACATGGTAATTTTAAAAAGTATTTGAAAAGAACTAAAATAGCAAACAAAATTTTTAAAAAGAACCATTGGAGATTTTGCCTTACCTGAAATCAAGACTGACTTTTTAAATATAGTAAGAAAGACAGTATGATATGGCGAAAAAATACATCTATTACTGGGACTTAATATAGAAACCAGAAATAGACACAAAGCATATATGGTCAAATGATTTTTTTCCAACAGCAATTTTTTTCAAAAGCAATTTCTTTCAATTAAAAAAAATCTCTGTAATAGTGGTACTGATATATTTATGGAAAAAAAGAAATCACTTTGATTCTTATCTCAGACAATTTAGAAAAATCAGTTTGAGAAGGATCATAGGCCTAAACATAAAGTCTAAAATACAGAAAAAATAGATTATTTTCATGATCTTGGCAAAGATTTTCTCCTTCCTTACTTCTTTTCCTTTTTTCTTCTGTTCATTTTTCATTTTTTTTAAGCAAGACATCACAAAATATGAAACATATTTACAAATTAGACTACATCAAAATTATAAAAATAACTGCTACGGAAGTCCCATTAACAATATGAGAGTAGGGCTTACCTGGTGGCGCAGTGGTTGAGAGTCCACCTGCCGATGCACGGGACATTGGGTTCATGCCCAGGTCCGAGAAGATCCCACATGCCACGGAGCGGCTGGGCCCGTGAGCCATGGCCGCTGAGCCTGCGCGCCCGGAGCCTGTGCTCTGCAACGGGAGAGGCCACAACAGTGAGAGGCCCGCGTACCACAAAAACAAAAAACAAACAAACAAAGACAATATGAGAGTAAAGCTACAGATTCAGAAGGATTTCTATATAGACTATATATTTGAAAAAAAAATTCCAGCAACTCAATAATAAAAAGTCACCCAAGAAAAAAATGGGCAAAACACACACCCAGACACTTCCTCAAAATTAACATACAAAATGAAACATGGAAGGCCAATAAGTACATGAAAAACTATTAAATATCAGATAATATAAATGAAAACTTCCAGGAGATACTACAACACACCCATAGGAAATCATAAAATTAAAAAATGATTGACAAAATCCAAATATTATAGAGGGAGTGGAACAACCAAAACTCTCATCCATGGGTGATGAGAGTGTCAAATTGTACAACCACTTTGGGAAACTGTTCATCAGTTTCTTAAAAAGTTAAAATATAACTTACCAATACCACTCATAGGTATTTATCATAGCTACATATCTACAAAAAGCCTTACACTAAAATGTTCATAGTAGTATCATTACCATAGCAATATAATAGACAAATACAAGAAAAGATCCAGATTTCTATCAATGGATGGACAAAAGTGGAAGCTAAGCAGTAATATAATAAACAAGTATAATGCAATAAAAAGGAAATAAATATTGCTACATTCAAGAACATAGATAATTTAAGAAGTATTAAGCTAATTGAAAGAAAATGTATGAGTCCATTCATATGAAATTTTTGAATATGCAAAACAAACTTATGATAGAAATCAGATCAGTCATTGCTTCTGTTAGGAAGGGTTTGAGGTTGACTAGGAAATAGACATTAGGGCATGAGGAAATTTCCTGGGGAGATAGAAATGTTTTATATTTTGATCTGAGTATATCATTATATGTAAATACTTCAATTAAACATACATTCTTCTCATCAAGAGGCACTATCAAGAAAGTAAATAGACATGCTAAACCATGGGAGAAATTATTCTCTTTACCTTATATCTGACAAAGTAACTTTTATCTGGAATATATAGTAAGCTCATTCAAATCAATTTTAAAAATAAAGACAACTGAATTTAAAAATGGGGAAGAGATGGGGCTTCCCTGGTGGCGTAGTGGTTGGGAGTCCACCTGCCAATGCAGGGGACACGGGTTCATGCCCCGGTCCGGGAGGATCCCACATGCCGTGGAGCGGCTGGGCCCGTGAGCCATGGCTGCTGGGCCTGCGCGTCCGGAGCCTGTGCTCCGCAGCAGGAGAGGACACAACAGTGAGAGGCCCGCGTACCACAAAAAAAAAAAAAAAAAAAAAAAAACTTGGGAAAGAGAAGGACGAGGGGAAGATGGTGGAAGAGTAAGACGCGGAGATCACCTTCCTCCCCACAGATACACCAGAAATACATCTACACGTGGAACAACTCCTACAGAACACCTACTGAATGCTGGCAGAAGACCTCAGACCTCCCAAAAGGCAAGAAACGTCCCCACGTACCTGGGTAGGGCAAAAGAAAAAAGAATAAACAGAGACAAAAGGATAGGGACGGGACCTGCACCAGTGGCAGGGAGCTGTGAAGGAGGAAAGGTATCCACACTCTAGGAAGCCCCTTCGCGGGCGGAGACTGCGGGTGGCGGAGGGGGAAAGCTTCGGGGCCGCGGAGGAGAGCGCAGTAACAGGGGTGCGGAGGGCAAAGTGAAGAGATTCCCGCACAGAGGACCAGGGCCGACCGACACTCACCAGCCCAAGAGGTTGGTCTGCTCACCCGCCGGGGCGGGCGGGGCTGGGAGCTGAGGCTCGGGCTTCGGTCGGAGTGCAGGGAGAGGACTGGGGTTCGTGGCGTGAACACAGCCTGCAGGGGGTTAGTCACCACGGCTAGCCGGAAGGGAGTCCGGGGAAAAGTCTGGACCTGCCGAAGAGGCAAGAGACTTTTTCTTCCCTCTTTGTCTCCTGGTGCGCGAGGAGAGGGGATTAAGAGCTCTGCTTAAAGGAGCTCCAGAGATGGGTGCGAGCCGCGGCTAAAAGCGCGGACCCCAGAGGCGGGCATGAGACGCTAAGGCAGCTGCTGCCGCCGCCAAGAAGCCTGTGTGCGAGCACAGGTCACTATCCACAACCCTCTTCCGGGGAGCCTGTGCAGCCCGCCACTGCCAGGCTCCCGGGATCCTGGGACAACTTCCCCGGGAGAACGCACGGCGCGCCTCAGGCTGGTGCAACGTCACGCCGGCCTCTGCCGCCGCAGGCCCGCCCCGCACTCCGTGCCCCTCCCTCCCCGCCGGCCTGAGTGAGCCACAGCCCCCGAATCAGCGGCTCCTTTAACCCCGTCCTGTCTGAGCGAAGAACAGACGCCCTCCGGCGACCTACACGCAGAGGTGGGGCCAGATCCAAAGCTGAGCCCTGGGAGCTGTGAGAACGAAGAGAAAGGGAAATCGCTCCCAGCAGCCTCAGAAGCAGCCGATTAAAGCTTCACAATCAACTTGATGTACCCTGCATCTGTGGAATACCTGACTAGACAACGAATCATCCCAAATTGAGGAGGTGGACTTTGAGAGCAAGATTTATGATTTTTCCCCTTTTCCTCTTTTTGTGAGTGTGTATGTGTATGCTTCTGTGTGAGATTTTGTCTGTATAGCTTTGCTTCCACCATTTGTCCTAGGGTTCTATCAGTCCATTTTTTTCTTTAAAAAAATTTTTTTTCTTAATAATAATTTTTTATTTTAATAACTTTATTTTATCTTTATTTTATTTTAGCGTCTTTCTTTCTTTCTTTCCTTTCTTCCTTGCTTCTTTCCTTCCTTCCTTACTCCCTCCCTCCCTCCCTCCCTTCTTTCTTTCTTTCTTTCTTTCTTTCTTTCTTTCTTTCTTTCCTTCTTTCTTTCTACTTTTTCTCCCTTTTATCCTGAGCCGTGTGGATGAAAGGCTCTTGGTGCTACAGCCAGGAGTGAGTGCTGTGCCTCTGAGGAGGGAGAGCCAACTTCAGGACACTGGTCCACAAGAGACCTCCCAGCTCCACATAATATCAAATGGAAAAAAATCTCCCAGAGATCTCTATCTCAACACCAGCACCCAGCTTCACTCAACGACTAGCAAGCTACAGTGCTGGACATCCTATGCCAAACAACTCCCAAGACAGGAACACAACCCCACCCATTAGCAGAGAGGCTGCCTAAAATCATAATAAGTCCACAGACACCCCAAAACACACCACCAAACGTGGACCTGCCCACCAGAAAGACAAGATCCAGCCTCATCCACCAGAACACAGGCACTAGTCCCCTCCACCAGGAAGCCTACACAACCCACTGAACCAACCTTAGCTACTGGGGACAGACACCAAAAACAACGGAAACTACGAAACTGCAGCCTGCAAAAAGGAGACCCCAAACACAGGAAGATAAGCAAAATGAGAAGACAGAAAAACACACAGCAGATGAAGGAGCAAGATAAAAACCCACCATATCTAACAAATGAAGAGGAAGTAGGCAGTCTACCTGAAAAAGAATTCAGAATAATGATAGTAAAGATGATCCAAAATCTTGGAAATAGAACAGACAAAATGCAAGAAACATTTAACAAGGACCTAGAAGAACTAAAGATGAAACAAACAATGATGAACAACACAATAAATGAAATTTAAAATACTCTAGATGGGATCAATAGCAGAATAACTGAGGCAGAAGAACAGATAAGTGACCTGGAAGATAAAATAGTGGAAATAACTACTGCAAAGCAGAATAAAGAAAAAAGAATGAAAAGAACTGAGGACAGTCTCAGAGACCTCTGGGACAACATTATACGCACCCCTATTAAAAGCAGCAAGGGAAAAACAACAAATAAAACACAAGGGAATCCCCATAAGGTTAACAGCTAAACTTTCAGCAGAAACTCTGCAAGCCAGAAGGGACTGGCAGGACATATTTGAAGTGATGAAGGAGAAAAACCTGCAACCAAGATTACTCTACCCAGCAAGGATCTCATTCAGATTTGATGGAGAAATTAAAACCTTTACAGACAAGCAAAAGCTGAGAGAGTTCAGCACCACCAAACCAGCTTTACCACAACTGCTAAAGGAACTTCTCTAGGCAAGAAACACAAGAGAAGGAAAAGACCTACAATAACGAACCCAAAACAATTAAGAAAATGGGAATAGGAACATACATATAGATAATTACCTTAAATGTAAATGGACTAAATGCTCCCACCAAAAAACGCAGATTGGCTGAATGGACACAAAAACAAGACCCATATATTTGCTGTCTACAAGAGACCCACTTCAGACCTAGAGACACATACAGACTGAAAGTAAGGGGATGGAAAAAGATATTGCATACAAATGGAAACCAAAAGAAAGCTGGAGTAGCAATTCTCATATCAGACAAAAGAGACTTTAAAATAAAGACTATTAGAAGAGACAAAGAAGGACACTACATAATGATCAAGGGATTGATCCAAGAAGAAGATATAACAATTGTAAATATTTATACACCCAATATAGGAGCACCTCAATACATAAGGCAAATACTAACAGCCATAAAAGGGGAAATTGACAGTAACATAATCATAGTAGGGGACTTTAGCACCCCACTTTCACCAATGGACAGATCATCTAAAATGGAAATAAATAAGGAAACACAAGCTTTAAATGATATATTAAACAAGATGGACTTGATTGATATTTATAGGACATTCCATCCAAAAACAACAGAATACACATTTTTCTCAAGTACTCATGGAACATTCTCCAGGATAGATCATATCTTGGTTCACAAATCAAGCCTTGGTAATTTTAAGAAAATTAAAATTGTATCAAGTATCTTTTCCGACCACAAACTGGACAGCTACATGTAAAAGAATGAAATTAGAATACTCCCTAACACCATACATGAAAATAAACTCTAAATGGATTAAAGACCTAAATATAAGGCCAGAAACTATCAAAATCTTAGAGGAAAGCATAGGCAGAACACTCTATGATCCTTTTTGACCCACCTCCTAGAGTAATGGAAATAAAAACAAAAATAAACAAATGGGACCTAATGAAACTTCAAAGCTTTTGCACAGCAAAGGAAACCATAAACAAGACAAAAAGACAACCCTCAGAATGGGGGGAAATATTTGCAAATGAAGCAACTGACAAAGGATTAATCTCCAAAATTTACAAGCAGCTCATGCAGCTCAAAAACAAAAAAAAAAACAATCCAAAAATGGGCAGAAGACCTAAATAGACATTTCTCCAAAGAAGATATACAGACTGCCAACAAACACATGAAAGAATGCTCAACATCATTAATCATTAGAGAAATGCAAATCAAAACTACAATGAGATATCATCTCACACCAGTCAGAATGGCCATCATCAAAAAATATAGAAAAAATAAATGCTGGAGAGGGTGTGTAGAAAAGGGAACACTATTGCACTGCTTATGGGAATGTGAATTGGTGCAGCCACTATGGAGAACAGTATGGAGGTTCCTTAAAAAACTACAAATAGAGCTACCATATGACCCAGCAATCCCACTACTGGGCATAAACCCTGAGAAAACCATAATTCAAAAAGAGTCATGTACCAAAATGTTCATTGCAGCTCTATTTATAATAGCCCGGAGATGGAAATAACCTAAGTGTCCATCGTCGGATGAATGGATAAAGAAGATGTGGCACATATATACAATGGAATATTACTCAGCCATAAAAAGAAACGAAATTGAGCTATTTGTAATGAGGTGGATGGACCTAGAGTCTGTCATACAGAGTGAAGTAAGTCAGAAAGAGAAAGACAAATGCCGTATGTTAACACATATATATGGAATTTAAGAAAAAAAAATGTCATGAAGAACCTAAGGGTAAGACAGGAATAAAGACACAGACCTACTAGAGAATGGACTTGAGGATATGGGGAGGGGGAAGGGTAAGCTGTGACAAAGTGAGAGAGTGGCATGGACATATATACACTACCAAACATAAAATAGATAGCTAGTGGGAAACAGCCGCATAGCACAGGGAGACCAGCTTGGTGCTTTGTGACCCCCTAGAGGGTTGAGATAGGGAGGGTGGGAGGGAGGGAGATGCAAGAAGGAAGAGATATGGGAACATATGTATATGTATAACTGATTCACTTTGTTATAAAGCAGAAACTAACACACCATTGTTAAGCAATTATACTCCAATAAAGATGTAAAAAAAAAATGGACAAGAAACTTGAATGGATATGTCACAAAAAAGATGTATGAATAGCCAATTATCACAAGAAAAATTTCTGCATATCATTAGTGATCAGGGATTGCAATTAAAATCACAATGAAATATCACTATATACACATTAGAATGACTAACTCTAAAAATGCTGAAAACGTCAAAAGTTGGTGAGCATGCAGTGCAGTTGAACCCTTACATTGTTGAAGGTACTGGAAAATGGTACAATCACTTTGGCACTTCCTGATAAAGTTAAATATGTATCTACCTTACTATCCAGCAATTCTACTCCTGGATATTTACCTGAGAGAGATGAAAATCTATGCCCACAAAAAGGCTTGCACAGGAATATTTATAGTGGCTTTAGTCATAACAACCCAAAACTCAAAGCAGCGCATATGTCAATCAACAGGGGAATGTGATAACAAGGAGTGCACTGTTGATACAGAGAAAAAACATAGATAAACCTCAAAAGCATATGTTGAGTAAAAGGCGAACACAGAAGAGACCCTATTGCATGATTCCTTTTATACAACGATAAAGAATAAGAAAAAAGAACCAGGGACTTCCCCGGTGGCACAGTGGGTAAGAATCCGTCTGCCAATGCAGGGGACATGGGTTCGATCCCTGGGCCAGGAAGATCCCACATGCCATGGAGCAATGAAGCCCCTGCACCACAACTACTGAGCCTGCGCTCTAGAGCCCACGAGCCACAACGTCTGAGCCCACATGGCTACAGCCCGTGCTCTGCAACAAGAGAAGCCACTGCAATGAGAAGTCTGCACACCACAATGAAGAGTAGCCCCCGCTCACCACAACTAGAGAAAGCCTGTGCACAGCAACGAAGACCCAACACAGCCAAAAATAAATAAATAAGTTTATGAAAAAAAAAAAATCAGAACAGTGGTTGGCTATTGAGTGGTAGTATTTGAAAGGAGCATGAAGAAACCTGGTGGGGTGATAGAAATGTTCTGTATCTTGATGGGTTGGTAATTATATGAGTGATTACATCAATCAAGAGTTATTAAATGTTTGGGGGCTTCCCTGGTGGTGCAGTGGTTGAGAGTCCACCTGCCAATGCAGGGGACACAGGTTCGTGCCCCGGTCCGGGAAGATCCCACATGCCGCGGAGCAGCTAGGCCCGTGAGCACGTGTCATGGCCACTGAGCCTGCGCGTCTGGAGCCTGTGCTCCGCAACGGGAGAGGCCACAACAGTGAGAGGCCCGCGTACGGCAAAAAAAAAAAAAAAAAAAAAAAAGAGTTATTAAATGTTTATTTAAGGTCTGTGCTCTTCACTATATGTAAATATTACCTCAGTTAAGAAATATATGTAAATATTTATTGCTCTGCTACATGCGATGTTAATATTTTGAACAAAATTTATTGCTAAAAATTAAGTGGTGTACAAAGCTTATAAAATATTATTCTGACCAAGCGTGCCAATGGAAGGATGAGTGATAAGCAGGACACATTATTCTTTTGTGACTATTAAAAGTAGTAAAGTGAGAAATCTGCAGCTTAAAATAGAAAACAAACAAATGTAATCAGTGTTTTCATAGCAACAAATGCTGGAACCATTGTGTTCTCCCGTGAACTGTCACAGAGTGGTTTTGTGTTTCTGGGATAATACCAGTGGCAGTAAGTGGTAACTACTCTTGTTTAGTTAGAAGCACCCTTCTGTAGTTAACCATTTTCTCCCTATTTCAACCTTGTCTGAATATAATGTATTCTTTCCAAGTCAGTGCATTTTAAAGTTTCCAGAAACCATTTTTTAACCCTAGTAGTTCTGTCCAAGAACATTGTTACATTTGCTATGGATTTTTGGATTTTGTTGGGGATTGAGAGGAGCGAGAATTTGGAATCGATAAATATTTCAATCTTGGCTAAACAAGTTAACTCTTAGGAAATTAAATGAATATACTGGAGCTATAGTAAGACTGAGTTGCTTTAATATACAGTTACAAAATATATACATAAAGTACCTTGGTTTTGGTAAAGGCACAATAAATGTTGGTTACCTTTTATTCCATTTCTATGCATATATATGAGGTACCAAATCATTCTGCTTTATTCATTCATTTATTAAATAATTTACTTAAATACCAATTATCACACCTATTCAGTACTGCAGACAAAATTAGTAGTAATATCAGAGAGGAATACAGAAAAATGAGAGAAAACAGGAAGAAATAAAGGTCAAATTCTAAAAACAGGTAACATGCCTTTATAAAGGTTTTCGTAAACTAACATAAAATAACATACTAACACATTCACAGTTATTTGTGAGCTCTATAAAACATTTAAAAATAAATAAAAGGATGCTTTTGAAATAAATTCTGGGACTCCAATGTAAACAAAGTTGACAGACCCTGTGTACTTACTGCCAGTCATTTCCCAAATCTCATTGAAACGGCAGAAAAGAATATGATTATGAGAATAAATTCATAATAGTACCAGCAAGAAAAGGTGCCACACACAAGCCAGAATAGATAGGAATTCAGAAAGTTACAAAGCAAATGCTATCAGTTTGAGAAAGAAACCCAAGAGAACTAAGGATTCTGCAACCTCAAAGTGGAAATCTCTCCAAAAGCTGAATTTCCTTGGTACAACCACCATAATCCCACCGTCAGAGGCGGCGATGCAAGCTGACCAAAAGAAAAGGCCATGTGGAAGGACTTATCTGTTTGTTACATGATTTTCAGATTAAATCTGTGCATATAATTCTCCAAAAAAGAAGGATGTGATTACCAAGGAGTCTTCCAGACTTGGCAAGAGAGGCAGAACAGTGTCACAGCTACTGAGGCCACCAGAAGGTAAGCAATCCTTCCTAGAATAAAAGGCAAGTTACCTTCAACACTAGAGGGAAGGCTCCCCAGGGGCAGACCTTCCTCTCCCTTGTGCAGCCCCTGGCTTTGGGCTTCTTGTGAGTCTCCGTCTACCCCACATACAACCAACTCTTCTCATGGTGAGCTCTTCTGTAATTTGATGTCCCAGATAGCATCATCTCTTCAGAGAAGACTTCCATGATCAACCTATCTCGAGTAGACCCCCCCCACCACACACACACTTTGTTAGTCTCTATCTCAGCCCTCATTTTTTTTTAAATCAGAGCCTTTATTACGACTATGACTTGGAATTATTTTGTTCGACTGCTTACTTCCATTTGTCTCCTTCAATTCAAATGTAAGCTCCATCCATGTGACACTGTTTCTGGTTCATGGTGCTATTACCTGCCTTTTCCAGAGCCTGTCAAAAACAAATAGTTGCTCAACAAACGTTTGTTGAATGAATGAGTAAATTAGAAATGTACCCATGGAGCAATTAAAAATAAGCCATAGTTTTATCTACAAGGAAAAATTATTTCCTTAGAAATAATATAGGAGGGGCTTCCCTGGTGGCACAGTGGTTGAGAGTCCACCTGCTGATGCAGGGGACACGGGTTCGCGCCCCAGTCCGGGAAGATCCCACATGCCATGGAGCGGCTGGGCCCGTGAGCCATGGCTGCTGAACCTGCACGTCCGGAGCCTGTGCTCTGCAATGGGAGAGGCCACAACAGTGAGAGGCCCGTATACTGGTAAAAAAAAAATAAAATGCAAAGAAATAATATAGGATATGTTCTTTGAAAGCAGTGCAATACTCTAGAAATTAGTCACAAAATGATAGCAAGAAATTAAGCACAGAAAAGTTATCTCTATGTAACTGAACCCCTTATAGGTAACTCAGAGTAAAAAAAAAATACCATTGAAATTACAGATATTAGAAATGGATGGAGAGCAAAAACTACACAGATAAATGGTTGTTTATATGCTTTAGAAACTATCTTATAACTGAATAAAGCATGGGATCATGAGAAGAAAACAACTATTTCCAAGACCTTGCTCTAAAAGAAGACCTTAATAGGATTGACCACCTGACCATCCATAGTTTGTATATAGGTTCTATTTGCCACCTGTAGCGTCTTCAAACCTAATAGTGGTGAGATATTTAAAAATCAGTTGAATGCTAATTATTGGACACACATCTGCTCATACAATCCTTTGCTGTTTTTAATAAGTAAATTATTCCAGTGCAGAATAAAAGCTGTTGAAAGGGTCTGAGGGTCTATCAATAGCATCCCAACCCTACAGATACTCATGTTAGAACCCTGCTTCTGATGACCACACCAACACAACCCACACTTCCTATATGATATGCTGGTCCTTCCGAAATAACTCAGTTTTATTTTAATAATTGCTCAATGTCTCTCTAGGAATGTTGAATAAATAACGTGCCTAATATTTATCAGAGTTCAGTCTCACACTTAACTTGTGCTATGGGCTGGAAACTTAAAATTACATTTCTTAGACTCCTTTGCCAGCTGTTCACTGGTTAGGTTCTGCCAAAGTGAGGCACTTGTGCTAGACTGGAATTTAAAAAGAGAAGAAGTCATTATTATTTCTGCTGTGGCTTCTGCATAGCAGGCTACTGGTGATGCTTTGGCAGTAGGGAAGGCTAGCACTTCAGACAGAGAAAGGACTCCAAGCTCTTGCACTCTCAGTGCGTGGTCTCCTAGCCGCCTGCCTGTCTAACTTAGTGACATTTGCACTGCACGCCCTGTGGGCATGGCAGCCCACTTTAGAGATGGGCTTTGAGTAAAACTCATTTCTCTTTCATTCCCTGACCCTTCTAACACTTTTAGAACCAGTTCCTCTATTAAGTACTGTTTCAAATAACTAGGGTGGTTTTGGTTTCTCAGCCTGGATGGATACAATATGAGATATAGAGGAATTTGAAGACTTAAAAGGGTTACAGAATATAGATATTATTGGGCTGTGCCCCACAGTCTCGCAATCCTTGTCATTGCCCAGCCACTGGATCAAAGAAAGAACCCAGAGTCAGCGACACAGACATCAATGATTTATTGGATGGGGAAACTTACAAGGCAGAGGCAAAGGTCCTGGAGCAGCAGCCCACCAGGTACAGCCTGCAGCAGGCAGGACTCAGAAGCAATATTGGCTACACAAGGGAAGAGGAGGCTATCACTTATAGGGGGCATAGCATCAGAAGGGCTCCTTCATTGCCAGGGTGACTGCTGGACAACGTGTTCCCACAGCTCTTTGGGTTAGCAAACTTTGCGAGGGCTGCTGTTTCCTGTTGATGACCAAACGTACTGGAGGGCTAGAAAAATCATTAGCTGGGGCGGGGGGGGGGGTCTGGGTGATCATGCAGGTGGTACTGATTAAACTTTCAACTTAGGAGGGGAAGGTGATCACACCCTTAAGGTAAGGATGAGGCAAGACCAGGTTGGGCAGGCGTTGTACAGAGAACAAGAGAGCAGCCATCTTATTGGGCCTGATCATACGGATATGAAATCTGAATAAACTATGAAATATTGTGTTGTAGTTAAGAGCTTGGGCATAAGTGCTAAATAAATAGTAGTGGCTGTTATTTATTCTGTTTACTGAACAATAGTAACATTTAAAAATTACTCTCAACTAGTATTAACTACAGGGATTTGTTAGCGTTAGGAGGAATAAAACTTGGAATGTCTAACTATATATGGGCTCTTCTGTTTCTTTCATTATCTAACGAATTGGATTAGGACAGCTCTGGTAATCTACCGCATAGTTTTTCCATATAGCCCTTACTGCTCTATTAGGAAACTAGGTTTCCTTTTGGCATGTAAAATTTTTGCAGGTTAGGATTTTAAGAACACCATCCTAAAATTAACTCTTGAAAGAAAAATATTCTTGGAAATATATTTACCAAGAATACATGACTCAGGATAAATATTTCAGTGATGTTATTTTTGTAACCATATCAACTCGTATCAAAGCATACTCCTTGGAGAGCTTCAGACATCACCTTATTCACTGCCAGAGGGTCCATTAATTCTGAAGAGGTTTAACTTTCGCCAAAAATTAACGTTTCCTAGCTTTGTCTTTACCATTTGTGGAATACACCAGAAACCAAAAGATGCCATGATTACTGGGCAGGAGGTTGGGAGTGAGGGTGGAGTGAGGTGGGGAAGATTTTTAACAAGAGGTTAAATAGAAGAATTACAACTTGGAGTTTTATGTGAAATGAATGCCATAAAAGTGATAAAATACATAGGTTTTTGCAAGTAAAAAGCTTACTTATTATTTGAAATTGTGTATTATTTTTTAAAGTATGTACTTCATATATACAGATCTATTTCAGATCCCTAGTGTTTGTAAGATAAGTACAGAAATATAATACTATACACATTACCCAAAGAATCATACACTTCAACCTAAAGTGTAAGAATTGTCCTACTGAGCAAATGATTCCTGGCAGATGAAATAATGTTATATGAGCTATTTTCAAAGTGGTTAGATGTATCACAAAGCTTTTCAAGAAATATATACTTTAAAATCTAAAGTTAAAAAAGTGTGTGCTGTTCCTCTAAATAGAATGTCTAATACAGAAAATAGAAACAAGTTAATTTCAGTTCTAAAAATTTCATATAACAAGTCTGCTGGAAATTTTTGTAGAGTTTAGTGATAAAAGCTTGGCACAGGGATTGGGAATTTATATTCTAAAGATGTCTTGCATTCTTTCTTATGGACCAAACCAGTTGTGGTGAGGGGAAAAAAGGAATCAGCCTTCTATTTTCTGGATGCTGATTTGAAAGCTAAAACAAACTCTCTTATTAATGTTTAATTCTTAATTTTTAAGTTGATAAAAATACACACAAGTAACGCTATAAAAATAAAACTTGATTGAACTATGAGAAATCTAAATTTATAGTCCCCAAACAGCTCATAACTGGGGGTAATAGCTTAATCCATTCAGAGTCTTTATTCTGGATTATAGGAGACACAGGCAGTAAGAAACCTGTTAATAGGGTACCCCTACTCTAGTCATGAGCAAGTCAAATCTGCAGAAGTCTTTAAGGCCTTCTGGCTTAAAACATCTCTGGCCTTGTTCAACAGCAGAAGGAGACACTGGAAAATGGCCTTTTTCTCATGGGGAGAACTACCTCTCCCTTGGCTTTTCAACCATTGATGAAACCTAAATAATACACAGAACTCTAGCTAAAATGCATATGGGGAGTAGAAGCATACAAAAGGTGTGGGAATGAAGATACTGAATGATCACACATAGCACATGTGTAGGACAAGAAGAATGTAAATATAAATCACAAGGAGTTGAAATATGCACTCTAAATTCTCTGTCATTTTCCATAGTTGATTTGTTTGTTTGTCTGCTTTTTCAGCTAATAAGAGATTTATTATGGAGTGCTTTTGGGGAAAACACCTGTGGGAGGTAAGGAAAGGAAGTAAGATGGGGCAAAAGGAAATAGTCTAAGGAAAGTATCAACTGACTTTACTGGGAATCTCAAAATGGGATAACCTTCAGAGCTGTCCCAAAAGTTGGATCAAAAAGGCCAGGTCTGACCCATGTCAATTAAGCACTGCGTGTACTCTGCCTTAAGAAGAAAGAATGGCCTTGGGTGAGGCAGATCTCAGCTAAGGCAATCCTCAAAGGGGACTGCTAGGTGAGGGATGTCTGCTGGCAACATTTTCAACAGTTGAGGTAATAAGACCTTTAATTCTGAAGAGAGTCTGGTGATATAGCCAGCCTCCCCTATAGGCCACTCTGTGTGGCTCAGATCCATTTCTTCAAATAAAGTCTGAGACACCTCTTATGGAATTCTAATGGACCTGTCTTCCTGATGTCTTGAACTTCATTTCTGAGGGTTCTGGACCTCTGGTCACCATGGCTTTCTCAGTCTATTTACTGTGCAAATTGACAAAGGGAGCAAAGTGTGGCCCCCAAGTTGGTCACTTAAGCACTACCCATATTCTCAAATGCTCCTGCTGTGTAGTAGCAGCCCAAGTCTTCTTGCCTGCTAGTCCCTTGACACAAGGAGCTTAAGCACTCAGGTGGCAATTATAGTTATAGTTTAATGGGACTCTTGCCAAGTCCCTGACAGAAGTATTCCCTAGCAGAAGCATTTATTATTTTATTAGAAATTAAAAATATTTTTTGCAAGAATTTTCCAACCCAGAATCTTTTAAGAGTGAAAGGGAATAATAGTAGGCAAAATGTGCTATATGTTTACTGCAATCACATATGACTCAGTGAAAACAATTATGCAACTGTTGCTAGGGAAGAAAATCTTACTTAACATAATAACACACAGAGTTTTATTTTAATGGAGTGGATGACTTTTTCTGTACTGTTTTATTGTTATGGATGATTATGAAGGGCACATTTAACACGGGGTAAAGATGTCTTTCTTTTATGTGTATATGTATGTATATATTTTAGAACAACTATGCAAATGAACCTCTTGGTAGGTAGATGAGCATTCAGGATTTCTCAACTTTCACCATAATTTAAAAAAAAATTTAGAGAAAGATTAATGTCATTATCTCTAACTTGTAGAAGAGCAAAATAACAGAAATTATGAATCCATTATAAATAATCTAAGAAATTCCTGCTCTGTGCATGTGCTCTGAATGACTACTAAAAATAAGATATTTTTCATTGGTCAGAATATTTTTTTATATTGCTCATCCAAGATCAATAGGGCTAATGCTTTGGAATATCCTGGAATGTTGAATGGATCAAATTTTGTCTTTTGGACAATGAGGGAAAAAGGAAGAAAAGTAAAAGACTACAATATTAAAAATTAGGTATGACTTGTTGACATTTATGTATTTATGAATGCTACGTAACTATCCATGTTTATATGTAAAGAGAAATTGACTTTTTCTGAAAAGGTGGATGTACCTTGTCTTATTCACTGTAGACTGGGTATCTAGGAGAAACCAATGAGTAATATTTTCTGTGTATTCTCAAGGGTCAATTGCACTGAAATAAAATCCCTTACACTTTAGCGAGTAAAGGTTTAGAATATTTGACTACTGAGTTATCTTTATAATTTTCATATTTTCACTACATCTTTCCAGTGGATTTATTTTCATTCTTCCATTCTATTCAATTACCACATCAAGTTAACTATCCAGTTCTTTCAGTTTTTTTGTACAAATAAGAAAGCTTCCCCACAAAGTTTACTTAGAGTCATGGCTGCAGAATATTGGCAGTTTGCCAGCATTTAGGTGCTAAATGTGACTGTTGCACTCTCCCAGCATTTCTTACAAATGCTTTGTATGTAACTATAGAAAAATAATGTATTTGTGCAATTAGATATTCCATATTTTGCACCCTTAACTTTTGGGAATGAACATTCCTATAAAGCCAAGAAAACACAACTTGGAATTTTCTTAGCACATGGAACTTTAAAAGTCTTGTTATTTACCCTTACAAATGGGTGAATTAAGTGTAACTAAAAAGAAGTAACCCAACACCACTTACCACTTGTTTTAGATTTCAAATTTTATCACAGAAAAGAGATATCATCTCTATTACTTTTAGGGGTTCTCTATTGTTCTAATTCTTTCCTGTTTTTTCTTATCCTTATTTTGATATAATTTTCTAAAACTTTTTCAATAAATTGGATCTCTAACTCTAGTATAGTTATAAGAGAATTTTCATTAAGGAGTCTCACTAGAAAATTCTCAGCATTTAAACAATTTTTCCTATTTAGAGTTCAATCATTGAGTCTTAACAACAAGTTGCTTATAACAGGTAGCTTATGAAAAGCATTATAAAAAAAAAAGTCTATCATTCCTGTTACGTGAGAATGCATGAGGTAGTTTCACATGAAAAAGCCAAGGCAGAGTTAGAGGTATAAGCAAGGCAGCATTTCTTCACAAGCATAGCTTACAAGTACTCATAGATGGAAAGATGCATCTGTTGGAGCAGTAGGTCTGGGATGCTCTTGAAAATTATGATTCATTGCTGTAACATGATGATTTGTGAATAAGAGAATCTATCCTGGGATTTTTGGGTTCCACTAAATGTTTTAAAATTAACAGTAACAGTCTATTTCCATCATTGGTGATCTAATCACAGGAAATGACATCAATTGAATATTTACTATGGAATAATTCTTCCATGACTTGTATAATATATTTTCTTTTTCAAAGCAGCACAAAATTTAGCTTTTCTATGCACTATGCATTATTTAGGCCTCAACTCAACCATCAATAACTCAGAAAACATTTACTAACCTTAGTGATCAATTCAACTATGTAAATGTTACGTTCATTGATATCCACTTCTTAATACTTACCACAGCTATAATTTTACATTTTATCAAATTACTTGATAGCTACTCTTCTACTAGATTGTGAGCTACATGACAGGAATTTTTTTATTTGGTTTTATTTTCTTTCTTTTAGGGGGCAGTAAGATGGTGCTTTCATCATTCTACAACTAGTAGAATGCATGGCAAATAGAAGGCAAATAAAATGTATTTAGTACCTCAGGGAATGAATAATGAATAAGAGAAGACTTGAAAATCACTACTGATTTTAATGGTCTAGGTAGTTGTCAGGTTGAAAAATGAAGAGAACCAGGTCAACATGGCCTTATGTAGGTTAATTTTAGCATCTCCTCTCAAAACAACAGAAAAAATACCAGTGAAACATAAAGCACATAAACAATATTTTAAAAGGATTAACTGTGCTAAATAAAGCCAATAACCAAGAAAATTTTAAACACCTCTGTACACCAAAAATGGGAAAAAAAAAAATAATGGGTGACCTGGGCAGATGCTTCACTGAAAGCTGAAAACATGATGGTTGTGTGTAGGATAATGGAGATCAAAAGAACCATACAGGAGACAAGGTCCAAAGCTAAGGGTGAAATTATGAAAATAGGGGAGTAATGGCCTGTGCAAGACAAATAAAAAGATTTCAATCATCATATGAGATCAATAGCCTGGGCATAGATATTTTTAAAGCTTCCCAGGTGATTCTATTGTATAATCAAGGTTGAGAACCACTGACTAAGAAAAGTTATTTTCATATATAGACATACCTTGCTTTTAATGTGCTTTGCAGACGATGCATTGTTTATAAATTGAAGGTTTGGGCAACCTTCCACCAAACAAGACTATTGCCATCATTTTTCCAATAACATTTGCTCATTTTGCGTCCCTGTGTCATATTTTGGGAATTCTCACATTATTTCAAAGTTTTTCATTATTATTATTATATTTGTTACGGTGATCTGTGATCAGTGATTTTTTTTTTTATGTTTTACTTATTTTATTTTATTTATTTATTTTTGGCTGTCTTGGGTCTTCATTGCTGCATGCAGGCTTTCTTCTAGTTGCTGCGAGCAGGGGCTACTCTTCGTTGTGGTGCATGGGCTTCTCACTGAGGTGGCTTCTCTTGTTGCGGAGCACAGGCTCTAGGTGCGCGGGCTTCAATAGTTGTGGCACGCAGGCTCAGTAGTTGTGGCTGGCAGGTGCTAGAGTACAGGCTCAGTAGTCGCGGTGCAAAGGCTTAGTTGCTCCATGGCATGTGAGATCTTCCCGGACCAGGGCTCGAACTCGTGTGCCCAGCATAGGCAAGCAGATTCTTAACCACTGCATCACCAGGGAAGCCCTGATCAGTGATTTTTGATGTTACTATTGGAAAAAGATTATGACTTGCTGAAGGCTTGCTGATGGTTAGCATTTTTTAGCAATAAAATATTTTAAAATTAAGGTATATGCATTTTTTTAGACATAATGCTTTTGCACACTTAATATACTACAGTATAGTGTAAACGTAATTTTTATATGCACTGGAAAACCAAAAAATTTGTGTGACTAACTTTATTGCAGTGGTTTGAAACAGAACCCACAATATCTTTGAGGTTTTCCTGTGCTTAACAAAGTATGTACAATCTCTGTGAAATACCTGCTACAAATAGAAAAATGGACTCTACATGCTCATAATTCAGAGAATAGGAAATAGGGATGGCCATACAGTGACATAATTGTGTAAAAATGTATTCCAGTTAAGTAGTATTCAGAGAAATGAAAATTAAAGCATTGTTGAAAATTATTCCATATTCAGATATTAATAAGTGTGAAAAAAGAACCTTAAATGTTAGAGAGGATGTGGAGAGATAGAAACATGTATAGATTACTAATGTCAATGTGATAATAAAATGACTGAGGAATGCTCTGAGTTAGTACTAAAGGCTAGAATAATTTTTTAATAAACTTTTGGCAAGAATATTTCATTGATAATGCTCTATATTTTATATTGGATCATAACAGAAAGCATTTGATTTTAGGTGGTACCATTATTAGTGGTTTTAGTTTTGATCACTTGGCTGTGGTAGTAACAGCCAGATATTTTCTTTGGAAAGGATTTTCTGTTACGTTTAAAAGTAATCTAAGAGGTAATGTGCAAATATTTGCTTCTGATAAGGCTTTCATCTCATGGCTTATCATTTATTAATGATATTTGTATGAATCAGTTATTTCACTGGGGGTGGCAAAATTGTGATTTTTCTAATTCTGTCACTTTTTCATTATTAGCTGGCATTATTACCTAATGATAAGACTTTGATCATCCATTGTGGTGAACTCCAGTGCCTTATAAAAAGGCAGGGTTAATTTTTTATTTTTAATTCCAATTTTGGAGTATTGTGTGTGGGCAGACTACTGTTTTGAGAAGCTTCATGGTTTATAAAAAAGTGAAGAAAAAGATATAATTACTTTTTAAAATAGAAATATAACTTTATTTTTAACATCTTTATTGGAGTATAATTGCTTTACCATGGTGTGTTGGTTTCTGCTTTATATCAAAGTGAATCAGCTATACATACACGTATATCCCCATATCTCCTCCCTCTTGTGTCTCCCTCTCAACCTCCGTTTCCCACCCCTCTAGGTGGTCACAAAGCACCGAGCTGGTCTCCCTGTGCTATGCAGCAGCTTCCCACTAGCTATCTATTTTACATTTGGTAGTGTATATATGTCCATGCCACTCTCCCACTTCGTCCCAGCTTACCCTTCCCCCTCCCTGGGTCCTCAAGTCTATTCTCTACGCCTGCATCTTTATTTCTGTCCTGCCCCTAGGTTCTTCAGAACCATTTTTTTTTTTTTTTAGATTCCATATATATGTGTTAGCATGCGGTATTTGTTTTTCTCTTTCTGACTTATTTCACTGTGTATGACAGACGCTAGGTCCATCCACCTCACTACAAATAACTCAGTTTCATTTCTTTTTATGGCTGAATAATATCCCATTGTATATATGTGCCACATCTTCTTTATCCATTCATCTGTCGATGAACACTTAGGTTGCTTCCATGTCCTGGCTATTGTAAATAGGGCTGCGATGAACATTGTGGTACATGACTCTTTTTGAATTATGGTTTTCTCAAGGTATATGCCCAGTAGTGGGAATGCTGGGTCATATGGTAGTTCTATTTTTAGTTTTTTAAGGAACCTCCATACTGTTCTCCATAGTGGCTGTATCAATTTACATTCCCACCAACACAGCAAGAGGGTTCCCTTTTCTCCAAACCCTCTCCAGCATTTATTGTTTGTAGATATTTTGATGATGGCCATTCTGACCGGTGTGAGGTGATACCTCATTGTAATTTTGATTTGCATTTCTCTAGTGATTAGTGATGTTGAACATCCTTTCATGTATTTGTTGGCAATCTGTATATCTTCTTTGGAAAAATGTCGTTTAGGTCTTCTGCCCATTTTTGGATAGAGTTGTTTGTTTTTTTGATATTGAGCTGCTTGTATATTTTGGAGATTAATCTTTTGTCAATTGCTTCATTTGCAAATATTTTCTCCCATTCTGAGGGTTGTCTTTTCATCTTGTTTATGCTTTCCTTTGCTGTACAAAAGCTTTGAAGTTTCATTAGGTCCCATTTGTTTATTTTTATTTCCATTTCTCTAGAATGTGGGTCAAAAAGGATCTTGCTGTGATTAATGTCATAGAGTTTTTGCCTATGCTTTCCTCTAAGAGTTTTATAGTGTCTGGCCTTACATTTAGGTCTTTAATCCATTTTGATTTTATTTTTTTGCATGGTGTTAGGGAGTGTTCTAATTTCATTCTTTTACATGTAGCTGTCCAGTTTTCCCAGCACCACTTATTGAAGAGGCTGTCTTTTCTCCATTGTATATTCTTGCCTCCTTTATCAAAGATAAGGTGACCATATTTGTGTGGGTTTATCCCTGGGCTTTCTATCCTGTTCCATTGATCTATATTTCTGTTTTTGTGCCAGTACCATACTGTCTTGATTACCATAGCTTTGTAGTATAGTCTGAAGTCCAGGAGACTGATTCCTCGAAATATAACTTTTAAAAGAGTACCTTCATATTCTATGAATACACACTAAATGTTCCACGTGTTTAACTTACATAGTGAAAACCTTATGTCTTGTATACCAAATGCACTTTGCTAATCAATTAGCTATGTTAGATTGTAATACACTAAAATTTTGACTCCAGTAATGAACTTCATAGTTTTTCCATTTGCATTGCTCAAGTAAAATAGCACATGGAACAAAATTCCATGATAGTGTCCAGCAAAATCTCTCTAGGTATGTTGCTTATTTCAGGAGCTTCTTTTAATAAGCAATTTCAGGATCAAGGTTAGATTCTCATAAGTTATCCTGTAATTTCCTTTTTCATACAACATTGTAGTTTGAGTTAATTATTTCTGAAACCTTGGACTTTACTAGAAGTTGTTTTCTAAAACCAAATGTAAATGAATGTATTAATTATTGCTCTTACTTTTATTGCATTAACACAGAGTAGGTAAATTTACAGTATTTATGATTCTGGTTTTATTTTCATCACTACCTTCAAAATGTTTTCTACACTTTAACTCATCTTGCCACCCCACTCTCAAAATATGGTTTTCCATTATTCAGTGCATATGTGTGAGAAATGCCCTGTTTTAAATAATTAGACATCTTATTTACCTTTCAGCAACCAATGTCTTATTAGTCTCTTTGGGGACTAACTGACTTCATTAAAATTTAAGCAAGAGCCTTTAAAAAATTCTATAAAAGTAGCACCAATTAGTCAAAACAAGAAAAAGGAAATTAGTCTTACTCTGTTAAACATTAGCATTGAGAAAATTGCTTAATAAAGCTACATTAAAATTTTAATTTAATAGTCAAAACATGGCAGCATTCCATGCACACTTCATTTACATTTTTATCTCTCAAACATATCATGGGAATTAAATAAAATTGATATGATGGTCTACCTTATCTGCCGTCAAATTTTAAAAATTAAAAAACATTACTTTTCAATTTAAAAAAATTAGGTCTTTAAAGAAATCACAGGTCTTTTACCAGTTAAGGAAGCACAAGGACCCAGGTATAATGGATATATTTTCGAACATTTTCCATTTTTTAAATAAAATTTTGTATGCTATTTCTATAATGAATTTAATTTGCCTAATCCATTTTTTTTTGTATTTGAAAATTAATTGATATTCAGAACTAGTTACAATTTTGCCATACAGGAAATAAAGACAAAACAATCATAAGCTTAATTTATAAATATGAATTTATAAATTAAATTTTATAGAAATCATTGCTAATTTTGCAAAAATTTTTCCAAATAATATTTGCTAAATGTACGTTTCTTATTATTTTGCTATATATTTTGCAATTCTGTTGCAAGCATTCACCTTTCAATTCATATAACACAATGATCCATATGATTTCTGAACACAGAAACCAAATTGGTAGTCTCTAAACTTTTTACCCTTCCTCACAGTGTGAAAATGGCCTGAATTTTTCTCACAAAGAAATGTGATTGAGGGGCTTCCCTAGTGGCGCAGTGGTTGAGAGTCCGCCTGCCGATGCAGGGGACACAGGTTCGTGCCCCTGTCCGGGAAGATCCCACATGCCGTGGAGCGGCTAGGCCCGTGAGCCATGGCTGCAGAGCCTGCGCGTCCGGAGCCTGTGCTCCGCAACGGGAGAGGCCACAACAGTGAGAGGCCTGCGTACTGCAAAAAAAAAAAAAAAAAAAGAGAGAAAAAAAGAAATGTGATTGAGAGATATATTACCACTTTACTTCAAAATTCAAAACCTTGGGCTCTAAGAAAGACATAAGCAAAGTTAGTATTTTAGGTTAAAGAGAAGATGGAAAGGGCTTGAATATATATAACATGGGTGTTATGTAATACTTATGGCATATAACATAAATAATATGCTAATATTACATATTAAAATGTGTTTTCCACAATTCTATAATAGAATAGAAAGAGCTAAGATCTGGGAGATATGAAAGCCAGAAAAAGTATGCTTCAAATCCTGCCATATTTCTCACTTGGGCAAATTTCTTAACTTTTTCCACTTTCTTTTCTGTAAAATGGGGCAGAAAGATACCTAATTTACAGAGCTTTTTAGGATGGTCTGAGATAATACTTGCAAATAAAAAATACTTGACATCTTTGTGCTAGGATAGCAATACGTACTTTCCATATACCAAATCTCCAAAATCCTTTATGGCAGATTGTATTATTATCCCAACTTTACAAAGGACGGGAGAAAAAAAGACCGAGGCTCTGTGAGAGTAAACACGTGGCCTGAAGTCACCCAGCTTGTGTAAACAAGGATCCAAATCCAACTTAGCTTGGCTTGCCACCTAATTCCTTTAACACATATCAGCTTCCACAGAGCTAGGTATACAGTAGGTGCTCAAGAAATGCTGACTCCTTTCCTCACTCTTTCCTAATGTTAAATATCCTGAGGAAGTAAATTCATTTAGACTTTTGCCAGATGTGTTGCATTTGCTATGGAACTTAGATACAGACAAACAGTGAGTGATATAAAACTTCACTATCAGTGTTTAAAAATAGGAACACAATTGTAGAAAACAGACAATATAAGGGCAATTTTTGCACTCACCCCAGTGCTTTATGATACACCTGGGACAAAAGTTTAGTGGGCAATAAAGTTCTCTGACCAATGTTATTACCCACAGCACAATCTATGATCATTTTCTGTCTGTAGTTTGTCATTTGGGTTGAATTTACTAGTAAAGAAAAAGACATATTGTCAAGCCAGGAGCATAAGCCGTTTGTCAGTCTTTCCAGCAGACATGGTAATATGTGCTGGGATCCCCACTTGGTTTCATCAGCCCCTAACAGGAGTATTCTCTGTCACAGAAGTGATTTAAATTTCTGAGCTAGTTAACTTTTTTGAGAAATCATGTACTTGGTTGTTTACTTTGATGAGTCTTATTTGTTATCCTTCATTTTCTTATGCTCACTTATTCCTTCTCATCTCAGAGTCTTTTAGCCTCTGTCACTGAGTGAGGATGATTTAAAAATACAGAACCCACGTCTCCCATCCATCGGTATTCTGTTTGGATCCTCAGTTTACTCCTTCTTAACATGCGTGTGTCCTGAGGCTGTGCTTTCTTTAAACCAGAGTTAGAAACTCTCTGCCCCCTTTAAAACCTACACTAGGGAGAATGTGCACGAGAGTTGTTAACAAGGATATTACTTTCCTACATTTCTGTAGCTCTTTGTAATGCAAATTTAAAGCTTTCACATGCCTTTTATGCTCTTAACTATACCTTAAATTAGACCGGTAAGTAACATTATCCAAATTCACAAACTGAGAAATTTAGGAGTCAATTATTTGTAAGGATACCCAGCTGGTAATTAATAATCAGTACTTAAACTTGGGTCAGGATTTCTAATCCACTCCATTTTTCAGCAGATAACAAAAGAAAGAAATTATCATAGTTTCATGTCATTTATTTCTTAGCTGCTTTAAATAATGTTGAATAACTAACTTAAATAATTTCTTGCCAGTTTCCTAAAAAACCTGAGATAATATTTTTATATCTTTTTATCTTACATTTTAAAGCAAAATAAAAACACATGGTACTGTATGAATGAACTGCTTGTCATCCCACTCCTAGGCTGAGCAAAATTTTCTATAAAAAGAAACTTCTCAGTGTAATTCCATTGAATCTGGAAGCTACTGCGAATATGTTAAGCTTGGCATGAAACTAAAGTCAGCAGAACAATCAAAAATTGGTTGGGGGGCTTCCCTGGTGGCGCAGTGGTTGAGAGTCCGCCTGCCGATGCAGGGGACACGGGTTCGTGCCCCGGTCCGGGAAGATCCCACATGCCGCGGAGCGGCTGGGCCCGTGAGCCATGGCCACTGAGCCTGCGGGTCCGGAGCCTGTGCTCCGCAAGGGGAGAGGCCACAACAGTGAGAGGTCCGCGTACCGCAAAAAAAAAAAAAAAAAAAAAAAAAAAAAAAAAATTGGTTGGGGACATCTGGTTTCAATCCTGACATGTAATGAGGTTAGAAGTCATCACTTCCTTCCTTACAACAAGAAAAAGCTGAACAGATTGAAAATCAATAACTTTTCTTAGACCCATCAGAGAACTGTGGCTGTAAGGAAAATTGCCACCCTGAAATCTGGAGAGACAACTAAATCCATGGAGCTACAGGTTGAGATTTGCTTACCTGGAGCAGAAGTCTCTGGAGCCTTCTATTTTATATATTCTGATGTCTTGACACCTGGGGTCTTGCTGACTCTGGAGGGACTCCCCCACTCAAGGTTAGCTGATTCCTAGAGATGATGAGCCACCTGCCCCGCAGCTGTGCTTTTCAAATGCAAACCAACCAATTCAGAGCACACACACACAACCACCTGCTTTCCTAGGCTCTTATATCTATTAAAGAAATTGAACTAGATATTAATATACAGTTGACCCTTGAACAACATGGGGGTTAGGGGTGTGACCCCCATGCAGTAAAAAGTTTACATATAACTTTACAGTCGATCCTTCATATCCATGGATCCACATCCAAGGTTCCATATCCTTGGATTCAACCAACTACAGATCATGTGGTACTGTAGTACATATTTATTGAAAAGATTCCCTGTATAAGTGGATCTTCACAGTTCAAACCCATGTTGTTGAAGGGTCAACTATATTCCGAAAAAGAAAGCAAGAGGCTCAGATTTTTTTACTGCTGAATTTTACCTTACATTTAAGGAATAAATGACATCAATTCTCTACAATCTCTTCCCATAAATAGAAGCAGAGGAAACCCATTCTAACTCAATTCATGTGACCAGCATTATCCCAATACCAAAACCAGGTAAAGACATTACTAGAAAAGAAAACTATAGATCAGTATCTCTCATGAACATAGATGTAAAAATCTTCAAAAATATTAGCAAATCAAATCCAATAATGTATAAGTTATACACCATAAACCACCCACCACTACCAAGTAGGATTGTTTTCAGGTGTGCAAGGCTGATTAAATATTTGAAACTAATCAGCCAATATAATCTATTATATCAGCAGGTTAAAAAGGAAAATCATACGATCATATCAATCGAGGCAGAAAAATATTTGACAAAATCCAATAACCATTTATGATTTTAAAAAAGTCACAGCAAATTAGGAATAGAGGGGTATTTGCTTAAGTTGATAAAGAACACCTAGAAAAATTCCTATAGTCATTTTGATGGTATGGATCCTTGATGTGTGATACAAATGGCACATTACTTCTGTGTTTTTCCTTTCAAAACCTATAACCTCAGACTAATTATGAGTAAAACATCAGACAAATCTCAGGTGAGGGACATTCTACAATCTATCTGATCAATATTCCTCAAAATTGTCAAGATCATTAAAAACACAAAAGTCTGAGAAACTCTTAATAGCCTAAAGGAGCCTAAGGAGACATGGTGACTAAATGCCATGTGGTGTCCTAGAAGGGATTTTGGAACTGAAAAGGACATTAGGTAAAAATTAAGGAACTCTGATTAAAGTATGGGCTTTAGTTAATATGTATCAATGTTAGTCTTTAATTATACCAAATATGTATGCTAAGATAAGATGTTAAGGATAGGGAAACTAAGTGTAGGCTTATGGAAACTCTCCGTATTATCCTTTTAATTTTTCTGTAAACCAAAAACTACTCTAAAAATAGTTTATTTTAAAAAAGATATCAAAGGTATCCGATATCAATCTCAACATTTTCCAAACAGCTGTGTTTACAAGTCTTTGTTGTAGACTGCTCCTTAGACCGCGCCTTAGCTTACTATTAAATGTATATAAACTTTGCTCTGTACTCAGATGTTCTCTCTACCTTTATTGGTCTGTGTTTCCTTGTTTGTCACTTGGGTAGAGAGGACTGAACAATTTGGAAAACTCTCTTAGTACTTGTTTCCTATTGAAAGCATGTCTTGTTTTATTAGAAAAATCATTTAATGGTATAATTCCCACCCGTTCTCAAAAAGTAAAGAACATTTTTTTTTAAATAGTGATAAAGCACATTTTCAAAAATATTGAAATGAAATGTTTTTTCTGTCACTTTCTTCCATATTATGCCTTGCCTACTCTAGCCCTTTTCAGCCATAGGCCATAGGCACTGAGGCTGTTAAGTGCCAGATTTAGTCCTGCCTTCTTTCTGAGCTAACCGTTATGTATTAGTCTTTTGGTCTGGACAAGGTGAAATGCAAGTTATTCATCCTTGGGCATAGCTAGACAGCAAGTCAAGTCCTGTAGATTTGATTCTCACATGCACTGGCTTCCTCCTCTTTCCAAACTGGCCTAGGTAACCCAAGTGCCATGATGTCTTCAGGCTTAGCCTGAAGTGGAAGTTATAATACTAATACAGCACAGAATATTCTGTCACAAATAATAATCCAATCCCAGTCTCCCATGAGGGTTATTCAATATTTGGAAACAGTCATCAAGTCACCCAGAAATGTCCTGATGAATATATACATTTTCTCTAGATGAAGTATATACACTTCTGGCTCCTCCAATACCTTGATTATCCTTTCAGAAAGAGATCTTCCATTTGGATGTGGCCCCCAAAGACAGGACCATTATCCCAGTGCCAAACACAATTATCACCATCTTCACTATCAAGTGGCTATGAAAATACTAACATGACTACCATATAGAGTGGTTTGTGGAGTACAGTACACTGAAATACCAGACAGTGTTCTGACTTTTAAGTTCTAAAAATTTTATTAAACAATTAGAAAATATGAAGCATGTGATAAATCCCCACCGAGTATCTAGCCATGAAGATTCCTGCGAATTAAGAAGAATCAGAGGTCACTTAATATAAATAGAGAAGGCTTTAGGGAGAAGGTGGTTTAAAGCTGGACCTTGAAGAATATAAGAAATATATTTTTCAGAGGAAGAAATCTATTTTCTTTCAGAAAGGGAGAGGGCGTGGTAAAGTCATTATCAGGGGCTCATCTTCTGATCAGACTTTTAGTATATAGCATGAGTTAGTAGCTTCAAATATGAGAAGTTTGAGAAAAAGGAAGATGATTCTGAGCACAGAAATCCTGATATAAGGCTCTTATACCAGACTTTATGACAGAACCTTCAGAAGATTCAGGGACAATCATCTTGTTCATCCCTTAGCCCTCCAAGGACTCACTCTCAGGACAGCAGAAATGTGGTTTGAATAACCAACATGGACACCAAAAAGTTCTAAAGACACTTATGGTCTATAATAATAAATCTTGAATCCCTGAAACTCTAGAATCATACATCCTAAATGTGGGGCTAATCTGGCATAAAAGGCTGTGGATAATGAGAAACCTTAATCATAACAACCAAAGTTTTCTAATTTTTCTGATGTGACCTTATATCTATACAATTGCCCTTTTTTATATATTGTTTTAAAATAGTTATGTTTGAGCTTTCCAAGATAGAACCTGTGTTTTTTTCCTCTTTTTATTCTGAGGATGTAGCGGAGCCCTCATCACATAGTTGATGCCCAGTAAATGAATCATCGGCAGGTGATCTACTGCAAGTTTTTTAGCACAGGGTGAGTGAGATCAAATCACTATTTGGAAAAGATGACTTTGGCAGTGGTGAGACGTGAATTGGAGTGAGGAAGACTAAAAATCAGAGGTGTGGTTGGAGGGTTAAGTGTGTGAACCAGGAAGACTACAGAAGAAGTGCCATCCAAGGGTCCATGGAGAAAGAATCAACAGAATTTAATAATCAGATGTGATAGAAATCCTTGCTACATAAAGTGTGAAGACTGAGCCAGCAATATGGGCATCTCGTAAGCTTGTTAGAAATGTAGACTCACAGGCCCCAGGGGAGACCCAGTGAATCAAAATCTGCATTTGAACAAATTCCCCAGGCGATTTGTATGCCCATTCAAGTTTGAAAAGCACTGGTCAAAGAGGAAGGAAGAATAAAAGATGACAGGCTTCATTCTTTTGTTTCCTAGTCAAAGGATGTCTCAGTATTTTCTTCTTTTACAGATCTCTTTACAGATTCCTATGAAGTGACACTAGGCCAGGAACAGGTGAAACATATTGGTTGTCTCAAAGATCCAGAGAAACAATTGAAAATTGCTTTTGTGGAAAATAAAGCCGCGTTATCCACAGAAGGTATGTATACCTTTAGAAAACTCATAATGAAACGTGAAGCAATGAGGTTTGTTTTCTATTGCATTTTTCTGGCAAATGCTTCTTAATATCTTAGAGAATGCAAGGTTCATAAGTAACGTTAATTCTCAGGTACCCCAGTGAGGCCCTCAACTCAAGTTTATCTTCCCCATAGGAACTTAAAAAAATCTTCTTTATATCTTTTATTTCTAATAGTCTTGTTCTTCAAGACCATTCCTGAAGCTAAATTCTAATCAGTGTGACAATAGGTTAATGGTAAGAGTACATAATATACATAATGCTTATAATATGCCAGGCACTGTTCTAAGCACTTTATCTATAGCAACTCATTAAATCTTAACAACACTACGATGTAAGTAGTATTAACGTAGCCTTCTTCATTTTACAGGCATCACACTTGGAGAATCATTTCATTATGTGATTTCAAACTACCTCTCTGTGTTTGCTAATTTTTAGCTTACATAATTATGTTTTAAATTGTTTTTTTGTAGGAACAAAAAACCCTAGACCCTTATGAATTGTCTGAATTGAGAATCCTCAGATGGTTTGAAAATAGCATTTTTGAATTAAGTGAAAACTCTTTTGGAATGTCTCATACCAAATACACACTTACCATCTTTCCTTTCAATTAACACTTTTCCATTAATTCTGTTCAGACAATTTTGTTGACAAATTTTTTATTATCCTAGAAAAGTCAATTTTCTAAGTGTTTCACTTCTGAAAGATATTAAATCTTGGTCCCAAAATAAGAGATATAAAAAATTTCAGAAATTTTATAGTAGTGGTAGGATACCCATGAAACCAAGTTCCCCTAAAACTGAGTTCCCCTGCCAAGCTTATGATTGACCCCTCCCTATTCAAAGCTTTATTCTTTTGTGCTGTTCCCTTTCTTGTCCCCCTCTGACTTTAATCCTGTGCTAACTAAACAATAATCAACCAGAGTCAGATGTCTAAAATTGCTGTTGTCTATAGAATCGTTAACGTATAAACTCAGGTTGTTTCTCCAAGGCAGGATGAGCTTACACACCCCTGGGTCAGGGACAACCAGACTAGAGACTTGTAAGCCATAGACATTCTTTTTTTTTTTTAATTTTTAATTTTATCATTTATTTATTTTTGGCTGTGTTGGGCCTTTGTTGCTGTGCGCCGGCTTTCTCTAGTTGCAACGAGTGGGGGGATACTCTTCGTTGTGGTGCACGGGTTTCTCATTGTGGTGGCTTCTCCTGTTGCAGAGCACAGGCTCTAAGCATGCAGGCTTCAGTAGTTGTAGCATGCAGGCTCAGTATTTGTGACACACGGGCTTAGTTGCTTCGCTGCATGTGGGATCTTCCCAGACCAGGGATCAAACCCATGTCCCCTGCATTGGCAGGTGGATTCTTAACCACCGTGCCACCAGGGAAGTCCAACCATAGACATTCTGACTCCCAAAACTATTATCAAGAAATGTCACATGACCATGATTAACCTCAGCTTCTTTGTTCTTCCCTTTTAAAAGACCCCTAAGTCAAAGACCAAGTTGAGGTGGATCTGAAACTTGTCTCCCACTCCCTTGCTTGGTGTTCTGCAATAAACACTTTGTTACAAACACCCACTGTCAGAGTATGGCTTTCTGTGATGCTGGCGCAGGAGCCCATTTCTGGGTTTCATCTAGATACTCTACTTGTTTCTGCTTAGTCACTAATTACCTGCCCACCCTCTGACTCATCACATGACCTCTATTGCTTCATCTGTAAAAGGAGAGTCTTGGACTAAGTGTAATTGTTTCCTTTGTCCTAATCCTGTGGATGGACAATTCAAGATGGAGGGCCAACAACATCTCATCAGAGACCAGATTAGAGGCCCTACTGCTGAGCCACTTTATGATGTTGCAAAGATGCCCGTGGCTTTCTTGTTACTAAAAAGAAGGAAATAAAAGAGAACTCTGCCAGCAGTCTACTCATCATGAATCTATGCAATGGTGACAGTTAATCTCCTCTTCCTATTAATAGATGCAGATGCCTAGGGGCTTAACATTTTCCTACTAGCTTAATAAGGAGAAAAATATTGAAGGGGAGGCAGAGATGCCTAATTGCATAGCCAGCAGCTATTGCAGTGTTGCTCAAAGGGACAGACTCCAAAAGAAGAGAAAAAGGCAAAAGAGGCAAAATGGTAATTCAACATTGCCCACACCAGCAACTTGCCCAAAGGAAATTAAAAGCAAGTCATTCTGATCTGTTTTGGTACATCTCTAGGAACACATTCAATTAAAACCCAGATGAACTTTCAGTTACCATCATAACTGCCCAGCTATATAAAACAAAGCTAAAGCTATATTGATCTCCCTGAATAGGCCATGGAATACTTACTTCAAGAATACAAAAGAAAAAAAAAGCTAAGTCCCCCTGGTTTTGCTAAATCATTGTGTTTTTCCAGTTCAGGAAGTTATTAGGTCTCATTATGCTCATATGTTTCACGGACATTTGATCACAGGAAGCTTGTGATAGGGAAAGGGTCATATATGTTTGTAAAGTGGAAAAACATTTCATATATATGCGAATTATTGCATTTTTTCTAGTTAAATAGATTTCTAACACATCTAAAGTACAACACCCTAAGAGTTACTTTGGGTTCTTCAAATAATTTGTTCCTGGAAGAGAAAAATAGTACCTTGAAAATAAAATGTAAATTGAGAAGAAATTAAAGGTTATATAAAATAGGCCAAATCTTGCATACTGAATGAATTCATCTTTGAGGAGCTTTCTTTGAATGATGTTTATTAAGCTGCTATTCTGATATTACAAATAATGTCTTCATAAACCACATTGCAAAGAATCTAATTTGTACCTGGGAACTACTCAGTACTTTGAAATTGATCTCTCTTATTTGAGAGCTCACTAGAGCCAGGTCTTCTACTAGAGGCTGAGCACACAGGTATGAAAAGATCATTGCTTTAACCTGTGTACGTTAATGAGTAATCGAGGCTGTTGCTTACAAATAACAAAACCTCTGGTTAACGTCTTGTATTTCCCCAAAGAGGGTACGTGTGTTTGGATTCTGGGAAGCACTGAAGTAACTAATGTCTGCTGTAACTCTAATGAAAGTTCATGTAATTTAGCACAAATATGAGATTTGCCTCAGACTGTTTGGAGAGTCAGAGAAAGGAATATAGAAGTCATAGCATTTGAGCATAAGTTGAAGTTAGAGCACTTTCAACTTTGCAAAATTTTATCAGGTTTCTTGCTAAAGTGGTTGTCTCAATCCACACCCACAAGCCATATATTGGTTCCTGCTGCTCCACTTTCTAGCCAGCAGTTAACATTGTCAGACATTTAAAGTTTTGCCAATAGGATAGGTATGAAATTATAAAACATATGGTTTTATTTTGCATTTTTCCATTTAATAGTGGGGTTGAGGGGGGACCTTCAAGATGGTGGAGGAATAATACGTGGAGATCACTTTCCTCCCACAAATACATCGGAAATACATCTACATGTGGAACAACTACAGAACACCTACTGAACGCTGGCAGAAGACCTCAGACTTCCCAAAAGGCAAGAAACTCTCCCACATATATGGGTAGGGCAAAAGAAAAAAAAAAAACAGAGACAAAAGAATAAGGATGGGACCTGCACTTCTGGGAGTGAGCTGTGAAGGAGGAAAAGTGTCCACACACTAGGAAGCCCCTTCACTGGTGGAGATGGGGTGTGGGTGGGGGGAAAGCTTCATTGCCACAGAGGAGAGCGCAGCAACAGGGGTGCAGAGGGCAAAGCAGAGAGGTACCCGCACAGAGGATCGGTGCTGACCGAAACTCACCAGTCTGAGAGGCTTGTCTGCTCAACTGCTGGGGCGGGTGGGGGCTGGGAGCTGAGGCTCAGGCTTTGGAGGTCAGATTCCAGGGAGAGGACTGGGGTTGGCTGCGTGAACACAGCATGAAGGGCTATTGCGCCAGAGCTAGCCAGGAAGGACTCTTGGAAAAAGTCTGGATCTGCCTAAGGGGCAAGAGACCATTGTTTCAGGGTGCAAAAGGAGAAGAGATTCAGAGCACCTCCTAAACGACCTCCAGAGACAGGTGTGAGCCGCGGCTATCAGCGCGGACACCAGAGACGGCCATGAAATGTTAAGGCTGCTGCTGCAGCCACCAAGAGGCTTGTGTGCAAGCACAGGGCCATACCTATCCATACCTCCCCTCCCAGGAGCCTTGCAGCTCACCACTACCAGGGTCCCGTGATCCAGGGACTACTTCCTTGGGAGAACACATGGTGTGCCCCAGTCTGTTGCAACATCATGCCGGCCTCTGCCACCTCAGTCTCTCCCTGTATTCCAATTATAACTACCGTACCCCTCCCTCCCCCTGACCTGAATGAGCAAGAGCCCCTTAATCAGCCACTGCTTTAACCCCCTCCTGTTTGGGCAGGGAACAGATTCCTGAAGGCGACCTACACACAGGTGGGGCCTAAACCAAAGCTGAACCCAAGGAGCTGGGCAAACATAGAAGAGAAAGGGAAATATCTCCCTACAGCCTGAGGAGCAGCAGATTAATTCCCCACAGTCAACTTTATGTACCCTGCATCTGTGGAATACCTGAATAGACAACGACTTATCCCAAAATTGAGGTGGTGGACTTTGGGTGCAACTGTAGACTTGGGGTTTGCTGTCTGTGACTGATTTGTTTCTGATTTTTATGTTTATCTTAGTTTAGTGTTTAGCGCTTGTTATCATTGCTGGATTTGTTTATTGGTTTTTTTCTCTCTTCTTTTGTTTTTAATGATGATTTTTTAAAATAATTTTTTCTTTTTTTAGTTATTATTTTTATTTTTTACTGATTTTCTCTTGTTTTTTCTTCAGAGCTGAGTAGCTGACAGGGTATTGGTGCTCCAGCCTGGTGTCAGGCCTGAGCCTCTGAGGTGGGAGAGCCAAGTTCAGGACATTGGACCACCAGAGACCTCTCTGTCCCATGTAATATCAATCAGTGAGAGTTCTTCAGAGATCTCTGACTCAAAGCTAAGACCCAGCTCCACCCAACAGCCAGCAAACTCCAGTGCTGGACACCCCATGCCAAACAACTAGCAAGACAGGAACACAACCCTACCCATTAACAGAGAGGCTGCCTAAAATCATACTAAGTTCACTCACACCCCAAAACACACCACCGGATGTGGCCCTGCCCACCAGAAAGACAACATCCAGCCCCACCCACCAGAACACAGACACCAGTCCCCTCCACCAGGAAGCCTACACAAGCCACTGAACCAACGTCACCCACTGGGAGCAGACACCAAAAACAATGGGAACTACGAACCTGCAGCCTGTGAAAAGAAGACCCCAAACACAGTAAGTTAAGCAAAATGAGAAAAATGCAGCAGATGAAGGAGTAAGGTAAAAACCCACCAGACCAAACAAATGAAAAGGAAATAGGCAGTCTACCTGAAAAAGAATTCAGAGTAATGACAGTAAAGATGATCCAAAATCTTGGAAGTAGAATGGAGAAAATAAAGAAACTTTTAACAAGGACCTAGAAGAACTAGAGAGCAAACAAACAATGATGAACACCACAGTAAATGAAATTAAAAATTCTCTAGAAGGAATCAATAGCAGAATAACTGAGGCAGAAGAACGGATAAGTGACTTGGAAGACAAAATAGTGGAAGTAGCTACCACAGAGCAGAATAAAGAAAAAAGAATGAAAACAATTGCGGACAGTCTCAGAGACCTCTGGGACAACATTAAATGCGCCAACATTTGAATTATAGGTGTCCTAGGAGAAGAGAAAAAAAACAGACTGAGAAAATATTTGAAGAGATTATAGTTGAAAACTTCCCTAACATGGGAAAGGAAATAGTCAATCAAGTCCAGGAAGCGCAGAGAGTCCAATACAGGATAAATCCAAGGAGACACATGCCAAGACACATATTAATCAAACTATCAAAAATTAAATACAAAGAAAAAATATTAAAAGCAGCAAGGGAAAAGCAACAAATAACACACAAGGGAATGCCCATTAGGTTAACAGCTTATCTTTCAGCAGAAATCCTGCAGGCCACAAGGAAGTGGCAGGACATATTTGAAGTGATGAAAGGGAAAAACCTACAACCAAGATTACTCTACCCAACAAGGGGAGAGTAAATCTGATTACCCATTCAGATTTGCTGGAGAAATTAAAATGTATACAGACAAACAAAAGTTAAGAGAATTCAGCATCACCAAACCAGCTTTACAACAAATGCTAAAGGAACTTCTCTAGACAGGAAACACAAGAGAAGGAAAAGACCTACAATAACAAACCCAAAACAATTTAGAAAATAGTAGTAGAAACATAAATATCAATAAATACCTTAAATGTAAGTGGATTAAATGCCCCAACCAAAAAACATAGACTGGCTGAATGGGTACAAAAACAAGACCCATATATAAGCTGCCTACAAGAGACCCACTTCCGACTTAGGGACACATACAGATTGAAAGTGAGGGGATTGAAAAAGATATTCCATGCAAATGGAAATCAAAAGAAAGCTGGAATAGCAATTCTCATATCAGACGAAAGAGACTTTAAAATAAAGACTATTACAAGAGACAAAGAAGGACACTACATAATGATCAAGGGATCAATCCAAGAAGAAAATATAACAATTGTAAATATTTATGCACCCAACATAGGGGCACCTCAATACATAAGGCAAATGCTAACAGCCAGGAAAGGGGAAATCAACAGTAATACAATAATACTAGGGGAATTTAACACCCCACTTTAACCAACAGACAGATCATCCAAAATGAAAATAAGGGAACAGAAGCTTTAAATGACACATTAAGCAAGATGGACTTAATTGTTATTTATAGGACAACCATCCAAAAACAACAGAATACACTTTCTTCTCAAGTGCCCATGGAACATTCTTCAAGATAGGACATATCTTCGGTCACAAATCAAGCCTTGGTAAATTTAAGAAAATTGAAATTGTATCAAGTATCTTTTCAGACCACAACACTATGAAAATAATCAATTACAGGAAAAAAAAACTGTAAAAAAATACAAACATATGGAGGCTAAACAATATGTTACTAAATAACCAAGAGATCACTGAAGAAATCAAAGAGTTAATCAAAAAATACCTACAAACAAATGACAATGAAAACATGACAACCCAAAACCTATGGGATGCAGTCAAAGCAGTTCTAAGAGGGAAGTTTATAGCAATACAATCCTACCTCAAGAAACAAGAAAAATGTGAAAAAAACAACCTAAGCTTACACCTTAAGCAGTCAGAGAGAGAAGAAGAAAAAAAAACAAGAACAAAATTAGCAGAAGGAAAGAAATCATAAGATCAGATCAGAAATAAATGAAAAAGAAATGAAGGAAACAATAGCAAAGATAAAAAAAAACAAAAGCTGCTTCTTTGAGAAGATAAACAAAATTGATAACCCATTAGCCAGACTCATTAAGAAAAAAAGGGAGAACACTCAAATCAATAGAATTAGAAATAAGAATGTGGAAGTAACCACTGACACTGCAGAAATACAATGGATCATGAGAGACTACTACAAGCAACTATATGCCAATAAAATGGACAACCTGGAAGACATGGACAAATTCTTAGAAAAGCACAGCCTACTGAGGCTGAAACAGGAAGAAATAGAAAATATGAACAGACCAATCACAAGCACTGAAATTGAAACTGTGATTAAAAATCTTCCAAGGACCAGATGGCTTCACAGGTGAATTCTATCAAACATTTAGAGAAGAGCTAACACCTATCCTTCTCCAACTCTTCCAAAATATAGCAGAGGGAGGAACACTCCCAAGCTCTTTCTATGAGGCCACCATCACCATGATACTAAAACCAAAGAAAGATGCCACAAAAAAAGAAAACTACAGGCTAATATCACTGATGAACATAGATGCAAAAATCCTCAACAAAATACTAGCAAACAGAATCCAACAGCACATTAAAAGGATCATACACCATGACCAAGTGGGGTTTATCCCAGGAATGGAAGTGTTCTTTAATGAATGCAAACCAATCTATGTGATACACCATATTAACAAATTGAAGGAGAAAAACCATATGATCATCTCAATAGGTGCAGAAAAAGCTTTCAACAAAATTCAATACCCAGGGCTTCCCTGGTGGCGCAGTGGTTGAGAGTCCGCCTGCCGATGCAGGGGACACGGGTTCATGCCCCGGTCTGGGAAGATCCCACACGCCGTGGAGTGGCTGGGCCTGTGAGCCATGGCCGCTGAGCCTGCGCATCCGGAGCCTGTGATCTACAATGGGAGAGACCACAGTGGTGAGAGGCCCGCGTACCGCTAAAAAAAAAAAAAAAAAAAAAAAAAATTCAATGCCCATTTTGCTAAAAACTCTCCAGAAAGGAGGCATAGAGGGAACCTACCTCAACATAATAAAGGCTATATATGACAAACACATAGCCAACATCGTTTTCAGTGGTAAAAAACTGAAACGATTTCCACTAAGATCAGGAACAGGACAACGTTTTCCACTCTCACCACTATTATTCAACTTAGTTTTGGAAGTTTTAGCCATAGCAATCAGAGAAGAAAAAGAAATAAAAGGAATCCAAATTGGAAAAGAAGAAGTAAAATTGTCACTGTTTGCAGATTACATGATACTATACATGGGAAATCCTAAACATGCTAACAGAAAACTACTAGAGCTAATCAATGAACTTGGTAGAGTAGCAGGATATAAAGTTAATTCACAGAAATCTCTTTCATTCCTATACACTAATGATGAAAAATCTGAAAGAGAAATTAAGGGAGCATTCCCATTTACCATTGCAACAAAAAGAATAAAATACTTAGGAATAAACTTACCTAAGGAGACAAAAGACCTTTATGCATAAAACTCTAAGACACTGGTGAAAGAAATTAAAGATGGTACAAACAATGGAGAGATATACCATGTGCTTGTGTTGGAAGAATCAACATTGTGAAAATGACTATACTACCCAAAGCAGTCTACAGATTCAGTGCAATCCCTATCAATCTACCAATGGCATTTTTCACAGAAGTAGAACAAAAAATTTCACAATTTGTATGGAAACACAAAACCCCGAATTGCCAAAGCAATCTTGAGAAAGAAATAACGGAGCTAGAGGAATCATGCTCCCTGACTTCTGTATGGTACTGGCACAAACACAGAAATATAGATCAATGGAACAGGATAGAAAGCCCAGAGATAAACCCATGCACATATGGTCACCTTATCTTTGATAAAGGAGACAAGAATATACAGTGGAGAAAAGACAGCCTCTTCAATAAGTGGTGCGGGGAAAACTGTACAGACACATGTAAAGGAATGAAATTAGAACACTTCTTAAAACCATACACAAAAATAAACTCAAATTGGATTAAGGACATAAATGTAAGGCCAGACACTGTAAAACTCTTAGAGGAAAACATAGGCAGAACACTCTATGAAATTAATCACAGCAAGATCCTTTTAGACCCACCTCCTAGAGAAATGGAAATAAAAACAAAAATAGACAAATGGGACCTAATAAAACTTAGAAGGTTTTGAATAGCCAAGGAAACCATAAACAAGAAGAAAAGACAACCCTCAGAATGGGAGAAAATATTTGCAAATGAAGCAACTGACAAATTAATCTCCAAAATATACTAGCAGCTCATGAAGCTCAATATCAAGAAAACAAGCAACTCAATCTAGAAACGGGAGGAAGACCTAAATAGACATTTCTCCAAAGAAGATATACAGATTGCCAATACACACATGAAAAGATGCTCAACATCACTAATCATTAGAGAAATGCAAATCAAAACTACAATGAGGTATCACCTCACACCAGTCAGAATGGCCATCATCAAGAAATCTACAAACAATAAATGCTGGAGAGGGTGTAGAGAAAAGGGAACCCTCTTGCACTGTTGGTGGGAATGTAAATTGATACAACCACTATGGAGAACAGTATGGAGGTTCCTTAAAAAACTAAAAATAGAACTACCATATGACTCAGCTATCCCACTACTGGGCATATACCCTGAAGAAACCATAATTCAAAAAGAGTCATGTACCACAATATTCATTATAACACTATTTACAATAGCCAGGTCATGGAAGCAACCTAACTGTCCAGCGACAGATGAATGGATAAAGAAGATGTGGCACATATATACAATGGAATATTACTCAGCCATGAAAAGAAACAAAACTGAGTTATTTGTAGTGAGGTGGATGGACCTAGATTCTGTCACACAGAGTGAAGTAAGTTGGAAAGAGAAAAACAAATACCATATGCTAACGCGTATATATGGAATCTAAAAAATAATGGTTCTGATGAACATAGGGGCAGGACAGGAATAAAGACACAGATGTAGAGAATGAACTTGAGGACATGGGGAGGTCGAAGTGTAAGCTGGGACAAAGTGAGAGAGTAGCATTGATATATATACACTACCAAATGTAAAATAGATAGCTAGTGGGAAGCAATGCATAACACAGGGTGATTAGCTCGGTGCTTTGTGACCCACCTTAGAGGGGTGGGATAGGGAGGGTGGGAGGGAGATGCAAGAGGAAGGGGATATGGGGATGTATGTATACATATAGCTGATTCACTTTGTTATTCAGCAGAAACTAACACAACATTGTAAAGCAATTATACTCCAATAAAGATTAAAAAAAAAATAGTGGTGTTGAGGATCTTTGATGGTTATTTCATTTTCAGTTCTTCCAGTTTCACCTTCTGTGATGTCTGTTCATGTCTCTTGCCTATTTTTTTCTACTGCATAGTTTATAGTTTTCCTATTGAGTTGTAAAGCAGTTTATTATTAATTCTGGTTATGAATTCTTTGCCTGTATTACTGATGACAGGGTAGACAAAATCTCTATGAATTATATCAACAGTTTGTTTCTAGCATGACACAAATTCTGCTTGATGTCTAGGCAACTCTTTAAGGATTTAAGTTGCTTTGAATTTGTGGCACCTTTGTGACCATGTTGGGGAAAGAAAAATGGAAAATTGTCCATAGGCCACTCATAATCTGTTGTGTGTAAGTCGTTATATGGCTCTGACTGGGTATGGGAAATATAGGGGAACATGGAACATTTGATCAGTATACTGCCTCTATCACCAATACATTTTATCACATATGAAATAAAATATTAATGTACTAATAATTCTTATGGGTGGACGTTTCATTTTATAAAAATATTTCCCTGGGCTTCCCTGGTGGCGCAGTTGTTGAGAGTCCGCCTGCCGATGCAGGGCACGCGGGTTCGTGCCCCGGTCCGGGAGAGTCTCATGTGCTGCAGAGCGGCTGGGCCCGTGGGCCATGGCCGCTGGGCCTGCGCGTCCGGAGCCTGTGCTCCGCAACGGGAGAGGCCACAACAGTGAGAGGCTCACGTACCGCAAAAAAAAAAAAAATTTCCCAGTGATTATTGAGCTGTTCATATGTGTTTTGTCTTTTATATGTCAATGTGATAAATTATATTAACCAATGTTTGATTGTTCAATCAGCCTAGTATTAGTGGTAAAAACCCAACTTTCTCATGATCTACTCTATTTTTATATGTTGAAGGACACAGATCACTAGTATCTTGTTTAGAATTTTTTTTTTTTTTGCGGTACACAGGCCTCTCAGTGCTGTGGCCTCTCCCGTTGCGGAGCACAGGCTCTGGACGTGCAGGCTCAGCGGCCATGGTTCACAGGCCCAGCCGCTCCGTGGAATGTGGTATCCTCCTGGATTGGGGCACGAACCTGTGTCCCCTACATCGGTAGGCGGACTCTCAACCACTGCGCCACCAGGGAAGCCCTAGAATTTTTATACTATGTTCATCATATTGAACTTTAATTTATCTTTCTTGTAATTTTTTGCTGAATTTGTCATGAAATGAGTTGGTAATTTAGTATTTCCTGAGAGAACTTGAAGGCAGGTGAAATTATCCATTCGTTGGATAATGTTTAGTGAACTTGCCTGAAAACTCCATATATTCTTGTGTTTTGATTCTGGTTTGTTTTTTGTTTTAGGGTGTGGATGTGTAGGTTAACATCTATTGATTTAATTTCTTAAATAGTTACATTTAAGTATTCTACTTTTGGGGGTCAGTTTTACTAAGTTTATTTTTCTTGAAAACTTTCCTTTTCACCTATGTTTTGGCATGAAAGCAATTTTAAAATTCTTTTTCACCTATACTGTATCTATAATTGTTGTCTTTTTGTATGCCAGTCAGAGGTTTGGGCTGTTTTATTTGTCTAGCTGACTTAAAAAAACACGGCTTTTGGGCTTCCCTGTTGGTGCAGTGGTTGAGAGTCCGCCTGCCGATGCAGGGGACATGGGTTCGTGCCCCGGTCTGGGAAGATCCCACATGCCGCGGAGCAGCTAGGCCCGTAAGCCATGGCTGCTGAGCCTGCGCATCCGGAGCCTGTGCTCCGCAACGGGAGAGGCCACAACAGTTAGAGGACCGCGCGCGTACCGCAAAAACAAAACAACAACAAAAAACGGCTTTTTACTTGCTTGACTTTGTTTTCCTTTTATTAATTTCTGCTCATATTTTAATTATTCTGTTTGTTATCTAATGTCTTACATTGAAAGCTTAGCTCATTAATTTCTTTTTGTTCTCTTCTAATATAAAAACTTTCAGAAAACAAATTTTTCTTTAAATTCCTGGTAGCTGTATGCATCACATTTTGATTTGTAGTATTTCTTTATCATTCAGTTCTTTGTCTTTTTCAATTTACACCATCATGGTCCTTGTTTTGGTTTTGGTTTTTGTTCAGTGAGATATTTTGAGGTTGTATGTTAGATGTACTTTGAGGTATATGGGTTCTTTCTGATGACTCTAATTTTCTGATATCTATTTCTAGTAGCATTGTAATTTATATGAATCAATTATAAACTATTTTTGAGATTTTATGGCTTAAAATGTGATGCTTTATTTATTAATATAAACTTGATAAATACGCATTCTCTAACTTGGGAGGTAGAGAAATCAAGCTGATAAATTTTATTGCTAAAATAGTTTCTATAAATTTGTGTCAGCTTAATCTATTAATTTAGTAAGAAAGTTAAAAATCTTAGATGGTGAATGTTTGCATTATGAGGCTGTGTTAATAAGCTTTCAAATTTAGAACAGAACAATATTTCTGATAAAATGAACCTTTTGTCCTTTAGTAGTGACCCTCTTGCTCCCTGACAGTGCTTTGTTTCTTAAAGAATAGCCTAATATTAATATAGCAACAGCAACATTCTTTTGCTTATATTTGACTAGGTATCCTTTCTTTTTCTTTTTGACTTTCAAGCTATGTTTTTTTAATATATATATTTTTTACATCTTTATTGGAGTATAATTGCTTTACAATGGTGTGTTAGTTTCTGCTTTATAACAAAGTGAATCAGTTATACATATACATATGTCCCCATATTTCTTCCCTCTTGCGTCTCCCTCCCTCCCACCCTCCCTTTCCCACCCCTCCAGGCGGTCACAAAACACCGAGCTGATCTCCCTGTACTACGCAGCTGCTTCCCACTAGCTATCTACCTTACGTTTGGTAGTGTATATATGTCCATGCCTCTCTCTCACTTTGTCACAGCTTACCCTTCCCTCTCCCCATATCCTCAAGTCCATTCTCTAGTAGGTCCATCTTGTTTAATGTATCATTTAAAGCTTGTGTTTCATTATTTATTTTCATTTTGGATGATCTGTCCATTGGTGAAAGTGGGTGTTAAAGTCCCTTACTATGAATGTGTTACGGTCGATTTCCCCTTTTATGGCTGTTAGTATTTGCCTTATGTATTGAGGTGCTCCTATGTTGGGTGCATAAATATTTACAATTGTTATATATTCTTCTTGGATTGATCCCTTGATCATTATGTAGTGTCCTTCTTTGTCTCTTCTAATAGGCTTTATTTTAAAGTTTATTTTGTCTGATATGAGAATTCCTACTCCAGCTTTCTTTTGGTTTCCATTTGCATGAAATATCTTTTTCCATCCCCTCACTTTCAGTCTGTATGTGTCTCTAGGTCTGAAGTGGGTCTCTTGTAGACAGCAAATATATTGGTGTTGTTTTTGTATCCATTCAGCCAATCTGTGTCTTTTGGTGGGAGCATTTAGTCCATTTACATTTAAGGTAATTATCTATATGTATGTTCCTGTTCCCATTTTCTTAATTGTTTTGGGTTCGTTATTGTAGGTCTTTTCCTTCTCTTGTGTTTCTCGCCTAGAGAAGTTCCTTTAGCATTTGTTGTAAAGCTGGTTTGGTGGTGCTGAACTCTCTCAGCTTTTGCTTGTCTGTAAAGGTTTTAATTTCTCCATCAAATCTGAATGAGATCCTTGCTGGGTAGAGTAATCTTGGTTGCAGGTTTTTCTCCTTCATCACTTTAAATATGTCCTGCCAGTCCCTTCTGGCTTGCAGAGTTTCTGCTGAAAGATCAGTTGTTAACCTTATGGGGATTCCCTTGTGTGTTATTTTTCCCTTGCTGCTTTTAATATGTTTTCTTTGTATTTAATTTTTGACAGTTTGATTAATATGTGTCTTGGCGTATTTCTCCTTGGATTTATCCTGTATGGGACTCTCTGTGCTTCCTGGACTTGATTAACTAATTCCTTTCCCATATTAGGGGAGTTTTCAACTATAATCTCTTCAAATAGTTTATCTCTTCTTCTTTTGGAACCCGTATAATTCAAATGTTGGTGCATTTGATGTTGTTCCAGAGGTCTCTGAGACTGTCCTCAGTTCTTTTCATTCTTTTTTCTTTATTCTGCTCTGCAGTAGTTATTTCCATTATTTTATCTTCCAGGTCACTTATCCGTTCTTCTGCCTCAGTTATTCTGCTATTGATCCCATCTAGAGTATTTTTAATTTCGTTTATTGTGTTGTTCATCATTGTTTGTTTCATCTTTAGTTCTTCTAGGTCCTTGTTAGATGTTTCTTGCATTTTGTCTATTCTATTTCCAAGATTTTGGATCATTTTTACTATCATTATTCTGAATTCTTTTTCAGGTAGACTGCCTATTTCCTCTTCATTTGTTAGGTCTGGTGGGTTTTAATCTTGCTCCTTCATCTGCTGTGTGTTTTTCTGTCTTCCCATTTTGCTTATCTTACTGTGTTTGGGGTCTCCTTTTTGCAGGCTGCAGGTTCGTAGTTCCCATTGTTTATGGTGTCTGTCCCCAGTGGCTAAGGTTGGTTCAGTGGGTTTTGGAGGCTTCCTGGTGGAGGGGACTAGTGCCTGTGTTCTGGTGGGTGAGGCTGGATCTTGTCTTTCTGGTGGGCAGGACCACGTTTGGTAGTGTGTTTTGGGGTGTCTGTGGACTTATTATGATTTTAGGCAGCCTTTCTGCTAATGGGTGGGGTTGTGTTCCTGTCTTGGGAGTTGTTTGGCATGGGATGTCCAGCACTGTAGCTTGCTGGTCGTTGAGTGAAGCTGGGTGCTGCTGTTGAGATGGAGATCTCTGGGAGATTTTTGCCGTTTGATAGTATGTGGAGCTAGGAGATCTGTCGTGGACCAGTGTACTGAAGTTGGCTCTCCCTCCTCAGAGGCACAGCACTGACTCCTGGCTGCAGCACCACGAGCCTTTCTTCCACACGGCTCAGGATAAAAGGGAGAAAAAGTAGAAAGAAAGAATTAGTAGAAGTAGAAAGAGAGAGAGAAAGAAAGGAGGGAGGGAGGGAGGAAGGAAGGAAGGAGGGAAGGAAGGAAAAAAAGAAAGGAGATAAAGTGAAATAAAATAAAGTAAGATAAAATATAATAAAGTTATTAAAATAAAAAGATACTTATTAAGGGAAAAAAAGAAAAAAAATTAAAAAAACAAAAATAAAACAGACGGATAGTACCCTACGACAAATGGTGTAAGCAAAGCTATACAGACAAAATCTCACACAGAAGTATACACATACACACTCACAAAAAGAGGAAAAGGGGAAAAAATAATATATCTTGCTCTCAAAGTCCACCTCCTTAATTTGGGATGATGGTTGTCTATTCATGTATTCCACAGATGCAGGGTGCATCAAGTTGTTTGTGGAGCTTTAATCGGCTACTTCTGAGGCTGCTGGGAGAGATTTCCCTTTCTCTTCTTTGTTCGCACAGCTCCCAGGGGCTCAGCTTTGGATTTGGCCCTGCCTCTGCGTGTAGGTCGCCGGAGGGTGTCTGTTCTTCGCTCAGACAGGACGGGGTTAAAGGAGCCGCTGATTCGGTGGCTGTGGCTCACTCAGGCCGTGGGGAGGGACGGGCACGGCGTACGGGGCGGGCCTGCGGCGGCAGAGGCTGGCGTGACGTTGCACCAGCCTGAGGCGCGCCGTGCGTTCTCCCGGAGGAGTTGACCCTGGATCCCGGGACACTGGCAGTGGCGGGCTACACAGGCTTCCCAGAAAAGGGGTGTGGATAGTGACCTGTGCTCGCACACAGGCTTCTTGACGGCAGCAGCAGCTGCCTTAGCGTCTCATGCCCGTCTCTGGAGCTCCTTTAAGCAGCGCTCTTAATCCCCTCTCCTCGCGCACCAGGAAACAAAGAGGTAAGAAAAAGTCTCTTGCCTCTTCGGCAGGTCCAGACTTTTCCCCGGACTCCCTCCCGGCTAGCCGTGGCGCACTAACCCCCTGCAGGCTGTGTTCACGCCGCCAACCCCAGTCCTCTCCCTGCGCTCCGACCGAAGCCCGAGCCTCAGCTCGCAGCTCCGCCCGCCCCGGCGGGTGAGCAGACAAGCCTCTCGCACTGGTGAGTGCCAGTCGGCCCTGAGCCTCTGTGCGGGAATCTCTCCGCTCCGCCTCAGCACCCCTGTTACTGCGCTTTCCTCCGCGGCCTCGAAGCTTTCCCCCTCTGCCACCCGCAGCCTCCGCCCGTGAAGGGGCTTCCTAGTGTGTGGAAAGCTTTCCTCCTTCACAGCTCCCTCCCACTGGTGCAGGTTCCGTCCCTGTTCTTTTGTCTCTGTTTATTCTTTTTTCTTTTGCCCTACCCAGGTACGTGGGGGGGTTTCTTGCCTTTTGGGAGGTCTGAGGTCTTCTGCCAGCGTTCAGTAGGTGTTCTGTAGGAGTTGTTCCACGTGTAGATGTATTTCTGGTGTATCTGTGGGGAGGAAGGTGATCTCCGCGTTTTACTCTTCCGCCATCTTTCCGGAAGCCAAGCAGTGTTTTTAATGTAACTATAAAACAATATGCAAGTGAATTTTCTTTTGTATCCAGAAAAATCTTTATCACCAAACATTCTTATTCTATGCACATTTGTTGTGATTACTGATATATTTGGATTTATTTCTAACACATTATTGTGCCTCCTGTACGACGTGCTTTCGCTATTTATTAACCTCCTTTCCTGTCTTTGTATTGCTTAGTTTTCTACAACTGTTTGGATATTAAATACTGCATTTGTATTCCTCTCATGGTTACTTAAATTTTTTCTGTACTTACAAAGTTTAAATCAAACCAATCTCTACCTTCTTTCTAAATAATAAAAATCTTAAAAATTTCTTATATCTTTCCTGTCAGTCCTGACTTACATGTTATTGTTGTCCAGTGTTTCAGTTCTTCCCAACTTTTATTCCCCAAATAGATGTTGTTATACTATTATTTTTTTAATTCAATTACTCTTTGATTACACCTTAGTAATTACTTTCTCATTTCTTTGTTCACATTGCTGTGTTGAATGTTAGATATTTTTACAGGATCATTTGCACATTTTCCTTATTCCTGAAGTACATCCTTTAGAAATTCCTTTAGTGAAAGTCTGTTGATGGTAAACTTTCATTTGTCTGAAAGTGTCTTAATTTTACCCTTGCATCACAATGAATGTCTTTATTTCATCCATGTTTTTGAATAAGAATTTAACTGAATATGTTTTAACTCTGACTTTCTTGAAGCATCTTGAAAACATTTTTCCCTCTCTTTTGTCTTCTGCTGTTATTAAGAAGTCTGCATCAATATACATTCTGAATCAGACTGTTGCAACTCAAATTAGACCTCTGGAAGACGTTTCCACTTTTTCACATTGCATGAGCTCTTTTTATTTTGTATCTTGTACATTTTGGGTTGTACCTTCAGATTCATATTTCCATGTCATTAATTTCATCTTCAGTAGTGTAAAGTGTGCTGTTTAACCTGTCCTTGGAGTTATATTTTATTTTAAAGATTGCATTCATTTCCTTAAATACACTCTAATTTCCTTTCAAATCTGCCTAGAGTTTTAAGATATCCTGTAAAAAGAACCAATGCTCCTTGATCAAGTTCTTATTTCTCTTATTAGTAATTTAAGCATTTATTTCATCATTTTAATTAATCAGTTTACTTTAAAAATCCTGTCTTTCTTTTTTTTAATATACTATTAAATTTCTATTTAATATACTATTTTGTATTCCACATCTTATAATTTAAATGTACAAAACCCTCGTGGGACTAAAGTGTGTTGTTTTTGCAAATTCTCATTCATAACACTCATTCCATATTGGTGTGAATTGTGAGCTGATGTTCAACTGCATGACAAAACACTGAATGTCAATCCAGTGATTATGAATTCTCGGAGACGTTTTCTTGCACTCAGAGCCTTGGCCAGGATAGATGTAGTCCCAGTCCATTCCCTTCCTTGGGCAATAAATGGTCTTTAGCCTCTATTTTAAGGATCTGATTTTTGTGGGGTATGCCAACTCCCCAACCTTGCTTGCTTTCAGAATCTTGTCTCCTGTTCATAGTGCGCCTGTTAAGTCAGATGTTTTTTAGCCATGGAGATTGGCATACCCCTGACAACTGATTAAAACTCTTGTTTCCACTCACTTGTCATTTTTGACCCTGGGCATATCGGTTAATTTGGGAGAATGTTTGTTGTATTTATTCCAGTATTTCTAGGTATTTGGTAGTAGGAAGCATTTTTAGGCAATATTGACTCCTAGGTTACCAGAATAGATACCAGTCTTATGTGTTCTGTTTAAAAAAGTAATCACATTAGGAACTGCACCTAACTATGGAAATGCTCAGAAGCAACAGAATGTAGTGTCAGGTACCAAGCTGCTCGGTTTCTCATTCTGATCCCATCACTTAATTTTTTCATCTTCGATACATTGCCTAACTTTTCTCTGCCTTCGTTTCCTCATCTGTAAAATGAGGATGATGCCTTATGGCTTACTTTGAGAAGTGAGCCAGTAAACCCAGTAGTGCTTGTGTGTGCATTAAATTTTAAATAAATATGAATTGATCAGCATATCATATGTAAGTAGAAGCATTAAGTTACTTTCACAGGAGTTGAAAATGGAATTATCATCTACTGTAATGCTGGTCTCCATAAGACACTATGTAGCTTCTGTACTATGTTGACAAGTATAATCCTCACAAGAAGTCTATTAAGTGTGCAAGTATATTTTTATTCCTATTCTATATATGAAGAAAATTGCTCTCCCAAAACTCACACTGCTTTTGCATAGTTGAGTAAGAATGAAATCCAAGTTTGTCTTGCTCCAAAGTCTAAATTTGACATCAGAAGATTTAAGTTCAAGTCTAGACTCCATCAACTGCAGTTTTAAAATAATAATATCCAATACTTATGTTGTACTTTCTATGTGCCAAGAACTGTTTAGGAGCATTTAAACTCATTTGTTTATCATAATAAGGATTTGAAAAAGGTACTGTCATTTCCATCACTCCACTTTATGGATGAGGAAACTGAAGCACAATGAGTGCGAGTAGCTTCCACGAAGTCACCCAATAAATGAAAAGTAGAGAAGAATTTGAACCCAGTGTCTAGTTCTCAAGTCCATACTTTATTAATTTGTGCTATAGAACTTGTGCAAGCATCCTGTTCTGCCTGAACTTTAGATTCTTCATCTCTAATATGAAGATTAATGTACATTAAGAGATTTTTGTGAGGATTTAATAACGTCATACAGATGAAAGATTTGTTTTGTTTTATTTTTAAAAACCCTACAGCATCTTAAAATGAAGGTCTTTACATGAAAAATTTTTGTACTATGGGGAACAATTTAAGCTCATAAGATGAATAAATTGCAATCTTGATAGCTTAATATTTACTTTGAATTGTCTTTTATCCAAAAGAGGTTGTCAACACTGAAATGATTATTTCATCAGCTTTTGTGGAAAAATGAATTTCATCAGAGTGATCCCATCTTGACTATCATTTATAAATATTTACTTATATCTTCCCCTTTCATTATAACAATGACTAATCATGCATCATCTAATCTTGATTATATGAGTGATTTAAGAAACATTGAATTATTTTGACATGATTGAGGGTTTGGATATTCAAGAGAGTTGAAAATTGTCAACAGAGGCACCTGTGAATTGAAGAGATTAGAAATTGTATTGTTCATGTTTGAAATTTTGAGGCCTAAGATAGATATGGATATATTATAAATATCTGCCTAAACTTCTTATTCCAGCCCCTTAAACTTCCCATGAAGTGAAATATCTGTATGGATATTACTTTGTAGTAAAAAAGAAACTTGGGGAGGTGCACTTTTTTTTAGTGTCACAACCAGCTAATGGGAAGAACTGACTTTTGACATTATCTGAATAGAAATGTCCTGAAGACCATAAATGGGGATGACTTTCAAAATGAGATTAATATTAATCTTTTTATTCAGATGCTTCAGATTGAACCAATGCTCCTTATACTATGTGTTATATTTTTTCATTTAAGAAATATGACAAATTTGTTTTGATCAACTCACTTGCATGAGGTAGATTTTATCTCAATTCCTCAGTTTATATTAACAGGTCAATTATAGTAGTGCTTAGCTGCAGGGGACCCATCAGAAGACTGATAAAACACCTTGACTGTGATGAGAGCAATTATGAATACAAGCAACAGCAGCTTATAGAATAGGTGTGAGATTCCTCTGCAATATAATTTACAGTAGTGGGAAATCAAGCAGTTCACCAGGGCACAGTCCTTTTCCTAAATGACTCAGAGAGAAAATAGTTAAAAGTAAGAAATGTTTTGTCTGAAGCAGTTTCTTCAAGGGTAGATGTTTCTTCACTTAAAATGAAAGCTTGATACAATTTTCTGTTCTTTTATTAGCATTGTCTTCTTATAATTTTCTATTCTTTTTACACTACCAGTGTGTGAAACTACTTCCCCAATATGCATGATTGTGAAAGATAAAGAGGGTTTTTAAGCATAACAATGTATTTAAGCTATATTTTCATTCCTATACAAAGATATTTACCTTTTTTATTGAATGGCTGTGTAATATTTCACAGTATTATGATCTAATGCCATTCTCCTATTAACAAACTTTTAGACTATTACTATAATTTTGCTACTAGAAGCAATGTGATGATGAACACTTTTGTATTATTGTGTACACATGGCTGTATAGAATCTTAAATAATGATGTTTCTGGGGGTAAAAACTATGCCCATGTTAAATATCACAGACACTGCTAACTTTCCCTTCAAAAGGCTTATGCCAATATATACAAACATAAGCAAGTGAAGGAGGAGGGTTTCTCCCCATGCCACCAACATTCTCAGTCTATCTTAAGAAATTTTTAAAAAATTTGGTTGTATTTCTCTCTCCACACCCCTTATTTATTCAGGTATAATTGATTTACAATATTATATTAGTTTCAGGTACACAACGTAGTAATTAGATATTTTTATACAGTACAAAGTGATCACGATAATACGTCTAGTTCCCATCTTTCACCATACAAATTTACCACAATATTATTTACTACATTTCCTATGCTGTATATTACATCCTGTGACTTAGTTTATAACTAGAAGTTTGTACCTCTTAATCTCCCTGACCTATTTTACCCATCCCCCCCCCCAAGTCCTTCCCCTTTGGCAACCACCAGTTTGTTCTTTGTATCTATGAGTCTCTTTCTGTATTTGTTTTTCTTTTTAAGATTCCATGAATAAGTGGGAGTCCCCTGGTGGCCTAGTTGTTAGGATTCTGGGCTTTCACTGCTGTAGCCTGTGTTCAATCCCAAAGATTCCACGAATAAGTGAAATCATATGGTATTTGTCTTTCCCTGTCTGACTTATTTCTCTTAGCGTAATACATTCAAGGTCCATCCATGTTGTCACAAATCAACATTTCAGTCTTTTTTTATGGCGGAGTGATATTCCGGTGTGTGTGTGTGTGTGTGTGTTTATATCACATTGCATTTTATCCATTTTTTTAATATCCATTCATTTATCTATGGACACTTAGTTAGTTTGCTTCCATATCTTGACTATTCTAAATAATGCTGCAGTGAACATAGGGGCACTTATAGCTTTTCAAATTTGTGTTTTTGTTTTCTTTGGGAAAATAACTAGAAGTGGAATTGCTGGATAATATGGCAGTTATATTTTGAATGTTTTGAGGAACCTCCATACTGTTCTCCATAGTGGCTGCACCAATTCACATTCCTACCAACAGTGCACAAAGGTTCCCTTTTTACCACATCTTCACCAACATTTGTTATTTGTGGTCTTTTTGATGATAGCCATTCTGATAGGTGTGAAGTGATATCTCATGGGGATTTTGGTTTGCATTCTCCTGATGATTAGAGAGTATTTTGATATGAAGACTGTGTTTGAATTATTTTTTATTTTATTATATTTTACTGCTGTTTAACTTGTCCCTCAAGCAGCAGAGAGATAAAAATCAAGTTATATTGAACAAACTAGAGATAGTGCTCACAGTTATTATTCAGATACAGGAAAATAAATTTATTGCTGTTCATTAAAATGACAATCTTTAAATTGACCTAACTTCTATATTTATATCTTTATATACATATATTATTTCATAGAGAGACTTTCTTTCAAATTTCCTGGGAATGGAGGATGAAACAACAATTAAATAAAATGGGAGATGAGAAGGTTTTTCAATGAAACTAAAATGATTTTTAAAGCCCAAAGTAGCTTCTGGCCTTAGAAAATTGACTCATTTATGCAAAAGATAATTCTCTAGTTGTGGTAGTTGACTAATATTATAACACTAAAGACCAGTTGACACTGTATAGTGAATACATGTAATAGTGGCTTTCTAAATATGTTGTTAATTTCCCTTGAAAACCGCTTTACATTTTAGAAGTACCAGCTATGAATAAATGTTTCTATAATATACTCTTACTTTCAGGTTTTTAGAATTATTTATAACAACTTGCTGCATAAAAAGTTGTCACATTTCCAAGTTACTAAACAATACATAAGTTGCTAAATAATTTTATATAGTATTAGTTCTATTATATAAATTTTAAGTATGTTTGAACTAAAAATGGAGTGTATCAAGTGTCAGTACCTTACATTTCATAAAATATTGTTTTAAAATTTTATTTTGTAACCTAAAATACTAAATAAGATCCCCAAACAATATAACAAATATAGCACCATCCCCCAAAACCTAATTATTAATATTCGGTGAAATTTAATTCCGGTATTTTTTTAGAAGGATAAAACTGTGCTTACATAAAGGATTAAATTGTCAAAGCAGACTAACAAGAATCACATTTAACCAAAAGAAACAGCCTATCACTGGTACTGCATCTACATGTGTTCAATAACTGGAATTGTGACTAGTTATGGTTATGTAAATTCTGGATTCCATCAACGTTTCTGTTTCTTGTTGACTTAGTTTTTATAAGTTGGAATTTTCTAGGAGTTTGTCTATTTCATCTATATACATTTTCAGATTTCTTGGTGTAATGTGCATAGTCATATTTTGATATATTTGTGATGTTGAAGGTTCTGTAGTACTCCACCCTTTCCATTCCTGAAATTGTTTTATGGTGTCTTTCTTTATTAATCAGTTTCACCACAGGTGTGTAAATTTTATTTATATTGTCAAAGAATTAACTTTTAGCTTTGTGAATCTTTTATTATACGTTTGTTGCCATTTCGTTATTTTCTACTTTGGTGTTTATTATTTCCTTCCTTTTACTTTCTTTGGGTTTATTTGCTGATTTTGTGTTTTTTCTTTTCACCCCAGCTCTTAGAATGAATATTTTATTAATTTAAAAGTTCTTATTCTTTTAATACTTACATTAAGCTTGATAAATTTTCTTCAAAGTAATCTTTTAGCTGTATCCTTTGTATTTTTATATGATCCAGTTTAAAATATTTTAAAATTCTAATTATAATTTATTTGTTGATCCATTTGTTACAATTGACCCTCAGTATCATGGGAGACTGGTTCCAGGACCCCTTGCAAATCGGGGATTCTCAAATCTCTTATAAAAATGGTGTAATTTTCATTATAATCTACAATTTCCCATATACTTTAAATCATCTCTAGACTACTTATAATACCTAATACGATGTAAATGCTATGTAAATAGTTGCAAATACAATGTGAATGCTATGTAAATAGTTGTCAGTGTGCAGCAAATTCAAGTTTTGTTTTTTGGAACTTTCTGGAATTTTGGGGGGATATATATTTGATCTGCAGTTGGTTGAATCTGTGGATACAGAACTCACAGATTAGGAGGGCCAAGTGTATTTGCATTTGTATTGTACATTTACAAACATGGGATTTTTCTAGTCATATTTTCTTTTTTTTAATTTTAATTTATTTTTATTTATTTATTTATTTTTGGTTACATTGGGTTTTCGTTGCTGTGCATGGGCTTTCTCTAGTTGTGTCGAGCAGAGGCTACTCTTTGTTGCAGTGCGTGGGCTTCTCATTGTGGTGGTTTCTCTTGTTGCGGACCACAGGCATGTGGGCTTCAGTAGTTGTGGCATGTGGGCTCAGTAGTTGTGGCACACAGGCTTAGTTGATCTGCAGCATGTGGGATCTTCCAGGACAAGGGATCGAACCCATGTCCCCTGCATTGGCAGGCGATTCTTAACCACTGCACCACCAGGGAATTTCCTAGTCATATTTTATTATTGTTTTCTAGCTTAATTTCATTGTGTTCAAAGAACTTCTAATGAGTAGTATTCCACCATGTAAATATAAAAAACAGTTTACTCTTTCTATGGTTGACATTTGGATACTCACGGATTTATATGTGTGTGTTTTTATTCTCCAGATTTGTGGATTTATCTTTAGACTTATATAACTGTAGCCTTATAAAACTCGATCATTTATATAACTTTGTATGTAACATATATAAGTTTATATGTAACATATAATATTTATTTAGCCTGGTATTACTATATACATTTATTTCATTTATTTTGAAGCTGTTTTATTAGGTGCAGATAAATTTAACATAGTTATATCTTTCCGGTTAACTGAAACTTGGGATCTGGTCTATTTAGAGTATTCACGGAGATTGTTTTTCTCCTTTGCTAATTTAAAATAAAACTATTTTAGATTTCTAACATATCTAAATGGTAAATTTTCTTATATATCCATTCTGTTTCTCTTGATTCTTAATCCCCCATTCTTATTATAAAGAAATCTTTCCATTATTTATCTCTTTGATGATTTGTGCCTAAATCACAACTATGAAGTCCCTTTCTTAAGGTAACATTCACAGGGATTAGGATATGGACATATTTGGGGTGGTGGCATTATTTGGTGCATTAACTCCATTTTGTTTCATTCACCTATTCCTCTATCATACTGTCTTATTTACTGTATATAATAGATCTTGTTATCCTGTAGAATAAGTATAAGAATTGTTCTTCTTCAATATTACCTGTTATTCTTTGCCCTTTACATTTACATCTTAATGATTATCGAGTTGGCAATTTCCACATGTACACACACCTACTGAAATTTTCTTTTGATTGTAAAACATCTATAAATTAATTTGGCAAAATGTAACACCTTTATATTTTTGTCTTCAATTATTCCATGGATTTAGAAGGTACATTTAAATTTTCTAAGCAAATACATCTATTTAAAAAAAATTCTGTTAAAGTAAACTAAACTTGTGTAGGTCAGAATCATTTAGTGTATGCCCAATTAGTTTTAGAATATTAAATATACCTGACTCCAGTTACATATGCGCTTACTGATTCAATGTTAACTTGAAATAGTTTCTGCTGGTAATCAATTTGCTTGTGTTGTCATCTTTTCTATTCACTAACTTGCTGAGGCCAACTTTCTTCCTTGGATCTTGGTTCTCTAGCTATATCTTTTTCATTTATATTTATTCCTAGTTCTTCATGTGTGCTCCTGATGAGTATAAAGGAAACCAAAGACGCTCAGCATAGTTGTAAAACAAGAAAAGCCTGATTTGTAAAGGGATATTGCAGACATATTTTCCAGAATGTAAAATGTTAATTCAGAGTCTTTGCAACTTCACTACCTGCACGAAATATGTCTAGAGATGCCAGGGACTTTAAAAGATATTTTAAATGATTTATCTCCTGTATTGAGTCAGGTTCCCTAGAAACAGATTGAAATGAGTATTTGTGTACATGAAAGAGACTTGCTAAGGGCAAAAGCTATAAGGGAGTTAGGGATGCTAGATAGGATAGAAGTAGCAATACAACTTCCTGTTGTCAGGTGAAGTCCAGCCTCACCCTATTCCTCAAGGAACTCTGGAGCGTATACTGAAATGCAGGTTCTGTTTCAATTTTGGGCAAGAAAGCAAAAACTTTTGTAATCCCCACCAGTCTTTCATTGAATATACATCTGGTTGTATACCCTCAAGGCAACCCCCGGAGAGATGGTTTCAGTTACCCAGGCAAGACTCAGAAGTTATTGGAGAAATTACAGGTGTGAACCTTAAGCAACACTTGAGGCTGTTGAGGGATGGGCATATCGAATAAGTACAAAGGATTCTGGTGGATGTGGTTAGGGGCGACCTTCATGTGTCACATCTTTATTCCCTTGAGAGCTCTCTTTTACATGAACCAATGTTTATAACAAATACCTATGTCATTATTAATCATGATTTCTTAGAATATATAATATTTTATTGTTTAGAATGAGTCATAAGAAATTCACTAGTCTGCAAGTACACATAATTTTAGAAGAATGTTCTTTGATTTCTTATGTGGGCTTAAAAATTATATCTGGGTATCAAACATTTTGAAAGGAACACATATTGAAATTGTATTGTGAATTAAGGGGATATTAATAGAATTAAAGGCCTACAAAAGACACTGGTTAACTATCTACCATAAAGACTTCCCTGTTTTTTCTTTTCTTCTCAGACTATTTCAAAGCCTACCTTTATTGCGACTGAGTTATGGCCAATAAGATGTGCATGGCAGTGATGTATATGACTACCAACGCTGGCCTATAAAAATCTCTCATTTTACCCTTCAGGCTTTATTTTGCTGTGTATATTGGGTGGATGTCAATGTTTAAGGTGGCCTTGTGGGACATGCATTCTAAATGCAGACCTTCTATCAATCTGAGTTCCTGAATCACTAAATGCTGCATACTCCCTCCTTGCCTCTAGATGAATTTTAAATAAGCAACAAATAAACTTCAATAATATGAAGTAGTGGAGATTTCAGGGTTTATATAATACAGTAGCTAATGTTAATTTACTTAACATGCATACCAAAATACATTTTCAGCAACATATAGATTATAAAAATTGTTAAACATATTTGTGTGTGGCAATAAACTAAGATTAAAATCTTTCTAGTCTGTCATTATTAAAAAAGTATTTTAGTTATTCTCTAATAGTAAATAGCATTGCTTAATATCTTGAAGCTAAATCTCCTTTGGCTTTATATATTCTGCTTAGTCTTTAATATAATTATTGAAGACGAAGAAAACAGGAGTAATTTTAGACAACGTAGAATGTGAACATTTTAAGGGTTCTGAGGGCAATTGTAAAATTTCCCAAGAAGTTTTTTTTTAATTTACTTTAATTTGATTTTCCTTTATTTTTTGGTAAAAATTGTTATAAATTGACCCTGAGCCACAGTTGGTATTGAATCTTTTTACTTTTTTACTCTCAGCTTATATAGCCAAGCTGCAAACCAGCTTCTCAGGGAAAATCAGAAAATATCTATTCTTTCAGCTACAAATTTGATTACAGTAAACTCACCAGGTACTGAGGTGAGCTTTTACTGGAAAGGTTAAAGGAAACGTGTCTGCTCAGATGCAATATTTTATGTTCCTGATATTCTTCCAACCAAAGTAATTTTCAAAAACGTAGAATCTCCAGAAATATCAAAAATAGGAAGGTTAATTAGTAACTCAATGACATTCATTGTCACAAGAGCTTGATTTACCAGGGAGATTATCATCAATGAAGAGCAGATATAATTCAGAGAGGTTTTGAGAAAGAGAAGACAAAAGTGAAGGTCTATGTTGGATTTCTTTTTGTTGATATCCTAGGAATAAATGTGCTGTTCGTGAATAAACGTTCTGCTGTGTCCGAACAGTGGAAAGGGATGAGTTCACCCACCGTGGAGGATGAGACAACACCGAAAGTTCCCCACTATAGGTTGCAGACAGGGCCAATCTTTTCTCAAAACAAATACAGAACTTAGATGGGTTTTTAACTACATTATCTCTAAGGCATTTTCTTTCTTATAGCCATGCTTACAAATCTGATAGGTTTTCTGGGGGGAAAATTCTATATAATATGATAAAAGTTGTGGTGCTGTTACCTGGGTCATTGTGCCTTCAAAAAGAATGTTTTTTGAGGAATAATTTATCACAGTCTTTCCTTCTTTTCCAGGCTACTATCTCCCAGAAACATAACTGTATTCATAGTTATGCTCAAGCATTATGTTTGAAACTCAGGAAATTAAATGTATGTTCTACAGTATTTTCAAAAGTCAAAGCATGTGTACCTAACAATAAATATTTATTAATCACCTATTTAGTTAAAGACATGTTAGAAGAACAGTGTAGAATTCTAAATGTGTTTAATTTTATTTCCCGTATTTAAATATGATTGTGGTGATCTGAACTATTTCTTCAAAGGCTGTTGTAATAAGTCTTCCTTCAGTGGAAGATTTCTAAAGATCTAAATTGTGGATTATTATTATATTTTTTTTGCTTTGGAAAGTAGTAATTGTCTTTCTTTATTGCTCATGCCAGTAAACTATGTGTGATTAATCCGTACATGTTTTTCAGAGAGCTAAAAAAACAATTAGGTACTAGGTTACAAGTCTTTTTTTAGCATCATTATTTGAGATTGTGTAAAAGAAAACAAAAGTTTACCTGTAATTATTTTTTATTCTATTGGTGATGGGGGTCATGCAGAGTACTTTTGTTCATTTGAGCTTCTTAAAATCCTCAAGGTCATCAAAATTCCTTAGCAAATTGCTAAACTGAAAATGAAAACACTCCAAGATTGTCATTCAGTTTCAAACTGCATCTATTCTCTTAAGTAAAATGACATCTTTTCCAATCACCTAGAGAGATATTACTCAAGTGTTCTTTCAAAGGTGGCTATGAGATACGGTGTGGTTTAGATACTACCTGAAGATTCAATCCTGACTAACCATACAATTTCGAGGAGCGTTATGGAGACTCATTTGCTCTCCTAAACCCGAAGATTTATTTAGGTAGAATTCGGATTTGGTGAAGTAAGTTGAGATGTGGAGGGAGGTTGGACATTTAGAGTTGAAGGAAATACACATATTTAGCTCATAATATTTGCCAAGTTTTGGACTAGGTACTTCATGTACAGTATTTTACTGAATCTTCATAACAGCCTTGTGAATTAGACATTATTTCCCCTATCGTACAGCCAGTGGTCTTCTAGAGTTACAGTGAGAGAAATGCAGAGATAAGAATTCCAATGGGCTATTTTACTTGAGATCACGGTTGCCACCTTACTTAGTGCCTTCTAAGAGTCTTACTCTGCACCTTCTCCCGGAGACAAAGTACATCTCTCTGAGCGCTCCTGGGACCTTCATCCCTCAACTTTTCTTGCGTTGTGTAAGGCACTGAAGTGAGAGAGGGGAAAACCATCTGGGGTAAATAGCTGTGAAAATGTGGATACAGGTTAAGGCCTGAGGAACTATCAACCACTGAGGAGAACTCGAAATCTTAAAACAGAGAAACAAACCTATTTGTGGGTTGAATTCCTAGGTGTTTCCCTCTTAGGTGGCCAAACCAGCTCAGCAGGAAGGGTAGCAAAACCATTGATGTGCAAATTCCCCATATCTGTGTCTCAGAATAGCAGGTTTCTCACAGTAGCAAGACCAAAACCTTGACTAAAAAGCACTATTTGTCTTCTAACTTGATTGGTTCTTCCCAGCCCCACTCAAGTCCTTGCAAACCTGAGAGACAGCAGGAGATGAGATTAGTAAATCCATAGTAAGTCCAGCCTTGGCTGGCCAATGTTTATCTCTCCATGTCATCCCACCAGCCCTGTGCCTGGGAATGTCTGTTTTGAGATTTTACTGTATATTATTTGTGCTGTTTAGTTTCATTCTTAATTCAAAAATAGCTTGATGAAAGTCTATGTGGTTCAGGACACACTACCCCCAAAGATGGCATCTTGACATATTGTGTATTTCAAGCTGAAGGAATTTGAGAAATGGTATGTGCAGGAAGAACTTTCTGACCGTCCCCTGAAGCAGGTCATAAGATTCCTATGTGAGGGATGCCTTCTCTATATCCGAAGAAAGGAGCATCCTTATCTCCAAAAATAAAGAGACACAGAGAAGAATCTGTACAGGCCTTGCCTCACCTTTGTCCTATCGCATCTTTCAACCACTTTTCATTCTTCATCAAACTAGCAGAAAAACACTCAGGTTTCATTTAGTCTTCATTCCCTTATGAAGGTCCCGTGTGGCTTAAAACTTATATTAAATAAATCTGTATATTTTCTCTTGTTCATCTCTCTTTTGCTACAGGAACACCAGTCAAGAATTTAGAAGGGGAGAAGAAAAAGATATTTTCCTCCCCTACGAAATTATTCTTATCCTGGTTGCTTGTAGAACCGTAGGCATAACTTGGGGCAGCAACGGCACTTGCAGAATTCGAGAGGCAAAGCTCAGTATTGATTACCGTCTGTGTCAGAGAGAGGGAAAACTTTCTCTTATACCATTTGTTTTACCATTGCTTAGCTTAGCACTTCATATTTTAAATGGGAAAATTCCAAAGCAAATAAAATATCTAAAAAGCTGCCACTGCATTCTATGTAATAAGAAGGAAAACTAGCAGCAGAAAGGTGAGATTTGTATTTCTAGAGTCTACCTTCCGAGTGACATCTGCGTTAAAAGAGGTGGCAGGAAGGGAAAGAGACACTTTTGTTATATAGGGTAAAGTTCACGGAGTTTTTAATTGAGAGAAAAGACTGATGAAATAGCAGAAGGCAAAACTTTTGTCAGTATCAAAATTATTGATGAGAGTAGAAAACAGTCTGTGTATGCCTTATTCAATAATTTTTTTCTGCACTCTATATCTATTTATATTACAGCTGTCAGAGTAGGTGCAGGTTTTCAAACAAATAAACCCAGGCAATGTGTTCACTCATGTTCTGTCTCACTATTTATTTCTCTCAAGTGCAGGGTTACAACTCACCCTCAGACTTGCATCCTGCCTTTTCATAACCATGGCATGTCTAGCAAAACTGGTGTCAGTCTACTTGAAAGTGCATTTCCATTTCTTCAGTGGACTAATTGTCTCCTTTAATGTCACATACACTTGCAGAGATTGTAAATTAAGCCCTAGAAGATAAAACAAGTTATACAGTTGTTAATGAAATGACATGGTACCAGAATACATCAAGAATTTAGCAAAGTGGTTACAGGTTACAGTTACGGGTTTACCAGGTTACAGTATGTATAATCAAGTAAATCTTGCAAATGGTAAGAGTCGAACAGAAAGCTATATATATATAATATATATAGTTATTTATTTTTATTTATTTATTTATTTTTTGCGGTACGCGGGCCTCTCACTATTGTGGCCTCTCCCGTTGCAGAGCACAGGCTCCGGACGCGCAGGCTCGGCGGCCATGGTTCATGGGCCCAGCCGCTCCGCGGCATGTGGGATCTTCCCAGACCGGGGCACGAACCCACGTCCCCTGCATCGGCAGGCGGACTCTCAACCACTGCGCCACCAGGGAAGCCCCCTATATATTTATTTCATTGTGTAGACGTCAATATGATGACACTTGTTACTATGTATGAAATGGTGATTCAGAGTCTTTCCTAAAGTAGTAAATGATCATTATCCATAGATGCCTCCACTATTTCCCTGTTGACTGGCAATCTGATATTTAACTAAACTAGCTTAAATTGAAATGAATTTCAGTTGCACAATTTCCTTTGTGAGCTTGAGCAGATTACAATTTTAAAATTCAGTAGGCTGTGTTACATCTGATATTAACATATCACAAGAGGAAACTGATTTCTTAACCAATTGTCACTTAAAAAGAGAGACAAAGAGTAAGAATAAACCTTGGGCTTGCAGACTGCAGGCATAGAATATTTGTTCCAAAATAACAACAACAGCAGCAACTAGAAAACTGAATCTTGACTTAATGAAAATATATTGAGATTTGGCTAAACAAATTACTAGGCTTTGTTAGACAATTTTTAGAGAATATTTGAAACTAAAATAATACTGTTTCTATGGCAAAAAATGAAGGGTTTAGTATTTACTTGGTTATTCACTTACACACTCATTCTTTTTTTTTTTTTCTATTTATTCATGAATAGACATGTATTAAGCACCAATCCCTGGGACCAGATATAAAAGTTAAAACAGATTACTGGCAACAAATTTTATCAGGTTGCTAGTATTTAAATTGGTGGGAATCATATGATAATCACATAATAGAGGATAACTTTTTTAAAAATTTGCCAGTGTCCATGAATTGCTTTTCATCGAATATATGTTTGTAAATACACATTGATATCAATATAAATAGAGATTTGACAGGACTTGATTCATTTTGTCAAGTTTGAAAATTTTACATTTCATTTAAAGAGAGATTGCTTCTAACACAGTATCTGCTGAGAACATTTTCAGCACCAAATATCATCACCCATGTCCAGGGCCCCAGAAATGCTGATGGAAACTAAGTAGTGAAATACTTGGGCTTTTCTTTTTATTTCCTGATGTCTTGGGCATCCTAAGACTCTTTGGAACTGAATGGTGCTATTTTCAGAAGACTGTATATGTGTGCCTCTTCAAACTTTCTTCATTGTTTGTTTCATCTTTACCATAATAATATTGTAATGCTTATTTTATTTATGTATTTATTTATTTTTTGGCCGTACTGTACGGCTTGCAGGATCTCAGTTCCCTGACCAGTGATTGAACCCAGGCCTCAGCAGTCAAAGCCTGGAGTCCTAACCACTAGGTGACCCGAGAACTCCTAAAATAATATTTTTAAAGCATTTTGTATTTGCGTTTCTTCTTTTCTACTTCTACTTCAGTTTTCCCAAAGTCGTGCGAAATTTCCCCAGTCTGATCAACACACTCCAAATTCGGATGCATAAGTAGACAGCCCTGCTGCCCAAATTCTCCTGTGTCTAGCAGACATAAATAAGTAGCTCTCATTAAAGCCTTCACTGCCACCTTACTTGTAAATATAAATCATTAAGAAAGGGAGCGACTCTGTTCTCAAAAATGGTTCCACTGACAGCTCTAAGAAAATTAGAAAGCATAAGCCAACGTAAAGTTAGGAAGGGCAGAGACTTTATATTTCCTTCTTTATTTCCTAAGACATAAATCTATGTCAAGTGTCTACTTGATATTTGATCTTTACTGCATTGAAAACTTCCATAGCATTTTCATCAACAGTTTTTTATTCCTCCCAGTACATTCTGGTTGTAATGAAATAAATTCAATCAAATTCTATCTTTAAATCATTTTTCAGAGTTAAGGAAACAAAAGTTTGGCAACCCCATATTTTTCCTTTAACTCCTTTTCCCCCCATCTTTATCCACCTCAGGAACGTTAGAACCCTCTAAAGTTTGTTTAATTTACAAGTAATTTATTTTCCTATCTCTTCCAAGTGAATTGTATCTTATGCTACATTCATGAGTTGCAATAGTCAAGTGTCACTGATGGGATTGCCAATGTCTGCTCAATGTGGCCACTTTAGCACCTCTACCCCTCACCCAGAAATGTTTATATGACCGTAGACCTTCATTCTTTGTCCTTAAGCAACATGATGTCAAAATAGGCACTTGGTAGATCCAAATGATTCTTGAAAAATAAATCAATAAATTGCTTGGTTCCAGTGGCCAGGCAATTAAATATTTAATTCTTTAGCATCTCACTTTTGTCCCCTTGAGTTTATATATTTGCCTAGGTATGGGAACTGTGACTTCAAGCAGTCTCTTGACTGCTCCCACAAATTGTGCTGTAATTTGACTTACCTAAAATGATGGCTAGCCTCCTTTTTCTAAGAAAAAAATCAGCTTTTAAATACATAGTGTAAGGTCGGATCTTAACAAACGGTACCGCGAAACAGAGGAAAGCTTCAAGTGAGCTTTATTAGGGAGCGCTCCCGGGCGAGGTTCACTGGTCTGAGAGAAAGGGGCCAGAGAAGTCGCGCCCGGGCGAGGGTTGGGCAGGATTTTATACGGGAAGAAGGGAAAGGGGTGTGGTGAATCTGGGAGGGCGCAGGGTATTCCTTATTTGGTGGTCTTTTCGGGTATCCTGGGGGACCGTTAGTCCCGCCCCTCGAAAGGCGGGAAGGCTGGGCTGGGTTCAAAGTCCCCAGGTCAGTTCCTGGAACTGGGTGGTCCGGAGAGTTTCGGTCTGATGCAACCTGTGAATCTGTGTTTCCCTGCCTCGGGCCAGTTGGCCTTACATCCCGACATCTTTGGTGTAATGGGGCGGCGTTCTGATCTCTGGCTACTTCATGCTGGATGGGGGCGTCGAAAGGGGAGTCGGGCGACCAGAGGTCCGAGGCTTAGGGGAGGCCAGTCGGGGGTTCTGTAGGAAGCAAGGTGTAAGGGCCGAGGAGCATTTGGTTTGTGGCCACTCGAGAGACTTCCTCCATGTGCCTGCGAAGGAACCTAAGAAAACAGGGAGCAAACGTGAGCAAGATACAGATGAGAATTAAGGGGCCTAAGACTGGTGTTAGCCAGGTATAGAGGGTGGATCGCCACCAATCGGGAATTGGGGAGGCGGACTGTTGGTGTTTGCGTTGGAGTTCTTCTCAAGCGATGGAGGGTTTTTATGTTGTCTTCGACGAGTCCTGTTTCATTGATGTAATAGCAGCATTCCTCCTGTAGGAAGAGGCAGGTACCTCCTTTGTCGGCCGTCAGGAGATCTAGGGCTCGTCAATTTTGGAGGGAAACTCGGGCTACTGAGGTGATCTGGCGCTGGAGGGAGGTGATGCAGCCGGCAGAAGCCTCGATGGCTAGCTGGAGTTTCTGTTCTAGGTCACGGGATGTTGAGACACTGTGTGTTAGGGCTCCTCCCCCGGTCCCCGCAGCGACCAGGCGAGAGAGATGCCTGCGACCAGAGGAAGAAAGATAGCTCTTTTTCGTCGGGTAAAGGGCGGCATGATTAGTGAGGAAAATTCGGCTTGGCTATACAGTGTGAGTTGTGGGACGAGAGTAATGGGGATACATGGGAAGGGGGTGGAAGAATTGATCTCTTGTGAGGGAACCACTGCACCACAAAAACATGCCTGGTGGTGCTTCAATTGATGTGCTGAGTGGCTGTGTGCAATGAGAAAGGCATATTTAGAGTCCGTGTAGATGTTAACCCTTTGGTCTTTGGAAAGGTTAAGGGCTCGTGTAAGTGCGATCAGTTCAGCCTTTTGGGAGGTCGTTCCTTCTGGGAGGCTGTTAGCCTCGATAATAGTTGAGATAGTTACCGCCGCGTAGGCTGCCTGTCGGCGTCCGTCAGGACCGAGTATCAAACTACCGTCCACAAAGAGGGTGCGGTCCGGATTTTAAAGAGGGGTGTCAAAGAGTTCCTCTCTCGGCGGGCTGAGGGCCTCTACGACTTGGGAGCAGGAGTGGGAAGGGGAGGCCCCGATATCGGAGATAGGCAAGAGGGAGGCCGGGTTTAGGCGGGGGAAGAGGTCTAGGGAGATAGCAGGGTTTTCAATGAACAGTAGGTGGAACTCCTGGATGCGGGAGGGGCCCAGGAGGGAGAGAGACTTGTGGTCTAGGAGGTCGGCCAGCCGGTGGGAGGAAAACACGGTTAGTGGGTGGGCCAGAGTCAGTTTTTGTTTGGTCAGTTCGGCTGCCGCTGCTAGGGCCCGAAGGCATGGTTGCCATCCCCGAATGGTTGGGTCTAGCTGTTTGGAGAGGTAAGCCACGGGGCGGTAGGAAGGCCCTACAGGCTGGGCAAGGAGTCCAGTGGCTATTCTGGCCTGTTCATCCACAAAAAGGTGAAAAGGTCTGTTTGGGTTGGGCAGAGAAAGGGGAGGAGAAGATATCAGAGCGTTACGGAGGGTGAGAAAGGCCTGTCAACGGCGGAAGGAGAAGTGAGGGGTCCTTGAGGGGTTTTTTTAGCGGCTAGATATAAGGGTTTAGCGAGGAGAGCAAAGTTAGGGATCCAGTGTTGGAAAAATCCTATAAGGCCCAAAAAGGAGAGAATTTGTTCTGCTGTTTCCGGAGACTGGAGTTCACGGATAATCCGGGTGCGGTCGGCTGTTAGACCTTTTGTGGTAGGGGTAAGGTGGAGCCCCAGGTAGGTTACAGAAGATACAGATAACTGAACCTTGGCTGGGGAGACCCGATAACTGCGAGAGCCAAGGTAATTGAGATCTGCAGTATGTTGTCTTGAGAGGCTGAGAGATGGGCTACAGAGGAGGTCATCTACATATTGAAGTAGTGTGCTGGGGGTAAGGAAGCAGGAAGTGAGGTCCCGTGCGAGCGCCTGACCGAAGAGGTGAGGACTGTCGCGGAAGCCCTGGGGAAGAACTGTCCAGGTGAGCTGACTGGAAGTATGAGTATCCGGACCCATCCAGGTAAAGGCGAAGAGGAAATAGGAGTCGGGATGTAGGGGGATAGTGAAAAAGGCATCTTTGAGATCCAGAACCGTAAAGTGGGTTGTGGATGGGGGGATATGGGAGAGCAAGGTGTATGGGTTTGGTACTACTGGGTGGAGCGGAATTATGGCCTCATTGATTATTCGGAGGTCCTGGACCAGGCGATAATCCCCAGAGGCCTTGCGGACAGGCAGGATGGGGGTGTTGCAAGGAGAGTCAGTGGGGATAAGGAGTCCCTGGTTTAGGAGTCTGGTGATAATAGGTTGTAGGCCCCTAAGGTGAGTCTCAGAGATGGGAAATTGGGGCCTTGATGGAAATTTGGAGGGGTCCTTTAGGCGGATGAGAACGGGGGAATGGTGTGTTGCTATTATGGGCTTAGAAGTATCCCAGACTTGGGGATTGATTGGGTTTGGTGTGATTGGAAGAGGGGGGAGATAGGAGGGGGAGGGTTCTAGAGACAGGCCGAGAAGAGGAAGCAGGAGTTGGGAGGAGGGGACCTAGTCTAACCAGCTGGAGGGAGGCCCCTAAGTGGAAAAGGATATCTCAGCCTAGCAAGGGAACTGGGCAGGATGGTATGACTAAGAAAGAATGAGTAAAAGGGAGTCCTTCGATATGACATGGGAGTGGACCGGTCTGCAGTGGGAAGGATGGTTTGCCATCAATACCCATGACCGAGATCTGGGAAGGAGAAACTGGCCCGGAATAAGTAGGCAGGACCGAATAGGTAGGCCCCGTGTCCACCAGAAATGAGATGGACTTACCCGCTACCTGTAGCATTACCCTGGGCTCGGCAAGGGTGATGGGGGTCTTCGAGTCCGGGCGCCGTCAGTCCTCAGCCAATCCCAGCAGTTCGAGTGGTAATGCCCTTGGGTCGGCCTGCCCCCTGCGTGGAGACGCTGAGGGAGGGCCAGTCGTAGGGCAGTCACTCTTCCAGTGGCCCATTAGCCCGCAGCTGGGACAGGGCTTAGGAGGAGGTCGGGCATTGGGACATTGGCGAGCCCAGTGCCTTTCTTTTCCGCATTTGAAGCAGGCCCCCGGCGGGGTTGCCTTTTGTGGATCCCGTGGATGCTGTGATCCATGGGAAATGGCCGGCCTTAGGGCGGCTACAAGAGCTTGGGTTTGGAGGGCCACCTTCTGGTGCATCCGAGCCTGTCGGCTGGATTCTGCCAAATCCTCACGGACTTTAAAGGCCATCTTTACCAGATCTCGAATAGAGGTTTGAGGGCCGTCCTCTGCCCGTTTTAATTTCTTTCGGATGTCCGGGGCTGATTGGGTGATAAAATGGGTGGCTAGGACCGCTGCCTCTGCCGGGGTATCGGGATCCAGCCGGGTGTAGAGAGTTAAGGCCTCTGTAAGGCGATTGAGAAAGATAGCTGGATTTTCGTTAGGTTCTTGGGTTATCTCTTAGTTTTTCAAAATTTGACTACCTTATGAGCGGCAGCCTGCATGCCAGCCAGGAGGCATTGGATCATGAGGTCGTGTTTACGACGGCCATCTTGGCCATCCTGATAAGTCCAGCCTGGATCGGTGCCAGACGGTGCCAGATACGGCAGTGGCTCCGACAGGCATGGAGTTGTCGGTAAGGTGAACCTGATCTGCGTGGTTTCGGGCAGCAGTTTGAATTCTTTCCCTCTCGTCAGGGGTCAGAGTAGAAGATAGGATCACAAAGATATCGTGCCAGGTTAGATCGTAAGCTTGAGAGAGCGAGCGAAATTCTTTGATGTAGCGGGAAGAGTCAGCAGAAAAGGAGCCTAATCGCTTTTCTATTTGAGAGAGATATTGGAGAGAAAAAGGGACATGGACTCTGACCAGTCCTTCCGCTCCTGCTACCTCCCTTAGAGGGCAGAGGAGATTTGGATCCTGGGAGTCGTGAGAGCGTGTAAGCAAGGGGCGTGGGAGGAGAAACCGTTGAGGGAGGCGGGGGAGCTGTTGGAGGGGCCAGAGCGGGTTCGGGAGGAGGAGGGACCGCTTCAGGGTAAGGTGGAGGTTGGAGAGGAGTTCTGAAGGGGGGAGTGGTAAGAGATTCGGGAGGGTCGGTTAGTGGGGAGGAATCCAAGGGGATTGAGGTTTTGGATGGAGGAGATATTTGTTTGGCAAGGAGGATTTTGAGAGGTAGAACAATTGACGCAAAGGGAGGGGCGGGAGCGCAAATACCAGAAAACCTGGACATAGGGGACCTCAGACCATTTGCCCGTCCTGCGGCAGTAATTATCTAGATCACGGAGGATGTTACAATCGAAAGTCCCTTCAGAATTGATTGTCTAGAGGATATTGTGGCCAGGCCACAGTGGAATAGAAAATAAGCCGTCGGCGACGGAGATCTTGGGAGAAACCGAGGGCTGTAAAATTGGCTAGGAGATACCCCAGGGGCGTCTTCGGATCTGGCTTCGATTGTGAGGTTCCCATGACCCCCAGTCTGTCCCTGAGTGAATGGAGAGGGAGAGAGGCGTCCCTGGTCTCAGTCTCCAATTCACGGCAGGTCGGAGGGCGGTCAGGCGATTGGGACGTCTCCACAATCACCCGAGGCCCGGCGGGTCGGAGAGCGGTCAGGCAATTGGGACGTCTCCACAGTTGCCCGAGGCCCGGAGAGAGGACGGAGGAATCCCTGACGCCGCCGCGATTAAGGACAGGGAGTCGGGTGGGCAGGGACTCCGAGGGTCGGAGGGAACAAGGGAGGGGGACTTACCCCGTTTTCTGCCGGATCGGGTGGATGAGTAGAGGTTCCCCGGTTGTCTCCTGGGGGAGGGGAGGAGCGGCTCGCGCAGTAACCCGCGGGGCTTGGTACCCCTCCCGGGTTTCGGCACCAAATGTAAGGTCGGATCTTAAACGGCACCGTGAAACAGAGGAAAGCTTCAAGTGAGCTTTATTAGGGAGCGCTCGCGGGCGAGGTTCACTGGTCCGAGAGAAAGGGGCCAGAAGTCGTGCCCGGGCGAGGGTTGGGCAAGATTTTATAGGGGAAGAAGGGCAAGGGGTGTGGTGAATCTGGGAGGGCGCAGGGTATTCCTTATTTGGTGGTCTTTCCGGGTATCCTGGGGGACCGTTAGTCCCGCCCCTCGAAAGGCGGGAAGGCTGGGCTGGGTTCAAAGTCCCCAGGTCAGTTCCTGGAACTGGGTGGTCCGGAATGTCTCCAGGGCAGTTTCTGGAACTGGGTGGTCGGGAGAATTTTCGGTCTGATGCAACCTGTGAATCTGATTGTGTTCCCCTGCCTCGGGCCAGTTGGCCTTACACATAGGTTAAAAAAAAAAAGGTATATTGATTTTGGCGGTTCATTACATGAGTCTCTTAACCTTTGTGTTTGAAAATTTTCATAACTGAAAAAATAAAGTCCAGTTGTTTTATGTGAAAAACAAAATAAATACGTAGATAAATCTGGATTTAGATAAAACATAGTAACGATAGCTTTAAGTATTCAAATAATTCAGAAACCCAGTTATGTTCTTGTCATCTGAGTCAACATATTTAAAGAGAGAAAGGGGAGTAGTTTTGAATTTAACAGGATGAAAACTATGTTTTTATTTTACTTTTTTAACCTTTTGCTTTGATGTGGGCCTATCACGTTTTTCAGTAAAACCAAGATCTGCTTTACCTGTTACAAGCAGCATGTCTTCATGAGCCCCATGCAGCTGCTTTAAGAACTGGAGGGCTTGGCGAGCCAAACCTTCGACTCCTCACGTTCATAACTTCCTGCCAGAGCATCTTCCTTCCCATAAAAACATAATTTAAAAATCTGGTTGCTGCTCAAATCAGGTTTATTTGGGAACTCATTAGGTGGAGGAGATTTGTGACAACAGTTGAAAGAACAAAAAATATGGGGAAAAACAAAACCTAGCAGCTCAGAAATAAATAAAACTGATGATTATAAAATATCTGCTTTATTTTTAAGAATAAAGGACTATTATTCCATGTTAAATGTGGCTGCCATTCTCTGTGAAAGCATTGAAAATTCTAACATTTTTTATTTCTTAAGTTTTTGTCCTACCTACATTATTTCCAACTTAAAAGCCAAAAGAAAGTCTTTTAAGACAAAACAAGCATATAGTTTACCTTATAGATAATTATTGCAGATAAAAAACAAAAGCTGGAGGTTTTTTTTTAAGAGAATTTTAATGGCCTTACCCTCAGATAGCTTATAATAAGATGCCAGATTAAATAATAATTTTAATATATAATAATAATATAATAATTATAATAATAATATAATAATAATTTTTAAAGAGTGCACTTGATTCTCTCTAAAACCAAAAGGAAAAATCTACTCACCATATTTACCCTTTGTATCTAAGCTACCCTCAATTAGCATTTTCCTAATTCAGGAGGTTGTTTGGAAAAGCCAGCACATCACAGTTGTCTCGTACATGCTCTGCCCTGCGCTTGCACTGGAATGCTGAGGTCCATTTCTCCTAGCCATTTTCCAAAAATCTTTTTGAGGATATTGTCCATTCATTCATGCTTTCATTTTTCAACAAATATGTATTGATCTCCAACTGTGTTTTATGTTTTTTGCTGGGGATATAGCAGTAAACAGGAAAGACAAAGTCTGTCTTGCCCTCAAGAAGTTTAATTTTAATCAGGGGAACCCACAGCAAGCATAAAAATAAATTAATAATTAAAATAAAATCCTAGGTGCTATATTAGTCACGAAGATTTGGTAAGACCATGTCAAGGACGTGTTTAAGCTGAGACGTGAGTGAGAAAATGGCTGGTGTAAGAAGACTCCAGGCAGAGGAAACTAAAAACTAAACCCATGAGGCTCGCATGAACTTAATGAGGAACTGCAAAAAGGCTGAATTTTGGTGCCTGATGAATGCAGTGTGAGGTAAGAGGCTGAGGTAATGAAGCTGCTGCAGCAGCAGCCAGATTGACAGGAATCACTTAGGCTGTGGAAGGAAGGAGGGGTTTTTTGTTTGTGTTTGTTTTGTTTTTCTAATAATATTATAGTGAGGATTTTTCTTATGGGAAATATAAGATCTGATTCATACTTTTAAAAGATCAGGGATGAAGAATGGGCTCTAATTAAACCATATGGAGAGGGACAGGCTCACACACAGGTGCATCTATCCTACCACTGCTTCTATTTAAAAGACAATATGCTGCATTGTGTGTAGCATGATTCTTTGCAGAATCTTTCATATTAAAGTTTAAAGAAAAGTTTCAGTCAGAAGCTTCTAAGTTTGTTCCTTATAGCCACACTTTACTAAGGTGTGTTTTCATTGTTTTCTGGCCTTTCTGGCCTGAACAGGGAAGAGCTTCCACTCAGTGACACAAAGACCAGTTGGTCCACGTGTCTAGTAAACTCTTCTCTTCCTCCAAAACCAATCCCAAATGACAAGGTGTGAATTTAAAGATGTATGATTTGTGACCTTAGCGAGCTGACAGTCACATTTATAGCCAAATTCATTGCAAGAGATACTCTGAAAAGAGCTATACCTTAGTGTAGACACATTACAACAAGGACAAAAAGAAGGAGAGAATATTCCTGACTTGAGGATGTTAGGGAAGATTTCATAGAGGACATGGCATTTGAGCAAGACCTAAAGATGACTTGAAGAAATTCTAGGCAGAGAAAACTTGAATATGAAATTATCCTTAAATTATAATAGGAAAGCATTATGAAGTAATGCATGTAAGTATGAATACATTTGATTTTAAAAATAAAAGGAAAAGCCCAAGACTTCATTAGAAAATGTGAACATTTCTATGTCACTGGCAGTGGTAGGAAATGAAATTGAAAATCTTGATTCTTGATACTTAGTAGACTAGAAATTCCTCCACATCCTCTTATAATCATACTGACTTTCCATTTGCCTCATGAATGTGGACTCTTTTTAAGCAAGGTGCAGTATGCTTTGCTCTTTGAGTTGGAAACATGTCTCCCACGTATTAGTTTTGTCAGTGTATTTAATGTTTGTTGTCTCCTTCAAAGGTGAATTCATTTTGACTGAGCCCTTGCTCCTAATAGGCAATAGGTTCACATATTGTTTTAGGTTCTGCATCATAAAGCAGCTGTAGATTTTACTTACTGCTGATTCATATTTTATACTCATGAATTTAGTTATCTTCCATCCACTTCAATTATTCCAATCTAAAGAAGGTATGGAGTTGCAATTCTATACCAGTACTATAAATTGGCTACTACATAAAATTAAGATGTGCTCAGCTACAAATAACAAAAACTCAACACAGCTATTTTTTAAAAGGAGAGATATTTATCTCATAAATCCAAAATATAGACCAACTACTAGGTTGATTGAGAGGGTAAACATCAAGAATACAGCTTCTTTCAATCTTTTTGCACTGCCATTCTCATCATACTGAGTTGTCTTTTTAGACTGGCTACACTCATGGCCTCAAGAAGATTCTCAGTTCCAGACATCCAGAAAAACTGGTGGTTCTAGTATTGTGTTCCTTTATAAGAGTTGAGAAACTTTACTAGGTGCTACCAGCCAGACTTCCTGTCACATCTCGTTGGTCAGAATTGAAATACTTGCTCTGTCCAAGCCAATCAAGTATAATGGCAAAAGTGATGAGACCACCATGATTGGCTTAGACTTATCTTCCTCAAAAACACATGACCTTATCTTCCTCAGAAATACAGAACCCTGAACAAAATCAGGGTTCTGTCTGCAAGGATGGAGGAGCATGAAGGATGGTCTTACAGGTAGGCAACCAACAGTATTCACCACTGCAGCATTCCTGAAGGATGTTTCTTCTGGAGTATTTTGACATTTGTTAATTACATAGTATGATCTCTGGGTAGATAACACTCCCTTAATACCTGCCTGAACCTTGGAGCTTCCAGTATCTATTGGTCACTCATTTGGAGAAACTGAAGAGGACCAGATATCAAGGTTGCTACCTATTGGAACATAGTCTCAGGAATTTGAACTGAACATTGGAAAATTTCAATATTGGTCCTCGCTCAACGCCTTTTTCAGTGCCAACCATTTTGCTATTAGAATTTGTTGAATTCATGCTGTTCTGTAACTGCTCAGATATTTTTTTTCCTCATCTAAGTATTTTCTCCAATTAGTAGATTTTTTTTTTTTTTTTTTTGTGGTATGTGGGCCTCTCATTGTTGTGGCCTCTCCCGTTGCAGAGCACAGGCTCTGGGCGCGCAGGCTCAGTGGCTCCGCGGCATGTGGGATCCTTCCGGACCGGGGCACGAACCCGTGTCCCCTGCATCAGCAGGTGGACTCTCAACCACTGCACCACCAGGGAAGCCCCTCCAATTAGTAGATTTATTTTTCAAGCTTCTCTTTCATCAAAGTATACCTGTCATATCTTCTGAACCATTTCTGATTAATCTAAGAAACTAAACTTTATCTTTGTATCCACTGGAACTAGTAGATTTTTTTTAGAGGAATCTCTCAAACAACAGAAGTGTATTTTGACAAAGGTATGGAGATTCTAGAGATTATTCCAAAGAGGACACTCATTGGAAAAGAATCTTCTAGTCTGCTGCCTACTTGGCATTTGATATTTGACCATGCACTGGTTATACCACATCTCAAAATTAAACATTCCTACCTCCTTCTCTTTAAGGACCAGGTGAAACAATATGTTTAAGAGGATGCTGTCATTGTGAGGTGCTGCCTTATCTGCCACTAAGGAATTCTTCTTGGGACCTGGGGCAAAAGGTACAATCTGAGAGCCCAGGACCATGATGATTGGTGCTCCAGGAAGCAGTAGTTTCAGTTTCAGTTTTCAACAGAAGCAAAGAGTGGAAACTCTGACAGGTAATGGTGTCAGAAATCTCTGGGAAGCCAAGGAGTAACTACTTTACAAGCTATTAATGTTTGATGTCCAACTACCTAAGAAAAAATCTCTTTAATTTCTATAATTGATGAGCAGCTATGGTATAGTGACACCAGTCAGAAAATAAATATTATAATGATTATGCCAAATGTCAACTCTTTATACAGAAACGTAGCATTAAAACAACTAGAGATCACCAGCTCTGTATATATGTAGAGGCATAAGGAAATTCTGATGAGTCTCACACTGGTGTAATAAATGTATAGCTTTACAATCTATATACAGAAAGTGGGTCTTCAATGTCCTGAGTATTTAAAACAACAACCTTTATTTGAAAGGTTTTGATGATAGAAGAGGGGAGTTAAAGAGCTTCCATTTCTTTAATCTTTTCTTCCTCCTTCAGTTTTTCCAGATTTCATATCTATCTTTCTTCTCTGAATGCCAAAAATAATTTATTTTAACTTAATAGGGTCTTGAAAAATGATTTAAATTATTAAAATATAGCTACTGCAGGTATAAAATGTTTATCCAGGCATTTTATTCTTCCCTATTTCAGAATGACTTTCTGCTCTTCTCCCCACTTCGTGGGCTTCTCCACTTGTCTGAACACAAGTGACATCTTTTATGTGTAAAGACTCAAGCGAAGTACCGTAAACCATTTCCTTTTCATGTTTTCCATTAAGCATTGCCTCTCGCGGTCAAATAGAAACCCACATTATTCTCTTAGGCTTAAGCCTGATAAGTTGTTTTTTGCTTGGAGTACGTTTCTATTTTACTTTGCTTCTGCATTGCTCCTTACCTCAGGCTTTTTTGCTCCGTGACTCCATTAGCCCACAGGACTTCTTTGTATTTTGGCCCTGTTATCCAGTGTAATAGGACATTCCAAAGCCCTAAGCATCTGAAAACATGACGATTTAATAACAGACAGTGTAGAGAGCCTAATAAAAATGTGATTGTGAATTATAAAGTGTAAAATTTAGCAAATGTAGTTTGAGAAGGAAACGTTATAATGACCAAGAACTGACCAAGAACAAAATACAACTTTCATTTCTTTGTCAATCATAGGTAGAGTGTGATAGGACAAACACTAGCTCGGGAGTCAGAAAAGATCACTAACAACCTTTCTCATCTAATTTTTTTTTTTCTAGAAAATAAAACACAATTTTTAAATTCATTTAATGGCAACTGGTAATCATCAAAATAGCAATGGTTATCTTCAAAAGTTATTACACTAACAGTGCTGTCATTTCTCAAGGTTGATCGGATACCTAGAGTCACAGACATTTCCCACATAAGAGGCATCATATAAATCAGACTTTGTTTATCACCAGCATTTATACAACCAGACCCAAGAAAAGAACTAGGTCTGGGGACACATGCATGATCTTAATATAGTGAATGTTTAGCCTGCCCTGAACCTCTATCATCTTATACAAGTCACTTTATCCTCCTGACCCTCTGTTTCCACATTTATAAATATGGAATTTTGAGCTAGATGGTCACTACAATCCCTTTCAGGTCAAAACAATCTCTGATTGTTCATATAATAGATATCTCCTTTAGGTTATATTATTTTATCTTAATATGTAGGAAATAAAATTTTGATGTTCTTCTTTCCTGAAAACAACTTCTAAAGCACAATTTGTAATTATAGTTCAGGAGAGTCTTATCAGAGGGTACAGATATTTTAGGCAGTTTTCCATAATGAATCAGAAAATTTCCCAGGAGAGTTTAGGGCAGGGGCAGCTGCGTACAACGTTTATTAGAGAATATTGATTACATCTTAAAGAAAGGAAATCTATTTGAAAGGATATTGCCCTATATTTCCACTCCATTTTTCAGTCTTTAATTCTACAATTGCAGTCTGAGTCTTAATATAAGATTTTTGCTCCTCATACAGAAAATGTATTTGGTAACTGTCCATTTGCTACCCAATCTGGTTAATGCTGTAGAACAGGTTCATTGCCCACAATGTATCCCTTTCTATCCAAATCAATTTGTCTTTTTATTTTATTTTATTTTATTTTTTGCGGTACGCGGGCCTCTCACTGTTGTGGCCTCTCCCGTTGCGGAGCACAGGCTCCGGACGCGCAGGCTCAGCAGTCATGGCTCACGGGCCCAGCCGCTCTGCGGCATGTGGGATCTTCCCGGACCGGGGCACGAGCCCGTGTCCCCTACATCGGCAGGCGGACTCTGAACCACTGCGCCACCAGGGAAGCCCTGTCTTTTTATTTTAAATAACAACCACTTAGATGAACAATTTGGATAGAAAGAGATATCAGTAACTTTATTTGGTTCTAGGATTTTGGATATCAAGAGTGCAGACAGCAAGATTTGAATGTGAAGGATGTGGAAGGTACTATGTATACTTGGAGAAGCAGAATTACTTACTGAAAAGGGTATGAGAATTCAAGTAAGGAGAGTCAGGTTCACTCAAGTTGTTTTTCAGCCATTTACTATTTGGGTGACCTGGAACAAAAGAATAGACAAGATGTGTATGTTAGGATTCATGGTTGTAAGTAACAGAAAGTAGCAACTCTAGCTAATTAAGTGAAATTTGATTTATTGCAAGGATCTGGGTAAGGCTTGGGAACTGAAAAGAATAGGCTGGAACTAATACCTGTTCTAAAGGGCTAGAAAGCAAGAAAAACAGAAACTGTTTCAAATCTGGGACAGCTGCAGGTATAAGACAAAAGACATAAGCAGCTACTGCCCCCTTGTCCCACTGGGATAAATCACCTCTAAATATTCTCCCACTCTTGCCTCAGATGTTCAAGATTCAATGCCTTTGAAGGGAGACCAGGATTGTGACATATGTGGAGCCCAGGTGTTCTTGGCCAACATAAGGCAAGATGTGGCACCTTTGACAGCCACAGTGTCAACTGTTAACTCCCTGCAAGATGACCAAAATGGGGCAGAAGTAATTCCATAACAGGAAATTTAGGTGCTATGAGGAAGGAGGCAAGGATCCTCACAGACAAAAATTAATTAATGTCCATCGCATAGCAAACAAACAAACACAAAACATTTAATTTCTCTGATCTTTATCTTCAAAATTAGTTATTCAAAATAATCATCACAGTATATTATTTAGCTCTAGACTGCTATAAATTCTACTGTGATTTCTATAAATGTGTTATAAGTATAGTTATTACTATCTATACTCACCAATGAAGATACTTTATAGAAAAAGATAAAATATAAATTATCAAATAAAAACTATAATTTATTTCTGGAAATGTTAAAAAAGGGGAGAGGTTTTTTTGACAGTTTATGCAAGTGTCATAACATCATTGTAGTAGGTAGGAATGTGTTCCAAAAGGTCTATAATATTTCCAGATTAAAAGATAGATATAGACTAAACTGCATAACAAGAAAACGGTTTAGAAATATGATTATATTGTTACCTCTTAACAGAGGTAAGAGTCTGAGACAGCCGTTAAGAGCATGGGCTTTAGACTGAGTCTGAATCTTGCTACTTGCTGACTTACCATCTTTGTGACCCTGGGCAAAGTCCTTAACTTTTCTATGCCATAATTTTGCTTACCTCAAAAATGGAGCTGACAATAATCAAGTGTACCTCATAGAACTATCATTTACTCTGAATCTCATAAAAAAATTAGGTTGTTTAGTATAGGGTTGTTTTCTTTTTATATGAGCTTTACAAATAACAAGTGACAGGATTGGCCATCCAGGAAACCACAGTTAAAGGATATGGTTTATTCATAACCATGTTAATTAGTTGGCAGAATTTTCTTGTTAGTCTTCTGATAAACCAGTCACAAAAATGACCAAAACCCTCTTTGGTATAAAGAGAGGCAAGGCTAATTTGTTAAAATATTAGCCCTAGCTTGAAAAATGTAGAGGCTTAGTCATTATGTTTTCTAAAATGTTTGTAATAATTTAAAAAATTATTCTGTAATTATCACTTTGATGTGAACTACTTGAATTCTTGTATTTTAAATATGAAAATAAAAGAGAATTAGCTTATGGTCTGAGATCTGGACTTCAGAATTTTTCAAATTTTTGACTACCTAAAATGAAAATGAAGCATTCATTATACACAATCCTTATCATTGTGACAATTTTACTTGATGATAAATAATAAGGAAAAAGTCATTTTTTCCTGTCAAACTGGAGTAGGCATATTGATATATAACTAGAGGAAATAGTAGTCAACTTCAATATTAATATATTTGATTTGCTTGTTATAAATGCAGATTTCTGGGTGTCACTTCCAGAGATTCTGATTTGTTAGATTAAAAAAAAACCAACATTAGGACATTCTGGTGCAGAAACTCAAGCACCAAATTGGAGAACAGTGCCTATGTCAGACATTTTTCTTGATTTTTTACAACTCCATTGGTAATTATAATTGGGTGGGTGACCGCTTACCTGAGATGTAGTTCTCACTTCAGCCTCACTCTTGGCAAAAATCCACCTTGTTAACAAGGTTTTGACTGTAATAGCAGGTAGCATTCTCCTTAGGCATCTTTGCCTAAACAATGTACTTAAAGTGATGCTTCTTTGCACTACCCATGACCTGTGAAACTGCTATTACTGTCAGTGAAAAGATGGAGGAAATCAAGTGAACATAGAAAGGAGAAATCTCTTACTTTTTTTTTTTTTTTTTTTTTGCGGTACGCCGGCCTCTCACTGTTACGGCCTCTCCCGTTGCGGAGCACAGGCTCTGGACGCGCAGGCTCAGCGGCCATGGCTCACGGGCCCAGCCGCTCCGCAGCATGTGGGATCCTCCCGGACCGGGGCACGAACCCGTGTCCCCTGCATCGGCAGGCGGACTCTGAACCCCTGCGCCACCAGGGAAGCCCAAAACCCCTTACTTTTAGCCACCAGCATTTTTTTATGATGAGATAATCTGTCAGTGGCTGTACTTTTAATCTCAGCATAAATGACAATGTACTGATTCACTCACATCAGATGTGCAAATTAGAGAAGACCAAAAGCTAGCATCATTTTACACTCAAGTTTCAGAGGAGAGATGCATTGACTCTATTTCTTTCATGGCTAATTTGCTGAGACCACTTAATATTAACATTGTGTATGTTTTATTGTCATCCAGCTTTCTGCCTTGAGTTCTGCCAGCAGAGTCAGTTCAGCTACCCTCCTCCTCAGGTGCCTCAGCCTTGCTATTGGAGCCATCACCATAAAAAATAGACATGCACAAGTTTAATGATGCACCAATACATGGCTTTTAAAAAGCCCTGTAGAAATGTATAAACTATTCTTTAAAAACACATAAGAATAAAATGTCATATGACAAAACTAGTCAGTGATGTGATGCAATTAATGGTCTGTACTAGAACTGCCATAGCAAGGCTTTTCATACTCTTATAGCCACCAGGCATTGAATAGATATTAACACAATACATCTATTTCCTTCTTTACATATTATTATCTGTATAGTTGGAAGATATAAGTCAAAATAAAGTGTTTTGGTAGAAAGGATATTGTAAATTCAAACAGACCTATGTTTGAATATTGACCCCTTCTGTTACTAGCAAGTTTACTTAGCCTCTATGAATTGGGGTTCTACCTCACGAGATTTTTCTGAAACCGTGATACATTAATAATCTTAAAGTGACAAATTGAATCTCACTAAATCTGGGTCCCTTTTCTAGGTGTGTAGATGTGGAAAATGTGCTATTTTGTGATGCTCTAATGCAGATATATTTATGTTGTAGACTCCCTGTAGACTGAAATCACATCAGCATAAAAAGACATGATGGCAAAGACAGAGCAGTGATTTTGATGGCCTGGGGTTAACATAAATAAGATTAGTGGCTTTATTCTATATATAGTCCTATGCCCTTTGCATAATCATACTTTGTGATTTTTAAAAAAATTACATAGCTCCCAAAATTATTTTCACTTTAAAATTTATTTATACTTACTTTTCTGTAATGAGACTTTCAGCCACACACACAAAAATCCCAATGAAAATGATAATAAAAATAGAGTTAGAAAATCGTAACTGAATAATACAGCAAATGGCCAATATGGTAAATGCAAAAAAATAAAAATAATTCAGGCCTCATGTTTGTATCCAAGTTCCTTTTATCCAGGGTAATATTTGTAAAACAAGTTACAGCATTTTATCATCATAGGATTAGATACATATCATTTCTTCAGTTGAAGTAAGAAAAATTTTCAGATGGGCCTTCAAAACAGACATTTGATGATAAAATAGACAATTTATTGATAAATTCTTGACAAATATAGAAGCAAATTTTCGATGACTATTTCAGATCTTTAACGATCTTAAGATACGGTAAGTATTCATAATTCAGTGAAAGTTATCCTAAGAAGCCCTGAGAAAATGTGATCCACACATGCATTTTTCTAGTGGTCTAAATAATACTTATAGAAGTGGATAAAGAATGGAAAGCATTTTGCTTAAACAACTTCCCATGAATATTACTTCCATAAGTTGAGATTTTGAGACTGGGTGATTTGATGTGGGTTAGTAATATCAGTGTTCTCAGTGCTGACTGATAGTAAAATCAGATTCTTTAGAGATCAGCTGAGCATAAGACAAAACTGATAGGACATTAGGAAAGGCACAAAGTGCATCCATGATTTTCTCTTCATTAAATATCTCCCTACTTCCACACATGTGGTCTGAGAGACTCCAAAACTTGTTTGGCGATGAAAGTATTTATAAACTGCTTTTCTGTTCTCTTCTATCTTTTGACCTTATGTATGATTAAAGCATAATGTCCTTGATTGTCTCCTTTTCCAATTCCCTGAACATCTCTCACTGAACTCTCTCTCCTTTGACTCTTGGGGATTATCTACACCCTACTTAATCAGAAGATGAGGCCTTTATTCTTTAATTCATCAACAGCTTCCACTTCTAATGGCAAATTTATCTGTTTCTCAACTTTATGTCCTTGCCTCTAATCACAAATGATATAAGATGTTGCTCTTTTCTCAGGTCAGTCCAAAGGTTAACCCAGATCAACCGCAGGTATGCCTGACCTCCATGTCTCACTGTGAGCTCTTCACTGCACTTCATACAACTTTGGTGTCCTGTAGCAGACTTACAGGTGGCCTGCCCATGTCCCCTGGGCCTTACTATTTTAATTCACTAACCCCTACATCTCTTTGCCTGGGCTTTCTCCATTGGCAGTGCTGCTATGCTCACATGCATTTCATATGGAGGTCCTAGAGAATTAATCACCCCTTTCCCTGACCTGGCCTCAGCCCTCAACTGATGACTTAAGAAAACTAGTATAGGGCTTCCCTGGTGGCGCAGTGGTTGAGAGTCCGCCTGCCGATGCAGGGGACACGGGTTCGTGCCCCGGTCCGGGAAGATCCCACATGCCGCGGAGCGGCTGGGCCCGTGAGCCATGGCCGCTGAGCCTGCGCGTCCGGAGCCTGTGCTCCACAACGGGAGAGGCCACAACAGTGAGAGGCCTGCATACCACAAAAAAAAAAAAAAAAAAAGAAAGCTAGTATATAAATAGTCCAACCCTCTTGCCCCACAGGTGGGAAAAATATTAGGCGCATGCTCTACACTGCCTTGCAGAGTTGGCCAGCAGGATTAAATTCTAGCGACCCAGAGTAGTAACTCACTCAATTATACACACTTCATCGGCTGCTGTCCCTTCTGTCTTACTTCTTTCCTGCCTGACCCATGTGCTTCCTGAGATCGCTTCCCAAAGAAACAACTTAAAGCCAAACCTTAGTCTCAGAACTTGCTTTTTGGGGGAGAATAAAAAATTTTTCCTTGCATCTAACTCTGAGTCCATCACATAGTAAGAACTTTCTAAGTGACTCTTGAATGAATGGATGAATAAATAAGTAAGGTTAATGAACCATGAATCTTGCCATGTTATTGGATTTATTTTTAAGGTTTGGAATGGCTCAATGACTGCTCTGCCCATATTTTTGCACTGCATGGAATTCAGAATCGTGTAGAATGTAGTAAACTTAGATTGCCTTTGTTAAAATCGCTTCACCTTCTCGGTCTATATTTTTCCATATTGATATTTTTCTAGATTGTAAAATATTTCCAGAAAGATAAAGCATGTGCAGTCTACAGACTATAGTTCTCAAATAGAAATTTAGGATAATGATGCCAGCTCTATCTTTAAAACAGATCACGATGACAATTGTAAGCTTCTCCTGTTGGTGTGAAAAACACATCTTTGCTGTGCCTCCTAAATAAAAAATAAAACCTAGTCACAGAGGGCACAGCTGTGCTAGGGACAAGCTTCATTGGAATCCCTTATTATTTCTCAGCTTTGTGGGACCAGCACGCCCCTGAGTTTTTTGTGATGTTATTTGTCTCTCCTAGTTTCTCAATAAATGTAAATAAAAGTAGGTGTCGTGTCAATAAAGAAAATTACACAAGAAATTAGGTACCATGTCAAACTTTCGGATTTGAGCGTGTTTTTCTCCTTCTCCCACAGTCCAGTGGAGGGAGCAGTGTGTCACCCAGAAAAGCCTCAGCCACCTACGTACCTGAGTATTGGACTCTGAGGTAGACAGATTCTCGCATTTCTATATGAGGTTATCCCTGGAAGAAACAGAGCAGAGGCTCAAACAGCAACGCTAGTGAAAATGGAAAGGACAGTCACTTTGGTAGAATTTGAGAGATTGCGCCAAACATTTCTCAAGCTTAAATCTCTTTCATAATCTGTTCTTTTACTGATGCATTACAGATTCCTCTGTAAAAAGAAAATAGCTTTCAGAAGAAGAGAAAGACACTCTAGGGCATTACAGGTCACAGACGTCTTCACCAGGATTAGTTAGCTGGAAGCAATGGATGAGATGGTCCAGAGTGTGAAGCTTGAGCTCACACTCCAGGGGAACCAGGTTCAATCTGGCTCTTTCACGTATTATTTGTGTGTTGTTATGCAAGGGATGGAAGGCTTTTAACATGCAAATTCTTCACCTTAAAAACAAAAAATGATAGTATCCACTTCATAGTACGGCTGTGAGTATTGAATGAGATAATGTTTATGAAGGGCTTAGCATAAACAGGCCAATAGTATCCTAGTGAACATTAGCCCTTTTTATTAGATTGATTGAAATTATTTACCAGGGCCCTGAGGAAAAGGGACATGTTAATGTGAATTTCAGTGTGAATTAAGAAAAAGGGGAAATTACATAGAAAGGAAATTCTAGGGAGGAGATAAATGATTGGTATCGAATTTTGGAGGCTGCCCAATGTGTCCATTGGAATTAGAAACCTGAGAACTGAGCTAGGAAGGAAGGAAAGAAGGACACAACAGAAGACTAGACTTTACTTCCAATATTCCTTACCTCTTGATACCCACCTGAGAGTCACATTTAGAAATCATAGCTTTTCATAACGTGCTGAGTTCATGACGCTCTTGGACAGGACAGATTCATCTAACAGGAGCCAATCCATCTTCTATAGATGGTAGTTTTGTTTTCATAGATAGGACTTCAGAGGAGGAAGAGGAAAATTACGAGTTGATATTTACGGAAAACCGAAGAGACTAAAGAGAGAGACACTTATTATAGCACACACTGAGGAATACACTTAAGAACAACTGTACCAGATGCCAATCTGCAGTATGTTCTAGGTGGAAAATGGAAATGGTTTTCCAAACCCAAGGTAAAAATGAATACAAAGAGTAATAACACTTATAATATTTGTAAATGAGGAGCTCACTTACAGAATATTTTTACACTCTGAGTCCTGGTGCCTCTTAATTTTGAGATATAAATTTGGTTAAATTTCTTCTACCTTAAAAATGGTTCCCTCTGGTATGATCTTCTTTAATATATAGTAATAGAGCAGCTTGAAAGCTTCCTCACAGAAGGTTGCCACAGCAATGCCTCTTCAATATACATGCACAGAACCAGGGGGCTGGGGAGGGGGAGGGGGAGAAGAAATACAGGTGAAATACATTGGACTCTTATTTCTTGGAAAAAGAAGAAATCCAAGAGAAAAGGAGAAAAGGGAAAGCAGCAAACCGTGAGAATGTGCAGATTATTTTAGCGTTGGTCATCTCTCGTCTCATCTCATATAACTCAGAATATACCTCCGGAAAACCTAAAACAGAGAGGTGTTGCTCCTGAAAGACTGGCAAGGAGCATGGACATGAAGATCATCTTTAAGGCACGAGCAGGGGAACACACAGAGCTCATGTGAGATTGCCACACCAAAAAAGGATGCTCATCACCTTTATTCCCAGCTGCATTTTTGGCCCAGTGTCCACATCTTTACCAATATTTTTGTGCTTTTTACATTCTAAAGAAAAATTGACTTGAACATAGTTCAGCATTGAGTTTAGCTATTTCATTTTGTCTTGAACATTTTGGTCCTAGTGAAAGAAGTACCTGGCAGAATCAAGCCAGTTAAGTATGTAAAGAAGGCAGTGCTTGGCTTAAATATCACCCCTGCCTTGCTTCTTTTGGGGACCTCTCCTTCCTTTCCTCCCTTCCTATGGCAGTTCTCAGGTGCCTAATTCTAGTGGACACATTAGGCCACCTCCAAAGTTTGATACCCATCATTTATCTCCTCCATAGACTTTCCTTCCTATGTAATTTCCCCTTTTTCTTTATTCACACTGAAATTCACATTAACATGTTCCTTTTCCTCATGGCATGGGTAAAGAATTACAATCAATCTAATAAGAAGGGCTATTATTTCTTTAAATAAACTCTCTGTTCCCTTCTCCCCCCACCCCTTCTCCTTCTGGGATATTCATTTTCCTAAAGTTTCCCTTCCTAAAAGAGTTCAATAGTTCTTACAGAATTTTGTCATTTTTTGAGATCTTAATTTTCTCTCCTCTCCTACCTGTATCACTTCTAGATTTCTATCTTCAAGTTTGCAAATTCTCTCTTCCATATGGTCTGCTCTTTTTTAAATGCTTTTTGGCACATTCTTTATCTCATTTATTGAATTCTTTAGCTCCATAATTTCTGTTTGGTTCTTTTCTAGAGTTTAAATCTCTGGTCAAGTATTCCTCCTGTTCACGAATTTTATTCCAAATCTCATTGAACTGCCTTTTTGAGTTTTCTTGTAGCTCATTGAGGTTCTTCATTATAGTGATTTTGAATTCTCGTTAGATTGACTGTAGGTTTAGTTTCTAGAGAATTGCCATTTTATTTTTGTGATACTGTGTTATAGTGATTCTTCATAGTGTTTGATGAGTTGCTCTTCTGCCAGTGCATTTGAAGTAGCAAACATCTTCTTAGGTAAAGCCTTTTATCTTTCTTTTTTCTTTTTTCCCACTTCATTCTATTCAGGGGGTTACAATTAAAGGGCTTTCTATTGGCTTCCAGTAGGTGGCGCTATAGTACAAGTTTTTGGTTTCTCTTACCTGAGCTACCCCTGGTTATATTCGAGAGTTGGCACTTTCTACCCTCTACCACCTCTCTCAGAGGTGTTGCCTGGTGCCCTTGTTGTCCCTGCTTCTGCCTCTGGGGTCACTCCCTGCCTGGAGTACAAGGATGGCAAGCCCTTCTGCCGTATCTGGGGTCTCTTGTGTTGCAAGCTCTGCTGCCGTGAGAGGAGGGTGAAGGTGAGGGAGGAGCCAGGTTAGCGGGTGCCTCTGTCATGTCTGGGATTGTTGGATTTGTGGGTGCCACTGCTGTGGACAAGAAGGGTGGTAAGAGTCATAAGCACCTCCATCACTGGAGGGACAGGGTCACTGACCCCACTGCCACTGCTGCTTCATTCCCTGTGGCCACAGACATCACTATGGCTGAGAGGTTGGAATTGTGTGCTGCCTACCCTGATGCTACTGTGTTCTCTGGAGCAGTAGGTTCAGCCACCACAGCTAAGGATCTGGGATTGCAACATCACTCGTTCCCCTGTACCCTGGTTCTACTTTCTCTATGTGTTTCAGTCTACCCACCTTTAGATGTACAGATGTGTGGAATTCTCCAGTGTCCTGGTGTATTGAGTATAGGCACCTTTGTTGAGTTGTGGATGATTCACTGGTTGCAGATTGAAGGGGAGAGACAAAGGGAGTGTCTCATTCTACCATGATACTGACATTACTCCCTGCAGATATCTTTTAATGCATTTGATCTATACAAGTCTAATACAGAAGTGGTTATGAGGAAACCACTCGCTGAGCCTGTGTGTCCGGAGCCTGTGCTCTGCAATGGGATAGGCCACAACAGTGAGAGACCCGTGTACTGCAAAAAAAAAAAAAAAAAAAGAAAAAAAAATTCTCTAGAAAGAATCAATAGCAGAATAACTGAGGCAGAAGAATGGATAAGTGACCTGGAAGATAAAATAGTTGAATTAACTACCACAGAGCAGAATAAAGAAAAAAGAATGAAAAGAATTGAGGGCAGTCCCAGAGGTCTCTGGGACAACATTAAACACAGCAACATTCAAATTATAGGGGTCCCAGAAGAAGAAGAGAAAAAAAAAAGGGGAGACTGAGAAAATATTTGAAGAGATTATAGTTGAAAACTTCCATAATGTGGGAAAGGAAATAATCAAGTCCAGGAAGGACAGAGTGTCCCATACAGGATAAATCCAAGCAGAAACATGACAAGACACATATTGATCAAACTATCAAAAATTAAATACAAAGAAAAAATATTAAAAGCAGGAAGGGAGAAGCAACAAATAACATACAAGGGAATCCCCATAAGGTTAGCAGCTGATCTTTCAGCAGAAACTCTGCAAGCCAGAAGGAAGTGGCAGGACATATTTAAAGTGATGAAAGGGAAAAACCTGCAACCAAGATTACTCTACCCAGCAAGGATCTCATTCAGATTCAACGGAGAAATCAAAAGCTTTTCAGACAAGCAAAAGCTGAGAGAATTCAGCAGCACCAAACCAGCTTTACCAGAAATGCTAAAGGACCTTCTCTAGACAGGAAACACAAGAGAAGAAAAGACCTACAATAACAAACCCAAAACAATTTAGAAAATGGTAGTAGCAACATATATATGGATAACTACCTTAAATGTAAATGTATTAAATCCTCCAACCAAAAGACATAGACTGGCTTAAGGGATACAAAAAAAAGACCCATATGTATGCTGTCTACAAGAGACCCACTTCAGACCTAGGGACACATATGGATTGAAAGTGGGGATGGAAAAGATATTCCATGCAAAAGGAAATCAAAAGAAAGCTAGAGTAGCAATTCTCATATCAGAAAAAATAGACTTTAAAAAAACGAATGTTACCAGAGACAAAGAAGGGCACTACATAATTATCAAGGGATCAATCCAAGAAGAAGAAAGAATAATTGTAAATATTTATGCACCTAACATAGGAGCACCCCAATACATAAGGCAAATGCTAACAGCCATAAAAGGGGAAATCGACAGTAACACAATAATAGTAGAGGACTTTAACACCACACTTTCACCAATGGACAGATCATCCAAAATGAAAATAAATAAGGAAACACAGGCTTTAAATGATACATTAAACAAGATGGACTTAATTGATATTCATAGGACATTCCATCCAAAAACATCAGAACACACTTTCTTCTCAAGTGCTCATAGAACATTCTCCAGGATAGATCATGTCTTGGGTCACAAATCAAGCCTTGGTAAATTTAAGAAAATTGAAATCATATCAAGTATATTTTCCAACCACAATGCTATGAGACTAGATTTCATTACAGAAAAAAACCTGTAAAAAATACAAACACATGGGGACTAAACAATATGCCACTAAATAACCAAGAGATCATTGAAGAAATCAAAGAGGAAATAAAAAAAAACCTAGAAACAAATGACAATGAAAACACAATGACTCAAAACCTATGGGATGCAGCACAAGCAGTTCTAAGATGGAAGTTGATAGCAATACAACCCTACCTCAAGAGACAAGAAACATATCAAATAAACAGCATAATCTTACACCTAAAGCAATTAGAGAAAGAAGAACAAAAATCCCCCGAAGTTAGCAGAAGAAAAGAAATCATAAAGATAAGATGACAAATAAATGAAAAAGAAATGAAGGAAATGGTATCAAAGATCAATAAAACTAAAAGCTGCTTCTTTGAGCAGATAAACAAAATTGATAAACCATTAGCCAGACTCATGAAGAAAAAAAGGGAGAACACTCAAATCAATAGAATTAGAAATGAAAAAGGGGAAGTAACAACTGACACTGCAGAAATACAAAGGATCATGAGAGATTACTACAAGCAACCATATGCCAATAAATTGGACAACCTGGAAGACATGGACAAATTCTTAGAAAAGCATAGCCTACTGTGACTGAAACAGGAAGAAATAGAAAATATAAACAGACCAATCACAAGCACTGAAATTGAAACTGATTAAATATCTTCCAACAAGCAAAAGCCCAGGACCAGATGGCTTCCCAGGCGAATTCTATCAAACATTTAGAGAAGAGCTAACACCTGTCCTTCTCAAACTCTTCCAAAATATAGCAGAGGGAGGAACACTCCCAAACTCATTCTACGAGGCCACCATCACCCTGATACCAAAATCAGACAAAGATGTCACAAAAATAGAAAACAACAGACCAACATCACTGATGAACATAGGTGCAAAAATCCTCAACAAAATACTAGCAAACAGAATCCAACAGCATATTAAAAGGATAATGCACCATGATCAAATGGGGTTTATCCCAGGAATGCAAGCGTTCTTCAATATACGCAAATCAATTTGATAAACCATATTAACAAATTGAAGGAGAAAAACCATGTGATCATCTCAATAGATGCAGAAAAAGCTTTCAACACAATTCAACACTGATTTATGATAAAAACCCTCCCGGAAGTAGTATAGAGGGAACTTACCTCACCATTATAAGGGCCACATATGAGAAACCCACAGCCAACATTGTTCTCAATGGTGAAAAACTGAAACCAGTTCCACTAAGATCAGGAACAAGACAAGGTTGCCCACTCTCAGCACTGTTATTTAACAGAGCTTCGGAAGTTTTAGCCACAGCAATCAGAGAAGAAAAATAAATAAAAGGAATCCAAATCAAAAAAGAATAAGTAAAACTGTCACTGTTTGCAGATGACATGATACTATACATAGAGAATCCTAAAGATGCTACCAGAAAACTACTAGAGCTAATCAATGAATTTGGTAAAGTAGCAGGATACAAAATTAATGTACAGCAATCTTTTGCATTCCTATACACGAATGACGAAAAATCTCAAAGAGAAATTAAAGAAACACTCCCATTTACCATTGCAACAAAAAGAATAAGATACCTAGAAATAAACCTCCCTAAGGAGACAAAAGACCTGTATGCAGAAAACTATAAGACACTGATGAAAAAAGTTAAAGATGATACAAACAGATGGAGAGATATACCATGTTCTTCCATTGGAAGAATCAACACTGTGAAAATGACTATACTACCCAAAACAATCTACAGTTTCAATGCAATCCTTATCAAACTACCACTGGCATTTTTCACAGAACTAGAACAAAAAATTTCACAATTTGTATGGAAACACAAAAGACCTCGAATAGCCAAAGCAATCTTGAGAAAAGAAAACAGCTGGAGGAATCAGGCTCCCGGACTTCAGACTATACTACAAAGCTACAGTAATCAGGACAGTATGATACTGGCACAAACACAGAAATATAGGTCAATGGAACAGGAGAAAGCCCAGAGGTAAACCCACACACATATGGTCACCTTATCTTTGATAAAGGAGGCAAGAATATACAATGGAGAAAAGACAGCCTCTTCCAAAAGTGGTGCTGGGAAAACTGGACAGGTACATGGAAAAGAATGAAATTAGAATACTCCCTAACACCATACATGAAAATAAACTCTAAATGGATTAAAGACCTAATTGTAAGGCCAGACACTATGAAACTCTTAGAGGAAAACATAGGCAGCACACTCTATGACATAAATCACAGCAAGATCCTTTTTGACCCACCTCCTAGAGAAATAGAAATAAAAACAAAAATAAACAAATGGGACCTAATGAAACTTAAAAGCTTTTGCACAGCAAAGGAAACCATAAACAAGATGGAAAGACAAGCTTCAGAATGCGAGAAAATATTTGCAAATGAAGCAACTGACAAAGGATTAATCTCCAAAAGATACAAGCAGCTCATGCAGTTCAATATCAAAAAAGCAAAAAACCCAATCCAAAAATGGGCAGAAGACCTGAATAGACATTTCTCTAAAGAAGATATACAGATTGCCAACAAACACATGAAAGAATGCTCAACATCACTAGTCATTAGAGAAATGCAAATCAAAACTTCAATGAGATATCACCTCACACTGGTCAGAATGGCCATCATCAAAAAATATACAAACAATAAATGCTGGAGAGGGTTTGGAGAAAAGGGAACCTTCTCTCACTGTTGGTGGTAATGTAAACTGATACAGCCACTATGGAGAATAATATGGTGGTTCCTTAAAAAACTAAAAGTAGGACTACCATATGACCCAGCAATCCCACTACTGGGCATGTACCCTGAGAAAACCATAATTCAAAAAAGTGCCATGCACCACAGTGTTCATTGTAGCACTATTTACAATAGCCAGGACATGGAAGAAACCTAAGTGTCCATCGACAGATGAATGGATAAAGAAGATGTGGCACATATATACAATGGAATATTACTCAGCCATGAAAAGAAATGAAATTGAATTATTTGTAGTGAGGTGGGTGGACCTAGAATCTGTCAGTGAAGTAAGTCAGAAAGAGAAAAACAAATACCATATGCTAACACATATAGAAGAATGAAAAAAGAAAAGGTTCTGAAGAACCCAGGGGCAGGACAGGGATAAAGACGCAGAAGTAGAGAATGCACTTGAGGACGTGGGGAAAGGGAAGCATAAGCTGGAACAAAGTGAGAGAGTGCCATGGACATATATACACTACCAAATGTAAAATAGATAGCTAGTTGGAAGCAGCCTCATAGCACAGGGAGATCAGCTCGGCGCTTTGTGTCCACCTAGGGAGGTTGGATAGGGAGGGTGGGAGGGAGATGCAAGAGGGAGGAGATATGGTGATATATGTGTATGTATAGCTGATTCACTTTGTTATACAGCAGAAACTAACATACCATGTAAAGCAATTTTAATCCAATAAAGATGTTAAAAAAAAAGAAATTGACGAACAATACCATTGAAAAGTTGATTAACAACATAATCAAACCTCTAAGACGTCAGGGCACAGAACTTCTGTTTCGTATATCACACTTGACTCCTACCCTCTGCAAGCTATCACAGCAGAGAGGGTTCTACTGCCTTCTCTTATTGTGTAAACCTATTTAATGTTGAATTTTGCATTTATGACGATGGACCTATAAAATTTGAAAATGATTGCTGAAGAATTTGGCAGTCTTTACATGAAATCCAAAATGCCAGTTAAGACTCTATACATGTGTATTTATGTGTGTACCTGTGTACACACATAAATACACATGTATACATGTGTATTTATGTGTGTACCTGTGTACCTGTATACTATCAATATCTATATCTATCTATATATATTTTTTCTTTCCCTTTTCTCTCCTTTGGAAGAAGCCCAGATTGCTTCCTTTGGTGGTTTAGCTAAAGCAAAGGGAGAGAATTAGGGTCTGAAATTTGTCTCTATTTCCTTCATTCTTCTCTGGAACTAGCTGAGTTTCTGTGCCAGAGTGCCTTCTCCCCTTCCACGCAGTGTTGACATGGAAATTCCATTTCTAACCTCTCCTCCTTGCATTGAGCCTTCTACTCTATAAACATTTCATTTTCCTCCTCAGAGTGATTCATATAAAGAGCTTTTGCCTACCCAATGTATTAACCGAAGGTGGAAGTTGTACTTGATAAATTATGAAAGGATAGCATTAAAGATAAGCTTGTTTTTACTGATAAATGGTATTTTCAAGCTTTAATGGTATGTTTTCTATCTTAAGCTCCTGGGATTTTTGCCATTTAGCCTTTGAGATTTGATGAGGATACATGGTTTTTATTTGCTAATGAAAGATTAATTTGGTTGCTACGATATTGATTTCATTCTACTTTCTGAACATGTTTTACTTCTCAGCTCCTGTAGGAAGTTGAAAATTGGATAGCATTTCCTCTCATAGTGAGTCGGCAAGGGTCTCTCAACTTGATATGAATATATTCTAGCAGTGTTTTAATTCATATCTTCTAAGCTGAAAATCTATTTTTCAGAGTTCTTTTTTCACAGCTTGTAATAATAGGGTCAAGTTGGTCATTGCAGTCCATTAACTGTAATTTTAATTGGATGACTTTACTGCACCTAAGAGGTTGCAGACTCCATTTTGGGGTGACTGTATAGCCCACTCCTCTCTCTTCTGAAAGCTACTCCTTGCAGTTTCATTTGTACCTTGAAATATTGTCCACCTGACCATGACATTGATTAAGTTGGCTTTTTGTTGGATTTCAAAATAACCTTAAACAACTTGTTTATTATTTTTTGGAAGTAGTCAAATTAGCTGTTTAAAACTTCCAGGCTATGTTTGCTCTTGTATATTTTCTGGATTACTTTCAAATACACAATTCAGAGATTAAATCATGTTAAATTAACAAAAGTTAGGTAAAGGTAATTTACACGTAAATGACTCCTGAGTATTCAAGACGAGGTCATGCACAAGTGCTAATGGCATGATCAAAGGGTAAAATAAAGTAAATTTTATAATTGGCACTATATCTTGACCTCAGGGATGTGTAAGTCCAATTTTCACCTTTTTCAGAAGGTCAATTTTTCTCTTTGGATAATACTAAAACAGAGGCAATTTGCATAGTGATAAAATATGTAGGCTGTGAAGACAATCTGGATTCCATTTCTAGTTCTGCTACTTCCTGCCCGTGCACCTCTGGAAAAGTTACTTTTATACCTGTTTGAGGAAGAAATCTGGAGGATGTGACCACCAGTTGACCTTCGAGCTGGATCTGGGCAGGGCAGTTGGAGGCTACTTATCCCTGTCCCTGTCTTTGGGATGTATGCTTTGCCCACCATTTCCACAGTAGGAGCCATTTTCAAGGACGCAGCCTTGAGAGAATAAGATGTTGGTGAGACCATCTGGATGATACACATGGCAGCCCAGTTAAGATCTCTATATAAACTTTGAAGATTCTGGTGGGCAGGTGCAGAGATCTACTTGTTTTATGGCTGCCCAAAACAAGACTTGTATGTAAGTTCCTTTGCTAATTAAACCTGCCGCCTACCAATCTGGAGTGGTCTGCCTCTTTCTTTGGTGCCTCCTGGTCCTCTGTGTACACCAAGACTCCATAATTCAATTTCTCAAAAATGAGTGTAATAGCAGTGCCTTGCTTCATAAGATTCTTGGGATATTTAAATGCACTAATACCTTCAAACACATAGGAAGCACTCAAGAAATGATGATGATGATGATGATGATGATGAACCCAGCACTATTTATTCTAGATTTTCTCAATTGATTTTCTCACTAAAAAAGTTTAAAATGTGATTACAATACAGAAATATGCCACACATAAACTGTTGTTTTACAGCTTTTTTCCAGCATAGATTCATCAGGGAACATGTGTTTTATTCAGAATCGTCTCATGATGACAATTTGGATTCCATTTCAATCTAATGAATTTCATCATATTCATGAATGTGCCAGACCTCCATGAAACTGAGAAATTACATTCCCATAAACCCTGCAAAGCCTCCTGATTCATGTGCCAAGACCTTCACACAAGAAAGGGCAAAGCAACACTTTAGAAGAATGTAGCACCATTGCAAAGCTACTTGGAAATACAGCACATAATACTTGGCTGCAGGCCATCATCTGTGTCAGGAAGCTTGGAAACAGGGTACCACTGTGTCCCACAAGGTGTTACAGCACATATGGTGAACTGTTCTTTAGGAAGGCTCCTGAGTAGTGATCCGTGGTTGGGTCGAAATAAGTTTGGCTCTGCATCCTCTGCCCTGCTCTGGCAAAACACTCCCTTTACCTTAAAACAACCGCTTTACTCTGGGCAAAAAAACCCCCAATACGGCTGTAACAGAAGACATAAAAAGCATTATATCAATTTATGCCTCTCTATTGATTTTATTCAAACCTCATTGCATTTTGTAGAAGTGGATATCATGAATTTTTCACTTCTAAGAGCTTTAGGCTGTGATGGGTTGTTTATTAGAAATGAATTCATGATTATCTTTATTCTTCCATTTAGATCTATGTATTTTTCAGCTTTTGGCTGAAAGAGGAGTTTCCAAGTTATTTGTCCTTGAGGATAACCTGGAAAATGAAGCAGAATTGCCAGGTGATAGACAGATGACAGAGTATGAGTGTAGTTAGCACAAACCACAACTGATACAAAATCTAACCTTTCCTGAGAAAACATGCATTCTCCATCGAGTGGTGCCCTGAGAGATCCTGCTGTTTTTCCTTTCATAGACTTTTATTAAAACATTATTATATGCCAGACACTGTGTTAACTAGTCTGAGAGATTCCCAGGTGAATCATGCACTCTCCCTTTATTAAAGTGCTAATGGTTTAAGAGCAGATCTAGACTCACAAGCTACAAATAATACCGTGATGTGGAGAATACTATATGAGAAGTTCTGTATACCATGCTTTGAATACAGGGCAAGGAGAGATTAATTCGGGCTGAGAGCTTAGGTTGCTGCTAAGGGTAAATATTTAGGAGATTACTGAGATGAATGTTAGAGAATAAATAATAGTTTTCCAGGCAGAGAAATGAGGTCAGGACATTTGAAGCAGAGGAAGAAACACTTATAACTATGCGGTATCAAGAGGAAACATGGCATGCTTGGAGAAAAGTGAGACATCCTCATCAGACATTTCTAGGTTGGAGCCTGGAAATGTGTGAAAGAAAGTCTAGAAGAAAATCAACCCAGAGAGGTGGAGTGGGGTCTGGTCATGAAGAGCTGTGGAAGATATGCTGAACAGTTTGATTTTCCTGTAGAAAAAAGGAGGAAATCACTTTTTGATTTAGAAACATAATACTTTGTATCTCGAGGATAGATGGAAGGAGGAGAAATTCATGGCTGGGAGTTCAAACAAGAGGAGATTGCAACACCCCATATGAGAGATGAGGGAGAACTTTGCCTACAGAGTTACACGATGAGGGCAAAGAGGAAATAAATTCAGGGCTACTTTCGGAAGTAGAAAAGACAAATATGCACTGCTGTTGGGATAGGTGCTAGAAAGAGAAAATGAGAATGAAGTCTTGAAGTTTCAAGTTAAGTGGATGACAATACAACAAATGATGAGAATATGCGTAGAGGAAGAGGTCATACTAACATAGATGGGAATTATAAGATTAGGATGCTAATTTGGAGAAACTTGTGGGTGACTCAGGTGGAGATAACTAATGATATTTGGAAATATGATTTTGGTGCTCAGTAGTGAGTTCTGACTTGAATATATCAATACATAGAGGGTCATTAGAACCACTGGCAATGGATGAAATCAACCAAGGAAGCATGGAGATCACAAAAGAAAAATGACTGTGATCAGAATGATCTGATCTGATCAGATCTGCTCAAATGATTAGAAAAGAAAAAAAAAAAAGAAATGCAGAGAATGGTTTTTGTCATTTGAGATGCTTTTGGATGCAGTGAATGAATGAATCTTATTTGGGCTGGCTTAATAAGGAGAAGAATTATCTCAAATGGGAGAATTCCATTTCCTGGACTTTACAAATACGGTCAGATGATTTTTCAACTTTAAACTCTTCCTCAGGCTGGCTTCACTCATCAGCACCAAATGGCTGCTAGAAGCAGTTTAGGTTGTATGCTTGGGAAGAGAGAGAGACTAAAAATACTCTCTTAACCATGGAACTAAAAGCTGTTCCCTTCAGATTGATAGAAACAAGTAAAGCCTGTGCCCATCTCTGGTCAAATAATAATCACTCAGGAAAGGCCATTTTGGCTCACCCACATGAGGTATGGGATCCTATAATTGGCTGGGAATAATTAAGACCTACTGAATATGACCCCCTCTGGAGCTGAACATGCTGTCAGCTTCCCTTGAGTGAGTTGGGAGGGGTCGGAACAAAATGGTGGTTATATGAGGAAGGAGAAATAAAGAGAATGGTTTCTAGATAAACAAACAACAGTCTCTACCACACTGGTATTCAAAAAGACAAAATGTGGCAATTTACACTTACTGACAATTACTAAAATTCAGGCATGTTGGTGTGCACTTTATATATGTGATCAGATATGTTTCCTAAGGAATGATTATTTTTGTTGCTGTTTTAGGACAGAAAGGAAATAGGACAATCTGCGGGGCAACAGCATCATAGCACTGGGTTAGTTTTCTGAGAGTAGAATCTCAGGCAGCACTTGATATCTAACATTTGCTAAATACTTAAAAATTTTTTTAATTGAAGTATGGTTGATTCACAATGTTGTGTTAATTTCTGCTGTGCATCAAAGCGATTCAGTTACTTGTTAATCCTAGGTAGTTTGCTGGATTCTTTGTATGGGTTGTCTCAATTAACCCTATCAATACTTCAGTGAAATAGTCAACCCTGCACAGGATCACATCAGTAGTATATGGTGGAATCAGTGCTCAAACTCAGTTCTTAAAATTCCACAGATCAAAACATCAGGGTGTGTTTCCACCTCTGACACTCCTGTCATCACACACCACCCCCATCCGGCAAGGGCAAATGAAACGTGTTTGAAAGCTATGGGAGTTGTCAGGTACTCTAACGATTGAGCTGGAGTTCAGATAGTTTGGACTGAACTCTAGCTGACAAAACAGGAAGAAGCCGAGAAGCCTGAGGTTAGAAGGATATTGCTTGTTAGGCACAAAGGTTCCATGGCTTAGCCCCTTATTTGAGACCAGTGGCTGCCAAGACTAATGCTAAATCTTCTGTCGAGGGATAAAAGTTCCTGTTTGAGTTGGATTGGCTTAAAGACTTGTACAGAATTTTTGTGTAAAGAACATAAATGCCTGTGATTGAGAAGGTGTAGGAAAGGTGGGTTTTGGTAATACTGCTCATTCGCTAGCTGCCAAGCATCTCCAACACTGGCTAATTGACAGTCATCAGCATTCACCCTCTCCTATAGAGGAGGTTTGCTAAAACCTCACCAAACAGGCTTGAACTCTTACCAGTTCCCAAACCAAATCTTTTAAAGCACTGACTGTTTATGATTTCTTAGCCTCTTAACTCTCTTGCTTTTGGTAAGACTTTAATATTTCATCTACCAGTATTATCTCTATGGCATAGTGTATGTAAGACAGGTTTCATTTTGATGAAGTTTTGACTTGGAGTTTCATATTCTCATGCGCTCTGTGAAGTCCCACATCATTTCCTGAGCTCCACTACCTTCAGAAAGAGCCTCTTCTGATAGTTTGCTGCCAGCCCCTCATGTTCCTGAGCCTGAATTTTCCTGCATATAGGGTTCAGACCCTATTTTGAGGTTCTGTTCCCAAAACTTGCAGTGTTCCTCAATCTGTCTTTCAGAGCAGAATTCTTCCTGGTCTCACTAATTATTCTCCTCAAGAAATTGAACCCTGACTCCTACTAGTTCAACTTGCCCTGTGTCTGAATAGTGAATGGAGTTACCAAACAGCTCACCTCTGTGTTGAATATTTCAGGTAGTCATCCTACCCCAGTGGGCAATTGACCCAGAGATATCTGACAATAAATAAACTGCCCTGCCTCACAGATGGACACTGAGTGAGAACATGTACCACTCTCAACTCCACTTCCTCTGTAGTTTTCAGCGGAAGCTAAAAAAAATATAATCCAAAAAGTTTATATATCACCGATTTAAAAAAAACATATTATTTGATATGTATTAATGGCTTCATATCTTATTTATTTATTAGCATAAAATGTAATTGACTTTTCAATCAAATCCAGAAAATATACTGTGATAATTCTGGAAAGGAATTCCGACCTTGCACTCAGCCTATAATTTATGTGATTGAAAATGAACTACTTATGCAATTTGCAGTTAATACAAATTCAGCCTAGCTTGTACTATTGAAAAATCGTGACTATTGACAACTATCAGTTAAGAAATCTTAAAACCAAGGCAGGCTACAAACTCTAGAATCCCTCTATGGGTTATAAAGAAAAAGATACCTTTCCCCAAATTACTTTTATATTTTCAATCTGTCAATCTGAATTGATGTCACTAATTTGGTAACAAATTCATCTGTATTACTTCTGGCTTGATAGGAGCTCAGGCTGCAATAACCAGCTCTTCTGGGATTTTGATACTATCAGGAGGCCAATTTTGTGAAACATTTTAGAGAAATAGTACTTATATAAAATTGGGACATTGTTCATGCAATTGATTGTACTTGGTTTATGTTCCTCTCTTTTAAACCAGGTAAATGTCTGAAACTGACTACTTTTAATGCTTTTCCTCTCCCAGCTCCCCATTATATAGAAGGTGGTTGAAAAAGAAATCAAACACTTTAAAAAATATATTACTCAGTAAGTTAGATATATAAGAATATGTTGTCAAAACAATCTGAAAAGAGGAAATGTGAATATCATTAAACATGTTCAATAGGACTCCTTCATTTCACAAGGCACACATCAATTTTGTGGTCTAATTCTTCCAAGATCCTTCTTTTGCGTGTTGTCTTCCATGAGTGACATGGGTTTTACCATGTGTTCCTTCTTTTCCTTAAAGCTGTGAGAAAGAAGTCTTACAACATCAAGGTTATTAATTTATCCCTCTCAGAGTCTTATAATTTGCTACCTGGGGATCTGGGCATTGACTCTTCAATTATTCATTATATATATGGAGTGTGTGTGTATATATATATATATATATATATATTGCTTTTCAGATATTTATTATAATTAATAATGATTATATCATGTTAAAATAAAATAAAAGTGAAAGTTGTTACATTTCTTGACCACTGTTAGAAGATATTAAACAAATGTTTATCTTTCTGATTTGGCAGACAAGGTAGGTTAATTACAGCATTATTTTATTCTAGTTTTGAATATGTTACAAATGGCAAGAATAAAGAAAATAGAGAAGTTATAAAAAGTAATAAATACTTTTTGAGATGTTCTCAGAAATTAGCACTTTTTCACCCTATGTAGATACATCTAGGAGGTCTTAAATATGACATTTCTCAATAAAAGTTCTGATGCAAAAGGTGTATTTTAACATGGATTTAAATAACAGAAAATAGGAAAATTGCATTATTTCGTATCACATAGATCATTAGTTTGTCTGCCACAGACATAATGTAGATGAAAAATGTTGAAAGTTAGCAATGCAAGAATAACTGAGGAAAATCAAATTTGTTATTAAAATGCAGAAGAGAAGTATATACAATGTACTATGATTTATAAAGAAGTCTTGATTAATAAGCATGTCTCAAAATTACTAATTTTCATACAAGTTATTTCATATAACTAAGTGATGCACTGGATTTCAGAAATCAGTGTTTTGGTATAGTAGTTAAAACACACGGATAATAGTATGAGAGGCAAGAGAGAAGATGTTCTTGAATCAACTTCAACATTACAATATAACTCCAATGATCATATATGCTTTATTCTTTGATGTGTTCCTTAAAAGAAAACTAATATCTAGATTTAGTCTTTGAATGACCCAATGTCTCAGCATCGAATATCTTAAAATTATTTTACCTAATGTTTACATTCATGTAATAACATGCATGTAGTTACAAAATATGGTTAATATCTGTTCTATATCAGGATACAGTATCCCTAAGAAGAACATTTCTAAAAGTCACAATGTATACATCAGAAGAGACTAACTCTAGATGTCAGAATAATATCTAAAGGCCAAATTAATGAATTTAGCTTTTCATCATGTTTCATGAAAGATGCACATTTTTTAACATTTATTGGAGTATAATTGCTTTACAATGGTGTGTTAGTTTCTGCTTTATAACAAAGTGAATCAGCTATACATATATATATATCCCCATATCCCCTCCCTCTTGTGTCTCCTTCCCAACCTTCCTGTCTCACCCCTCTAGGTAGATACAAAGTACTGAGCTGAGCTTCCTGTGCTATGCGGCTGCTTCCCACTAGCTATCTGTTTTACATTTGGCAGTATATATAAGTCCATGCCACTCTCTCACTTCGTCCCAGCTTACCCGTCCCCCTCCCTGTGTCCTCACGTCTATTCTCTAAGTCTGCGTCTTTATTCCTGTCCTGCCCCTAGGTTCTTCAGAAACTTTTTTTTCCTTTAGATTCCATATATATGTGTTAGCATACGGTATTTGTTTTCCTCTTTCTGACATACTTCATTCTGTATGACAGACTCTAGGTCCATCCACCTCACTACAAATAACTCAATTGCATTTTTTTATGGCTGAGTAATATTCCATTGTATATATATGCCACATCTTCTTTATCCATTCATCTGTCATTGGACACTTAGTTTGCTTCCATGTCCTGGCTATTGTAAATAGTGCTGCAATGAACATTGTGGTGCATGACTCTTTTTGAGTTATGGTTTTCTCAAGGTATATGCCCAGTAGTGGGTTTGCTGAGTCTTATGGTAGTTCTATTTTTAGTTTTTTAAGGAACCTCCATACTGTTCTCCATAGTGGCTCTATCAATTTACATTCCCACCAACAGTGCAAGAGGGTTGCCTTTTCTCCACACCCTCTCCAGCATTTATTGTTTGTAGATTTGTGTGTGTGTGTGTGGTATGCGGGCCTCTCACCACTGTGGCCTCTCCTGTTGCGGAGCACAGGCTCCGGACGCGCAGGCTCAGCAACCATGGCCCACGGGCCCAGCCACTCCGCACCATGTGGGATCTTCCTGGTCCGGGGCAGGAACCCATGTCCCCTGCATCGGCAGGCAGACTCTCAACCACTGCGCCACCAGGGAAGCCCTGTTTGTAGATTTTTTGATGATGGCCATTCTGACTGGTGTGAGATGATACCTCATTGTAGTTTTGATTTGCATTTCTCTAATGATTAGTGATGTTGAGCATCCTTTCATGTGTTTGTTGGCAGTCTGTATATCTTCTTTGGAGAAATGTCTATTTAGGTCTTCTGCCCATTTTTGGATTGGATTTTTTTTTTTTTTTTTGATATTGAGCTGGCTGAGCTGCTTGTAAATTTTGCAGGTTAATCCTTTGTCAGTTGCTTCATTTGCAAATATTTTCTCCCATTTGGAGGGTTCTCTTTTCGTCTTGTTTATGGTTTCCTTTCCTGTGCAAAAGCTTTTAAGTTTCATTAGGTCCCATTTGTTTATTTTTGTTTTTATTTCCATTTCTCTAGGAGGTGGGTCAAAAAGGATCTTGCTGTGATTTATGTCATAGAGTGTTCTGCTATGTTTTCCTCTAAGAGTTTTATAGTGTCTGGCCTTACATTTAGGTCTTTAATCCATTTTGAGTTTATTTTTGTGTATAGTGTTAAGGAGTGTTCTAATTTCATTCTTTTCCATGTAGCTGTCCAGTTTTCCCAGCACCACTTATTGAAGAGGCTGTCTTTTCTCCATTGTATATTCTTGCCTCCTTTATCAAAAATAAGGTGACCATATGTGTGTGGGTTTATCTCTGGGCTTTCTATCTTGTTCATTTATCTACATTTCTGTTTTTGTGCCAGTACCATACTGTCTTGATTACTGTAGTTTTGTAGTATAGTCTGAAGTCCAGAAGCCTGATTCCTCTAGCTCCGTTTTTCTTTCTCAAGATTGCTTTTGCTATTCAGGGTCTTTTGTGTTTCCATACAAATGTGAAATTTTTTGTTCTAGTTCTGTGAAAAATGCCATTGGTAGTTTGATAGGGATTGCATTGAGTCTGTAGATTGCTTTGGGTAGTAGAGTCATTTTCACAATGTTGATTCTTCCGATCCAAGAACATGGTATATCTCTCCATTTATTTGAATCATCTTTAATTTCTTTCATCAGCGTCTTATAGTTTTCTGCATATAGGTCTTTTGTCTCCTTAGGTAGGTTTATTCCTAGATATTTTATTCTTTTTGTTGCAGTGGTAAATGGGAGTGTTTCCTTAATTTCTCTTTCAGATTTTTCATCATTATTGTATAAGAATGCATTAATTTTGTATCCTGCTACTTTCCCAGATTCATTGATTAGCTCTAGTAGTTTTCTGGTAGCATATTTATGAAGATGCACATTTCTAAAAGTTCTTTTTTAGAGTATTAAATTCAGTGCAGCTATTAGCAGAAGGGAAGGGGCACCCTAATAGCTAGAAATGGATTTTAAACACACAGGAGGTAATTGTTATGAGCCAAATCTTCCAAATTTGGCAAATGTGGAGAATCTAAAATGTTCTCTAGAAGATGAGAATAAATGGATGGTTATTGAAGTATAATGGTGGAAAATGAAAATATAATTTTAGTATGGCAGAAGTGTAATAATGAGAATAATTAGAGTTATTGAAATGGAAACCAGTACAACATATCTGCAGAATGTACATTTTTGTCATTTCTTGTCTTATAGGGAGAGATGCCATGTCATACAGGGTTATCATAAAATTGTCATGAAAATCAGGACACATTTGAGTATGAGTAGGAGTGCTAGTAATAATGATCAGTACTTACAGGTAAACTGGGACATACATTTACCCTAGGTGGCAGAGGTATTTTCAAAGAATGCCTCTGCCGAAATTCTACTCCAACTCATATCAATGCTATAACCTCTCTGAATATGTTGCTTAGTTTCTGTATGCCTGTTTCCTTCCCAGTATAATAGGAATAATATTAGTATTTAGGGTTGTTGTACGGAAGTCTTCTAAAATTACTATATAGGTTTCTGATATTGCTGCGTAGTATTCCATTAATAACCGCACATAAATTATTTAAGAAATCAGGTCATTTCTAATATTTTACTATTATAGGTAATGCATCAAGTCATTTCACATATATGTGAGAATATATGTATATTTCTGTAAATTCCCAGGTTTGGTATTGCTGGATCAAAGGGTATATGCATTCAATGTGTTTCTGAACTCTCAAAAGTTTGTTTTAGAACACATGAAGGTATACATTTAATAATATCAGAGATAATCAATATAAAGAGCAATGTCACACATATACAAATTTCTGAAATTTCCCTCTTACAATGATTATTTAATTAGTTACATCCAGAGAATTTCTCTGTGCCTTTAACATTTCATTGGTAAATGATAGTGTCTCATTACATTTTTCTCCTAAATTTTTGTCACTTCCTAGACTTCCATTTTTAGTTTTTATTTTAGAGAAGCATCTGATAGAATTTTGTGTTTGCAGAGGAGAATAAGGAATAGGAAAGAAAGGTAAAAGAACATGGCAAATTGGTGTTAGTAGAGGGAAGATGATTTGATGATAATGTTCACTGCCTTTTTTTTTTTTTTTTTTTTTTTTGTGGTACGCGGGCCTCTCACTGTTGTGGCCTTTCCCGTTGCGGAGCACAGGCTCCGGACACGCAGGCCCAGCAGCCATGGCTCACGGGCCCAGCAGCTCAGCAGCATGTGGGATCCTCCCAGACTGGGGCACGAACCTGTGTCCCCTGCATCGGCAGGTGGACTCTCAACCACTGCACCACCAGGGAAGCCCTTCACTGCCTTTTTAATTCAGTTGAAACACAGAAGCAATTCATTTTCCTCATGCTTAACAGAATCATTTACATTTATTAAGTGATTTCTTGAGCCTTGCTTGTATCACTCCTATTTTGGTACTCTCATCCCAACGGTGTACTCTTCAACTAAGTACTAATTTCCAGGTAATTAATGCTAGTTAATTATTTAAAATGAAGCAAACATGCTGAGAGAAAAATCAATATGTCATTATTATTACCCAAGCAAACTTTAAAATGCTGGAGCAAGCCATGGAAGGACCTGAGTCCAGTCACGTATATGGCCTTTCTGATTGGATTTCTTCTTATGCTTTTAAGGCTTGCTTTTAAGCTTTTAAAATGGGGTCTGGGATAGCCCTTACTCTAAGGCTGGTTTCAATCCACAATCGAGGTGTGACCTGCATTGGATCTCTACTGAATGTCCCTTATGTTCAACATGTGTCTCTATTCTGACTTCTGGGGACTCAATGACTCCTGACTATATGATCTCTTGAAATTATTTGACAAAATGTAGCATGATAATTTCCCATTCTTTTAAAGTTTACTCTGCTTTGTGAGCTTTCACTCTATACATGTGCAAATTAATGTTTATTCATATACTCTAGAACACGCTGTGGCCCCCTTGATCTCTACCGCTTGGTGGTATGCCATATATAATTCCCTCTCCTTGAGGGTGGGCAGGCTATGTGACCTGCTTTTAGCCCCACTAGAATATGGTAAAGATGCTGGGGTTTCACTTCTATCAATTTTACATTATACAAGATACCCTCTGAGCAGACTACAGGAGAAACTCATTCTTCTACTGGTCTTAAAGAAGGAAAAAGCCATGCTGTGAATTGCTTTTAAAAAATGCCATGTGGCAGGAATTGAAGGTGGCTTCTAGGACAAAAGGGCAACCTCTAACCAATGTCCATTAAGAAGCTAGGGCCCTCAGTTCTATAGCCAAAAGGAGAGAAATTCGACAAGCTGAGGAAGATTTAAAGCAGATCTTTCGCCAGTTGAGACTCTGGATTTTGCCAGTAGACACCTGGATTGCAGCTGGTGACTGAATGAAGCAGAGAACCTGGCTAAGTTTTGTCTGAGCGTCCTATGTACAGAAGCTGTGAGAAAATGATTGCATATAGTTTTAACCCAGTAGTTTTGTGGTAATGTTATGTAGCATAGAAACCAAATACCCTAATGTAAATTTCTGGAGCTCTTTGCATAGCTACCTCCTTTCTGGTTTTCTGCCCTGCAAATTCTAGCTACCTCAGGTACTCCAAACTCCAGTATATGTCCTTGCAAGGCATCAAGCTAAGATTGCTTAGCTATATTTTGGCTCTCCTTGCCTATTCTGCATTCTAGAAGTTGCCTCCATATAGATAGCCGAAGCTAATATAGGGCTCACTATGTTTGTTTTCCTTACAGCAGGGATCACATTTCCACACTGCTTGTTGTCTGTTGTCCAATGTTTAAACATAGTTGTTTATGTATTTGCCTTTTTTTTTTTTTTTTTTTTTTTTTTTTGGTTTACAGCAGGGTTGTAAATTCTAGTTCCGTTATTCCCTTATGGAGAATTTGGCTTCATTTTTGAAAGATACATTTTCTGAGTGCAGAATTTCAGGTTGAAAGTTCTTTCCTATCAGTGTTTTAAGAAAATCCGTATATCCTAGCTTCCACTTTATCTGCTGACAATTCAGCTGTCACTTTTGTGGTTGCTCCTTTGAAAACAATGTCTCTTTTTTATTCAGTTGTTTTTAAGATTCTCTCTTTGGATTTGTTTTCAGATATTTTACTATTATCTTACTATTTTGATTTTCTTTGTATTTATTGTACTTCTGGTTTTCATTGCTTTTTAAGTCTATTGGCTTCATGTCTTTCATCAGTTTGAAGAAATTATAAGCTTTATCTTTTTTTTTTATTTCTCCAGCCTTGTGATATGTCTCCTCTCTGTCTAAAACTCTAGTTACATTTAGACATTTTCATTAAGTCTCATAGCTTACGTATTTTTTCTGCATTCTCCATTCTTTTGTTACATCAGTTATCAATATGGATATTTCCTTCTGACCTACATTCGAGTCCACTAAATCTCTTTTCAGGTGTATCTAATTTTGTATTAAACCAATACTCTGAGATTGTTCAGCTATGTGTTTTTCAGTTAGTTATGGACTTTGCATTTGGTTATGTTTTATGGTCAAGTTTCTGCCAGACCTCTAAGTCTTGTCTTTTGTTTCCTCAGCATATTAAATACAGTTATATTTAAATCCATTGGACTGTTAACACCAATATATGTGCTTCTTAGGTAACAAATCCTGTTAGTGCCCTGCCCATATGTCGTAGGCATTTATCTCTTCAGATCCAAGCACTCTTTTGCCAATATCTCTTCCTCCCTGCCTTTTCAGTTTAATTTTGCTTATGGGAGCATGCTTGGCCTAAGCAAAGTGCAGGCTGGAAAAGTTGAAGAGATAACATCTGCAGAAGTAGCATTCATGTAATGATTGTTTAGAATTTGACGGATAAAAACTCCAGCTTCCTCATCCTTTGCTTGGGATAACTCTCAGGCATGTTTTACAATATCTCCTTAAGTTCTCTAGGGAGATTGAACTTCAGTTATCCTCAGAGGTAATTAGCTCAATAATGCATCCTTTATTAGTTTTCTTCTTTTCCCTTTCTTATATCTCCACTCCTCTGAAAAAGTTATCTGGAGTCATATCCCTTCAAAAGTATTTTTACTCAACTTTCTCAAAGTCTACTTCTAGGAACAACTCATTTCACATAGCTTTTTTTCTCCCTTTGTATTTTCTTCATTTTGATTGAGAGTTAGTTGTGTTTTAAAAATTATAGGAAAAAGTTAAAAGTGAGAATGATGTTATATTCCTCTAAAGAGGATTTCAGTTATTTCCTGGGATGAAACCTGTATCTAGAGCAGGGATTGGCAAATTTTTTTCTGTACAGATACAGATAGCAAATGTTTTAGGCTTTGAGGGCCATGTGGCCTCTGTTATAACTACTCCACTCTGTCACTGGAACAAGAAAACAGCCATTGACAATATAAAAACAAATGAATGTGCTGTTTTCTAATGAAAGTAACTTTAGTTAATTTACAAAAACAGGTAGCAGGCCAGATTTGACCCATAGGCTATAGTTTCCTGACCTCTGGTCTATAGAAACATGCAATCCCATCTCCTCTTTGGTTTTCCTGCCTATCTCTGGTCATGGCTCAAAAATCTCCACTCCTTTGGTAGTTCTCTAGTATTTCTAAATACTTTTTACAAAATACATTGAACAGCTCTTCTAGATCTTCTCAGTGGGAGAGTTTGTCCATATTATCTACTCTTTTGTTACTGAAACTGTTACTCCTATACTTTACTTGTAGTTGTCTGTGGTCAGTTTCTCTCATTCTTTGAAAATTTCTTAGCTTATTGTCATTAATTCTTATACTTCAAAATTCATATACATGGTTCTTCCATTACACTGACCTCCTAGACACTTCATCTCGTTCCCACTAGTGATGATGTCCATTATGAATCCACTGCTTACTCTCATGGGTATGTCTCATCTAGATCTTGTCATTATTAATAAATGTTTTAACCTGAGACCAGTATCTCCTTTGTTTCTCTAGAACCCCTTCTTGACTTTTAACAGTCTGCTTTGCTCCTTCCTCATCTCCCAGACCAAGACTCTACTGTATAAGAGTTCAGCAGCCTCTCTTCTATCTACACTTACTCTCTTCATGACCTCTTCCAGTCTTGTGCTTTCTTCTCAAGGCAAGGCAGGAATCCACAGGAGGGTGGGTCAGAACAAGTCAAAGGAATTGTCCACAACCCAGAAGCTGGGAATAAATTTTGGAGTTGTGGATTTAATTCACGGCCAGTTGTGAGGCCAAATGCTATGAAAGGAGATAGTAAAGAAAAGAAACCTTGAAACTGGAGGAATTCTGGCCTCAGAAAGAAAGCTTTCCAGACACTTTCTTTTTCTGCGAAGCAAATTACGGAAATCTTCCAGGCATTACTCCATAATATGAATAGTTTAAATGCATTAGGAAGATAATGAACAGACTTAAGTAAAATTATAGTGGTCCTAATTGTTTGCAAACAAATTTCCTTTTTCTTTCTTACTCTTTTAACAAGCCAACTAATTAGGAAGAATCCTCTTCTGTACTTTTGGTCCATGGAATTCCAAGTATATCCTATTGAAGATAAAGAAAAACATTGCAGACATTATCTCCAAGGAGCTTGACAGCTACATTGGAGAAAGTGCTGAGACTTCTATACATTCTGAAAAATTCTTCCATTGCAACATCTGGAAACTGTTGTTCTAGTTTAGTTCCTTTTCGCTATCATAATAATAAAACAAAACCAGCCTGTAACTTGTAATTTGTACCATCTGGAGACAAATAAGAACTAAGTTCTCCATTGCACCTCATTTTGCCCCTTCAGGGATATTTACCCTTGTAGTTTTCAGTACAGAATCTTGCCATATTCTTCTGAAATTTTGAAATTTTATGACACGTAATACTATTCCTTCCACTCTGGGAAAGTTCTAGGTCCATTTAGGCACTCTTAGAACTTGGCTCTAGAGGTTTTCCTAGGAATACCAAACTACTAATTCCTACATGTCAAGTTGAAAATCAAAAGAGAAAGAAGATTACTGTCTTTTACTTCTATTTGAAAGAGTATAGGGTTATATAGAAATGTCTACATTCCTATTCTTACACAGAAATGTCTACATTAAGACTCTAATGGATAATTGCCTCTATTAGGTCTCTATAGTTAAGTTATCATTATTTAGAAAATTACTGTATAACAGCTGGTAAGACCTGGCTACATCACATAATAGCTCTATGCTTGAGAAAATATTTAAACTCTCTTTGCCTAAATAACCCTGTAAATGGATTGTGAGGATTAAATAAGATAACTACCCCATAAGACTTCCAATAGTGCCTGACATGTAAGAAGCACTCAACTGATAGATTCACTCATCCTCCCCATCTTCATAATACTTTTTTATTTTCATTGCATATCAGCTTTTGTAAAGAGTAGATAAAATCTTACAAATATATTTGTAATACATTAACCGAGAAAATCAAAATAAAGTATACTTAATGCAACTCTATAAAATGTTAGCAGGTAGGAAAGGATTATACAGCTATTTGCAATATCCAAAATAGTTGCATTTTCATGAATTTTTTCTTAATAATATTATTTTTGATAGATTATTATTTTAATTAAAAAAAGAGTCTCTTATTGCTTTTAAACTAATCTTCCTCTCCTGACAATTAGTCTAGCCCAACTTTGTTTTCAGTTTGGTCAGTGAAAATGTGCACAGAAAAATCCTTTTAGAGGACTGGCACTATGACCTACACTGATCTCAATTGATCATCCTTAAAAGATAGTTCAGTCTCCTGGTGAATTCTCCTAAGTCATTACATCCTAGGGCAGAGAGTTCTAATTGTTAGAAACTGTCTCCTACTGAGCTTAAAGCTGTCTCCCAGTTATGGATACCAGTTGATTCCCGTTCTGCCTTCTGAAGCTCAACCTGTAACTCTAACATATTTTCAGGAAAATATCCCTTCATTCTTGTGAGAGGAATTTAAAACAAGCCTAATCAAACAACACGTTTATGAATGTACACATCTGATTTATTCTGAGCTTAATCTTGAGTAAATAATAGAGCATTTATATAAATTTTACAGCTACTTTTTATTTTAGTATTCTAATTTTAATGTGATTTATAATATTAATTACATAAATAAGTTATTTCAGCGATTGCTATTGGTAAAATACATTGCTCTGTTTTAAAACTGAGTTTAAATTCAAAACTGAACTTAGATATACAGTTGAAATATTTTAAAAGCATTTCCTATTATTAACTATGTATGATGTTCATATTAGGATATATATTATAAGCTTACAATTTATAGGCAATGAGGTTTTTTATTTTTATTTTTTGGATTTGTAAATATATATATATATGTTTATATATTTGTTGAGCTTTTGAAAGGAGAAATGCTTTTGGGTACAGTAACCGTGCAAATGTCATTCCAGCAGGAGAATTTTTGGAGAGCTCTGAATAATAGAAGACACAGCTTAGTAATCATAGTTATCTTTCTGGTAGGGTTTTCTTTCCCAAACACTGTTATACAGAGTTCCAAAGATTACTAAATTACAAAAAGTGGTCATAAATGTGGATCTGAAGTAATTCTCTTCTATTTTTTGGTAGTTTATCTTTAACCTGTTTTTTATTTTGGAGTATCGTAAAATAAAACACTATTTTAACTTAAAATACTTACTCTATAAATACAGTGTTTTATAGTTTTCAAAATTTAGAGTTTTAGTGTATTGATCATTTAAAAAAGAGGGCCCTTTATTTAGTTACTCATTTTTATAGTTTTTAAAATTTAGAGTTAATTAACTGGAGTATATACAAAATGGTACTCAGCATGGTGATTTTACTTCTTGCCAAGATTCTATGACCCTTAAGTCATACTTAGAGATTTAAGATTATTTTTCCTTCCTCAAACATGTGAAGATAAAACAGAGTGGAGAAAAGGTAGAGTTCTAAAACTGTTTTCCCTAACAGTTAGTATTTTAAGGTATAAGCCTTTATTTCACAGTTGAGGTGACAGAATAAAAGGCCATTATTTTCAACCTCATGTTAGAATTATCAGGTGTGAAGTGTTTATTTTCTCTAAGTTTTTCTTTTTCCAATTTGCTCCCCTATTTAGAATTTGGAAGAAGAATGAGCATATTAGCCAAGAAAGAGACTTTTATGTGTTTTCACGAAGTAACTAAGGCTTTATTCAATAGATCATTGGTTACAACCAGTATTTATTAGCAACAGCTTTGCGGTAAACTAGGCATTTCCTTGAGTATATTTAACCCTATGGGTGAATGCTGTTATTTCTATTACTTGGATAAAGAAACTAAGGCTAGAGAATTATATAATTTGCCTGGAGTCATATAATGCGTTGAAGTTGCAATTTTAAAATAAGTAAGTCTTAATTCTTCCATAGTTGTGGCATTTCCCATGTTACTGTGCTGCTGCTACAAAAACAAGATACCAGATGATCAACTTAGTTATATACGAAACCAGAATTCATATGAGACATTCCTGATGTAAAACCTTTGGAAACTCTATATACTCAACCTAACACTCTTTTAAACAGTTATAGTATGACTTAATATTGAATGTATTATATTGACACAAAATACTTTTGCACATAAATTGATTACCACAATAATTCAGTGAGTTAGGTGGGATGATTATGTACTGACCACACAATTAATAGATAAGGAAGTGGATTCAAAGAAGGCTTAGAGTTATAGGTATAGAAAGAAAAGTGTAAGAAACTCTCAAAGCTTCCCTCCCCCATCCCTTTCCCTGTTTAAAGGCCCTAGACCATTCTGCATAACCACCATTTGCCCTCACAAATGCAGACTGAGAATTTCTCTCTCTCACACACAGTTTTCTGTTTTTTTTGGTTTTTTGCCTTTGTAACTTGAATTAGGACATGGTACCAGACTCGGTACTCAATAAATTTTGTGGTAAGGCTCTATAGGAGATTTGTAGAATTTCTTCCTCAGAAGTTATAATTTAAACTAGGAAGGAATAGAAGCAAATTTAACGTGCCTATTTTTTTTAGTTGATATTTCAATCTTCAATTTGTATAACTTTGAAAAATTCATTATGATTTTTCTAAAGCAATTAAAGAGGAAGTTATTCACCATTGATTAATTTTTTTATATAAAAATACAAAAAAAGTGCTGAGAGCTATTGTGGCTTGAGTAGTTATAACATTGTTTGATTGTTCTTTTTTTTTCAATATTGTTCTGCATTTGGCCAACAGGTCCAAGAGCCATGAAACAAAACTGGTAACACTTAAAAAGTTTTCTTTCACCTTCACAAGAAAACTGGAATGTAAAATGACAACTGTGCCTTAGGCATAATTTTTGAAATTTCCCTTTCTTCCTCTAAGGACTATTTTTCTGAATATGATTTCTCATCAAATAGCCTCCCCTTATAGACATGATTGAGCAAGCCAACCTTTTACTTGATTCAGTCATTCCCTAAAATGCCTCTGTATTCCAAATGTAAGTTTTAGTGTGGCTTACCTCTGGGCTAGTGAACCTCACGTTTTCATGCAGGAAGGTATAGAACTTAGATTATTCTGATACACTGAGCCCATCATGTAATTATAGCAGACATAAAAAATTCAGATTGCCTTATTGACTTTTAAAATTATATACAAGCAAGCACTTGCCACTCACTGTTGTTCCCTTACCCATTCTTAATATTCTGGGAGCAGAATATTCTTTTGAGATTAAAAAGTGAGGCAAAAGCTATCTTTTGGTGTCAAGAAGTGCAAATAAAAAGACTATCCAAAGGCAGTGTTCAAACTACGATGCACAGAAAATTTTCTTGGTACTTGGTACTTTTTTAATGTTGGAATAAAAATAAAAGAATGACATCTTACATGTGGATGTTAAATGGCATTATAAATATGGATTTTTCAATAGAGAAATTCTGTCTATCTATCCATGTATCATCTACCTATCTAGAGAAATGAACAGGAATAGGTACAGAGAGACACTTTCTTATTTTACAAATAGTTAAAATAAAACCATTTACTACAGCTGCAGATAACATTAAAAGGATACCAGCTGAACAGTGGTCTCACAGAAGGTAAAAGACAAGCTAGTAAATGATTAATAAATAATAGTTTTAATAGCTAATATGTAGATTATGCCAAAATGTATGGAGATGATACATACTTTATATACATTATCTTATTTAATATAAAAGTCATATGATAGTTACTACCATTGTCCTGATTTTCAGATAAGACAACTAAAACACAGATTAACTACGCTGCTCAAGTTTTATTATGAACTGAACGCTTGTGTACCCCCAAAATAATATGTTAAAACTCTAATCCCCAAAGTGATGGTATTGGAGGTGGGACCTTTGGGGGGTAGTTAGGTTTAAATAAAGTTTGAGGTTGGGAAGCTCATGATGAGATTAGTGTTCTTATAAGAAAAGGAAGAGACACAAGATCTCTCTCTCCAGGAGCACACACTGGGGAGAAACCATGTGAGGACACCGTGAGAAGGCAGCCACCTGCAATCCAGGGAAAGAGCCCCTCCGTGACTCCAAATCTTCTGACACCTTGACCTTGGACTTCCAGTCTCCAGAACTGTGAGAACTATAACTCTGTTATTTAAGCCACCCCTTTGGTGGTATTTGTTATAGACCAAACAAGTTTACATGCTAGTAAGTAGCAGATCTAGGACTCCAGATTCCTCTCTGCCATATTCCAGAGCATATGCACTTAACCATTAAAATATAAACTTGGATAAATAATGTTTTATCTTCCTACCACTCTGGCTAACATCATTTTGTTCCAGTTCCCAAGATAAAAAAAGCGTGGATGGGATGAATCAGGGAATCTGTTCAATAATCTACCTTATTTCTGGGTCATTCCTAGAAGATCCTTAAGCATTTGCTACCTTTGTATTTACTTCAGAGATTTTTGAGGGTTCTAAGGCTTTGCCTCCTGGCTGCCATAGAATTAAGGTTTTACCAGACCACGAATCTTCCAGATACAAACTCTTTGTTGCTAGGAATGTATAGTATTCCCCATTTTAAATGCTACATATTAAATTTAAATGAGCATAACATGGTGGTTGTTATTGACTGCATGTTTATATCCCCCACCAAAATTATTATGTTGAAATCTTAACTCCCAAGGTGATAGTATTAGGAGGTAGAGTCTTTGGGAGCTGATTAGGTCATGAGAGCAGAGTCCTCATGATTGGAATTAGTTTCTTTATAAAAGAGGCCCTAGAGAGCTCCTTCACCCCTTCTACCATGTCAGTACATGGTGAGAAAACTCTAGGAAGCAGGCTGTCACCAGACACTGAATCAGCAGTTACCTTGATATTGGACTTCCTAGCCTCCAGAACGGCAAGAAATAAATTTCTATTGTGTATAATCTGTCCAGTTTATGGTATTTTGTTATAGCAGCCCAAATGCACTGAGACAGTGGTCTTGGATAAAACAGTGGCTATAAAGTTTGTCAGAGAGGATAAAACAGATATTAAATTAGGGGGAATTATTTTCAGTTAGAGTCATCCTAAGTGAATTAACCAGTTAGTATTTTAGAATGTTGGTAGACTTGTAGTCTTGTTCTGAGGCAGATTCAATTTGAATACACATTCATTTGTCACTCATTAGATTAACAAATATTTAATGGGCTCCTACTACATTCAATACATTGCATTCATCATAATGAGAATGCAAATATGAAGACTAATGAGTTTAAGAGAAAAGCTTAGCAAATATTAATGTCATGAGTTTTACATTTGAATATCTTTGGTAAAATGGGACAAAATTATAACAAATGACAAAATACACTCTGGAAAATCCAATGCCTTTATTTCAGTCATGTAAAAACCTTCTTTTATGCATAAACTTTACTAGCTCTGCTACAATTCGACACATATATTTGATCTGAATTTCAAATTCTATGCACCTTCTCATGAATATTAATATAAATATTGCTAAGAAATTACCAAGATGGGCGAGAGTAGGAAAAAAGGAAAAAATTACTGGCTTGAATAAACCTTAGATTTACTAACAGAGTGAATCAAATCAAGGAGCAGAAGTCAGACTCTGATTTGTGCTATAGGATTTCAAGGTTTCAGGCTCATCAACAAATGGAAGAAGACAAAGGAAATTATCTAAAAAATTTTTTACAGTGAAATGATACTTTAGAATTTTTTGGGGACCTTTAGTCTCAAAGGTCTAATAGGCTAATTGGGAGAAAAAGAACAGCAATGTCTTAAGCAGACAATAAGGATATCAATTGTGTGAGTGGAGTAGGAATTTTGGGCTTGCTAACCAGATACCCCTCTGAATTTGGCCCCGTCTTCTCTGAAGATTTCTACAGTGAGGAAGAACCAGTGGAAGGCAAATCCAAGATCAAGGTACTGACGATGCATTCTAATGCTTACAAATGAAAAACACAATTACACAACATGGTACCACTCCCACTAAAAACAAGCTCTGAGGATCACAGATCTGTTTATTGCTGAAGTCCCTTTGCTTTACTTCTGCCTTTGCCCTATTCTTATGTGTAATTGAATATTGAACCTGAGACTTTGACTCCTGTCCTTTATTCTTTGCCCATGTTCACCCTAAGAACATTTTTCCTCTTTTGATCTATTAAACACTGTATCTGTGATAATGTTTCTGGTCCCATTGCATTTTTTTTTTCTGATAACCCCATGTAACCAAAATTGGAGGATAAAAAACCACTCTTGTGTCAAATCGTACTTGTTTGTCATTCTCAGCAACCCACTGCTCTTCCCAACCTCAGCAGCCTACCACCTCCCTCTTCCACTTTCATTCTCTCCTCCTAAAAGTGATCATGTATACAACTCAGTGATATCTCTGAATATTCCAGCATTCCCAAAAAAGGATGAAAAGGATTGTGGTGGGAGATAAATACTTTTGGAAAGGTAACCAAAAAATGATGAGTCTTGAAGGTAGCAGGTAGGATTGATTTCATTTGAGAGGTGATTGGGAAAGTTCTGCAGAGTAAAGATTTCCAGGTATATATGTGTGCACATATTTAGGGACATTTAGCAGGAACTACATTCACATGCGAGGCCAGGCTATTACAGTAGATGATGTTTGAAGTGATTAGGAATTAGGCTAAATATGTGACTGAAGAATTCAAGAAACTTATCTAAATAACTTGAACTCTGAAACAGTTTTCATGTTTTCTTCTAGCTACCGATTTCTTTTCTCCCTTTCTGGGAGAATAGAGTCATTTACATCTAATCCTAAACTGCTTTGGCAAAGTACATCCTAGGCAGACTTTGATAGTCAACCTAATTCCACACTTGGAACATAAGGATTTTATTTTTATTGCAATTAAGTTATATAAATAATTAATTTTACAACATCACATGTCTTTTTTTTTTTTTTTTTTCCTTTCCCTGTGAGACAGATTTACTCTGCTCCCCAGTCGGGAGGCTGGAAATTCAACTTCTTCACCTCTTGTGCTTGTTTCCATCCCTCTATGATCACCCAGGACTTCTGGGCCTCTGTGAGGCAGAAATCAAAGATATTTGCTGGGTCCCTGCTCCATTTGCTTTTTACCTATAATGTCACTTCTCTGCCACTTCATGCTGAGGTTCAGCCCTGCAGTCTACCCTTGTTTCTTGGACACTTTCCTATAGAAGGGTTAGAAACACCCCTGACAGCAGCCCTCCTTGCCAACAAGGACTGTGGGCCTGCAGCCATTCCATTTGCTTTTCTGCCCAGTCTTGGGGAAGTGCTCATTCTCTCCATGATCTACCTTGTCCATCTCCCCTAATCAAAGCATTTCCCTCCTTCCACATTCCTTGCAAGAACTCTGTACAAAATCCCACTCAGGGGACCTTTAGAAGCTCAGTGCTAGCTTCTTCTAGAGTTGGGTGGAAATTCTAAAATTAATATGGAAATCCAAAAGTCAAGAATAGCTAATGCAATTCTTAAAAAGAACAACAAAACTGGAAGACTTATACAACTAGGATGAAAGACATACTATAAAGTTATAGTAATTAAGTAAATGTGGTTTTGGTGCATGTGTGTGTGTGTGTGTGTGTGTGTGTGTGTGTGTGTGTGTGTGTGTAGGGGGATGGGGACAAATGGCCAATGGAACAAAATAGAATCTAAAAAGACACCCTCATGTGCAATTACCTGATTTATGAAAATGCAGTGTTCTTGATGTGTTAAATCATTGGATATTCACATGAGAACATATACTCACTCTCCACACCTTCATCAAAACTTATCAACCTTTTTTTCTATTTCTTTATGCCATATTATTTTTGCTTTAATTTGCATCTCTGTGCACATGCTGACTAGCTTGTCATTTGTTTGTTGGCCTACTGATTTCAAGACTGGGGTCTTCTACAACTTACATCTTATAAGAACCTGCTGTGTAGCACAGGGAACTCTACTTCACCTGGCTGTACAGTAGAAACAAACACAGAATTATAAAACAACTCTACCCCAATAAAAAAAAATGATAGAAAAGAATATAAATATTTAGAGAGCTGATCTAGAAGACAAGAAGGGAAATAAATACTTGGCAGACAGATAGCTGAGAAATCCCAACCAGAATTAATCCTTTCTACTCATTGTTTTTCTTCCAGAGCATTGCTTGAGCCTATATTCTGGTATCAACTTCATTCTTATTACTAGAGTTGGATAGTTTTACATCTATCTGCTCCCATTAGTTAATAAGAAGGATATCAAAACCATGTTGTTGTTTTTATCTGGATCTATCAAATATACAATAGAGTTCTGCCCATTTTAGACATGTAGTAAATATGTGTTGAATAATGTAACATTGAGATTGAGGAGAAATCTTTCAAACAGGATATACTGGTTTTACAGGTCTGTGAATGAACTTCCCAAAGCCTATTCATTTGTTATAATTCAAAAACAAAGCTAGTATTCTCCAAGAGACTGTACAAAGTCATAATCTTTTGCTCCATAGTATTAAAATAATATATTTCTGAGTGGATAATCCACAGAAAAAGGAAAACACAACTTTAAAAAATACCTCTGTTTCAAATAATCCTGTAAATTCATTTTTTACAAGCAAAATTTGCTGATAGGATTTGAATGTCCAATTTGTGTTGTTAGGCTGTGGTAGGAATACCTGGACAGCTTCTAGAGAACCCCTCTACTGTAGACTTTTCCAATAAGTATTTTCTCAAAATATCCATAAATATGCATACCACAACTGAGATAGGATGAGGAAGACAAGGTGACTAATTGGATAAAGATACATGTTTAAGAATCATCATTGAATATTTAAGTTGCTATTTTGGTCTCTAAATTGTGACCTAAAAGTAAATTGCTTATTTATCAATGATAGTCTATTTAAAACATATTTAATAATGTTGCCCCAAAGGGCTTATTAACATATCACACAAGACGTGGTTTATTTTAGAAGCTATTTTAAAAGCATGAAAGGACAGAAAAGGAAGTTTCTAGTCCAAAGAAACATTATATTTTCAGCTCCATAATTATTGTCATTTACAGTGCTGTAAAGCTTTAATCCAGGGGAAACTCATCAGTGGAATATGACTCAGTTTGATCTGAAAGTCCTTGAGAGGAGGAGAAATATCTGCAGATGGTGGTTCATCTGCATCGTGTAATTACAGTATATGTTCACACTCTAATAAACCTAAAAATATATGAACACCAATATAGCCAATCCTCTGAATAAGCAATAACTAACGAACATCTGGGAATGGCTGCATGACATAATTGAGTAGATAATTTCCAAATCAGTCAATGAAGTGGTGGCTGTTAATTTCTTAGTGTAAGTACATACTCCAGTGCCACCTAGGCATTTAACAAGCACTAGATCCATTTGAAACATTTATTTGTGCAAGTTATAATATTATATAATTTTAAATAAGTCTGTGTGTGAAAATGTACTTCTTGGAGATAAACCGTCACATGGTTGGGTGAAAAACTGGGAACATTGATAAAATGATTCTAGGAAAAGCAGAAAAGTGGGAAAATAAATAAGTTCTGTTAATATACTTACTATAACCATAGCTGAGCCATGGGAAAAAAAAAAGCATTCTCAGGAAAAAAGATTCAGAAAGGGCCAATTAGTACTAGCCTCAGTTCCAAAGACATCTCATTTTCTGTTGCCTTTCTAATTCAGCTACACTTAGCATTTTTGTAACCTTTGCAGAAAATGAATTGCTGAACTTATTCACTGGAAAACATTACATTCTTTAAGACAATAGTATTCTAAATTTGCTATTTTAGCTTAGTGTTCTGGGTTCCTTGTTCCCTGAGGCTGCTTCAACAAGTGTAGCTCTGTTTTTACTTTTGTATTTCAAATGCCATTAATGCTTGTTTTAATAATGCACTGGGCTACCAAAGAGAAAGATTTGAAACCTACTTTTGTAAGAATATTTTATTGTAAAATAGCTAGATCAGAGAGGACCTTCAAGATGGTGGAGGAGTAAGACACAGAGATCACCTTCCTCCCCACAGATACATCAGAAATACATCTACATGTGGAACAACTCCTACAGAACACCTACTGAATGCTGGCAGAAGACCTCAGACTTCCCAAAAGGCAAGAAACTCCCCACGTACCTGGGTAGGGCAAAAGAGAAAAGAAAAAACAGACAAAAGAATAGGGACGGCACCTGCCCCTCTGGGAGGGAGCTGTGAAGGAGGAAAAGTTTCCACACACTAGGAAGGCCCTTCGCGGGTGGAGACTGCATGTGGCAGAGGGGAAAGCTTCGGAGCCACGGAGGAGAGCGCAGCAACAGGGGTGCAGAGGGCAAAGTGAAGAGATTCCTGCACAGAGGATCGGTGCCGACCAGCACTCACCAGCCCGAGAGGCTTGTCTGCTCACCCGCTGGGACGGGTGGGAACTGGGAGCTGAGGCTCAGGCTTCGGAGGTCAGATCCCAAGGAGAAGACTGGGGTTGGCTGCGTGAACACAGCCTGAAGGGGCTAGTGTGCCACAGCTAGCCAGGAGGGAGTCCAGGAAAAAGTCTGGAACTGCCTAAGAGTCAAGAGAGCATCGTTTCTGGGTGCGTGAGGAGAGGGGATTCAGAGCACGGCCTAAACGAGCTCCAGAGATGGGCGTGAGCCGCAGCTATCAACGCGGACCCTAGAGACAGGCATGAGACGCTAAGGCTGCTGCTGCCACCACCAAGAAGCCTGTGTGCGAGCACAGGTCACTATCCACACACCCCTTCCAGGGAGCCTGTGCAGCCCGCCACTGCCAGGGTCCCAGGATCCAGGGACAACTTCCCCGGGAGAACGCACGGCACGCCTCAGGCTGGTGCAACGTCCCGCCGGCCTCTGCCGCCGCAGGCTCACCCTGCACTCGGTGCCCTTCCCTTCCCCTGGCCTGAGTGAGCCATAGCCCTGTAAGCAGCTGCTCCTTTAACCCTGTTCTATCTGAGCGAAGAACTGACGCCCTCAGATGACCTACACTCAGAGGCGGGGCCAAATCCAAAGCTGAAAACCAGGAGCTGTGCGAACAAAGAAGAGAAAGAGAAATCTCTCCCAGCAGCCTCAGGAGCAGCGGATTAAATCTCCACAGTCAACGTGATGTACCCTGCATCTCTGGGATACCTGAATAGATAAGGAATCATCCCAAAATTGAGGCAGTGGATTTATATGATTTTGTCTGTATAGCGTTTATTTTGCCATTTGTCCTAGGGCTCTGTCTGTCCGTTTCTTTTAAAAAAAAATTTATTTTGTATAGTTTTTAGGGCTTGTTATCATTGGTGGATTTTTTTTTTTTTGGTTTGGTTGCTCTCTTCTTTCTTTTTTTAAATTTTTAATAACTTTTTTATTTTTAATACATTTATTTTATTTTATTCTTTCTCTCTTTCTTTTTTTCTCCCTTTACTTCTGAGCCATGCGGCTGACAGGGTCTTGGTGATCCAGCCGGGTGTCAGCCCTGTGCCTCTGAGGTGGAAGAGCAGAGTTCAGGACACTGGTCCACCAGAGGCCTCCCGGTGGACTAGTAATATCAAATTAGTAATATCAAACTAAATATTTATTACTTAAATATTAGTAATAATGATATTACTAAAAAATTTAGTGATATTACTAAAAAAGTCAGTAATATCAAACGTAATATCAAACGGTGAAAGCCCTCCCAGAGATCTCCATCTCAACACTAAGACCCAGCTCCACTCAACGACCAGCACACTACAATGCTGGACACCCTGTGCCAAACAACTAGCAAGACAGGAACACAGTCCCACCCATTAGCAGAGAGGCTGCCTAAAATCATAATAAGGTCACAGACCCCCAAAACACACCACCAGACGTGGTCCTGCCCACCAGAAAGACAAGATCCAGCCTCATCCACCAGAACACAGGCACCAGTCCCCTCCAACAGGAAGCCCACAAAAGCCAGTGAACCAACCTTAGCCACTGGGGGCAGACACCAAAAACAATGGGAACAACGAACCTGCAGCCTGCAAAACAGAGACCCCAAACACAGTAAGTTAAGCAAAATAAGAAGACAGAGAAACACAACGCAGATGAAGAAACAAGGTAAAAACCCACCAGAACAAACAAATGAAGAGGAAATAGGCAGTCTAACTGAAAAAGAATTCAGAATAATGATAGTAAAGATGATCCAAAATCTTGGAAATAGAATGGAGAAAATATAACAAACGTTTAACAAGGACCTAGAAGACCTAAAGAGCAAACAAAAAAATGATGAACAACATAATAAATGAAATTAAAAATTCTCTAGAAGGAATCAATAACAGTATAAATGAGGCAGAAGAATGGATAAGTGGCCTGGAAGATAAATAGTGGACATAACTACTGCAGAGCAGAATAAAGAAAAAAGAATGAAAAGAATTGAGGACAGCCTCAGAGACCTCTGGGACAACATTAAACACAGCAACATTCGAATTATAGGGCTCCCAGAAGAAGAAGAGAAAAAGAAAGGGACTGAGAGAACATTTGAAAAAATTATAGTTGAAAACTTCCCTAATATGTGAAAGGAAAGAGTCAATCAAGTCCAGGAAGACCAGAGAGTCCCATACAGGACAAATCCAAGGAGAAACATGCCAAGACACATATTAATCAAACTATCAAAAATTAAATACAAAGAAAAAAATATTAAAAGCAGGAAGGGAAAAACAACAAATAACATACAAGGGAATCCCCATAAGGTTAACAGTTGATCTTTCAACAGAAACTGTGCAAGCCAGAAGGAAGTGGCAGGACATATCTAAAGTGATGAAAGGGAACAACCTACACCCAAGATTACTCTACTCAGCAAGGATCTCATTCAGATTAAACAGAGAAATTAAAATATTTAAAGACAAGCAAAAGCTATGAGACTTCAGCACCACCAAACCAGCTTTACCAGAAATGCTAAAGGAACTTCTCTAGGCAGGAAACCCAAGAGAAGGAAAAGACCTACAATAACAAACCCAAAACAATTAAGAAAATGGTAATAGGAATATACATATCGATAACTACCTTAAATGTAAATGGATTAAATGCTCCAACCAAAAGACATAGACTGGCTGAATGGATACAAAAACAAGACCCATATATATGCTGTCAACAATAGACCCACTTCAGACCAAGGGACACATACAGACTGAAAGTGAGAGGATGGAAAAAGATATTCCATGCAAATGGAAATCAAAAGAAAGCTGGAGTTGCAATTCTCATATCAGACACAATAGACTTTAACATAAAGAATGTTACAAGAGACAAACTACATAATGATCAAGGGATCAATCCAAGGAGAAGATATAATAATTGTAAATATTTATGCACCTAACATAGGAGCACCTCAATATATAAGGCAAATACTTACAGCCATAAAAGGGGAAATTGACAGTAATACAATCATAATAGGCGACTTTAATACCCCACTTTCACCAACAGACAGATCATCCAAAAGGAAAATTAATAAGGGAACACAAACATTAAATGATACATTACACAAGATGGACTGAATTGATATTTATAGGACATTCCATCCAAAAACAACAGCATACACTTTCTTCTCAAGTGCTTATGGAACATTTCCCAGGATAGATCATATCTTGGGTCACAAATCAAGCTTTGGTAAATTTAAGAAAATTTGAATCGTATCAAGTATCCTTTCTGACCACAATGCTATGAGACTAGCTATCAATTGCAGGAAAAATTTTGTAAAAAATACAAACAAATGCAGGCTAAAAAATACACTACTAAATAACCAAGAGATCACTGAAGAAATCAAAAAATACCTAGAAACAAATGACAATGAAAACGTGACAACACAAAACCTATAGGATGCAGCAAAAGCAGTTCTAAGAGGGAAGTTTATAGCAATACAGTCCTATCTCAAGAAACAAGAAATCTCAAATAAACAACCTAACCTTACACCTAAAGCAATTAGAGAAAGAAGAACAATAAAAACCTAAAGCTAGCAGAAGGAAAGAAATCATAAAGATCAAATGAAAAATAAATGAAAAATAAATGAAGGAAACAACACCAAAGATCAATAAAACTAAAAGCTGGTTCTTTGAGAAGATAAAAAAATTTGATAAACCATTAGCCAGACTCATGAAGAAAAAAAGGGAGAAGATCCAAATCAGTAAAATTAGAAATGAAAAAGGAGAAGTAACAACTGACACCACAGAAATACAAAGGATCATGAGAGATTAGCACGAGCAGCTATATGCCAATAAAATGGACAACCTGGAAGAAATGGATAAATTCTTAAAAATGCACAACCTGCCAAGACTGAACCAGAAAGAAATAGAAAATATAAACAATCACAAGCACTAAAATTGAGACTGTGATTACAAATCTTCCAACAAGCAAAAGCCCAGGACCAGATGGCTTCACAGGCGAATTCTATCAAACATTTAGAGAAGAGCTAACACCTATCCTTCTCAAACTCTTCCAAAATATAGCAGAGGGAGGAACACTGCCAAAATCATTCTATGAGGCCACCATCACCCTGATACCAAAACCAGAGAAGGATGTCACAAAGAAAGAAAACTACAGGCCAATATCACTGATGAACATAGATGCAAAAATCCTCAACAAAATACTAGCAAGCTAAATCCAACAGCATATTAAAAGTATCATGCACCATGATCAACTGTGGTTTATCCCAGGAATGCAAGGGTTCTTCAATATAGGCAAATCAATCAATGTGATAACCGTATTAACAAACTGAAGGAGAAAAACCATTTGATCATCTCAATAGATGCAGAAAAAGGTTTCACCACAATTCAACACCAATTTATGACAAAAACCCTCCCGAAAGTAGGTATAGAGGGATCTCACCTCAATATAATAAGGGCCATATATGAGAAACCCACAGCCAACATTGTTCTCAATGGTGAAAAACTGAAACCAGTTTCACTAAGATCAGGAACAAGACAAGGTTGCCCACTCTCACCACTATTATTCAACAGAGTTTTGTAAGTTTTAGCCACATCAGTCAGAGAAGAAAAAGAAATAAAAGGAATCCAAATTGGAAAAGAAGAAGTAAAACTGTCACTGTTTGCAGATGACATGATACTATACATAGAGAATCCTACAGATGCTACCAGAAAACTACTAGGAGTAATCCATGAATGTGTTAAAGTAGCAGGATACAAAATTAATGCACAGAAATCGATTGCATTCCTATACACTAATGATGAAAAATCTGAAAGAGAAATTCAGGAAGCACTCCCATTTATCATTGCAAGGAAAAGAATAATATAGCTAGGAATAAACCTACCTAAGGAGACAAAAGATCTGTATGCAGAAAACTATAAGACCCTGATTAAAGAAATTAAAGATGATACAAACAGATGGAGATATACCATGTTCCTGGATTGGAAGAATCAACATTGTGAAAATGACGATACTAACCAAAGCAATCTACAGATTCAATGCAATCCCTATCAAAGTACCAAGGCATTTTCACAGAACTAGAACAAAATATTTCACAATTTGTATGGAAATACAAAAGACCCCAAATAGCCAAAGCAATCTTGAGAAAGAAAAATGGAGCTGGCGGAATCAGGCTCCCTGACTTCAGACTATACTACAAAGCTACAGTAATGAAGACAGTGTGGTACTGGCACAAAAATAGAAATGTAGGTCAATGGAACAGGCTAGAAAGCCCAGAGATAAACCCACACACATATGGTCATGTTCTCATTCAAACTCTGTTGAATAATAGTAGTGAGAGTGGGCAACCTTGTCTTGTTCCTGATCTTAGTGAAACTGGTTTCAGTTTTTCACCATTGAGAACATATATGGCCCTTATTATATTGAGGTAAGATCCCTCTATACGTACTTTTGGGAGGGTTTTTATCATATAAATATGCAATGGAGAAAAGGCAGCCTCTTCAATTAGTGGTGCTGGGAAAACTGGACAGCTACATGGGAAAGAATGAAATTTGAACACTCCATAACACCATGCAAAAAAATAAACTCAAAATGGATTAAAGACCTAAATGTAAGACCAGGCACTATATTACTCTCAGAGGAAAACATAGGCATGACACTCTGACATAAATCACATCAAGATCCTTTTTGATCAACCTCCTAGAGAAATGGAAATAAAAACGAAAATAAACAAATGGGACCTAATGAATCTTAAAAGCTTTTGCACAGCAAAGGAAACCATAAACAAGACCAAAAGACAACCCTCAGAATGGGAGAAAATATTTGCAAATGAAGCAACTGACAAAGGATTAATCTCCAAACTTTATAAGCAGCTCATGCCGCTCAATAACAAAAAAACAAACAACTCAATCCAAAAATGGGCAGAAGACATAAATAGACATTTCTCCAAAGAAGATATACAGACTGCCAACAAACACATGAAAGGATGCTCAACGTCACTAATCATTAGAGAAATGCAAATCAAAACTACAATGAGGTATCACCTCACACCAGTCAGAATGGCCATCATCAAAAAATCTACAAAAATTAAATGCTGGAAAGGGTGTGGAGAAAAGGGTACCCTCTTGCACTGTTGGTGGGAATGTAAATTGATACAGCCACTATGGAGAACAGTATGGCAGTGCCTTAAAAATCTAAAAATAGAACTACCATACGACTCAGCATTCCCACTACTGGGCATATACCCTGAGAAAACCATAATTCAAAAAGTCATGTACCACAATGTTCCTTGCAGCACTATTTACAATAGCCAGGACATGGAAGCAACCTCAGTGTCCATTAACAGATGAATGGATAAAGATGTGGCACATATATACAATGGAATATTTCTCAGCCATAAAAAGAAATGAAATTGAGTTATTTGTAGTGTGGTGGATGGACCTAGAGTGTGTCATACAGAATGCAGTATGTCAGAAAGCAAAAAACAAATACCGTATGCTAACACATATATATGGAATCTTAAAAAAGAAACCAAAAACTGATTCTAAAAACCTAGGGGCAGGGCAAGAATAAAGACGCAGACGTAGAGAATGGACTTGAGGACATGGGGAGGAGGAAGGGTAAGCTGGGACGAAGTGAGAGAGTGGCATGGACATATATACACTACCAAATGGAAAATAGATAGCTAGTGTGAAGCAGCCGCATAGCACAGGGAGATCAGCTCGGTGCTTTGTGACCACCAAGAGGGAGGGTGGAAGGGAGACGCAAGAGAGAGGAGATATAGGGATATAAGTATACGTACAGGTGATTCACTTTGTTGTACAGCAGAAACTAACAGAACAATACAAAGCCATTATACTCCAATAAAGATGTTAGAAAAAAAAAGCCAGATCAATACTTGACATCAACAGGTGAATCTTTTAATGTGAAAATTTCAGGAAAATAACAAAACAGGATTGAAGAATAGATATTTTTTGAAAGAGGACTTTTCTGGTACTTATCTATAAATGTTGCATTGAAGACCATCTTTTTTAACCTATAGGAAACATTGGGGCTGCTCTTACATTAAGGAAAGACACACGAACCAAAAGAATAAAAATAATAATTTTAGATTTTGGTATGACTTCATCATTCCTGTTTTCCAAAGTTCCAATACTACCCTTTCCTTAGTTTTTGGATTAAAAAAAGAGAATGTGAATAAATCTGTCTGGACATGGGAGAAGAACAGAATTCATTTGGACAGAGCAAATTGACAGCTTACCTCTTCTTTTCCTCACTCAGTCACTTACAACTGTTTAAGCACTATGGAAAGATAGCCAATTTAAAAAGTGCTCTGAATCTATGAAATGAATATTTTATTATTATTTTTCTGTCCAGTTTTAGAGAGGGTAATCATCATAATCACTATACTCAATTACTTATTATCTAAATGATATGACATTAGTTAGATTCCAAACTCTAATCATGACAAATCATCAAACATTAGAAAACAATTACCTGATAATGAGTCAATCTAAATAGTTTGGATCATAAATCCTTCTATCTCACCCCCTCTCTGCTTCTATATTTCCTCGAATCCATTATTCTCACTCAAAAGAGTGACCTTTCCAAAATGCATTTGATCGTGGCACTTTTGGGAAAACACTTTTGAACTGTTCTCCCATCCATTCAAGATAAATTTCAATCTCTTGAGCATGGTGCAAAGGGTCTATGGTAACTTGATGACTGCTGCCTTTTCAACCTCCCTCCCATCGCCCTCAACTAGTGCTCTGCAGTCCAGCTCCCCAGCCTGCTGTGTTCCTGGGTTTTCTCACCTGTTTGTCATTTCACCTGCTTCTCTCTTTGTTTACTCTTTCTTAACCACACCATGTTTGACAAATGAGTGTAGTGGCTAAGATGAGGGACTCTGATGTTAGACTTTGTAAGTTCAAATCCCAGTTCTGTCACTAATTACCTGTATGACCTGTCTCTGCTTTAGTTTTCTCATCTGTATGTATCTGCATGATAAAATTCATGTCAAAATTAACATCCTAGGATTGTTATACTTAATAATATATGAAAAGAGAACATTATTTGACTCATTATAAGCCTTCAATAAGTTTTAGTTATCAAGATTTAGCATAGGGTCTCCTCCTCTGGGGAACTATTCCTCACTGGGGTAGCTGCCCTCCATGTTTTTCCATGTTATCAAGTCCATACTGCACTCTATTTTAACTGACTATTACAGTAGCATCTGTGATACAAACTAGAAACATCTTGAGGATAAGAATAAGGTCTAGTTTTCATTGCATTCCCAGAGCACATCTTTGCACCAGATATACAGTAAGTGCTCTATAAATATTCAGTGGATAAGTGAATAAAAAAATGAAAGAGCTGTGTTCGACTCAAAGATTAAAAATGCTTCAAATAAATCTGAAAGAGATGTTGTTCTTATACATAAATCGATTTGTCTGTAGTGACAATTTCCATTTCTTCTACCAACAAGTGTTTTTAAATATTGAATCAATCGGAAGCAATTTTTCATTATGAAGCCATCAAGTTTATTAATAAAAATTTTGAAAATATGAAAAGGAAAAATAAACGTTAAAAACACCCATAATTGTATTATCCAAAGACCAGTATTAATATTTTAGTATATTTTTTGTCCTTTTACTCAACAATGAAACTAATGTAAATATTTTCTGTGTCATTCCAATATCTTAGTGAACATAGTCCATCCAATAGATACACCATTTTTTACCAAATATTTCTTATTTTAGGTCACTGGGTTTGACCAGTTTTGTTAGGTTGTAAGCAGTATAAGCAATGAAAATGTTTGTATATGAACCTTGTTTCTGCTGCAGAATTACTCCTTGGAATGCTATCTGAGTAACTGAACTTCCAGTTTAAAGTCTGCAGACACCCTTAAGATACTTGAAATCTACTCATAGATCGGTTTTCAAAAGATTTATATTAACATATGTTTTGTGAATTTTTCTAGTATTTCAAATTACTATTATAACTGTGGAAATTTTTACTTATCAAATAAATATCTTCCTTTGAATTATTATCTGCACTTTCCTAGTCTCCTTTGCTGCTTACTCACATCTTGCTAGAAAATAATAATTTTCTTATAGTTATTGTGAATTAGCAAATATGACAAAACCATCCTTAATGATCATTTTTCCTTTGGTAAATGGGAGGGAAGAGTAAAGAAAGTCAGAAAACCAAAGGCACAGAGGAAGAGAATGGGATGCTACTTGGGAAGGATGTCTTGATGCTAGATGGGTCTCCTCATTGCAAGGTCTGTTCCTCCTTCTCTCAGGATTAGAAATTAAATTAAATTTAGAGATCACAGGATTGTGGGGGACAGTTTCCTGTTAAATACGCTAAAAGGAGCTGATGCATAAAAACCTGAATGTCAAATGACTAATAATCAATGATAACAATAATTTTATCTACTGCTCAAGAAATTTTACATGAGAGGCCAAATTATTATAAAAAATTACTGGGTGACCATGAAGTTAGAAAACAGAGAGTTAGTTGCAATATCTATGGCCAGTGTTATCAAGCCAGGAATAGAATACAGCCTTCCCTCCTCTTGGATGTATCTGTTATATAAAACCTGTGATCCTATTATGGAGCATTGTTGGCATGTCAACAGTTGCCCATTTGGCTTATTTTTCCTCTACCTTCACAGCAAAGAAATCTACCTCTTGATAACATTGTCTCACATTAGGTATGTTAATATTTACAAGTTACAGAATCTAGTTCAGCGTCTGATAGTCATTTTGTCTTATGATGATGACAGTGCTGATCCTGCTAATGATGATGATGTTGAAGCTAAAATGATGACATAAAACTGCTTTGTGTTTTTCTGCTTTAGTCCTCTATAAATTGTATCTATAGTTTAACTCAATAATCACAATCTTTTGTGTGTTTTTTTAATTTATAAATACATGGCTAGGATGAAGAGGGAGATACGTCATTCCCATGTACTAAAAACCCCCCGTGAATATTACACAATTTCTTTGATTGTCAATATACAATTGACATGATAGTATATGGTGTAATAAGTTCCTATTTTTTTTTAAATTATAGGAAGTCAGGACAGTATAGGTAAGACCATTTATTCCCTTGCTTAGTTATAGAGTAAGCACAACTTCTTTCTTTAGAAATCTTTCATACCCAGCACCAATTTCGGATTTGTTCATGACTGTCCTTGAAATCTTTCAGATTCTGCTGAATTTCAGAATTCAGTTGATAACTCAATTTTATATGTCTGCCACTGAAGTCACCCAAACCTTTGTCTTTCTGCCTTTCTCTTTGGCTCCTGTGGCTGCGATGGATTTATCTTTCTATTGTGTCATAATTCCTGTTTCCCAGTTGCTGTCAAGGATGAGCCTGTCAGTCGGACCCACACATCTCAGCAGAATGCACAGTGCTTGGCGTAAGCCATTACTCTGGCAGCATGTGTGAGCACTTTTAGGAACAGCCTCGCTGCAGTTGTTCTGACTACAAGGCAAGGCTAATGAAGCAGCTCCGAGAATTTTTTGTAGCGAAAGCAATTACCTCGATGTGGGCTCTGAATAACAGCAACACGACCTTCCATCGTGACACTCTCTTTATTAATATTTTAATTACTTCTATGCAGATACCCAGTAATATTGGCAACATTTTATCTGGTGAATGTGTCTTTCTGCAACCCCTGGGTCATAGGTCAAAGAAACTGTTGTAGCAAAATTTGGGAGGAAAGATTCATTATATATTTATACTTACCATCATATTCCAAAAAAAGACAGCATTTTTTTCACTTCATTAATTTTGCTGACTGCTGACTTCTTTTTGCCCTTCGTTCTAACATATACAAGAAAATGGTTATTACTTAAAGAATATAACAAAGAAATACCTATAAAGGACATAAGCCTCTTCTGAATATTTCAAAATATTGACAACGATGGCTTGCCATTTTGAGTAATACGATTATATAAAGATAAGTCTCATTTATGGCATTTGATTTATTTTCATTCATTGATAATGCCGTTTGTGGCTATCTTTCTTCTAATCAAAATTTGTATACTTCTTTGTACAAAAAGATTTAATTTACCTCTTAAGCACAAAAGCATAAGTTACTAGAACTTGTGAGGCTGAATATCCCAATATCTGAGATATTTCCGCTTTCATACAGGCTGTCCTCCCAGGATCAAGTGAATCTTAACTCATAACATAGACGTTAGTTTTGTCTTCTTGTCATGTATTCTGTGAAAATATACAGCTCGAATGAATTAAAATATAGCAGATAACATAGATTGGTGGCATGTGTGTGTGTGTTTGTGCGTGTGTGGAGAGAGAAGTGAATGTGTGTATTGACTTGTGATTATCTGTGGTGGAATTCTGCTTTATATTCATTGGCAACATTTATATTTTAACATAATTGACAGTTCCTAATCAGCTTAATTACCTGTTTGTTGACTTACTGTTTTAATTAGAAGGCCTGGAATTGCAAATAACAGAAAACTCCACTTTAATTGGCTTAATAAATAAAGGAACATTTTAGTTGAGTAGATTTATTGCTGGAAGGGGAAGGGCAGGCTCAGGATTGGCTTTATCCTGAGGTTTGTAATGTCATGAGGGATCCAGCTCTGTGTCTTTCAGCTCTGTCCATCTTTATATATTGGTTTTTCCTCATGATGACTTTATTAAAATGACTGCAGCAGATTTAGGCCTCACATCTATACACGAAATCATCTAAGGAAGGGAGCCCAGTTGCAACACTTCAACAATCCTGAGGTTTACCATTATTGTGTCAGTTTAGAATGAATATTCAGGTCTGAACCCCATGACTGTGGCGAAGAGAATGGGATGTACTGTGTCAAGGTCACATTTCCGCGCCTGAAGCTTGGAGGATGCCCAGGTCCCATTACCCATACCTGAAGCTGGGAGGGGAGCCAATTTCCCTGGAAACACTGGGATCTCTAAGTAAGAACCAGAGACTGTTGGAAAGAATTAGGATAAAAAGAAAATGCATACTGAAGACATACTCCACAAATATAGTTATTTTTTTTTAAATCTGCATTACCTGCTGCAAAAAAAAGTCTGTGGTACTCACACGCTCATCTCTCCTTTCTATATGGACTGACATGATTCTAACCGACATTTGAGCTATTCCTTGTGGTGTCAGAGAGTGGGAGTCAAAGAGGAATTCGGCAGGGAAGCAGAATGAAGAGAAAGCTGGACCATTTCCCGGCTCTCTTGAGTCAGGTCTTCACAGTATGGCTTCATTAATCTCTTTGAAGTCATTTCTCAGAACATCAGACACACATTCAAATGTTAGTACAAAAATACATTTCAAAGCCAAATAGGAATGCTTTTCACACCACATATCATTTTGGATTAACCACGTCTCTTTGATTAGGTGTAGCTATTCCTCCAGGTTTTAGCAAATAGTGGCTTCAGGTAGGCCCAGGAGAGGTAGTCAAAATATTTAACAAATGCTATGTCATGGGCTTCTGCCAATCACTGCACCCCCAGCCGATAAGATGGGCTGCCACCTACTGTCCCTAACCTGTGAGTCCTGGTTAAATGACAGCCTGATTAGCTTCTTCCGCAGGGAACCCTTGAGTAGTTGCAGTGGATTTTTAAGATTTAAGAAAGATTTATTATTTAAACCATGCAACTCTAGCGGTAAAACGGATGTCAAACGGCTTGATATTTGTGAGTGTGAGGTCTCTTCCATCTCCTTCACTGCTGGTCTTTCACTATTGGTCTGAACTTTTCTACTACAATCAGTAAGTATAAGTTGCTGTTTTTTAAATAGATGGTTTATCAAACACACTTAAGCTTTATCATCACGAAGAACAAATAAATCCATCTACTAATTATAAATTATTTCTCCTATACCTATATAACCAACTTATTTTATTTTTCATCTGTTGCTTCAATGTCAATGATCTGTCAATTATCTTTCATCGTTTGCGAGAATGTTTGCTGAAAAAAACCCATCATGTCTTTGACTGCCATCCACCAATTGTTTGTCTGCATTCACAGCTCTGCCAGTTTTAGAGATGAGTAATTACAGGGCCCACACTTGAGATCTGCCAAGCCTTAAGAGAAGGATCATTTTGTTAGAAAACTCAATTTTTCTCAGAGAGGCACTGCTGGTAACTTCTGGAAAAATTTTAGTAAGTACTTTTCTCTAGTCACCTATAGTTTCCTGAGGCCATAGTCACTGTTTTCAGATTCACCGTGGAAGTAAAACCCTGGAACCAAGAAAATCAATCCCCTTCGTAGGTCAGACAACATTTAGACATATTTCTCTAACATCAAGAATAAATAATATGGGCATATGTAGATCTGTTAATAGCTAAAATAAAAATCAAAGACAGTTTTATTGAAATGATTAGAACTGGATTTCCATTGACTTTAACTGCTACTAGAAACTGCTTCTTAACTGAGTCTTCCCTTAAGTTCTAAGCCAGAGAACAGAAAAATAAAACTGCTTTAAAGGATCATTTGGAAACTATTGATCTCTTTTTTTTTTTCTCCTTCTCAGAACAGGCAATGCAGTATCTTAAGCATAGTTAAAAGAAGCACATATTGACCATACTTTAAATAAGTTTAAAAAATTCTTACTGCAAAATTTTATACTTTCTTTTTAATTCAGCCCCTTTCTCATCTCTGTAATAATTCATAGTCCCTAGAACCAATGTGTTGTCAAAAAAGAGAGAGTGCTGAGCTTGTCGGTATGACAATTATTCCCAAATTTATTTCTGTATTCTAGATATACATACTCAACTTTTTGCATTTAAAACTCAAATGCCCAAGATGGAATTAAAAACTTGATCCTCTTACATTGTTTCCTATTTAGTAAATGGCAGAATCTTGTTGCCATCTATTGCTTGTAGAAACCCAGGAGCCACCCCTCACTCCCTCACTCTTCACCCACACCCAGACAATCAATTGATAATTTCCTGTCAGTTTTATCTCTTAATGTACCTTGAATCCATCAACTCTTTATTCTTCACTGGTATTTTCCTCACCCAAGTCACTTAATCTTCTTATATTCACACTTTTCCCTCCCTACCCAATTCATTCTGTCCCAGCTGTCAGCATGAGTGTATAAAGAAAAAACGCTCAAACCTGATAAGGACACCCTCTTATTTAAAAGCATTGAGTGGCTTCCATGACTCCTAGAATGAAAAACAAATAAAACCACTGGCCTTGACATTGCACATAAGACTTATATCAGTGGTTTTCAGTCCTGGCTTCATATTATAAATATCTGGGACGGATTCTTTTAGACTATTTCAGGTACCCCTAGGGAGATTGATTTCACTCTCTCAATTTTATTTCTGATGTCCTAGGGACAGAGTTCGGTTGGTTTAACCAGACATGCTGGCTGGAGTAGACAGGTAGAGGAATAAATGGGGTGGAAGTTCCCAGAAGATTACAGAGTTCTGGCAAACCAATCAACAGGAATTCTATCACCCAGCTTGGGAAATGTTGGGAGTAGAGTTATTGGACAAATGCTGACATGGTTTCCCCTGTGTATTAGTCAGAGTTCTTCTGAAAAACAGAACCAATAGGATTGGATCTATCTATCTATCTATCTATCTATCTACCTATCTATCTATCGGAGCTATCTCAGCTATCTCCTGTAATTGTGGAGACTTAAGTCCAAAATTTGATGGGAGAGGCTAGCAGGTTAAAGACCAAGGAGACCTGTATAGTTCAAGTCCAAAGGCAGCCTTCTGGTGACCCAGGAAGAGGTGTTGTTGCAGATGAAGTCTGAAGGCAGTGTGCTGGAGGATTTCCTCTTGCTCAGTTGGGAGTGGGGAGGTCAGACTTTTGTTCTAGGCAAGTCATCAGCTGATTGGATAAGGTCACCCACATTATAGCAGGCAATCTGCTTTACTTAGAGTCCACTGATTTAACTGTAAATCTCAGAAACATCCTCACAGAAACATTCAGAATAATGTTGAACCAACTATCTGGGCACCATGGCCCAGCCAATTTGACCCATAAAACTAACCATCACACCCTGTTTGTTCACTTTCTTTTGTGTAGCCTTTTCATAGATTGTTATAAGTGAAGGCAGGGTATGTAAAAGTGTTATCTGTTAATTCTGGACTATTTGCATGAGAATTACGAGGAAAACTTGTTAAAGGGCAGATTCCTGAGTGCCAGTACAGGTTGATGGAGTCAGAAGTTGCCTCTTTTACTAACTCAGCAAATCATTTTCTACCTAGTAAAATTTGAGAATAATTTGTGTTTCTTCTGTAATACCCTAATCAAAAAGTATTTCTTACTATTTCCTTGGGTTGTTTGCTTTGCTATGTACACAGTAATGATCAATGTGCTTGCTTTCCATTGTCAGCATTACCCTGAGCTCTCAAGGGCCTGAGCCAACAATTTTGTGAAGGATATGAATACAATCCAAGAAAAAAATATGACTTTATTACCGTTGTTGTTCTCAGGAATAGGAAATCATACATAATATTTGCTTGGATTGGCATTGGAAAAGTAACCTTGCCCTAAGTTGCTTTTACCTGCCTTGCAGAATAGTTTAAATTTAAAGAAAACTGTATAACCTTTGGGTCATACTATATATTCTTCCGATGAATAACGATGTACATGAGATGAACCTGTCTTTATTATATTCTTACAATGAATTAGTGAACCTGCCTATAAAAGCATTTTCAAAATAATTTCCTTAGAAGGCAACTCATTTCAAAAATTGGTTTGGTAGCAAAAAGTGCAGTGAATATTTTTATACTACATTGCTTTTTAAGATTTATTATGTACATTAAAGAATATTAGTGATTGTGAGAACCAGTCCAGTTAAAAAATTATTTCATTTGTTTTTCTAAAATGTCCCAAACTGGTTTATCTACAAAAGCATATTTTTATATAACAGTATTTAACATACTTCTGAAACATATTTTGGAAGATGCTAATTTATCAGTTCCTGTCTTTAAGTATTCATTCAATAATAACCATTTTTGAGATCCTACTCTGTTCTAGGCAATAGCTTATGCTCTAGGGCATACAAATATGAATGATATCGAGTTCTTATTCTGAGGGAAGGCACATTTTAGAATTTCCAGAAACATAAATGGATAAATTGCAAAACTATGATGTAGATGTTTAATAGATGCCTGAACAGTGAGGTACAAGGAGTTGAGGATTATATATTTGTCTTCTAGGTAAACGAGGTTAAAAATATTGTTTTAAAAAAACATAATCCTTCTGTGAGAAGTGGGAACAAGGGAGGTTTTAAAACAGGATAGGGACATGATCAATTAAAAATGCTTTCAGGAAGATCACTTGGCAGGAATTTGGTGGAGGTACTATAGTAAGAGAGCCTAGTGAGAGAAAGAACAGATGGGAAGCTATTGCAATATTTCAGATGAGTGATTCTAAATTTCTGAATTAAGGCAGTTGCAGTGGAATTAGACAAGACAAGCCAGACCCAAGAGACATTCTGAGAAAGAACTGACAAGAGAAGCTGATGTGTTGAATATGGGGAAGAAAGGAGTCAATGATGACTCTAAGATTTCCATCTTAGGGCATGGCAGGGATGGTACTCAAAACAGAAGAAGGAGCACTGATGCATCCTGGGAAAGGGGTACTGATTTCAGATTTGAACCCACAAAGTTTGATGTACTTGTAAAGCAACAACGTGGCAGAAGTGTTCATATGGAACTCAAAAGAGATCAGGGTTGACAGAGTAGATCTGGAAGTCATCGACCTACAGATAATTGCATTTGAGAATGTCGACAAGAACATTCAGAGAGCACAGAGTGAGGGAGAAACAGAAACAAGACAGGGATCTGGCAAACCTAACATGTATAGTACAAACTAATGGGTGAAAGCTCTCGGAGAAGACCAAGAGAATGCAATTCAATGACACTGAAGGAGAACAAGGAATGGGTAGTATTTTGAATTACAGGGAAGGAAAGGGCTTCGAAAAATACATCAATGCATCCCTCAGTGCTGCACAGAATTTGGACTTCCCTTAACATTCTTTTCTTTGCAGCCTCCTCCATTCCCAGTGTGCTAAGAAGCTCTTCTTTAGAGATGAGTATGCATCAACATCACCTTCTGTTTGATATTTTCATTTTCTATATTCTTCAATCTACTGGCATTTATTTTGGGGTAAAATGTGGCATATAGGTGTAAGTTGATACCTGCCTTCCACACAAAAGTAATTTTTTTTTGGTTTCAGGTATGCACTACATCAAAATAGTTCTGCCTCAACCTTTCTGTCTCACCTGTTTCACTTGTTCCAGCCCCAGTATCTATGGCCAGGACTAAATGGGGGTAGACTATGACCAACTTCACAACACAGGCCTTCTGCCTCTTGCCCTAAGACTTCCTTATTGAAGAGTAGTGATGTAGAGGCATTTCTATTTGATGTCAAAATATGTGTAAACAGGCTGTGTGTGTGTGTGCGTGCACACGCACACATGTGGGCATGTCGGGGGAACAGGAGTAATTAATCTCTTTGGGGCACATCCTTGACTAACCAATAATGGATGGGAGGAGGGGCAGCTAGAGATCAATTTTTCTGCCTCATGAGAAGCCATTGTCCGTACTGCCTCTTAGAAAATGGGCTTTAAAGGTGGAGCAGTCAGTCAACTCATCCTCGCATCCTCTATTGGCTTTCCCCCTTCCTGGCCTCATCCTCCTTTCCTTCACTCTTGCTATCTGGGATTAGATTCCCTTATGTAGGGGTATCGCATAAGCCTTTGCCTCTGAATCTACTTTCCACTGACCCTGAGCTAAGACATTCCTCAACAATAACAACAACAATGACATTTATTAAGAGCCTGTTGCTGCTTCACTGGTTTGGAATTCTTTTATGATATAATAGATTTTTAGGTGGCTTCTGGGTATATAATGTATCCAGTTGGTATCTCTTTAGCTTATTTATTATAGTTATGTAGCGTATTTTGGTATGAGATTTACCAGTTATCTTCACAGTATCCTTTATTTTCCAAATGTTTTTACTTCTTTCCATTGATGCCTAATGTTATCAGTGTATAATGTGATCACTGTGCCATGTGATCTGTGTGAAATGTTATCAAAGTTACAGCTGTGCATCATTTGTCAGGAGCCTGGAAAGTCATGAACAACGCAGTAGTTACCAGGTCCCTACATTTCTGAAATAAAGTGCCAGACCTCTTTGAGACATGCTCAGAGATTATGAAACTGGTTCAGTCAACAGTATTTCACCTGCCGTTTAAAGGGCTGTAGCGAGACAGCTTTTTAAAGAGTTGACAGATTATTGTGTGTCCTCCTCACAATTTCCCATGAGGGAAAAAAGTAAAAGATAAAGCCAGATGGTAGGATTTTCAAGAGAATATTTTGTAAAGCTTGACATAGATTCCCTGGAGCTTGAGGGACCCTGGAACAAGAACCCGAGTCACATCTGGAAAGTGGAACGAACAGCTTTGCTTGGATAAGGCAGCTGAGGCAACGAGGTAAGAGGCCTGTCCCTGGGAGCGAGCTGCAAAGTATCTGTGGGGAGTGGAACTGGCTGTGGACCATTTTGAAAAGTCTCCCAAGGGTGCTCCTGCTTGGAAAGCAAAAGAGAAAAGAGATGGACTCCCGAGGCAGGAAGCTGAGGAAGGAACTCAAGGCAGCCAGCACAGTCCATCTGCAATCGGGGGGGGGGCATCAGCAGGGAAATTCTGAAGATTCTCAAAAGGAACACTCAGAACATCTTTAAAAGAGGACGTCTTCAATCAAAGAGGCTAATGGCCTGAGGTTCAAGTCCTTTTAGTTCTCTGTCACTTGATGAACAAGACAGTGAGGCTCAGACTGTGGTGGATGCCAGTAGTAGGGCACCTTAGAGCTGCTGAGGGGGACCAAGGTGGCTCAAGGTGAGGCACTGCCTGCCTGAACCAGCACCTGAGAGTTGCCTCTGGAGCACACCTAGGAGACTGTTTTCTCTACCCAAGGTTCCAGTTGTGATGACTAAGATTTTCTAATCCTATATCTGTCTACCTGTGAGGAAGACAAATCTATAGTCCCATGAGCACTGGATCAGGGTAGAAATCAGCTTCCTGCCACCTCGTGGACACAGAACACGTGGCTTCTGTTGCATTATCTCTCAACCACATGGGACCACAATCTTTACCAAACTAAGGCTATGGCCTCCTCCGTGCATAAGGAAAGCAATTCCCAGTTATTCCAAGATGGGTTACCTTTCCCAGCAACGTTATCCTCAGTGATGCCACAGTAACTTCCTGTCTTGTAATGTAGCACTGGCTTTTCACACTAAAGAAGAAAGAAGGGAAATCCACACATCTGATCTCTTGTAAGGCAATCACACTGAAATGTACCTATTACATGTGAGCTCCAGAGGGCCGCTGAGCTCTCCTTAGCACAATGATTGGAATACTCCAGGAGGGGCAAAGACAGAGTGTATAAACGAGTACAGAAAGAATTTGACCAATTATTTTCTTAAAACTTGAAAGAGTAAAGGTTATGCAATCTCCTTGTCTGTAGATAACCTCTTTTTTGTTGCCACTTGATCCTAGCATTTTCTTTTCCAACCAATGCAACTTCCACCATCCATCACATTTTTGATGGGAATCTTCTGGTGGTCACTTGCTGTTGTTGAGGTATAAGTCTAGGTCTGGTCAAGTAATATAGGCTTATTTTTGTTTTATTTTTCCTGCTCTGTCTCCTCTCAGGAAATGGAAGGTTCCATACAGAGGAGGAACCTGTGTGTGCTATCAACTTGTCACTTCTTGGGTCCCGCCTGAGGAATGGCACATGGAGCTGCCTCTGTTGGGCATTTTACTCTCCAGCTGTGACAACCTCTATTCTGAAACTGAGATCAAGATTACTCCATCTCACAGCAGCCAGGCTAGGCATTTTTTGGATACCCTAATGTTCAGAAACCAAGCTTTTTCATATTAGCTCTCTCCTGCAGTGTTAAGACTGTTCCACAAGGGTACCAAAGCATGCTGTTTATACTCAACATTTTTTTTTCCCCACAGAGTTCTTAATGAAACAGCTTATTCTTTTAAATTTAGAATCCCATCAGTCCTTCCCCACACCTGCATATTTGTCAGACTCATGCATTATATTAGACCATTAGTGCCTGGATAAGAGATATTTTGTGTGACAGATAACCTACAGCAGAATTGCTCATCCCACTATGACTAAGGCTTTGTTACAGTACTGGCTTCTCAGCCTCATTCCTTCTTCCCTTGGAAGGAAAGAACTTCCTTTCATGAGGCTTTTAAGTCCTTCAAGGAATTCACTTTCATCAGCTCAGCCTCCTCATTCCAAAAACGTCAGAGAATCCCAGAAGTGGACACAGCTTGGGGTGAAGTTGGCATCTCTCCTTCCCCTTGCCTCCCTTCCATTCCGTCTATTAAATTCCAGAGTCAAGGAGGATGGACTGCACCTCTCAGAGTGCTGTCGTTTCTCAGCTTTCCTGCGGACCACCATGAGAAAGGAGGAAAGGTCTGTGTTGATGAGGTTCTGTGCCCCGACCCAGCTTCAACAGGAGTAGCTCTGCTTTTACGTCTTTTATTTTTCCTTCCTCGTAAGTTTTCTTTTAAGAAGGAGTTCTAAGACTTTTATTCTTCCCCACCTTCAATTACAGTTCTAGACGGTACATGGGGTCATGAGTTATTTAGCATTAGAAACTATTCAGAGTAACCGTGGTGTTAGTGCAGCCAATCATACCTTATTGCAAATAGATGATGAATACTATGCAATTTTAGAAAACAATATAAATTTTTCTTCTTTCCACAAACTCATTGTGACAGTTTCATGAAACTAATTTATTACTTACAGGTGTCCTGGCTTTTGAAAATAAAATTCCCTTGCGTTATAATGTCTGTGTTAAGATGTTTCTTAGGAAATCGTATATATATATATTTTAATCACTGCTACAAGTTTTTGCTTTTATTTGGGGTAGACCCTGAAGTTACAGCTTTTCATACTGTTTGAAAGACATGTAGAATTGAAGTATCAGTGTCACTTTTTATAGTACAGCTATTTTGCCTTTAAATAGCACCAATTTGTTCATTCTTATGTTGGGTGGGTTTACTTTCTAAAGTCATTATTTGAAATACTCTGCTAGCGTTTCTAGATATTTTCAGTTATTTTATTTACTTATTTATTTTTTAAGGATTTATTTATTTTTGGCTGCGTTGGGTCTTTGTTGCTGCGCGCGGGTTTTCTCTAGTTGAGGCAAGGGGAGGCTACTCTTCCTTGAGATGCGTGGGCTTCTCATTGCTGTGGCTTCTCTTGTTGCAGAGCATGGGCTCTAGGTGCGTGAGCTTCAGTAGTTGTGGCACGCGAGCTCAGTAGTTGTGGCTCGCGGGCTCTAGAGTGCAGGCTCAGTAGTTGTGGCACACAGGCTTAGCTGCTCCATGGCATGTGGGATCTTCCCGAACCAGGGCTCGAATCTGTGTCCCCTTCATTGGCAGGAGGATTCTTAACCACTGCACCACCAGGGAAGCCCCTGCACAATTATTTTAATAGCCGAGCCCCCCCCCCCCCCAGCTCCAATCTCTGAATTTCAAAATGCTCTCTTCTCACTTGTGTCATTTGGTAACCCACACAGAACACAATGAAAGGTTAATGGTGATAAAGCTGATTTGGTGCAGCCACCGATCTCTTTGACTTAGTGAGGAAAATGTTTTCAATAAACCTGAGAAACAAAATCAGGATTATAAACCGAGGGTCATTTTGGAGCCTCGTTACCCTTCACAGAACTATTCCAACTTGATTTGAACCTTATGGTTTTACCCAATCCAAAGCCCTCAAAGAGATTTCTCTGATTTTAGGGGTTGTTTCTTCCTGCATCTTTTCGCCTTTCAGCTCTTGCAACTGCAAGGACCACCTTGGTTTTGCCTTATATCAAGGGGAGTATGAATTCCAGCACTTCATTGGCTTCAAAAACTATCATCATACCGGTGAACTTTGTGAAGTTTGAAGACTGTCATGGGGAGGCATGATACCTCCTAGAGTGACAGGTCCCCCATCCCAGTGCTGAGGCCTCTCTCAACTCTTTCTTTCTTTCTCTTGTCCTCCTTCCTGCCTCTCAGGACTAACAACCACCTCTTGAGGCCTGACCTTGAAACAGTTCCATCTACTTTCACATGTCTCAGAGGCCGCTCAAACACGTTCAGTTCACAAAAAGTGTTCTGGTGAATAATTCTTTCACCATTTTGTTACAGGAATAATTTAAGGAAGGTTTTCATTTGCTTTGCTTCCAGCAGTTGTTTTGTTGTTGTGGAGAGTGAGTGGGGGCTATATTTTTGTTGGATTGTTAAGAAGCCAATTCTTTTCTTATATAGAGGCAAGGACTTGGGAAGTGGTGGTGGTGGAATGAGATGGTCGGTGGATTTTTCCTCCCATCAGTAGGCAAAGGTATCCTGAATAAGAGTGAATGAAAGCACCTATTAGAACACAAATAGCAGAGCCAGTGTAGGGTAACTTCAGATACAGCCAACATTGACAGAGAAGCAAGAAAATGGGAGCGAGTAGGGAATGAAAGTAGGCACACTCATTTTTGTTGAGTTGAGAAAACAGAGTTTGTAACTTGTGACCCACAATGTTATTATAAAGGAGGGTCAATATATTAGAACTCTTTTGAGTTTAGTTATTGCTTTAATTTCATAATATTTCTGTTGTGGCACGTGGCCTCAGTGGTGGCTCGTGGGCTCTAGAGCACAGGTTCAGTAGTTGTGGTGCACAGGCTTAGTTGCTCCGCAGCATGTGGAATCTTCCCGGACCAGGGTTCGAACCCATGTCCCCTACATTGGCAAGAAGATTCTTAACCACTGAGCCACCAGGGAAGGGCTGTAAAATCATCTGTAAGCTAATAGCAAATTAGAAGTTCTCCATGTCGATTTTTTTTTCATTTAAGGACAATCTTTGAATTTGTTTTTCACTGAATTTGAAAATATTTTGTGCCAGATATTAGACTCTTTGCTTTATGTAGATTGTCATTTAATTCTCACATCACAGTACCTCAGTGAGGTAGAAGCTATATCTATTTCATTTTAACAATGAGAAAAGCCAAGAACAGGGAGGTTAGTAACTTGCCAAGGTCTCAAAGCCAGAAATTTCAAAGTGAAGATTCATATTCCGACAATTAGGGGCAAGGGCAGAGGTCTTAGTCAAGACCCTGAAAAGCCTAGCGATTTAGGTAACTTTGAATTGTCTTTTGAGCATCCAATGTATCAGTAAGTATCAGGATGCTTAATAGAGGGAAATGTTAGTAGTTTGGTATCCCTAATAAAACAATACCTTTTAATTATTTTTTAATATTTAAAATGTATGATGACAGATTTATAATCACCTACTGGTTGATTTAATAAAATATTTTCACAGTATATGTTTTTGTCCCACTGATCTACCTTTTATCTCGCTGAGTGGAGTTGGAACAGGAGACAATAAGGGGATTCAGGAACAAAGGGGCTGGATATCTTAGTCACTTTGTGTATATATTGCAAAGACTTTATCACTGTGTCATTTGGGTTTGTTTTGTGTTATCCAAACTTCATTAGTGACTGCAGTCTCCTCTAAATATGTGGGCTTCATATTCAATTTCAGAAGAAGAAACATTTTGAAACAATGTGCAAATAAAGGAGAAAAATAAATGACACTTCTCTTTCAGTATGACTATCTACTTGATAGTAGGGGTTCAGAAAGGCATTTTAATTACTAAATGCTTTGCATTAAGATGTTTAGTCGATATTTTTCTTTCAGGAGAATCACAGTAGTGTGTGCTGTGTTGGCCACTGGTAACATAGCTAATTTAATGGCACAGTTTAAATGAATTCTGCTGACTACATTGTCCTTCATCTATGTTACCTCTAACAGCTGGTATGGAAACTTTCACAGCTATAGAGGCAGCCTTGTCATTCATTGGTATTGTCAAGAAGCATAAATAATCACTATGTGACATTTTGACACAAGGGTTTATTTAGTGATGTTTGCATACTGACATTGACAGAATATGTGAGGACATTTCATCAGCAGCAACTTTAGCCTCACAGAATGCAAAAAATAATATGCACTTTACTGATGGCTAGAACTGGGCTGTGATCTCCCTCTTCCGTCTTCTCTTTCTCCCCTTCTCTAATTGTTAATCCTTATTATTTGATTTTGCTAAAAACTACTGCTGAAAGAACTTTATTTCTATGTGCATGGGAAGTTAATTCATTATTTGGTCATTTCACAGCATGTTTAATTTCTTTCTTTGATTTTTCACCTTGATGCAAACCAAAAACAATACAGAGATGTAACTGTTGAACAGCAGGCATCTTCTTTATATTGTATGCACAATAGATTGCTAATACCCATCCACTCTCCCTATAGAGAAATCTACTAATTAAAAAATTTTGTCAATCACCTAAGCTCTTTTTTTGGAGAAGAGACTTTCCAATTAGCAGCTAGAGATGAGAGAGGGGAAAAAGAGTAGCTTTGGTGAATCATTACATTTAATTATTACTTCAATGCCAAGATGTTTCTAGAGCCACAGTATAATCTGTGAGTTCACAATAAATAGGTAGCAGCTCTCTATGAATAAATTAGATACAACTTTTACTTTCAGATCAGTTTTGAACAATAATTGCTACCTTAACCGGAAATTGGAATTGCTGAAGCACCCACTTTGTAAGTTGAAAGAGGAACCACATAACAGGGAAATGGAGAGTTTTAATGTAACCCTAATCTACCCCTGGACTTTACTAATCCCCAGGGCCTCTTCTGTTATCTTATGGGGAATATGAAGATGATCTCTGCAAGACTGGGTCATCACTAACATGGGTGAGTTTACGCTGTCATTTTATTGAGTGAACACAAAGCTAAATGAAAAGTATTGAGAGTTTTCCCTGAGTAAAAACTGGGAGGGATTCTAGAAATAAGTGTGTATAAAAAGGACATTCTAGTTTCTAGCGGTTGTTGTCTTTATTTCTGTAGTTCTTCTTCACTCGCTCCTCTCCAAATAATCACATAATATAAAGCAGATGTCCAGCTCTGCCGATCCCAGCTTGGCTGTCAGCCGACGTGGCCACACAGGTTCATGGGTGATGTGCTCTGCCACTGGTTAATCAGTAATCTTTGTGAGAGTTTTAATTTTTGTGCTGTTTCTTCTTCCCTCCTTTTCTTTCTTCCTCCCTCCCTCCCTTTCCCAGTTTCGTTTTTAATTCATGAAAGTATGATAAATAGTGGTGAAGGAAGATTTTAAAGACAGAATTTTTACATTCACACCCACATTTGCAGAAAGCTGTAGAAACATTATTAATGAAAAAACTTAAAACATTAATGGGCTTAAGACCATTTGGCCCCAGATCCTTCCATTCATGTTCATTATTTATGAGTGTGGGTGGCAGGATTGGATGAAACCGCAGTCAACCCACACTGCATCCTGCTTTGCCCAGGTGCTTTTCCAAGGAGGGCAAGATCCTCCTGTCTGCTTGCATTCGGATCTACACGTGTTGGGCTCTGGAGATTTGTGAGAGTATAGGGGACAAGGGGGTCCTAATCTCAACGGTCTCTCTTTGGTGCCAAAGAATGGGGCCTCTGAGTGGGGGAGAAAGATTGATGATACTTACATGCGTGACATTTCCCAGGGACGCTCCTGCACTAATAGGTATGCAGTTCCCAAAATTAGTGTTTCCCAATCCTAGCTGTGTTGTCAGAACCACTAAGGGAGTTTTTGAAAAATACTGATGCCTGGGCCCTATGCCCAGAGAATCTGATAAAATTATGGGGGTGCAGTCCCGAGGTGATTCTAATGCACAACTGAAAAACTATAAACAGGACAATCGGAGTTCAGAAAATTCTGTATGTTGTTCTACTCTTCTTTCTAACCTGGGACTCCTGCTGTGAAAAGTTGCTTGATTTCTGTTCTCAATCTCTTGATCATCTAGGATCTTTCATAACTTCTCTTTTACTCTCTTCTCCTGTCCTATGCCCAACTGTTCCATGACTCCTGTCTCTCTCTCTCTCTCTGTCAAGCTGCCTCAGTCTTGGAAGATGCTAAAAGAAGTTTTATATGTATATATATACACACACACATATATATATATATTTCTACCCTCTAGAAGATTATAAATGAAGCCAAGATCAACATGGCCATGGGCTATTACTACCCACCCCCTGCCCCCGCAAAAAAGAGAGATTCGTGTCATTGTACCAGGACAAAACTGAAGATTTACGCACACAGTTAGTTAGATTATACTAGTATTTCTGGATATTTGTAACAAAACTTCTGAAAAGACCCTGATAAAGTCCACTTCTCTGACTGGCAGCCTTGGATGTTTGCCATTTGATCTCCCTTCAAGAAAAACCTGCCTTCGGCTGGAAGGAGTGCATGGCATGGGTTGGCTTCCAGCTACGGCACCTTTCCCAGTCTGATACAGATTTCAGCCAAAGTCATGTTTTCCTGAGGGCAGCCCTCAGCCAATGACAGCTCAGCAAGCCTAGGAGGACACAGCCAGCTATGCTCAACACTGTACTGTTCCAATGGCCAACTTTTGCTCCCCATTGGCAAATTTGCATAAAGTCTGAGTGTCTCTCTATTCAATTCTGTTTTCTCTCCTTTCTTTTCATTAGTGTCAGATCAGCATCACAGCCTAAAGGCTCCTTCTGCTTCATCCTGTCCCTTCCCATTTTATCTTAGGTGTTACCCCTAAGAAACCTTCTGCCTTCCTAGCTTTGTCTTGGTATCTGCGTCCCAGATAAACTGTACTGGCACAATCTGTCATTCTAACATTTTAATGAAAATTACAAAAGTTGCATTTTTATTTTCCAGTAGTGAAAAATAATTACAATCTTTTTTGTATCCACTAGCACAGAAGGTTCGTGTGAAAAATTCACTCTATCACCTTCAAAATGCTACTGTTTGTATTTTTTCTTACAATATTTTAGTGTTTGTAACTTTCTATGAATATAATTTATTTCTTTTCTTATTCCAATTATGTAGAAATGTTACCTCCTAGAAATCTTATTAAAATTATATCTTCAGATTTCTAAAATAAAGTCATTTGGACAGAGGGAATTTAATGCTTTAAAAATGTTAAGTGATTCCAGTTTGATACGTTTGGAAAATTCACCTTCGCTGGAACAATACTTCTTAAAGAGACTTGTTCTTCTGAACGTTAATAAAACAATCTTCTTCCTTTAGATGCTTACCACATTGTATTACTTATTATTACTGTTGTTGTTAACATTTGTTGGCATTATGTTGTCATCATTTCTGACCTGCACAACCCTTGGCATGGCACTAGGCACATGGTCTATGCACATTAAATGTGTATTGTATTGAACTAAGTAGGATTCTTGTACATATTTTGACATCTGGGACTTCATCCGTATTCTCAGGGGAGAAATCCTCAGAAGTATTGATATAACTTCAACTGACACAATAAAGAAAGGAAATTATTTTTTCCTTCACACCCTTCCAACAAATCTTTGAGTCTGTTAAACAATTATTTCTTTTCTAACAGACCTCGAGTTCTGGAAGACTTTTTTAAAGTCCTTATTCTTTCATAAACCAGAGTATTCCCATGTATAGCTTTGGAGTAAAGAGAGGGTTTAAGTCAGGAAAACCTTGCTAAATAAATGGTCTCCAAGTGACAATGGCATTTTGCCTTTCTCTGAATCCTCGGGCGGAGGCCAGAGTTTGGAGCCAAGATGAAGGGCTGGATGAGTCATCTGCTATGGTATGGCAATGCCTCTGTTCTCAAATCTGCGCAATCAAATCTCAAACTGATTTCTCCCTTTCATTTCTTTTCCTTCTTTTTTTGGCAAGAGAGAAAATAACTTCGGTATCTTTTTTTAGGAGGGTTGAAAAAAAAAAAAGGAACACCATTCTATTGCCCAAAATTGCATACAGAATTTCAAAGAGTGACCTCTTCCCAGATATAGCAGAGCTTATGGTGGTAATGGGAATGTGTCACCTTTTGAAGCGTAAGACCTTCAGATCCCAAGCCTGCCCATCTCTTCACCGGACTTTGGAGAATGGTAGGATTAGGAGTAAAGGAGTATTAAATATAATACCATTTTCACCCGGGAGTAATTAATATTTCTGGCCATGTGGACTATTTCATGGTGGGAGTCACAGTGGCAATAAGTGAATGACGAGGAGATGGACTCCAGGTATGCTGAGATGTTCAAAGGTTTGCTTTTTTCACTGTTGGCAGATTAAGTCATTTTTAGAATTTGGACTTCTCAGGGGCAGAGGTTTTTTTCTTTTACATTAAGTCTACTCTTTTCTGCACACTGTTCTGTTATATAATAGGGTGAGTGTATGTGCAAAGTCATGCTTTTTCAGTATTAAAACACAGAATCATATCCTTCATTTTTAAAGTTACAGTTATTTGTGTTATTACTAATTTTGGACACAGCAAATAAGACATTGCCAGAAACATTTCTGGGAAGAATAAATATGCAGCTTGTTTAGAACTGAGTTTGTTGTTAAATATAGCTTTGATCTCCCCTCCACCCTGCCACCACCCCAGCCAAGAACTGCATGGTAGTTTGTTTACAATCTACCACCCTATCTTTAAATGTTGGACTCCAAATGTGTATTGTGTATTCTGTAGTTCTATTTTCCAGGTTGTTCTGGCTTTGTGGCCTTGGCTGAAATTGTGCGCCTCTCCTCCCTTTGACCCATTCTCTTCACAGTGTTTCACTTCAGTTCATCAGACAGCACCTGATTAGGTGGCCTTCTGTCATCCATTCCCTACACATCCCGCCTGGCCTCAGCACCATGGGGCTGGCTGCCATCCAGAACCTCATCATGGAAGCAGCTGTCCTGACAGAGGAAGATGCGTTTGGTTCATCTTTAAACATTTTCAAGGAGTTGGACTCAAGGTCACAAATAGGCCAAAGGCTCAGTCACGTTTAAAGTGTGACATGAGGGCATCCTGAAAAATCTTTTATCAGGCAATACTCTTTCTCTCAAAGAACAGAGACCTTGAAAATGGGCAGACATGTTTTGGAATCCCTGCTCTACCATCTTGCTAGCTATGTCATGGAAATACTAACTGCAAAGCTCCAAGTAAGTTGCCTGGCACGTTAAAGTAGGCTCAGTAAATTTTAGTTCTCTCTAAAAACGTATTAAATATTTATCATGTGCAAGGCAAGGTTGGGTAGCTGGAGTGCTAGATGGTATCAAAATAGTAATAGGTGGATGCTCAGGGTGCTTACTATTTTATAGGGGAAATCTTGGTAAATTCTGAGCTCAAATACAGGCTAGAAAGTAAAAACCACATTGCAAATCTAGGGAAATGAGAATTCAGAGAAGGGATGGATTATGGCTAGTGGGAGGATAAGGTAAAGGTGGGGGAGATAGCACTTGAAGTAAAAGCTGAAGGAATTTTTCCCTTCTCTTGTGTGTACATTAGAGATGGTAATTTGGACTTTGTAGGGATAGAGAAAGAATCCTTAAGTGACAGGACTGCAGTCGAGCAAATGCAGTTAATGTTTGGGGAATTGTTAACAATCAAAGTTGGCTGGATCAGAGCCCACTTTAAAGGGAAGGTAGGAGATAATTTTGGAAAGATAGGTTAGGCTATATTCTGGTGGACCTTAGATCTCAACCTGTATGAGAAACGTGGTGGAGTGGAGGGAGACCCTGGCTACGGAGCAAGAATCCTAGACTCCTTTCTAGGCACCTGGGAAGAGATAGCAGAACAACTACGTTCTGGAGATTCATTATTTTGGGTTCAAATCTCAAAGTTTCCACTTATTAAGTCTGTGACAGTCAGCAAGTTATTTCCCCCTTCTAGCCTCTAGACCAGACCATGTCTCTTGAAGTATAAAATTATTTGTTTATAAATTTAGTTGTTGGAAAATGGCAAAGGTTTTCAATAGAAAAGTGTTTTTTTAAAAAGTGGGAATGTTTAAAAGCTTGGAAATGAAATAATTAAATGAAACTATCAGAGAGCTCTTCAGTTTCCATGCCACTGCTAAACATATACGATTCTAAGGAGACAGATCTAGTAATACTACCTAGGACGGTTTGAAGGAGTAGAAGACTAAACGCAAGAACATCATCTGACTTTGGGTCTAAAATGAAATGGGGATTTGAGGAAAGTTAGTACCATTTTTAAAAGAGAGATATTGCAGTGGGGCAATCAGAAGGATTTGGCACCTGATAGAATATCAGTTCTAAAGCTAACAAGCACAGGAAGGATTACTCTGTTTTAATTTATATGCTCTTTTACATTAAATTATTTAAGTGACCTGATTTAGTGATGACTTTTAATTCTGCATTACTCAATGCATGTGGAGTTTCTAGTGACATATGTGTATGGGTATGTGTGATTGATCCAGCAAATACTTATTGTGGACCTGGTATGTGACAGGTAGTGTTCTAGGTGTTGGAGACAAGGTCCTTGCTCTTATATTCCAGGACTCTGTTGAAGAAAATAGTGGCTAGAAAAAGAAGTGTCATGAAGATGAACTAAGATGATATGGTAGGGGGTACCTGGAAAGCTAGTGAAGGGGCTCCTTTAGGAGGACGCATTCAGGCTGAGCTGAATGACTGAAGAAGCCAGCAACGTGGAGTGCCAGGGCAAGAACGTTCCAGAAAGAGAACACAGATAGGCAAAGGTCCAAGGATGGCGATTATGCCTCAGTGGGTTTCAGGAATTAAAAGAAGCCAGCCTGACAAAGGCATCATGATTAGGGGGAGAGTAGTCAGAGATAAGAGGAGAATATGTGTTAGTTCCCAACTTGGGGCCAACTCCAAACACTCATTCCTCATCTCTTGGCCTTGTTGCAGTTTTACAGCCCAGTCTGTGACATCCTTTGCAGCAAAAGGAGTTAATAAAACCACATTCATTCTCTTTTTCATGTACCAACTTTGGCAAAATGTTCAAACTCCCAATTTTTCAGAGTAGAAAGCTGGGGGTCAAAGATGTTTAGCAGCTTGCTCAGGGTCACACAGTTTGTAAATGGCAGGGCCAGAACTCAGCCAGGTCTTATGATCCAGGCCCAGAGCAGTTTCTGCTTCCCACAGTGTCACTTTCCCTTCTTATGTAATCCTAAAGAATCACAGTCACTGACCTCTTATCAGAGAGCCCGCAGGAGATGTCTGTAACCCAGGATAGGCGTTTTAACCAAAGTGAAAGAGTCCTCTATTTATGGCTGACAAGGTACAGGGCTTACCTGCACTAAGGTTTAGAGATGGAGAATTAGAAGGGAGCACCTATTGGCAGCGAATTGGCAGAATGATTATGTACTTATTTTCCTTTGCCTGGGAGTCCTACAGCAGCCCCTTGCTTTCATAACCCCATGATTTGATAATTTTCCAACAAATTCAATTTTATGTGTTTGGACTGAATGGAATATGCCATAAGAGACCATAGCATCTTAGAACAAACATGAAATGTGGTAAATAAACTGATGTTTACGCATGGGCACTGTATTAGCTGTTTCTGCACTTTGCCCCTCCATTAAGTTAACTGCCAGGCCTGGGCCATTACAATCCAGCCTTGTTCCCTCAATTACAGCCACACATTAACTCCGGACATTCCAAGTCTTTCCAATAGCCATTTTCAGGGAGGACCGTGAGCTTTCCTAGGAGTGCCTCCCCTCCTTTCTGTTCCCATCTTGAGCCCCCTCTGCTACTTGCAACTCTGAGTTCTGAACAGGCTTATCTCGAAGCCAGTCGGGATCCCTGTTTATGATGCATCCTCAAACCCAGGCATCCGTTTACACGAGAGCCCTAGTTAGAGAGGCATATCGTACTTCTCTCCTTTCAAAGAGCACATTTGCTGCTTGCTGGGGGCTTTCTGCCTGAGGCAGGGGGGCGAGGAAGGAGAGTTCCTTTGGGAGCAGATTTAGAGTCGCTTCTCATTGGAGGGGCTTGCTTTTTCCTGAGCTGCCAGACACTGCAGGCTCAACTGAGGCGCGGAGGTGCAATTCAGGCTGGTGAAACAGTGGAGGAAGGCAGGGACAGGCGGGGCTAGCGCGGCTCTGCAGCGGATCACAAGCACCAACACACACACCGCTCTCCCGCCGCCCCCTGCTCGAGCCTCGCTTCATCTAACCGGGGCCACAGAGACGCGGACAGGGAGCGGGGGACCGAGGAGGGGAGAGGACAAGGCAGGAACCGTGAAGCAGAGGAAAAGCTGGAGCGGAGCTGGTATTTCACCTGAGAGTCTGACCCGCATCCCGAGGCTCAAACCCCCTACAGCTGCACCGTTGTCGCCTGCTGGGAGAGCACGGCGCCAAGGAACCCCCGAGTCCCGCTCCCAAGTCGTTCTGTGCCCGGCGCGCCAGGATCCTTCTGGTGGGGGGCAGCGCGGTGCCCTCAGGAAGGTGCGGAGCTTGGGGGACCGGCGTTGGCGCCCGTCGTGGTGCCCCAGGAAAAGTAGGGGCGAGGAAAACCGCCTTCAGGGCAGAGTGCGAGGCCAGGCTGCCGCTGCCGCCGGCCGCGCCGCCTCCTGCGCTCTCGCCTTGGGTGAGTGCTCGGCTTTAGCGCACCGCCGCGTCTCTGCAGCGCTCGGGGGCGGCCTGAGGGCCCCAGTGGCGCCCGCGGAAACTCAGCGGCCCGCGGACGGCAGGCGGACGCGTCTCCGGAGTCCGGAGCGGGGACTCTGAGCCCGGAGGGCGTGGGTAGGGGCTGCTGTACCCGTGCCCGGCAGACATGCCTTTGGGCGGGATTTGGGCCAAAAGATAGGAGGCGGGAGCGCCGGAGGGAGCCGGGAGCCGTCCCGCAGGGCGGGCGATCGGGAAGCGGCGGGGAGGGGGGGAGGGTCTGGTCCGAGCAGGTAGCGCCGCTTCGGCAGCCCGGCGAGTTGGCCATCAGTCTTAAAACTGTCAGTTTGGGAGCGCTGCAGGAGAGTCAGGAGGGCTGTGGGAAGGCAAGAGGGGGCCCCCGGGATGCCGGTGGTGAGGGAAGAAAAGAGAGGCCTCGAAAAGCTTGGGGGCACATTTGCGCTCGGGTTCCTGGTCCTTGCAGCCCTCCTGCCTTGAGTGTGGGAGAACACTTTTTTTGTTTTAAGACTCAGCGTGGAGAGAAAGCCTCCGTCCCAGGGGAGGAGAAGCGTCTGCGGGGGGCAGAGACCGCAGCTACCTGCCGGGTGCGCCCCCCGCCCCGGGCACGCAGGCGTTCGTCCCCCCTTTCTCTCCCGCTCCCACCTCCTCATTGGTGCTGGTTTGCAGCGCTCGGCTCCTGCGCCTTCGCTTCGCGTTTGAATCTGGCTCGCCCCTCCGTATTATGTCTGCACTCCGAAGGAAATTTGGGGACGATTACCAGGTAGTGACCACCTCGTCCAGCGGCTCGGGCTTGCAGCCCCAGGGGCCGGGCCAGGGCCCACAGCAGCAGCTTGTGCCCAAAAAGAAGCGACAGCGGTTCGTGGACAAGAACGGCCGGTGCAATGTCCAGCACGGCAACCTGGGCAGTGAGACGAGCCGCTACCTCTCGGACCTCTTCACCACCCTGGTGGACCTCAAGTGGCGCTGGAACCTCTTCATCTTCATTCTCACCTACACCGTGGCCTGGCTCTTCATGGCGTCCATGTGGTGGGTGATTGCCTACACTCGGGGCGACCTGAACAAAGCCCACGTCGGCAACTACACGCCCTGCGTGGCCAACGTCTATAACTTCCCTTCGGCCTTCCTCTTCTTCATCGAGACCGAGGCCACCATCGGCTATGGCTACCGCTACATCACCGACAAGTGCCCCGAGGGCATCATCCTCTTCCTCTTCCAGTCCATTCTCGGCTCCATCGTGGACGCCTTCCTCATAGGCTGCATGTTCATCAAGATGTCCCAGCCCAAGAAGCGCGCGGAGACCCTGATGTTTAGCGAGCACGCGGTGATCTCTATGAGGGACGGAAAACTCACGCTCATGTTCCGAGTGGGCAACCTGCGCAACAGCCATATGGTCTCCGCGCAGATACGCTGTAAGCTGCTCAAAGTAAGTGCTACCCGCCCCCTCCCCACCTGGCGACCGCCAGCCCTCAAACCTGGGAATTAACTCACCTGAGAGCCACCCTCAGGCTCCTAGGCTTGCCTAACGCCACAGGTAAACTTCCTTGTTTGGGAGCTGGGGAGGGCGTGGAGGACTGGGCAAAGAGAGTACAGCTGACGGTTCTGTTCTTTCCCTACCCACTCTCGTGCTCTTAGTTATTTTATTTTATTCTTATTTATATTCGTCGGATGTATTTGTGTCACTTTCTGGACTAGTAACCTAGCCAACGGAGTGGTGTTGGCTCCTGGACCTCTGAGGTACACGAGTGCCCTATTCTCCTTCCTACCTTCGCTGCTTTGCTCTTTGGAGAGCTTTTGAGTTGTTGTCAATAGGCTACTCCAGTAAACTTGAAGTATTAAAACTGAACAGCTTTTAGTTTGAAGAAAAAGGTGCTGAAATTGCTTTAATTTTCACTTAGGGCTTTTCTTCCTTTCTTTTTAATTTCTTTTTTCCCCCTAGTAGTATTTAGCAGGTGGATTATTCCTTCAGACCCAAGAACATTTATTCTAACTCTATCTGTGGTCATCTTTTTTAACAAGTACACAAACTAGAGAAGCAGTTTATAAAGTGGAAAAACAACACCTGGTTGTTTTCAAGTTTTATTTTTACCAAATATTTTCCTAGAGAAATATTCTGTGAAAGCGTGAGTGCTTTTCCTGTAGAGTCTCTTATTAATTTTATTCTTAATTGCCTGTTTCTATGAAGCCTTTGTCAATTACAGATTTCACTTGAAGCTTTTCAGCGTCCATTAAATAAGATTGCTTCCTACCATCAGCAGTGTAAATGCTAAAAGAAATTGCTCATGGAGTGATTATTAAAGCAAGGTCCATCTAGTCGTTAGAGGGCACCACTACAAACAAGAAGAGAAGCCCAGTCTAATCACTCATCCAATTAGAGTCTAGGAATGAGGGATACGAGAGCCCAGTTCTCTATGTGTTATTTACAATCCATCTTTTTGAGGGATTTGCCTTAGTTTTCAAATGTTCATAAATTGAAAAGATGACCTCAATACAGTCTTAAAAATTTATCTGAGATTGCACGGAAAAACCATAGCCCCATTCAGAACTTAGCATTAATAAAATGAAAACCTGAAATATTTAAGTTGAGATTTTGCCTTTGAGATTTCAATTTTACTCTACAGGTCCTCTATCGTTTTACACAGCCTCAGTTTATATGGTAGTTAAAAGTGGTCCAATGTGCTTTAAAAAAAACTTGTCTCTTGTGTCATTTTCATTACTCATTTACAAGGTCTTACCCTAATTATTCTTGACCATCTTGCTCAGTATAGTGTTGGACTTAAAGCAGCTCAGTTGTCCTGTCACTCCACATCATATGCATATTTACTATGCTACAGACAGTAAACAAACTAATTGTGTATAGCTCACTGGAAAATTTTCAACCTGGTTCTGCTGTATATGTTAATTAAGATAATGGTGAATACATAATTTGAGTAGATCCTATTCTTTATAATTAACTCCAATGGGCTGCATGTAATTTTTTTTTTAATTTAACTTAGCATATCATGCTATGGACCACCTTTGAACTGAGTTGTTTGGATCAGGCTAAACATGTTGTAGACATGTTTGTTGCAGAGGTGTTTGTTGTATGTGCCTATTTCTATGAATAGAACAAGATATATAACCTCTCTTTTTAGGTTAGGCCTACCAGCAACACTTTGTAAATGTAGTGCAAAGGTCTCTGTCGTGGAATCCATGTTCATGTGTCACTTTGAGATTGTTACTGAAGAGTAGTTTATCATCTTGATTGGTGTATTGGAAACTTAAAATTAGACTTTAAAGGTCAGTTATTGCTGTTCTCTAGTTTTTCAAACATATAAATACATTTATTAAAACAAATATCTTTTTGAGGAAACATATTTAGATGTTTTTAGACTATCAAATTTTATTTTAACAAAATCAGAAATAATTAGAATTAATCTACACAGTAGGTTCTTGTTTTTGTTTTTGTTTTTTTACAAAGTTGTAGTGAATCTGAAGCACCCAGTGTCTACAGTGGTTCAGGACACTGATAGTGATTTTTATGCAAGTATCACATATACCACAAGGAGTGTCCTGATCAAACAAAAAAAAAGATTTCTACTGTTGGCAAACTTGGAGCAAGGTGCTATATTAACACAAGGTGATAAAAACATCTAATTAAAACAATATGTATAATGTTCTTATAAAATTTTTTACTTTTGATTTGTTGGGAAGATGTCAGTGCTAAAAGTAAAAATAATTGGCATGTGGAGTTAATTTATATTTAAACAAAATTATGGTGAAATTCTGTCCTGCTTTTTTTGTGAGGGGAGAGGGTTGATCAGTGGCAGCTCTTCATCCAACCAGTTACTGTAGTTTGCTTGAAGTTGATTTGTCCTGTAGCCATGGTGATTAAAATGAATTCTCATAGCTCTTGTCATTTCCTTAGACTTCATTTAAAAGGAGCCATGTTTTATTAGGAAACTAATAACATTCGGCAAAGTCAGAGGGAAGATTTGCCTTTAATAAGTGACTCTCATTTTCTTTTAGGGACTGAGATGAAGTGATCCAAAACAGCCAGTTATATTTTTAAAGAGAAGCTATACCAAGATCTTAAAGTAGTAATATTTTGATATTGGTCTTATACATCCTTACTAAATATTATTACACATATTCAGTTTCTTCTCTTAACCCATGTTTGACATTTTAAATGTAAAATTTATATATCTTTAATACAGAGAAATACATAGAATTTTAAGGCAACAAAACCATAATATTTAATAATAGTAATTACAGTCTATATGAGTTCTTCCTATTACCTAATTTAATTTCATTTATATTTTTCTATTGCTGTTTTCTTATTTGCTGACTAAAAGCTTATTTATCAGTATTACTATAAGAATTATATTTGATGATTTAAAGCACTTCTATTCTTGTAAAGAATAGAAAAATAAGAACATGCATATGACTTTCTAATCCTGGCTACTGTGAAGTTTTCTGTGCATTTTTTTTTTTTGAATTCTGTGTCTTGATGGAAGTTTTTCTCTTATAACTTCTCTAATTTTTAATTGTTGTTAACTTATATGAAAGCAAATTTTATTTCAACTCTATTCCCATCTTCCAAGCTTCCAAATACTGAAATTTATTTCAATATTTAATTATAGATCTTCCAACTTTATGCTTGGAGCAATCAGTCCTTTTTTAACTTAGAAAAAAAGAAAGGAGATTAAATAAAAATTTAAGAATATAATTGGAAGTTATTCTTTAAAATTTATAATGTTATTATGAATACAGCTCTAGAAAGCTCTTTTAAGATGAATGTTCTTTCTCTTTTCCTCTTTTCATCTCCATGAAGACATTTTATTTGAATTTAATTTTTTTAACCTAAAATATAGGAACTAATGAATAGCAAGGTCATGTTAAGTTAATACGACATCCAGTTTAAAATTTTAATAAAAATGCTTGGATTAAGGAGTTGAGACTAATGGTTGATACATTGGACCCTGTAATTCAGTGTTGGGTTTAAAGGATTTGGAAATCTCACTCTTTCCTGCAAATCTAATACTAATGGTTGACTGGCCTAGACTTCCATCTTATTAGGGAAAGATTTAAACTTTTTGATACATTATTCAAGAATTTGCACACTTATTATCCAAAAACCATCCCAGTTACATGTATACATATGTGTGTGTATATATATATGTAGACAGTCAAACCTTATTTACATAAAGTAAACATAAAATCAGTTATTGTTAGATATATATTTTGAAATTAAGAGGTAAGGTTAAATTTTTCTCATGGAAGTATAATTTTATATCTTCATATTTTTATTCATGGCATATAGTCATCATCTTCCTTTCCTAGGATGTCAGCTATGCAACCCTTAACTTTCACCTAATGAAAGGTAATGATGCCCAGTTATCTTCTAATATATCACATACATTATTTTTATACTCATCTTTTCTATTCTCCATTTATATGGATACTCAGAATTGGATGCTATCTAGTTTCCTCATATGAATGTGATCCAGTGCAGATGCAATAAAAAACAAAATTGCATCTGCAAAACTAACAAGCTCATCATTTTTTTCATGTATCTTAATATTTTGTTAATCTTTTAACCACAGTAATTCCTGGACCACTTGATTCCTGATTTTTTTCATATATTTATTAGTTTGCCTTCATTCCATACCTTGCACTTTAATGCAATTATGGTTTTGACTCTATATGACCCTATTCTGTATGACTGACTCTTTTCTCCAATTGGTCTTGGTCAATTTGCACTTTAGTTTTAATCTTGAGATCATTAGTTATCTCCTTTAAAAAATTAATTCACAAGTGAATATCTATTAAAAAACTCTTCTTCTGAACATCGTACAAGTGGTTAGTAAAAAGATTCAATGAGTCTAAGACTGAGTACCCCAGCACTCTTGGGGCTAGATCTTATAATGGTCAGTGAGTTTTTTTAGGTGGGTTTATTATGTCTTTAAAAAAGAAAGTACAGTTTCTATGGAGTCTAGCTTTGCCTTCTCTGACACAAGTACAGTAATTCTGTAATAGGTGTAGAACTTGGGTTCATTTTAAAGACTATAATTACTATTCTTCTTTTAAATAGTAGTAATATGTTGTTTTGTTTGTTTTGTTTTTTATTTTTAATATGGTTCCTGAAAAGGACAGGGTGGCTTGTGCTCAGGGGAATACAGTGTGAACAGAAATAGGGACATAAAGACCCAAAAATAAACAGTAGTAGGTAAGAACAAATGATGAAGAGAAGCAGGAAAAAGCACTTGATGGATTTGAGGGTGTTTGTTTGCTGAGTAGGAGGGGAATGTGCAAGTAGGGTTACAAATCCTGTCCACAGTTATTATTATAAATTCCATAAAAAGTCCTCAAGGAATTATAAAGCTGTTCTTTCATTTAAATAGTATAGAAGCCTCACAAAATTTATTACAGGATAAATTACATTCCATCTATAAGTTACTTTCTTTTCATAAAAGTGAACATATTTTTATGGGATAATTGGCTTAGCATTAAAAATCTTTATGTTAGCCTTGATGTTGGTCATATTTTTTTCCACCTGTGTATTGATGGAATTTCAAACTTAAGGAGTCAAAAGAGGGGAGTTCCCTGGTGGCGCAATGGTTAAGAATCCTCCTGCCAATGCAGGGGACACAGGTTCAAGCCCTGGTCCAGGACGATCCCACATGCCGTGGAGCAACTAAGCCCATGCACCACAACTACTGAGCCTGCACTCTAGAGCCCATGAGCCACAATTACTGAGCCCGCGTGCCACAACTACTGAAGCCTGCATGTCTAGAGCTCGTGCTCTGCAACAAGAGAAGCCACTGCAACGAGAAGCCCGTGCACCGCACCGAGGAGTAGCCCCCGCTCGCCGCAACTAGAGAAAGCCCGTGCACAGCAACGAAGACCCAAAGCAGCCAAAAATAAATAAATTTATAAGAAGTCAAAAGAAATGTACAACTGTAGACAGTCCAGATGAAATTCTAGGTCCACACTTTGTTCTACCTGACTTTAATTTTGGTCTGAGTCCCAAAATCATTGCCAGAAATGCTTTGAGTCACAAGGCATTGTTGTTCTTTATACTGGTACCTGCTTTTGGCTCATTTCCAAATTTTAGATTCCACGTAGTACTCTGACCTCATTGCATGTAATTTTATTTCTGACTTCAGCATATATTCAACACACACACACACACACACACACACACTGCACATTTAAAGAGGAGAAGTGACATTACAGATAAAATGGTGGGGAGGTGGTAGGCAAGAAGGGCTGCCCTTTCTGTCTTCAACTATGTTTTCCTTCTTTTCCTTTCTGGACCACTGGCCCTCATTACCTTTTCCAGTAGGTACATGTGAAAAGTGGTGGTGGTGGGGGGTGGATCAAGCCTTAGAATATTATAGAAGTACATCTCAAGAGTCAGAAGTTAGAGATTAAATTTTTTTTTTTTTAAATTCCCCTAGCTTCCCTCCGAGCTAGGAAAGAGCACAATGGCTATAATTAGAACACAATAATGGGTTGGAGAGATGGGAGAAAGGCAGCAAAGAGATTGATTGTATTGGTGAAGTGTGTCCCTGCTGAATGGATGTGGGCAACTGATCACAAATATCCCAGAAGGAGGATGGTGAAATGTGGATCTCCTTATGCCAAGGGCAGTTCTAAATGTGTATCCAGACCGGGTGTGTGTGTGTGTGTGTGTGTGTGTGTGTGTGTGTGTATGTGTCTTTGTCTTTGGATACATACGCTACAGTCCTTTATCTGTAATAAGAAAGCTGTTTGTCTGTAAAGTACATGATGATAATAATCCCTTCTAGGCATCTGTGACTTTTGATTCCTTTTCCACCTGTAGTCAGAAGTTGTAATTTATTATCTTGCAGGCCTTTTTGGACTCTCAGGGAGTTCAAAGTCGTTTGACATTAGCTGCTTCTTTGAAATTAGTACATGTAACTATAAAATGAGGCACAAACCTTAAGTTCTAGACATATATCCATGTGGCATATAATTAAAGTGTGTGTAATAGAAATACTACATTTCAATAGCAATATTTTTATTACAAAATAACTTAGAAATTATTGCCAAAATCTAAATTGCACACAATCGTTTCAAAAAATCCAGGAGGTTCTACTTATAATGTTTTTGGACACTAAATTTAAACAAACTTTATGCCTTAGAGTTCCTTGAGTTTTGTCTTAACTCTCAGAATTTCCTATAATGCAACCAACCAGAAAGTCTTTAAAATGGCAGAAAAATCTTTATTTCCTTCCCCAAAATATTTCACACAATTGATAATAAAAGTTGTATGTTAAGTTATTCTCAAGTGCTAGTGTTTTCAAATTATGTTCTAAATTTTTAAGAATTACTAATTTTCCATGAACTGTTTTCCCTTCCACCTTTTCCCCACTTATTTATTCAATAGTTTCAAGATTTTAAATGATTATTTCATCAAGTAAAGTCAACCTTAGAAATTTTAATAATTTATTGTATCACTCTTCACCTTAAGCAATTGTTTAGAATTGTTGTTGATCTCGACTGTATCTATTTACATATTATCCAGGAAAAGGTCATGGTTCTGTGTTCCCTTTTGGAATTAGGAGGCTTATAGAACAAGAGGAGATAATGTAGACCAGGGACAAACTGCTCCACTAATGAAAGATTTCTTCTTTTATCATAATTCTTAAGATGACATAATAAATAAAGGTTAAATTGGTTTTTACCTACATTTTTTATGCCTATTATCAAAATTTCTGGGTGAAATATGGTAATTGGTATCTAAATAAGAGAACTAGAAATGGATGAAATATCATTGCTACTGATTTATTACATACTCAAGGTACAGATCACAGTTTAATTTTATAAAGGCACATCCATAACTCCTCTTTTTCCTTTGTATCTTTTATGTATGTGTTACAGTTCCTTGAACAAAAGTTCTCTAACTCCACTTATACAAGTTGAGAGACTATAACTTACATATGCTTCTTTTCTCCCCTTGGTCCAGAAAAATCTCTGGAATTGCCCCAAAATTAGAAAAGCCTAGATTAGAATTCCTTGTAAACCTAGAGTAGAATGTGCATGCTTCTGCAAATGTATTTGGTAGAGATATGTCAGGTTCTGGGACATCGTATTTGGCTGAGTATTGATAAGATAACCTTGCTCTGCCCAGGAGCTCAGACTTCAAACAATTCCAGTGCTCCAGGCACCTGCCAAACACCCTTCCCTCCTCTAAACAGAAAAGCTTTCTCTTTAATTCACAGTGAGTAATAGGCTTCCCAGTCTATTACAGAGTCAGAGAAGCAAACAAAAATCAGGGAGGTAAGCATATTGATAGTTGAAATATCTGTTGGCCTAACAAAAAGGAAGACGACGTGAAAGATAAAATTGTGGATGTATGTAGTACCTCAGTGTCATTTAAAGTAAGATTAAATTTATCCACTGGAAAATAATTTTTAGTGAATAAGTAGGGAATTTCACTTATCGGAAAAAGATGTAAGTGTGGAAAACATCTTTCAAAGAAATGAAGTATTGTTTTCCCCATAGTATCACAAAATAGGTGCAGTTGTCAACTTTGTTTCTGCCAAGACTTGGATAGGATATAAAGCATTTGGGAAGGGATATAGGCATAATTTTGAGTATATGGAACACATTTTTAAAATCGAAAGATAACGTGGAGTCTGGAACGTTATGGACGTTAATGGAACAGATTCATGCATATTTAAGTCTCAATTACCTACATATGAATTAACTGCTTTGCTAAAAATAAAATATTTCTTATTCTAGGTTGTCATTCTCCTGATAGCCTATCTGTTTCTAGGCCACTTCTTTTTCATGGGTTATTGAATGAGCAGAGAATATAGAAGCTAATAGCTACTCTAAGAATGAGGTGCAAGTATAAATAACAAATATATAAGTAAGGGAGATGAATTTTAGCCTTGGTGTACATATATAAAAATTAGAAAAATATATCTTCTTTAGGGGAAATTATTTTAAAATAAATGGGAAACTGAGTTTAAAAATTACGTTTGTGAATATTTTTATTTCATGCAGAAAAAGCAGAGCTTAGAATAGTTGGTAAAATGACCCAAATTCTGATCATTAATTATAAATGTCAGAATACCACCTTGTGTTTATATAGCACCTGTTTCTTAGTAGGTGAGAGAACAATAACCCAGGATTTTTTGTTTTTATTTATTTTTGTTTTGTGTTTGACTTTTATTTTGTTACATTAATCAATACATGTTATACAACTGTGTATTTGCAAAGATGCCGGTCTCATCTGTATTTTACCAATTTGAGAATATATATAGAAAGCTAAATGAATTCTACTGGCTTAGAAATGACTAGTTTTCTCCAACATTGGTTGTTAGAGCTGCTGTTTTTATTTTTGCACCATCAGGTTTTTCCATGTTTTTTTTTTCTTGTCAGTAATCATTTTCTTCTTCTTTTTAAATTTTTAATCAACTAGTCATAAGGCAGAGAAGAAAAATAGTCTCAATATTTTCATTGGACTTTTTTTCTATACAAATAAAACTCCTGAGTATCACTAATTACAAAGTAGCCTCTCTAATTGCCTAGTTCTGCTTTTGAGACTCTGCAATTGCTGCGGTAACAATTTGCCACCAACTTGGAACTCCTGGTTTTGTTTTGCTGTGGAGAACAGCTTACTAAACCATATTTTTCAGTATTTTCAGGCTCGTTTACAAAGCCAGTGTCTTTCCGGGAACTCTGAAAGTAAGGATTTTGTCTTCAGTCTACCGATTCATTGGACAGACCAGTGTTGCAGAGTCTGTTTTGTTTATTAAATTTGCTTTGCAAAGAGTCTCTTAAAATATATTGGATTCTTCCAAACCCCATTCAACCAGCAGCAAGCCTCCCTCCACCCTGATTTTTTTAACCCAGCTTTTATTTTACCAGCATCATCATATAAATATTTGCTTATCGTGATCCTTATAAGCAACATATATGAAAAATGAACAGAAAAGAAAGATAAGTTTATTTTCATGGTTTGCTAATTGTTAATAATCGTATTTAATTTTTTTTAGCATGCAAGCAGTTTGTTGAATTAAGCTTTACAGTGATTTATACTGATACTGAGTGCCACTGCCATATGAAAGTTTTAGTAAACTACAGGTTTGTCTAATACAGAGTTTTTAAACTGCATTTTGATTTAAAGAAATTCAGTTGAGCACAAAGTTTGACTAATTTTACAATTTATAAAATAAATAGAGAAATAACTTTAATGCAGTTTATTACTAGTAGTTCGAAAGCCACTAGTTAACAGCATCTGCCTTTATTATGTGAGCTGTTGTGTACATAACATTATTCAATATGATAACATCTTCACTATTCTATTCTAGTTTCTATCTATTTGTTACTTTTCAAAGGTCCTGGAAAAATAAATTACTATGTTTGCTTTGTAATAATGCAATAAATCTGTTTTTAAATTATGATCAACCTTTTTTAGCTTTAACAAACTCTGTAAGAATTGCCTACTTATTTGCTTTGGGAGGAAAAAACATCTGGCGTGTAGTGCATTATCATTTAGTGATTTATGTCAAGCAGTAGCACATATACACTTAGTTCCACAGTTTGTGTTAACAGCCATTGTTGGACCAGGCATTTCTCCAAAGCTCATGAGTTAGGGACTGGTAATTATAGTAAGTCGTGTATTATAAATAATGCATGTATGTTCCGCATGAGCTATGTGGGATTTCGGCCCATTTGCTAGAACATAGCTGCATAATGATTTGTTTGGATTTTGTTGCAGATGATTGATAGTGCAGAATGTTGGCAATGATGTAAATTACTGTTGGGCTGCCTTGCAAATTTCAGTACAAGTGGTGATTTCTTCTCTTTTTCTGTGTGCTTGTCTAGTCTCGGCAGACACCTGAGGGTGAGTTCCTTCCCCTTGATCAACTTGAACTGGATGTAGGTTTTAGTACAGGGGCAGATCAACTTTTTCTTGTTTCCCCCCTCACGATTTGCCACGTGATTGATGCCAAAAGCCCCTTTTATGACCTATCCCAGCGAAGCATGCAAACTGAACAGTTCGAGATTGTCGTCATCCTAGAAGGCATTGTGGAAACAACTGGTGAGTAAAAACATAGATATATCATGACGTTTCTTTATTCCATAATAACATTATATTATATGCACAATACCTATCATGGTTTGGGTTAAACGTCTCAGCTCGCAATAATGAAAGTAATGACTTGTCTGTTATTTCTTTGTAACATTAAGTTGATACTGCTTTGAAAATGAAGATTTACTGTTGTGATGATTGCATTTGTAATGTTAACTCAGAAATACTTACTGCAAAAAAAGAAAGAAAAGGAAACTGAGATGACTCCTAGAAATGATTATCATGTTCTAGTTTAACTGCAGACTTGGATTTCCTATAATCATATATTTTTTAGAAGATTTAAGGTTAAAATAAATTCAGGGTAATTAGTGAGCAACCTGAACTCAGCATGCGTATTCTTGCCTTAGGGATGGTGATTCGGGTGTCATTGACAGAGCTTTAATATGCTACTATATGCAACCTCAGTGGAAAATTCCGTGTGTGTGTGTGTGTGTGTGTGTGTGTGTGTGTGTGTGCGTGCGTGCGTGTGTGCGCGCGCGCGCGCCCGCGGGCGGGCGCAAACCACACTAAAGTAACATTTTAATTTCAAAGTGGGTCAGTAGATTTCCCCAGCTGAACCTTGACCAAAAATTTTTTGAAAAGAAATTTTCCTTTTCGGCTTTGGTATAGCTATGTGCTGTATGTTACTTCTTAAGATGTGATATAGCGTTGCTATGCTGCAGTACCCACAGTTCGCTACTGTCTGAGGAGAATAAGGTTGGCAAAGGAAAGAAACAATAAATCAGAGTATATTATTTGGGGCCTAAGCATTGCCAGTTGGTTTGGAACCTGCTGGATGCTTGAGACTAATAATGGAATATTTACATAATTATATCTATCTATCTTGAGTTTTACCCTTGCTACAAGTAGTGAGAGAGCAAGAAATACTTTAGCTTTTAATTTTTTTCTACCAATATCATTCTAATAATCTTAAAGTGCTAGTTATTATGTATAAACTATAGCATTGAAAGTAACATCGGCAATAGCATAGATACATTCAAGCCTTATATCAAGGTGGGAGACATTACATAATGAAAGAATCTCCCATCTTGATATAAAGCTTTGTCCAAGGGGCAGGGGGAGGCAAGCCACTGTAATCTTATACATCTGTTACATAACACCGATTTGAAATTTGGGCAAGATACCTAATCTCCGTAAACTTTTTTTCTCATCTCTCTAAAAGGAGAATGATATAATAATCACTTTGAAGCTACCTGTTGTATTACTATTATTTTATTATCATTAGTGCTTCAGTTTAAAATTTAAGGTTTTTGAGAACAGTGAGTAAAGACTTAATTCATCAATCTATATCTGGGATTTGATTTCTGTGGACAATTTCATGGTTTAAATTCTCCAGTTTTTGAACTTAAAATTGAATTGATGTCATAGTATATTTCTAAAATATCATATATTGATAAATAATGAAACCAATTTATAAAGGCTTCTAGTTCAAGAAGTCTTTACATTTAAATTTTAGTTTTTATTTGTCTCATTTATTGAAGTAAAAATACATTGTTAGAGCTTAAACAGCAGATTTTTTACTGATTTATTTTTAAAGCATATGGTTCTATCTTTGACACAGCTGGTTATAGTTTAATTGCTTATTATTATTCTAATCACTGTCATGAGTGAAGTTTCTGTTTCACTTGACAGTCTTAGAAATCTTTCACTAGTTCTATCTATCTATCTATCTATCTATCTATCTATCTATCTATCTATCCATCCATCCATCCATCCAACCATTTTTCCTACTTATCTCTGGTTAGTGTGTATTTCTTAAGAATGAGAAAATTTTTCTACAAAATCACAGTGCAATTAAGAAAAAAATCAGGATATTAAACAATGATACAGTACTATTATTTAGCTCATAGTCTACCTTCACATTTTATCAGTTGTCCTAGTAGCTTCCATCATAGCCCTTTTTCCCTGGCTCATCAATTTAAGGATTATGGCCTCATTTGTTTACTTGTATTCTCAGTAATTTCCATCATAGCCCTGTTTTCCTGGTTCAACATCAATTTTAGGATTATGCCCTCATTTGTTTACTTATCTTCTCAGTCTCATGATGAAATAGTTCCTCAACCTTACTTTGTGTTCTTGACCTTGATGTACTTGAAGAGTGCAGGCCAGGTATTTTGTAGAATGTCTCTCAATTTGGATTTGTCTGAGGCTTCCTTATGCATTATATATTTTGTTGATTTTTGACTTCTACATAGGCATCTTAAGGGAATATTGAATCAGGTTGTTTTTAAAATACACCTATGTATTCTTGACTTAACTGATGTGTCTTCTTCAGATTTCAGAGGATCATGGTTAGTAAATGATATTCTACATAAAGTCATTTGGAGTTTCGTAACATTAAATTATTCATTAGGACTGTAGATTTCATTTTACCATTTTCTGCCCTCTCTCTCTTTTTTTTTTTTTTTTTAATTATGAACTGGCAGAGACTACTTTCCACAGAAAATGTGAAAACTTGACTGGAGACTGAATTTCTTATTTAGAGATTGCCTTTTATGGAGAAAAGATTAAAGCCTGCCTCCTCTTAACCTCTTAACTAAGCCTGTTTTCTAGATTTAGTATAGCAAGAATAACAGCAAAAACATTATGAGCAATTTTTAGAATTTATTTTGTGGAAAATGTATCTGACATTTTGTTTGTGTATATGCCCTAACTGATTAAATCACACATTATTCAAACTCTGAAAAATCTGTCTATATTTTCAGACCTCCCTGAGTCTGGTAAAAATAACATAAACATTCTTATGTCCATATGATCATTTAACGTTATACTGAGATTTATTTAGATTCATTTTTCAGGATGTTTCCTCCTTTATCCTCCCATTCACAATACTTTCTCACAATATTTATTGCTTGGAATAAGACAAATATGATCTTTTGTGATGTTTTGAGACATCAATAATACTATTTTGGCTCCAGTGTTTTTTGTTATACAGGCTTGTGACTAAATGTTAACAATGTAACTTTCCATCATATTTAACATTAAAACACCAAGTTTTTAAATCATTCATTCATTCACTAGACATAACTGAATGTATGCTGTGTGCTTGGAAATATTTGAAATACTGGCAATATAGTGGTGACCAAGACAGGCAGAATCCCTTTCCTTATGAAAGTTATATTCTAACTGGAGGAGGAAGACTGCGAAACAAAACAAAAAAATAAATAAGCAAGGTATTACCACATAATAATGTGTCAGGAATAAAAACCAAAACAAAACAAGGTTATGGAAAAAAGAGTGCATCCCAGGGTTAGGTTGATGGTTAGGAAAGGTCTCTCTGAGAAGGTGACACCTAAGCAGAGCCCTGCCTGTCAAGAAGGACCTCCTGGGCCTGTCTGGAGGGAGAACACAGCAGAGGCTGAGAAACAGCTGGTACAAGGGTCCTGAGTCAGGAACCAGCCTGATTGATTCCAGGAACTAAAAGAAGGTGGTGGTGGTTAGAGCAGAGTGAACAATGTGGAGAGTGGGGTGAGGAGAAGTCTGAGAGGTTGGGGGTGGGGTGTGGGTGCACCTCTGCCTTACAGATGATTGCATCGCATCAACAGCGAGTGCTGGGATTCGATTCAAAAGCAAAGACTGCATTTAAATGCTAGAGTAATAATTTAGTAATCTCAGACTCTATATAACAAAATAAAACACACATTTTTTTCCTCTAGTGGATTGCATGTAGTTTATTTAAAACCCAGTGACCCCAATGCCTAGGGAATGCATAAAACTTTAGACCGTTACCACTTTTCCGTTATTAACAGTACTACCTACACAGTCCCCAGCCCCCAAGACAGGCACATAATTGCTCACTTTGCTGCGGTCCTCTGATGAGAATCTTCTGATCTCATTTAGTTTTTGCTTCTTCCCTTCCTGTGGTCTCAGCAGGAGTGGTAGTGGTGGTGAGGAGAGAGATGAAAAATTAGAAGATTTCTCATTTCGTTGAAAGTTTCAGCTTCCAGCTCAGGACTCACAATAATTACTTTCCCCACTTCTTGGAAATACTCCTCAGTGATCACGTTCAGGGATTGTTGCCTTCTTTGCTTCCAATGAGTTGGACTTTCACTTCCAACAAGGAACACAACATTTGCCTCTTCATGAATAACCTTTGCTTCTCGGCTCACGTAGCAAATTTCTAAACATAGGTTACCTCTAACTGTTGCTCTCTTTGCTGATTCTCCCGGGAGGGAGAACACTGCTAGAGGCAAACAGCATTGCAGATTTGGCTCATTAGAACTCGATGCTTTCAAACTTCAATCTGCTCTCTGCTGCTATTTGGCAGTCTTCTTAATTGTCTTTTCTGCACTCCCAGGCTCTCTCCCCATGGGATCTATTTTAGACCTTTTCTCTCCTTCCATGCCCCCAGTCCCAGCTGTCCTATCCCTTCCTAGGCCTACTGCTCTCCACCTAGTTTATCGAAAAGAATGTGACACTTCAATTTGTATACATTTTTTTTACTCTCCTTATCCTTTTCTCATGGTTATATCCCCTTTTTCTTTGCTGGTGTCTGTGAGGAAAATGTCTTTATTCTTCTCCAAATGCACCTGCTTTATCGTCATGTTTATTACCTGTGACTCAAGCGCCAATACTTACTATACCTAATACCTAAAATCTCTTTGACTCTCTTTGTTCTCAAACGTGTCCAGGTCTTTTTTCATGAAAAACGTAATCCGGTTATTTATTCCTTTATACTTAAGGTTCATTCT